>NC_140588.1:1058231695-1059654195 GCF_964204655.1 Triturus cristatus | reverse complement strand
CCCCTCACAGATCGCATTCCTCGACCTAACTATTATGTTGAGCGAGGGTATTCTTTCCACAACTCTTTACAAAAAGAGCACTGATCGTAATAGCCTGCTTCACTTTACCAGTCACCACCCGAGAGCTCTCAAGGAGAACTTACCCTTCGGGCAGTTTCTAAGATTACGACGGAACTGCAGCACCATTGATACTTTCAAGAGCGAGGCCGAAATTCTTTCCAATAAATTAAGAGAAAGACAATACCCGCTGAAAAGTATTACTAAGTCCAAAAAACGGGCACGAAATAACAACAGAGAAGCCCTTCTAGAACCCAGAGAGAACACCATCTCTGTGTCCGACACCCTTACCTGCGTGACAACCTTCTCACCCAACACCAACCAGGTCGTAAAGGTCCTTAAAAAACACTGGAATATCCTTAATACTGGGCAAATGAATCTCGAACTACCAAGATTTGCATACAGACGCACTAAAAACATTAAAGACTTGGTAATACAAACCAGACCGAGACCCAAAACCAAATCAACACAGAACACACTCTGGCAACTGCCTGCAGTGAAGGGACATTTCCCATGTGGCATGTGCACTGCCTGTACATTCACATCTGTACACAAAACCATCACCCTTAACACTACTTTTACTTGGGAACTGAGGTCACATACTAACTGCAATACTAGTAATTGCATTTATCTCCTTACATGTCCCTGTGATCTGTACTACGTGGGGATGACAACCAGACCAATCAAGTTGCGAATCTCTGAACATCGCAGCAATTTTCGGTGTAAAAAACAGAACACCAAAATCAGTGCCCACTTTCTCGAGAAACAACATTCCCCAGACTCTGTCAAATGGCTGGTTCTAGAAACCCACCCTCAATTGTCACAGCACAGTCTTTTTAAGAAGGAACAAAGATGGATACACCGTCTGTCTTCTAATGTCACTGGGCTTAATGATGATATCCCCTGGGGAGCCCTTAAACTATAACATGACATACTCCTGGCAACTGGTTCATTTTTCTCTTACGTTCTGTATGCATTTACATTTAAGTATGAGTTCCAGTATACACCAAGGCTCACACTTCAATCCACAACCCTTTTGTTGTATTTTATCAAAGTTTTCTTGGCACCCTGCCTTTACTTTGTACCCAATCGATATTAAAACTTTATTGACACCTTGCTTCCCAAACCAAGATGGCTGACGATATTGTCCTTCTTTGCTCTTTACAAATTCACTCACTATTGTAGAGTTCGACTTATTAGGAGCATTCTGTCCATTTTGTGAAATATAATACACTGCGCACACACACAGTGCTTATACGTTTACCCAGCCCGTAATTACAGAATCCTAGCTACTCGCGCGAATCGCGATCACGTGACCCCGTCACATGACGTGACCGGAAGTATTTAATCTCAAGCGAGCGCTTAGGTCGCCACCTCCCAGACTTGGTGGACCGGGTAGGTCATATCACAGAGCGTATGCGGGGCAGATGTAAGTACATACACGGAACCCGTGTTTTCTCTCTCTTTTACAATTAGCAACCACTCGTCCTGTTCCCTAAGCGTTTGTATTACACTCGTGAGGCACGCACTAGTTTGTTACCTTAAAGCGCTGCCATTTGGCTGTCAGCAACGGTTGCTACAACTAGGCTCTGGCCAAAATTCACTATTGCTTACTATTATTTCCCCCTAATTCAGGAGCGCTTTGAGTATTATTGCTATAGAAGTGGGACCTCATTGTTCTAGTTGCTACAACATCTTCATGAATAGTTAGTTCCAAGCAACATGTTATTTCCCCTACTCTGACATCGTCGCACATCCTTTGGGAACGCAGTCTGTCCATGGGGCTAATCTATCAGCGTATCCTTGTTTCTGCTAAGTTTCATAGCGCTTTATGTCCCCACATGTGCCAGCTGTGATTACTGCATTATGTAAGCCCGTTGTCACTCTTTAGTTTAGACCTACTTTTAGAGGTCCTTCGCCGCACGCTGAGTCCACCCAGAACTGTTGTGGCATGCAGTCCTACTGATTAGGGTGAGTCCAACGCTGGTTTCTGCAACCTTGATTGTTTTTACTTGTTCCACATAGGTGTTTAGTCACTTTAGTTCACCATGTTGGTACACCACTTTTTAGGAGCAGTTGTTGACGCTCGAGCACCAGCAGTCACCACTGTTACATTTTTAACGATGTTGGAGAATGAATCACTTTGTAAGCCTTTTTGTTTGTTTTATAATCCCTGATACCTGTGGCTTTGTGTCCCCACACTGACCAATTTAATGTACTGTTTTTTCTGCAGGTAGCACCAGACCTCAACAGGTATTTTAGGATTAAGTTTGTTGTTCACATGACCAACTATGATTAGGAGACCACTAAACCTTAGATAGTCCCCTGTTACCATCGTAGATATATTTTTGATAGGTCCTGACGAATCGCGAGCGCACGTGCTCACTGCGAGAAACATGTTGACCACCAATCCCATGCACTACAACTAGAGACATTACACTCTACTCAGTGCTACACACACCTTTTTAACCAGGGAAGGAGACCGTTAAAATAAATAGTTTGTTCACACTGGTACTTTCGACCCTGTTTTAATTCACTTTTATATCTACAACACTTAGGCCCACACACCCGCACTTCACCTGACGGCTGTTGGATTAAAAGAACTCCGATAAAGTGCCCCTTTTTAGGGAGCCCGTTAGGCATTGCACCGCCGGCCCGACGAGGAGCAGCCCAGATGATGAAGCATGACACCTGAAAGGGTGTGTGAGGGCATTAAAATCCAACAAAAGGATTACCCACTTTACACATAGTATATATGTAGTCCTTCCAGGCTTAATTTACTGATTCATCTCCACTTCTTTCCTCTCCCTGAGGAACTACTGGTAGTCTTCTTTCTCACAACTTCATTGCCGGGGCACCTTACCAGTTTGGACCTCCCACTCACTCTTTGTGAGCGGAAAACGCCCCCCTGATCCCTCTCCTTTGGTACCTATGTTCTGCACGGCTTAAACCCCCGTGGGATCCTCTTATTGGTGGGTGAGATTTGTTCTATCCCCCAACTTACCTGAATATTCTCCTTTCCCTTGGGAAAGCAGTACAGTTACCCACAT
Organism: Triturus cristatus; assembly: GCF_964204655.1. NCBI lineage: Eukaryota > Metazoa > Chordata > Amphibia > Caudata > Salamandridae > Triturus > Triturus cristatus. The sequence continues at coordinate 1,059,651,088 of NC_140588.1, read as the reverse complement.
TGTAACAGTTTTTACACCCCATTCTCTCATTCACCCTTCCATCCATGGAGGGACAGGGCTTGAGTTATGGGGACGATCAAGCAGCAGAAATCCTACGGACCCCTTCCATTTTGGGTCTCGATCAAGAACTGGCCACTGGCAGCCAATCAGCTGAATGGCAAACACTCTCGGATATGAAAAGAGAATGGGTACGCATAACATTACATGGTGCCCTTATGACAGAGTACTTCAGGGCCAATATCTCTCCAAATGGCCTCGTAGTAAAGAATTTTCCAAGAATTTTCTGGGAAGATGGGCAATTTAAAGTTGAATGGTCTCAGATATCGTGGAAGTGTACCAGGGACCTTCTCATTCTGATAGTCAACACTGCAAAGAGATTGGCAGACGAGTTACTTACACGCATTCAGGCGTTGGAAAGTAATCTCAAACAGAACAATCCCGGCTCCCAGTATAAATCAAAACTAACTGAGATCAACAATGAGATAGCCGAACATCGAGAATACCTGATGAAACAGAAAGTAACAAAGCTCCAGAAAGACATCAAACGCTTTGATAAGGAAAAGGTCTACCCTTATCTTAAAGCAGATTATGTCCCGCCCAACACTAATTACTCATCAGACATCGATTCGGATTCCTCAAGGAGAGGATCCTCTACCAACAGTGACTCTAGCAATGAGAATATGAGACCCAATCAGGCTAGAGGAAAGAAAGGGAGACGTGGATACAACTATTTTCCACCAACGCCATACCAGGGACCAGCTTTCTGGCAATACCCTATGTACCCACAGGGCCCCCCTCAATTTGGCCCTCAAGGTCTACCCCAATTTGCACCTCAGGGTATGATCCAGCCCTCACCTTTTTTAGGCAGAGGTTGGGGCAGAGGGCGAGGGCGAAGAAGAGGGGCACCACAAGAGAAAAGAGTACAATGGGAGGAACCACCACAACGGGGAGTGGAAACCAGGAGCCACACCAGGAAACAAACTTAGTTGTCAATTTGTCGTCCAGACAGTTGACAGCCATAGAGGACAACGTCCTACAGAAAGGACTTGGTTTTGTCCCCACCCCTAAGGTTGACCCCTTCAACCAGATCTGCGAATTACACCAATTCTTCCGCAAGATCCGGTTGAGATTTTTCTTTGAGGGCAAAGACGACATATCAGACAATGACTCAGGTTTACGTAACCCTTCCACCTTCACTCCCCACTCAGGGATGATACCAAACGAAGTACTCACCTATGAACAGGCAGTACTTAAAGATATAAAATCCATTCCTATACAGAAGCAATTCAATAACCTCAGCAGAGCAGAGAGGCTTGCTATTACAACACTGGCGGACGATCCATCTATTACCATCAAACAGGCTGACAAAGGTGGGGCCACTGTTATAATGGCAACGACTGATTATGACAACGAGTGTCTGCGTCAATTGGGAAACAGAAAGTACTATACACCGATCCCAAACAACCCCACTCCACGTCTCAAAACTACCATTACTGGTTTGGTTGACTCCGCTGAGAGCAATGGCTGGTTAAGCGAGAAGGAGGCTTCCTTCTTGATCCAAAAAGAACCTAAGACCCCCTATTTCTATGTTCTACCAAAGATTCATAAGGGGGTCACACCAGTACCTGGACGCCCCATAGTATCGGGCATTGACTCAATTCTAGAACCATTGTCTAAGTTCTGCGATCACTTTCTGCAACCATTAGTGAAACGCACACCCTCTTACATACAGGACACGACAGATGTTCTACGTTTACTGGATCAGACAGATGACATTAATAACATCAACTTCCTCATCACTCTAGACGTGGAAGCTTTGTATACTAATATTCCACAAAGAGCAACTCTCGAAGTGATCGAGGAGGTACTTGGAGGTGAACCTTGGGAATCACCGACTCCAGTATCCTTCATCATTGAATGCGCCACCATAGCCTTGACAGAAAATTTCTTCGAGTTTAAAGGCCAATTATTCCACCAGACTCAAGGTACTTCCATGGGGAGTACCTTTGCTCCGAGTCTAGCCTGTTTGTATATGGCTTGGTTTGAGGGGTTATACATCTTTTGTGATACGAATCCATACCGTCACAACATTCTACTATGGAGACGATTCATAGATGATATTTTGATTTTTTGGTCTGGAGACTCTGGGAGCTACGAAGCATTCTATACATGGCTCAACCAGTTGAACCCTCACCTCAACTTCACCATCACAGTATCCCCCTCACAGATCGCATTCCTCGACCTAACTATTATGTTGAGCGAGGGTATTCTTTCCACAACTCTTTACAAAAAGAGCACTGATCGTAATAGCCTGCTTCACTTTACCAGTCACCACCCGAGAGCTCTCAAGGAGAACTTACCCTTCGGGCAGTTTCTAAGATTACGACGGAACTGCAGCACCATTGATACTTTCAAGAGCGAGGCCGAAATTCTTTCCAATAAATTAAGAGAAAGACAATACCCGCTGAAAAGTATTACTAAGTCCAAAAAACGGGCACGAAATAACAACAGAGAAGCCCTTCTAGAACCCAGAGAGAACACCATCTCTGTGTCCGACACCCTTACCTGCGTGACAACCTTCTCACCCAACACCAACCAGGTCGTAAAGGTCCTTAAAAAGCACTGGAATATCCTTAATACTGGGCAAATGAATCTCGAACTACCAAGATTTGCATACAGACGCACTAAAAACATTAAAGACTTGGTAATACAAACCAGACCGAGACCCAAAACCAAATCAACACAGAACACACTCTGGCAACTGCCTGCAGTGAAGGGACATTTCCCATGTGGCATGTGCACTGCCTGTACATTCACATCTGTACACAAAACCATCACCCTTAACACTACTTTTACTTGGGAACTGAGGTCACATACTAACTGCAATACTAGTAATTGCATTTATCTCCTTACATGTCCCTGTGATCTGTACTACGTGGGGATGACAACCAGACCAATCAAGTTGCGAATCTCTGAACATCGCAGCAATTTTCGGTGTAAAAAACAGAACACCAAAATCAGTGCCCACTTTCTCGAGAAACAACATTCCCCAGACTCTGTCAAATGGCTGGTTCTAGAAACCCACCCTCAATTGTCACAGCACAGTCTTTTTAAGAAGGAACAAAGATGGATACACCGTCTGTCTTCTAATGTCACTGGGCTTAATGATGATATCCCCTGGGGAGCCCTTAAACTATAACATGACATACTCCTGGCAACTGGTTCATTTTTCTCTTACGTTCTGTATGCATTTACATTTAAGTATGAGTTCCAGTATACACCAAGGCTCACACTTCAATCCACAACCCTTTTGTTGTATTTTATCAAAGTTTTCTTGGCACCCTGCCTTTACTTTGTACCCAATCGATATTAAAACTTTATTGACACCTTGCTTCCCAAACCAAGATGGCTGACGATATTGTCCTTCTTTGCTCTTTACAAATTCACTCACTATTGTAGAGTTCGACTTATTAGGAGCATTCTGTCCATTTTGTGAAATATAATACACTGCGCACACACACAGTGCTTATACGTTTACCCAGCCCGTAATTACAGAATCCTAGCTACTCGCGCGAATCGCGATCACGTGACCCCGTCACATGACGTGACCGGAAGTATTTAATCTCAAGCGAGCGCTTAGGTCGCCACCTCCCAGACTTGGTGGACCGGGTAGGTCATATCACAGAGCGTATGCGGGGCAGATGTAAGTACATACACGGAACCCGTGTTTTCTCTCTCTTTTACAATTAGCAACCACTCGTCCTGTTCCCTAAGCGTTTGTATTACACTCGTGAGGCACGCACTAGTTTGTTACCTTAAAGCGCTGCCATTTGGCTGTCAGCAACGGTTGCTACAACTAGGCTCTGGCCAAAATTCACTATTGCTTACTATTATTTCCCCCTAATTCAGGAGCGCTTTGAGTATTATTGCTATAGAAGTGGGACCTCATTGTTCTAGTTGCTACAACATCTTCATGAATAGTTAGTTCCAAGCAACATGTTATTTCCCCTACTCTGACATCGTCGCACATCCTTTGGGAACGCAGTCTGTCCATGGGGCTAATCTATCAGCGTATCCTTGTTTCTGCTAAGTTTCATAGCGCTTTATGTCCCCACATGTGCCAGCTGTGATTACTGCATTATGTAAGCCCGTTGTCACTCTTTAGTTTAGACCTACTTTTAGAGGTCCTTCGCCGCACGCTGAGTCCACCCAGAACTGTTGTGGCATGCAGTCCTACTGATTAGGGTGAGTCCAACGCTGGTTTCTGCAACCTTGATTGTTTTTACTTGTTCCACATAGGTGTTTAGTCACTTTAGTTCACCATGTTGGTACACCACTTTTTAGGAGCAGTTGTTGACGCTCGAGCACCAGCAGTCACCACTGTTACATTTTTAACGATGTTGGAGAATGAATCACTTTGTAAGCCTTTTTGTTTGTTTTATAATCCCTGATACCTGTGGCTTTGTGTCCCCACACTGACCAATTTAATGTACTGTTTTTTCTGCAGGTAGCACCAGACCTCAACAGGTATTTTAGGATTAAGTTTGTTGTTCACATGACCAACTATGATTAGGAGACCACTAAACCTTAGATAGTCCCCTGTTACCATCGTAGATATATTTTTGATAGGTCCTGACGAATCGCGAGCGCACGTGCTCACTGCGAGAAACATGTTGACCACCAATCCCATGCACTACAACTAGAGACATTACACTCTACTCAGTGCTACACACACCTTTTTAACCAGGGAAGGAGACCGTTAAAATAAATAGTTTGTTCACACTGGTACTTTCGACCCTGTTTTAATTCACTTTTATATCTACAACACTTAGGCCCACACACCCGCACTTCACCTGACGGCTGTTGGATTAAAAGAACTCCGATAAAGTGCCCCTTTTTAGGGAGCCCGTTAGGCATTGCACCGCCGGCCCGACGAGGAGCAGCCCAGATGATGAAGCATGACACCTGAAAGGGTGTGTGAGGGCATTAAAATCCAACAAAAGGATTACCCACTTTACACATAGTATATATGTAGTCCTTCCAGGCTTAATTTACTGATTCATCTCCACTTCTTTCCTCTCCCTGAGGAACTACTGGTAGTCTTCTTTCTCACAACTTCATTGCCGGGGCACCTTACCAGTTTGGACCTCCCACTCACTCTTTGTGAGCGGAAAACGCCCCCCTGATCCCTCTCCTTTGGTACCTATGTTCTGCACGGCTTAAACCCCCGTGGGATCCTCTTATTGGTGGGTGAGATTTGTTCTATCCCCCAACTTACCTGAATATTCTCCTTTCCCTTGGGAAAGCAGTACAGTTACCCACATTGTAACAGTTTTTACACCCCATTCTCTCATTCAACCCTTCCATCCATGGAGGGACAGGGCTTGAGTTATGGGGACGATCAAGCAGCAGAAATCCTACGGACCCCTTCCATTTTGGGTCTCGATCAAGAACTGGCCACTGGCAGCCAATCAGCTGAATGGCAAACACTCTCGTATATGAAAAGAGAATGGGTACGCATAACATTACATGGTGCCCTTATGACAGAGTACTTCAGGGCCAATATCTCTCCAAATGGCCTCGTAGTAAAGAATTTTCCAAGAATTTTCTGGGAAGATGGGCAATTTAAAGTTGAATGGTCTCAGATATCGTGGAAGTGTACCAGGGACCTTCTCATTCTGATAGTCAACACTGCAAAGAGATTGGCAGACGAGTTACTTACACGCATTCAGGCGTTGGAAAGTAATCTCAAACAGAACAATCCCGGCTCCCAGTATAAATCAAAACTAACTGAGATCAACAATGAGATAGCCGAACATCGAGAATACCTGATGAAACAGAAAGTAACAAAGCTCCAGAAAGACATCAAACGCTTTGATAAGGAAAAGGTCTACCCTTATCTTAAAGCAGATTATGTCCCGCCCAACACTAATTACTCATCAGACATCGATTCGGATTCCTCAAGGAGAGGATCCTCTACCAACAGTGACTCTAGCAATGAGAATATGAGACCCAATCAGGCTAGAGGAAAGAAAGGGAGACGTGGATACAACTATTTTCCACCAACGCCATACCAGGGACCAGCTTTCTGGCAATACCCTATGTACCCACAGGGCCCCCCTCAATTTGGCCCTCAAGGTCTACCCCAATTTGCACCTCAGGGTATGATCCAGCCCTCACCTTTTTTAGGCAGAGGTTGGGGCAGAGGGCGAGGGCGAAGAAGAGGGGCACCACAAGAGAAAAGAGTACAATGGGAGGAACCACCACAACGGGGAGTGGAAACCAGGAGCCACACCAGGAAACAAACTTAGTTGTCAATTTGTCGTCCAGACAGTTGACAGCCATAGAGGACAACGTCCTACAGAAAGGACTTGGTTTTGTCCCCACCCCTAAGGTTGACCCCTTCAACCAGATCTGCGAATTACACCAATTCTTCCGCAAGATCCGGTTGAGATTTTTCTTTGAGGGCAAAGACGACATATCAGACAATGACTCAGGTTTACGTAACCCTTCCACCTTCACTCCCCACTCAGGGATGATACCAAACGAAGTACTCACCTATGAACAGGCAGTACTTAAAGATATAAAATCCATTCCTATACAGAAGCAATTCAATAACCTCAGCAGAGCAGAGAGGCTTGCTATTACAACACTGGCGGACGATCCATCTATTACCATCAAACAGGCTGACAAAGGTGGGGCCACTGTTATAATGGCAACGACTGATTATGACAACGAGTGTCTGCGTCAATTGGGAAACAGAAAGTACTATACACCGATCCCAAACAACCCCACTCCACGTCTCAAAACTACCATTACTGGTTTGGTTGACTCCGCTGAGAGCAATGGCTGGTTAAGCGAGAAGGAGGCTTCCTTCTTGATCCAAAAAGAACCTAAGACCCCCTATTTCTATGTTCTACCAAAGATTCATAAGGGGGTCACACCAGTACCTGGACGCCCCATAGTATCGGGCATTGACTCAATTCTAGAACCATTGTCTAAGTTCTGCGATCACTTTCTGCAACCATTAGTGAAACGCACACCCTCTTACATACAGGACATGACAGATGTTCTACGTTTACTGGATCAGACAGATGACATTAATAACATCAACTTCCTCATCACTCTAGACGTGGAAGCTTTGTATACTAATATTCCACAAAGAGCAACTCTCGAAGTGATCGAGGAGGTACTTGGAGGTGAACCTTGGGAATCACCGACTCCAGTATCCTTCATCATTGAATGCGCCACCATAGCCTTGACAGAAAATTTCTTCGAGTTTAAAGGCCAATTATTCCACCAGACTCAAGGTACTTCCATGGGGAGTACCTTTGCTCCGAGTCTAGCCTGTTTGTATATGGCTTGGTTTGAGGGGTTATACATCTTTTGTGATACGAATCCATACCGTCACAACATTCTACTATGGAGACGATTCATAGATGATATTTTGATTTTTTGGTCTGGAGACTCTGGGAGCTACGAAGCATTCTATACATGGCTCAACCAGTTGAACCCTCACCTCAACTTCACCATCACAGTATCCCCCTCACAGATCGCATTCCTCGACCTAACTATTATGTTGAGCGAGGGTATTCTTTCCACAACTCTTTACAAAAAGAGCACTGATCGTAATAGCCTGCTTCACTTTACCAGTCACCACCCGAGAGCTCTCAAGGAGAACTTACCCTTCGGGCAGTTTCTAAGATTACGACGGAACTGCAGCACCATTGATACTTTCAAGAGCGAGGCCGAAATTCTTTCCAATAAATTAAGAGAAAGACAATACCCGCTGAAAAGTATTACTAAGTCCAAAAAACGGGCACGAAATAACAACAGAGAAGCCCTTCTAGAACCCAGAGAGAACACCATCTCTGTGTCCGACACCCTTACCTGCGTGACAACCTTCTCACCCAACACCAACCAGGTCGTAAAGGTCCTTAAAAAACACTGGAATATCCTTAATACTGGGCAAATGAATCTCGAACTACCAAGATTTGCATACAGACGCACTAAAAACATTAAAGACTTGGTAATACAAACCAGACCGAGACCCAAAACCAAATCAACACAGAACACACTCTGGCAACTGCCTGCAGTGAAGGGACATTTCCCATGTGGCATGTGCACTGCCTGTACATTCACATCTGTACACAAAACCATCACCCTTAACACTACTTTTACTTGGGAACTGAGGTCACATACTAACTGCAATACTAGTAATTGCATTTATCTCCTTACATGTCCCTGTGATCTGTACTACGTGGGGATGACAACCAGACCAATCAAGTTGCGAATCTCTGAACATCGCAGCAATTTTCGGTGTAAAAAACAGAACACCAAAATCAGTGCCCACTTTCTCGAGAAACAACATTCCCCAGACTCTGTCAAATGGCTGGTTCTAGAAACCCACCCTCAATTGTCACAGCACAGTCTTTTTAAGAAGGAACAAAGATGGATACACCGTCTGTCTTCTAATGTCACTGGGCTTAATGATGATATCCCCTGGGGAGCCCTTAAACTATAACATGACATACTCCTGGCAACTGGTTCATTTTTCTCTTACGTTCTGTATGCATTTACATTTAAGTATGAGTTCCAGTATACACCAAGGCTCACACTTCAATCCACAACCCTTTTGTTGTATTTTATCAAAGTTTTCTTGGCACCCTGCCTTTACTTTGTACCCAATCGATATTAAAACTTTATTGACACCTTGCTTCCCAAACCAAGATGGCTGACGATATTGTCCTTCTTTGCTCTTTACAAATTCACTCACTATTGTAGAGTTCGACTTATTAGGAGCATTCTGTCCATTTTGTGAAATATAATACACTGCGCACACACACAGTGCTTATACGTTTACCCAGCCCGTAATTACAGAATCCTAGCTACTCGCGCGAATCGCGATCACGTGACCCCGTCACATGACGTGACCGGAAGTATTTAATCTCAAGCGAGCGCTTAGGTCGCCACCTCCCAGACTTGGTGGACCGGGTAGGTCATATCACAGAGCGTATGCGGGGCAGATGTAAGTACATACACGGAACCCGTGTTTTCTCTCTCTTTTACAATTAGCAACCACTCGTCCTGTTCCCTAAGCGTTTGTATTACACTCGTGAGGCACGCACTAGTTTGTTACCTTAAAGCGCTGCCATTTGGCTGTCAGCAACGGTTGCTACAACTAGGCTCTGGCCAAAATTCACTATTGCTTACTATTATTTCCCCCTAATTCAGGAGCGCTTTGAGTATTATTGCTATAGAAGTGGGACCTCATTGTTCTAGTTGCTACAACATCTTCATGAATAGTTAGTTCCAAGCAACATGTTATTTCCCCTACTCTGACATCGTCGCACATCCTTTGGGAACGCAGTCTGTCCATGGGGCTAATCTATCAGCGTATCCTTGTTTCTGCTAAGTTTCATAGCGCTTTATGTCCCCACATGTGCCAGCTGTGATTACTGCATTATGTAAGCCCGTTGTCACTCTTTAGTTTAGACCTACTTTTAGAGGTCCTTCGCCGCACGCTGAGTCCACCCAGAACTGTTGTGGCATGCAGTCCTACTGATTAGGGTGAGTCCAACGCTGGTTTCTGCAACCTTGATTGTTTTTACTTGTTCCACATAGGTGTTTAGTCACTTTAGTTCACCATGTTGGTACACCACTTTTTAGGAGCAGTTGTTGACGCTCGAGCACCAGCAGTCACCACTGTTACATTTTTAACGATGTTGGAGAATGAATCACTTTGTAAGCCTTTTTGTTTGTTTTATAATCCCTGATACCTGTGGCTTTGTGTCCCCACACTGACCAATTTAATGTACTGTTTTTTCTGCAGGTAGCACCAGACCTCAACAGGTATTTTAGGATTAAGTTTGTTGTTCACATGACCAACTATGATTAGGAGACCACTAAACCTTAGATAGTCCCCTGTTACCATCGTAGATATATTTTTGATAGGTCCTGACGAATCGCGAGCGCACGTGCTCACTGCGAGAAACATGTTGACCACCAATCCCATGCACTACAACTAGAGACATTACACTCTACTCAGTGCTACACACACCTTTTTAACCAGGGAAGGAGACCGTTAAAATAAATAGTTTGTTCACACTGGTACTTTCGACCCTGTTTTAATTCACTTTTATATCTACAACACTTAGGCCCACACACCCGCACTTCACCTGACGGCTGTTGGATTAAAAGAACTCCGATAAAGTGCCCCTTTTTAGGGAGCCCGTTAGGCATTGCACCGCCGGCCCGACGAGGAGCAGCCCAGATGATGAAGCATGACACCTGAAAGGGTGTGTGAGGGCATTAAAATCCAACAAAAGGATTACCCACTTTACACATAGTATATATGTAGTCCTTCCAGGCTTAATTTACTGATTCATCTCCACTTCTTTCCTCTCCCTGAGGAACTACTGGTAGTCTTCTTTCTCACAACTTCATTGCCGGGGCACCTTACCAGTTTGGACCTCCCACTCACTCTTTGTGAGCGGAAAACGCCCCCCTGATCCCTCTCCTTTGGTACCTATGTTCTGCACGGCTTAAACCCCCGTGGGATCCTCTTATTGGTGGGTGAGATTTGTTCTATCCCCCAACTTACCTGAATATTCTCCTTTCCCTTGGGAAAGCAGTACAGTTACCCACATTGTAACAGTTTTTACACCCCATTCTCTCATTCACCCTTCCATCCATGGAGGGACAGGGCTTGAGTTATGGGGACGATCAAGCAGCAGAAATCCTACGGACCCCTTCCATTTTGGGTCTCGATCAAGAACTGGCCACTGGCAGCCAATCAGCTGAATGGCAAACACTCTCGGATATGAAAAGAGAATGGGTACGCATAACATTACATGGTGCCCTTATGACAGAGTACTTCAGGGCCAATATCTCTCCAAATGGCCTCGTAGTAAAGAATTTTCCAAGAATTTTCTGGGAAGATGGGCAATTTAAAGTTGAATGGTCTCAGATATCGTGGAAGTGTACCAGGGACCTTCTCATTCTGATAGTCAACACTGCAAAGAGATTGGCAGACGAGTTACTTACACGCATTCAGGCGTTGGAAAGTAATCTCAAACAGAACAATCCCGGCTCCCAGTATAAATCAAAACTAACTGAGATCAACAATGAGATAGCCGAACATCGAGAATACCTGATGAAACAGAAAGTAACAAAGCTCCAGAAAGACATCAAACGCTTTGATAAGGAAAAGGTCTACCCTTATCTTAAAGCAGATTATGTCCCGCCCAACACTAATTACTCATCAGACATCGATTCGGATTCCTCAAGGAGAGGATCCTCTACCAACAGTGACTCTAGCAATGAGAATATGAGACCCAATCAGGCTAGAGGAAAGAAAGGGAGACGTGGATACAACTATTTTCCACCAACGCCATACCAGGGACCAGCTTTCTGGCAATACCCTATGTACCCACAGGGCCCCCCTCAATTTGGCCCTCAAGGTCTACCCCAATTTGCACCTCAGGGTATGATCCAGCCCTCACCTTTTTTAGGCAGAGGTTGGGGCAGAGGGCGAGGGCGAAGAAGAGGGGCACCACAAGAGAAAAGAGTACAATGGGAGGAACCACCACAACGGGGAGTGGAAACCAGGAGCCACACCAGGAAACAAACTTAGTTGTCAATTTGTCGTCCAGACAGTTGACAGCCATAGAGGACAACGTCCTACAGAAAGGACTTGGTTTTGTCCCCACCCCTAAGGTTGACCCCTTCAACCAGATCTGCGAATTACACCAATTCTTCCGCAAGATCCGGTTGAGATTTTTCTTTGAGGGCAAAGACGACATATCAGACAATGACTCAGGTTTACGTAACCCTTCCACCTTCACTCCCCACTCAGGGATGATACCAAACGAAGTACTCACCTATGAACAGGCAGTACTTAAAGATATAAAATCCATTCCTATACAGAAGCAATTCAATAACCTCAGCAGAGCAGAGAGGCTTGCTATTACAACACTGGCGGACGATCCATCTATTACCATCAAACAGGCTGACAAAGGTGGGGCCACTGTTATAATGGCAACGACTGATTATGACAACGAGTGTCTGCGTCAATTGGGAAACAGAAAGTACTATACACCGATCCCAAACAACCCCACTCCACGTCTCAAAACTACCATTACTGGTTTGGTTGACTCCGCTGAGAGCAATGGCTGGTTAAGCGAGAAGGAGGCTTCCTTCTTGATCCAAAAAGAACCTAAGACCCCCTATTTCTATGTTCTACCAAAGATTCATAAGGGGGTCACACCAGTACCTGGACGCCCCATAGTATCGGGCATTGACTCAATTCTAGAACCATTGTCTAAGTTCTGCGATCACTTTCTGCAACCATTAGTGAAACGCACACCCTCTTACATACAGGACACGACAGATGTTCTACGTTTACTGGATCAGACAGATGACATTAATAACATCAACTTCCTCATCACTCTAGACGTGGAAGCTTTGTATACTAATATTCCACAAAGAGCAACTCTCGAAGTGATCGAGGAGGTACTTGGAGGTGAACCTTGGGAATCACCGACTCCAGTATCCTTCATCATTGAATGCGCCACCATAGCCTTGACAGAAAATTTCTTCGAGTTTAAAGGCCAATTATTCCACCAGACTCAAGGTACTTCCATGGGGAGTACCTTTGCTCCGAGTCTAGCCTGTTTGTATATGGCTTGGTTTGAGGGGTTATACATCTTTTGTGATAAGAATCCATACCGTCACAACATTCTACTATGGAGACGATTCATAGATGATATTTTGATTTTTTGGTCTGGAGACTCTGGGAGCTACGAAGCATTCTATACATGGCTCAACCAGTTGAACCCTCACCTCAACTTCACCATCACAGTATCCCCCTCACAGATCGCATTCCTCGACCTAACTATTATGTTGAGCGAGGGTATTCTTTCCACAACTCTTTACAAAAAGAGCACTGATCGTAATAGCCTGCTTCACTTTACCAGTCACCACCCGAGAGCTCTCAAGGAGAACTTACCCTTCGGGCAGTTTCTAAGATTACGACGGAACTGCAGCACCATTGATACTTTCAAGAGCGAGGCCGAAATTCTTTCCAATAAATTAAGAGAAAGACAATACCCGCTGAAAAGTATTACTAAGTCCAAAAAACGGGCACGAAATAACAACAGAGAAGCCCTTCTAGAACCCAGAGAGAACACCATCTCTGTGTCCGACACCCTTACCTGCGTGACAACCTTCTCACCCAACACCAACCAGGTCGTAAAGGTCCTTAAAAAACACTGGAATATCCTTAATACTGGGCAAATGAATCTCGAACTACCAAGATTTGCATACAGACGCACTAAAAACATTAAAGACTTGGTAATACAAACCAGACCGAGACCCAAAACCAAATCAACACAGAACACACTCTGGCAACTGCCTGCAGTGAAGGGACATTTCCCATGTGGCATGTGCACTGCCTGTACATTCACATCTGTACACAAAACCATCACCCTTAACACTACTTTTACTTGGGAACTGAGGTCACATACTAACTGCAATACTAGTAATTGCATTTATCTCCTTACATGTCCCTGTGATCTGTACTACGTGGGGATGACAACCAGACCAATCAAGTTGCGAATCTCTGAACATCGCAGCAATTTTCGGTGTAAAAAACAGAACACCAAAATCAGTGCCCACTTTCTCGAGAAACAACATTCCCCAGACTCTGTCAAATGGCTGGTTCTAGAAACCCACCCTCAATTGTCACAGCACAGTCTTTTTAAGAAGGAACAAAGATGGATACACCGTCTGTCTTCTAATGTCACTGGGCTTAATGATGATATCCCCTGGGGAGCCCTTAAACTATAACATGACATACTCCTGGCAACTGGTTCATTTTTCTCTTACGTTCTATATGCATTTACATTTAAGTATGAGTTCCAGTATACACCAAGGCTCACACTTCAATCCACAACCCTTTTGTTGTATTTTATCAAAGTTTTCTTGGCACCCTGCCTTTACTTTGTACCCAATCGATATTAAAACTTTATTGACACCTTGCTTCCCAAACCAAGATGGCTGACGATATTGTCCTTCTTTGCTCTTTACAAATTCACTCACTATTGTAGAGTTCGACTTATTAGGAGCATTCTGTCCATTTTGTGAAATATAATACACTGCGCACACACACAGTGCTTATACGTTTACCCAGCCCGTAATTACAGAATCCTAGCTACTCGCGCGAATCGCGATCACGTGACCCCGTCACATGACGTGACCGGAAGTATTTAATCTCAAGCGAGCGCTTAGGTCGCCACCTCCCAGACTTGGTGGACCGGGTAGGTCATATCACAGAGCGTATGCGGGGCAGATGTAAGTACATACACGGAACCCGTGTTTTCTCTCTCTTTTACAATTAGCAACCACTCGTCCTGTTCCCTAAGCGTTTGTATTACACTCGTGAGGCACGCACTAGTTTGTTACCTTAAAGCGCTGCCATTTGGCTGTCAGCAACGGTTGCTACAACTAGGCTCTGGCCAAAATTCACTATTGCTTACTATTATTTCCCCCTAATTCAGGAGCGCTTTGAGTATTATTGCTATAGAAGTGGGACCTCATTGTTCTAGTTGCTACAACATCTTCATGAATAGTTAGTTCCAAGCAACATGTTATTTCCCCTACTCTGACATCGTCGCACATCCTTTGGGAACGCAGTCTGTCCATGGGGCTAATCTATCAGCGTATCCTTGTTTCTGCTAAGTTTCATAGCGCTTTATGTCCCCACATGTGCCAGCTGTGATTACTGCATTATGTAAGCCCGTTGTCACTCTTTAGTTTAGACCTACTTTTAGAGGTCCTTCGCCGCACGCTGAGTCCACCCAGAACTGTTGTGGCATGCAGTCCTACTGATTAGGGTGAGTCCAACGCTGGTTTCTGCAACCTTGATTGTTTTTACTTGTTCCACATAGGTGTTTAGTCACTTTAGTTCACCATGTTGGTACACCACTTTTTAGGAGCAGTTGTTGACGCTCGAGCACCAGCAGTCACCACTGTTACATTTTTAACGATGTTGGAGAATGAATCACTTTGTAAGCCTTTTTGTTTGTTTTATAATCCCTGATACCTGTGGCTTTGTGTCCCCACACTGACCAATTTAATGTACTGTTTTTTCTGCAGGTAGCACCAGACCTCAACAGGTATTTTAGGATTAAGTTTGTTGTTCACATGACCAACTATGATTAGGAGACCACTAAACCTTAGATAGTCCCCTGTTACCATCGTAGATATATTTTTGATAGGTCCTGACGAATCGCGAGCGCACGTGCTCACTGCGAGAAACATGTTGACCACCAATCCCATGCACTACAACTAGAGACATTACACTCTACTCAGTGCTACACACACCTTTTTAACCAGGGAAGGAGACCGTTAAAATAAATAGTTTGTTCACACTGGTACTTTCGACCCTGT
This sequence comes from Triturus cristatus, assembly GCF_964204655.1. Classification (NCBI taxonomy): domain Eukaryota; kingdom Metazoa; phylum Chordata; class Amphibia; order Caudata; family Salamandridae; genus Triturus; species Triturus cristatus. The sequence continues at coordinate 1,059,635,638 of NC_140588.1, read as the reverse complement.
TTTAATTCACTTTTATATCTACAACACTTAGGCCCACACACCCGCACTTCACCTGACGGCTGTTGGATTAAAAGAACTCCGATAAAGTGCCCCTTTTTAGGGAGCCCGTTAGGCATTGCACCGCCGGCCCGACGAGGAGCAGCCCAGATGATGAAGCATGACACCTGAAAGGGTGTGTGAGGGCATTAAAATCCAACAAAAGGATTACCCACTTTACACATAGTATATATGTAGTCCTTCCAGGCTTAATTTACTGATTCATCTCCACTTCTTTCCTCTCCCTGAGGAACTACTGGTAGTCTTCTTTCTCACAACTTCATTGCCGGGGCACCTTACCAGTTTGGACCTCCCACTCACTCTTTGTGAGCGGAAAACGCCCCCCTGATCCCTCTCCTTTGGTACCTATGTTCTGCACGGCTTAAACCCCCGTGGGATCCTCTTATTGGTGGGTGAGATTTGTTCTATCCCCCAACTTACCTGAATATTCTCCTTTCCCTTGGGAAAGCAGTACAGTTACCCACATTGTAACAGTTTTTACACCCCATTCTCTCATTCACCCTTCCATCCATGGAGGGACAGGGCTTGAGTTATGGGGACGATCAAGCAGCAGAAATCCTACGGACCCCTTCCATTTTGGGTCTCGATCAAGAACTGGCCACTGGCAGCCAATCAGCTGAATGGCAAACACTCTCGGATATGAAAAGAGAATGGGTACGCATAACATTACATGGTGCCCTTATGACAGAGTACTTCAGGGCCAATATCTCTCCAAATGGCCTCGTAGTAAAGAATTTTCCAAGAATTTTCTGGGAAGATGGGCAATTTAAAGTTGAATGGTCTCAGATATCGTGGAAGTGTACCAGGGACCTTCTCATTCTGATAGTCAACACTGCAAAGAGATTGGCAGACGAGTTACTTACACGCATTCAGGCGTTGGAAAGTAATCTCAAACAGAACAATCCCGGCTCCCAGTATAAATCAAAACTAACTGAGATCAACAATGAGATAGCCGAACATCGAGAATACCTGATGAAACAGAAAGTAACAAAGCTCCAGAAAGACATCAAACGCTTTGATAAGGAAAAGGTCTACCCTTATCTTAAAGCAGATTATGTCCCGCCCAACACTAATTACTCATCAGACATCGATTCGGATTCCTCAAGGAGAGGATCCTCTACCAACAGTGACTCTAGCAATGAGAATATGAGACCCAATCAGGCTAGAGGAAAGAAAGGGAGACGTGGATACAACTATTTTCCACCAACGCCATACCAGGGACCAGCTTTCTGGCAATACCCTATGTACCCACAGGGCCCCCCTCAATTTGGCCCTCAAGGTCTACCCCAATTTGCACCTCAGGGTATGATCCAGCCCTCACCTTTTTTAGGCAGAGGTTGGGGCAGAGGGCGAGGGCGAAGAAGAGGGGCACCACAAGAGAAAAGAGTACAATGGGAGGAACCACCACAACGGGGAGTGGAAACCAGGAGCCACACCAGGAAACAAACTTAGTTGTCAATTTGTCGTCCAGACAGTTGACAGCCATAGAGGACAACGTCCTACAGAAAGGACTTGGTTTTGTCCCCACCCCTAAGGTTGACCCCTTCAACCAGATCTGCGAATTACACCAATTCTTCCGCAAGATCCGGTTGAGATTTTTCTTTGAGGGCAAAGACGACATATCAGACAATGACTCAGGTTTACGTAACCCTTCCACCTTCACTCCCCACTCAGGGATGATACCAAACGAAGTACTCACCTATGAACAGGCAGTACTTAAAGATATAAAATCCATTCCTATACAGAAGCAATTCAATAACCTCAGCAGAGCAGAGAGGCTTGCTATTACAACACTGGCGGACGATCCATCTATTACCATCAAACAGGCTGACAAAGGTGGGGCCACTGTTATAATGGCAACGACTGATTATGACAACGAGTGTCTGCGTCAATTGGGAAACAGAAAGTACTATACACCGATCCCAAACAACCCCACTCCACGTCTCAAAACTACCATTACTGGTTTGGTTGACTCCGCTGAGAGCAATGGCTGGTTAAGCGAGAAGGAGGCTTCCTTCTTGATCCAAAAAGAACCTAAGACCCCCTATTTCTATGTTCTACCAAAGATTCATAAGGGGGTCACACCAGTACCTGGACGCCCCATAGTATCGGGCATTGACTCAATTCTAGAACCATTGTCTAAGTTCTGCGATCACTTTCTGCAACCATTAGTGAAACGCACACCCTCTTACATACAGGACACGACAGATGTTCTACGTTTACTGGATCAGACAGATGACATTAATAACATCAACTTCCTCATCACTCTAGACGTGGAAGCTTTGTATACTAATATTCCACAAAGAGCAACTCTCGAAGTGATCGAGGAGGTACTTGGAGGTGAACCTTGGGAATCACCGACTCCAGTATCCTTCATCATTGAATGCGCCACCATAGCCTTGACAGAAAATTTCTTCGAGTTTAAAGGCCAATTATTCCACCAGACTCAAGGTACTTCCATGGGGAGTACCTTTGCTCCGAGTCTAGCCTGTTTGTATATGGCTTGGTTTGAGGGGTTATACATCTTTTGTGATACGAATCCATACCGTCACAACATTCTACTATGGAGACGATTCATAGATGATATTTTGATTTTTTGGTCTGGAGACTCTGGGAGCTACGAAGCATTCTATACATGGCTCAACCAGTTGAACCCTCACCTCAACTTCACCATCACAGTATCCCCCTCACAGATCGCATTCCTCGACCTAACTATTATGTTGAGCGAGGGTATTCTTTCCACAACTCTTTACAAAAAGAGCACTGATCGTAATAGCCTGCTTCACTTTACCAGTCACCACCCGAGAGCTCTCAAGGAGAACTTACCCTTCGGGCAGTTTCTAAGATTACGACGGAACTGCAGCACCATTGATACTTTCAAGAGCGAGGCCGAAATTCTTTCCAATAAATTAAGAGAAAGACAATACCCGCTGAAAAGTATTACTAAGTCCAAAAAACGGGCACGAAATAACAACAGAGAAGCCCTTCTAGAACCCAGAGAGAACACCATCTCTGTGTCCGACACCCTTACCTGCGTGACAACCTTCTCACCCAACACCAACCAGGTCGTAAAGGTCCTTAAAAAGCACTGGAATATCCTTAATACTGGGCAAATGAATCTCGAACTACCAAGATTTGCATACAGACGCACTAAAAACATTAAAGACTTGGTAATACAAACCAGACCGAGACCCAAAACCAAATCAACACAGAACACACTCTGGCAACTGCCTGCAGTGAAGGGACATTTCCCATGTGGCATGTGCACTGCCTGTACATTCACATCTGTACACAAAACCATCACCCTTAACACTACTTTTACTTGGGAACTGAGGTCACATACTAACTGCAATACTAGTAATTGCATTTATCTCCTTACATGTCCCTGTGATCTGTACTACGTGGGGATGACAACCAGACCAATCAAGTTGCGAATCTCTGAACATCGCAGCAATTTTCGGTGTAAAAAACAGAACACCAAAATCAGTGCCCACTTTCTCGAGAAACAACATTCCCCAGACTCTGTCAAATGGCTGGTTCTAGAAACCCACCCTCAATTGTCACAGCACAGTCTTTTTAAGAAGGAACAAAGATGGATACACCGTCTGTCTTCTAATGTCACTGGGCTTAATGATGATATCCCCTGGGGAGCCCTTAAACTATAACATGACATACTCCTGGCAACTGGTTCATTTTTCTCTTACGTTCTGTATGCATTTACATTTAAGTATGAGTTCCAGTATACACCAAGGCTCACACTTCAATCCACAACCCTTTTGTTGTATTTTATCAAAGTTTTCTTGGCACCCTGCCTTTACTTTGTACCCAATCGATATTAAAACTTTATTGACACCTTGCTTCCCAAACCAAGATGGCTGACGATATTGTCCTTCTTTGCTCTTTACAAATTCACTCACTATTGTAGAGTTCGACTTATTAGGAGCATTCTGTCCATTTTGTGAAATATAATACACTGCGCACACACACAGTGCTTATACGTTTACCCAGCCCGTAATTACAGAATCCTAGCTACTCGCGCGAATCGCGATCACGTGACCCCGTCACATGACGTGACCGGAAGTATTTAATCTCAAGCGAGCGCTTAGGTCGCCACCTCCCAGACTTGGTGGACCGGGTAGGTCATATCACAGAGCGTATGCGGGGCAGATGTAAGTACATACACGGAACCCGTGTTTTCTCTCTCTTTTACAATTAGCAACCACTCGTCCTGTTCCCTAAGCGTTTGTATTACACTCGTGAGGCACGCACTAGTTTGTTACCTTAAAGCGCTGCCATTTGGCTGTCAGCAACGGTTGCTACAACTAGGCTCTGGCCAAAATTCACTATTGCTTACTATTATTTCCCCCTAATTCAGGAGCGCTTTGAGTATTATTGCTATAGAAGTGGGACCTCATTGTTCTAGTTGCTACAACATCTTCATGAATAGTTAGTTCCAAGCAACATGTTATTTCCCCTACTCTGACATCGTCGCACATCCTTTGGGAACGCAGTCTGTCCATGGGGCTAATCTATCAGCGTATCCTTGTTTCTGCTAAGTTTCATAGCGCTTTATGTCCCCACATGTGCCAGCTGTGATTACTGCATTATGTAAGCCCGTTGTCACTCTTTAGTTTAGACCTACTTTTAGAGGTCCTTCGCCGCACGCTGAGTCCACCCAGAACTGTTGTGGCATGCAGTCCTACTGATTAGGGTGAGTCCAACGCTGGTTTCTGCAACCTTGATTGTTTTTACTTGTTCCACATAGGTGTTTAGTCACTTTAGTTCACCATGTTGGTACACCACTTTTTAGGAGCAGTTGTTGACGCTCGAGCACCAGCAGTCACCACTGTTACATTTTTAACGATGTTGGAGAATGAATCACTTTGTAAGCCTTTTTGTTTGTTTTATAATCCCTGATACCTGTGGCTTTGTGTCCCCACACTGACCAATTTAATGTACTGTTTTTTCTGCAGGTAGCACCAGACCTCAACAGGTATTTTAGGATTAAGTTTGTTGTTCACATGACCAACTATGATTAGGAGACCACTAAACCTTAGATAGTCCCCTGTTACCATCGTAGATATATTTTTGATAGGTCCTGACGAATCGCGAGCGCACGTGCTCACTGCGAGAAACATGTTGACCACCAATCCCATGCACTACAACTAGAGACATTACACTACTCAGTGCTACACACACCTTTTTAACCAGGGAAGGAGACCGTTAAAATAAATAGTTTGTTCACACTGGTACTTTCGACCCTGTTTTAATTCACTTTTATATCTACAACACTTAGGCCCACACACCCGCACTTCACCTGACGGCTGTTGGATTAAAAGAACTCCGATAAAGTGCCCCTTTTTAGGGAGCCCGTTAGGCATTGCACCGCCGGCCCGACGAGGAGCAGCCCAGATGATGAAGCATGACACCTGAAAGGGTGTGTGAGGGCATTAAAATCCAACAAAAGGATTACCCACTTTACACATAGTATATATGTAGTCCTTCCAGGCTTAATTTACTGATTCATCTCCACTTCTTTCCTCTCCCTGAGGAACTACTGGTAGTCTTCTTTCTCACAACTTCATTGCCGGGGCACCTTACCAGTTTGGACCTCCCACTCACTCTTTGTGAGCGGAAAACGCCCCCCTGATCCCTCTCCTTTGGTACCCAGGTTTGAGTTTAACCACATCACTCTTGCTTCTCCATCCAAATTTGTTCAATAGAACCGAACTATGAGTAACTTCAATAACTTCAGATGGAGCTGTGAACTTGGATTCTCCTTTTTGTACCTTGGATGGTTTTTGAAGAATAACCCAATCTCCTTTTGCAAAGTTTTTGTTGATAGCTCTATGTATTTTATCATGGTAAGCTTTAGATTTGATTTGATGCTCTTGGATTCTTTCTTTGACTTTTATAAGACCATCATTGACTTCTTTAAAGCTTGTAGGATTTTTCCTAAGTTCAATAAACATAGGCGTCAGCAATGTTTTACCTTTTCTGCCTCTCATAAGAAAAAACGGGGAAAAACCAGTAACCGAATTAGTTGTGTTGTTGTACGCATTCACCTTCTCTTGAATGAATTCTTTCACTGGAAATTTGGATGCAATGGCAAGTTGAATGCCTTCTTTCAAGAATCTATTGACTCTTTCTACTTGCCCATTGAATTTTGGTGAATAAAAAGGAGTCTTTTCCTGTTCAGTACTATAGTGCTGCAAAAATGACAACATCTTTTCTGAGATAAATTGCGTGCCATTGTCAGACACCAAAATACAAGGTAGTCCTTCAACAACAAAACATTTTTCAAGAAATGCGATTACCGCATTAGTGTCTATCACTGTAACAAATTCAACATAAATCCACTTGCTGTAGTAGTCAGTAACCACTATCATGAATCTGCAGTCAGGTTCAAAAAGATTAAAAGGACCTGCAAAATCAATTGCTATTTTGCTCCAAGATGTGTTGGGAATGGACACCAATTGCATTTCATTTACTCTTGTCTTCCAGTGCTTATCAGATTTCAAGCAAACTACACAAGTATCAATCAATAAATCCACATCTGCATCCATTCCTGGCCACCAATAATGCATTTTCAACATTTTCTTAGTTAGTGTTGAGCCAGGATGGCTCCTATGTGCTATATCAATTAACCTTTTCCTCAATTTTGTAGGAGGAATCAACAGATCACCACGAAAAAGTAAATTATTTACAATGCTTAGTTCATTTTCCACTTGACAATAAGTTTTAAACTCTGATGTCAAATTTCTCATAGGTGGCCAGTTTCCTTTAACAAATTCCATAACTTTTTTCAAAATATAATCACTGCTGCTGAGCTCTAACCATTCAGTCTCAGTGCAAGACTGTTCAGAGTTCAAAAGAATATCTACCGAAGCCACTACACATTCAGTGTCTTCTTCCATTTGTGGTTCTGAAGATTCTAAAGGTAACCTGGATAAAAAATCTGCACGGATATTTTCCTTGCCTGGAATGTGTTTAATGGTAAAGGTGTACTCTTGTAATCTTGCAATAAGTCTAACCAGTCTGGCAGAGGCCTTACCATTACCCCTGCCATAACCATCAAACATATAAGTTAATGGTTTGTGGTCGGTGACCAATTCAAACTCTTTGCCCCAAAGATACATTTTCAGTTTTTCTACTGCCCAAACACAAGCTAGAGTTTCTCTTTCAATAGTGCTGTAATGAAGCTCGGAATCAAGCAATCGCCTGGAAATGAAAGCTACAGTGTGAACAGCATTCTTAATTTTTTGAGTAAAAATTGCACCAATGCCTACTGAGCTAGCATCAACAGTTATTATATTTTTACCTTCCGAATCATAAGGATGTAGAGTTGGTGCATTAACAATAGCATGTTTGATTACTGAAAACGCTGAATCTTGGTTGCTTGACCAAACAAATTTTTCTCCTTTACGAAGAAGGCTACGTAAAGGTTCTACTTTCTCCGCATAGCTTTCTATGAACCGTGAATAATATTCACTGAGACCCAAGAAGGACCGTAGAGCATCTTTATCTTCCGGTCTAGGTGCCTCAGAAATGGCTTTCACAAGATCCAATTTTGGTCTAATACCATTACCACTGATAAAATGGCCTAAATATTCAATTTCTTTCTGAAAAAATTTACACTTATCTTTAGAGACAGTCATACCTCTTTCTTTAAACTTGTGCAGAACTGTGTCAAGAATGCTGTTATGCTCTTCCACAGTAGCGGCATGAATCAAAACATCATCTTGAAACTTTTCAACTCCCTTAACATCTTTGAGAATACTTTCCATAAGTTTCTGGAAAACACTTGCAGATGACGCTAAACCAAAAGGAAGTCTAATAAATCTGAAAGCTCCCAAAGGGGTAACAAATGTAGTGTAATCTTTAGAGTCATCAGCAAGCTTCACCTGATGATAGGCCGATTTGAGATCAATTAATGAAAAATATGTAGATCCAGATGTGGATGCCAATATTTCCTGAATTTTCGGTAACGGATGGCAATCCACCAAAATATTTTTGAGTGCTGTCACTTTCACACAAGTCTTCCTCAATTTTTATTTTTAACGCAATTCTTGAAGTTGGCTGATGGAATAAAAATAATTTGCAGCTTTAAAATAGATTAGAAATCGTCAAAGATGAACTGTGTTTCAAAATATAGATGCTAACTTTTGAATAAGTTTTAAATAAATTCTTCAGAATTCCAAAAACGAACGAATTAATTAAAGCACAAACTGTTTTTAAATGTAAAATATTTTCAATACCTTGAATACGCATGAAAATCCATTCGCGTGTAATATACTGGTAGTAATAACCGAAATACGGTTAACTTACATGCATTTTGCCAAATCTAAAATGGAGTCACGCACGTTGCGTCAAATCACGTGATGCGCGTCACGAAATACCGTTGTCAAACACTAGAATCAGCCGTTGACAGTTACAGCTGAGCACGCCGTTACGTCGACAGACTTCAACTGTCAAACTTCAACCGTCTCAAGCTTCTCACGAACACTACGATAAAGAACATTGAAAGCAAAATGCATTCTTAGGTTAGAAAACTGGCAAGTGAGAAATATTAGCATGAATGTAGCAACTTGCCTTGTAGAATAAAGTAATCCTCGTTGAAATTCACCGCATGTAGAATTCTTTGAAGTCCGATGTGGGCCCGAATTCCTTTTTCCGAAAAACGCTTGTCGCCAAATTGTAGTGGAATACAATATATAACTTGCAACAACAGATTAGTAATTAAATTGTATTTATTTAATTTACCAATAACAAGGCCCACAGCGGCAGTAGGAAAGCGTGTGCTGACGCACGGAAAGCTGGCGAAGGAATGCGAGGCATTTCATGACGTCAGTTAAATACCATATGGGGATTCTATTACCACGTCACAGGTAACAGCTAGGTTGCTTGCGTTGTGCAACCAAACTTGGCGTCAACTAACTTTAACAAAAGAAGGACTACAACATTCCACATTTTTCCTTTGCGGTTTGTTTGTTGGCCGATCGTAGCGTCTTTGGTGATCTCGTCCTCCCTATCCTTCTGTCCCTCGCTGCTTGGTGCGGTGGGGGCGACGTCCAATCCGGGTGCAGTAGCTGGGTAGACCTGAACGTCGTGGATCTGGATCCGGCTCAGCAGAGTGGGGGGTCCGCGGCTGCTTACAGTGGGGGAAGGTTATTCCAGGCAGCGTCTGGGATCCGTTCCAACAGGCGTGCAGCCGCAAGAATTTCGCTGCGAGGAACGCCAGGTAGGATCCCCTATGTCAAAAGATTGCTACTAGTGGATGCGGGTGTCGATGTGTTAGTGAGGTCAAGTCAGAGGCTGAATTTAATAATTCAAGCAGAAGCTTTTCGTTGGGCAAATTTCTGACGGATTTACAGCATTTACAACACTTACAATATTTACAATATTTACAAGGGCACAGAACTGTCTTTCAAACACTCCCGATTTCTAGTAATTTCCAGTGTAGACATACGGAATCACGGGGGTGCTTTAACTTGATCCAGCCTATGACCCCCAGACGGGCCAAAATTCGAAATAAAGGGGACTGTAATGTGATCTCCCCCTCAATTCTGCCGCCTAAGAGAGGAAGAAGAGTAAAAACTAGATTACCTGCCCCAATACCTCCCCCAGTACACACAGCTGACAGCGTAAATAAAGAGGTTTTATCTGAAGACGCTAACCCACTTGAGCCCTCTGACTCTTCTAAATTACCGGATAGACAGCATTCTCAAGCGGTTGCAGAGGAGAGATCTACAACCTCAGTGCACCATAATAGATACACTTTACGCAATAAAATCTACAACCAGTTGGAGCTTCTGGAATCTTCCTCTATTTCCCCCCTTCTGGTTCCTACAGCAGGGTACCTCGCTACTGAAAAACCTATTAAAAAATCAGGCAAGAACTCAAAAGGGAATCAACAAATTATCTCAGCCCTGTCGTCGCGACATCTAAAGGAAACTTCTATACTTAAGGTTACGCAGTCCTTAAGATCTTACTTCAAAGTACAGGAAAAAACGCAACTAATCCCTCCTCTGCCACTGGAGGAGCCCCAGTCTTCCATAAGCAAGGGCAAGGGAAAGATTTTACCAACTAAGGTACTCTAGGTAATAGAGGCTAAAATGGACGCAAGGGATATAAGGAATACCATCCCAGTTCCTGGCGGAGCGAAATTTGCCAACATTACAACAGGTAATATGTTTGAGGTATTAGGTGAAAACGGCCTGGGATCTGCCTCTGGTTCTGATACTTCAAACTCCATGTCAGCATCTCTGGCCATATCATCAATGTCAACTGCTCCCGACCAGCCAAATTTGGCACAGATGTTAGATACCCTTTCATCAGAAATACGGAGTAAGTTTGCCATCTCAGAGACAAATCAGGCCAAAATTCAAGATTCATGTGAATCCCTAGAAGCCAAAATGTCGTCAATTACCGAAAAAATATGTGTAATGGAAGCCTCAAAAGAAGCTTTGAATAAACAAGTGGAGCTGAACTGTACTGAGATTCAGGCACTAAAAAGGGAGAAAGGGACATAGTAGATAAACCGGAGACACTAGAAAATAATGCCTGACGCAATAACATTAAAATCATGAACATTCCGGAGGGTTCAGAGGGGGGGAGGACATTAAAACATATGTTATAAATCTGTTAAAAGACTTTATCCCCGTGGTAGATGTTAAGGAACTAGAAATAGACATCCAGAAAATCCACAGAGATCCTTTTTCCAAAAACCCAAATAGAAAAAATCCTCGGCGAATTCTGGTTACATTTAAAATGTATGTTCTAAAAGAGCGTGTACTATCGGAAGCCTTAAAAATGGGTACTTTCATGAAAGGGGACTGGGCTTTCCGGATAAGATCGGATCTTTCAAGAATTACGCAGGACAGACAATGGGAATTGGGAAAATTCATGTCAATCCTAAAATCATTGGGAGCCACGGTACAGTTGAGGTTCCCTGCCTTACTTAGGGTGATGTGGAAAAATAAAATGTCTAATTTTAGGGACCCTAAGGAGGTAGGGACCTTTATTGATCAAATTAAAGCTCAGGGATAATCTTGTACAGAAGTTGCATTATAAGTATTGGTTGCCGGATGGGTGCTCAGTGAGTTCATAGGGGTTAATCTATATCATACCCCATGTGGTATAGGAGGTTCCTAGGGGGAGGGGAGACACACGAGAAGAAATCAATGTTATTTTTTCACTGGGTGGGGAGCAAAGTAGGGGGAAATAAAGAAAAAGCCCTCAACTATATAATTTTCTTAAGGAAGTTGCTAACCAGACAGGAATAGCCTGCAACCAGGGCACGTTCCCCTGGTAGAGAGATAGGACGCGTTGGCTTGGCACAAATGGCTGAAACCAGAATTTGTACTTGGAACATTAATGGCTTAAGGGTCCCAAGTAGACGAAAGGAGGATCTGTCAATACCTAAGGCAAGCAGACTTTGATATTATGATTTTATAAGAAACTCACCTTACAGTTGAGGAATGAGAGATGGCGGTCGCAAAGCAAAGATGGATTGACTGTTCACTTCACACCACACATCGCTTCTGTACCAAAGGCGTGGCTTTGTTAAAAAATCTGCCAAAGCAATCTTGGGTACCTCTAAGATAGACAACAGGGGGCGTTGGATTATAACGGATATTAAAATATGAAATGAGTGGGTGGTTTTGGTGGGATGCTATGGCCCAAACATAGACGATGAGTCAACCCTTAGAACTATATGTAATCACTTACTTGAGACCAATTTCCCCATTATTATAGGGGGAGATTTTAATATTCTTTTGAACCCCTCTCTTGACAGGTCCAAGGGGAAGAGACTGATGCCTACGAAAATAGGCTCCCTGATTAAAGTCCTTATGGGTGATCTGAATCTTGTAGATATTTGGAGAGTAAAAAACAGGACCATAACTGGCCCCCAGAATTTCACTTTTCATAATAAAAACACAAATATCATTCCAGAACTGACTACTTCTTGATAGATTCTAGGTTGATAGAACAGGTCAGCGTAGTTTCTCACATCCCAGAACATCTATCAGATCACTCAGCGGTCCAGATAAATCTAAAATTTTCTAGTCAATCAGAAACAAAAGGATGTACGTTCGATAAAGCTATCCTTAAAGATCCTCCAGTGGTTGAACAGTTAAAAACTGACACTTTGTTTTTCTTTGAAATAAACGATCGGTCTGCCACTTTGGAGGTAATATGGGATGCCTATAAGGCTTTTATTAGAGGCAGAATCATTGGTATCTCTGCTAAAATCAATAAGGAAAATAAAGAAAGATTTAAGATATTGGAAGCCGAAATTCTCAGAGCTTCGCTTAATCAATCAATCAGAGTAAGGCAGGACAGAGGGAGGAAAGTTCCAAGCTACTAGCTAAGCGACAAGATATGGCAGACTATCTCGACAGTATTATTAGAAGAAGATGGGAAGTTAGCAAACTTGCTAATTATGAATATGGAGAAGGCAGAGGGAAGCTCCTGGCCTGGAAATCGCGAGTCAATCTAACTAGAGATTTGATTAAAGAGATCTGCAATATAGAAACAGAGGAGATATTTTCAGATAGGGCCAATATGGAAAACGCATTCAAATTATTTTTTAAAGCTCTGTATACCGATGTCCTAGTAGTCTCTGACTCCTAAATTAAAAATTACCTAGATAAAGCTTCCATACTGTCATTATCTGAAGACCAGACTCAACAACTTAATAGGAAGCTCTCACTACCTGAAATCAGAACTGCGATACAAAATTCAAAGAGAGGCAGTGCTGCAGGTCTAGATGCTATCCCCAATTAGTTTTATATTGCCCTTAATGAGACGCTCGGCCCGGTCATGGAGAAATTATTTGATAGCATTTTTTCAACTAATTCACCAATCCCTATTTCCTGGAACTAGGCAGCCGTTACTTTGATCCTAAAACCCAATAAAGATTAAAAAAAAATTGAATCTTACGGACCCATCTCCCTGCTTAATTGTGAATATAAAATCTTTGCACAAATTATAGCAGGGAGATTGAATAATATAATGGGAAATGTAATTCATCCGGATCAAAAGGGGTTTATTAGAAGGCGTCAACTGCATGATTTAACTCATGAGCTGATAGGAGCTATCGACATTGCTTCAACCAATAATTTGGCACTTACGATTTTGCATTTGACGCGGCCAAAGCTTTTGACCGGGTGAATTGGTCCTGCTTACATCACTTAGTTCAAGCGTTTGGCTCAGGACAAAATATCTCAAGAACTATTAGGAACATCTATAAAACTTCCACAGCTAGGATTATAGTTAATGGAAATCTAACTAATTCAGTTTTCTAGAGCGAGGCACTAGGCAGGGTTGTCCTCTCTCCCCTCTCCTTTTCGATCTGTAAATAGAACTACTGGCACAAATCATCAGGTCCAGTGAGTTCTTTGCTCTCTTTGAATATAGGGGATGGTCAAAAAAGCTGTCCCTCTCTGCCGATGACCTGATGATTTTTACAAAAGAATCACCAGCGATTTTGCCAAAGTTGGAACAACTCCTGACAGATTTCGGGAAGATATCTGGTTATCTAATTAACTCACAAAAAATGAGATTATGTCATGGAATTGGCAATCTAGCTCACCTTTAGCACATCATCAAATAAGATACTTAGGTATTCAAATCACTCAGAACATTGACGAATTGGCCCAGGTTAATTTAGAGGTTAAAAGGAAGGAGATCAGAGCTTTATTGAAATCTTCGTGCAATCTCCCATTATCAATTCTTGGTTGTTCCAATCTTGACAAAATGTCTGTTCTGCCCAAAATGACATTCATCTTTGATGCAATCCCTTTACTATTTAGTTCAGCAGCTTTAAAAAACTTGCAGTCGGAAATAAATAGTTTCTTCTGGGCTGATAAAGGGGTTAGGATTGCATGGAAGAAATTGAGATGTGAGAAAGCAGCCGGGGAAATAGCCAGCCCTGATCTCGGGTTTTACAGCTGGGCTTTCCTTTTTAGGTCTCGCCTGAGCGCTAGCGCATGCGCTAGCTCAGGCGATACCTTTAGTAAGCGGGCTTTCAAAGTGCTGCCTGGTGGCCTAGCGCTTGCGCTCCCGCGAGCGCGCACGCGTGCAGCCGCCCGATCTGCACGCGCGCACCACTCGCGTGCACTTTTTGCTTGCACTTGTTTCTTTTAGTTGCGCGTGCACCACTCGCGTCCAATTTTTTTATTGCGCTTGTTTCTTTTAGTTGCTCGGCACCTCGCTGTTTGCCCGCTGCTCCACTTATCTGGCGCTCACCCTCTTGCTTCTAAGGGCTTAGCCGCTGGCCACATACCGGAGGACCCCAAGCGCACCCGACAAGATGGCACCATGCGCAGACGCATCAGCAGTCATGCTTTAAAAAAAAATAAAGTGTGTGCACGTTTCAAATACATACCAATAAAAAGTGTGCACTTTTAAAATACATACCGCAACTTAGTGCAACTAGAATTTTCTTTTAGTTGCTCTGCTTCGTTGTGGTATGTATTTAACCCCTTGAGTGCCCCGCCCTTTCCCCGCCCTGTGCCGGGCGTTTCATTAGCGGGCGGGGTTTATGACGAGCTGGACTCGTCATGGGCACAGCGCAACCGCGGCCCATGACGAGTCCAGCTCGTCATGGGCACTCAAGAGGTTAAAACGCGCACACTTTTGTAGCGTTATGTATTTCAAATTTGCACACACTTTTTAATTTCTTTTGATGCACTTCCCTATTAATTTAGGTAATCCAATCGCAGCTCGAATCAGGGCGTAGTAGGTGGGGTTAGCGATCGCATCAGCAGTTATGCTTTAAAAGAAAATAAAGTGTGTGCACATTTCAAATATATACCGATACAAAAGTGTGCACGTTTAAAATACATACCGCAACTAAGTAGGGCAACTAAGTTTTTTCTTTTAGTTAATTGCTCAGCTTCGTTGTGGTATGTATTTAAAAAGTGCACACTTTTGTCGCGTTATGTATTTCAAACGTGCACACACTCAAGGGGTTAGTGAATGGATTGTGTGACGCCACACATCAATCAATACCCCTCTTGTTCACTTCCCACTACAAAATTATGCCCACTCCAAGCCCGAAATCACGCAATATATATATGCCCCGCCCCCTTGTTAAAATGGTGAATAGTTACTGCTGCTGCTTCCAGACAGTCACCAGCTCGTACCAGGTACTGGTGTTCAGGGAGGGTCTCTGGTGCCGTCTGCGTCTGTAGGGGCATGCAGTGTGTGTCTGGCTTTCCACTGAAGCTTAAGAGTGTATGTAGATAAATGTAGTGCACAGCGCCTGCATGCCGATGTGTACAATAGAAAACACATGCTGCAAACACTGGCCTCTACATCAATGGCTGTTTGTATCTCCTGTGAATATCTCCACACATCCCTTCCCGCCCCTTATCCTGCCTGCTGCTGTTTAGCAGGGCGGTGCTGTGTGATCTATAAATCACCCACGGAGCACATTCTTTTTAGTGAATGTTATCCAGGGCCTCCTTTTGCGACTGCTGTTCTGGGGGGTGAGCCGGGTGTGTTTTGCAGACACCTTGTTTCATGGTGGTTTTGTGAAGTTTGTTTACAACGGAAGAAAGTGTAGTAGTGAGTGCGCAGGAGACAGAAAGCAAGCTCCCACCTTTCACCGACAGGACATTGTACTCGGCTTGAAAATTTCCTTTACTTTTCAGGCTTAAATATTGTGGCTGTGTTGTCATTGTACAGGGGGACTATAGATTTAACGTAATGTAGAGTCACGCTGCTGGCCTTCTGCCACCATGCGACTGATGTAGGACGGGTAGTTTAAGCTTAATACTGAAAAAAGATAAACCGTGCATAGCGATTGGAATAGTTAATTTTGATTTTAGCCTTTTGGGACCTTATAAGTATTTAGTTATGCAGCACAATATGCTTGGCGCAACAACATCGACTGTTGCATGGCTAAACACATATAAGGTCCCAAAGGCGAGACCTATTGGCTATGCCAATGCTTGTTAAGAACATGAGATCCCTTCTCCTTGAGCCCACCTGTTTGCCGCCTTACCTCTTAGCTGTGTCCAAAAGTGTACCGCAGGGGGGTGCTGGGTTTCTTATTAAATTCGGACATCCTCAACACTTTAAAAAAATTAAACTGCGAATTATGGTTTCAGATTAGGAAGCTGCCTAAAATTCCATATTACTGTTCCAGTGCCCCTATATGGAACTCTCCAGGCACTCCAGAATGCCTAAATGACAGTTTATCAGCCCCTTTATGGGAAAATGGATATCAGAAATGGGGCCAATTACTGCGAGATAATAAACTTTTGCCATGGGATGAACTCAAATTTCAAACAAATCAAAGGTTATCTAGATTAAAATTTTATCAACTCTCCCGCTGGGCTATAAATCAGGGCAAAAATGGAGTTATAAATAAGGAACTGGAGAGCAGGTTTTTAGTCCCGTGTCACCAAAGTAAAGAAGTAGCGAAATGGTACTGGATTTTGATTAAAGGAGATCTGCCATCGATGCCTATGGAGGAGTCCTGGAGAAGACTCCAGCGACATCTCATCTTTCTGGCAAGTATCTACATGCCCTTTGTGGAAGGCTTTCAAGGCTGCATCATTGAGGAGAAATCATCTGTTCACACTCTACAGAGCTTATTGGACCTCGAAGAGGCTTTCCAAGCTGGGAGGCGGAGAGAAGTCCTGTGTGAAATGCAATCTGAGAAGTGCAGATGATGTGCACATGTTCATGCAGTGTCCTCAGATCCAGGGCTTCTGGAGGCAAGTTTGTAAGACTATATCAGATGTAATGGGACAAGAAGTTAAGGTAAGCCTGGTACTAATTATGTTTGGAATTCTACCTGAAGACAGTAATAATACCAAACTGTCAAATCTCCAAGTTTCACTATTGTTTGTTCTAATTCTTCTGGCAGAAGGGAAATCTGTCTAAACTGGATTTCACCTAATTCCCCAAAGTTTTTAGATATGGTCTCCTCTGTCAAAAGAATCCACAAGTTAGATATGGCTTGTAAGGCACAGAAAAGAACTAGATTTTGGGGGCTTTGGGACAACTGGGCTAACAATTTGGGTCCTGCAACTTCCTAGTATGCACAGAAGTCCAATGATTATGAAACAAGTGAGTTTATGGGAAAATGGTTGATATATAAACCTTGGGCTCGAACCTATCCTCTGTAATTTCCCAAGTGTCATGCGGTTGGCGACCCTAGAAACCCTTGAGGTGGAAAGAGATCTACAGGGCCGTGTATCCCCTCGGTCGGGCTCAGGAGGGTGCCATGTTACCGCTTTAAGCCCACTCACTTTATTTCTTTAATGAGGACAACAACAACAACAACAACAACAAAAAGTGAAGACTTACATATCTCCACCCCTTGAAAAAGTGGGTGCAGCCAAATTTACAAGTGTAAATTACTACTGCCAAAAAGAAACAGTATTAAGTTCAGCCCCACACATGGCCAACCACTGATACTGCTAAGCCCTCCTATAAAAAAACAATGGAGATTTAGACTTTAAATAAAACCCTATAGAAAGTCATGTTAACCCCTTGGCCGCGGCAGGAATTCTGCCGCGGCGCTGGGGGGGGGTTTGGGGGCAGCGCGGTGGCGCTGTGCTTGTGACGGAACCGCTCCGTCACGAGCCACAGTTGAGCTGTGCTCATGACGGAGTGGTTCCGTCACGTCTCCGCCCACTGCGCTAATCGGCCGCACAGGCGGGGAATTAGCGCCGCGTGGGCAGAGCGGCGGCCAACGGCCGCAGCATGACGGAACCACTCCGTCATGAGCACAGCGCAACCATGGCTCATGACGAAGTGGTTCCGTCATGAGCAGGGAAGGGGTTAAATAAATTAAAATGAATAAATACAATTTAATGGTGAACATATATAAAAACACTACATAATAATTAGTTAATTATAAAATATAGCAATAACCTTTTAGAATTTAGAAAGAAATGTAACTTTGTATTAATAATACAATTAAGTTACTTTAAATTAATTCTATACATCACTTTTATTAATTATCAATGCACAGTTAAAATATTTTTTTTGCTATAGGTGGGAATTTGTTTTTGAACTTAAACTTCAGATTTTTTCATTTAATATCATAAATGTAAATTAATTACTTTAATTAAAAATTCAGTTAATACTTCTTTAGCATTTTTAAAATTTTGTTCAACATTTAAAATTAATATATAACATTCATATATATTGAATAATACTTAACATATAATATATTTAATAATTTATTTATATTTAAAACTTTTTTTACATTGTCCCTATGCTTTACGATGGGGAGATTTCAATCCCAACTGTAAACTCTCCCTATAGGAGGGTATAGAAACAAGTAAAAAAGTTTATTTAACTAACAACACTTATTTTATGGTAAATATTAATGTAAATTAATTGTATATATTTATTTTAAATGTAGAAAAAAATACAAAATTCTACAGCACTAATAATTTCATTTTGAATTAAATCTTTAATTCTTTAAATATTTTAAATTAAATATAAATATTTTCTGAAGTTTACATTAAAAAATACATTCACATCTACAGTAAAAATATTTATTTATTATATATTACATATAACTAATTATTTAAAGTGAGTTATAGAATTCATTAAAAGTAATTGAATTATATTTGAATAAAGTAGTTACATTAATGTATACATTTAAAAAAAGAATGGTAAACTATTTTAGAATTAAATAATACATTTGTTTGGTTTTTATATATTTTTTAACATTAAATTATATTTATTTATATTGTTAACAATTTAAAATAATTTGATTTAGTTTAACATTGATTTCTGTGGTGTTTGATTTTAAGTCCCTTCCTCCATTATTTCCTATAAGAGGGAGTTGCAGTACCAGTGGTTGGCCATGTGTGGTGCTGGACTTGCTCCAGCTCTGAGCTAGAGAGATTTATTACTCTTTTGGGTCCCTATTTGGCTGTAGTAGCTTTAGAATTGCAGTTTGTGAGAAGCCTTGACATGTGGGTGGGTGCATGTCCCTCTTTAAACCAAGCCATAACCCTCTGCAAACTATTCTCATTTAGGGCCGCCGGTCAAACCGCAACCGACGGCCTGTCAGTTGTGATCTGACCGACATCTAGTGCTGCAGTCCGACCGCCGCATTATGATACGTGGTAGTCGGTAGCAGCATGCGGAGGGACTGAATTGACTTTTCTGACGTGCTCAAGGAGCCCGTCAGACCGCTGGTCGGAATGTTGTCTTCTACAATGGGACGGTGCCTGCTCAGGCACCACTGTAGGGATTACGATGTTCCTTTCAATGATGGTCCGACCGCCATTGAAAAGCTGTCGGAAACATACTTTGGGGGGCCCCTAGCAGGTCCCCCGTCCCTCCACAGCCTTCTCTATGAGGCCTGGGGGGA
Source organism: Triturus cristatus (assembly GCF_964204655.1). NCBI lineage: Eukaryota > Metazoa > Chordata > Amphibia > Caudata > Salamandridae > Triturus > Triturus cristatus. The sequence continues at coordinate 1,059,616,224 of NC_140588.1, read as the reverse complement.
ACCTGTGGTGCCCCTCCAAACATCCATACCCAGTGCTGCCTGGCACATGGTGCATGGATGTATGGAAACATCCATTTTCTAAATGCAGCTAGTGCTGCGGCCCTTTTCTGGCCACTGCACAAGCCGCAATGGAAAAATTGATGTTTCTGACCACCTAATGGGCGGTCGCCCCCAAATTCATAGGATGGAAATGCCAACTACTAGTTAGTCGGTTTTCATTCCGACATGATGCCGGTCGGACGCTCGTATGTTCGGGATCGTAATTAGGGCCTTAGTAAATAAGCATGCCCTTTTTCCAGCCATTTCCCCATGTCACTCTACATTTACTACCATGGGCGTTTGGATTTTCCTAACCTGTGCCGGAACCCATGTTTCCGACTGACTTGGAAACATTTCCGACCGACCAATTACGATAGAAGGTAACTCTTCGGTCTTTCCGACTCGGTTCCGACTGGCATTCGGAGACTCCGAGTCATTTGGAGCTGAATCAGACAGGTCTATGACCGAGTTTCCGAAGGACATATTATGATGTTGGATTTGGACAACCTTTCCGAACCGGTCTGTGCAACAAGAAATGGCTGTCGGAAACTGACTTTGGGGGTCTGTAGCAGACCCCCCTTCACCCGGAGGCCTCCGGTTGGGGCCCGTGGATGTACCCATGGGACCCCTCTTTACAACCAAGCACAATGTGTCATGCACCATGGGGTGCCTGCGACAGGGTGCAAGGTTTTCCATAATCACCCCTTTTTTCAATGTTTTTTGTCAGTTGCAACACAGGCTCCCATTGAAGTCAATCGAAGTCCGACTGAACAGTGTTCGAAAAAATCATAATCGGTCTGTCGACTCACCCAACCCGAGTCAGTCAGAACCGATTCCGAAAAGGAGTCGGTCAGAATGCTTTCCGACCGACATCGTAATGAGGCCCCAAGTAGAGTTATATGGGTGAGTATCATCCGACAGAAAAGATAGGAGAGGTGGAGATTTACACTTACAGTTTTCATTAATAGCATTTGGTAAAATTTTAGTAGTATTATCATAGCACCACTCAAGTACCACAAAATGCTGTTTTTAAATAAGCCCTATTGTCTTTAGTGCACAGGTCTTTAACATTATTCACAATATTCCCTGAGCCATTTCAGCAATTATGGCTGTTAATTATCTTAGCTTGGTATAAAGCTGTGTGAGAGGTGGGAACCATAGAATGTCCTCGAGCTGGGAGGCCCTTGCTGCTACTTGTTGTGTCAGAAATCAAAGCCGTCACAGCCTGGAACGAAGCAAAATTCTTCTCAGCAGTTCTACTTCTTAAATCGAAGAAGAAAACTACAAAGAGAGTAGGGAATTAGTTTTAGGTGTAAGATGTGTTAACTCTAATGTTAAAAAACTAATTGTTTACCCAAATCGCAATATTTCTATCGAAGGTCACACAATCCAACTATTAGTTGACACTGGCGCACGCATAACCATTTATCTCTTACGATCTTTTTGAGAAATATTGGCATGGTAAAGCCCTAATTCCACCAGACATTCTAACTGTAGCATTAGAAGGAAGTAGAGTAGATCTCATTGGTTTCTTTTGGGCTGATATCAAAATTTCAGATGAATAAATTAAAGGCAAAGTATACATTGCTAGAAGGGGAATCAATGTTTTAGGTTTAATTCACCAAGCTGAGTTTGGCATTACAATACGACCAGGTCTGGTTTAACCTACTTCATTTGAGAAAAAGAGATTAGGATCAGTGTGTGACAGCAAAAATGTATGGGATGGAAAATTCTGTAATGTTTTTCAAGACAAATTAGGTAAAACTTCAGATTTTGTATATTCCATCAAAGTTAAACACGATGTTTCACAAGTCAAACACAAACTGCGTAAAATTCCATTGAGCATAAGGGGAGATATCTCTACGATGCTTAAGGATATGTGTGCACAAGAGAACAGAAGCAACCTAGTGGTTGTCTCCCATAGTCTTAGTACAGATAAAAACTAGTGAACTTCGCATGTGTGTTGATATGAGGAGTGTAAATGAAGCCATATGGGTCGACAACTACCCTCTACCCAGAATAGAAGATCTAATAACCAAGGTTGGTCAGTCTAGTTGGTTTATCAAATTAGACTTAAGAGCGGCCTATCCCCAAGTCGAACTAACTGAGAGTTACCGCCATCTAATAGCTTTTGTAACCCCCAATGGAGTTTTCTAATTTTGCCGAATGCCGTTCGGTATTGCTTCTGCTGCGGCAGTATTTCAGAGGCTTATGACAGAAATGTTTAATGGCATGGAACATGTTGTCATCTTTCAAGATGATATTTTAATATTTGCTGTCACAGAACATGAACATGATTATGCATTAACCTGTTAACCGCGGCGTAAAATCCGCCGCGGTGCAGGCAAAATCTTGCACGGGCGGGGCCGTGTCGGCTAACGGACGTGCGCAGCACTATGGAGGTAGTGCTCTCGACGGCCGTTGGCCGACGCACGCATCGAAGGGGTTAAATAATGTTTTGGAAGTGTTGGAGAAAATAGGTGCCACATTACGAAAGGACAAATGCATATTCAAAACAAGAGAAATCGAATATCTAGGACATGTATTTTCAGAACAGGGGGTGAAACCAAAACCTAGCTTAGTGAAAAGCATTGTAGATGCCCCTGCTTCACAAAATAGAGAGCAATTATTGTCATTCTTAGGTTTATGTGAATTTTATTCAAAATTCATGCAGAATTTTGCCACCATCACTGAATGTTTTAAGGTCTTGCTTAAAAAAAGGAGAAGAATTTGTTTGGTCAGAACTTTGTCAAAGCACCGTTGAGAGAGTTAAAAAAGGACATTACTTCTGCACTGGCTCTACAGTCCTTTGTAGAAGGAAGAAAGTCTGTTGTCACTGTAGAATCATCTGAGTATGGTTTAGGGGCAGTACTAACTCAGCTGAATGACCAGGTGAAATGACTGTGGGTTTTGCAACCAGAATATTGCGTTCACCCTAACGCAAGTATTCTGTCATAAAAAAGGAACTTTTGGAGTGTGTGTGGAGTGTAGAAAAATTCAGAGCTTACCTGTGGGGAAGACCATTTATCTTGAGAACTGATCATCGCCCTTTAGTAGACATTTTATCTGGGAGGAAATTGAAACGCACTACTGCACGTATTGCCAAACTTTCTGCTAGATTATTAGAGTTCACATTCTCTGTGGAATACATACCTGGGGTGAAAAACACCAGGGCAGACTGCCTCTCTAGACTTCCGATTGAGGACCCCAGTGAATACGATTGGGAGTCAGAAATTGAAGAATGCTTTGTCGCCCACATTGGCGATATCAGCATATGCAAGGAAAAGAATGAATGGATACAAGAAGTGAACAATGATGTTGTACTGAAAGATGTCTTGTGGATGATTGAATCAGGTTGGCCGAAAGAAAGGAATCTGTCTGATAAATTACAGATATTCTGGAAGGTTTCTGATGAATTGTCAATAGAGAGGGGCAAGTTAGTGCGTGGTGATAAATTAATTCCACCTTCTTGTTTTCACAAACGCATAATTAAATTGGCTCATTCAGGTCACTGAGGCTCAACAGCCACCAAAAGAAGAGTAAGGGAAGACTTTTGGTGGCCAAAGATGGATAATGAAATTGATAATTTTGTACAGAATTGTGAAAAATGCAAAGTAAGTGACAAGGTATTGAAAACTGAAGGAACAGTTGAATCCTTCACTACTTGTCCAGGGAGAGTATGGCAATGTGTAGGTGTGGACTTCTTGGGACCTTATCATATCCTTCCCAACTGCATGAAATACTTCATTGTTATGGTAGATCACCAGTCCAGGTGGGTGGAGGTTTGAGGTGTAATGGAACCTACAACTAAAAGTGTGATCAAATTCTTTCAAGATGTGTTTGCAAGGGAAGGTATTCCTGGAGAAATCCTAACTGATAACGGTGTTCAGTTTACTTCCCTAGAAATGAAGTCTTTTATGGAAAAGTGTAATATCAAACACATAAGAACACCGTTATATCATTCCCTAAGTAATGGAAAAGTGGAACGCTTTAATAGAGTCCTAGTTGAATGTATACAATCCACTTTGAGATGTAGCATTGATGTCGAGAAAGCAATCAAAGAATTGATTTGGTGCTACAGAACGACTCCTCACTGTGTCATGACAAAGACTCCATTTGAACTTAGGCGTGGCATTAAAGCAACCACAGAGCTGTTTCCTTTTTGGATGACTAAGCTTTTTCCAAAAAACACTAATGTGAGTGAATCGTGTGATGTGGCAAGATACAATTCTGATTTTTCTAGCGCAAAGAGGTTAAATATTGGTGAAAAGGGTATAAGCAGGCTGAGAGTAGGCGATGTGTCAAGAATCCTTGTTTAGTTGGGAAAGGTTGTTCCAAATTCAAAAAACCAATACAAATGTATGAACTTAGAAGAAATGCTGCTAAGTTGTCTGACGGAAATTGGTGGAACACTTCTCGCAAAGCACTTGGCCCGAGTGTTTGCAATGATGTCTAAGGCAGATATAATCAATCACCCAACCAAATTGATGGGGGGGACATGCATGGAGTTTTGAGGAGGAGCGTTCACACTAAATTTACACCAAGCAAGAGGCAAGACTTTATCTGTGACTAAGTTCCTGCTTAATTTTTGGAAGGGTAGGAAGGGGTACCACTTTGTACCTGTTTATACATTCTACTTGTGTACTTGTAACATTTTTATCTTGGTTTAGATTTTTCTCTCACATGTTATTTACATTTCTGTTTGGAAATCTCATTTCCTTCAATTGAATAGTTACTATGATCTTCAATGTTCTTTTATTATATGTTCTTCTTTGTAAAGGGGGAGAAGTGTGGTGATGTGAGTCTGGAGCGCTGTGCCGTCATAGAACTCCAGATCCTCTGGGATTCCAGGACGGGCAGATATCTCTGGGCCCCTGTAGGAGAGACACGGTGTTGCTCCCAATGAAACATTAAACCCACTAAAGACGTGTCGGAGTCTGCTTCATGAGCCGGAGCTTGGAATACCTTAGCAGTACTCTCTGGCAGCAGATACCAGCAGATTCTCAGGAGAGGAGGAGGTGAAGGAGAGGAGAGAGAACCGGCTATGTCTCGGTGTGGCTTGTAGCTGTGGGAGGCCAACTTGCTCTGCTCTTGCTTGCCCAAGTATGTGACCCCCACCCACCGCTGCACCAGCCGACACATCACTCTAACTGTGACCGATTACTATATGGGAATTTAAGCTACTAGACATTTGGGCCACCTATACAAGCTACAAGTAAGTGACAAACTTTTTGGAAGTGCCTAAAGGATCCCTAAAGGCGCCCTTCTACCATGCCCTGGGAGCCATTTCTGCTGCAGGGATTTCCCCTTATGTGGGAGACAAGAACCAGAGAGTCAAGGGGTACAGCTGCATTACAATCAATAACACAGATTTATATACTCAGTGACTTTTAGCAGGAATGAGACCTGGCACAACCAGGTCAAGCTCCCTACTGGGGCCCAAGCGCAGGGAGCTACAATGCCAAGTGACCAATATGAAGGGGAGTAGTAGCACTAGTAGTGTTACACTAGGGGAAATACCTCTAAGAATTGAGCAAAAAGTAAATCAACATTAACCCAAGCTTTGCAACTTCTTCAATACGCGCAGCCCTCAGGAGAGTAAAGCACAGAAACCTGAATACCACTAGGGGTCTAGTAACAACTTCGGCATTGACGCAGCCAGTAAAAGTGTCCCAGGACCTAGTAACAGTGTGGGGGTTATGGATCTGGGCATACACCAGCTGTCAGCCCTACTGTTTCAATAAACTTAGATTACGTAGTTAGGACAGAAGTACTGGCTGCGCAGGTCACCCCCCAGGAATCGAGGTGGCACCCAGCAGCCGCACATGGTCGTCTACCCTGATAGAGCATATGACGGGTAGAATAGACAATGTTGCATCACTGATGGAGCCCACCTTGGATAGTTTGGCCCCAAGCATTACATAAAAGATGACTATGTATATAACATGTGCAAAAATGAACTGGCTGGGGCAGTGACATCGTAATGGAATCCAAAAACAGGATTAAAGTAGAAAAACCACCAGCGAGTGAATCGCGATTGAGAATCACCCTAGCAGGTACTGGCAAGTTGTTTCATGAGACCCAAGGGGTCCAGACCGCCTAGCCCGCTGCATATAGATGTGGAACGACCCCCACTCCTAAATGCATCATAGTCAATGCGCTCGATTATTATTCGGATAAACTAGATATACAGGTTGATCTGCTGAATAATCTTGCAGCATACGTGTCGGGAATACATAAAAGACTCACTCAATTTAACAATCTCATATTACAGGCGTAATCTGACAACGTTAGCGAGTTATCCCACTGCCCCTCATCACGGATATTGGACAATATGAACTCTCTTCTGGAAATCATAAGTGGCCTGCTGTCGGGAAGAGAAGTCAATGTCCATGGCACAGAAGGCGGGCCAGCAGGCAATGCACGCGGTGGAAAAAACACCTGTTACTGAGGAGGCTAATATGGAAGAACAATGCAACCCCTGCCTCTCTAAAACACGTGGGAAGGGTTTTGTGGTGGTCGCAGATCGATCAGCCTAAGAATAGGGGCAACCAGAATGTTTGATTTCTCTCTGAATTTTCAGAGTTAGGGATTGTTTATGAGAGGCTTCGCCACAGGAGTGTCGCTTGTTTTGATGCTCCGGTGGCGTGAGCCTCTCAATGATGTCTGTGAGAGGACGCAAAGCTACTTTGCGCGGCCTCATAGATATGGAGTAAGACAAAGCAGCGTTGTTCTGCGTCAAGGAGGCGTTCAATGTACGTTGCTGTGGGTTTTCCCACTCTGCACCCAGGGATTTTGTTGCTGCTGCACATTTTCTTAATCATGTAAACCTGGGGCAGCGCCAAAAACTTACGCCTCCCAAGAGCAGGCGTAACGAGGAGAGATATTTTTATTTCACCTCGTTTTCTCCCGTTTTCTGCAGCACACATGGAAGGTGTCCCATCCTGCACAAAAACAATCCTGGCTGCAATGGAGGCTCCCTGGCACCAGGCTGCCTACATTGGCGCTAGGCTGCCAAAACGGCACAAGGACAGGCAAAAAGGACAGGAATGCGCCATGTTTCATGAATACAATGCATTCCTGTCCTTTCGCATTGGCGTAGGGCAGCGCAGCAAGAAGACCTCACACCAATTCCTCATAAATGAGGCCCTGAGTGTGTATTGAAGATCGAGCGGCATCACTTTTGAAGCAAGATAAACACGAGGGGAGAACAAGCATCTGTTGTGAGCAAAATGTACCAGTGGGCCCTCGAACGCTCATTGACAAGTCTTCTCGACATTCACAGGAGGGACGAGTTCTCGGTCAAGAAATAAATGGGGCCTCCAGAAAGGGGCAGCCTCGCCTCAATAAACACAAGAGGAAGAGGCCGCGCAGAGCAAAACTGAATGCACATCATAGCAAAAAACCTTATCCGATCTTTAATCATGCTGACATAGTAAGGAAGTGGCAAGCAACCAACAGGCGGGTCATCTACCAAGTCTCAGGTGTCTTTCACAAGTGGTGTCAAGCCTTTTACTAGTGGTGGTCAGCAGGAAAACTATTGGCTCAACAAAATGCCAGAGCAAGAGTTGCTTGGAAAGGGCAAGATTATAGGAATAAATAAAACAAGCATAGCACCAACAAAATTAGTTACAATGAAGACATGAGAGAAGGAAATGCAGCCCTCAAGTGATAATTATCAGGAGTTATAAAACCATCATCAAGAAGTTCTCCAAAAACTACAAACAATAGGAGGCAAGGATAAAACATCTAGAGTAGAAATAGTCACTATTGCAGCGCAAACAGAGTGGGAATCTATACAGCTACAAAGACTACAAAGTAGTACACATCCAACAATGTAAACAAAGTACCAAACAGCATCAAAGCTACTGGATCAATTACCAAACCTGTTGAGGGAAGTGAAACCCAGCAGTATCCATCAAACTTAGTGCAAACCCTGTTAGAACCAAAGGCTCAGAGCATCTCCCAAGATCTTAACAATACCCAGGAAGGAAGAAACGAGACGCAGGAGGGCCAGGGCCCCCAAGCGATGTTGGATCCAGCAAACACACAAGCAGGAATTCCACGACAAGCGACTAATAGTCAGACGCAAGCCCGAATCTGGAGGTAAAGGTCTGTAGGAGCGAGGAAAAGTTAAACTATTATTGCAAAGAGGAAATAAAAATCGAGCGGTCATTCCACCACGAATAAGCTCCTATGGTGTCAAGAATACCAACCAGGGGAAGGCAGGATGGGTTACACCGTGGAAATATCCTTGGATTTATAGCAGAATGACCTGCTCCGAGTTGGATCAAGTCAGAAGACGGAGTCTCTATTGAGTTCATCCCATGGCGTGGATCATAACTCACTGATCTCACATTGTATCCTTTGCCTCAGAAGAATATGCTGGTCTTGGCTACCAAACTAAAACAACGTTAAGAACCTGGGGCATAAAAATCACACATTACGCCGCAGATGTCCACCCGTTACCGCTTACTTACCAGCCAACAGGATTCCACCAAAGTCAACATCTGTATTACAAGGCGCAGTCGGCCCACAAGCGAGGACACATCACTCACGAAGAATGAGCACGAGACTGAGTGTCATAACTGACCAACGGATGAACCAGGATACATCGATGCAAAGATAGTGGCCCCCAGAGGATTGGGGCTGGCTTCCATGAAGGATCCAGTGGATTGAAATACTGCGATCATAAGGTCCCAATCTGAAAAGGGGATCGTGTTAAACTTATGTTCCTGGAATCTGGGTGGCTTGAATCAAAAGCTCAATGACCATGATCTGATCTGTTACAAGTAAACATTTCAAGCTCTGAGGCTGCAGGAGGCTTCGGCACAGACCTCCGTGCCTTTAATTGGATTGGTGGAATATAAGAGCCCGCGGCAAAGGCTTCATGATCAGGGCGCCCAAAAGGCAGTCTTGCAACATATATAAGTTGTGGTTAAACTTGCATCCCCCCCACAAGCTGTGGAGTCTGAGCCAGGGATCCTGCAGTAATCATTGAAGGGTGGACTGCGGAGTCTCATTCGATATTTATTAATATATTCATCCATCCTAAAAGGTGGAAGAAAAGAATAATGCTGGAAAGGTGAAGGGAAGTAATAATGGATATCAAAACAGAGCATACAAATTCAGAAATATTGATGGCAGGAGATTTTAATGCCAATTTATTCATTAGCCAAGATAATGAACTCAGTCAATATGAGGCAGGCGGGCAAGTACCAATTCAGGGCCGGATAAAGTGTCGAGAAGCGTTCTCCCTTCTTTCTGCACGATAGCAGGATTGACAGTGTTAAATGGCAGGTTTACAGACAACACTAGCCCATACTGGACACGGGCTGCTGAGAAGCCTCACATTTGGATTACACAATGGCATATATTTCTTTATCCTGCGATATAGAACTGAGCATCTATCTGAAAGTGATCATCACCCCCAGGTTGTCACCTTATCTGCAACAATATCAGCACCCCAGATATCTAAGGTACTACTGGTAGATGTGCACACTACAAACTTACCAAGCCTTTGCAATGCAATAGGTCTCATATTTACGCGAGTTTGAGCAATTGACATTGCAAATGACAATTCCTTTTATTTTTGTTTTCATTTTTAAAACATAAAAAAGGCATTGTCATTTACAATGCCAATAGCTTAAACTTGCGTAAATGCGAGACCTATTGCATTGCAAATACTTGTTTATAGATGTTGCATGGTGTTAAAAAACATAAACGCAACATTTCTCTAGAAAATGTAATAGACTCCCACCCGTTACCTGCATTAAAAACAAATTAAAGGAAAATGGTATTTAGAATAATGTATGTTTGCAAATTATTCAAGGTCATCAGGGCAGGACTGAGTGGAAATCAGAGCCAAATCTATCAGGGGGCCCCTTGAAAGGCTGGGGCCCTGAGCCAGAGCCCACTTTGCCTTAAAACGTCTCCGCCCGCTGGCCCCTCCGCTAGACCTGCTGCTGTACTTGGCGCTATTCGTGGCGCTGCTGGCGCTGCTCCTACTCCTGCTCTTCGCCGTCATCAAGCAGCTGAAAAGCACTGTGGTGTCCAGCGCTGCCCTGCAGCCCGGACGCACCGCTCGGCGCTCCGCGAGCCCTGGGGCCTCTGGCTGTAGCATGCTGTGTGAAGCGCACCCCTCACCCTGCACCCACCCGGCAGATGAGGGACCCCAGCACGGACCAAAGGGAACACGAGTGCTGCTCTCGACATGTGTTACACACGGTGCAACTAAGTGTCACTCACTGGCCGTGAGTCTCACTCCTCGGAACACAGATTCACACCGGGAGTGGTTCTAACACCAGTGATCAGTCTCGTAGCCGGAGAGCTGCCTCACGCGTGGGAATGCAATCTGACACCGGGCGAACTATGGCATATCTCTGAGGGCAATCTCACACGTTGGAGTGCAGTCTCACACCATGCAACTAGGGTGCTGTCTCTCATCGGATAGTACAGCCTCACGGCCGAGTGTCTCCCTTCACCTGAGAATATGGTCTGACGCCAGTAAACGTAGTGTCACTCCTGGAGTGCTGTCATGCCTGGTGGTATACTATCTCGCTTGCAGTGCTGTCTCACCCCAGGGATTTTCACTTCTGACTTCTTTAGGTCTCGCCTGAGACAGCGCTTTAGCGCTGCTCTGGCGAGACTTATAGTAAGCGAGTTTTGGAAGTGCAAACAGTGGCTTTTCAGACCTCCAAATACAGTGCATGTGCGTCGGCCGGGCGCGCGCACCATTTGGAGGCCAGAAAGCACTCGTTTGCTTTCACTTTCGCGGGCCGCACGGCCGCTTTGATGTGATCGCGATCGAGATTACTTTCACACACGCACATACCCTACCACGGTCAGTCATTCCCTCGTGAGTTTAGCAGAGTGCACTTCAACCAGCTTGCTACTGCATTTGCTCTTGCAGCTTTAAACAAGCATTTGCAATGCAATAGGTCTCGCAGTTACACGAGTTAAAGCTATTGGCATTGTAAATGACAATGCCAATAGGCATTGGTATTTGCAATGTCAATAGCTCAAACTCGCGTAAATGCGAGACCTAATGCATTGCAAATGCTTGTTAACATATGGGAGTACAATCTCAGCCTGGAGTGCTGTCTCACACTTGGAGTGCGGTTTGCCATTTGGTGGCACAGTCTCAAAGCACGAGTGCTCTCTCTCACGCTTACAAAAGCAGTCTCACAGAAGGAGTGCTGTCTCACACCTGAGAGTGGCGTCACCCATTTGGGAGCGTGGGCTCGGCTCTTGGGTGCATTCTCACCCCTGGGGCTGCGGTCTCACACTGGAGTGTTGTCTCACTTCTCACACTTGGCATGTCTCCGCGGCTATGGATTTAATGTATTCGCTAGCCCATGAATCATCGGGTTCTGACAAATATGAACTTTATTTCAACCCCCATAAAACTCACTGCTGTGTGCACTGTTACCCTGGCACCTCTAGCAGCGGGTGGGGGGAGTTGTATGTGGTGGACCATTGAGTAAAAGGTGAATCGAACTCCCATTTCCAATGAGATACAACACATTCAAAGTAGAATTTCGAGGGCCACAGGAGAGGACATGGGTAATGCCTTTCAATGCGAGGAAGGAAATGCGAAAAGGTTTTTTAATTTCCAAAATGACAGGTTTTCCTCCCAGGATAGAAGCAGCTGAGCGGGAAACTGCAACACACCCCGCCCCTCTCCCCCCATGTTTATGCAGAAGAGATCAAACAACAGGTTACAGCGAGTGTGAGCCTCTGCCCAACCTCCCTCGCCCACTGATTGCCTGTTACTCGCACCCTCCCACCTCACAGCCCCTGGGGGTGTGTGGGAATCTCTGGGGGGGGCGCATCTGTTCAAGGCCATTGCCCTCCATTCATAAGGAGGGATTCATCTGCCCTTTCACTGAAAAGATTTATAAATACAACATTTTGTATCCATCCTTTCTCCCCAATGCATTGTAAAAGTTTAAACAAGCATTTACAATGCAACGGTCTCGGCATTGTTAAAGTTAGAGCTATTGGCATTGCTCATGACATTATTTTTGTTTATGTTTTTGTTTTTAAAACATTTAAAGAAATGGCATTGTTATTTACAATGTCAATAGCTTAATCACTCTGAAATGCGAGACCCATTGCATTTGCAGCCACACACAGAGCCACACACACAAAGCCACCCACACACACAGAGCCACCCACACAAAGCCACTCACATAGAGCAACCCACACACAATAGAGCCACTCACAGAGCTACCTACACACACACACACACCAAATCTTGCCTGTTTCTCACTCCTTATACATCATGTTCTCCTTTAGCCCACTCACATGTTTAAGTCCACTTTCGGTTGTTGCCACCACCATTGTGCTCATACCTGTAAATTGGTTGTTCTCTGTGTAATACAAGGTAGCTGCCCTCCTTCTCTCCTCTGTTAATGTTCACTTTGTTTCTTCAGATCCTATCTCCCTCTCCCCTCTCTCTCTCTCTCCTCTCTCTCTCTCTGTTCTTCTTTCTCATACCCTCTTTCTCTCTCCAGCTTGTTCTTTTTCTCTCTTACTCTCTCCGACATATAATTGCTAGCACTTTATTGTTTTACATATATTCAATCGCAGACATCCTGCGGCTCCACTCAAAGTAACATTTGACAGCTGATCCGCGGTACCTTCCCTCACGCTCATCCCTTGCCCTATATCATCCTGTCCGTACATACTTCAGCACCCCTCACTGTTCGACCATTCTTCCGTATTCCTGTCCGGTACCCCGAAATAGTCTCCACTGTCTGCTCTCCCCTCCAGCACCCATCACTCTCCAACTACGACCCAGTACCTCACAATGTGCGACCCCAATCGCAATCTATGCGAGCCTCCATGAGTCCCTCACACTGTCCGATGCCACACCAGGGTCCCTCACAGAGATTTCTTTAGTACTTTACACTGTCCGCTCCCCGTAGCCACACGGTCCCCCTGTCCAATGCAGACACGTTTGCGCCGCTAGTTTCTTACCTTCCCACGAGAGTAGGACCCCCGGCGCAGTCCTCAGTGTCGGGTTCCTGAGCTCCACGTCCGACTTGCGGGAGCACAGGCTGGAATCTGCCTCCACCGGACAGGAAGAACAGAGGGGCATCCGTAGGGTCCAGCCCCGGGGTGCCCTCGGGCTTATCCAAGTCCACGCTCCGCACTTTATGCAGCTGCTTGCCCCTCCAGTCAGCTCTGGGCAGCTCCCTGACACCACCGCCAGGATCCCGGAGGCCAGCATGACCTCCAGGCTCGGCACCACTAGCATTCCCGGAGCCTGACCCGCCAGACGCTTGCAACCCAGAGGACGCACTCCTGTTCCCGGCCGCGGCCGCCATTTTTTCGGCCAAGGTTTACATTCGCTCTACTGGACCCCGGCATGGAGCCGCGGGAGGGGGCGTGGTCAAGGGAGGCGGGTCTGCTGTGATGTCACCACACGAGCTGTGGAACCACGCCGAAGGAGGATGGTACAACTTGGAAGGCGATAGACATAAAAGATATACTAAGACTTGCACGTTGTTTGCCGAAATCATAGACCAATCAGAATGCCGCGTGAGTGTGGCCGCAGTACTTGCGTACTTAAGGTAGTTAAGACTACTGGTTCTTTTACCGTACATATAGAAGAGGAGTGTTTTTTTTAACTTGTCTAACCATGTAATGGTCGTCGTATGTTTTTCAAAATGTATTCTTATCCCGGAGGATTGGCTGGCTCACCTGTAAAGCAAGCACACCACCGCCTTTCTCCGAGGCGAAGCAGAAATGCCTCGGAGAAAGTCAGCGTCATTTCCGGATTCGGGGGCGTGTTTTTCTGTTCTCTCCTCTTGCCATTGGCTGGAGGAGATAATCAGAAAAGTAGCAAAAAACACGGCCCCGAATCCGAAAAGGTCGGGGCCTGTTCGGAGAGACAATCCTCTTCTCCAATGGCTGGCCAGCATTCAAGAGGCCAGCCAATGGAGAAGAGGGGAGAAGAGAGGCGGGTTCAAGCCCCTCTTCTCCAAAACATTAAATCTCCGGACTTCTGGTTCTGCCTTCGGCAGACCGGATGGTCCCGAGACCTAAAAAGGAGCATGGTGCTCCGAGCTCCGAATTAAAGTAAAAAAACAAAATAAACAAACAGAGCGCGGTATCGCTGAAGGGGCGCCACGCTCAGCATGCACATACAACAACAAAACAAGCACTTGCAAAGCAATAGGTCCAATTGCAATGCAAATGGGTAAGTTTAAAACTAAGCGCGGCGCCGCTTCAAGGACACCGCGCCCGGTTTCTTTTTTTTAAAACTTTAATACTGAGCGCGTAGTCCTTGAAGCGAGCACTGTGCTCAGTGTTAAAGTAAAAAAATATATATAGAAACTGAGTGTGGTGTCCTTGAAGCGGCGCCACGCTCAGTTTTAAAGTAAAAAAAAAATACCAAACAGAGCGCAGTGTCCCTGACGAGGATGCCGCACTCATTAAAGGAATAAAAAGCATACATTTTTGAGCGCATAGCGCTGCAGCCGCCATTGTCCCCATCAGTGTCCATTTTAAAAATAGTGCTCACCCACCAGATAAAGCCCACCGTGTAACGCCGCAAGTAAACAATCCAGTCTGGATGGGAGGACCCAAAAGAAGACAGGGCGGTAATAAAGAAGCCTCATTTTCAATCAGAAGCCAGCGTTTACCATAAACGATGATGCCAGCCAATAAAAAAGATGGGTGGGGATTGAACTCCACTTCTAAAACCTACCCTAATATTCTTGATCCGTCAGCAGCCTTTGACACCATCTCTCACAGAATTCTGTTGGATAGACTGCGAGAGATTGGTGTCACTGGAAGGGCATTAGAGTGGCTGCAGAGTTTCCTATCGGACAGATCGCAATGTGTTCAACTGGACTCATTTGTCTTGCAGACCTCGGCTGTAGATAAGGGGGTTCCTCAGGGCTCTATTTTAAGCCCCACCCTGTTCAACATCTATGTGTCGTCTCTGGTTACCATTATAAAATCTTGTGGGTTCCAAACCATCTCCTATGCAGATGACACTCAGGTGATAATTCCCATAGAGAAGGACCCCAAGGTGACCAGAGCCAGATTTAAGAGCTGTATGATGAAAATATCCACATGGATAAAAAACAACTACCTGCAGCTGAATTCCAACAAATCAGAGATCTTATTGTTTGGTAAAGCAGCAGAGATATGGACAGACGAGTGGTGGCCGGAGGAATTAGGATCATCTCCCCTACCCAAAAAAGGGGTAAAAAACATAGGCATCTTAATGGATAATAATTTATCCATGGAAGAACAGATTAAAACCCTATCGGGTAAATGTTTTGGACTGATACGTATGTTAAGGAAGGTCTTCCCGTGGATTCCTCTCTCCGCTAGAAGGGTTCTGATCCAGGCACTGCTAGTTAGCAGACTGGATTATGGGAATGCTCTCCTGGTGGGGTTGAGGGAAGACCTGCTTTCTAGGCTACAAGTCGTTCAAAACACGGCTACCCGCTTAGCCTTAAATAAACCTCCGCGTACGGCATCCTTGCCACTATTAAGAGATCTACATTGGCTGCCCATAAGAAAGAGGGCACTTTTCAAACTTTTGTGCCTAGTTTTTAAGGCACTCTCTGAACAGGGACCTAAATACCTCTTGAAGAGGTTGGAATGGTATACTCCAACGCGACTCTTAAGGTCTAGCAGCCTAAAGCTTCTCCTAGTGCCGAGAATTAAAAAAGTGAAGATGGGGGGCTGTGCCTTTTCCTATCTGGCTCCTAAATACTGGAATGCGCTGCCTCTAGAGCTGCGCTCCTGCCCCTCGCTAACTATTTTTAAGAAGCACCTAAACACCTGGCTATTCAACTGATACACTCTGCTTGTAGAAGCCCACCTCTCAGGCGCCGAGAGATCCCCTTGGGGATGATTCATGCGCCATACAAATAAAAATAATAATAATAATAATAAAATAATAATAATAATATAATATGCCTCGCAGAGCGAGCAACGCATGTGCGCTGCAACGCTAGGCGAGACATAAAAAGGCTATGGTGGCACGAAGCGGGCCTGCCAGCTAGTATCAGGCCGAGCAAACACAGAAGGAGTGGATCAGATTGCTAACTGGGAAATATTGACTGAACGTAGAACATCATAATTCCCATGAAAGGGTAGTGCTGCTGGCTACCCTCTGGAAGCAAAACCCCAGAATAGACTCCCCTCAGGAATGAAATGCACTAAAAAGCTGCTAAGCGGGCATCTCCACTTATTGCGAGCCAGCCCACGTAATAATGAACTAATAGTAGCTGTGAATTTGGGCAGGAAAAAGCTTAAAACGGAGATTTGACTATACAATGAGGCCAACTCCGAAGAATACCGGGCCAAGCTAGTGTATGCTAGCAAGTCAAAGAATTTTGGAAAGTTCCTGCAGATGGTAAATCAGAAGGAACGAAGACTGCAAAGGGCAAATAATGCAAACATTCAGTGAGCAAGATTGGATAAAGTAATTAACAACTCATCTGGAAGCTGCGGAACATGAACTGGGACTAGGCAGTGGACAAAAGAAGCTTATGGGGCGGAGCTGAGGCCGGCTGAGTCAAAAGCAAGCCTGCTGGTAACGTTAGAAGTAGTTAGCAGGCAACTGCACAGACTCATTGAGTATTCACGAGCTGACTGCACTCCGGGCCAAATGGGATTCCTCAAGCAGTCTTTAAATAGTCCCCCCAGTTCTGGTCAGATAAATTAGTCCCCCCTCATCCTTGAGGTCCTACAGAAGGAAGAAGTTCCAGATTCCTGGAGGGAGATCAATAATGCATCCCATTTTTAAGGGCGGGAAGAGGACTGACCCAGTCAATTACCGTCTGATATCACTTTTAGACGTAGAAGCAAAATACTTTGCAGGACTGCTGTTGGCAGACCTCAAATCTTGGGTAGAAGAAAAGGAGTTAATTCCTAAGAATCAGGCAGGATTTTAACAAAAACGAGGCCGCATCTCGAGCTTGCTCGTTCTCTCTCTGCTTTTGTCTCAAGCTGATCTCACCCAGACACCTCATTATATTTGCTTTGCTAATTTGAAGGCAGCTCTTGACTGGGTCCGTTGAAGTCAATTATGGAGAAAATTGCAATCTTGGTCTATAGCAGTGAGATTCTTAAGGGCAGTGGAACTCTTATACTCCAATACCTGGAGAAGAACAAGGATAACATTAGGTGACGGTAGCTTTGTAACCAGGAACATCCATACCACAGGTGAGCTTAAACAAGGCTGCGTCCAATTCACATCCGCCAACACTGGGAGAAACACCATTGTCTAATGTCCTGCACACGGGTGATTTGGTCATGTTCAGGAAAACAAAAATGGGCCTTCAATGATTATTAATTAATAAGTTAGATGAATATAGTCGGTCATACGGACCGGAAGTGAACTTGGCAAAAACCAAAGCGGTCATCTATGGCAAGAGAGTCAATAAAAGCGGATCCTGGCACTGGAAAAGGGAGAGCCGCGATGACGCGACGGAGTATAAGAGATTGGACTGATGCAAGAGGAAATCTGACATGACAACAATAATCAATTAGAAATTAAGCCCAGGCCCTACAATGCGCCTTTACAACGGCCTCAAAACATCTATGGGGCTCCAGCCTGGATCCAACCCTTCAGGTCATAAAGGCGAAGCTGTCGCCATCAATAACATTTTGGAGTGAAACCTTGTTGGGGAAGGAAGCAAGCGTTTGAATGGTCTGGTGGCCAAAATATATCTCTGTTTTTCACCTACAAAGGTCGGCCTACCCAGCAGAAGTGCTCCTAGCGTTTGGCATGTTCAATCAAGATATAGCCAGCCAGCAGCATTTATTATATTGCGTCATAAACTAAGAGCTTCTAGGCCTGGCAGCCTGGATAACTTTACCTGGCGAGAATTAGAAGCAGCCCGAGCAGCTCATTGCATCTTCGATTTCTGGAAAAGTCCTTGGAGACTTTCCAGGCAAGGGAGCTGTGGAATCAGCAAGGGGCTCAGGCAGTGTTTAAAAAGTCTGTGTCCCTCTGTGCACACAAGGTTAGCAAATTAGAGGAGAAAAGCATGTTAGCAGGGCGAAGGCACGCCTGGATGGTGATAAACAGGCCACCAGGGGTATCAGGGTACAAATGATTCAAAGCACATCAAACTCAAGTTTCTGCACAAGCGGTTTGGGGTTTAACATCCTTGGACCTTCTGCCTAAGTGGCACATACGGACTATAGCCACTGCCTGCACACTCTGCAGTACTGGAAAAGAAGCCCTCCTGCATGTAGTATGTTTGTGCCCAGCCCTTTACAGAGAACGTGTACAGATCTTATAATGCCCTCAGCGCGCGGACATGCACACAGCATTATGGCGGCGCTTAACCCTGCCAATACCCACTTGAATATTAAACTGCTAAAGTTTCTATCCAAGTTCAAGGGAAAGGTCTGAGTCATATGCAGCGTACTATTGTTTGAAATTATTTTTATTGGTCAAAATTTATGTATACAATCATTTTAATGGCACATAGTTTTACAGCACTTTCTTATATGTACTTTGCAGCTAATTGCGATTTTATGACAGTATACGGCGTAGAGAAGTTTTCATTCTTGCTATGTTTCGCAAAATTTTGATGACTCATGCAAATAAACATTTATTCATTATTTCACACAGTCTATCTCCACAGGCTGCAATATGTCGTCATTGTTTCCACCTGGATCTCCTCTTTCAGTAGATATGTGATGAAAGATGTTGTGTTGATACGGTGGATCAATAACCTTATCTATATCCTGATAACAAATAGTGTGCGCGCCTATTATGGTTGGGTGGAAGGTTCTTCTGGTGGCAGCATGCACCTCAATACTTCATTGAGAATGGTTTAATTAAGTGAAGGGCACTCCTGCAGAGAGTAGAACTCCAAATCACAGATACAAGAGTCAAGTCAAGGATGTGGTCTTATTTCATGTCAGAAGGTGTTAGAAATTGGGTTACTGGTCAAGCAACAACCATAATCCTAGTCAGGGTAAAGCACCAGCAAACCCCAAATTATCCTGTGCTCACCTCCTGGTAGCTTGGCACAGAGCAGCCAGGCTTAACTTAGAGGCCGTGTGTAAAGTATTTGTGCAATACTTCACATAGTAAAACAATGAAAACCCCACACAAAACGTTTTCAAGCCAGGTTAGAAAAATAGAGCTTAATCACACTTCCTGTTATGGTCATACATTTTTGGGTACATGAGATCTTTACAAAGCTTGCACTGCATGGCCAAGTCCTGGAAACATTTGTCCGTGTTTTGCTCTTCCTAGGAGAACCCATTACCAGGAATCTTGTCGTCTTCTTCACATGCTTTTAGTCTCCATGACGACTTTTCCTTTTCTTGGCATGAAGAGCATCTTCTTGCTCAGCGTCGAGGCTCTGGATCAATACGGAGGCGCCAGAACTATATTTGCCTTTTGTGCCTCTGCTGAGAGATTGGTTACTTAGCCAGATCCATTCCCCTTTCCTCTGCCTTTCTGCAGTATTCTTTGCCTGGTTGTCAGGGGGTTCAGGGAGGTGTGGATATCAGCCTCACTCTTGTTGGATTCCGATTACCAGGTCAGTGTAAACATGACCATTGGTCCTTATTATTGATGGCTGAGTGAAGCCAACCGTGACATTGGGAATTACAGGGCTAGAGTATACTCAAGGGTTTTGGACTCTATGGGTTTTTTTAGGTCAGTAAAAGGACGCCTGTGTGTTACAAATGGGTAGATCCACCTTAAAACTTTGCTGGTTGGACGGAAATTCCTGTTCTGATCTCAGGGACTTCCTGTTCTGAGCTTAACTCATATTAAGACATGTCAAGCTATGCATGCATTTACAGTGAACTCATACTTTTTAATAAATTTGTGATTCGATGGCCTGGAAGCAGAAGTATGCATTACAAAGGAGAAGTCTAGCGCTAAAATGTCATTGGCGTAGGACAAATGTCCTGGTTGAGGTTGGTGGACTTCCAGTTCCAGGTCTATGGACTGCGAGTAACATTCAAGACAATATGAAGCCGTGCAGTGGCAGCATTACTGGCAGTAATTGGGCACTCCCAGTACCATTTTGTAGCAGAGTAGAATCCTTCTGGAACTCACCTCTCCTGAGAAGCTTGAACCAGCACCACTTCACCAGATAGATTTGGTCGGCTGCCCATTTTACTGTATCCGTGCTTTTTGCGAGGGAAATGTGCACTGCTGTCCACTGTACGGTAATAGTCTATTTATGAGGAAAATGTGCAATTTTGCAAGCTATAAAACACATAAGAGGGTCCTTGAAAAATGTACTTACGGGGGGAAGTAACCAAGGAACACAGATATTGCACTACTATTCAGATGATTTTCATGCGGAACAACTGAAGACCAAATTACTCAATAGAGGATATCCGCATAGACTCATTAAGGAGTCCTACAAGAGGGAAAAATATTACAACAGGGAGGCATTTTTTCAAAACAAAAACAATAAGAATTACAACAAGTTCGTATGTGTCACTTGACACTCCTATTTTAATAACAATCTACGTCAGATCATCAATTCACAATGGCATTTCCTGAATTCAGGCAACTATACTAAAGTCTTACCCAGACCCATCTTTGCATTCCGACAGTATAAAAACCTAAGGAATTCATTGGTTAAATCTGTGGTGCCTGACAGGAGTAAATTAGTCCAGCGATCTATCACCGGGACGAGTCCCATCCTTGGTACTCTTAAATGTGGTAATTGCCATGCTTGTGACTTTGCTATTGTTTCTCCAGCACTTGAATGGGGAAATAAAAAATTCCTATCCAACGAAATGACTAATTGCAGAACCGCTAACGTGGTGTACCTCATCTTATGTCCCTGCAAAAAGGGCTATGTTGGTGAAACAAGCAGGGAATTTAGAGTGAGTTTTAGTGAGCATAAATCTGCCATCCACAACAAATGGATAGGTGCTCCTATGGTCACACATTGGCTTGACAAACAACATTCAGTAAAGGATCTTAAATGGACCATACTTGAACGAATACATTCTCCCAAGGATGGGAACATTGATGCATTGAGTCGCAAGTGGGAAGTATTCTGGATTTATACTCTACAGATGGCCAATATTGGCCTTAATGAATCCCTTTCTTGGGAGAATGCCATAATGTGAGCATTCGCCCTTGGGCCCCATACTCATGACTGTTGTTGGTTTCTGAGAGTGGATCTCAGGAGTTCATTGAGAGTGCCTGGCTTACTTACTCCTGTAGTCCGTACATTGAGCACTGTAACATATTTAAATGGTCTGCTTCTTGGCACGAGTCATAGTCACCATTAGGTTGTCTTCTCATGACTACCTGTTTCCATTCCTGGGAAGTTATAGATGTTCTGTATTTTCTGTTTGATCCCCATTGAGGGTTCTTATTCACTTACTCTCTGTGTTTATTTTAGATCTTATTTTTATTGTAGACGTGGAGTTTTGTCAGCTTTACGGTAATCATATTTCAATAGGTCCCTTTCAAATTTACGGACACCGGAACCATTCAATTTTGTGCCTGGTTGCCTGACTCCGACATGGCCTGCATTTGTATACATCAAATAGACGTATATAGGCTGTATGATCTCAACCTCACTTCAATATGGCCACCGCCACTTAGGAATTATACTATTCGACGTACCATGCTGTTTCTGGCTCACGTAGGTGCAATACCAATATGGCTCCCATTTATAGTTGGGAACTATGCGTTGTTATCGTTCCATGCTATTTTTGTGGCATGTGTGTATTATTAGATCTAATTTAATCACGTTACTATGGCGGTTAACTGGATATAAGGGCAGATTTTGTAGACCTACAATACTTGCCCTCACGGAGGATTGGCGACCCAGACGGCGTGTTCAGGCTTTTTTCGGAATTGCTTATTTGATTCTTGTAAATACTCTATGCCCCAGAATTTGAGTGGGAAGGGAGGGCGCTAACTTCATTAGTTAGGGATTCACAATATCTAACATGTGATTGACCAATTCGGTCGATATCCTGTTTCTTGCAGATTCGTTCTATTTGTTTGGATTCCAAGCTTCAGTATTATTGGCTGCAGTAGTGAAGCTTCCTAGGAAAGCACTCGATACTTGTGGTCCTACGTAACTATAATTGTAAGTCAGCCTGTATTAATCACATCTTGATCTCAATTTTAGCATTGGGGGCGGCTGGCTTATATTTATATCTATTCCTTCTATTTTAGTAATTTTTGTAGTATCCATTTTGCTGTTGGCTACTCCAGATTCCACTGCAGTGTACTTAACGCGACCCGGAGCGACCTCCTCTAACTAAATGTATGTATGGTATTTCGGATTATCTTCTGTACATCTCTTGTAGTTGAACGTAATGGTACTACATATTTACGCCTATTCTATCCTTGTGCTCTAGCATTGATCGGGTCACTTTTTAAGACGAAACCCATGGCAGCCCTTGCAGGGACCCGGGGCTTTTCAACTGTTAAAGTTTGTATGGCATTGTATACTACTACCCCTACATTCTCTGATTTTATATACAGGAGAGATGCCTTATCTTACTATCTATCTTTTTAGAATTGACGACTCCACACAAGTTAGTCATCTCAGTCTTCAGTCACCTTCTAGCCACATTGGACCACTAGGTAAGATAGTTTTGGAATGTAGGCTCATCATGGCCTTCTGTGTCAGTTTAGATAATGTTGTTTCCATCTAGAGTAGACTTTATGCTTTGTTTTCTGTATTCTATCCTTAGTGGCAAATCAGTTCCTGTGCTCTGGCATCGTCATCATTCACTTGTGCCATATCTTTGCTGAATTAGAGCTTCTTCGGGAAGTATGTTATTTCTTTTAATTTGTTCTGTGCTATATACTTTTACTCTTTTCTTTTTCTTTCTTTTGCATATGCTTTATCACTAGGTTTTGGTTGCATTTTTTTTAATAAAGGCATGCATGGTGATAGCTTTACTTAATATTGCACTATCTCGGTTTTTGGGGCCTGTGGCTTGGTTATCTTGCTCCATTTTTTAAGTTATGATGAATTCAGAGATTATGCGAACATTCATTAAGTTTATTTGTCCCTACAGACATTGTATTGTATAGAGCCCGCTGCACTACATAAAAAGGTCAGTAACAGATGTTCGAGTAACAGATGGTTTTTTGACCACTGAACAAATTGTGAATGCAGCGCCCTGATGAAGGATGGTTTGAGTACATGTTACTTCCGAAACGCGCGTCGGACATTCCTTTTGTCCTTATACGTTGTATGCACTTTTATATGTATGTTCATTGCTGTTGTATGTATACCTGTTTTGTTCTCTCACTATATGGTTGTGGTTTTTGTGTTTGTTAACTTTGGAGACATGTACAGAGCATGTATGGTTCTTCATTATGTCTTTGGGGCACTGCTTTAATCTATGTACAATATTGATGATTGTTTTTATCTGTATGTATAATATTTGAACATGTACGTGTGACACTACAGAAAAATTATTTTATAGAAAAAAAATTATATATATGTTTTGATAATAAATGATTTAACCCCTTCAGTGCCCGCCCCTTTCCCCGCCCTGTGCCGGCCGTTGTATTAGCGGGCGGGGTTTATGACGAGCTGGTCTCGTCATGGGCACAGCGCGACCGCGGCCCATGACGAGACCAGCTCGTCACGGGCATTGAAGAGGTTAAACTATAAGTCTGTAGGGCATGTTATTCTGGATATATTACCAAATTTCAAAGTATTGAGTTGGGTGAAGGATTTCTATTGTTGATTATTGCAGTTTTGCAAGCTGTGCCTTTGTGTGATACCTGATCAGTGTGTGTGAAAGAAGCTTGCACTGCTGCAGGTCATGCTGCACATGCAGTGCGTGGAGTGAAACCTGTCCCTCCTGCTGGTAATGCAAAAAGAGTGAGAGAGAAAGAGAGAGGAGCTTGCATTGCTGCAGGTCATGCTGCACATGCAGTGCGTGGAGGGAAACCTGTCCCTCCAGGTTGTCATGCAAAAAGAGTGAGAGAGAGAGAAGCTTGCACTGCTGCAGGTCATGCTGCACCTCCGGTGTATGGAGGGAAACCTGGTCCCCGTGCTGTTGATGCGAATAGAGTGAGAAAGAGAAACTTGACCTCTGGCACTGCTACTGTCCACGTTGTGCTTGAAAGTGAAGCTTGCATTGCCGATGCATAGTGTGTGAAGAAAGTGCCCCACAGCTGCCCATGTAGTACCTATTCTGTGGATCTCATCGACTCTTCACTTTACAAAGGCCAGCGCTATTGGCATTGCACAGCTTGCTTTATTGTTTTCACCAGAGTTCTCTGATCGATGATCTGTAAACCCTGCCTGGAGGTGTGATAAAAACCAAATTAGGAGAAAAATGCATGTGGACAATGGTGTCATTCTGCATCCTCAGCCTCGACGGCCAAAATAAACAGTGCTTTCTTCGGCACACACCCACACAAAGGCACACACAGCCTATCTGGAAGCACACACAGTGCATGGAGGTGATAAGAAGTGCAAACAGCCAGCTCAACTTCTTACCTCGTTTGCATCTGGGGCATGCCAGGGCCAGGCTGTGAAATGACTCACAACAGAGACCTGCATCAAAGCCCAGAGAGTCATGAGGCGACGGGGCGTCATGTCAGATTACAGTGGGGCATCATAAGAAATCACCCTTCATTGGCTAAGGGAGCGCAGATAGTCGTACGCAACTGGTTTGAGTCTCAGCTTCGGCTTAACATCCTGTAATTCTGGGCAAATCACATAACCTCCCCGTCAGTGGCCGCTGACAGGGAATGGGGGTGCTGGTTTGGGGGAGGGGGGAACAAAACATTATAAAAATCACTTACCTCCTCGCGGCCGTCTTCATCTCTCCTCCGTCGTTACTGATGAGACCCAGAAACACACAGGCTCCCCTAAGCCAATTACAACATTGCAATGAAGTGTTGTGATTGGTCTGAACATGATGGTTCAGCACTCAGATGGGGACAGGTAGCCTTTGCATGTTCCCCACCAGGCTGTGTTATGTAGTCTGGTGGAGAACATGCACAGTGCGCTTGACTGTATGGCCGGGCCAAGATGGCAGCCAAACTGTCATGCGCACTTAGGGTGTGCATGAACCGCTCCTCCCAGGCTCCGACACCAGCCACTCCCCGCCCTAACCCAGCCCCATAGAGAAAAAATATGAAATAACGAGGTTGTTATCATTTTATTTTAAATTTTTTCTGCTCCGAGAGCAGTGGGGAGGCGCGTCTTCACCTTAGCGGAGGAGCCGCCCCTGCTTCCTGTGCCTACCAAACATGGATGTGTCCCTGTGTAACTCAACTGGTGCTCATGTAAAGTGCTCCAATACCTTCATGCTGAGTTTGCGCTGTAGAAAACTGTAACAAGAAAAAAGAAGTCCTTACTGTAACTTGTGGTGTTTGCCACACTCACAGCGCACTGTAGGCAGTGCCTAACCCGCAGGGCGGGGGCATTCACTAGGGGTGATGCCGAGAAGGGTTAGAGAGAAGCACCTCATGGGCGTCAATTCACCAAAATGGCAGGGGTTTCAGAAGTGACATCACATAACCTCCCCTTGCCCAATGACATCACAGGAAGTGACATCAGATGATCTTTGACACTGAAGTGATGTCACATGACCTTAATCCCAATGGCATCATAATAATTGACATTGATGTAGGTAAGAGACTTTTAAGCTTAAAATTATATAATAACACAAGTTACTTACAAAGATAAGTGTCCATTTAACTGCAAATCTAAAGTAGTGGAGAACACAGCATAAAGCAGAGGTAACGCATCTAGTGTGAGGGTGTCAGGGGTTTTAGTTATGATCGGAATAATGTTCCTGTTCGCCGGTGTCTGCTTCGGGCAGGTCTGGTGCTTGGGACGAATCAAAGAAATAGAGTTCAGTGTTGGTTGGAGTGGTCTAGGGTGGTGGTGGTGGTGCAAGTACATGAAGTAGAGGAAGCTGAGGGTATCGAGTGCTGTAACTTGCAAGTAGGTCGACAGTATCAGCTTGAGAGAGAATGGGTGAGGATCATTTGGGGCGACGTAGACGACTACTTCTAGGTATTGAGTGCCAGGGTTAGTTTGTCTTCAGCTGACGGAGTGGAGAGTCTTAGGGAGAAGACAGTCTAGCGCTTAGATGTGATTTAATGCAAGAAGTGAGGAGGATGGAGAGGCTCTGGCATGCAAGTTGGGATCTCAAGAACAAGGAAGCTCACAAACTCTTGGTCAGGAAATATAAGGCTGAGATTGTGCAGGCCAAACAAGATTACTTTGTGGCCACGACAACTTCGCTCTCCTCGTCGAAGGAGCTTTTTAGAATCGTTGACTCTTTAGTCAACCTACAAACACCTGACCCTGTTGTACCCTCACAAGATCTGTGTGATTAAATCGCTTTCTTTTTTCACACCAAAATACAGGATATCTACCGGGCTCTTGAGATACAAAGAGCCAAGATCAGTGGGTCCTCTGCTCCGGCTGAGATGAATAGGACCACCTCAGACAGCTCCCCATCGAGCACTTTGAATTCCTTTCCCCCGCTGGCCTTACAAGATCTGGAGATCTTGCTTAATAAAAGCAAATCTGGCTCCCCCCTAGACACCTGTCCTTTGAAGATTATTAAGCAGTGTAGGGAAACCCTCTTACCGCCCCTACTAGAAATTATGAATCTAGCTATGAGGGACGGTGTCTTCCCCCTGGAATGGAAGAGTGCAGTAGTCAAACCCTTGCTAAAGAAGCCTTCCCTTGATCCAGAGGTTCTAAAAAACTTCCGTCCTATCTCACTGCTTCCAGCCCCTTCGAAGATGCTTGAGGCACATCTTAACAAGCATCTCGCCGCCTTTGTGGAAGGCTCGGGCTGCTTGGACTTCTCCCAGCATGGATTCAGGACGGAATTCAGTACTGAGTCGGCCCTCACTATTGTGCTTGATAGGATCCGCACTAGAGTGGATGGGGGCCAGACCACCCTCCTGGTCCTGTTAGATCTAACTGCGGCCTTTGATACCCTCTCCCCCTCAGTACTTACATATCGTCTGAGGGAAGTGGGGGTGAGGGACGCAGCTTTGGATCTACTAACCTCCTTCCTTGAAGGAAGGGAACAAAGAGTCAAGCTGGGGGAGTTCCTATCTCCATCCCGACCGGTGCTATGTGGGGTCCTGCAGGGGTCGGCTCTCAGCCCGACCCTATTTAACATCTATATGACCCCACTGGCCAGATTAATTAGATCTTTCGGGATGGAGGCAGTCTCCTATGCAGATGACACCCAAATCCTCGTCTCTCTTTCCCATTCAGACGTACCTACTGCCTCCAATTTTAGATCTTGTATGGAGACAGTTGGTCAGTGGATGGTTCAGAACTCACTTAAACTGAATGGGGAGAAGACTGAGGTGATGGTGTTTGGAGGGAATGAGAACATCTGGTCAGCCAGCTGGTGGCCTGACTCGCTCGGAGTGTGCCCTTCCCCCACGACATCTGCTAGGAATCTAGGGGTGATGATAGACCCTGCCCTGGACATGGGCGGTCAGGTTAGTAGAACCCTCTCTACCTGTTGGGGCTTAATCCATACCCTGCGAAGGATCAGGAAATACCTTTCCATGCAGTCCAGAAAGCAGGTAGTTATCGCTCTTATCGGCTCGCGACTGGACTACTGTAATGCGCTGTATGCGGGGCTAAATAGGAGCCTACTGCAGCGCCTGCAAGTAGTCCAGAATGCCGCAGCCAGATTTGTTCTGGATGCTCCGAGACGCTTCTCGGCCACGTTGGCCAGGAAAACACTGCATTGGCTACCGGTAGAGCACCGAGTACGGTTCAAAGTCTTATGTATGACTTACACAGCCATAGCAAGGAATAGCGACATGGGAGTTGGTTCTATCATTTCCCACTATATACCTGGAAGGGACCTGCGTTCCTCCAGGAAATTGCTCCTGACAGTCCCCCGTGTACGAAGAGCCAAGTGGGGGGGTAGGGCTTTCTCCACTTTGGCGCCTAAGTGGTGGAATGATCTTCCTTTGGATCTTAGGTCCCTACCCTCCCTACAGATATTCCGAAGTGCCCTTAAAACTCGCCTCTTCTTGCAAGCCTATGTGTAAGGTTTTCCATTCTTTTTATCTCTGTTTTGTTAGGCGCCTTGATACCTGCGGGTTATTGTCTTGCGCAATATAAATTCTCTATCATCATCATCATCAATGCCATCTAGCACGGAGAAATCTGTGTTGAGGAGATCTAGTTTGTGTTCTAGGGGGTGAGTTACAGAGATGATTGTATGGGCGAGTGGAGTTCAAAGGGTGTGATGGGAAGCTGCATGGTGTGTGGTGTTGGTGTGTGAGTGGAGATTATGTTGTGCGGGTGAGCGAGGCAGAGAGGAGTGAAAGGTGCAGTGTAAGAGAAAAAGTGAGGTGATGTGTGACGACTGTCTTAAGTGAGGTGTCCGGAGGTGGCCTAGTGGTGGTAGTTAAAGAAAGTAGGGACGAATGCCAGTTGCTGTGCGTCAATGTCATGTGGGGAGAAGAGGAGATTGATCGATAGACAAGGAAGTGCAGTCTGGGGGAATGAGGGGATGCCTGCATAGTCGGAGCTCAGTAGCTTTAGGTGAGTGGGATGGATCGTTCAGTTGTGCAGATGGTAGTGATGTGGGGGTATGATGGCACAAGTTGGGATTCGGTGTGCGGAGAGAGTCCTTGTGTAGTAGATCAAGGAGGGAAAGGTGCAAGGTGGTGCGGCAGGAGTCACCATGTCAGTCATCGCATGAGGTGGTGTGTAATGTGAGAGATCAGTGGGATGGTAGGGGGTGGAAGGCGTCGTTGAGAAGGGTGATGGTGTTGAAGGGACTAACCTACAGTAGGCCGGAGATGCATGTAGGTTTTTGTAATGTGGGAGGGGAGTAGAATGTTACACAGAGTTGTCATTGTGTGGGGGAGTACTCCATGTGTGTGTCAGCAAGGTGAAAAGAGGTGTGAGTTGTTGTGGTATGGTAGGATGCGTTGCTCTGTGTGTGATCTGGCAGGATGGAGGTGTAACAGTGGGGCCTGTTTGGGGGATGGCTGTTTCAAAGATGTTCCTGAATGGTACCTGTACATGGGAGGGTGGGATATCAGTGCTAGCTAATCGTGGCGAAAAGTTGTTGTGCAAGAAAGATGGAGTAGAGGATAGGAGGTATGTTTGGGAGGGTGGAGTAGATAATTGGAAGTATGTTTGGGAGAGTGAGCGCGGGTTAGTAGGGCCTGGTGGTCTTGAAGTGGGGGTTGAGCAGAGTGTGTGGGGTCGGGTAATGAGTTAAGGGGAGAGTCAGAAGGAGCTTGCAATAGGGCTTTGAGCAGGAATGGGAAAAGGTGGTCAAATGTCAAAAGGCATCCATCTGTGGGCTGAATCAGTGTCTTACCATTCTTGTAGAGGGAGATGGTGATGGTTCCATTGAATAGTGGTGAGTGAGCAATTCGAAGCTTGCAGCCATGAGGAATTTTAGTAGATATTGTAACATGAAGTTCGATGTGGAAAATGTTGGTCCAGGACCAACGGGTGAAGAAGATGAGGACTGTTTAAAGTTCCCACATCGGCAACTATGGTATTGATCAGCAAAGAGGGTTTCTGGAAATTCTTCCACAATCTTATTTTTACTTTACATCTTTTTTTCAATGTGTTGGAGATATTCAGAGGTTATATATTCGTAAATGAGTTGACTTCCACTTTATCCATCTTAATAGACATTGTGGGTGATTTCAAGAGGACATGGTTGGTGGATGGGGGAATTTGATGGGGTTGTGGAAGAGTGGGAAGTGTTGAGAGATTACAAGTTTGCATCAGGCCGGGGTTTGCTTCCGTTGCTTGAACATGAAATACTTTGAAAAAAACAAGAGACAGGGCGTTTGGCCAAACAGGAACAGTACGCTTAATTAAACAATGCGGCCAGGAGTACAGTCACTGGCATGGGGAGTGAGGACTGTCTCAAATTGCAATCAATCTAACATAGACTTTTATACAGTTAAATGAATGCAATAACATGGTTCTGGGGAAGCTTATTGGGTAAGGAATGTTCACCTCTGCCTTTGGAGCCATAAAATAAGGTATTCGATGAAGTATCCAGGTGGACCTCGACCTTGCGTGGACACAATGCGGCCAGTTGGTAACGCGTCCAGATGTCCGGCATGGGGAGCACGTGATCACTGCGTGTACTGTATGTGCTGTGTCTTGATTGGCGCTAAGTGTTCCTAACTTAATGTGGCATCTGATTTTATAGTATTTTGCGAACATGCGCATCCCTCCGACCATGGTGCTTTGCTGAGGCCATTCTCCCTGGACCATTGTGGTGTCGCTGTGATCTGTAGGATCGATCTGGAAATTCCTGTTCATGCGTTTGTCTGCTGGCTACGTGCCACCCCACCTGTGATTAGTCAATCAGTGACCTTGGGCCTGGGTCTCATGGCATGCCTAACTACGCATTTCTGAGTCGGCGTCGACGTGGGGTTCACAATGGACAAATTTGTCAATAAAGATGCAATTTCGTTTTTATGCATGAATGTATCTTTAAATTCAATATCAATATTAACACAGTACTCAGTGGGTGAGTAGAGTTGATGACTTGCACCATCAGGGTGTGTGAAGTGTAATAACAATTACCACAGAAGGAAGGTGACATTAAGTTAGTTTAGGTGCTAAACTTCTTGACTTTAGACTTTTGGGAGAGTTTGTGATGTGCACGTAGAAAGGCAACCATAGACAGTGGTGAGGGTCTATCAGTGGTTCGGACCATAAAGACCGTAGGCGCGCAGTAGAGAGACATTTCTTAATCATCCCAGAGTAATTTCTTAATCATCTCATATGAAAAACTGAAGGCCTCTGGATGTATAACAGTGATTTCTTAAACACCTCAATCAAAGATTGAGTGGGTTGATTCTAAACACAGTATGTGGGAAGTAGATAGAGACAGTGAGGCCACTGTGGGAATGATGTGGGGATAATGCCTGGAGCTGAGGACACTAATCTAAGCAACTCACATATTTCAAGTAGTGAGCTCTTTTCCTCTACAAGTCAATCAGCCAGTCATCATACATTGAGTGTACAGTATAAGTATAAATGGGGTCGACTGTCCTTTATTTATTTCTATTTTCTGCATCCATCTGCTCCAGTCCTCTTTCAGTATCTATGATATGGAGCCTGAAGGCAGCCCCCCCATCTGTTTTTAATCCACTTTCAAAGTCTATGGTGAGCATCTTGCAAGCACAACAAACAAATCAAAATGACTCCCTTGGAGGCAATCTCCCATTTCAATGACCTAAGAGGCCAGTGAGCAGAGATGTAGCAAAATCATCAAATCTTTAAAAATAAACATACACACAGTGGCGGCTGGCAGTAAATGGGGTGGCAGGGCGGGGATGACAAAATATTTTTATTAAAAACACTTACCTCCTCTCGGCTGCCTCCGTCGTTGCTTCGCTGATGAGTCCTGGAAGCACACAGGCTCCCCTAAGCCAATCACAATGATGCAATGCAGTGTTGTGATTGGTCTGAGCGACTGTGTTCGGCGCTCAGACGGGAACTGGGAGCATGGCCATGTTCTCCACACAGGCTGTATATTACAGCCTGGTGGACAACACGCTAAGTGCGCAAGACTGTTTGGCCGGCCAAAGACGCCCGGCAAACCGTCATTTTCACTTAAGTGCATGAACTTCTCCTCTCCCTGTGGCACCAGCCACGCCCTAACCCAGCCCTGTAGCTCAGAAAAATATAATAATAACAATGTTATTATCATTTTATTTTTCCTTTTTCTAGCTCTGAGAGTAGTGGGATGACGCTCTTCCGGCTTAGCAGAGGAGCCGCCCCTATGTGCACAGCATCTCCAATAACCTCTCCCAGGGACACCACCATCAGGAGAGCACGGGCAGAGGTCAGTGGCTGCACCAGACTGCCCAGGGTGCAGAAGGGCTGTGGCCGGGGAGTCAGCGGCCATCTGGGTAGTGCCAAAGGAGCGCTGTGATTCCTTCTGACCACCCGCTGCACTGTACTCGCATTCAGGTCAAGCCAGCCGCAACCCCACATGCAGTGGGTAGGTATCAGGGGTGTTCAGCTATGGTGGGCAGATGCCACCGCGGGGTCACTGCACTGGCCGACCCTGGTTCTCCTCAGCATTGTCTTTGGCAGCAGGTTTAATCCTCTCACCTATTGCCCTTCGTCGGCCTCGGCACTGCGTGCGTGTGCAGATGGCAGGGCATCACAGGGGTTTGCACAGATTGTGATGCTCTGCCCTGGGCAGCTCGACAGAGAGCTTCCTCACTTGCTGCCATCTTCTCTGCTGTTAGTGAATGACAGCCTGTTGTTAGTGAAACGGAAGCTTCCTGCTTCTGAGGTGTGTAGACGCACTGCATTAGGGTTGGTGCTGGTGCTGGTTTGTTAGTGATAGAGAAGCTACCTGTTTTTGAGGAGTGCATACACACTGCACCAGGCTCTGGAAATGGCTTCTTAGTGAGAAAAGACTCTGCCTCTGACATGTGCAGACACTGCACCAGGCTCTATTCTGGGCGAGGGGTGGAGAGATTGTCAGCAAAAGTAAAACTCCCTGCCACTAAGGTGTGCAGACACACTGCACCAAGCTCTGGTGCTGGAGATAGTTTGTTAGTGAGAGAAATTCCTGCCCCTGTGGTGTGCAGACACACTGCACCAGGCTCTGGTGCTGGAGATGGTTTGCTAGTGAGAGAAACTCCTCTCCCTGGGGTGTGCAGACACACTGCACCAGGCTCTGGAGATGGTTTGTTAGAGAGAGAAGCTCCCTGCTTCTGAGATGTGCAGACACACTGCACAGGGCTCTGGTTCTGGAGATGGTTTGTGAGTGAGAGAAGCTCCTGCCTTTGAGGTGTGCAGACACACTGCACCAGGCTCTGGTTCTGGAGAGGGTCTGTCAGTGAGAGAAGCTCCTGCCTCTGAGATGTGCAGACATACTGCACCAGGCGCTGGCGATGGTTTGTTAGTTAGAGAAACTCCTGCCTCTGAGGCATGCAGACACACTGCACCAGGCTCTGGAGATGGTTTTTTAGTGAGAGAAGCTCTCGCCTCTGAGGTGTGCAGACACTCTGCGCCAGACTCTGGCGCTGGAGATGGTTTGTTAGTGAGAAAAGCTCCTGCCTCTGAGGTGTACAGACACACTGCACCAGGCTCTGGTGCTGGGGATGGTTTGTACGTGAGAGAGGCTCCTGCCTCTGTGGTGTGCAGACACACTGCACCAGGTGCTGGAGGTGGTTTGTTAGAGAAAGAAGCTCTCGCCTCTGACGCGTGCAGACACACTGCACCGGGCTCTGGTGCTGGAGATTGTTTGTTAGAGACAGAAGCTCCTGCCTCTGAGTTGTGCAGACACACAGCACCAGGCTCTGGCACTGGAGATGGTTTGTTAGTGAGAGAAACTCCTCTCCCTGAGGTGTGCAGAAGACACACTGCACCAGGTTCTGGTGCTGGAGATGGTTTGTTAGTGAAAGAAGCTCCTGCCCTGAGGTGTGCAGACACACTGCACCAGGCTCTAGTGCTGGAGATGGTTAGTTAGTGAGAGAAGCTCCGTGCCTCTTAGGTGTGCAGACACACTGTGTCACGGTCCCCAGGGATCCTCTCCTCGGGATGACGCTGATGCTATGTATGGGTCCACCCCCCATCCGTCCCCAGTCCGGCGTATGTATAACACTCACGGACTCAGAAGACAGGTGGGTGAGGGAAGGAAGGGTAGGAACAGCGGGGAGAGAGACCTGCAAGAGAGAAAGAGAGGGATTAACCTAGGCGTACCCTCTTGACCCCGCCACCACCCCGGGCCTGGCTCGTAAAGTACCTGTGGTCCCTTTCTCCCTTTCGCTCGGTTCCTCGGGGCACCTTGGCCCAAGTTGCGTCACTGGGCAAGGTTGAGGGTGAGTTCCAGAGCGGGTAGAAGCTCGGGTGTCTTCGTCCTAGTCTATCCCGTTCGGTCACGGGTAAGGGCAAAAAAAAGGAGCGAGGGCACTGCAAGAGGCAGAGTCCTGTCAGGGCGGCGCTACCACTCAACGCCCTTTCACCTCCTGGGGCGGAGGAGCGCCTGTAGTCCAAAGGGGTCTCCTCCGTTTCAATCACGGAGAGACCTGAAGTTTGTAGAGCGACTGCCGTGGGCGCTTCAACGTCACGCCCGGAATCCTTGGGCGGAGGAGCGCCAGGGGACAGCCGGAGTGTCTGGTCACGGAGAGACGGGAGGTCCGCCTCTCGAGTGCAGCCGGCGCTGCAACGTCACGCCCGGAATCCTTGGGCGGAGGAGCGCCGGAGCCGTTGGTAGTGCCCCCCGACTGGGGGTGAGGTACCGGACAGGGAGGCCAGCGGGGTCGCCGGGAGCCGGGAAGGTCAACCAGGGGAGAGCAGCCGTTACTGCGGGTGGTATGAGCGGCCAGCGGAGGGATAGCTCTCACCTGCGCCTTGCTGCTGTTAACGTCGTCTCAGCTCTCGAAACGAGGGTTCAGCTCCAGACACGAACACAAGAAGCCAAGCAGGACCGAAGCAACACGGAGGTTGCTTCCAGGACGCCTCTCTCGAGTCCGACGATAGGAATCATTGGCCCCGCCTCCCGGGCTGTCCCGCGCTATATCGGCTTCCGGAAGTCCCGCGCCGTGGGTGAGCGCGTGGGATCCTGGGACTTGGAGTCCGTACCCTGGAGGCGGGGTTCTGCCGGCGTCGGATCATGACAGCATACCCCCCTTTACCCCGGCACCCCGGCCGCCGGGGTTCCCGGGCTTGGAGGGAGAGCGGCGGTGGAAGGCCGCCACCAGGCGAGCCGCGTGCACCGCCGAAGCAGGTTCCCAGGAGTCCTCCTCCGGCCCATAGCCTTTCCAGGCCAAGAGGTACCAAAGCCTCCCCCGCACCAGCTTGGAATCCAGCACCCGCCGCACGATGTACTCCTGATCCTGTTGCACCCACACGGGGGCCGGGACTTTCTTTACCGGGCACAAGGAAGGTTTGAGCAGCGACACGTGGAACACCGGGTGAATCCGCAGGTGAGGGGGCAACCGCAGCTGCACCGCCACGGGGTTCACGTGTCGCACCACGGGGTAGGGTCCTATGAATTTGGGGTTGAAGGCACTGGGTTTTTTGAATCTGATATTCCTAGTGGACAACCACACCCTGTCCCCTTCGTGATAGACCGGAGCGGGCCTGCGAAGTTTGTCGGCCTGGTCCTTGTATTTCCCCTTGGCCACCCGAAGGTTAGTCCGGGCTTGCCTCAACGCGGAGCGTATAGTGCTGAGCCTTGTCTGAAGAGTGGGAAGGGATGTGGTTTCTCGCGGAAGGACAAAGGGGACAAAGCGCGGGTGGAACCCAGAAGCGAGAAAGAAGGGGGTGTGGTGTGTGGCAGAGTGCTGTGCGTTGTTGTAGGCCACTTCGGCCACCCAGAGCAAGTCAACCCACGAGTCCGCTGCCTGATTGGTGTAACAGCGCAGGTATTGTTTGAGCGTTTGGTTGAGCCGCTCTGTCTGGCCATCGGTCTGGGGGTGGAAGCTCGTGGAGAGGGAGGAGCGGATACCGAGCTGTTCGCACCACACCTTCCAAAACCGGGCTGTAAACTGCGCCCCCCGGTCCGACACGATCCCCAATGGAAGTCCATGAAGCCGCACCACGTGTTTCAACAGGAGCGATGCCAAAACCCCGGCAGTGGGGACTTGCTTACAGGCGATGAAGTGCCCCATCTTGGTGAGGTAATCCACCACGACGAGTATGGCGGTGCATCCCTGGTCTTTCGGGAGTCCTACCACAAAGTCTATGGATATCCTTTCCCAGGGGTTCATAGGGGTAGGGAGCGGCATCAGGAGCCCCTGTTTTCTTTGATGGTCGGATTTCATTTGCGCACAGATCGCACACTGTTTTACCCACAGTAAAACGTCCGGTCGGACAGAGGGCCACCAGAATTGTCTCAGCACCCTTTCCAGTGTTTTGGTCCCTCCCGTGTGCCCCGCACAGGGCAGATCATGACACCAGGAGAAAACGAGCTTCCGGAGCCGGGGCGTAGGTATCAAGAGCCGGGAACCACACAAGGGAAGACCCTGGTGGAGGCGCCATTCCTTGTGGCTCTTCAGCCATGTAGTCCAGGCGAAGGTCCGGAGTCCTTGTTTCACCTTCTGTAGAAACGAGTCGGTCTTCACTCTGCCAATGACCTGTCCAGGCGGGACGATGGACTGTTCCGGGGTCCCGGCCGGAAGGCACGGGTAAGTCTGGCGCGACAGGGCATCGGCTTTTCGGTTCAATGTCCCGGGTCGATAGGTAACTAGGAAATGGTACTCCGCGAAGAAGAGCATCCACCTCTTCTGTCTGGGTGAGAGATGGCGGGCGGACCGCAGGAACTGGAGGTTCCGGTGGTCCGTGTACACCGTTACCTGGTGCCGAGCCCCCATCAACCAATGCCGCCATTCCAGGAACGCCTCACGGATGGCGAGCAGTTCCTTCTCCGAGATGGTGTAGTTGAGCTCGGCCGGGCTTAATTTCTTAGACATGTAGGCCACCGGGTGGAGCACTCCGGTGTCTGGTTGGCGCTGGGACAGTATCGCGCCCACGGCTTCGTCTGAAGCGTCTGCTTCGACCAGGAACGGAAGATCAGGATCGGCATGTCGTAAGATGGGAGCACTGGTGAAGGCTCTCTTGAGTTGGTCGAACGCGGACTGTGCTTCCGCCGACCATAGAAAGGGGGTCCCTTTTCGCGTCAGCTTGGTGAGCGGCGTTACCATGTGCGAAAAATGACGGATGAACCTCCGGTAAAAGTTGGAGAAGCCCAGGAAACTCTGGACTTCCTTCACGGTTGTTGGTTGAGGCCACTTGGCGACGGCTTGCACCTTCCGGGCGGTCATGATTTGTCCCTCTGGGGTGAGCAGGACACCAAGGAATTCCACCGTGGAAACGTGGAACTCACATTTAGTGAGTTTGCAGAACAACCGGTTTCTTTCAAGGGCCGCCAGCACATTCCGGACGTGACCGACATGTTCTGCAGGATCGGATGAAAAGATCAGGATGTCGTCGATATACACTACGACATATCGGTCCAGGAACTCTCTCAACACTTCGTTGAGGAAGTACTGAAACGCTGCCGGGGCGTTGCAAAGCCCGAAGGGCATCACCAAGTATTCGTACAAGCCGAATCTCGTCTTGAACGCGGTCTTCCACTCGTCGCCCGCGCGGATTCGGACCAGATGGTACGCCCCTCGGAGGTCCAATCGGGTGTAGATCCGCGCTCCTTGGACCTGCTCCAACAGTACTGGGATGAGCGGCAGGGGGTATTGGTTCTTGATGGTCTGCGCGTTGAGGGAGCGGTAGTCTATGCAGCAGCGGAGCTCGCCGTTCGCCTTGGGTATAAAAAAAAGGGGTGACGCCGCTGGGGAACTGGAGGAGCGGATAAACCCCAGTTTTAAGTACTTGTCCAAGTACTCTCTTAGGTGGCTGGTTTCGGGACCCGTAAGGGCATACACCCTGCTGCACGGGATGACGGCCCCTGGAATCAGCTCGATACGACAGTCGTAGTCGCGATGTGGTGGCAGTTCTTCGGCTTTCTGTTTATCGAAGACCTCCGCATACTGTGCATAACAGTCGGGGAGGGTTACTTCCTTCTCTGCGGCGGTGGCCACGTGATGCAAGACCGTTTCGCCCGTATCCAGAGGGGCCCCCTTGAGACGGCACTGGGTTTGACAAAAGGGGGAGCTGAACGAGATCGAGTTGGTCGTCCAGTGAATGGTGGGTTCATGTCGCCGCAACCACGGTAATCCAAGGATGAGATTACATCGTGGGGCTTGTATGATGTTCAGAGCGAGCCATTCGCCGTGGTCCTTTCCTATGGTGATCCACAGGGATGGGGTGACATGCCGAATGGGACCGGATTCCAGTTCCTTGCCATCGACTGCGTATACCAGCTCGGGAGTGGCTTTGCGGCGAAGGGGGATCTTCAACCGGGTTGCCTCATTGACGTCCATAAAGCAGCCCGTGGCTCCGGAGTCGATCATGGCCCTGACGTCCGTGGGGCCCCCATCAAGAGTCACCTGCACGGTGAGAAACAGATGGTCGGGTTCTTTGGAGCCGTCAGCTTCCAGGGAAGCGATGAAATGACAGCTTGAAGGCTTCCCTTCCGGTTCCTTCAAGCGTGTTGGTTTCCCGACGCCTCTACACCGAGGCCGGCGGCGGTCTGACTGGTTCGGGGCCGACTAGTCTTCGGGCGCACCGGGCATTCGCGCAAGAAATGGCCTTTCTTGCCGCAATAGAGACAGAGACCCTGTCTTCGTCGGTGGTCCCGTTCGGTCAGGGTCAGGGAGGCTCTCACCGTCCCAACTTCCATGGGATCGCCTCGCGGCGAAGTCTGCTCCGGCAGCCGAGGGGTCTCATACAGAGAAGGGGTCTTGTCCTTCCTTTTGTGGTCTCCTTTTCTCTCTCTGAGCCGGTACTCGAGCCTGGAAGCCAGCTCGATCATAGCGGTACAGGTGACGGGTTGCGGGTCTATCTGAGCGATGACGTCCTTGAGCTCATCCGTCAGACCTCGATAGAAGATCGCGGCTTGCTTCGACTCAGGCCAGTCGGTTTCGGCCACCAACCGGCGAAAGCTATTCACATACCCCAAGTAATCGGAACTGGTTTGGCGGAGATCCAGGAGATCGCGATCGGCGGAGAAGGTGTCGGCCCGACGGTCGAAAGTCTTTTCGAACTCCCGCCGGAAGGCATCCCAATCGTATAGGAGGGCATCGTCTCTCCGTACCAGAGGGACCGCCCACTGTGCTGCTTCTCCTGTCAAGTAGGAGATTAGAAACGCCACCCTTGCCTGGTTGGTGTGGAAGAGCTTCGGCTTGCAGTGGAAGTGCAGCTGTATCTGAGTCAGGAAGACCTGCACCTTTTGTATGTCCCCGTGGAACCTCTCCGGGGGG
Organism: Triturus cristatus; assembly: GCF_964204655.1. Lineage (NCBI taxonomy): Eukaryota > Metazoa > Chordata > Amphibia > Caudata > Salamandridae > Triturus > Triturus cristatus. The sequence goes on along the minus strand of NC_140588.1, from coordinate 1,059,577,382 downwards.
GCCAAGGGTATCTGTGTCGGCATCTCAACCACGACCTGCGGTGTAGGGGCAGAGGATACAGCCCCCGCGTCGAAGGGATTGCGCTGCATGCGGTCCAAGCGTGTATGCAACGCTGCGGAATCCGCCCTGGAAGCCGCCAATTCCAACTGTACCTGGGCCAACGCGGCTAATACGTCGTCCAAGGTGGCCATGTTTCCGCACCGACGTGATCAGGAGGAGGACAATTCGTGGGCCAATGATTCTGTCACGGTCCCCAGGGATCCTCTCCTCGGGATGACGCCGATGCTATGTATGGGTCCACCCCCCATCCGTCCCCAGTCCGGCGTATGTATAACACTCACGGACTCAGAAGACAGGTGGGTGAGGGAAGGAAGGGTAGGAACAGCGGGGAGAGAGACCTGCAAGAGAGAAAGAGAGGGATTAACCTAGGCGTACCCTCTTGACCCCGCCACCACCCCGGGCCTGGCTCGTAAAGTACCTGTGGTCCCTTTCTCCCTTTCGCTCGGTTCCTCGAGGCACCTTGGCCCAAGTTGCGTCACTGGGCAAGGTTGAGGGTGAGTTCCAGAGCGGGTAGAAGCTCGGGTGTCTTCGTCCTAGTCTATCCCGTTCGGTCACGGGTAAGGGCAAAAAAAAGGAGCGAGGGCACTGCAAGAGGCAGAGTCCTGTCAGGGCGGCGCTACCACTCAACGCCCTTTCACCTCCTGGGGCGGAGGAGCGCCTGTAGTCCAAAGGGGTCTCCTCCGTTTCAATCACGGAGAGACCTGAAGTTTGTAGAGCGACTGCCGTGGGCGCTTCAACGTCACGCCCGGAATCCTTGGGCGGAGGAGCGCCAGGGGACAGCCGGAGTGTCTGGTCACGGAGAGACGGGAGGTCCGCCTCTCGAGTGCAGCCGGCGCTGCAACGTCACGCCCGGAATCCTTGGGCGGAGGAGCGCCGGAGCCGTTGGTAGTGCCCCCCGACTGGGGGTGAGGTACCGGACAGGGAGGCCAGCGGGGTCGCCGGGAGCCGGGAAGGTCAACCAGGGGAGAGCAGCCGTTACTGCGGGTGGTATGAGCGGCCAGCGGAGGGATAGCTCTCACCTGCGCCTTGCTGCTGTTAACGTCGTCTCAGCTCTCGAAACGAGGGTTCAGCTCCAGACACGAACACAAGAAGCCAAGCAGGACCGAAGCAACACGGAGGTTGCTTCCAGGACGCCTCTCTCGAGTCCGACGATAGGAATCATTGGCCCCGCCTCCCGGGCTGTCCCGCGCTATATCGGCTTCCGGAAGTCCCGCGCCGTGGGTGAGCGCGTGGGATCCTGGGACTTGGAGTCCGTACCCTGGAGGCGGGGTTCTGCCGGCGTCGGATCATGACACACTGCACCAGGCTCTAGTGCTGGAGATGGTTTCTTAGTGAGAGAAGCTCTGTTCCTCTTAGGTGTGCAGACACACTGCACCAGGCTCTGGAACTGGAGATTGTTTGTTAGAGACAGAAGCTCCTGCCTATGAGGTGTGTAGACACACTGAACCAGGCTCTGGTGCTGGGGATGGTTTGTTAGTGAGAGATGCTCCTGCCTCCGAGGTGTGCAGACACACTGCACCAGGCTAAGGTGCTGTAGATGGTTTGTTAGTGAGAGTAGCTCCTGCCTCTGAGGTGTGCAGACACACTGCTATAATGTCTGGTGCTAGGAATGGTTTGTTAGTGAGAGAAGCTCCCTCCTTCTGAGGTGCGCAGACATATTGCACAGGGCTCTGGTTCTGGAGATGGTTTGTGAGTAAGAGAAGCTCCAGGCTCCGAGGTGTGCAGACACACTGCACCAGGCTCTGGCGCTGGAGATGGTTTGTGAGTAAGAGAAGCTCCAGGCTCCGAGGCGCGCAGACACACTGCACCAGGCTCTGGCGCTGGAGATGGTTTGTTAGTTAGAGAAGCTCTTGCCTCTCAGGCATGCAGACACACTGCACCAGGCTCTGGAGATGGTTTGTTAGTGAGAGAAGCTCCTGCCTCTGAGGTGTGCAGACGCACTGCACCAGGCTCTAGTGCTGGAGATGGTTTCTTAGTGAGAGAAGCTCTGTTCCTCTTAGGTGTGCAGACACACTGCACAAGGCTCTGGAACTGGAGATGGTTTGTTAGTGAGAGAAGCTCCTGCCTCTGAGGTGTGCAGACACACTGCACAAGGCTCTGGAACTGGAGATGGTTTGTTAGTGAGAGATGCTCCTGCCTCCGAGGTGTGCAGACACACTGCACCAGGCTAAGGTGCTGTAGATGGTTTGTTAGTGAGAGTAGCTCCTGCCTCTGAGGTGTGCAGACACACTGCTATAATGTCTGGTGCTAGGAATGGTTTGTTAGTGAGAGAAGCTCCCTCCTTCTGAGGTGCGCAGACATATTGCACAGGGCTCTGGTTCTGGAGATGGTTTGTTAGTGAGAGAAGCTCCAGGCTCCGAGGCGCGCAGACACACTGCACCAGGGTCTGGAGATGGTTTGTTAGTGAGAGAAGCTCCTGCCTCTGAGGTGTGCAGACACACTGCACAAGGCTCTGGAACTGGAGATGGTTTGTTAGTGAGAGATGCTCCTGCCTCCGAGGTGTGCAGACACACTGCACCAGGCTAAGGTGCTGTAGATGGTTTGTTAGTGAGAGTAGCTCCTGCCTCTGAGGTGTGCAGACACACTGCTATAATGTCTGGTGCTAGGAATGGTTTGTTAGTGAGAGAAGCTCCCTCCTTCTGAGGTGCGCAGACACACTGCACCAGGCTCTGGTGCTGGAGATGGTTTGTTAGTGAGAGAAGCTCCCTGCTTCTGAGATGTGCAGACACACTGCACAGGGCTCTGGTTCTGGAGATGGTTTGTGAGTGAGAGAAGCTCCTGCCTTTGAGGTGTGCAGACACACTGCACCAGGCTCTGGTTCTGGAGAGGGTCTGTCAGTGAGAGAAGCTCCTGCCTCTGAGATGTGCAGACATACTGCACCAGGCGCTGGCGATGGTTTGTTAGTTAGAGAAACTCCTGCCTCTGAGGCATGCAGACACACTGCACCAGGCTCTGGAGATGGTTTTTTAGTGAGAGAAGCTCTCGCCTCTGAGGTGTGCAGACACTCTGCGCCAGACTCTGGCGCTGGAGATGGTTTGTTAGTGAGAAAAGCTCCTGCCTCTGAGGTGTACAGACACACTGCACCAGGCTCTGGTGCTGGGGATGGTTTGTACGTGAGAGAGGCTCCTGCCTCTGTGATGTGCAGACACACTGCACCAGGTGCTGGAGGTGGTTTGTTAGAGAAAGAAGCTCTCGCCTCTGACGCGTGCAGACACACTGCACCGGGCTCTGGTGCTGGAGATTGTTTGTTAGAGACAGAAGCTCCTGCCTCTGAGTTGTGCAGACACACAGCACCAGGCTCTGGCACTGGAGATGGTTTGTTAGTGAGAGAAACTCCTCTCCCTGAGGTGTGCAGAAGACACACTGCACCAGGTTCTGGTGCTGGAGATGGTTTGTTAGTGAAAGAAGCTCCTGCCCTGAGGTGTGCACACTGCACCAGGCTCTAGTGCTGGAGATGGTTAGTTAGTGAGAGAAGCTCCGTGCCTCTTAGGTGTGCAGACACACTGCACCAGGCTCTAGTGCTGGAGATGGTTTCTTAGTGAGAGAAGCTCTGTTCCTCTTAGGTGTGCAGACACACTGCACCAGGCTCTGGAACTGGAGATTGTTTGTTAGAGACAGAAGCTCCTGCCTATGAGGTGTGTAGACACACTGAACCAGGCTCTGGTGCTGGGGATGGTTTGTTAGTGAGAGAAGCTCCTGCCTCTGAGGTGTGCAGACACACTGCACAAGGCTCTGGTGCTGGGGATGGTTTGTTAGTGAGAGATGCTCCTGCCTCCGAGGTGTGCAGACACACTGCACCAGGCTAAGGTGCTGTAGATGGTTTGTTAATGAGAGTAGCTCCTGCCTCTGAGGTGTGCAGACACACTGCTATAATGTCTGGTGCTAGGAATGGTTTGTTAGTGAGAGAAGCTCCCTCCTTCTGAGGTGCGCAGACATATTGCACAGGGCTCTGGTTCTGGAGATGGTTTGTTAGTGAGAGAAGCTCCAGGCTCCGAGGCGCGCAGACACACTGCACCAGGCTCTGGCGCTGGAGATGGTTTGTTAGTTAGAGAAGCTCCTGCCTCTGAGGTGTGCAGACACACTGCACCAGGGTCTGGAGATGGTTTGTTAGTGAGAGAAGCTCCTGCCTCTGAGGTGTGCAGACACACTGCACCAGGCTCTAGTGCTGGAGATGGTTTCTTAGTGAGAGAAGCTCTGTTCCTCTTAGGTGTGCAGACACACTGCACCAGGCTCTGGAACTGGAGATTGTTTGTTAGAGACAGAAGCTCCTGCCTATGAGGTGTGTAGACACACTGAACCAGGCTCTGGTGCTAGGAATGGTTTGTTAGTGAGAGAAGCTCCCTCCTTCTGAGGTGCGCAGACATATTGCACAGGGCTCTGGTTCTGGAGATGGTTTGTTAGTGAGAGAAGCTCCTGCCCCTGAGGGGTGCAGACACACTGCACCAGGCTCTGGCGCTGGAGATGGTTTGTTAGTGAGAGAAGCTCTCACCTCTGAAGTGTGCAGACACTCTGCGCCAGGCTCTTGCGCTGGAGATGGTTTGTTAAGTGAGAGAAGCTCCTGCCCCTGAGGTGTGTAGACACACTGCACCAGGCTCTGGTGCTGGAGATGGTTTGTTAGTGAGAGAAGCTCCCACCCCTGAGGGGTGCAGACACACTGCACCAGGGTCTGGAGATGGTTTATTAGTGAGAGAAGCTCCCACCCCTGAGGTGTGCAGACACACTGCACCAGGGTCTGGAGATGGTTTATTAGTGAGAGAAGCTCCCACCCCTGAGGGGTGCAGACACACTGCCTAGGCTCTGGAGATGGTTTGTTAGTGAGAGAAGCTCCGTCCTCTGTGGTGTGCAGACACACTGCTTTAAGCTCTAGAGCTGGGGATGGTTTGTTAGTGACTGACGTTTGCTGCCATCCGGGGTGTGACACACTTGATGTGTGTCTACTTGCACTAAGGTCGAAGGCTTCATTGATGTGCAGGACGGTTTGTTTGTGAATGAAGCTTGTGCTTGCACACTTCAGTGAGCACTGATGCACAGGGTGATTGTAAGTGAGAAGCATCCTGTCACTGCATTGGCTAGTGTCGGTTGCCAGTGACTGTGATGTGTCCTGCCTCCGGTGTGGATGCACGCAGCCAGGGTTGGGGTTAGAGATGTTCGCGGTGGGGGGCTTCCTCTTCTGCCTTCGATCTGAAGCGCCTTCACATCTGAAGCCTTGGACAGACGGACGAGCAGGGTCATTCTGGCCAGTGACAGAGTGAATGAGCCGGAAGAATGTTGATGGCAAGAAGTGTCTACAAATGTAGCCTTCCCTCCAGATTACCTCAGTCTGGGCACGCACATATCTGGAATGGCAGCCAGACAGCCAACACAGCGACCTATGTTCACAGTGTGGGGCCTACGACGTGGCCCTCAAGAGCTTACTTCCTCATGCAATTGCAATTTGTGTGAATCTGTGTGTGTAAGTGTGTTTGTGTGTGTGTGTCCCTTCCAAGTAAAGTGTCGAGAAGATGATGGTTCCAGGCTGAAGGAACTGGAGAGACAGGGGTCCCACCACATTTCCATGTCTTCTATAGACACCCTACTGCGTCTGGGTGGGACCGTGACGTGGGTCGTCATGGTCACCTAGGAACAGAATAGCATCACAGTTTCTACCTCGAGAAGAGCAATAGCCCCTGCCAGATGAGGCTACCCCTGCCAGAAGGGGCTATTTGCCCTCCCACCTTAAAGTGTTGCTCAGGAAGAACAAACGATTCCCAGGGAGATGGACTGTCTGGGTCAGCGTTCACGAAGCTCACTCAGGGATGGTGCGTCTGGAGCCTTCTTGTGAGTTCAAGGGTCTAACTTCAGGGACCACGTGACATCAGGAGTCAACCAGGGAACGTGCCCTGTCTCATTTCCATGCCTGTTGCTTTTATCTACAAGTAAATGTTCCATTCTCTTACACATCATTAAGGAGTATAAATACAAAAACCCTCGCCCAAACAGAACCCACTTTAAACCCCAAAATGGCCCCTGGAATGCGAAAACAAAAAGTAACTGCTCAATTATGCCACTGAAGCTACAATCCCTAATCTCCATTCATGCTCTCTGTATTTTATGTGTCAAGTGACAACATCTTAAAACTTCCATCAGATTTACAACACAACAGTCAATAAATCAATCAAAAAATCTTTATTCCTCTAAAACAATTTAAACATAAAAGCACAGAATCACAAAAAAACTACTCTGCCACGACATATATCACAATTACATGAGTATAAGCAAATATCGTCATCATATATAAAATGGCAAAAAATTGCTGTATAAGATAAAAAAAAAAAAAAGAAATGGCAAGAGCAGACTTTAAGAAATACCCAACAGCAAAACATACATCAATGTTGATGAAATAGTAGAGAATCAGTGCGGGTCTGCATTTGATAAGAGAGGGAGTAAATACCCAATAGATAATTGCAACATTCAAACAACGGCCATCATCGTGGAGAAACCGTGCACTCCTTTCACTAGCGCCCCCCACTGGCGTCCCTGGTGCATGAGCTCTTGTGTCATATACCTGCTGCTTTGATGACAGGGATTCACTCTACATTTTCTTGCACAAGCGCCCTATGGAGTGAATCACTGAAAGGTGATCCCTGTTAGATGAGGGAAAAGAGGCAACATGGGAGCAAGCGCCGGCGTCAGAGTTGGGTAGGAATGGAGAGTCATCCAGGCTGTGGTGAAAGTGGGAAAACTTCCATTGGAAAAAAACACACCAGAAAAAGTACCTCAACTTTAGTAATAGTATGCGGCAAGTAATTCCACCAGAAGACCCGCCCCTGGCGGAGGGTTTACCCCATACACCAACATTTTTATTACTGCGCACATCGAAGTCAGCCCCAAGGGGCAGCGCCGAGGCCAGTACAGTTAGTTTTAATGGGGAAGCTGGTGATTCAGCTTGGAAATTTTAGCCGGACGCTCTCAGAAATTGTAAGTCTTTTTTCACCTTTCACAAAAATCTGAAGACGTGGCTACTCTAAGTCATTGGTCTGGGACATTTGATCTGTATCTGCCTTGCGCCGGGAAATCCTTCGGGGTAGCTGTGCACGTTATGAGTTGCTAATAATAATAATAATTCAAAAATATGTCCACAGATGGTGCAGTCTGCAATAAAACCACTGGATCACATCCAATCCCATTGCCCGTCTTCTCACATCCCTTTATTTGTTTACGACAAAATCTTGAAAAAACGATCAGGCATGGACCCAGGTAGAGTGGAAGTGGCCTCCCCCACTCCGGTGACTGAAGAACTCCATATTTTTCCATTCCGGCCATGAAGGCGGGGCTCTTTTCTAAGAGGCGGTCTCCACACACAGTAGTGGGAACTAACCCTGGGCATAGTTGCGCCAAGCGTAGCTACTTGAAGTGCACTTTGCACTACCCGAGATACGCGTAGCACTACGCGAATTGCATAGTGCGCTGTTTGCGATGATTTCACAGTGCTGGATGCTTGCCCGCACTGTGCAATCATTGAAAACGGCATCTTGCACAGTGCGAGCTTTCGTTTTCTGCCGCTCGAGTAGATTTTTACTCGAGCGGCAGCTTTCTCAACACGAACTGGTAGTTTCTCATCGCGAGCGGTCGCGAGCCTACGCGACCACTCGCAATGAGAAACCTGACCTCCCCGCGTTGAGAATCTCGCTGGGAGGTTTATTTTCCACGCTCGCAATTGCCAACTTGATGTTGCTGATCACGAACAAGGAAAAAGTCTTGCCGGGATGTAATTTTGCTCGCTCGCGGTCGCCAACTTGACTTTGAGGACCGCGAGCAAGCAAAAAATGACAACTATGCTACGCGATTTTGCACTGTGCTACGTGCAATTCACGTGGCGCGAAGTAGCACAAACTACTCAAACTTCGCGAGCGTAGCGTAGTTGTCTGCCAAGGGTTAGTGGGAACCACCTTAGGGGTAAACGCTGTGACAGCAATTCTGCCAGACCTAATTATTCACAAGAAATTTTGGTTCTGAAGATGTGGAGGCCATTTCCAGTACCGCGTTATAAATGTCCAGACATCCCAAAACCTCATGTACACTGGTGTAGGTCCCAGCGGAGGCCTCCACAGATGTGGTGTCACTGAAATTGTTGACAGATCGGTATGAGGTCCAACACCAATCCCTGATGGTAAATGGGGTGGCAGAGGGGTGGAGGCCACACTACTAGGTCCTTATGCCTATCCCCCTCTCCCTCACAATAGCAACATTTTATGGCAGAACTTTGACCAGCCACTAAATGGGACCTTTCGCCAAATAATGTTCTGTCTCCGCATCCACATATCATGACAGTGCACATAGATTCTGTGGATGACTTCAAACTAATAAAACGAGAGAGGGAGTCCGAAAGTAGGAATGTGTAAAATCGCCTCATTTCTATCTTCAAATTCTGTGAAATGTCGAGACAATGATACAAAATGATGCGTAAAGGATGCAAAATGCACTTCAGGGTATCTCAAATAAAAATGTCATGCCTGGGCGTACCTCATCCACAAAAGGTACTCAAGATACTGGCAGGGGCACGGGTTCCTGCGGGAAATGTCTTCTGCAGCACACCTTATGCTCCATCCAGCTCTATGCAGCCAAGGAGTGTGCAGAATTTCACGCTTGCATAATTGCCGGCATTTCACGTAATTTGCATAGTAAAAAACTGCACAAATGATTCATGAGCATAATGTAAAATTTCCTTATACCTTTTCTGAAAGTACCCTTTAGAACTTGGTAAATCATTTTTTTTCAACAGTGCATATAGTTGTCAAACTTGCTTTAAAATGGATAATTTGACCTTCTTTTTAAAGAAAAGATGTGAAGGGAAGGGCACCAAGCTACCTATGAACAGGCCACACTTGAGAGGGTGGGGCTGGTTGGGGTGGCCCCTTGGCAATCGGGGGTTGCTCTGCTGTAATTGTGTCATTGGAGCATTTTATCTTTGGTGCCATGAGCCTGCACTAATAATGAACCCAAAACCGATCACCAAGGGTACCCCTTTACCACTTAAACCTTAAAAACCTGATCAGAACACTCTAGGGCTTACTCAGAGAGGTGGTATGGCCTAGAACTCAGAAATCATCCGTGGCGATAGCAGTCAACCGCGATACTAATCCAGCTAGTGTTTTTACTTTAAAAAGAAAAGGAATTATTTGTTTAAATTCATTCTATACACACGAAAAGATACATTGACATGGGAAAAACACAATGCATTTAATCCAGGCTTTTCCCAATAACAGGAATTTGACATGGAGTCTGTACGATTATTAACCCACTGCTTTTTTCGGGTCACAATATGGTTTTCACTATTAATAGGATTTTAACTATAGATTTTACCTCAGGGGGCTACACTGTGTGGTATCTCTACTGGGCGGGTCATTAGTGTACAAATAATGTCTCCAGTGTAGAGTGGAGTGTCAGAGTGGTGCCTGGATCCCCAATGGTTCGACCCCACACGAGATGATTCTGGTCACAATCATTTCTCAGAGTTTCTGGGGCATATGGACTTGCGAAAACTACCGCTAACGCTAGTTAGTTGCAGTTTTCTTACCGCTGTGTAGCGCTGAAAACTATCACTTTGTTAGCGACGTATGTACAAGATGTCACTACATGGCGATAGCTTCAGGGATCAGCGTTGAAAACTGCAGCTAACATTAGCGTGATGGCAATAGGAGTTCCGGCGTTAGCGTGTGAAAACCAACGAAAGGCCCATTAGCGGCAAAAAACACACGTTAGTCAGTTCAACGTGAATTTCTTTTGCCTCCAATGGAAAAAATAGCCTATCAGTCGACCTTCAATAGAAAATAGGCCCAAAAAAATGAAATGCTGAATGGAGCAGCCAGGGCCAAGTGCAGAAGACATTAACAACCCCCTCAAGCCACCCAACATCCAGGATGACCAGGATGAGAGCCTGGATACGTTGCTGGACCTGTGCCTGGAGCCTGCATGCGTCGCTGGACCTGCGTCTGGAGCCTGGATGCGTCGCTGGACCTGCGTCTGGAGCCTGGATGCGTCGCTGGACCTGCGTCTGGAGCCTGGATGCATCGCTGGATCTGCGTCTGAAGCCTGGATGCATCGCTGGACCTGCGTCTAGAGCCTGGATGCGTCGCTAGACCTGCGTTGCATCGCTGGACCTGCGTCTGGAGCCTGGATGCGTCGCTAGACCTGCATCTGGACCCTGAATGCACCGCTGGACCTGCGTCTGGAGCCTGGATGCGTTGCTGGACCTGCGTCTGGAGCCTGGAGTGGTATGGGGAGGAGCTGTGGAGTCGATGAACCATGGTGGTAGACATTGAGGCGCGGCGATCGCCCATACCTGGTGGTGAAGTCTGGACGATCGCATGGAGACACACGTTGCTGACCTGTGTGAGAAGACCGCCTGGTGCCCCTTGGAGCTGTGAATGGTAGAGGCGCTCCTTAGCACCAGCGTAGGGAGGTCTGCATTGCATACTACGATCCACCACTACACCGGGGTGCACAAGGAGGATTACTAACGGTGGACACCTCTCTGCATCACAGGCCGGATAAAATTGCGTTGGCCGGACGCTGTGGACGGTGAGGCCCCTGACCTGTGCCAAACTTGTGTTGCAGGAGCCCTGCAAGTTCACGTCTAAGGGGGCCCTGCTGCATCAACTGCATCGGGAGGTTCACCAGCGGAGTTGGCGGCGACTGCTGTACCCACACTAGTGAAATCCCACCTGGCTGAGGCTCCTGCTGTGTGAGTCACAGATTTGCAGAGAGTGCAGCGGATTGCGCCACAGTGTCAATGTCCAGGTAAGGAAAAGGTGGGACATATAGCGGCGGAGACCCGGGGGTCGAGTCGCGCAGGCTAAGCACCAGTAGATGACGCACCCCCAGTGTCGGCTCATCCGCTATGGCGGAAGAGCGTCGTCCCACTGCTTCCAAGCAGTGCAAGAAGAGGAACAATCATCACATGATAACTTCCTGATGTTATCCTGCCATGTTTCCTTTACGGGTGGGAGGGTGGGTAGGGCTGCTCCACTCACAGAGCAGGGCAGGGGCAGAGCGGCATGTGCTGGAGCGGGTAATGCAAAAATGTTGTATACCCACCCCATTTTGCACGTTTACTAATTAGATTAATTGATTAATTATAATCGAACTAATGAATTGAAGTGGTAATAATTAATCAACCTTATTAATGATGAAAATACACGTGGGATTGCTTTGCATGACTTTATTAAATCGTATACTAAATTATGTACGCATACTAATGATAGACAATTAGAATATTGCATGATATATGTCGCTTTTGTGATGTATTCGTGATTTGTGCTTTATTTTGTAAGTATAAACCCCCTTGAGTGTTGCTTATTGCTAGATAAATACACACACATATGGGTATTAGTGAGGGAATAACATTTATTTAGTTATGTTTTGTTTTTCTTTTGCTTAAGTTGACCATTTGGGCCTGCCACAAAATGGCTGCCTCTGGTATCTAACCCGACTGTCGACGCTGTATGAGGCTTGGGTGAAGTGCGCCTGCGCTGACGCCAGCTACAGTGGCCTCGTCATGACCCTAACCAGACTGTACCCCTCAAGGTTATCCTGGGAAACAAGCCAGCTTTTCAGAAAGAACAATAATGTGCTTCTAAAAACCGGAACAAGCAAGAATAATGACCTCAGAGACATTATTTTGGTGGGAATCCTGTCAGACGATTTCGATTGACCAATCAGAAGATTTGAAGACCCGTTTTTGCTACAATTTATCAATGATTTTTACTATAAATTATGGTAGAATAGAGAGGTTGGTGCGGGTTCGTTTCTGGCCTTTCTCGATTTCCTGCCATGATGCTGACGGAGAGGACGGTGACACTGCAGGACAGCTGTTTCCCTGAATCTTTGACGGACTGAATTAATGCCCAAACTCCTGATGAACTGAATTTACTAAATTTGATGGGCATAGATTTACGAGACTGCAAGATTTGACATAGAGGACGACAATTAGCCAGAATAGGTAAATATGAATGGCGACTTGATTTAATGAATGATTTAATTTGCATTATTTAGATAAAGATTGAAATTGAATAACTACAGAAATGAGTTGGGTTGTTTATTCATTGAAAATGTGTTAATGAACAGGTTAATTAGAGAATTAGAAATCAATATAAACCAGCAACTAACTGATCCATCCCGATTTATGAGAGGAATACTAAAGGTGAAGTTCAGGGCCTAATGACTTGAGTATCAGAAGGTTGTGTAGATGTGTCACTCATTAGGGTAAAAGTGGTATTTCCTTTCATGCCAGCGGTTGGAAGATACTCGCCTCCTAAGAAACACAGATTGATGGTGAGTGAATGTTGGTGTTATGGGCCCCACCAGCGAATGTATGGATAGTGTGTGTATGTGAGATCTTTGGTCTGTGACGGAGGGAGGGATTTTGCACTCCACGCTGGAGCACATGCCCACTCAAGTGCGCAGTGACTGTTTGATCGGCGAGCTCAAGCCGCACAAAGCAGTCATGCGCACTGTCCTGTTCACAATGTAGGCTGCATTACAGCCTGCATGGAGAACATGCCCACACCTCCAGTCCCTGGCTGAACGCCTCGTCCCGGCGCCAATGACCAATCCCAACACCACATTGCAGCGGAGGGAGCCTGGCTGCCTACTTCCTGTTCCTGGAAGCAGACTCAGGAGAGCAGGAGCAATGAAGACACTGGACCCGGCCTCGAAGTAAGATTTCTCTCATTTAAATATTTACAACACCCGCTCACACACACAACTCGCGTCCACGCCCCATCCAGTGTTCTTTCCAGTGTTTCCCACCTCCCAGCTGTCCAGTCCCACCCTCAGCACTTGTCAATGGCGGCCACTGTGCGGACATGCACAGTGGGCGTACTAATGGTGTGCCAAAGGTATATATGGAGTTACGACGCATACCATTATATTGCATTCCATTACAATGCTTACTAATACTAGGCATATTGCAACAGTAGGGAAGGTGTTGGATTGCGGAGATGTAAACATTACTATTCCCACTTCAGTGGGTGCAACCCTAAAACTGACCCTTGCACCCAAAAACAACCCTGATATCTAAAATTCATCTTTGAGCCCCCAAAACACACCCTAAAAATCATATTTGACCCAAATGCATACCCCAAATTTCATATTTGACCTAAATGCACACCACAATTTTCATGATTGACCCCAAGACACACCCCAAATTTCAAAAATTTCCCCATAATACACCCCACAACTCATCTCCGACACCCGAAACCCATACCCACCCTAAAAATTAAAAATACCCCATTACTGACCTCACAATGCGTTGTAATAGAATGTGATGTAAAGGCACCTGCGTTGTTGGATTTGCGTTCTAATGTCCTTACGATGTAATGCCTGCGTTGTAATGGACGTCTCCTGTGCCAAAGGCAAGCCATGGGCAAGCCCGTCTGCATCCGTCTGCCCCTGGACGGTGCTCAGCACCAAGGACCCTTCCTCTTGGACACTCCACCCCTACAGCGCCAGCACCCTTCTAGCCATCAACCCTGGATGCCAAATCGCCTGCCAGGACCAACATCTGCTCCGGACCGGACATCGCTATCGCCATCACTGACGGCTACTAAATCACATGCAAGGATCACCCCGACCGTCCAGGAGGAGGCATTGCCATCACCTACAGAAGCACACTCTGACTGACCACGCACTCTAATGACCCAACAGTGAGCATGGAACACCTCAACTTCCAGATCCGCACCAACCCCAACCCCATTCTCTGCGGCAACCTCATCTGCAGGCCTCCCGGACCATGGACACCCATTCCCTGGTACCATTGTAGACCTCATTGCACACCAGGCTCTCCCATCCACCGACGACATCCTACTCGGCGAACTCAAGTTCAACATGGACTATCCCAGTGACCAGAACACTACACCCTCCTGGAGTAGCTCCCCAACATCAGACTCAAGCAGCAATTTACAGCAGCAAGCCAAATAGCAGGACACACGGTCGAGCACGTCTCCTCCGCCATCGGGACCTTCAACTACAGCCACACCACCGGACTCTCCTGGCCCGACCATCATTGTATACATCACGGCTTCACCATGCCCATCGTACACAACCGCCGTCATCGTCCCCCTCGCAGGCCACCGAAGTACGTCTCGTCAACTCCCTAAGCATCACCACTTTGCCAACGCTTACAGACGACACTGCAGCGCACAAACGCCACCAATGGATCTCCAACTGTGCCGACACTCTGGCACCCCTCAAGAACGGCACTGCATCAGTACCTTGGGTGACGCAGTGCCACAGGGATAGGCTAGCCACATGCATTGCTGGAGTTGCGTCATGGTTGTGACACGACTGCAGCAATGCATGACTTTAGCACAGACAGATAAGTCAGGATTCCAGGCGTATCTGTCATTACTTGCGTCAAGGAGCGCTGTCCAGTGAATACAGCGCATACGTGGTGTCGCAAGAAGGAGGGAATTGAAAAGTGTTACAGCGCTGTCTTGTCACAGTGCTGCAACACTTTTCATGAGTGAGGCCTAGGAATGCGCACTATCTTATTGATAGTGCGCAGTCCTGCCCTGTAATTTTGTCGCAGGGCAGCGCAGCAACATTGCTTGCAGCGCGGTCCAGCAACAAAACCTGCTGAAATGAGGCCCCAAGGGTTATCTCCATTTTTAAGACCAGCTATTTTCTGGTCTTAAAAAACTTCTTCTAACTGCAGTTAGAGGCAGTTTTTTTGGTCTTCCACACTTAAAGAATCCCCTTGTAAATATCGCAAAGTGGGGTTATGTAGTATACTCTTAAAAAGGAATTCCCACGAAGAGTATTAAAAAGTCAGAAAGAAGTTTATTTCAACAACAGGACTCACGACCATCCGCTTCTAGCACAACAGCTGGTCTTCAAATAATGCCACATCAACATTCAGTGGAAAAGAACACTACAACATAAACATTCCTACCCAAGATTCCTTAAAGCAATATACATAACTAAAGACTACATTACCACATATTACACCCCCACCTTTCCTTAATAAAATAAAATACAAACACTTGATCAATAGTACACATAGTCTCTAGAGTGAATGGGAGCAGATCTCACTCTTGAACTGCTTCTGATTGAATTGTCTCCACCCCCCCCAAGATTTGTACTAGATGATGGTATAACACTTTCCGCATTGTTTTGAATATCACCTCTGTCAAAGTTATCACAACTCCTATTAATGTACGTTAAAGCATCCAAATCAAACCAATCTTGTCTTTCCCCTTTTTTAGAAAAATCCGTTCTTTATAAAATGATTTTTGCTTGTTCACTTTCACCAAAGCATTACTATTCCACCATCCCCTGTCCTGTAACAAGACAACCGTCTACATTACCACATATTACACACCCCCCTTTCCTTAATAAAATAAAATACAAACACTTGATCAATAGTACACATAGTCTCTAGAGTGAATGGGAGCAGATCTCACTCTTGAACTGCTTCTGATTGAATTGTCCATCCGCTTCTAGCACAACAGCTGGTCTTCAAATAATGCCACATCAACATTCAGTGGAAAAGAACACTACAACATAAACATTCCTACCCAAGATTCCTTAAAGCAATATACATAACTAAAGACTACATTACCACATATTACAGGTTAGCGGCTGTTTTTGCACGGAAACGCCTCCCTTGCATGTTATTATCGCTAACAGAAGTGGCGATCTTTATAATGGACGGTTTTGCCTGAAATCTGTCGCTAACGGCTTTTAGTGACAGCTTGTGAATACAGCGATAAAAATATCGCGCATTAGCGGCAGAAAAATGAAGCTGACACGGCGTTAACTCCTTGTACATATGCCCCTTTGTGTCTTAAGAATGAATTCCAAACGGCGTCAACGAGGAGACAGAGGCCAATGAGCAAAGAGACAGTGACATTGATCAGCCAGTTGTCAGAGGATTAAGGAGAACACGGGTGCCTAGTCGGAGGTACCCCGCTCCTGAATGGAAATAAATTGCTGAAAGTGAAGTTGACTTGAGAATACACGTCACTGATGACCAAAAGGCTGCTGTTGAGAAACCTCCATGATCAAAGCTGGATTTTGATTCTTATTGAACTGAAGTCAACTAACACTTCTGAATAACTGATCCTTTTGATTAAACTTTGTAATGACCTACATGGCCCAGCATCCTGTAAGTTAGTAGGGATATCATCTTAGTAGAAGATTGACGTAGGGCTCGGGATTGATTTAGAAGCAACTGAACTTGATATTACCATGAAGAAGTTAACAGTTCTGCAGAGTTTTGCACAAGATACAATGACATTTGCAGACTGTTTGTTTGTGTTATTTTTGAGTTTGCATTTTTCCCTTCATGTTGACCCTTTCGCAGAACCAGCTCTGAGCAGTATTGGTCAGAGTGTCAGTTCTTCTATCATTTTAATGAGATGCTTGATAATTAGCTTGAGTTCCCCTGCATAGCTAACTGCTTCATCTACCCTTATTCTTCTCATAGAGCTATCTAGATCAGAGCCCAATCTTAACGATGAAGTAGAGCCGCATAGGTTGAAGATCCCACAATGGGTCTGAGAGTAATCTTTCCAATAATGTTTTCTTCAGGCCGCTGCATGGTTATTCCCAGTTAATAGATATTAAATGATGTTAGGAATGAACTTATGTGTTAATGTCGGTTGCTGGTGGAATTTCTCATCACCATATTTCACTAACGTAATCCCTGACTTGTAGCATTATTACTAGTTTGGTTTATAGATAAGATGGTTCAGGTTATCATTTTTCGAATGTTGACAAACCCATACCCAAAATACCTGTGTTTAGAGCATTGATTCAGTATGCTGCAGTTGGGCGTGTTCAGGAATGCAGATACTTTTTGGATGGTATGACCTCCCTGTCGTACAATAAAGGGAACATTCCTTGTAAGATGAACAGAGAGGAAAAGGATTTTGTGTTTTATAAGAGCAAAATGATGGGTTAATAGTCCACCATAAGTATTCTGCAGTAAGTGTGTACAGGGAGTAGCATTTAAAAGTGAATATATTTTAGCTAGAAGAGAACCTGCAGTCGCTGGAGTGTATTATATATGTGGGACTAATGGTTATGTTCTGCTTCCATATAACTGGGCAGGCAGTTGTTACATGGGGTTAGTGTTTTCAAAGGTATATCACATAGAAGAATTAGAAGACAAGAGTAGATGTACACATGGGAGATCTGTTCCTATTGCATCACAAGTAGTGGGGGATATTTTTGGTGCTATGTTTCCTTCTGTAGGTAGGATTTTGAATGATGTGTAAAATAGAAAGTTCTCCACTTTAGTTGAAGGCTGGCAGCTGACACCGCAGGTGCATTCGATAACATTACATTTCGATTTAGTAGCAATGAGAGCCATGGTCCTTCAGAACTGGCCTGTTTTAGATATTTTGCTTGCAAAAGAGGGTGGGGGAGCAAGGAGATCTAGAAATATGTGAATAATATTACAGACCTGCCCAAAGACATTAAGTAGTTGGAAGAGACAGGTGCTTGGGAAGCATTCGGGAAAGGCTTTTCCGGTAGAGATAGTTGGCTTAGTTGTTCAGGTAGCAAGCTTTTCGGTGCTATGTTTAGTAAAGGTGGGTGGGCAACTCTGCTGCGGCAGCGGAGTTTTGCCAGCTACGCACTCTGCTGGGAGTGCGAAGTTAGAAAAATAGCTCAGACTCTGCCACGGAGTGGAGTTTCCCCCCACCCACCCCTATTCTTGCACACATCCTGCTGCCTTTCACTGGAGCTCTTCATGCGGGCCGCGGGTACGGAGTGACACTTCAGCATGTGCCCCCTGCCCAAGTCCTCCTACCTGGATCTCGGTGAGGCATTGTTGCTGCCTCCTCATCGCAGAGGGAGTCTTCTTGTCCTCCAGTGGGCTTTGAAAATGAAACCCCTTCCTGTGGGACTCGCAAGGACTGCGCATGCGCGCTCATGCGTCTCCACTCTCCATGCACGTGTATGCACAGTTCTTGCGAGGCCTGCAGGAAGGGGTTCCCATTTTACAGCCGGCCAGGAGGACTGGATGAAGAATCCTGCACCGGAGTCAGGAAGGACACTCAGAGTTGAAGGAATGCAGCCACCACAGAGGTAAGTTGTCTAACTAGGGTGGGGCGTAGAGGAATTCCACTGAGTTTTTAGACAACTCCGCGGAATTCTGCTTAGTGCCACTACGCCAACTCTGCCCACCGGTAATATTAAGACCCATATTGATTATTTGTGTTTGTGTGATTTGTTTGTTTTTGATGATAAAAGGATTTAAGTTGATCAAAGGAGAAAATAATACAGGACAGAAAGGGAGATGAAAATCAGCAGAGGATTGTAGAGAAAAAGTGAAAAAGTAGAATTGGAGGCTATACAGTGCTTTGTCTATACTGAGTTGAAGGAGTTGGAGGAAACTAGATGTTAACAGGGAATGTCTGGAGTGGATTACAGAAATGTCAAGCAGTAAAATGGGGGATGTTTTTTGTCAAAGCTCCCAGAGCCGTTAGAGGGGGGAATTGATGACACAATGATTGTCAACATCACTTATTTTCCCATAATATATTTATTCATTTTTTGATTATTGTATAGTGCAAATTTGACCCTGAGGCATCAGAGCGCTTCACAGAGTTTGCATATCAGCAATTACATGAGTTACATGTGGAGTAAGTATAAAGACATAGTGACAGTACATAAACAATATATACAAGGGACATTAAAAGAAGTTGCCAATACAATTTTGAGGTAGATATAGCATATATATTACCTACTGGCAGTCGCCAGTAGGTAGCTATAGTTAGGACGTCCTTTCTATTCAAAAAGCGTTTTTTGTTTTCCCAATAACTTTGGTGTTGTTTGACGAATCTTCGCGAAATTTTCAAAGCTAGTGGCTCACTCCGGTCAGCTTCTGTCTTGAAAGTTTCGGGGTGATTCATCAAGTGCTACAGCCCGAACCGCTAAACGGAATTACACCAAATTTGGCAAAAATGTAGCCCTTGGTTCAGAAAGAGTCCTTTTTGTTAAATGGTGTAAATCCGTTCAGTAGTTGCTGAGAAATTAAAAACAGAAAACATTTATATATCTGAGCACCGAGGAGGGTTCGCGAACCCTACTGGGCGCAAGCTTCACTCTGATTGGCTGCTAACACTCCAAACCAGGAAGTGGTGGCAGCCATCTTGTGACTCGGTAAAACCGAGTCACAAGATAACAGTGAAAAGGAGGTTAAAAAAAGAAGAAAAGGAGGCAGGGTTGAAACACCGTGACCCCCTAGGCCTGCTCAGGGCGTCCCACAAGGACCCCCAGGGCCAAAAAAAGCATTTATTAAAATAATTTCGGCAGAATTTGCGCTGGGGTTGCAAATCCCCCCAACATTTTTTTAAAAAATGAAGCGCAGACTCCCGCGCTTCATTTTAATGAGGCCCCCGGGTGGGTCAGGTCCCTGGGGCATTGTCAAAAAAATAATAGCAGGGGGCCTGTGGGGGCCCCTGCAGCCCCAGGGACCGCCAACTCCACGGGGCTTTATCAATTGTATGTGGGGGGCATGTGACCCCCCAGCAGCCCCGGAGACCGCCACCTTCCCGGGGCTGTGTTTGTTTTAGAAAAAAAAAAAAAGAAGTGTGGGGGGGCAAGAGCCCCCCCACACGGCCCAAAAACCAACAACTCCCCAGGGCAATCTTTATTTAAATGCGGGGGTCTGTTATGGACCCCCAAGTCCTGGGGACCACCACCTCCCCGGAGCTTTAAACGTTGCCATGTGGTCCCCGGGCTGAAATTGGCCTCAGGAGGAGGGGGCCCCATTCCCTTCTATTTATTTTTTTAAAGTAAAACGGGTCAGGCCATGGGGTATGGCGATCCCAGGGCCCCAAATATTGTAAAAGAAGGGGGGGCCACACAGCCCCCCTTCTACAAAAAATACATTTTAAAGAAAGCCGGCATTGCGCCGGCGGCCCCGCCCCCTCCCTGCAGCACTCAACAAACGCGCCCCCTGGCGCGCTGTAAGTTGGGGAATTAATTCACCTTGACTACTGAGGGTCCCTTTGGGGCCAACTAGCCCACCAGGTACCTCCAGTATGCACCACAGAGCTGCGTTGCAGAGAAGTGTTCCTAGGCCATGCCCCTTTTTACACCTCTCTGCAACGCAGCTCTGTGGCGCTTACCGGAGGTACCTGGTGGGCTAGTTGGCCCCCAGGGACCCTCAGGACTCAAGGAGAATAAATCCCCCAATTTACAATGTGCAAGGGGGCGCGATTGCACAGTGGTGCAGGGAGGGGGCGAGGCCTAACAAAACCAGTGTGCAAATGTGCCCCCTGGCAATTTGTAAATTGGGGGATTAAGTCCCTTCAATCCTGAGGGTCCGTGAGTGCCAACTAGCCCACCAGGTACCTCCAGTAAGTGCCACAGGGCTGCATTGCAGAGAGGTGGTGCGAGGCCATGCCCCCTTTTTACAACACTCTGGAAACGCGGCTTCTGGTGCACTGCTGGTGGGGTGATGACGTCCTCTTTCGTCCTGAGGACATCAGGACACAAGTGGACTTCATCCTTCGAGCAGCAGTGCGCTAGAAGCTGCGTTTGCAGCGTGGTGTAAAAGGGGCGTGGCCTCGGAACACCTCTCTACAACGCAGCTCTGTGGCGCTTACTGGAGGTACCTGCTGGGCTAGTTGGCCCCCAGGGACCCTCAGGATTCAAGGGGACTTAATCCCTTAACTTACAACGTGCCAGGGGGCGCGTTTGCACTGTGGTGCAGGGAGGGGGCGGGGCCTGATATAACAAGTTAGCAACCTTGCTGTGTGGGACTTACTGGAGGTAATAAAAGGGGTAGTTGGCCCCCAAGGTTGACGTTGGGGGCTAACTACCCCTCCTGTTACCTCTAGTAAATCCCACACAGTGGGATTGCTAAAAGGTGTTTGGAGGCCACGCTCACCTTTCTCCACCACTCTGAAAACGAGACCGCTATCTTATAGTTAGAAATTAACATTTAAAAAACCTTAGAAATTCACTGAAAAAGCCGTAGGTTTCAGGGACATTATAGTTAGTTGGACATTTCACTCGTACAAAACCAGAGAAATTCTGCCGTTTTGGTTAGTTCAGCTAACTATAACTCGCGCCCCCACAATGCACTGCTGATGACATCACATATTACATCATTCATGACATGGTCAGTGACATCACTGATGACATCTCAAATGACATCACTGATTACATCACTGATGCCATCACCCACGTGAAAATCTGATGCACCGCCTCACACCCTAACATAACCTTTGATACACCCACTGTAAAATACAGACTACCATTTTCGAAACCATCGACACACCAATACCAGTTATTACATACGCACTCACTGATTCCTAGGTCTACACACACTTCCACTCATTCACCCATACAATCACTCATACATGCAGTCACTGATCAATACAGCCACTATCACATGCAGTCATACACTCATACAGACACTCACACAAATCGCCACTCATCCATAGTTACTCACTGTGAGAAGTTGGCCTGGCATATGCTGGTCACTAGTTATAGTGGCCACCTTTCACCAGTCCAATTCGACTCTTGGTTGATAGGTTTAAGACAACCTTTTATAGAAAGCTATCCTAGTGGTAGCTGTGGAGAGCAGCCTTTAGGCTAAGTCTCTGAGGAATGTAAAGCAGCTTGTTTTACCTTATAATCTCTTGAATTACCAAATGAAAAGGACACCACACAGGTATATATATCAAATATATATGTATTTATTCTTAGATACACTCTACTAATCTCTTTATGAGATTAGAACCCAGATACACATTCAAATGTCAACACTTCTCAATAAATTAAGCACAAATATGGCTGTAGCTCTAGGTGCGTACCAGACCATATACTAAGAAAATGGTTTAACAAACTCGACTTGCAAAATGAAAAGGCCTAGGGCCTTGGGAATTGCTGGAGCTTCACTTCTGCAGTGTTAGCAGGTAAGTAATCAGCCCACGGGAGACGCGTGCAGTGTCTAAACACAGCCGCGGGTTTCCTATTGGTTTCAATGGCACAAGTCGCGGTTTGTAATTTAAAGTTTTAGGGCACTTCGGAGAAGTCAACAAGCAAGCCACTTACAGGGTAAGTATTTCGAGGGCCAACACACACTTGGGCACCGGAGTGCACGAGTTACCTCACCCACGGAAGCCGGGTGCATAGGTGTCTTTTGGTGTCGGGTAGCGATGCTGTTTTCAATGGAGATCACTGAAGACTTGCTGCTTGTGACGACTGGAGAGGTGTCCGCTGGAATCCGAAGATGGATTGAAGTTGAAGAGGACCTGAAAATTGAGGGGACAGAGTTCAAAGTCACTTGCCAGTGACCGGTGGCCAGCAGGATGGATGATCACTGTTGTCGCGTCGCTTCAGGTCGTCGATGGTGATTTGTCTCTTCGCTCACGAGGTCCAGGAGAGATTGACAATGACCAGCAGCTGGATTTGGAGGGTCCCACAACGTCTGCAGCTGATGACGGTGGTGGCAGCCGGATTGGAGCCAACAAGCCTTGGCAACTGCAAGTCTCGTGTGGAGTGAAGATTGAAGATGGTGAAGACCAGCAAGGTCTGATGGACTTACCCAGCGAGGGTAAGTGAGGGCAGGCTCGGAGCAACCAGGAGAGCCCTTGAAGTTGATGAGAAAGTCTTTGGGTGAGTCACTAGCCAACGGGCAAGCAACCGCAAAGACGCCTTTGCAGGAAAAGTTTCACAGGAGCCCACGGTCACTCGGGATGGGGTAGGCTGCTGATTTTCGGTACCAGACCTGCTAGGGACTTGGACTACAGATGGTTCAAAGCATAAGTTCGTAGAATGTTGTTTAGGGTTTGCACTCGAAATCAGTGCACGGTTCCCTGGTATTGCTGTTCCTCATCACTCGTGGGGTCCAGATGCCACAGCTTCACTGGGGACTCAAAATGGCTGTTGAGAGGTCAGGAAATCCACTTCAGGGGACGCAGGGACTTTGGACTCCGGCGGGAGCGGTGAAGTTTGCAACCGTTGATCAAGTTACTGGTGCCTGCCAAGCAGGGGAGTCACTCCTTGACTCCAAGGGAGATTCTTCAGTCTTCCAGAGATAGTGGAACGTTGAAGGGCCAGGATTCTTCTTTGTAGAGCGTCGTCCAGGTGTAATGTGAATTGCATTGGCAATGCTTGGTATCTTATAGTGAAGATATGGGAGGGACTAGCTCTATGACCACTCCTCTAGGAGGGATATATCAAGGAAAAAGGCCCCCCCTAAAGTTACTTGAGGTCCAAGAGAAGGGGGTAAGAGGGCAAGAGAAAGCAATCAAAAACCTCTATCAGGACCTATATTGCTTTTAACAGAGACCTCTACAGGTTCTATCCTGCCAACCATAATTAATTGATTAAAAATACATCCAATACAGAGTATTATTTAACAGTCATTTCATTTTTTTCACTTTTTTCAATTTTTAAATTCTACTTCAATGATAACATCAGATAGTTTATATACAATAGACATACATATTACTTAGACCATCTAAGACAAAAAAAAACGTATTCATAAGTGTAAATACCCCCACCACTGAGATGACACGAATACTCTCATCATGCTCTCATTCTCAAACATACATCAGTCATACTCATACTATTAAAATAACGAAAACATTCAGAAGCTATACAAGGTCCCACAAAGTTGTATAGGGAGAGAAACGGACACTAGAACAGTTGTTTTCTGATGGTGCTGGATCTCTTGGGACCTCTCCTCTAGACTGGTAGGATTGGCCTACGCGCGTTTCGGTGGAGAGCCACCTTCCTCAGGGCCACCAATAAGAGGGGCGAAAGCCCTAGAATTGAAGGGGGTATCTGTAGAAAATTAAATGCAACAATTTTAAATTGGGCAGGAAGACAATTTGAATAATAAATTGGACTTCAATGATCCAAGGTAAATCCACAGTCACATTATTTAATGTCACCTATAAGATGCTACAAACCCAGCGTGTTAGAAAGAGTTAGACAAGTGTTTATAGGGTAAAGTAAAAAGGTAAGACCTTCACCTGTAAGCTAACATAGAATTAAGTCATAGGAGATAAGGGAATAGATTGAAAGGCTGTTATATGAAACATGCCTAAAAGAACTACCTGATGTGCAAACAACAGATTAAATCGACTATGAAAACTAGTCGTATTGGTAATGTCAGGAGCACTCCTGTTTATCCGGTTCACAAATAGGTCAGTCTGCGCCTGAATGAAAAAGCAACGTATAATTGGAAAACATCTAATTAAAGAAGGAAATTATTTTTATTTTTGCAGACTATGTTTGAGCTGAAAAACACGAAGACATGCTTACCCTATTATGTTTGAGAGGACAATGAATTATACTAATCAATCTGCGAATGGCATATGCGCCAGCCTCTTTCAAATTCCACGGAGTTGGCTGTTTAGCTGTATGTGAAGCAGTTAAATCTCGCCACTGCTAGACGACTGCAAAGCAAGAAGCCTGTAGTCAGTTCATTACTGTTAGTATTAAAACACTCTGTAGAACAATAATTATGGTGATTTAGAATTCTGTTGAGACTGACTGAGAGGGAAAATGGCAACACTAGTTAAAAGCAATATAGGTCCTGATAGAGGTTTTTGATTGTTTGATTGTTTTCACTCCTCTAGGAGGGTCAGGGAAGTGGGTGGTTACACCCACTTACCGTTGTCCAGTTTCACGCCAGAGCAGGGGCAGGTAGCCCCTGAACCGGTTTGAGCTGCCATATGCACAGAGGAGCCTACTGCTCCCCCAGTGCAGGACTTCAAAGCGCTCTAAGAGTGCACCCACCCAGCTCCAATACACTAAATCCTGTCTGGGAGGTGGTGACACCTCCCTGTGACAGGATGCCTTTTGTTGGGCTTCCTCCACTGCGAGTTTCGGTCAGCAGCAGGAGGGCAGCCCGGTGTCTGTGCTGGTGGCATCCATTTTGTGATGCCAGGGCTCTAGAAGATTTCTACCGTGTAGTACAGTGGGTACATGTCGTCCCCTCTAGAAGGGGGGGATCCTATTCCCACACCAGTTACTGGTGTGGGGGTAGGATTCCAAGTTGCTTGACACCAAACACGACATGTTTTGATGCAGTCATTCCAAAGTTAGCATTTACCGCGAGGTTATAATGCACTTAAGAGTATATGGTTTAACCGCATCCACAAACAGCAGTAGAGAATAGACTCTGCTAGCTGCAGAGGGGTCCTGCTCAGGCAGAAGCACCCCCTCACATAGTAAACCAAGCACCCTGCCCTCAGGATTGTTAGGGCCTGCTAGAGGGGTGACTGATAGGTTTATATGTGTGTGTATGGTGAGATATAGGAACCTATACCTCAGTGAGGAGTGCTAACACTACCTCACACAGGCTGCAGTAGCAGGCCTGTGGTGTCAGATTGTGAATGCTTCCCAGGGGTGGCATAATACATGCTGCAGCCCCTGGTAGGCCTGTGAAGTACAAATGCCCTAGGTACCTAAGGTACCATATACTAGGGGCTCATAAGGTACCACAGTATCCACTTACTAGTGCATCTTATATGCACACCAAGTTGTTTTAGAGAGATCAGTGAGACTGGGGCCCTGATTAGCAGGGACCCAGCCAGAATATAGTCAGAAACCAGTGTATACATCAGAAAAAAAGTGGGGGCAACATAAGTGCAGATCCTACTCTCCTACACAACCCCCCCCCCCCCAACGCAGGGACATTAAACTAACCTTGACCAGTTGAGTCTTCATGTTCTAAGTGGAAATACCTCGAGAGTCCATCTGCATTGGCATGTTGGGTCCCAGGTCTATGTTCAACTGTATAGTCCATCCCCTGTAGGGAAATGGACCACCTGAGCAGTTTAGGATTTTCACCTTTCATCTGTTTGAGCCATAGGAGGGGCTTATGGTCAGTCTGAACTATGAAGTGAGTGCCAAACAAGTATGGCCTCAGCTTCTTCAGGGCCCACACCACAGCAAAGGCCTCCCTCTCAATAGATGACCAACGTTTCTCTCTAGGGGTCAGCCTTCTGCTTATGAAAGCTACTGGCTGGTCTTGACCTTCATCATTAAGTTGAGACAGTACAGCTCCCACACCCAGCTCTGAAGCATCTGTTTGGAAAATGAACTTCTTTTTGTAATCTGGACTCTGTAAGATGGGGGCAGTGCACATTGCCTGCTTGAGGTCATCAAATGCCTTTTGATAGCTAGCTGTCCACTGAACCTTTTTTGGCATCTTCTTGGAGGTCAGATCATTTAAGGGGGTCACTATAGATCCATATCCCTTAACAAACCTCCTGTAATACCCAGTCAGGCCCAAGAAGGCTCTCACCTGTGTCTGGGTGGTTAGAGCTACCCAGTCCATTATGGTCTGTATCTTGCTCTGCAATGGTTGAACCTGGCCTCCACCTACAAGGTGGCCCAGGTACACAACCTGAATTTGCCCTATCTGGCACTTAGTGGCCTTGATAGTGAGACCTGCTTTCTGCAGGGACTCCAGTACATTCCTGAGGTGGACCAGGTGATCCTGCCAGGTGGAACTAAAGACAGCAATATCATCAAGATAAGCTGAGCAATAGGTTTCCATACCAGTCAGAACTTTATTCACCAACCTCTGAAATGTGACAGGTGCATTCTTCAAACCAAAGGGCATTACCACAAAGTGGTAGTGCCCACCAGGGGTCGAAAATGCTGTTTTAGCCTTGGCATCATCAGCTAACTTGATTTGCCAATAGCCTGCTGTAAGGTCAAATGTACTGAGATACTTGGCTGAGGCCAAAGTGTCTATTAGTTCATCTGCCCTTGGTATTGGGTAGGCATCAGTCCTGGTGACTGCATTGAGGCCCCTGTAGTCAACACAAAACCTCATATCTTTCTTACCACCCTGGGTGTGAGGTTTTGGGACAAGGACTACTGGGATAGCCCAAGGGCTATCTGAGGGCTCAATAACACCTAGCTCCAAAATTTTCTGGACTTCAGTCCTGATACAGTCCCTGACATGGTCAGGTTGCCTGTAGATTTTACTCTTTACAGGCAGACTGTCTCCAGTGTCCACCTCATGGGTGCACCAGGAAGTCTGACTTGGGGTCAGGCTAAACATATGTCTAAACTGATGTAGCACTTGTCTACATTAAGTTTGTTGATGCTCAGTGAGGCTGCTTGCCAAAGCAACACCATCAACTGACCCATCATCAGGGTTCTGTGAGAGCAGGTCAGGGAGAGGGTCACTCTCCTCCTCCTGGTCCTCATCAGTTGCCATGAGCAAGCTCATGTCAGCCCTGTCCACATATGCCTTAAGTCTGTTGACATGGAGCACCCTAAGGGGGCTCCTGGGAGTGCCAATATCTACCAAGTAGGTGACCTCTCCCTTCTTTTCAACAATTGTATGGGGGCCACGCCATTTGTCCTGGAGAGCTGCTGGGCCTGGCTGGTAAACAGTCAAGACAGCCTTTTGGTCATGCCAAGCATTTTGGAGTTCTTGGCTTGCCTCAAGGTTTTTACTGGCCTTCTTCATGTACTCTGCCATCCTGGAGCGGAGACCAAGTACATAGTCCACTACATCTTGTTTGGGAGGTTTGAGAGGTAACTCCCATCCCTCCTTAACCAGACATAATGGTCCTCTAACAGGGTGCCCAAACAGAAGTTCAAAAGGGCTGTAGCCAACCCCCTTCTGAGGAACCTCCCTATATGCAAACAGAAGGCAGGGAAGTAAAAGGTCCCATTTTCGCCTCAGCTTCTCTGGGAGTCCTTTAATCATTCCCTTTAGGGTTTTGTTGAATCTCTCAACTAACCCATTGCATTGTGGGTGATAGGGAGTAGTGAATTTGTAGTTTACACCACACTCCTTCCACATTGCAGTTAGATATCCTGACATAAAGTTAGAACCTCTGTCAGAGATGACCTCCTTTGGGAAACCCACTCTGGAGAAAACTCCAATGAGGGCTCTTGCTACCACAGGAGCTGTGGTAGTCCTTAGGGATATAGCTTCTGGATACCTGGTGGCATGATCCACTACCACCAGTATAAATCTGTGCCCAGATGCTGTTGGTGGGTCAAGGGGACCAACAATGTCAATCCCTACCCTTTCAAAGGGAACCCCCACCACAGGTAGTGGTATCAGGGGAGCCTTTGTGGTGCCACCTGTCTTGCCACTGGCTTGACAAGTGACACAGGAACGACAAAACTCCTTTGTGTCTTCAGACATGTGTGGCCAATGAAAATGTGGTACAAGCCTGTCCCAGGTCTTGTTTTGGCCCAAGTGTCCTGCCAATGGGATATCATGTGCTAGGGTCAAGAGGAACCCCCTAAACTTCTGAGGAATTACCAACCTCCTGGTGGCTCCAGGGGTAGGATCTCTAGCCTCAGAATATAGGAGCCCCTCATCCCAATAAACCTTATGGGACCCACTAGCACTGCCAGCAGCCTCAGCAGCAGCCAGCTGTCTGAGGGGTTCAAGAGTAGGGCAGCACTGTTGCTCTTTGCTCAGATCTTCCCTGGAAGGTCCCCCTGCCCCCAAGAACTCAACCTGACCAGGCTCAAGTTCCTCTGGGGCAGTTCCTTCTTCAGGCTCTGCTTCTCCTCCCTCAGGAGGGGAATCTGAGATCTGAGACAGAGGGGAAGGCCCAGCCTTAACCCTACTGCTCCTCCTCTTGGGTAGCACCTGGTCCATAGTTTCAGGATCCAGAGCTGGTTCAGCTTTATGCATTTTGGCTTGTGACCTGGTCACAGCAAATACCTCTGCAGGTATGCCCAACATCTCAGCATGAGTCCATAATTCTACTTCAGACCAGGTTGAAGTCTCCAGATCATTGCCCAACAAACATTCGACAGGGAGGTCTGCACTGACTACTACCTTTTTGAGGCCAGTTACCCCTCCCCAGGAGAAATTCACAACTGCCAGGCTATGGTTGGTCCTGGTGTTGCTTGCATTGGTTACCTGGTACATTTCACCCAGGATGATCTGTGTAGGGTCCACTAGGTCATCTGCCACCATGGTGACACTAGCACCTATGTCCCTAAATGCCAAAGCCTGTTTGCCATTTATGATAGGCTGCTGTTTGTATTTGCCCAGATTACTGCGGCTCACTAGGAAGGACATATCAAGGTCTCCCTAACAAACTAGCAATGCCTGTGTTGGTACTCTGACTAGGCCAGAGTCCACATCAGAACCCAGGGGCAACCCTACTACACCCTTATTCTGAGTATTACCTCCACCAATGACTGCACTAGGGGGCACAGTTGCCTTAGGGGCTGGAGTGGTGGTGGTTTGGTCTTTGGACTTTGTACAGTCAGAAGTCCAGTGCCCTTTCTGTTTACAGAATTTGCACCAGGGCTTCTTTTGGCCTTTTCCCTTTGCAGATTGTGACTCCCCACCAGTTGCAGATTTTTGGGGCCCTTGTGAAGACTTCTGATCTTTAGATTTATCCCCACCTTTCTCTGAGCCTTTTCCAGTGAATATATGGTATTATAGTTAGCTGGAATATATTCACTGAAAAAACCATAGGTTTCAGGGAAGCTATAGTTGGAAATTAGCATTTAAAAAAACATTGAAATTCACTGAAAAAACCATAGGTTTCAGGCATGTTATAGTTAGAAATTAGCATTTAACAAAACATTGAAATTCACTGAAAAAACCATAGGTTTCAGGCACGTTATAGTTAGAAATTAGCATTTAAAAAACCTTAGAAATTCACTGAAAAAAACATAGGTTTCAGGCACGTTATAGTTAGAAATTAGCATTTAAAAAACCTTAGAAATTCACTGAAAAAAACATAGGTTTCAGGGGCGTTATAGTTAGCTGGACATTGCACTCGTACAAAACACGTGAAATTCCCCCGTTATAGTTAGTTCAGCTAATCATAACTCGCGCGCCCGCAATGCACTGCTGATGACATCACATATGACATCATTAATGACATGGTCAGTGACATCACTCATGACATCACTGATGACATCTCAAATGACATCACTGATGACATCATCCAGTGAATATGTGTCTTTCTGAAAATTAAATATTTTTTATATATGTATATCTCAAGGTCGATGGAAGAATAAATGGGCATATAAGTCTAAATGGATGATTTTGTTTTTTGTAAAATTGATTGTATAACGGACTGATTAAGTGTATCTCAGTGAATACATGGGTTACTAAGTAATGTTTAAATATGTAAATATCTGTATCAGTCTCTCACTTTGTGTATAAGTGACTGCATGGGTTGGTGAGTAGCTACATGAGTGTCTATATGGGTTATTACTTGGTTTTTCGAGTATCAGTATGAGTGTCTGAGTGTCTGTATGGTTCAGTGGAGGGTATTACTTAGTGCATAGATGCATGAATGAGTGCGTCACTGTTTGTATGTGTTGAAGACAGTATGTGTGCAGGACTGTATGGGTGGATGAGTGTGTGTATGGGTGTGTTAGTGAGTGAATGACTGTCTCAATAGTGTCTTTATAAGTAACTACATATGTTTTAAACTAGTATATGTGAGTATTGCTGTATATAAGTGAGTATATGTGAGAGTGAGAGATTGGAAGAGTTCCTGTATGAATAAGTATGTGTTTCTTTAAGTGATTTTTTAAGAGGAAGTATGTGTAACTTTCTGTAGAAGTAAGTGTGCTGGTGTGTGTATAACTGTATATGCAAGTAAATGGATGTTTGATTCTTTATTAGCATGAGTGACTGTGTGTGAGTAACTCTATGGATGAGTGGCGGTTGGTAACAGGATGTATAGGTGTATGAGTACATATGATGAGTGAGTACATGTATGAGTGACTATATAGGACTGTTGGTGTATGAGTGGATGTGTATTTAGATCTTAGAATTACTGAATCGGTTGTTGTAACTGGTATTGGTATGACCATTGTTTAGAAAATGTTAGTTTCTATTTTTGAGTGTGTGTATCAAAGGTTATATTAGGGTGAGAGGAGGTCTGCCACTCTATCGCAAGGATGATGTCATGAGTGATGTCATTTGAGATGTCATCAGTGATGTAATGAGTGATGTCACTGACCATGTCACGAGTGATGTAATATGTGACGTCATCAGCAGTGCATTGCGGGCGCGTGAGTTATAGTTAGCTGAACTAACTATAACGGGGGAATTTCACAGGTTTTGTACGAGTGCAATGTCCAGCTAACTATAACGCCCCTGAAACCTATGGTTTTTTCAGTGAATTTCAATGGTTTTTTAAATGATAATTTCTAAATATGCCTACAGAGATAGGACATATGAAGAAAGAAGAGAAAAGGCACAGTAAGAAAAAAAAGAAATGCAGAAAGAAGCAACAGAAGTTCTCAAAGTTGAAGAAAAGTACAGGAAGAAGGAAAACATGCAGAAAGAACAAACAGAGGAGCAGAAAGAAGCCTTGTTGCAGAATCATCCTGTACCCTCAACTTTTTTCAGACGGATACTGGTGGTAACGGAGTCTGACTAACCAGTCCTAGAGCCAGTGCTATGTTAAAAGACACTTAGAATACAGTGAAAACACCTACATACACTAGGTAACACTATGCGTTGGGGTCCCCCTGTGATTAGAATGACCTCCTCTGTAAGCCCCTAGTATATAATAGGGCAGGGGGAATAAAACTACATCTTAAAACGTGCCACAGGGTGTGTTTGCACACTGGTGAAGTGAGGGGGGGACTGAGCTGACGTGTACAAAGTCACCCTGTAGCTGTTTTAATTTGGAGATAAAGTCCCCTTGAATCCGGAGGGTCCCTGGGGTCCAACTAGCCCACTAGGTACCTCCAGTAAGCGCCACATAGCTGCGCTGCTGAGAGGTGTAAAAAGGGGCATGGCCCAGTCCACCTCTCTGCAACGCAGCTCCGTGGTGCTTACTGGAAGTACCTGGTGGGCTAGTTGGACCCCCGGAGCCTTCACGATTGAAGGGGAATTATTTCCCCAACTTAAAACACGCCACAGGGCGTGTTTGCACACGTCACCTCAGGCCCCGTCCCCTCCCTTCACCACTGTGTAAACACGTCCTGTGGCCATTTTAACTTGGGAGATTAAGTTCATTTGAATCCTGAGGGTACCTAAAGTCCAACTAGCCCACTAGGTACCTCCAATAAGCACCACAGAGCTGCGTTGCAGAGAGGTGTAAAAAGTATAATGGCCTGGACCACCTCTCTGCAACGCAGCGCAGTGGCACTTACCTCAAGTACCTGGTGGGCTAGTTAGCCCCCAGGGGCCCTCAGGATTGAAGGGGAATTATTTCCCGAACAGAAAACGCGCCATAGGGCATGTTTGCACATGTCACCTCAGGCCCCGTCCCCTCCCTTCGCCACTGTGTAAACACGCCCGGTGGCCATTTTAAGTTGGGAGAATAAGTCCCCTTGAATCCTGAGTGTCCCTAGGGGGAAATTAGCCCACTCGCTACGTTCAGTAAGCGCCATTGCAGAGAGGTGTAAAAAGGGGCACAGCCTGCACCACCTCTCTGCAACGCAGCACAGTGGCGCTTACTGGCAGCAACTGGTGAGCTAGTTGGCCCCCAGGGCCCTCAGGGTTGAAGGGGAATTATTTCCCCAACTCAAAACGCGCCACAGGGCGTGTTTGCAGACGTCACCTCAGGCCCCGTCCCCTCCCTTCACCACTGTTTAAACATGCCCTGTGGCCGTTCTAAGTTGAGAGATTAAGTCCCCTTGAATCCTAAGGGTCCCTAGAGTCAAACTAGCCCACTAGTTACCTCCAGTAAGCGCCACAGAACTGCGTTGCAGAGAGGTGTAAAATGGGGCGTGGCCTATGAACACCTGTCTGCACCGCAGCTCCCTGGCGCATACTGGAGATACCTCTGTGGCTAGTTGGCCCTCAGGGACCCTCAGTATTGAAAGAGAATGAATTTCCCAACTTAAAACGCGCCATGGGGCACGTTTGCACAATGGTGATGGAAGGGGGTGTGTCCTGAGTTGACATGTCTGCAAACACGCCCTGTGGCGCGTTTTAAGTTGGAGATATAATTCCTCCTCAATCCTGCGAGTCCCTGGGGGCCAACTAGGCCACCAAGTACCTCCAGTATGTGCCAGAGAGCTGCGCTGCAGAGAGGTGTACAGAGGCCGCGCGCCTTTTTATAACACTCTGCAACGCAGCTCTGTGGCACTTACTGGAGGTACCTGATGGACATAGGATGATGTTTGGAGCAAAAAGGTTAAATTTCCCAAAAATATGCTGATATTTGAGTGATAAAAAATATGGCATTGGGGAGACTTATTGCCAGTATCAATACCTTGGTGCCACATGCATTGCAGAAATAGCTGTTCTGTATTACCGGTGTGAAGGCAGTCCAAAGTGACAAAGCCTTTCTTACATTACTGCTGCAGCCCCTGCCTGATGCAGTGAGGTGATCACGGCTGATAATCTTGCCTAGGGAGACTACTAACAGAACCTCGTCTGATGTGGTCACTATGGTAACACTAATAATATTAGCAGCTCGGGATGATTTTCAGTGATCATGGTCCCGGCTCAAGGGTGTTCTGAAGCTTGGCGGGATAACATTAAGGGTATTTTTTCTGTGTCTTCTACTTTTGTCCTACCTGTGAACTTTCCACTCCCTTGTGAACAATGAGCGTCTTCTTCCCCACCTAGTAAAAATATTCAATACAGCGTAAGAGTTGATTGGTTTTACTTTGTTGTACCTTCCTACTAGAACAGTTTAGGAGACAGCACTGGCAAACTGCAAAGCCCACTGGTGGTCTAGTATCACAACGCTGCGCGTCTGCAGATGTGGTGAGCAGCGTGCTCTTGTGTGTGATGTGGGCTGTCGCTGTGCATAGTAGGGTTAGAGATGCTGTCCTTCCCAAGGCGTGCTCTGTGTAGCCATTCCCAGTCCTTGCAGTCGCAGAGTCATTTTCATCCCAAGGGCGAGCGCTCTCCTCCTTCTGATGTCTTGGATTAGTACATGTGCCATGCACAACTGCACATGCATGAAGTGCCATTTTGGCAGGGTCTTGGTATGACCATGGCCCATGGTGTGCGGGTTCCTCTCGTTGTTTCAGGTGAGGCCTAGCGCTCCACGTGAGCATGTAAGCCTGTGTATTAGCGGGCTGTGACTGTAATTTTACAGGACTTTGAATCAGTGGTTCTCAACCTGTGGTTCGGGGACCCCTGGGGGTCCTCGAAGTCTCCTCAGGGGGTCCGCGACTACTTAGAACATTTTATCATATTAACAGCATAGAAAAGTGTATATGAATAAAGAAACTAAATGTACTATTGAACATTTTTAAACATACTGTAAATGTGAAGGAATTTGAAATTGGAGGCTAAAGATTAAATTAGTATCCGCAGATTGATTCGTGGGAGCAGTGCAGGAGCACGAAACCGAATATAGTATGGACGACGAGTGGCCTCAATTAAATTTGGAAAAGCTCCAACCTTTCAATTAAAATCAACATTTTGATTTTTTTAATTTATATGCATTTGCTAATTAAATAAAATGTGTTATCACTAGTGTATTTGTTTGATGAATGTTTTTTTCTGCATTTTTGTGTGTATTGTTTTGTGGTTCAAATCATCGTCATTGCTTAGGGCGGGGTCCCCGGGGTCTAGTAATGGGGGGCAGGGGTGCCCAGATTCAAATGATTCACGGGGGTACATGGGTTCCAGCAGTGATTGGTCCACACTCCACAGAAGTCAAAAGGTTGAGAACCCCTGCTTTACACGGTCCAGAGTGTTGTGTGGTAGGTCTGTAAGACGGGGACGTGGTGTTATGAGTGAAACACACAAACACAGGTGTTGCTGGTGGCTGAAGACCCCAAACCCGGATCCTACCTTTTATTTATTACCTCCATCACATGACTTCCCTGGACCTAAACCATTTACTTAAAACACCGGGTGGATGCATGAATCCACTCGGACGACATGGTATGCTCCTACTATGTAACAGGGGACGATACAAAGAGAAAGACACTGAATCAAATGAATTTTGTTTCATGAAAGAGTTCTTTACGACTGCAAATCCTCTACATTAGCAACTGGATCCAGAGGGCGTGGCCAGCTGTTGAATTCTATTTTCTTGCTTGTTCTGTTGTTCCCGGGAGCGGTGGATTCCATGGCATGGCACTGGCTTGTCCATATAACATCCTTTGTGAAGTCATCTGAGACTAAACACCGCACACAGACACTTCTCATTCTGTGCATAGTAGCACAGGTGTGCATAACTGACTGCAAGGCAATAACTGTGAGGGAGACTTCAACAGGTTAAAAAGGAAACTGTCATTGCAACAAAAGAGAAACAATCTGACACATTGTAACTGACACCAATCGCTACAGACTGAGGCGGTGGCAATATAGGAACCGACTGCCTACGCTGTGAGGTTATGGCAAATGGTGGAGTTGAATTATTTGGTGGCGGAAAAGGTGTCACTGCGCTGTTTGTTATTTCTAGAGGCAGGTGTGGGGTACCAGTTTGTGATAGCACAGATCATAAAACTTTAACAAATGTGTGCACTGCCAAGAAATCCGGAAGTGTCATGCAAAGAATTGCAAAGTAGCAATTGACATCACCGGGGTATTGGTCAGATTATCTGTTTGGCTTCCGGTGGTGTCTTTGGGTGACCGCGCGGTTGAGGAAGATTGTGCTGCCGCAAGTGTGAGCGGTGGATTCGACCGCGGCATCTCAAGGAAGAGAAGGGATCACGCATGAAGTAGGATGCGGTGTTGTGTCAAGTCCGGATGGCCACTTAGGACCGTGCTGGCGGTGGAGGTAGGGCTCCAATATAATCGAGCGTTGGATTATACATGAATGGTGCTATGGTGAGAGGCTGCGTCTTTTCCTTAGATACGAGGTTCTAGAGTTACTTACCATGAGCACTTGAGGACACATGTCATGAAACTTCAAGTTGTGGCGGACTCCTGATGTCCAGAGTTAGGCAGGACCGTGGGTGGTAATATTTACAGATGTGCTGCATGCACAAGAACTAAGACTTCACTGAGGAGTGTGGAGATCCTGGAGCAGAAGGTGTAGAGTCCTCTCAACCGTGGATAGATTACCCTTGAGAATTCCGTGCCCTACGCCTTGCTGAGTGTTGGTCCCAGGCCCGCCCTTGTAGCTGTGATCAATCCCTCCCATTGGCCACAAGTACAATTTGTTAATCACGTGAATGGAAGAGCGGCAGTGGAGTTGTTGAAGGAATTGTTTATTCACGAGGCTTATCCGTCGCCGTAGGTAAGTGGTAACGGTGAGCGAACAGGATTAAAGGGATGGACAAGCATTTGGTGAAGCATGGCTGAAAGCATGTAGTATTTGTATTTGAAATCCTTAAGGAAATAGATTTGTGGAAAGACGGCGAGGGCGCAGAAAGAGGGTTTTAGCTGACTTTGTGTGAGGGATAGGGCTGT
The DNA here is from genome assembly GCF_964204655.1 of Triturus cristatus. NCBI lineage: Eukaryota > Metazoa > Chordata > Amphibia > Caudata > Salamandridae > Triturus > Triturus cristatus. The sequence goes on along the minus strand of NC_140588.1, from coordinate 1,059,541,054 downwards.
AGCGAAATTAGTTTGGACATATCCGCAAAGTATTGGTAAATCTGGAAAAAGTTAGCACATCACCGCGGAAAGCCTAAAGTCCCACTAGCTTTAAATGCAAAATAGAGAGAGGCACAGCAAAAGAATTAAAGACAATTGTCATTTCAACTGACCAGAGAGCTCGCAAAAAAATGACATTTGGAGCATAATGCTAAACTATACAGAATTTTAGACAAGTTTATATATGCGTTCTCTCAATGCACGTCTAGGGAACCTGACCATGTGACAAAAGTGCATGCATCCTTGTCCCAGCTTGGTGCATACATTCCTGTCCCAGCTTGGTGCATGCATCCATGTCCCAGCTCCGTGAATGCATCCCTGTCCCAGCTCTGTGTATGCATCCCTGTCCCAGCTCGGTGTATGCATCCCTGTCCCAGCTCGGTGTATGCTTCCCTGACTGAGCTTGGTGTATTCTTCCTTGTCTGAGGTCGGTGAATGCATTCCTGTCCCAGCTCGGTGTATGCTTCCCTGACTGAGCTTGGTGTATTCTTCCTTGTCTGAGGTCGGTGCATGCATTCCTGTCCCAGCTCGGTGTATGCTTCCCTGACTGAGCTTGGTGTATTCTTCCTTGTCTGAGGTCGGTGCATGCATTCCTGTCCCAGCTCGGTGTATGCTTCCCTGACTGAGCTTGGTGTATTCTTCCTTGTCTGAGGTCGGTGCATGAATTCCTGTCCCAGCTCGGTGTATGCTTCCCTGACTGAGCTTGGTGTATTCTTCCTTGTCTGAGGTCGGTGCATGCATTCCTGTCCCAGCTCGGTGTATGCTTCCCTGACTGAGCTTGGTGTATTCTTCCTTGTCTGAGGTCGGTGCATGAATTCCTGTCCCAGCTTGATGCATGCATCCCTGTCCCGGCTCGGTGAATGCATCCCTGTCCCAGCTCTGTGTATGCATCCCTGTCCCAGCTCGGTGTATGCATCCCTAACTGAGCTTGGTGTATTCTTCCTTGTCTGAGGTCGGTGCATGAATTCCTGTCCCAGCTTGATGCATGCATCCCTGTCCCGGCTCGGTGAATGCATCCCTGTCCCAGCTCTGTGTATGCATCCCTGTCCCCGCTCTGTGTATGCATCCCTGTCCCAGCTCGGTGTATGCATCCCTAACTGAGCTTGGTGTATTCTTCCTTGTCTGAGGTCGGTGCATGAATTCCTGTCCCAGCTTGATGCATGCATCCCTGTCCCGGCTCGGTGAATGCATCCCTGTCCCAGCTCTGTGTATGCATCCCTGTCCCAGCTCGGTGTATGCATCCCTAACTGAGCTTGGTGTATTCTTCCTTGTCTGAGGTCGGTGCATGCATTCCTGTCCCAGCTCGGTGTATGCTTCCCTGACTGAGCTTGGTGTATTCTACCTTGTCTGAGGTCGGTGCATGAATTCCTGTCCCAGCTTGATGCATGCATCCCTGTCCCGGCTCGGTGAATGCATCCCTGTCCCAGCTCTGTGTATGCATCCCTGTCTTAGCTCTGTGTATGCATCCCTGTCCCAGCTCGGTGTATGCATCCCTAACTGAGCTTGGTGTATTCTTCCTTGTCTGAGGTCGGTGCATGCATCCCTGTCCCAGCTCGGTGTATGCATCCCTGTCCCAGCTCGGTGTATGCTTCCCTGACTGAGCTTGGTGTATTCTTCCTTGTCTGAGGTCGGTGCATGCATTCCTGTCCCAGCTCGGTGTATGCATCCCTAACTGAGCTTGGTGTATTCTTCCTTGTCTGAGGTCGGTGCATGAATTCCTGTCCCAGCTCGGTGTCTGATCCCTGACTGAGCTTGGTGTATTCTTCCTTGTCTGAGGTCGGTGCATGCATTCCTGTCCCAGCTCGGTGTATGCATCCCTAACTGAGCTTGGTGTATTCTTCCTTGTCTGAGGTCGGTGCATGAATTCCTGTCCCAGCTCGGTGTATGCTTCCCTGACTGAGCTTGGTGTATTCTTCCTTGTCTGAGGTCGGTGCATGAATTTCTGTCCCAGCTCGGTGTATGCTTCCCTGACTGAGCTTGGTGTATTCTTCCTTGTCTGAGGTCGGTGCATGCATTCCTGTCCCAGCTCGGTGTATGCTTCCCTGACTGAGCTTGGTGTATTCTTCCTTGTCTGAGGTCGGTGCATGAATTCCTGTCCCAGCTCGGTGTATGCTTCCCTGACTGAGCTTGGTGTATTCTTCCTTGTCTGAGGTCGGTGCATGCATTCCTGTCCCAGCTCGGTGTATGCATCCCTAACTGAGCTTGGTGTATTCTTCCTTGTCTGAGGTCGGTGCATGCATTCCTGTCCCAGCTCGGTGTATGCTTCCCTGACTGAGCTTGGTGTATTCTTCCTTGTCTGAGGTCAGTGCATGCATTCCTGTCCCAGCTCAATGTATGCTTCCCTGACTGAGCTTGGTGTATTCTTCCTTGTCTGAGGTCGGTGCATGCATTCCTGTCCCAGCTCGGTGTATGCATCCCTAACTGAGCTTGGTGTATTCTTCCTTGTCTGAGGTCGGTGCATGAATTCCTGTCCCAGCTCGGTGTATGCTTCCCTGACTGAGCTTGGTGTATTCTTCCTTGTCTGAGGTCGGTGCATGAATTTCTGTCCCAGCTCGGTGTATGCTTCCCTGACTGAGCTTGGTGTATTCTTCCTTGTCTGAGGTCGGTGCATGCATTCCTGTCCCAGCTCAGTGTATGCTTCCCTGACTGAGCTTGGTGTATTCTTCCTTGTCTGAGGTCGGTGCATGAATTCCTGTCCCAGCTCGGTGTATGCTTCCCTGACTGAGCTTGGTGTATTCTTCCTTGTCTGAGGTCGGTGCATGCATTCCTGTCCCAGCTCGGTGTATGCATCCCTAACTGAGCTTGGTGTATTCTTCCTTGTCTGAGGTCGGTGCATGAATTCCTGTCCCAGCTTGATGCATGCATCCCTGTCCCGGCTCGGTGAATGCATCCCTGTCCCAGCTCTGTGTATGCATCCCTGTCCCAGCTCGGTGTATGCATCCCTAACTGAGCTTGGTGTATTCTTCCTTGTCTGAGGTCGGTGCATGCATTCCTGTCCCAGCTCGGTGTATGCTTCCCTGACTGAGCTTGGTGTATTCTACCTTGTCTGAGGTCGGTGCATGAATTCCTGTCCCAGCTTGATGCATGCATCCCTGTCCCGGCTCGGTGAATGCATCCCTGTCCCAGCTCTGTGTATGCATCCCTGTCTTAGCTCTGTGTATGCATCCCTGTCCCAGCTCGGTGTATGCATCCCTAACTGAGCTTGGTGTATTCTTCCTTGTCTGAGGTCGGTGCATGCATCCCTGTCCCAGCTCGGTGTATGCATCCCTGTCCCAGCTCGGTGTATGCTTCCCTGACTGAGCTTGGTGTATTCTTCCTTGTCTGAGGTCGGTGCATGCATTCCTGTCCCAGCTCGGTGTATGCATCCCTAACTGAGCTTGGTGTATTCTTCCTTGTCTGAGGTCGGTGCATGAATTCCTGTCCCAGCTCGGTGTCTGCTTCCCTGACTGAGCTTGGTGTATTCTTCCTTGTCTGAGGTCGGTGCATGCATTCCTGTCCCAGCTCGGTGTATGCATCCCTAACTGAGCTTGGTGTATTCTTCCTTGTCTGAGGTCGGTGCATGAATTCCTGTCCCAGCTCGGTGTATGCTTCCCTGACTGAGCTTGGTGTATTCTTCCTTGTCTGAGGTCGGTGCATGCATTCCTGTCCCAGCTCGGTGTATGCTTCCCTGACTGAGCTTGGTGTATTCTTCCTTGTCTGAGGTCGGTGCATGAATTTCTGTCCCAGCTCGGTGTATGCTTCCCTGACTGAGCTTGGTGTATTCTTCCTTGTCTGAGGTCGGTGCATGCATTCCTGTCCCAGCTCGGTGTATGCTTCCCTGACTGAGCTTGGTGTATTCTTCCTTGTCTGAGGTCGGTGCATGAATTCCTGTCCCAGCTCGGTGTATGCTTCCCTGACTGAGCTTGGTGTATTCTTCCTTGTCTGAGGTCGGTGCATGCATTCCTGTCCCAGCTCGGTGTATGCATCCCTAACTGAGCTTGGTGTATTCTTCCTTGTCTGAGGTCGGTGCATGCATTCCTGTCCCAGCTCAGTGTATGCTTCCCTGACTGAGCTTGGTGTATTCTTCCTTGTCTGAGGTCGGTGCATGCATTCCTGTCCCAGCTCGGTGTATGCATCCCTAACTGAGCTTGGTGTATTCTTCCTTGTCTGAGGTCGGTGCATGAATTCCTGTCCCAGCTCGGTGTATGCTTCCCTGACTGAGCTTGGTGTATTCTTCCTTGTCTGAGGTCGGTGCATGAATTTCTGTCCCAGCTCGGTGTATGCTTCCCTGACTGAGCTTGGTGTATTCTTCCTTGTCTGAGGTCGGTGCATGAATTCCTGTCCCAGCTCGGTGTATGCTTCCCTGACTGAGCTTGGTGTATTCTTCCTTGTCTGAGGTCGGTGCATGCATTCCTGTCCCAGCTCAGTGTATGCTTCCCTGACTGAGCTTGGTGTATTCTTCCTTGTCTGAGGTCGGTGCATGAATTCCTGTCCCAGCTCGGTGTATGCTTCCCTGACTGAGCTTGGTGTATTCTTCCTTGTCTGAGGTCGGTGCATGCATTCCTGTCCCAGCTCGGTGTATGCTTCCCTGACTGAGCTTGGTGTATTCTTCCTTGTCTGAGGTCGGTTCATGAATTCCTGTCCCAGCTTGATGCATGCATCTCTGTCCCGGCTCGGTGAATGCATCCCTGTCCCAGCTCTGTGTATGCATCCCTGTCCCAGCTCGGTGTATGCATCCCTAACTGAGCTTGGTGTATTCTTCCTTGTCTGAGGTCGGTGCATGAATTCCTGTCCCAGCTCGGTGTATGCTTCCCTGACTGAGCTTGGTGTATTCTTCCTTGTCTGAGGTCGGTGCATGCATTCCTGTCCCAGCTCGGTGTATGCATCCCTAACTGAGCTTGGTGTATTCTTCCTTGTCTGAGGTCGGTGCATGAATTCCTGTCCCAGCTCGGTGTATGCTTCCCTGACTGAGCTTGGTGTATTCTTCCTTGTCTGAGGTCGGTGCATGCATTCCTGTCCCAGCTCGGAGTATGCTTCCCTGACTGAGCTTGGTGTATTCTTCCTTGTCTGAGGTCGGTGCATGAATTCCTGTCCCAGCTCGGTGTATGCTTCCCTGACTGAGCTTGGTGTATTCTTCCTTGTCTGAGGTCGGTGCATGAATTCCTGTCCCAGCTCGGTGTATGCATCCCTAACTGAGCTTGGTGTATTCTTCCTTGTCTGAGGTCGGTGCATGAATTCCTGTCCCAGCCCGGTGTATGCTTCCCTGACTGAGCTTGGTGTATTCTTCCTTGTCTGAGGTCGGTGCATGCATTCCTGTCCCAGCTCGGTGTATGCTTCCCTGACTGAGCTTGGTGTATTCTTCCTTGTCTGAGGTCGGTGCATGCATTCCTGTCCCAGCTCGGTGTATGCTTCCCTGACTGAGCTTGGTGTATTCTTCCTTGTCTGAGGTCGGTGCATGAATTCCTGTCCCAGCTCGGTGTATGCTTACCTGACTGAGCTTGGTGTATTCTTCCTTGTCTGAGGTCGGTGCATGAATTTCTGTCCCAGCTCGGTGTATGCTTCCCTGACTGAGCTTGGTGTATTCTTCCTTGTCTGAGGTCGGTGCATGCATTCCTGTCCCAGCTCAGTGTATGCTTCCCTGACTGAGCTTGGTGTATTCTTCCTTGTCTGAGGTCGGTGCATGAATTCCTGTCCCAGCTCGGTGTATGCTTCCCTGACTGAGCTTGGTGTATTCTTCCTTGTCTGAGGTCGGAGCATGCATTCCTGTCCCAGCTCGGTGTATGCTTCCCTGACTGAGCTTGGTGTATTCTTCCTTGTCTGAGGTCGGTTCATGAATTCCTGTCCCAGCTTGATGCATGCATCTCTGTCCCGGCTCGGTGAATGCATCCCTGTCCCAGCTCTGTGTATGCATCCCTGTCCCAGCTCGGTGTATGCATCCCTAACTGAGCTTGGTGTATTCTTCCTTGTCTGAGGTCGGTGCATGCATTCCTGTCCCAGCTCGGTGTATGCTTCCCTGACTGAGCTTGGTGTATTCTTCCTTTTCTGAGGTCGGTGCATGCATTCCTGTCCCAGCTCGGTGTATGCTTCCCTGACTGAGCTTGGTGTATTCTTCCTTGTCTGAGGTCGGTTCATGAATTCCTGTCCCAGCTTGATGCATGCATCTCTGTCCCGGCTCGGTGAATGCATCCCTGTCCCAGCTCTGTGTATGCATCCCTGTCCCAGCTCGGTGTATGCATCCCTAACTGAGCTTGGTGTATTCTTCCTTGTCTGAGGTCGGTGCATGAATTCCTGTCCCAGCTCGGTGTATGCTTCCCTGACTGAGCTTGGTGTATTCTTCCTTGTCTGAGGTCGGTGCATGCATTCCTGTCCCAGCTCGGAGTATGCTTCCCTGACTGAGCTTGGTGTATTCTTCCTTGTCTGAGGTCGGTGCATGAATTCCTGTCCCAGCTCGGTGTATGCTTCCCTGACTGAGCTTGGTGTATTCTTCCTTGTCTGAGGTCGGTGCATGAATTCCTGTCCCAGCTCGGTGTATGCTTCCTGACTGAGCTTGGTGTATTCTTCCTTGTCTGAGGTCGGTGCATGAATTCCTGTCCCAGCTCGGTGTATGCTTCCCTGACTGAGCTTGGTGTATTCCTCCTTGTCTGAGGTCGGTGCATGCATTCCTGTCCCAGCTCGGTGTATGCTTCCCTGACTGAGCTTGGTGTATTCTTCCTTGTCTGAGGTCGGTGCATGAATTCCTGTCCCAGCTCGGTGTATGCTTCCCTGACTGAGCTTGGTGTATTCTTCCTTGTCTGAGGTCGGTGCATGCATTCCTGTCCCAGCTCGGTGTATGCTTCCCTGACTGAGCTTGGTGTATTCTTCCTTGTCTGAGGTCGGTGCATGCATTCCTGTCCCAGCTCGGTGTATGCTTCCCTGACTGAGCTTGGTGTATTCTTCCTTGTCTGAGGTCGGTGCATGAATTCCTGTCCCAGCTCGGTGTCTGCTTCCCTGACTGAGCTTGGTGTATTCTTCCTTGTCTGAGGTCGGTGCATGCATTCCTGTCCCAGCTCGGTGTATGCATCCCTAACTGAGCTTGGTGTATTCTTCCTTGTCTGAGGTCGGTGCATGAATTCCTGTCCCAGCTCGGTGTATGCTTCCCTGACTGAGCTTGGTGTATTCTTCCTTGTCTGAGGTCGGTGCATGCATTCCTGTCCCAGCTCGGTGTATGCTTCCCTGACTGAGCTTGGTGTATTCTTCCTTGTCTGAGGTCGGTGCATGAATTTCTGTCCCAGCTCGGTGTATGCTTCCCTGACTGAGCTTGGTGTATTCTTCCTTGTCTGAGGTCGGTGCATGCATTCCTGTCCCAGCTCGGTGTATGCTTCCCTGACTGAGCTTGGTGTATTCTTCCTTGTCTGAGGTCGGTGCATGAATTCCTGTCCCAGCTCGGTGTATGCTTCCCTGACTGAGCTTGGTGTATTCTTCCTTGTCTGAGGTCGGTGCATGAATTCCTGTCCCAGCTCGGTGTATGCTTCCCTGACTGAGCTTGGTGTATTCTTCCTTGTCTGAGGTCGGTGCATGCATTCCTGTCCCAGCTCGGAGTATGCTTCCCTGACTGAGCTTGGTGTATTCTTCCTTGTCTGAGGTCGGTGCATGAATTCCTGTCCCAGCTCGGTGTATGCTTCCCTGACTGAGCTTGGTGTATTCTTCCTTGTCTGAGGTCGGTGCATGAATTCCTGTCCCAGCTCGGTGTATGCTTCCTGACTGAGCTTGGTGTATTCTTCCTTGTCTGAGGTCGGTGCATGAATTCCTGTCCCAGCTCGGTGTATGCTTCCCTGACTGAGCTTGGTGTATTCCTCCTTGTCTGAGGTCGGTGCATGCATTCCTGTCCCAGCTCGGTGTATGCTTCCCTGACTGAGCTTGGTGTATTCTTCCTTGTCTGAGGTCGGTGCATGAATTCCTGTCCCAGCTCGGTGTATGCTTCCCTGACTGAGCTTGGTGTATTCTTCCTTGTCTGAGGTCGGTGCATGCATTCCTGTCCCAGCTCGGTGTATGCTTCCCTGACTGAGCTTGGTGTATTCTTCCTTGTCTGAGGTCGGTGCATGCATTCCTGTCCCAGCTCGGTGTATGCTTCCCTGACTGAGCTTGGTGTATTCTTCCTTGTCTGAGGTCAGTGCATGCATTCCTGTCCCAGCTCGGTGTATGCTTCCCTGACTGAGCTTGGTGTATTCTTCCTTGTCTGAGGTCGGTGCATGAATTCCTGTCCCAGCTCGGTGTATGCTTCCCTGACTGAGCTTGGTGTATTCTTCCTTGTCTGAGGTCGGTGCATGCATTCCTGTCCCAGCTCGGTGTATGCTTCCCTGACTGAGCTTGGTGTATTCTTCCTTGTCTGAGGTCGGTGCATGAATTCCTGTCCCAGCTCGGTGTATGCTTCCCTGACTGAGCTTGGTGTATTCTTCCTTGTCTGAGGTCGGTGCATGCATCCCTGTCCCAGCTCGGTGTATGCTTCCCTGACTGAGCTTGGTGTATTCTTCCTTGTCTGAGGTCGGTGCATGCATTCCTGTCCCAGCTCGGTGTATGCTTCCCTGACTGAGCTTGGTGTATTCTTCCTTGTCTGAGGTCGGTGCATGAATTCCTGTCCCAGCTCGGTGTATGCTTCCCTGACTGAGCTTGGTGTATTCTTCCTTGTCTGAGGTCGGAGCATGCATTCCTGTCCCAGCTCGGTGTATGCTTCCCTGACTGAGCTTGGTGTATTCTTCCTTGTCTGAGGTCGGTTCATGAATTCCTGTCCCAGCTTGATGCATGCATCTCTGTCCCGGCTCGGTGAATGCATCCCTGTCCCAGCTCTGTGTATGCATCCCTGTCCCAGCTCGGTGTATGCATCCCTAACTGAGCTTGGTGTATTCTTCCTTGTCTGAGGTCGGTGCATGCATTCCTGTCCCAGCTCGGTGTATGCTTCCCTGACTGAGCTTGGTGTATTCTTCCTTGTCTGAGGTCGGTGCATGCATTCCTGTCCCAGCTCGCTGTATGCTTCCCTGACTGAGCTTGGTGTATTCTTCCTTGTCTGAGGTCGGTTCATGAATTCCTGTCCCAGCTTGATGCCTGCATCTCTGTCCCGGCTCGGTGAATGCATCCCTGTCCCAGCTCTGTGTATGCATCCCTGTCCCAGCTCGGTGTATGCATCCCTAACTGAGCTTGGTGTATTCTTCCTTGTCTGAGGTCGGTGCATGAATTCCTGTCCCAGCTTGGTGTATGCTTCCCTGACTGAGCTTGGTGTATTCTTCCTTGTCTGAGGTCGGTGCATGCATTCCTGTCCCAGCTCGGTGTATGCATCCCTAACTGAGCTTGGTGTATTCTTCCTTGTCTGAGGTCGGTGCATGAATTCCTGTCCCAGCTCGGTGTATGCTTCCCTGACTGAGCTTGGTGTATTCTTCCTTGTCTGAGGTCGGTGCATGCATTCCTGTCCCAGCTCGGAGTATGCTTCCCTGACTGAGCTTGGTGTATTCTTCCTTGTCTGAGGTCGGTGCATGAATTCCTGTCCCAGCTCGGTGTATGCTTCCCTGACTGAGCTTGGTGTATTCTTCCTTGTCTGAGGTCGGTGCATGCATTCCTGTCCCAGCTCGGTGTATGCTTCCCTGACTGAGCTTGGTGTATTCTTCCTTGTCTGAGGTCGGTGCATGCATTCCTGTCCCAGCTCGGTGTATGCTTCCCTGACTGAGCTTGGTGTATTCTTCCTTGTCTGAGGTCGGTGCATGAATTCCTGTCCCAGCTCGGTGTATGCTTCCCTGACTGAGCTTGGTGTATTCTTCCTTGTCTGAGGTCGGTGCATGAATTCCTGTCCCAGCTCGGTGTATGCTTCCCTGACTGAGCTTGGTGTATTCCTCCTTGTCTGAGGTCGGTGCATGCATTCCTGTCCCAGCTCGGTGTATGCTTCCCTGACTGAGCTTGGTGTATTCTTCCTTGTCTGAGGTCGGTGCATGAATTCCTGTCCCAGCTCGGTGTATGCTTCCCTGACTGAGCTTGGTGTATTCTTCCTTGTCTGAGGTCGGTGCATGCATTCCTGTCCCAGCTCGGTGTATGCTTCCCTGACTGAGCTTGGTGTATTCTTCCTTGTCTGAGGTCGGTGCATGCATTCCTGTCCCAGCTCGGTGTATGCTTCCCTGACTGAGCTTGGTGTATTCTTCCTTGTCTGAGGTCAGTGCATGCATTCCTGTCCCAGCTCGGTGTATGCTTCCCTGACTGAGCTTGGTGTATTCTTCCTTGTCTGAGGTCGGTGCATGAATTCCTGTCCCAGCTCGGTGTATGCTTCCCTGACTGAGCTTGGTGTATTCTTCCTTGTCTGAGGTCGGTGCATGCATTCCTGTCCCAGCTCGGTGTATGCTTCCCTGACTGAGCTTGGTGTATTCTTCCTTGTCTGAGGTCGGTGCATGAATTCCTGTCCCAGCTCGGTGTATGCTTCCTTGATTGAGCTTGGTGTATTCTTCCTTGTCTGAGGTCGGTGCATGCATTCCTGTCCCAGCTCGGTGTATGCTTCCCTGACTGAGCTTGGTGTATTCTTCCTTGTCTGAGGTCGGTGCATGAATTCCTGTCCCAGCTCGGTGTATGCTTCCCTGATTGAGCTTGGTGTATTCTTCCTTGTCTGAGGTCAGTGCATGCATTCCTGTTCCAAGCTTGGTGCATGCTTCCCTGACAAAGAAGCATGAACTGAGCTCAGACAGGAATGCATGCACCAAGCTGAGACACCTATGCATGCACTGCGGTGAAGCAGGGAAGAATGCACAGAGCTGAGACGCCTGTGCATGCACTGATGTCAGACAGGAATGCAAACACTGAGTGGAGACAGGGATGCATGCACTGAGCTGAGACACCTATGCATGCACTGAGGTGAGACAGGAATGTATGCACCGAGCTGAGACAAGGGTGCATGCACAGAGCTGAGACACCTATGCATGCATTGAGGTGAGGCAGGGAAGCATGCACCGAACTGAGACACCTATGCATGCAGCGAGCTGAGACAGGGATGCATACACTGAGTGGAGACAGGGATGCATGCACCGAGCTGAGACACCTATGAATGCACTGAGGTGAGACAGGGATGCATGCACAGACCTAAGACACCTATGCATGCACTGAGATGAGGCAGGGAAGCATGCACCAAGCTGAGACACCTATGCATGCACTGAGGTGAGACAGGAATGCATGCACCGAGCAGAGACACCTATGCATGCACTGAGGTGAGACAGTAATGCATGCACCAAGCTGAGACAGGGATGCATGCACTGATGTGAGACATGAATGCTTGCACCAAGCTGAGACAGGGATCCATGCACCCAGCTCAGACAGGGAAGCATGCACTGACCTCAGACAGAGAAACATGAACCGAGCAGAGACAGGAATGCATGCACCGAGCTGAGACAGGGTTGAATGCACTGAGCTGAGACAGGGAAGCATGCATGGAGCTGAGACAGGCATGCATGCACCGAGCTGAGATAGGGATGCATACACCGAGCTGAGATAGGGATACATGCACCGAGCTGAGACAGGGAAACATGCACCAAGCTGAGACAGGGAAACATGCACTAAGCTGAGACAAGGAAACATGAACTGAGCTGAGACAGGGCTGCATGCACCGAGCTGAGACAGGGAAGCATGCACCAAGCAGAGACACCTATGCATGCACTAAGGTGAGACAAGAATGCATGCACCGAGCTGAGACAGGGATGCATGCACCGAGCTGAGATAGGGATGCATGCACCGAGCGGAGATAGGGATGCATGCGCCGAGCTGAGATAGGGATGCATGCACCCAGCTGAGATAGGGATGCATGCACCCAGCTGAGATAGGGATGCATGCACCCAGCTGAGACAGGGATGCATGCACTGAGCTGAGACAAGGAAGCATGGACTGACCTCAGACAGAGAAGCATGAACCAAGCAGAGACAGGAATGTATGCACCGAGCTCAGACAGGGATGCATGCTGGCAGAAGAAACGAGAGAATAGAGTGCTGGAGTCCAGTAACGAGTTGCAGAAGATTTTCTCACAAAAGAGAAGGTCAAGTAGTCCCAGGTAGGAGTTGGGGGTTGTGTTAAGCCTTGTGGAGAGAAGAGATTTTGGGAGAGTGGGAATGAACGTGTTTGAGAAGAACTAAGGGAATGTGACAAATTCCCTGAGGGGCCAGTGATGAGCAGGACATGTATGTGATTATTAAAGCACTTTGGTTCTTTATTTATTGCCCCTCCCATCAGCCCACACGTTTTATGTATTCTATAAGGTACGTCATGGGCTCATCTATCACCAATAGTCCAAAATAGGGGTATACTGAACACAAGGGCGTAGCTTGGTCAGTAAAATTGGTGGGGCAATGGGGGGCGAGCTTCAGATTTCCCGACAATCACACTGGTATGTAAAGCTAAAAGACATTATACGACAAGCAGGGGTGCATAATTGGGGCTTAAGAGGCACGTGAAAAGGAGAATGCGGATTAGTAGAAGCACTAAGTGAGAGAAACACAATATTCTGTAAAATAATCAACATTTTTAGGGCTTTCAAAAAAGATGAGAGAGTGTGTTTGTGTGTGTGTCTTTGTCAGTTTGTGAAAAAGCAAAACAAACAGGTGAAATCCAACAGACACCTCACCATACCCGACTGAAAGCCCCTTTACCCAACTATTAATCTGAAAATGCATTTATTAGGGGGTGTAACACTCCAAACACCCCCTGAAGCTCTGCCCACGACTGAACACCATTCTGCCGCCCAAACATTCTAAACCCCCAACTCAACAGGCACAAGTACCAGGCGTGGCTTGGACGGCAATGAGGGAAGTTGCCTGAGTCTGCCGCTCCGTTAACCCCTGGGAGCAACCAGACGATATCGGGACCCCAAACCACGCAAAAAGAAGAAAAATGATTTCCCCGTGCGTCGGAAAGGCTCAAGGAGAAGAGGGATTCTGAAGCAAGGCCCCACAAAGGAGCAGAAGCGAGAATTTTCCAAACTCCTAAGGTACGGAAGCTGGGCACAAGATGGCGCCTCGAAAGTGAAACCACCAACACAAAACCCTGGAAAGAACTAAAGAGCTACGGTGCCCATACCGGCCGTGACTCACCAACAAATAAGGGCAGTCCAAGCGGATCCCCCCGTGACACCCCAACAACGAACAGGTCACCCACTGAGAAGCAGCCCGCAATGTTAGTGCAAGCGCACTTTCAGGTAACAACAGCAGTGGCTGCGACGATACAGGCAACGGGGGGGACAGCGCCGCTAGCCCAGTGAAGCAAAAAAGCTGCAAAAGCCCGAAAGCACCTGAAATAAGCCACAATCAACAGGTGCGGAGCACTCGAACCGGACGAAGCAAAATCGAAACTGGAAACACCCAGAGGAGGCAGCCATCTTGGTTTGGTGAGCCCGAACGGCTCCCAAAACAGCACGCGAGGAAGCAAATGTCTCCAACGGCGCAACAGAGGCGAGAAGGATAACGGGAGGGGAGTAACGGGTGCCCAAAGGGCAGGGGGAAGAAGCGAGCTGATCAGAACTGCAGCCACCACCTCGCACGTAAGAACAAACGCTGCCATGAAGAACGAGAAAGGCAGGGGGGGCAAAACAGGAAGAGCAGTGAGAGGTCAATAACGGTGGTGTTTTCTTCACCGCAAAGGCAAAGGGCATATAGCAAATCTCGCCACATACCTGGATCTCAGGCTCCTGCACAAAGGTCAAAGCAAGCAAGAACTGAAGCGAGGGACAGTGCGAAGGGGAGGCAAATCACGCACAAAACCCACCAATGCTCCTCCATACGGGTGCATCAACCGGTACCCATCGTAGGCAGAGAGGGCTGAGGAGAAAGCGCTGGGTGGCAACGGGTGCAATGAACAAGAGGCAGATATAGATAGACACCGCTATGGAGGCAAGGAGTAGCACGGCCACCAAAAATGGAAGCACCAACAGGAGGAGTGGCGCCAACACGGTCATCGTGAAGACACGCCAACCAAGTGGAAGGCCTACCAACACCGGCTACCACACAAAGTAGAAGCACGTCAGAGAGCAGCTCCACCCAGCCCCGCGAGAGTACACAACAAGCTGGCCTAAAAGAGACACCCAAACTCACCAAACGTGGTCACGCACAGCAGCAGAGATAACAACTCACTGCGCAAAACAGAGGCGGAAGATTCGAAATACAGCAAGAAAAGAGAGGGCTGTCAGTCATGGCGGGGAATGATGGGAAAATTTAACCACAGACGAAAAAAAACAAGGGAGACACACTAACAGACTCACCCATCAAGCACAGACGGGATATCAACAGCACTCTCGCCATGATTCTGAAAAAGCTAGCTGAGGTCCATGACCTAGCCAAAACCACGAAACAGACTACGGATGCAATCCAACTGGAACTGGCAGCTGTTAGGGCGGACATTCACGTGGCTAACAACAGACTGACGGTGGTAGAACAGAGAGTAAGCGACATAGAGGACGGGGACCAACAACTAAATAAAGACCTTAAAGCCCTAACGAAGACCACAGCAGCCCTCCAGTGTCAGACGGCGGAATTGGAAGACCGGAACAGAAGGGGGAACATAAGAATCTTAGGAGTGCTGGAGGGTGAAGAAGATAAGGCGGGGTCCTCCATGACTTTCATCGAGGAAATGATCCCCAAAATTACAAACATTAAATTCGACCACCCCTTCGAGCAGGACAGAGCATACAGAGTCCCAGCCTACAAAGCTGCCACTAGAGCGGGCCCTCGGCCAATAATATACAAGCCACTACGCTCACAACATGCAGAGGCAATAATTGGTGTTGCGAGGAAAAATCAAAACATGCAGTGGAATGGGCAGAGGATAATCCTAGCACAGGACTACTCCAAACCCACAGTGGACATAAGAAAAGGATTCCTGGTAATGCGAGATAAATTGAGGAAGGAGAACATCATATTCTCGTTTGTAGGCCCCACAAGATTCAGAATAAGCGACAAAGGCAGAACGCATATCTTCGAGGAGCCAAGAGAGTTTACGCAGATACCTTGATGGTCCAACACAACAAGAGATGGAAACATCCCAAACAGGAACGAGCATGAGAAGAGCCTCGCCGGAGCTAAGAGTGGAGTAAGCAGGAGGGAAAACTATCGACAAGGGGAATACTCAGGAACTTGTACCTACCTCAGATCAACCACGACTACCTCAAGACTAAAAGGAGCTAATAGAACACAGAGATCGTCTTACTCAGGGCAGGTACAGGATCGAACAAGAGTAAGACCAAGGGACAAGGGACAAGAGGAACACTCAGCAACCAATGTACCTGCCTCAGATCAACTGACTTGGACTCAAGTATTGATACCTACCTCAAGGCGCTGTTGGAAGAGCCTGACCATGACCAAGCGGAACGCCACGACACAGGGAGAAACACGAACTATATATATCCGTATATCCTTTTTGTCTATATGGATAGGTGATATATGTAGAGTCCTATGCTGGAAGAAGAGATTAGGGGGAACGCATTTACACAAATTTCAATTAATACGAACATATAATAACACTAGCATACTAAAATAACGACTCCCAGTGAGACGGAATGGAGATCTTGCCATCGCACGTTCAGCATACGAGGTTTTGTAACAGGGGGGGTGGGAGGGGAGGGGGGAAGGGTGGGAGGGTTTGTCTGTCTCGTCTGTCTTACTTGTATTCTTGGAATCTATCCACTGTCTTCTACACATCCTCCTATCTATCCTTCTATCTATACACGTACATACAAGACGTAAAAGGTCGTCAAGAGCTGGGGGGGGGAGCAACAGACCCAAAGTGGGGGAGCACAGGTACCATCCGCCACTTTAGGTAGGCCAACCAGCTAGGAAGGGAGGGCTCATACAGATCGCAGGGAGGATAAAGGGCGAGGGCCAAATGGCGATCACACTCTACATCCAATTACACAAAATATCACTAACTCCCTGGCAAGTAACCTGAAGATAGTCTCCCTCAATGTAAAAGGCCTCAACCACCCAGTCAAGAGAAAGAAAATACTAGACTACCTAGCTAAGACCAAGGGGGACGTGTTCCTGCTGCAGGAAAGCAAGCTCTCTCTCGAGGACTCCAAACGAATTAAGGCCAGATGGATAGGACGGGTAGCCTGCGCACCGGCAATAGGCAAGAAACAGGGGGTGATCACCCTGATAAATAAGAACTCCAAACTAACAATAGAAGATCACGATCACGATGAAGCAGGGAGATTACTCATTACGTGCCTGAAAAGGGGAGAGGAGAATATCCATGTCGCGAATATCTACGGCCCCAACACAGACGACACCGATTTCTGGGAGGGAGTCTCCAAGAAACTGGAACTTATTCACCACAACGACCTCACATGGTGGCAGGGGACTTCAACATAGCACTAGACCACACACTAGACAGACAATCACAGTGCCATTCCCATCCCCCAAATGCACACACCGTACTAAAGTACATCTGCACCCGATTCAACCTCAAAGACCCATGGCGACTACAACACCCGGACACTAGGGGCTACACCTTCTATTCCAACCCGCACAACTCATACAGCAGGATAGACTACATATTAATCACAGGTACACACACTCACCTAATAGAGCACACTGACATTGCACCTAGATTGCTCTCAGACCACTCATGCATCAGCCTACAGCTAAGCAGGCGCCATAACGAAGACATTCCCCGTAGATGGAGGTTTAATAGCGACATCCTGGCAGACCAAGGCAACAAAACCAAAATCGAAGAGGCCATAACAGAGTATCTGCTACACAATGGCACACAGGGCACTGACCCCAAGATCATATGGGATGCACTTAAGGCCACAGTCAGAGGCACGATAATAGAAATAAAAGCCAAAATTAACAGAAGTGCTAACCAACACCTGACCCAACTTGAACATGACATCAAAAGGCTGGAGTCGAACCACATCACAGACACAAAGAGCACTAGCACCCTAACTGAACTCACTAAGAAAAAATACGAATACAACAGAATCTTGAGCGAGAGGGCCGGGTTTTGGGTGAACAAATATAAGGCCATCAATCTATGCGAGGCGAATAAGGCGGGAAAGCTCCTAGCCTCCTACCTAAAGCACAAACAAAGACAATTTACCATCTCATCAATCACTGACTCACATAACAACACACACACAAGGCATAAAGAAATCCTAAGAAATTTCCAGGAGTTCTATAAAGAACTCTACAAAAAAGACCAGGCCTTAGATCAGGAAGGTTGCGCAAGTTATCTAAACAGACTAGACCTCCCAAAGATAACGAATGAAGAAGCACAGGTGCTAGGTAGGGAAATAAGCACTGCAGAGCTAGAGATGGCGGTCAAGTCCCTAAAAGAAAACAAAGCACCAGGCCCAGACGGGTACACGGCCACGTTCTACAAAACCTACCTAACACACTTGCAACCAACCATGAAAAAACTGTTCAACCACTGCGCGGGGGAAGGAGTAGTTTCCCAATCCATGTCAGAGGCGAACATAATTGTTATCCCGAAGGAAGGCAAAGACGGACAACTACCCCAAAACTTTGTACCCATATCACTAATCAATGTAGACTGCAAATTGTATGCTAAAATCCTGGCCTCAAGACTAAACACTGTGGTCCCAAGACTAATAAGCAACTCACAGGTAGGGTTCCTAAAGACTCGCATGTCACACGACAACACCAGACTCTTATGCCACCTACTAGAACGCGCCGCCAAAATAGACGAACCTGCGTTGACTGTTACACTAGACGCCGAGAAAGCTTTTGACAGGGTATCATGGGACTTCCTAGAACAATGCATGCGGGCATTTAACCTTGGGGAACATATACACGGAAAGTAATGGCACTATACGGGGATCCCAGAGCCCACATTGTAGTTAATGGGTCAGTCTCTGACCCCTTCCCCCTACAGCACGGAACAAGACAGGGATGCCCCTTGTCCCCCTCGTTATTCCTGTTGGCCTTGGAACCCCTGATCAGCGATATCAAGGCTAACGAGGAAGTGTGTGGGATCACGATCAACGAAGTCACAGTCAAAATATCCGCATACGCAGATGATATCCTCATAGTGACAGAACGACCCGCGACCTCCATCACGGCCCTCATAGATACCATAGGAACATACTCAATACACTCAGGATACAAACTTAACAAGGACAAGTCGGAGTGCAAACCACTCAACGTCCACGCCACTGGAGACACACTGGGGAAATCGGGCCTAGCAAGGCAAACGGGCTTCATCAAATATCTAGGGGTACACTTCGGCAATGACCTCAAATCCACACTTGACCAGAACGAGAAGCTACTCTTAGAGAAGACAAAGACACTGCTAGAGTCCTGGTCCCCCAAATTTATATCATGGTGGGGAAGGATTGAAACAGTCAAGATGATGATCACACCAATGATCAACTACCTGCTGGGAATGCTCCCTCTCATTCTCACCGATGACTTCTACTGCAAAATAGATGATTAACAAATTTCTATGGCGGGACAAAAAAACGAGAATAAGCTAAAAAAAAAAACTAAGACAAAAAACTGGGCGGCCTAAACTTAGCAGACTTCAAAACCTTCCAGACCGCATTTCTGGCAAAACAGGGGTCCTACTGGCTCTTGCCTAGTCAGGGGTACATGCCAGTATGGCTAGCAATTGACCGAGCCATCCTAAACAACCTACAACCAATGACACTCCTAGCAGCCAATAAACACATATACGCTTCCAACCCAATACTCAAAAACACAACAAAATGCCCTGCTCAAAATAGACAGAAAAATGGAGACCAGCATAAAAAACTCCAAATGGGAATCGCTGTGGGCAAACACCAAATTTAAGTACAGGGGGAAACCCCTTTCCATAGAGACATGGAAGAAGTAAGGATTCTCCTTTCCAGCGCAACTGGAAGAAGGAGAAAAGCCCATCACTTTCACCACATTAAAAATGACTCACAATTTACCAGACATAGAGCTATACAACTTCCTGAAAATTAGAACAGCCCTAACAAAAGCAAAACTAGCAAAGCACAAGCCATCAATCACTCAATACATGACGAATCTCAACACAATAGGTCACCAGGTATCACATCTCTACAAGCTACTTCGCCCCAGCACAACCAAAATCAACTGTAAAGCGGCCTCATACTGGGAAAAACAACTTGACGCCACACTCAGTGAAAGAGAACTGCGCCTCCTCTGGGCCTCACGAAACAAAATCTCCCCAGTTTTAGCAGAGACAAAATTCTGGTTACTTCACAAGACCTACTGGACCCCGGCTCGCCTGGCGGCGCTGGGCCTCAGGGAAAATGACCTGTGCTGGAACTGCGACAAGGAAAAGGGAGACCTGGCACACCTGATCTACTACTGCCCCAAAGTCAAAAGATTCTGGGAGAAAATATTTACCTTTATAAATAGGGCACTGGGATGCACACTAAAGCCACAATTCTCTACCCTCACCACCGCGTACATTACCGCAGAGTTAGACTCACAACATGACAGGGACCTGTTAGATCTCCTACTGACAACGGCTGTAAAAATAGCACTCTCCAATTGGAAAGATTCAGCCAAGGCGACTTTTAAAGGATGGCTCCACTGGGTGACGTACCTCAGAGGCGCCGACAGCACGGCCCTGCGGAACTCACCATGGAGGCCAGCTTCCAGGGGTATGTGGGCTTCACTGGACGAGTTCCTGGTCCCCTACGAACCCCTGTGAACAGAACTGGAGAGGGCCCAAAAAGCCCCAGATACACCCCCACAGGACCAAAACTGACACACGCAGGTAATAACATTCTTGCCCTTCTTGTACACTACTACTTCTTCTCTCTTCTTTATTCTCTAGCATTTCCCTTTACACGCACTCTTATGCTATCAACAAGACAGTGGATAGGGGGACAGCCAAACATAGATACCATGCACCTGTACTTTTGACAAAGACAGCCAGTGGGGCTGCCAACCTGTAACGAAAAAGCGTTGATAACTATATGTGTAAAAATCAATAAAAGTATATTGAATAATAAAAATAAAAAGATTATTTGAACCTTAGAAACGGGACAGGATCTAATAAGTGAGTGAAGAGCATTATTAAAAATGCCATGTGTAAAAAAATCAGTAACTATATCTTAGTTTGTACTTACAACTTTCTATTTGCAGCATACTAAAGGCATGGTTACTGACAGTGAAAAAAAAAAAAACAAGAACCAGGCATGATCTTAAAAGAGAAAACCCTCGATCTCCCAAGGAGGAGGGGGGGGTGAAACAATGCCACCGAGCCTTGGAGGTCTTTGTAGCAGCACCACCTGTGTAGGGAGGCCGACCCCTCCCCGCCTGACCACATCCTCCGTAAGGGCTTCACGACAGGCTCCCCCCGTGATACTGATGACACGGCAGTCTGGGACATGTGCCTTCTCAGGTATAACTTTTACAATCCATCTCCCCAAACCGAGGACAGCTCCCACACCTGACAGCCAGCCTGACTGCGAGCACAGCACTGCCAGGGTTGCTAGGCAGCCGTGTGAGGGAGTACGGGTGCCTGCAGGGGTCACGGGCAGCCACTGGAGCGTGGAAATCAGTTTCAGGTGAGACAAAGGCGCCCGCAGGTTCTCAGCGGGGGACACGCCCAGCCGCTTTGGAACTTGTTTTCTGTGCTCGTTTGGGCCGAAGCCCATTTTCTGCTTGGGTGGCGCAGGTCAGCGCCCGCACGGCTGCGATCCGTGCATGGGGGTGCACTGAGGGACGAAGGTGGGTGTTTGTGTGGTGTTGTCATGGTGCCTCTCACCCAGAGAACACGCTTCTCGTGTGACCTGCGGTGTTCGAATGCAACCTTTAGCCCTAATTCACTGCGCACCACAGCGCGCTGCCTCTTGGGTTGAAAAGGAACAAGTGCTAATGTTTTCACAGTTTTCCTTTCCTTGTAATGGCCTCCGAAGGATGAAGGTCTGAGTTAACACCGTTGAGGTTTATCAGCGTCCGCAGATTACATATACGGGGCTTGCAACAGGACATTAACCCCTTGAGCTGTGTCACTAATTTAGGGTGTCAGCATGAGTGAAGCAGGCAAAGGGTGTTTTAAAAAGTATGGTAACTGTGGTGTTGCGCGCAATGGGGGCGGGCTGATTTGGGCGGGATCAAAGGCAAGGCATAGCTTAAGGAAAAATCAGTAACTTTTTCAGTCACGTTGCTACGTATAAAGTAACGCAGGGCATAAATAAAAAATAAATGCAATTTAAGTTAATCAGTGGGAAATGCACCGTTATGCATCATGAACCTCTGTTCATGCTCTGCAGGGGTCTGTGTGTGTGTGACCAGAGGGCCACAGAATTGAGGGTTGGACTTGTGTTTCCTGCCACGAGGTCCCAGCCTGACACTAAGCACTGTGCGTATGCAAGTCGTCTCTTTAAACTTGCCTTACACACAGTATCAGAGAGGCTGCTACAAAATGAGCAACAAGGTTTGATTAAAAAAAAGTGCTTCCGAATTGTAGGTTTTAGTAATACCCAGCCTGTATACAGTGAAAGCATTTTTTTTTTATAAAGGTCTTTTAAAAGCGCACACCCCAGCTCAGCTTGAAACTCCCTTCCAATACCACTTCAAAAGAATAAGCGGGAAGGTTTCAGTGAACCCATCAATTGAAGCTCATACGGCTTCCAGGCTCCCTTTAAATTTGCAGATTAACAAGTTGAGCACAGGGAGGAGGGCACCCTGGTAAGAAGGCTTGTTTAGCTGTCTGCCCCTCCCCGGGTTCGCAGCACAGGAGATACTTAAGCATTTCAAATGTGGGAATTATCCATACTGGGACGTTTCTTTTCACAAAAAGTATATGGACTGTTTTTCTTACATTTAAAAAGTATGGCCACGTCGTGCCCCTGAGATGCCGCCCACTTCGAACACTGATTAAAAGAGAGGGTAGGGGCAGACGCTTAGCCCGTGCAATGTGTCTGCCATTGAAGAGCACGGAGATGCACGGTCTTGCATAAGTGTGTTAGTTTGTGCAGGGCCCAGTGTGAGGAGATATTTTTTGGGAAACTTCAGTGTATTTCGTGAGGCCAGAAGGTTCATTGATCGGGCACTTCTAATTGAGAGCAAATATGATGTTCCATGTCAGGAGATCGGGCTTGTTAGGGCTTTTTGTTTACAAACCGGTGTAATCTGGGGCTTGCAGTCTTTATAGTACCCAGCCCCCCCCCCCCCCCCCCCCCCCCCAGGTTGTCCCTGCCCCACCTCCATAAATCCCGCAAATCAATGATATTCCATCAAGCATTGTGGGTGAAAAGAGGCCATGTTTATTACAACTAATCTTCACCAGTAAACATGACCATACATGACCATACATGACCATACATGACCATACATGACCATACATGACCATACATGACCATACATATCTTTGCATAGTCCAATCCCCATATGAAATTGACACTTTCGATGATTGTTTAATCAAAGCTATGGTTGTCCCTGCTGTTCATGGCGGCCACAATCCGATTATGATAGAACTAAGAATCCCCCCAAAACCAAACTATAATGAGTGGGGTGCAAGGAATGTGACACCTTCTACCGATAACTTAAGATTGGTTGGGCGAGGAGTTAATTATACAGATCTTTTCTCCAAGATGATTAGGGACTGTCCGATTCTCATCGATTCATGTCTGTCATTACAGGATCCTAATTTGGTGGTAGTCCGTGACTTTGCAAAATCATGTGGGGGGATTAAATCTATATTATCAAAACCAATGTCGAGAGCAGAATTCATGTCAAGGTGATTTAATGGTGAAAGCTCATTAATTAATAGACCGCTGTGTGGAGCATTATCAAAAACCTCAAGAGACTTTTCCTTGGTTAAATCCTTACGGCAAAAGTATACGGTAGCCGTCTCACGAAGGAAAGAAGAGCTTATGAACGAGCGCTGGGATGCCCTAGCAGAGGCCACTCTCTTAAATAATGGGAACACTTTCTGGGCTGCAGGTAAAAATATGAGCGCTCTCACTCAACCAGTATCTTCTATAAGCTGTAATGTAACAAGCGAGGCGTGGGAAGCCCACTTCTCGGTGATTTATTCACTGCCGTCACAGAGTGAAGCATTTTCAGAGCTTGAAGATCCTTCCGCGATTGTAATATCTTTGCAGGAAGTTGAAGATGCTGTTAAGCAAAGTTTGAGTAATAAAGCTCCAGGCCCTGATGGGCTGCCTATTGATTTAAGTCTAAACCGGAGTTCTGGGCGCCCCTTTTATTAAATGTTTTTAATAACCTAATTAATGCCCCACTCCCAAGTACCTCGTCTACAAGCATTACTATGCCAAAGGGTGATCCATCTCCACCTAATTGTTATAGGCCAATCTCCCGAACAGACAATACAATGAAAGTTTTAGGGTGGATTTTGTATAAGAATAAGGACATGGGCCGAGGATGACTGTATTTTACAATCGTGGCAATTGGGATTTTGAAGTAAAGTGGGCACTATCGAACAATGTTTGAACCTTAAATGAATCATCGGGAAATATACCGTAGCCCAGCAAACCCCTGTATATTTGGCTTTTATGGATCTTACCTCTGCTTTTGATTTTGTTAATACTCCATCCTTTTAGAATACAGCTTAGATGAGGTTTTAGTCCATTTTTAGCATACTTGCACAGGGACTCGTGTAAGGATCAATAAGAGTGGGGAAGTTTCAGGGGGCATCAGAATCGACAGGTGTAAGGCAGGGGTGTGTATTGCCCCCCCTGCTTTTTAGTTTATATATAAAAAATTTGCATAAATCTCTGATCGTACTTACTAATGATGTCCCCAAAATTAACGGCAAATTAGTCCCCGTGTTATGGTATGCTGATTACGCTGTTTTAATGGGACGAACACCGAATGCTCTACGAATTTTAGTAAGGATTTTGTGGATTTTATGGGTAGTCTAGATCTGTGTACCAATTTTAAAAAAATCATTTTGTCTTTTGGGCCAAAAAAGTATCTTTTAAACTCTATTATTGTAGATGATCAAAAACCTTATTGCACCAGCACTTTTCCCTACCTTGGGCTTGTTTTCTCTGCCAATGGTTCTTGGGTAGACCATGTGACATACAGCAGGAACAAGTTTTCCAAAGTTATTAATTCAATCATTAGTTTACCGCAGCCTAAAAAGACAGGGATAATACTAGCGCTCTTGAAAATTTACAAAACACAGTGCATTCCAACGGCGACCTATGGCGTGGAAATATGGGGACACTCAAAGTGCAATAGTATCCAACTTGAAGAAAACAGATTCTGTCGGAAAGTACTGGGAGCCCCGATTTCCACCTAACAGTATATTTCCCACGCTAAACTAAAATTACACTATGTTGAAGACTACATAAAGGCACGACACACTCTTTTATGGCTTGCGATCTGGAGGAATCCTGCAGCGTCACTGACCAGAGAGATTAATGAAGACTGCCTTAAGTGCGATAAGGGAAAGGAATACCATGGCTTGCTGCAGTAAGGGATAGTTTGAGTAGTATCGACCATGCAGTGATTTTTACAAACCCTGATGAATCTGTTGATACGAATAAAAAAGTGATTCGGGGGGGGGGGGGGTGCTTTATATGATCACTACAGAACACTAAGATTTGAAAGGGAGATCCAGAAAAAGTCAGTAGAAAGTTATTTGCCCATTGCGGACTAATCAAATACCCCATCTAGTTACCTCTTAAAGCCAATTGGATGTTGGGAGAGAGGATTATTGTTTCGTTTAAGGGCTGGCACAGTAACCGTTTTACTGTGTTTTCCTTTGGGGTATATTGCTAATCTGGATCAATTACCTTGCCCATTTGATGATAGGAGTGGGCTGACAACACTCCACTTTTTATTTTTTTGCAAATTTTATAGCCTATACACTAACCAGTTCTTGATTCCAATTTTTAAGAGAACTCGACCTATACACCTAGAGGAAGCTTACTTAACAATCCGTAAGTTAGAAGATGAGCTAACTGATCGTGTAGGCACCTTTTTAGGTCTCGCCTAGCGATGCAGCGCATGCATTGCTCACCTTGCAAGATCTATTGTCGTCAACTTGCTTGCCGAAGGGGGACAGCAGATGTGCACGCTCATGGCGCGTTCAGCACAACGCGTGCATGGCGCGCTTTCACTTTCCCTCCCTCCCTGTCGCGTGCACAGCGAAAGGGCAAAAATTAATTTCACTTCGTCACATTCAATGACGAAGATGACTTCCTGCCGAAATAAAATTGAAAAGTGACTCACTCCAGGCTATCGGAAACAGCAGGGAGGGCCCCGACTGTGTCTGTGCAAGTCTGAGGACAGGTCAGACCTGGGAGCAGGCTGGCGGCATCGTGTTACACAGCAGCGCGTACTGCATTTGTAAACGTACATTAGCTTGACCGTTGAGTTTCCATCGTGCACGTTGTCTATTCTTGGGAAAAAAAAAAGACGGAGAGGAGAGCGCTTTGGAAGTGAGTCCAACTCCGCATTTTTGTAGTTTTGATTGAAGCAACATGATAGGATTTCCTCAAAAGCACTACAACCCTACGTTGCCTTGGGACAAAAAGTTAGCGGCCATAGGCTCCCATTTAAAAAAAAAAATCTTTTTGCAAAAGCGAACCGAAGGTACTGGAGTGCTTTACATGAGCACCAGTTACATCACACATGGACACGTACATTTTTTAGAGGCACAGAGAGAATAAGTGATCTGCCCAGAATCACAGGATGTTGAGCCGATGCCGAGATTCGAAGCTGCTGAGCATCTTGTCAGGTCGGACTTCTTCAGCCAATATCGGATTCCTAGTCAACTGCTCATTCTTAGCATGCAGGGACTTACAGGGAAGCTAAAATACAAAATAATAGCCACCTAAAGCCCAGATCTAGACTGACGGAAGGTGTGGTGTCACCTGGCAGCACTTTCCCAATCTCTAGACTGCTCTTCCCACCCGCAGGGACTGCGCTTAGAGCGCCGATTACATGCCCTTAGCAGGGGACCCCTGTTTACACTCCACTGCTGCCCCGTACAGGTCTCTTCGCAGTCTCTCCCTACTGTTCACTCCTTCAGTCTTTTTTTTAGGATCTCCCTGACCCCGGTACTGTTCCCTCTCTCAGGCCAGGTGTCTTCGGACCTCCACCACAGGGTGTAGCTCTCCTCCGCTCTTGGCCCTCTTCCATCAGATGCCACTACAAGTTTAGCACTGCTCCCCCAGTGCAAATTGGTTTATTCTGTCGTGGCACGAGGTAACCCCTCTATCTCCCTAAATCTCACCCTCTTATTCCTGTCCATTTCTATCCCGTAAACATTGCGTCTTCATATAGGGCCTCCTCAGGACTGCCTGTCTCCTCGCCTTTCAGCCCTACAAGCCCCACCCCAGCCCCCCGCCCCCAAGTACCAGTGGGTACCCTTTCTTACCTTGTAAATGGCAAGCAACAGCGTAGCAGCTGTGCTGGTAGGACAACTTGAAACAACAAGCATTTACAATGCAATGGTCTCGGCCTTGGTAAAGTTAGAGCTATTGGCATTGCTCATGACATTATTTTTGTTTATGTGTTTGTTTTTAAAACATTTAAAGAAACGGCATTGTCATGAGCAATGAGCCAATAGCTCTAACTTTAACAATGCCGAGACCGTTGCATTTAAAGAAACGCCATTGTTATTTACAATGTCAATAGCTTAATCACTCTCAAAAGCGAGATTTATTATGCGAGCATTATTTGGGAAGTTTGGCAAACCCATAATTATGAGGAAAACGCTGCAGCATCGCAAAATGCCCGTGGCCCAGACTAATATGCATGATGAGTATTTGGATCCCATGCCCATTCCTTCTTTGTCCTCTCTGCTGAAACTGCTCTCTGAAGTGTCAAATTTTATTAATACTAAACAAAAATCGCACTACCGTGCCAGGGCCAGACTTGGCGTTGATAATGATTGTTTGAAAAGGGAACTTTGAAAGGATACAAACTTGAGCAATTCTGGTTTCAAAATACAATAGAACACTGTAGAGGCATGCGTCTACCGACTGTTATATATAATTTGGGATATATTTCTTAATCTGTCGAGTTCAGCCACTGCATGATTATATTGTTGTCTCTTTTTGAAACTGAGGAGCATTAACATTGTCGTGGTGTCACTAGGGCTTCAAGTGGATGCTTTCTCAATATTATATACAAGCCACAGTTACTGCTAATTTATCTTATGCAACTAACAACGATTGACAAAGCCAATAGTACTAACTTGTTGTAGGTAGCATGTTACTTGCTGTATCAATATGCCTGGTTGCAATGACAAAAGAGACAGCAAAATACAATTCGTATCGACCCGGCGCAACACCGTCCCCCACCCCCACCCATGTTTTTTTATCCCACTTAAAGCCCTGGGTAGGATACTCCACAACAGGGCCGAACTGGAACCCCAAAGTAGGCCTGGCAATTATGTCGGACCAGCTGAAGGGTCATGGGGGAACATTAACTAGCAAGTCGTCAAATAGCAAAGGAAGCCAGCGCCGGGCATTTTACCACTTTGTACTATCTTACCAGCTAGGAGGTGACTCGCTGGTCTCAGGCCCCCTCAATACATCGTGCCACATCTGTTACAAAAGCGAAGAGTTACGATAACGTGAGGATATCACTGCCGCTGTCCCACCACATCTGCAGAAAATCGGCCCCTTCTATGCTCCTCCCTGCATTGTTTACAAGATGCGACGGGTGCAAGCGCCAGCCCCCTTTCGAAAGAAGCGGAGGTCAGTAAACAAGAGCTCTGCAGTGAACGGAAAGGAAATGTGTTTATGCCTAACCCTTCCACCCAGCCCGTGGGAGAACCCCATTTAAATTGTGGTAGGAGTCACCTCAACCACAGCTGCCAATTGACTCCACGTCATAAGTGAAACGTTTCGTAAGGTTTGGTTTTTTAGCCAAAAACCAATGAAATTCTTAGATCGAATTCTTTTAGCCTTTACTCAAAGATACTACGAGCTTCAGAATGCCCCCCCCCCTCCAAACCTGGGTGGCTTAAGGTGTCAACATTTGTAAAATGCGGGGCCGCACATCTGCACGTTGGATTTCAAAGTATGTAATCCTCCGAAATGGGAAGAATTAGCACTAATTATATTGCATGAATAATAAACCTGCATTTACATCGCTTTTATTCTGAAAGGCTTAGGTGCTCTATAAAGGCATGCGTGAGAGCCAGTCAGCTGTATTTAGAGAACACGCGTGCCAGGTCAGAGGACATGCCTGAAAACGTGTGATCGTAGGCAGAGTTTCGTTTCCCTGTAGTGCCTCTGCCCAACACTGGTGTGAAATGGGGAGAGGATGTGGCGTGACGATCAGCGCTGTTGATTTTGGTGCTGGGGGGTCGGTTTCCATTCTCGGCGTCGGCTCAGCATTCTGGGCAAATCACTTAATCTCCTCCCTGTGCCTACCAAAAATGTATTCGTTTTTGTGTGACATAACTGGTGCTCATGTAAAGGGCTCCAAAACCTTCGGGTCGAGCTAGCGCGATATAAATCTTCAACAAAAAAAGTGATATTTCAGTGTTCAGTAAATGGATAAAACCATCAAATTTAACGTAAAACCAATACAATGACACTAAGGGCTCACCAAAGTAAACTCCTGGGTTTCACAGGGAGTGGGGAGGGCAGGGAGGGTGCTTGCAACAACTCGTAATTATTTATGAATCATGCGGTTAATCACTGAATCAAAAGTACCGGTCAGAAAAAATACCGTGGCACGTTGTTTTCCAGCACAGACTCGCTCGCCCTGTAGAAAAAAAAAAAAAACCATTTCCTTCAAGCACATCCAAGGGGAGGGCGGGAGGGGGTTTGATTTTTGTTCGACTTGCTCGAGGACACTGTAGGCTGTAAACAACCAAAAGCTGGCCTCAGCCAACCAGGGGAAATCCCAGCATACCGGTGCAGTCACTGTGGTTAGGGAAAGCACCGCTCCTCGCACCTCAATGGCTGCATCTGTTCATGGAATCCAGGCTTCTTAGCCTATGGCAGGCAGCAGCGTTAAGCATCAGCAGAGTTTCGTTTCCCTGCAGTGCCTCTGCCCAACACTGGTGTGAAATGGGGAGAGGATGTGGCGTGACGATCAGCGCTGTTGATTTTGGTGCTGGGGGGTCGGTTTCCATTCTCGGCGTCGGCTCAGCATTCTGGGCAAGTCACTTAATCTCCTCCCTGTGCCTACCAAAAATGTATTCGTTTCTGTGTGACATAACTGGTGCTCATGTAAAGGGCTCCAAAACCTTCGGGTCGAGCTAGCGCGATATAAATCTTCAACAAAGAAAGTGATATTTCAGTGTTCAGTAAATGGATAAAACCATCAAATGTAACGTAAAACCAATACAATGACAGTAAGGGCTCACTAAAGTAAACTCCTGGGTTTCAAAAAGGGATATATATAATGTAGAATCTTTAAAAAAAAAAAAAAAAGGACAGAACACTACAGGCTTTCAGTGACACGGAGTCTGTTTTCAAGCTAGGGCACCGGAAGACACCACCGCCTTTCTCTGAGGCTGAGAAGAACTGCCTCGGAGAAACGCAGCGTCCTTTTCGGATTCGGGGGCGTGTTTTGCTGTTGTCTCCTCCCTGAGACTTTTCGCAAAAAACACGCCCCCCGATCCGAAAAGGACGGGGCATGATTGGAGTGACGGGACCTCTTCTCCAATGGCTGGCCAGCATTTACTAGGCCAGCCAATGGAGAACAGGGTAGAAGAGGGGCGGGTTCAAGCCCCTCTTCTCCCAAGTCATTATCTCTCGCGAGCGAGACTGCGCAAGCGCAGCCATCGCTAGCCGAGACCTAAAAAGTGGCAAAGCCAAGAAGTCTGTCCTTGGCAAGTGTACAGTATTGTGTTTTTTATTTTTATTTTTGCAAACATATGCAATACACAATGAATAATAAAAACACTGGAAAACATTGGAAAAGTTGAAAGGAGTCCCGAAGCAGCCCAAACACACCAGCCTAGCACCAAAGTGCACTGCTTTCCATGTCTGTGGACGTGATGAGGAACAATGCATTAAATATATTTTCTCAACCGAAGACAAACATCTCTCGGAGATGTTCAATAATCATGGCCATGTTCTTCCCTGTTTGGGACACGTCACAGTATACAGGTGACATACTTTCAGCCTCATCACGCTCTTAAGCTCTTGAGTGACTGGCTAGAACAAGCATTTGCAATGCAATAGGTCTCGCATTTACGCGAGTTTAAGCTATTGGCATTGTAAATGACAATGACTTTTATTTATATATAAAAACAAAAATAAAAGGCATTACTTGCAATGTCAATAGCTCAAACTCGCATAAATGTGAGACCTATTGCATTGCAAATGCTTGTTAAAATTGTCAGTGCGCGCCTGAAATTCAATGTGCACGTTATGACGTTCTGTTTTTATTGAATCCCTAGTAGATGTTGTGGTTTAGGCTCAATATGAATTTGATGGAATCCGTTTTTATGTAGTTAATTGGCTTATAATATTTAATTGATTTATGGGGCCTTTAGTAAATATGTTTTTATGCTAAATTGATTGTCATGTATGATTTTGTTTTATTATGTCTATGTTAATGGATTGTTATATTCCCCTTTTATTATGTTATGTGCTTTTATGGATATTTTATATCCGAATAAAGATTTTGAAATAAAATGAAATTGACATTAAATAACACTTTATCAAATTAATATTTACAAGCAAGTTCTTCTTCGCATCATGATCAAACTAATAAATGGCAAAATCTGATTTTCTACAGAAGACGTTGTCACTCCAGCACCAAGGGGCCTTCTGGCTGGCGCCCCCCAAATGAGAACCACGCAGGTGCAAACCACCTGCATCCTTCAGAGGTGAGCCCCCTGCCATCTGCTCCTTGTCTGCAACCCTAGGGGCTCACCCCTCCTCCACCAGGCTGCCCCAAGGGGGGGGGGGCTGGTAGGGTATAACCAGGGGCAACAGCTCCATGTCTTAGTTTGTATCCTGGCGCCCTCTGCCCCCCAGCCGGTGTACCCATTCTCTCTGGGGTGAGCTTACCGTCTCTCCCCCTCAGTGCTGGCCTAGGGATTATATGGCCAGGTACAGCCTAGACCCCCTCTTCCTATGACTACAACCCCTACTAGAGGGCCCCTTTTCTGGTGCCCAAAATTGCCCGCCTCCCATTTACTCCTAGGGCGGCAAATCATTTATCGCAAGGAATTTTTGGATTGGGGTTCGTTAACCCCCGGCCGTATTTATTAAAAATTAATAATCAAAACAATTTGTATATATATTTTTCAATAATACGCAGAAAGTCCATTGCATTACATTGATGGGTACATATGTCATGTTTGTTAACCTTAACATATCTCTAATACATAGAATTCCTATCCGAATCTAAAAATACCATAATCAAATAACGTTTTATCTTTCTGGGTATCCCTATTTTGAGCCTACGGCAAGGTCAATGACTGGCGCCAGATCCTGATCAAAACTATGCCTGCACTCCAACCGAAGTGCACATGCACAGGAGGCCCGTTCACCGGGAGGGTACTCCTTCCCCACTCCCCCCTTGAGCACCCCCTACGCCCTGCAGATTATCTCCATAAGGGGCCCTTGCAGTTATGCGCCGTTTACTTGTGCCCTTGTGCTCATGCGGGGTGGTCAACCAGCCTACTGGAAAGCGTAGCTCCCCTCCCCCCCCTGCACCCCTCCCCCGCACCCTTCCAGCCAACCGGCTGTAACTTCCCCTGGAGTTCCATGAGAGACCGCTTGTCCCTCCCCCTTGGGCGACCCCATTAAAGAACATCGCCGCCCTCTAAGGACCTTAAATTTAATGCTCACCAATCATGACCTTACCGCTGACCAAGGAATAGCACTATAAATACGACAATAAACATCTCCGGTAAAAGAAACAATGACCACCTGAAACAAGGGAAAAGAAAACAACAATACTCATGATGAACATAACCAAATCAACCTGAAAAGGGGAAAAACCACAACAATACAATCCTTGGAAACCCTGCTTTTAGGGGATGGTGGGGGGTGAAATTTTAACTACAGCTTCCTAGTGAGGCCAGGAGGATCCCTGTGTAGGCTGTGGGAGCGGCGAGCAAAGAGGCCATCTTCGCCACCCCCCAGCCTTTTATTCTGCCTTAAGATCCAGCCAGGAGCCGGTTCTAACCGCCACCCGGCATTTGGGCAACGCGTGCCCCGGAAGTGATCATTATCATTTACGGGGCACGAGCCGGACAAACCAATCCCCAATGAGGCGCACCCACCGCGTCACAATTGCGCGCGACGGGCCTGCCTCCCTATCTCGTCATCGGTGGCCAGCACGACTGCCATACATGCGGCATGTCCGATGCCGGCCCCTGCCTTGCTATATGGCCAGGTACGGCCTAGACCCCCTCTTCCTATGACTGCAACCCCTACTAGAGGGCCCCTCTTACCGGTGCCCAAAATTGCCTGCCTCCTAGGGCGGCAAATCATTTATCACAAGGGATATTTGGATTAGGGGTCGTTAAACCCCTGCCGTATTTATTACAAATTAATAATCAAAACAATTTGTATATACATTTTTTCAATAATACACAGTCCATTGCATTAAATTACATTGATTATATTGATAGGTACATATGTCATGTTTGCTAACCTTAGAATATCTCTAACACATAGAATTCCTATCCGAATCTAAACATTCCATAATCAAATAACGTTTTATCTTTCTGCGTGTCCCTATTTTGAGCCTACGGCAAGGTCAATGACTGGCGCCAGATCCTGATCAAAACTATGCCCGCACTCCAACCGGAGTTCGCATGCGCAGGAGGCCCGTTCACCGGGAGGGTACTTCATTCTCCCACCCCCTGAGCAACCCCTACGCCCCGCCACTTATCTCCATAACAGGCCCTTGCAGTTATGCGCCCTGTGCGCGTGCGGGGTGGCCAACCAGCCCACTGGAAAGTGTGGCTCCCCTCCCCCTGCACCCTTCCAGCCAACTGGCTGTAACTGCCCCTGGAGTTCCGTGAGAGTTCACGTGTCCCTCCCCCTTGGGCGACCCCATTCAAGAATGGCGTCCCCCTCTAAGAACCTTAAATTTAATTCTCACCAATCATGACCTTACCGCCACAGGCCTGCATAGTTGACCGACTATCAGGTAGGGGTGGGCGGAATTTGCGGAATTGCGTTACGCAAAACTCTGCGAAACGGTAAAAAATCTCCGCGAACACGCAGAAATTCCGCGAACACGCGGAATTGCTTGTTCGCAATGCTTTTTTCCTGTTCACAATTGCTGTTTGCGTGCTCGGGGAGAAATATCTCGCGAACACGCATTTTGAGAACGCGAACAAGCAAAAATTTCGCGAAATCGCGGAAAGCAGACTTTTGAGCAATTTCGCGTTCTCCGCGGAACGCGTAATTACGCAAATTACGAGAGCGGAACGGAATTTACCGCCCAGGCCTACTATCAGGCCCCCCCTCCCCCCAATTACTCACTGAAAGGTCATGCCCTGTCCCTATACCCAACTAACCAAGCCAGCAGATTCTCCATGAAGATTTCATTACCCAATTTGGACAAATGGACGCTGTCTTTTAAGAAGCATTTTTCCCCCCTGATGCACCCATGGGTGATCATCTGCAAATGTGGGGCCCTGAATAACCTTGCCATTCTGTTATTATTTTCACCGAGTGGGTCAATGCCCTCACAGACTCTCCTCTCCCCAACCCCCCCCCCCCCCCCCCACCTGCAATTGGAATCTCGGCACCATCTGTGACCAAACCAGGATGGACCCCGGACATAGCCGTGCCAACCAACCCACTTTGGTGATTGTTTCAACCAGCCCCCTTCTTCCCAGGTATACCAGATCGTTCCCTCCAAATGCAGGATAATAATGCTGGGGCGAGCCCTTTCCTTGTCAAGTAGATCTAACACTGATCCCCTGAATTGACCAAATTGCAGTCCCCCCTGTCCAAGGACTGTTAACCTGAAACCGGCCTGCCCTCCTGGGACTTTGCCTCAAAAAGGCCTCTAGGTTGGTGATAGGGCAGCAGAGGTTCCCCTGCGCAGCACCACCCCATCCCCGCGGGCCTCCTGGTCAGTTTTAGATCTCTGAATAGATCTGAACAAAGAGTCACCTTGGATCCTAACATGGCTAAACTGCAGACCACGCTGCTCATCTTGTTTGTTTTTGGACACCAGCTCTCCAACTCTAAATGCACCGTAAAATGCCAGTGAAAAGGCGGCACTGAACAAAAGAGCTTCCGCCTCGGTGTTGCAAATCTGACTAAGAGCCCCAAGTATTGATGCCAGGAGATCAACCCCTATAGGCCACCTTGGGTCCGGTTGCAACACTTGGAGGCACTGCCACGCCTTCAGAGCTTTCCTGACTGTGAATATATTAGTGTGGTCCCCTCTACCCCTTGCTTGCGCAAAGAAAGAGATTGCTGCTACATGCCGCCTGGCTGTTGCCACTGAGCTCCCTTCATCCTTCAATGCCCCCAGGTAATAGAGAACAGCCCCCTTGTCATGCCACCTCTCCACCCACTCCTTCCCCAAAAAGGTACTGTATGCCCAAAACGCCCCGTCGTATGCCCTTCTGGTCCTGGGTGCTAGGCTAGCTGCCACGAGGTCCGGTAGTTGGGGGCACCAATCTGCCAAAGTTCTTCTGTGAAGGGTGTCGGGTTCTCTGCCGCAGCCGGGAGATGTGCCCTGAATACCTACATCTTGAAGTGAGAGAGTGCATCAGCAGCGTGATTCAACACTCCTGGGACATGCTTTGCCCTAAATTGCATATTTAATTTCATGCATAACAAAATAATTTCTTTCAACAGGCGTAGGATCATCTTACACCGTGCTGCTTGCTGATTCATGCATTCCACTACTGTCATGTTGTCTGACCAGAAAACCACTGATTGATTCCGTAATTGCTCTGGCCACACCGTCAATGCCACAAAGATGGGAAACCGCTCTAAAAACCCAATGTTGTCTGTCAAACCGTTGTGCACCCACCATGCCAACCACCGCAGTGCCACCCACTCAGTACCCAGTATAGCGTCAAATCCTTCACTACCCGCAGTGTCATTCATTAAACCTAACTCAGCAGAAGGAGTGAGCGGACCGGGCCCTATTACGGTGCCGTTGAAGTCACGCAGGAATGCCATCCAAATCCGCATATCCTGCCTAACCTCAGCTGACAGCCTGGTGTGGTGGTGTTTCTCTTTGAGACCTGACATGGCTTGTGAGATGGATCGAGAGAATGGTCGTGCCATAGGGATGACCCGCAAGTTTAACTGACCCACTGTCTGCTGCAGCTGATGCAAGGTAACCTTCTTCTCTTTAGCCAAGCACTGCTGCAAAGCTGACCTGAACTTAGTGATCCTTTCTTTGGGCAGCCGAGAACAACCCCGGGTCGAGTCTAACTCTATCCCCAAGAACTCAATCATTGTGGATGATCCATGGTGCTAATGGGACCCCAAAACTCTGCATGAGCATGCAAAATTCATGCAGTGCCCACCCACAATCCTGGGAGCCTGCAAACCCCAAGAAGAGGAAGTCGTCGAGGTAGTGCAAGACATACTGGTGCCTCGTCACCTGTCTAAAAACCCATTCCAAAAATGAACTGGACTTTTCAAAATAGGCGCAGGAGACCGAGCAACCCATAGGCAATCACATATCCATGTAGAACTTCCCCTGGAACTAGAAGCCCAGAAGATGGAAGTCTAAAGGATGGACTGGCAACAAGCGGAAAGCTGACTCAATGTCTGACTTTGCCAGCAGTGCGCTAGGGCCGAAACCCCTGAGGATTTCAACAGCCTGATCAAAGGATGAGTACTTGACAATGCACAGCTCATTGTTAATAGCATCATTCAAGGATTTCCCCCTAGGTGCAGACAGGTTATGAATCAACCTAAACTCCCCAGATTCTTTTTTAGGGACCACCCCCAGAGGAGAACAGACAAAATTCTTTACTGGGATGCTGTCAAATGGCCCTGCTACTCTATTTTTGTTGCAGCCACACTTGGGTTGGCCTTCACCAAGAGCTGGTTCCTGCACTCGGGCGTCCCTACATAATCTGGGGCGGGAATCCTAAAACCATATCTGAAAGCGTCTAGTAACAACCTGGCAGATGAAGGGTAAGTGTATCTATTTAACCATGAGATCAATGCATTTGTTATAATGGGAGAGCGTGTTTTAGTCAGTGAAATATCATCAATCCTGCTTCTTTCTCCCTCTGTCCTTTGATTTCTTAAAACACTTGGATTCGGGGTGTGCTGTATTGCCACAGAACCAGCATGGGTGTTTGAACTTACACGTGCCTGCAGCCCTAGTGCATGTGCGCCTGTTGATGTCTCAACACGCCCCTTTTTTACCTTCCTCCCCCCCCCCCCCCCTCCCCTCCCCCCCCCCTGCTGGAACTAGCAGGGGAAATGACCGAAAGACTGAAAGGACTGGCCCTTGGCACTGTCTTGTGACACACAACCACATTGGTCTAACCATGAAATCATGCCATATTGGCCTGAAGTGAGGGCAGAATCTGAAGCCTTAGCTCTTCTGAAGTTTTTTTTTTTTTGTTTTTGTTTTTTTTAAATAGATTTTTATTATTTTTCCAAAAACATCACATTAGCCCCCCACACCCCCCTCCCCCTCACCCGGGCAACAGGAACAGGTACATCAAAAAAAGTTTTACCAGCAGAGAGCATATCATGAAAGGCAAACAAAATTTTGCGGTGTACCACAAATCAACATCCTGTTTCCACAATCAATTTTTTTGTGACCAAGTAATCAATGGTGCCCAGATCTTCATACCCCTCTTCCTCTTATCCCTCCCTTTATTCTTATAAATGGCAACCTCCAAACTGCAGGTCGCCAGTAACCGAGCTCTCCATTCAAAGAATGAAGGGGGTATTGGATCTATCCAGGCTGAGGCGACGCACATCCTGAAGATGGCCATGCCAACAAAAATCAGTCCCTGTTGTTCACTAGAGCGAGTGTTATTAGAAACACCCAACATTACTTCTATATTCGCAATGTTAATCTTACAGTGTAGAATCCTTGATAGAAAGTCAGAGATTTCAGAGAGGACTTTGGTTAAAGCGGGGCATGAAGCAAACATATGTGTTATATCTGCCGCTGGAAGGGCACATCGCGGACAAAACGTTCCAATCCCAGTCCCCCATTTTGCTATTTTTTCAGGAGTGTAATAGAGTGAAAAAAATGTTTTGAAAAATTGCGCATGAAGTTTCATAGACATTAAATAAGATAACGACCTATCGTAGGCGTCGCAGGGGATTTGAGATGTGACCCCCAGTCTGGTCTGCCATATCGTCAGATGTTTGTTCATATCGTCGGGTAATAAAGCGTTTAGTCCTGCATATATCTCCCCAATTCTCGGGGTCTTGACTAATCTCAATTTTTCTATAATATCACACCGATGAAATTTGATACTGCCACCCATTTTCCTACACAAAAAATCTCACTTGAAGAAATGTAAAAAAATCCTGATTTGTCAGATGGAACTCAATTTTTAATTCATCAAATGATTTTATTCCCCTATCAGAAAAAAAAACATCCAAGTCGTTTAACACCTAACACAGTCCATCGTTGTATATATATATGTCATGAAATATTTCGGGAAGATCCGCATTCTGAAATACGGGGGAGTAGTATGAATATCGACCGATCCCGATCAGTTTTTTTATATTACACCATACTTTAAAAATGCAAGAGAGTTTTAAATTTTACTTTTTTGAAGTAATCATCATTCATATGTCGCCACAGGCAACCGATACTGTCATCGCCCAGAATAAGGTATTGCGGGGTGGGTGTATTGTGACCCATTGAATTCTCCATTAGGACGCTGTTGCTGTATTTTAGTACAGTGGCCCAATAATATAATTTAAAGTTAGGTAATGACCATCCCCCACGATCTCTAGGTAAAGTGATCCATCTAAGTGCTCTACGTGATTTGTTGTATCCCCAAATAAAATGTGAAAACATAGTCGATGTTTTTGAAAATTAATGGGGAAAATTCAAGACAAATGGTTCTAAAAAAAATATAAGAATTTAGGAAAGAATAACATTTTAACCACATTGGATCTTCCACCAATAGTTAAATGTAAATTGTGCAGCCGAGAGTTCTTTTTTAGTTTGGATTATTAGGGGCTGAATATTATCATCCACAATATTTTCGATTTTAGCACTAATGCTTACACCGAGATATATTGCCTTATCAACAATCCTCATATCATTCATAATGATTTTATTATTTACTACTATCTGGGTTTTGCTGGAGTTCAATTTATATCCAGAAATTTGGCCGAAGTCAAATGCTTCTTGCTCTATATATTTCATTGCTTTGGTGGGATCGCTTGTGACAATAGCTATGTCCTCTGCATAGCACAAGCATTTTACTTCTAGATCTCGTATTTTAATGGGAGGTATTGAAGTTTTGAATTTTAGTCTTTGTATAAATACATCAATATAGATGGCAAACAAAAGGGGTGAACAGGGGCATCCCTGTCTTGTACCCCTATGGATGGTGAAGCTATCAGACAAAGTCCCATTGATCAAAACACGGGCGGTGGGGTTTTTATAGAGTTGTTTTAATGCTTGTATAAATATTTCTCCAATCCCACGGTTTGCCATGGCAGCCCATAGAAATTTCCAGGAGACCCTGTCAAAAGCTTTTTCTGCATCCAGCAGTATAAGCGACATAGGGTCTCCTGTCACATCTGTGTAGTCTAAAAGGGAGATCACTCTTTGTATGTGATCGGTTGTGGATCTCCCGGGAATAAAACCGTGTTGTTCTTCCAATACAATTTTATGGATAATGGGTGCCAATCGAGCTGCTAAGATTTTAGAGTAAACTTTTGAATCCCCATTAATCAAAGTGATCGGGCAATAAGAGCCCATTTCTTTAGCGTCTTTATTTTTCTTCGGGAAGACAATAATTTTGGAATTTGACCAGGATTTCGGTGGGTTCCCTCCCTGAAAAATATGTTGGAAAAGTAATGTTAAAATACTCTTTAATTGTGGGGCAAATTTAGCATAAAATTCGGTAGGGATTCCATCCGTGCCCGATGCTTTTCCCTTGGATAGGCCGGTTATAGCCATTTAATATTTCTTCCCAAGACATTGGACTATCTAGAAATTCCTGGTCCTCTGATTGCAAGCATTCTGGGGTTGACAGATCTAAATATATTTTGGGGTCCCCGCAATAGTTATCATCTTCTTGGTATAATTTCCTATAAAACTTCTGAAAAGCCATTCTTATTTCTGCGGGTTTAGATCTTAGGCCCATATCTGGATCTCTAATTTCTTTGATTAATGCGGATGAGATATCTTCCCGAGTTCTAACGGCTAGCTGATGCCCCACTGTTTCATTGAACTCATATATTTTTTTCAAATTAGTGTTAGCCCTAACGATGGCTTTTCCAACTAATATTGAGGATATGATTTTTGGCTATTGTCACTTTTCCCATCTCATTATCTATCGCCCTGCCTTCCTGTATTGCTTTAGTTAGATCCTCTTCAGCTCTTCGTAGATCTTGCTCTAGTAATGCCATATTTTGGTTTTCCCTTTTATTATTTTTTACGGAGAATTTCAAAGTTTCGCCCCTGACACAGGCCTTCAAAGTATCCCATACTACGTCAATTGAAGTAGATCCAATATTATCCTCTAAAAAAACCGGGATCCATGTACTCATTTGTTGACAATATGCATCATTATAAAGTAACGCTCTTTCAAATGTCCATGTATTAATTTTAGATCTCATTGGAAAAATCGTGAGGCTGAACATTAGAGGATGATGATCCGACAGTACTCTAGGTAATTTGTCAATTTGATAATTGGATCTCAAAGAGTTGGATATAAGCATATAATCGAGACGTACTTGTGTTGAATGAGGGGAATGAAAAAAAAGTATATCCAGGATCTGTAGGATATTTTGCTGACCACCCATCGATTAAACCATGGAGCATGCACATTTCTTTTAGAGCATTAAAAACTTTACGTTTCCTACCCTGATAGATAAACCTTTGGTCCGTAAGCCATTCATTAGATAAATGGATGTTTAGATCTCCACAAATAATCATAGGTAGCGGCCAATGCGGTAACTCATTAGAAATCTGGATCAATACCTCTGGATCGTCACTAGTATTACCATATATTGTGCATATAGTTAATTTTTCTTCCCCATTGTTAATATGACATTCGGCAATTGCAAATCGTCCTAGTGTGTCGGCTACAGCTCGCGGGAATTGCACTCCCCCACCCTTTGCTAAGATAGTGACCCCCCTTAGTACGTGTCCCCGGAGTTGTGGCAGCAATAATTCGGTATCCTAACGTTTTGAGTAGATAATGTTGAGCCCCCTCAATATGTGTCTCTTGAAGACAAACAATAGCAGCCCCAGTAGCTTTAAGACCCTCTGAAACTTCCTGTCTTTTCTTTATATCGTTAAGACCACAAACATTCATTGATAATATGTTAAGTCTAGCCACTATATAGTTTTTTATTCTCCTGACACGTTCAAATTTACTGAGTTTTTCTTTTTTAATAATCTCTAAATGCTGACTATATAGTTTGTGATAGTATTGATTCCTGCTCTCCTTCCTTTTAAGTGAGTGCCTGTTCCTCCCCCCTCATTCTTACTCCTTCTCCCCAGCCCACCCCCCACACCAACAAATGAGGCATCCTAGGTGCCGAGGTACCCAAGTGTAGGCGTCTGAGTGTTTCACCCGATTCAGCCCCCAAGTGGCCCACTCCTGCATCCCCTAGAAAAGCGAATGACAAAGTTTAATAGCTCATCTCTATCTACTAACTAAATATACTCTATTGTACTATAGATTCATAGAATGTTACAATAGCAGACCCCCTGCATATTGTCCCTCCTGTATTTCGAGCAATCAAATTAAGGGTGCATTATTACATAAATGTCATTTTCTGTCTGTATTTTTTTTTCCCCCTTGGTTGGATTATCAGAATTTCTTGGTCCGGACTCCGATATTTCCTTTAAATATTCTTGTGCTTGGATATCATTTATAAAGCTTCTCGTAGTGCCTTTATAAATTATTTTTAGTCTCGCTGGGTTTTGAAGGTAAACCGTCGTGCCGATTTTTTCAAAGGGTGTAAATAATTGTCGCATCTTCCATCGTCTCTCTATGGTGGAATGCGCAAAATCTGGTCGAACAAAGAATTTAAACCCTTTGTATTCCCTTTGGGATGTTGGTCTGGCCAATTTATAAATGGATTCACGAAGAAGGAAGTTCCCAAAGTTAATTAGAATCGCTCTAGGGTATTGTTGAGGTTTCTGAGAATATTTAGAGGGCATCAAGGGGAATCGATGAGCTCTCTGTATTTCCTTGTCCATATCCCAACCTTCTAGTTCCGGGAAGGTAGATTTAAGAAGTTTGATCATGAAGTCTCGTACTTCGTTTCCTTCGGGGATTCCAAGAAACCGCAGATTGTTTCTTCTTGATCTATTTTCATGATCCTCGATTTTAAGCATAAGGTCTTTTATAATCCCGTCATGTTCTTTTTCCCTTTTGCGAAGATCAATAACATCGGTTTCCAGGTTTCTGTACGTGTTTCTACAGAAACCAAGCTGTCTGAGATCTCAGTGCATGTATTACCAACTTTCTTAATTGCACCTTGCAGTTTTTCGATAGCAGCATGATTTCTTTGGTTGTCTTCCTTAAGATCTTTATGGAAATGATTAATTGAGCTCAAAATTTCACCAAGCGATGGTTCTGCTGTTGGACCAGAATTTTGCAGATTAGAGTTCCCCCCCCCCTTTTATCTCTTCCAAGCCTGAATATTGTTGTTTCCTTTCATCCATACTCTGTGAAGAGGGATTTTTCCGTGTGGAGCCTATTTTTCCTTTAACAATATCAATATCAATGCCGGGGTCGTTACTTTCATGGTGGTTTGCTTTGTTATGTCTTTGATGTTTGGACCTTTTTTTCCCTAATCTTTTCCTAGGGGTTGTATCTAAATTGATTTAGCCAGATTTACGAGAATCAAGGGAGTTTAAATCATCGTCAATTTGTCCAGAACTCAAATCGCTTGTATCGGTAATAGCACTAGATTCGCTTGAAATAGACAATCCAGTTTCGTATATATCGGAATCCGAATCTTCCTCAGTGGTTGCTTTATTTGTTAACAGGTATTGAGTCTCAGTTCAGGAAGGATCGGGGGCAAGTTCCTGTATTGTTAATCCTGTT
This sequence comes from Triturus cristatus, assembly GCF_964204655.1. Taxonomy (NCBI): domain Eukaryota; kingdom Metazoa; phylum Chordata; class Amphibia; order Caudata; family Salamandridae; genus Triturus; species Triturus cristatus. The sequence goes on along the minus strand of NC_140588.1, from coordinate 1,059,498,949 downwards.
GGCTGATCCTTATTGCTATTGTTTGGTACTAGATGCTTAGTTCTTGTTTTGTTTGCCGTTGTTGAAATCTTTGCCCCTTCTTTTTTCTGAATGGGTACTGGAGTTGATCTGCCCGAAGCGGGGTGTTGATCAGTGTCTTTCTCAGGGTTTAGGGGTCCAAGACCCACCGTGTCGACAGATCCCATATAATCATCTCTGAGACTGTTCGTATCGCTATTTTGATCGTTAGAATTTTTATCATGTTTATCGTTATCTCCGGATTTAGTAAGACAATCCTTTGGTAGGGGGTTAAAGATAGTAAATATTCTCGGTTGAGAAGTTATCGGTTGCCCAGTAATTTTAGCTGCAGCTTTTAGGTTTTTAATTGCTTGGAGTCTTTGTGCTTTCATAATCGACAATTCCGTGTCGGAATTAGCCTCTTTCCTTTTCTCATCCATACATTCTTTTTGTCTACTTTTCACTTTTACCTTTTCATTTTCTTTTTCTTTTTGTAGGTTTGTTTCTTTTTCTTTACTTTTCTCTATCTTTTTATTTCGCTCTTGGGTTTCTTGGACCTTATGTCTTATGTTTCTTTCAGCATAATTCTCTTTAGCCTTAGACCCTCTTGTTTCCGGTCCCTTTGACCGCCCATTGTTTTTTTGCGATATTGGCAATATTGACATCGGTTGAATAATCATAGAATTCCCTGCGTCCAGTGCATCATGTGCCTCATGTACATCATGTACATCTTCTACGTTATCCAAATTTTTTTTAGTATTTGCAGATGTGTGTCCAACACTCTTGGTTTCTTTTGTGAGTTTTGCTCGCTGCCCATCATTTGAGTAAGTGTTACAGGGACGTGTTTCTCAGCAGATTTCTCAGCAGATTCTATAAGTTCACATTGTGTCAGAGTGCTCGTGTCATCCTCTACTGCTGCTGATGCCATATCTCGTATTAACCGTGTCTTTACCTGTAATTGTAACTTAAACTGAATCCGAATGGAGCTGCTGTTCTGTACCTTCCTGGCACGGTTTATTGGTACTGTGATTTCATCAGCCCCCTTTGTCTTCTTTGTCCTAACTTTTCTCGCTTTTGCTAAAGATAATATAAGTGAGTCAGTCCCTTCCACAATGGATAAGAAAGACTTAGGGGTTATCTGCTCGATTGCCCAGTTTAGCCAGACTTTCTTCTTCCTTCTCCTTAAAGGTTCATAGAGTTCATAGGGTTGCAGTCTCGAACCCACGCTTTTCCTTGTTATCTCTCCCCCACTCCTTGGTTTTGTCAAGAGCATTCAGAAGCACTCGAAGGCTGAGGAGTTTCCTTGACAACGCTCAATACAATAGGAAATTCGTAGGTGTGCGTGACGCGTAGGACGTACGCAGCCTGTGCGAGAATAAGTGCGGACGCTCCAAGTCTGCCGATGACGCTAAGAGAGTGAACACAACACGTATACAAGCGGCACACCGCCACTAACCAACTGCTGCTCGCGTTCTACACCGGGAGATTCTAAAAACCACAGATTCCACAGAGATCCCACACAGGAGCTTTCGCAAGCCTTTAAAGCAGCCAAAAAAATGTGAGTTACCATTGGGTTACCATTAATCAGTTGCACGTAACTTCACTGTGGTTTTGATTACGTGAATCGTGTCCCGTAGCTCAGCTGTGTTATTGTCTTTATCTTTTTTTTTTTTTAGAGACGAGCACAGATTATCTTGCTTTATAGGCACGCCGTCTTTAACATCTTCTCCCGACCTCCCGAGATTTCGAGAACCCAGTACAGGCAGGCAGGCAGTAGACAGTATGCAGTATGTAGACAGCAGATAGTAGATAGACAGCAAGAGCAGGCAGTAAATGGGTAAATGGGAAAAGAGACGATGACCGGCGACCTGCAAATGGCTATCGGACTGACAGACGAGCGGGTAGTTAGATAAGGACTCAGCACAGAGACAGGCTCAGGAGCGCAAGTAATACTCGCAAGTAAATTTCGCTGCTAACAGTTTTGCAAGTCGTCCGTTGAAGGTCTGTTGAAGGTCATAATCCTTACTACATCATCGCTTTCTCTCGTTCTCTCGTCCTCTCGTCCTCTTAATCAGCCCATCTTGTCGTCTTCTCCTTCACAGTTCTTATCGTATTCCTTCCATCCTACCCCACCATATTTGTCATGTGCCCCAGTGATCCTGCTCTGGTAGCATGTCATTTCTGCCGCTAAATTTGGGAAACGCTCTGCCATAACAGCCATGTAAACTGAGAAGCTCCTTACCCAGTTAATCAAAGATTCCTCAATCCTATATTCCTGCAATTCACTTGCCCACTCCCTCGAGAGCATCCAATCTTTCTTTTTCTTCGCCTCCTCCCTTTCAGTTTCATCAAGCAGCAAGGAGAATATACTGATATAGCTCCACTTCCAAATCTTCTCTTTCACTTCCTGTGTGACATGTCTTGCCAGCTGTTCTCTAGGGGTGCATGCTTCCCCCACACCTAGCACGGGCAGAGTCTGCTGCTTACCTGGTGCGGCTGCCCCCGCTGGTTCTGCTGGCTTCTCCTTTGCTGGGTCCACACCTGAGCTGCTTGCTGGCAATTCTTTACTGGCCCCACTAGGGGTTGCCTCACCCACTGGAGTGACAGGGGTTGGAGCACCCTGCCCTTCCCCTGGTGTACTCCCCCGGTGCCCGCCCAACTGAGCCACTATTTGCCTAGCTTTATCAAGTAAGTCCTCCCCGCTGCCAGACATCCCAGCTGCCAGGGACCAGTTCCCAACCAAGGTAGAACCGCTGCTAAGCTGGATACCAAATCTTGAGGAATTGGGGGGACCACCGCGGGCCTCCCCCATAGGGGCAACTGGGGCCTGCGGGCTACTGCCTGTCGTTCCCGGCTGCCCTCCTGTACCTGCTGGAGGAACACCCCACCACTGCTTGGTGCGTCATTACTCCCAGATGACCCTGGATCACCCCCATTCCCGCTTGTCTGTGGGACTGCCCAGGGGCCACTTGCTCAATGGGGCCTTTTGCTCCCTCATCCCTCGATGCCCCCCCTTTTTTTAAGCGCTACTCTTTTTAAGAAGGGGAGGGAATGCTGCCTTGGGAGCCACATTGGACCGTCTGGACCTGTCTTCAACCTCTTCGTGCCCATCTACTTTCTCTCCAAGGTCCGCAATGGCCTCCCCCATTTCTTCAACCTTCTTCACCTATACTCCATATCACCCATTTTACGCATCATGGCCTCCATCAAATTCTCCATGCAAGAGCACTGTTCGCCCCGCTTTGCTTTACTGGCCATTGCACCTTAAAAAACAGCGAAATTGCTTGAAAAACACTTATGCAGGAATGTGCGACCAACTACCCCAACTTAACAGTGCTCCCCACAAGCTAAAAGGCACCCTTGGAGCAGCCTACACTAACACACCCCACAGCACACCGTGGCCTGGGACACTGCCCAGACACTTATCTTGCAATTCGTTGGAGGTACACGACCGGGCACAAGCACCCACGCAACCAGAGCCACGCCCACCAGCTAATCCAATGGGTCAGGAGAGTATTACTCGAACCCGCGTAGCTCCGGGAAGTGCTGGAATGCAGGCCTGTCCATGTCCCCTTAAGGTCCCCATCGTGGTGCTGATCCAAGAAGAAGCCGTCCAAAAAACCACGCTGCTGATCAGCTGTTAATTAACTCCAACCCCAGTACACCAGCTGCTCTTGTCTGCTGCATGCTGCAACCACGTGCTCAGCGCCGTCCCACTCGCTGATTGTTTGCCTTAAAAACACAAGAACAGATCAAGTGAAGCCTCCAAGCGAGGCTGAGGAGCTGCTGTGCCTGCCGAGTCCGAGGCAGCTGCCTTAGTCGATTTAAATGCCCCCTAGTCCCGCCGAGGCTCCCAATCTGTAAAACAAAAAGGAAGAAGCAGGTGAAGCCTCTTAGCGAGGCTGAGGAGGTCTCTGTACACTTGCGGCACGCTGGTCTCTCTGTTCCTGGCCCCCCAAATCTGCCAATGGCAAAATGGCCCCAACCGCGCTTCTAACACGCTGTTCCCGCCGAAACTCCCGGGTTCAAAATCGCACACAGCTCAAATAACCACCCACTGCTGGCTACTCGCAGCTCAATGCAATGCCTCTTTGCAATCGCTCACTGACCCCCCCCCCCCACCCCCAGCAATGTGTGTGACTCAAAGCTCCACCGCCGCTTCCGTTTCACCATTTTTTCCCACACAGTTGGGCGTTTTAACGTGCCTGGATTTCCCTGTTGACATGCCGCGGCACCTGTGACCCGCCGCCGACTTGAAAAAAACAAAGCACAAATGTCGTCAAACCTCCCCGCGAGGCTATGGATCTCCCGTGTCTCCATAGGGACCGCTTGACTCCGTCTTCGAAAAAAACGAAGTGCGCCGATCTGTAAAACACAAAGAAGAAATTTGAACTACAGCTCCCCAGCCTTTTATTCTGCCTTAAGATCCAGCCAGGAGCCGGTTCTAGCCGGCCCACGGTGTTTGAGCGACGCGCGCCCCGGAAGTGATCTTTCTCACTTCTGGGGCACGAGCCGGACAAACCAATCCCCAATGAGGCGTGCCCACCGCGTCACGATTGCGCGCGACTGGCCCGCTTCCCTGTCTCGTCATCGGGGGCCGGCACAACCGCCATACATGCGGCGTGTCCGATGCCGGCCCCTGCCTTGCTATACAGGAGGACTCCCCTTAACGATATAAGTCAATCTATGAGGCCTTCTTAAGGCCACGCAATCCTAACCTCTACTCGAAGGGATGGGCGGGTGGGAGAAATGACGACACTCGCCTGGACGCGGTGCTGGCGCCGAAGAAAAGAGGACGTGGGCCTAGGCACATCCCTCTAAATAGGCCTCCACCATGACCTCCACCCTCCCCTCCCCCATCGGCACCGGCGGAAGTGACATTGCCCTTCCCCCAGAAGGGATCCCTCGCTGGGCGCCGCACCCAATCCATGTTCCGAGAGTCATGGAGGCGTGGCCAGGACCTGGGGTGCTGTGTCCTAATAGCACGCTTTCCAAAAGTACGCGCTTTGCCATAGGACCCGGACCCCCCCAGGTTGTCCCTGGCCCACCTCCATAAATCCTACAAATCAATGATATGCCATCAAGCATTGTGGGTCAAAAGAGGCCATGTTTATTACAAATAACCTTCACCAATAAACATGACCATACATATCTTTGCATATTCAAATTCCCATATGAAATTGACCTTAAACACTTTATCAAATTAATATTTACAAGCAAGTTCTTTGTCGCGTCCTGATCAAACTAATAAATGGCAGAATCTAATTTTCTACAGAAGACATGTTATCACTCCAGCACCAAGGGGCCTTCTGGCTCGTGCCCCCCAAATGAGAAACACGCAGGTGCAACCCACCTGTGTCCTTGAGAGGTGAGCCCCTGCCATCTGCTCCTTGTCTGCATCCCTAGGGGGCCCCACCCCTCCACCACCAGGCTGTCCCAAGGGGGGGTGACTCATAGGGTATAACCAGGGGCAACAGCCCCATGCCCTAGTTTGTATCCTGGTAATGATTTCTAAAACCAACACCAGAAACCAATACATGGTGTCCTGACATGAAACGCCACGGTAACCCTGTCGCAAGCTCTGAGGTTGAATTGATGTAGATTTTGAAGTCAAACCATCATTGGCGCACACACGCCAGGCGTGGAATGCCTCGAACGTTTGTGGACACTCACCAACACACTATTTGTGGCCATTCACAAACTTCTGCCTCTCCCTTTCCACCCTGGCAGTGGTGAGATTTACTCCTAGCAAGAGTCGTTGTGTGTTAATGGGACGGGCACACACCCGAAACTGGCTTGTAAGTGAAGTGCATGGTTCTCATGGGTGGACTGGGGACCCAAAAACAGCCCTGGCAAGAATGCTTGAGCCAGCTCCGCTTCCTTTCTCTCCTGCTTTCCGTCAGTTCTTTCTCTCCTATTGTTAAAGTCCCCCCCATGTCTGCTGCGATTAAACCCGGGGAGCTGTGGAAGGTTATGCAGGCCTGGGTTTTCAAACCGGTCCTCCAAGGGCTCCGGCCCACCGGGGAAATGCCCAGTGGAATAAAAGGCCCGTCCGGCCCAGCAGAGACTCCTTGGGGAATCCTGTTTTCCTTCTGGAGAAAAAAGTGCCGTTGACTGAAGGCGCTATATACAAATTCACGGGCGAAAGAATGAAATACATTTTTGTTGAGCATGCGTGGAAACCTGTAACTGTTGCAGCCTTCTGGGCGTTGCACACGGAAGCTTCGGCAATTGGGGACATTCATAAATAAGCGCCCACGCGTACATTCGCGGATGCTTCTCTGCACCTTTTTTACGGACTAGGCCCTTCGATTCAGATTCTGTTATTGCACGATATTGAGGATTTACAGAACAACGCATTGACACTGGAACGGCCTCTGGGCGCTATGACCATGTCCCATGAAGGACCAGAAAAAATGTCAGCCTCGTGTGAAGTTTTTATTGAATAACAACCATCTTTATTTATTTATTCTTTAATCGATGGTGAGAGGTAATATACCTAATTTTAAAAAGCAAAAAGTTCTGCATTGTGGGGGCTAAAACCGAAAGAGCCTCGCCTCCCTCTCGAGCAGCGCTGAGTTTATAAGCGCACAGAAGTCCTGGAGGAGCTGACTGTTCTGGTGGGAGCGTAGAGGATGGATAGAAGGGTAGGTACTGCAGAGACGTTTTAAGGCATGGGCAAAGTGGGATCTGGCCCAGGGCCCCAGACTTTCAGGGGGCCCCTTATAGAGCCAGCCATGTTCTGCAGAGTCATGCCCTAATGAGGGTAATTCTCAAATCAATTGTTTTAAATACCCTTTTCCTTTCATTTATTTTTAATGTGGGTGATGTGTGAGTTTTTAGGGGCATTTTGAAGGGAAATGCTGTGTTTGTTTCATGCAACATCCATAAAAAAGTTTATTTTAGATCAAAACAGGACCTTACCTATGAGAAATGAGAGGGTGTCACAGAGATTATATGCAGTAATATTAGTGAGCTGCTGACGTGTTAAATATTGAAAGCACACATCACCATCCCTTAGTATTAGATGGAAACACATTCCAAATTTGGGCGAGTGTACCTGTGTGCTGTCAGTGACCTGGCCAAAGAGGTCATGAAATATCTGAAATTGAATATTAAATTCAAAGTTGTTGTGAACAGGGGGCCCCCAAAATCCGTTCGGCCCAGGGCCCCCAAAATCCTTAAGATGCCCCTGAGGTACTGCACGCGCTGATCAGGGCCAGGTGCCTGTAGCAGGAGCTGGGACGGGGCAGGCTGCCTATTACTATTGGGCAGGATAAATAATACATGCGACCACTCTTGTTGTACTCCGGCCGTAAGGTCACGTGCGACCTTGGCCCGTTTATTTTATACTCCCGTAACCGAGCCCGGTCACGAGGGGTGCGTGCTTACGCTTGGGAGCGTAGAGGCAGTGTGGGCCTCTACAGTGCCGTCAGCCCATACTGAGCAGATAAGGACCACACTTAAGCCCCCCCCCCCCCCCCCACTTACAGTCTAAAGTCTATGAATATTGATGGGATATGGGAGTCTCAGGGGCCCCTCATCACATTTTGGGAGAAGCCCCCATCGTTTTGCATTACTCCGTTGCCGTGCATAGCACGACGACCAATACAAAGCACTCCGACTCCTCATTGTTTGTCCACTGTGCCCAATTTGGCGGACAAACTAAAACCGACAGGGTGGCAGAGGACTTTATTTCCTCCACGCTATCTTTACTCTGCCCCCGTAGGCTCAGTGGAGGTCTCTATACATTTCCAAGTACCGCAGCCATGATGGTTCCTGTCCATGTAGGAAACGTTTCAGACAGCCGACAAACGTTTCAAGGGTTTTTTTATTTTTCAAAAACAAACTGTAATTTTAATACATTGTTCTAGAAAAATTTAAATATATACATGGAGTTGAGGGGTAGTAAAAGAAAACCCATCCAACCGTCCCCTCTAAATTTGCCGGACAGTCGGATGGCTTATCTCCATTGGCCGAACTCAGTCAGGCCGTTGAAGAACGTTGCACACTGGCTCTTTACTCTGTCGCCATAAAACCTGCTGTCTGCCCCACTCAAAATCAGGCAGGAAGACCCAGCACTGCATGCTACAGAGTACTGTCCCCCCAAACTCTAAATCGGCCCCCGAGGCCCACCTATGCGGATCAGGAGTGACCTGCTCCTCATGGGAACAGCCCGTCCCAAACCTTGGTCATCTGGGAACGTTGGGATCGCCCCCCCCCCCCCCCCCCTCCCTCCCATCGCCCTCCCCCCGCCTCCGAATCTCACTGACTAAGACACGTCCCTGTCATCAAACAAAGTTAAGAATGTAAACGTGTGCAGGGAAAATAAAATCGTTTTGTCCTAATTACTTTTTTACAACTCCTCCCCAATCACTGGTGTTAGCTGCCGCACTACTCCACGTGCAGCACACGTGGGCGGGTTCACAAGCCCATTCACAAAGCCATTGGTTGAATAAAGTTTTCTTAGGTGTGCAGGGAGCTTGACTCCGGTGTAAATTCATAGTTTTATTTTACAAAATGTGATGAGGCCCTCACAAATGTGTTTATTACCAATAAAAAAGAACTTCATATTTATGAATCACCGAGATCCTGCATATGAAAGGCGGAAGAATGGCGGGAAGATTCTTTTTGGGACCCAGGCAGACGAGGGATTGGCGCCTGATAAAAGCTGTCCTCGGGTACACACGCCCCACTCCTGGAAGCCCCCCACCCGCGTGCCAGAAGGGAGGCCCCCCAGGCTGGAGGCTACCTGCTGAAATACACACTGATCTGTGGACCACTAGTCCGAGTCCACTTGAGGCCAGTAAAGACTTCCATTCTTCCAAGGCCGAGCCATTCTACAGCATGGACAAGTGGGCGATATCCGAGGGGCCTCCTGGTAGTTCTCTCTCTCTCTCTCTCTCTCTCTCTCCTCTCTCTCCTCTCTCTCTCTCCCCTCTCCACCTCTCTTCTCCATCTCTCTCTCTCTCTCTCCTCTCTCTCTCTCTCTCCCTCTCTCTCTCCACTCTCTCTCTCTCCCTCTCTCTCTCTCCATCTCTCTCTCTCTCTCCACCTCTCTCTCTCTCCATCTCTCTCTCTCTCCACCTCTCTCTCTCTCCACCTCTCTCTCTCTCCACCTCTCTCTCTCTCTCCACCTCTCTCTCTCTCTCCACCTCTCTCTCTCTCTCCACCTCTCTCTCTCTCTCCACCTCTCTCTCTCTCTCCACCTCTCTCTCTCTCTCCACCTCTCTCTCTCTCTCTCCACCTCTCTCTCTCTCTCTCCACCTCTCTCTCTCCACCTCTCTCTCTCCACCTCTCTCTCTCTCTCTCTCCACCTCTCTCTCTCTCCACCTCTCTCTCTCTCCACCTCTCTCTCTCTCTACCTCTCTCTCTCTCTACCTCTACCTCTACCTCTCTCTCTCTCTACCTCTACCTCTACCTCTCTCTCTCTCTCCACCTCTCTCTCTCTCTCCACCTCTCTCTCTCTCCACCTCTCTCTCTCTCCACCTCTCTCTCTCTCCACCTCTCTCTCTCTCCACCTCTCTCTCTCTCCACCTCTCTCTCTCTCCACCTCTCTCTACCTCTACCTCTACCTCTCTCTCTCTCTACCTCTACCTCTACCTCTCTCTCTCTCTCCACCTCTCTCTCTCTCTCTCTCCACCTCTCTCTCTCTCCACCTCTCTCTCTCTCTCTCTACCTCTCTCTCTCTCTCTACCTCTCTCTCTCTCTCTCTCTCTACCTCTACATCTGACTTTATCAGTCTACCTATAACTAGCTCTACCAGATCACATCCATTTTTAAGTCTCTCTATTACTCTGTCTACGAAGGTGAAGTAGAGACTGCCTTGCCTCTCGCTCTCTCACTTTTTCTTTCTACTTCACTTTTCTATACTTCCTCCTTCTCTCTACTTAACTAGTTGTACCTCTTTTCTCTTCTGCAACAATCACAATATCACTACCCTTTTCTTTACCTCATTTCTTTATAACTCGGTCACATCTTTCTTCCACGATCTACCTCTCACTGCCTCGCATATCTGTCCCTGTTTCACCCCGGACAACTCTTTCCCTTTCATGCTGTTTGCATCGCTATCATCATCATAGTCTTTATTCGAATTTAAAATTCATACAAGAAACAAACAAATACAAAATAAAACAACTATTAACATTCCCTATACAGTACATAAAATCGTTCAATAAATACTTAAAAATTAAGTTTAAGAAAAGCATTAAACATGTCAATAGACTGGAGATGAATTGGTATGTATAAAAATTCAATAGAAAAGAATAATATATCCATTAGGACAAAGATTAAATCAGCCGACATCCCATCGACATGTAACCTCACGGAGGTACTCCCGGTGTTTTCTTAGAAGCCTTATTCCTTAGAGACCAAGCCCAACCCAAGTATTTAGCTAAAGCGATTGAAACAATCGATAAAGTGCTTGTGCATAAAATTCTTAGAGCAACTGCACAACTCCTTGTGCCCAGAGTTTTGCACATAGGAGACAACCAAACTCGTCTAGGGATAGCATATACAGGACAAACAATCACAATATCACTACCCTTTTCTTTACCTCATTTCTTTATAACTCGGTCACATCTTTCTTCCACGATCTACCTCTCACTGCCTCGCATATCTGTCCCTGTTTCACCCCGGACAACTCTTTCCCTTTCATGCTGTTTGCATCGCTATCATCATCATAGTCTTTATTCGAATTTAAAATTCATACAAGACACAAACAAATACAAAATAAAACAACTATTAACATTCCCTATACAGTACATAAAATCGTTCAATAAATACTTAAAAATTAAGTTTAAGAAAAGCATTAAACATGTCAATAGACTGGAGATGAATTGGTATGTATAAAAATTCAATAGAAAAGAATAATATATCCATTAGGACAAAGATTAAATCAGCCGACATCCCATCGACATGTAACCTCACGGAGGTACTCCCGGTGTTTTCTTAGAAGCCTTATTCCTTAGAGACCAAGCCCAACCCAAGTATTTAGCTAAAGCGATTGAAACAATCGATAAAGTGCTTGTGCATAAAATTCTTAGAGCAACTGCACAACTCCTTGTGCCCAGAGTTTTGCACATAGGAGACAACCAAACTCGTCTAGGGATAGCATATACAGGACAAACAAACAAAAAGTGGGCAATTGATTCATCTTGGAAGCCGCAAGCAGGACATATTTCTACGCTTACACCAAACCACCCACTTGTAAGGGACCTGAGTGGAAGAGAACCTGCTCTAAACTGAAAGTGGAGTTTCCTATCACTAGGTTTAGTAATCAAGTCCCAGTAGGGTTCTAGAGCAGGTGTAACCTTAGCCTCCAGATACCGACTGGTCATTCTAGAGCAGTTGGTATCGCTCCAGGCTCGATAATCAACCTGTTCCCAGTAGATCATTTTCAGGAATCTCTTAGGAGGAAACAAAGCAGCCACTGGGTCACTCCACAGCCCCTCCAATCCCAGATCTATCAGAGACTCGCGGAGGCTCCTCAGCCACCCGATCTTGTGGAACATATCAGATTTTATTACGTCCATAAGACCCGCTGCATATGAAGATAGCTCCGGGGTGGTCCAAAGCCTCCGCCAGTATAAGACCGGGCGAAGTTTGGCTAAGTCCTTGATAGCCTTCCTGCCTAGATCATAGCGCAATGGTACCAGGGGCGTGCTCTGTGGGAGGCCAGTTATGCTACGGAAGAATTTATTTTTGACTACTGTTAAAGAAATTAACGCGTCGAAACCCCATAGCTCAGCCCCATCCAACACAGAGCTTAGGGCCTTGGCCTCATAAACTTGGAGCACAGGTTTAATTGGCTTGGTAAAAGATTTTTTGTGCTCACTGATCAAGGCTTCCGATATCTGTCTAAATTTCATGGTGGACATCTCAATGTGCCTGCTCCACTTGCTGTCATTTGTCACATGCATACCTAGGTATTAACCTCTTCAAGCGGCTGCCCATTCATAAGGAGCTTTCTCGCTTTATAGCTTTAGTGTGGGTTAAAAACCATAAGTTTGGTCTTGGTCACGTTTACCTCCAGACCGTATTCATGGCAAAAGTCTTCGAACACTGACAAAGCCCTTTGCAGGCCACTCGGAGTTTTAGATGCAATAAGAGTGTCGTCCGCAAACATCAGTATCGGGGTAATAACCCCAGCCAGCTTTGGGGCGTCAGTATTAACACTAAGCATGCGGTCTACTACTCCGTTAATATACAGTGCAAAGAGCGTGGGGGCCATAGTGCAGCCTTGGCGCACACCACGCTCTACCGGAAACTCGGGGGTAACTTTGCCAGGTCCTCCCCACTGTATTTTAGCAAAATTAGACTCGTGGAGCCGCATAACCAAAGTCAACATTTCTAAAGGAAGCCCCAGCTTTTCGAGGACTAACCACAACCGTGAACTGGGCACAAGATCAAAGGCAGCTCTTAAGTCCACGAAAGCGATTTAGAGACTGCCTTTTCCCAGGGTTACTACCTTCCAGTATAGTTGGACGAAACCAATAAACCTGGTCCACTGTACTGGTAAATTTACGGAAACCAGCTTGAAAAAGGGACAAAATCCTATTGTCTTCAATCCAGTCCAATATCAAGTTCAAGACCATCCTCCCGATTATCTTCTGGATTGTATCTAAATTTAGGCTGATAGGTCTGTAGTTACCTGGGAGTGTCTTATCTCCCTTTTTAGGTCTCGCCTGGCGAACGCAGCGCGAAACGCTGCTGTCGCCAGCGAGATCTATTGTTGCTGACTTGCCTCGGAAGGGGGACAGGAGATGTGCACGCGCAGGCTTTTGGCGGATTTGAGTTGGTGTACGCGCCTACAGCCACGCGGCGTGCACATCTCCTGTCCCTCTTCCCTCGCAAGCCAGCATTTAGTTTCACTTTCGACATATGGAGAACTCACCCGGTCTGCGGGGGGAATCCTTCTGAACGGCGGCTTCCGGAGCACTCCAGCTCCACTACTGCCAGCACGACGCAGGGCTCTCTCCTTATGCATGGGAGCCCCGCACTGCTATCTGCCGCTCTTCACCCGGGCCCCCTCCTGGGACCCGGGACTTCAGCTCCCACACCGGCTGCACGCGAAAGTGACAGGTACTGCGCATGCGCGGGCAGCCCTCCCAGGTCTCCTCCCCAGCCCGGAGCTGCTTTCTGTTTTGCTTGTTATTTTGAGAGGGCGAGTACCGGTATTCCGTCGTTTCCATCTCAGTTTCATGTTTCCATCTTAAGCACTGGAGTAGCCTTGATGGTGAAGCGGAAGAAGTTCAGCAATTTCTTGTTTGGTACAGGTTACAGAAGCACAGACAATTATTAACAAAATATCCGATTTATGTGAGTGCAAGTGTAATATGCTTACAGAGCGGCACATGGGAAAGGTCAAAGGTGCGGAGATGGGACTGGAATGGAGGCGGGCGCAGTATTTGAGAGAAGATGTTTTATCTAAGTTCTCTTCTGAACCAGAGTGACTGCATCTCTTGACTTAAACTATGGCAGCAGCAGAATTCCCAGAGGCCTTTAGTGTTCGGCTGCTCCTGTGCGGGCTGCGATGGATATCTGGCTCAACACTTCGCAGGGCTGGCTCTCGGTCTGCCAGGGCTTGGAAATAAACATGATGTAGTTTTCCTGTGGCCTGCGGAAGGTTTCCCTGCATGCCGAGCTTGATAGCATATTATTGTGGTGTTAAATCTTTCTGCATTGTGTCTTGGTGAGCCTGTGTTTTTTTTTTTTTTTTTTTTTTTTTTTTTTTTTAAGGGATCTGACAATTCACTACTGGGATCTCAAGTAATGATTACGTCGATGAGTCAATGAGTTTGAGTTAGCCATTACTTCAGATTTTTTTTTTCTTTCAGCTAAGTCCGGATTTATGTTTTTTTTTTTGCCCACGTAGTTCTCCTGTTTTAGGTGTTAGAAAGTAAACTAGTGTGCTGTGGCTGTGGGGTCCGAGACAGGGGTAGCAACACTGTTTTATATCTCTACATCCCCCAGCACACTTGAGGCAGGAGTAGCCATCGCAATGACAGTAAACTAAAACAAGCATTTGCAATGAAATAGGTCTCGCATTTACGCAAGTTTGAGCTATTGGCATTGTAAATGTCATTGCCTTTTATTTACATAGATAAAAGGCATTGTCATTTACAATGCTAATAGCTTAAACTCTTGCAAATGCGAGACCTATTGCATTGCAATTGCTTGTTGAAAATTGGGATTATAACTGCACCCCCCCATGATTTAGGCACTGGGGCGCCTTCAGCCACGGCGTTGGCCACCAATGCAATGTACTTACTCCAACAGGTTTTATTGTGGAGAAAGAGATCGGATGGAACCCCATCTAATCCTGGGGCACGCCCTGTAGCTACAGATCCCAGAGCTGTTAAGGCATCCTTGGGACTAAAAGGACCATGTGAGTAAAAAACATGGGATATCACCCCCAGGGGATTATATGAAAAATTACATGTATATTGAGGTTTAAAATACCTTAGCCACTCCTCTTGCGTAACATGGTTTGACGGTCTATCCGGCAAGCCACCTCTGTTCCACTTGATAACATTCCAGAACAATCTAGAATCCCTGGCGTAGCATGCTTCCTTCAAATCTTGCCAGTACAGATCATCCCATTTCTTTTTTGCCTGGTCGAGACATTTCTTGTAGAGCTGTCTGGCCTTTTGGATACAAATCTTGTGTCCACTAGAAAGGGCTTGAGCCAGATTACCTCTGGCTCGTCTGCAATCACCGTCATACCAACGTAGTCGCTTGGGTGGGGGCTTGTTACCCTTACTCATTGGCTTAAAAAAAAAAAACACGTAATCCCTCAAAACAGGACTCATGTAGTCTAGTAACTTGAACTCTACCTTCTTTGGTAACCGGCGCACTGTCTATTTTCAGCATAGCTTGGGCAAGCTCAATGTCAATATTAGCGATGACCTTGGCATTGGTCTTGACCTGGGACCACTTAAGTCTACGCATATCATTAGTGGGGACGCTTTCAGGAGGCACTAATTGCAATGCCTCACCTACTATGTGGTTATCCCCCCACCACCAGTGTGTTACACAAATAGGGTTATGGTCGCTCTCGGCTCTTGGTTCAACCACCATGTCTTTGATGTGTTGCCATAGCCTCATACAGCAGAGTACATAATCAATCCTGCATTTAGAGCGGCCATTATCAAAAGTACTAGCACCCTTCCTATCCCCTGGAGTCCTACCGTTCAAGGCCCTTAGTCCTTTCTCATAACAGAGGACATTTACCTGCACTACCACCTCAGACCATCTTTTAATTGGGGCAAGCGCCAGGCCAGGTATTCCCCACAGCCGGTCCTCCTCGGGGTCAAGGCCCCATTCGGAGTCTGGATCTAAGAGGGGTTCAAACGTAACGTTAAGGTCACCCGCAATGATCACATCCCTCTCACTCGAGTTTGCTTCTATAAGGCTGACCAGAATGTCCAAAACCCGCGACCTTTTCCCCTTAGTCCCTCTAAGGTATAAATTGTAAATGTCTAGTTTCCCCATGGTTAGCCTAACTAATTGGATGTCAGGAGACCCCATGGGTATCTCGCTAATCCTGGAAAATAGATCCTGCCGGGCCCAGATGGTTAGGCCACCCATGGGGCGGCCTTTGGGACCCTTAATAGCTGGGACGTAAAAATTCAAATATCCCAGCAGGAACTGGGGCTCACTAGACCAAGTTTCCTGGAAAAGGCAAACATCATAATTACTGGTGAATTCAACCCATTCAGGGGAGTCCATCTTTGCCTTCAGACCAGCTAGATTCCAAGAAATCAATGTACCTGGCCCTTGACCTGTCGGGGTGCCTTGATGAGCAGCAATAGAACTTTCCTCGCATGGCCTCTCGTTCGCCCTATGCGAACCCGGTGTTGAGTCCCTATACGGGGTGGGCGTCCCGGATGGAACCAGGGAAACAACATCAGGTCCACCAAAGAGCTCACTTTCAGCTACCGTGACGTACTTGAGAATTAGTGGTTTCAACTCTCTCTTCGCCGGTCAATACTTGGCGACTAGGTTACTCAGACCATTGCATTGATCAACATAATCAGGGGGTAAGATGACAGGCCCAGGGTTCAATCCACTTGTCACCCAGTCCTGTCTAGTTGTACCCTCATAATTAGGGGACAGGTTGTAAAAATGGTGTAAATCATGCACCTCGATCCCCGATCGGGACCCAAGGAATGCGTGGTCACAAATGAACCTCTGTATACGCCTGTCCACAAAATTTACAATAATGGAATCACCCAAAGCATCTTTAGGTCTAGAACCCACCCAGCTGACCCTTCTAACAAATAAGATCCTCCCGTTCATATTGTTGGGGATTGGTCTGTTCTTGTTTAACCAATGGCTCACTTTGTTTTTAAGTTCTTGGAAGGATTCAGGTTTACTACCTAATAATTCAGGAACACCAGTTAATACTACTACATAAGGAAGGGATTCAGGTGGAAGATGGATGTGGGCCAGGGGGAGTTTAGGGGGATTTTCGTGAGTATCTAGATTTACGACTTCTCTCTCTCCCATGCCTTCATTGGTGGGATTACCCCTGGATACATTGCTTGTCCCTCCCACCCTCCTGAAAGTTTGATGAGTGTTCGCCTGGGTCTTTAAAGAACCAGAACCTTGGCCTGTGTTTGTTGTCGCAGGAGGTTTGTCGATAGGGACCGGTACAGAGGTCAAAGGCTTTTCAGGGGGTAGACAATTGGGTTTAACGATATCCTTTGTAGACAATTTAACAACATTTTTTAATGAACAAAAATTGTTAAGAATCGTTTGTTCCAAACGTTCAATTTTTTCACTGACTAATTTTACCCTTTCTAAGAGAGGGAGTATTAATGATCGGACCACCTGCTCGATCTGAGGAATCATGTCACCACTGTGAGACAGAGCAGGGATACCTTTGCTAACTTCGTCCATGATCAGGCAGTCATCGGGAGATGGGGCGTCGGGCTTAGCCGCGCTTTTTGTTATTTTGGACATTTTCGCCTGCCTAGCGCCTTGAGCATCCCCCCCACATTTCCTCTTAGGGTTAACAGGTCTGGATATTTTATTACCAGCCCTTGTCTGGGGGAAGGTAGCTTTAGAATTTAATGAACCCGTGACTACCACGGCAGGGGCACCATTAGTAACACCATTGTCCTCCTTAGACCTCGTACTAGCTGGTGACATATTGGGGTTTGTCTCAATGTCTCCAAGCTGGGGCAGATCACCGCAGCCATGCCCCCCTATCCTGTTTGGAGATTTAACCAGAGCCAGTGTGCCAATAGATGAACGTCTGGCATACATTGGTTCTGTTGAGCGGCGCCGCTCGGTAATAGCGATCTCGTGTTCTAGTACCAAGACGGCTCTGGTAATGAATTGGTCCAAAGTACCAGACACTGTTGCAGACCCCACTGTTCGCTTCCCTTTCCCTGCCATTTACCACGATGCACGGGTTTACACGATAAATAACAGACTGGAATGTTGGACTGAACCAAGAGCAATGAACAAGAAGTGCCACAACGTCTTACTGAATCACTGTTTGTTAGGGGGGTGGCCCAGCCCTGCCTTGTCCAGCCCCGGACGGCCACAGACGGCCCGCCCTTTGTTCGGGCTTCGTCCGGTACGTCCCGCGCAGCGGTTAACGATGATGTTATAAAGGGGCGTTAACCAATAGGCGGGTGGGCGGGACGCAGCACAGCTGATGGCACGCACGGACTCCTGGTAACTGGAGTCCCGTGTAGCGACTTTCCTCACCACAGCAGCAACTCAGGGCACAACAACGGGCTCAGCCTCACCTGGGGCAGCGGCAGCACAAGAGTCAAGCAGCCCCAACGATGAACTTGGGCCCTACATATCTCAACTCCTCTGTAACTCGCCCCTCTCTCTCGCCCATTTGTCTGCACCTCACTGCTTTGCTTCCATCTCATCAGCCGGTCTCTCTCTCTCTGTCTCTCACCTTGCCGTTTTTATCTGCACCTCACTCGCTGATCTGCTTCCATCTCCTCCACCAGTCTCTCGCCTTTACCTTTTCAGACCTCGTCTCTTTTCATTTTTTTTTTTTTACCTCACTTGTCCATCTTTTAATCTTTTTACCTTTGCCTCCTCCCTTTCTTTACCTCTTCACTTCTCTTCACCTATCATAATCATTTTTCCAACTCTCATCTCGTTCCTCATCTCTCTACCCCACTCCTCACCTAACCTCTGTATTCCCCTTCCCATTCATACGCTACCTCACCTGTCCACCTCCCCTCTCTTTGTACCTCAGTTCCCTGTATCCCACCTCCCTCACTATCGTACTCCTCGTGTTGTTACAGCTGTTTCTCTACCTCTAACACATTTTACAGGTAGACAATGTCTCCCTGCCCCATTTATGTCTGTTGGAATGTTAGAAAGTTCCTTCCGGTGTGTTGTAAACAATCGGTATATCTGATGGTAATGCTGACAGCACCAGATTGTACAGGATGGGCGTACGAGCACAGAGGGCAGGTGGGTGCAGAGCGCAGCATATCTGGTGTATCTTACACAGGGGGCAGCTGGGCGAAGAGCGCAGCATAGCAGGTGTATCTTACACAGGGGGCAGCCGGGCACAGAGTGCAGCATAGCAGGTGTATCTTACACAGGGGCAGCCGGGTGCAGAGTGCAGCATAGCAGGTGTATCTTACACAAGGAGCAGCCAGGAACGGAGCACGGCATAGAAGGTGTATCTTACACGGGGGCAGCCGGGTGCAGAGAGCAGCATAGGAGGTGTATCTTAAACTGGGGTCTACCGAGTGAAGAGCGCAGCATAGCAGGTGTATCATACACAGGGGGTAGCCGGGCACAGAGTGCAGCATGGGAGTTGTACCTTACACAGGGAGCAGCCGGGCACAGAGTGCAGCATAGCAGGTGTATCTTACACAGGGGGCAGCTGGGCGAAGAGCGCAGCATAGCAGGTGTATCTTACACAGGGGCAGCCGGGTGCAGAGTGCAGCATAGCAGGTGTATCTTACACAAGGAGCAGCCAGGAACGGAGCACGGCATAGAAGGTGTATCTTACACGGGGGCAGCCGAGTGCAGAGAGCAGCATAGGAGGTGTATCTTAAACTGGGGTCTACCGAGTGAAGAGCGCAGCATAGCAGGTGTATCATACACAGGCAGGTGGGCGCAGAGCGCGGCATAGCAGGTGTATCTTACACAGGCAGGTGGGCGCAGAGCGCGGCATAGTATGTGTATCTTACACAAGGGGCAGCCAGGCGCAGAGCGCGGCATAGCATGTGTATCTTACACAAGGGGCAGCCGGGCGCAGAGCGCGGCGTAGCATGTGTATCTCACACAAGGGGCAGCTGGGCGCAGAACGCGGCATAGCATGTGTATCTTACACAAGGGGCAGCTGGGCGCAGAACGAGGCATAGCATAGGCATCTAACACGGGGCAGCTGGGCGAAGAGCGCAGCAGAGCAGGTGTATCTTACACAGGGGGCAGCCTGGTGCAGAGCGCAGCGTAGCAGGTGTATCTTACACAGGGGGCAGCCGGGCGCAGGCGCAGCATGGGAGGTGTATCTTACACAGGGGGCAGCTGGGCACAGAGCGCAGCATAGCAGGTGTATCTTACACAGGGGGCAGCCGGGCACAGAGCGCAGCATAGCAGGTGTATCTTACACAGGGGGCAGCCGGGCGCAGAGCGCAGCATAGCAGGTGTATCTTACACAGGGGGGCAGCCGGGCACAGAGTGCAGCATAGCAGGTGTATCTTACACAGGGGGGCAGCCGGGCACAGAGCGCAGCATAGCAGGTGTATCTTACACAAGGAGCAGCCAGGAACGTAGCACGGCATAGAAGGTGTATCTTACACAGGGGCAGCCAGGTGCAGAGAGCAGCATAGCAGGTGTATCTTACACAGGGGGCAGCTGGGCACGGCATAGCAGGTGTATCTTACACAGGGGGCAGCTGGGCGCAGGCGCAGCATGGGAGTTGTACCTTACACAGGGAGCAGCCGGGCACAGAGAGCAGCATAGCAGGTGTATCTTACACAGGGGGCAGCTTGGCGCAGGCGCAGCATGGGAGGTGTATCTTGCACGGGGGGCAGCTGGGTGCAGGTGCAGTTGGGAGGTGTACCTTACACAGGGGGCAGCCGGGCGCAGAGAGCAGCATAGCAGGTGTATCTGGTGTATCTTACACAGGGGGCAGGTGGGTGCAGAGCGCGGCATAGCAGGTGTATCTTACACAGGCAGCTGGGCGCAGAGCGCGGCATAGTATGTGTATCTTACACAAGGGGCAGCCAGGCGCAGAGCGCGGCATAGCATGTGTATCTTACACAAGGGGCAGCCGGGCGCAGAGCGCGGCATAGCATGTGTATCTCACACAAGGGGCAGCTGGGCGCAGAACGCGGCATAGCATGTGTATCTTACACAAGGGGCAGCTGGGCGCAGAACGAGGCATAGCATAGGCATCTAACACGGGGCAGCTGGGCGAAGAGCGCAGCAGAGCAGGTGTATCTTACACAGGGGGCAGGTGGGTGCAGAGCGCAGCATAGCAGGTGTATCTTACACAGGGGGCAGGTGGGTGCAGAGCGCAGCAGAGCAGGTGTATCTTACACAGGGGGCAGGTGGGTGCAGAGCGCAGCAGAGCAGGTGTATCTTACACAGGGGGCAGGTGGGTGCAGAGCGCAGCATAGCAGGTGTATCTTACACAGGGGGCAGGTGGGTGCAGAGCGCAGCATAGCAGGTGTATCTTACACAGGGGGCAGGTGGGTGCAGAGCGCAGCATGGCAGGTGTATCTTACACAGGGGGCAGGTGGGTGCAGAGCGCAGCATAGCAGGTGTGTTGGACTTGGCCCTTCTGGCAGGTTCACCCCTGAACTTTTTGCTTTTTATTGGTGACTTGGTGTGGTGATTTGTTTGGTTCCTGCGCACTTTCCCTGTGTCCCAGGGTAAAGTGCGTGCGTGCTCTGAGTGCATGTGGTGAGATAGGCCTGCCCTCCCATAGGAATGCATGGGGAATGTATGTGTCCCTAGTAGTTCCTGATGCGTGGGGTGTGCAGGCCCGAGTTTGGTATGTGCGGACTCGTGGGAGTGAATGCTGCGCGATGATGTGTGCGGCGTGCATGTACCTAGTGTGGAAGTGCTACTTCTAGAAGTGGGCACTTCTGTGTGCAGTGCGTCTGGCGTGTGATTGGCTGGAGCTGGCTGGTGAGCCTGGCTCCAGGAGTCTGGTTGGGTCTGCCCCAGTGGTGAGTGTGAGATTAGCATGCTGATGGCTGGGGAGGAGTGCACCCTGGACCTGAATAGGGCAGGGTTTTCCCCACACACTGCTGGCTCCGCCCCCTGTGGTGCGACTGACGACCCTAGCCCTGCCAATGAATAGAGTGAGGGGCTGAGCACATCAAGGGTGCTCCCCAACCAGCTGCGACTGGTTTTCCCCCTCACCCTGAACCCAGACAAAGGGATTTGGTGTATAAAAAGGGGCTGTGTCCCCTTACAAAATGTTCTTGTTCTGACTTGAATCTGCCAGGGGCGTGCTGCTGCTGGGGCCCAGGGGAAGGCTTGCCTCCCTGGGCCCTGCCCAGCCCCTGGATGCCTGATGGACTTCAGGGACTTGTTACTTCTAGCGCCTGGTTTTGCTTTGGATCCTGACAGGAGGGGGCTCGCTGCTGGTGGGGCCCAGGAGGGACCGCCATGAGGGTTGCCTCCCTGCTGGAGGGCCCTGTGTGCTGGCCCCTGGGCCCTGCCTTGCCCCCTTGATGCCTCCAGGACTTTGAGGGCGACTTGCTTTATTTCCCTTGCCCCAGGACCTCTGCAACAGCCTGCTAGCGCTCTGGGAGCGCTTTATCGCTATTTTCGCCAGGAAGGAGAGCGTGCATGCTCTGCAGCGCTCAGCTGCCATCCTGGCCCCCAGAGGGAATCCCCAGCGTAGGGATCCCCCCGTAATGGCTGTTCCGTGTGGGAGCCTACCCCGCCGCCTGTCGGCTTATTGTAATTAGGCGCGGGTGCCCACCCCGCATTGCGGCGTTAATTTGTGTCTTTGCGGGTGCCCACCCCGCTAAATATGCCGCCATCTGCTTTTATTAATAAGCGGGTGCCCACCCCGCTTATTTCTGCTAATTTCTATGCCTTTGATGCGCGGGTGCCCACCCCGCGACTTAATTGCCAGAAGAAAATCACCGCCGCGGCCCGAGCTGCATTTAAAAACCCTCGCCGAGCCCGCGGCCCGCCTGGTTGTGGGCGGGGCCGCGGGACGGAAGCGGAAGTGCCGCCATTTGCCCCGGAGCCTCGCAGGCTCCACCAGTGAAGTCCCGGTCCCGAGATGGGGGACCGGGCGAAGGCCGGCGCATCCAGGGACGGGGCTCTCATGAGGTGAGAGAGCCCCGCCAGTACAGAGAAAAAGAGAGTTCCCGCCCAGAGGCCCGGTGAGTGAGGGCTGAAGGGGGGGCGAGAGAGAGGCACCAGTGCCGGTGCCGACAACCTGGGCGGCCCCGTCGAGCAGCGGGCCGCCCCAACAAAGGGGCATGTTTATTTTAGAGCGCTCCTGCGCTCCAACCACGGGGGCATGTTTATTGTAGAGCGCTCCTGCGCTCCAACCACGGGGGCATGCGTGTTCAAAGCGCCAGTGTACCCAACAAGGGGGCATGTCTATTTTAGAGCGCTCCTGCGCTCCAACGACGGGGGCACATTGTCCTAGAGCCTAGAAGGCTCCAACGGAGGGCGCATGTATGTCGTTTTACAGAGCCTACGTGGCTCCAACGCTGGGTGCCAGTTCCTCGTGTGGGAACATGATTATTCTAGAGCCCAGAGAGGCTCCAACTTGGGGACATGGTGTGTGTCGAGCCTAGGTGGCTCCAACGTTGTGGATATTGTTCCCAGGGCTAGTGAGAGCCCATGCCTTATTTGCCTACCACAGCTGCGCAGCACTTAGTGCCAGCTGCAGCGTTTAGGCCCTGCTTTGTCCCCAGCTGCCCAGCAAGTAGTGGGCAGCTGCTACGTTTAGGTTCTGGTGCGTCCTGGACTCTAATGTGATTGAGGTGTTATTGCGATTCATGCTAATGTGCTTTTGGGTGCTAGGAAATGTATTGTGTATAGCATGTTTTGCGCACCCTGTGTCTGACACCTCTAAATGTGGTTAGTTCTGCCTAGGAGGCTGTTTTACCTGCTTAGGTTGATGGTAGGGAGAATGTACTTCCCTGTGCGATGTGCGCCCCTAGTATAGTTATACCTAGGTGGTTAGGTCTAATGAGTTAGACCAATGAGAATTGCATAATGTGATTTATGCCCCTGTGATAGGTGCAGGATAGGTTTTATACCTGATGCTAGTGTGATGACGCTGAGGTCATTATTGCGCCAGTAGAGACTGGTTGTGCTCTACAGTTACTTTGTGTTATGTTCTACGTTTACTATTGGTGATTTGTGCTATGTTCTAAGTGCTAATTCCTGACAGTGGTCCATGTGGCCCTGTCCCCTGTATATATAATCCCTTGTAAATTCTGCCCGTGCCTGTTGGCACATTGTAGAGTGTGTGTTTTTATCTAATGTGTTGTGTATAATACAAAGGCTATTTTTATAGAATACCTTGTGTGGAGTTTCCTTTGTGGTGGGCCTTGGGTGTTGTTGCTGGGTGCGCGCGCAAACGCTTTACACATCGCCTCAGAGATAAGCCTGACTGCTCGTGCCAAGCTACCAAGGGGGTGAGCAGGGGTTATCTTTGGCGTGTAACTTCCTTGACCTGACTAGAGTGGTGGTTTCTGCCTGGCTTTGGCGCAAGCCTCAGCCAACCAGAAATCGCCATTTCTAACAAGGTGTATCTTACACAGGGGGAAGGTGGGTGCAGAGCGCAGCATAGCAGGTGTATCTTACACAGGGGGCAGGTGGGTGCAGAGCGCAGCATGGCAGGTGTATCTTACACAGGGGGCAGGTGGGTGCCGAGCGCAGCATAGCAGGTGTATCTTGCACAGGGGCAGCCGGGTGCAGAGCGCAGCATAGCAGGTATATCTTACACAGGGGGCAGCTGGGCGCAGAGCGCAGCATAGCAGGTGTATCTTATACAGGGGGCAGGTGGGTGCAGAGCGCAGCATAGCAGGTGTATCTTACACAGGTGGCAGGTGGGTGCAGTGCGCAGCATAGCAGGTGTATCTTACACAGGGGGCAGGTGGGTGCAGAGCGCAGCATGGCAGGTGTATCTTACACAGGGGGCAGGTGGGTGCAGAGCGCAGCATGGCAGGTGTATTTTACACAGGGGGAAGGTGGGCGCAGAGCACGGCATAGCAGGTATATCTTACACAGGGGCTGAGCGCATATTGGGAGGTGGCTTATGAACTGAGGGTACATGGGAATGTGAGAAAGTGGCTCTGTATATACTGTACCCAAATAGGTACAGGGTGTACAGAGGCCACAGTCCCCAGAGGTTTGGCAGAGGCTAAAGTTAGATTTAACCATACTCTCTAAAGTGGTAGCTTGGTCGAGCAGTAAGGCAGTATCAGAGGACAGTGTAAAGCATTTTGTTGTACACACTCAGTCAGCAAATGGTTTCACGCACTCAATAACTGAACTCTAGGCCAATGGTTTATATATAAAAAATATGCTTGTTTTATTTTAGAACCAATAATGGGTATTAAAATATACTTTCTCAGAATGAGATAGTTTAGGTAAATACTTTTGCAATATGCAATTGTCTTTTGTAAATAATTACAAGTGGTTGCAATAGGCAACACAATTCTAAACACAATAATACATTGAGTTCAATGGAAGTTTCAAGTTATTTGCAATAGATTACTTTTAGGATTACTTTTGTGATTCCAGGACTGGATCCTATGTACAGTCCTGGGACAGTACTTAGAAACACGGGATAAAAGTCGACTTAGTTGCTGTTATGATTTTTAGACACTATTTTGCGATTTTTGCGATTTTAAAAGTTGACACTTACAAAATATTTCATAGAAAACAGTCAATGATTCCCTATGGAAGAAAATTCAAGTTGCAGGTATAGTATGTACTCGTTACTTTTGTAATCCAGTACTGGGTGCCTAGGCTCAGTTCTGGGACCTTTATCCAAAACAGGTAAGTAATTACGTTTTCACAATTTATACGATTTTTAAAGAATATTTAAAGTTTGCAGAAATCGACACTTAGAAGAAATTTCACAGAAAAACAGTCAATGGTTTCCTATGGAAGAAAATTGGATTACTGGTAAGTTCGGTTGTGAATATTTTTCAGAGTCAGTGCTGGGTACCAAGGTCCAGCACTGGGAGCTCACCTAATAGCAGGTGAGTATTTTCGTTTTCATTACTTGGCTGATTTTTTGGTGAATATTTTAAGTTTTGAAAAGTCCACACTTAGAAGAAATTTCAGGAAAAACCAGTCAATGTTACCCTACGGAGAAAATTGAGTTATCGGCTTTAAGGTAAGTACTCGACTGGCAGAGTTAAGGTTCTGGGCATAGACTCGGGTCTCCGAGGGTCAGGTAGGTACAGTAGTTACACCAGAAGAAAACAACAAAAGAGTGTGATGATCACACTCTTTTGTTGTTTTCTTCTGATAGACTTAGGGGGACTAAGAGTGTGTCTTGACCCTCTCTCTCTTGTTGTTTGAAATAATTACAGTAGTTACACCCTCAGCTGCACAGGGGCAGCCGGGTGCAGAGAGAGTTAGGCCCAATGTTATCCTATGGGAGGCAGTTGGGCCTTGGTTGGTGGCTGCTGACTAGCAAGCCACGCGGCTGTGGGAGCTGGGCTCCTGGTCACTTGCTCAGGGAAAATGGGGAAGTAGATGAGTGTAGAGGTTACACTGCCAGGGTCACTCGGGCGGCTGGGTGCAGGGTGCTTTTGAGCCTTCGGGCGCTCAATTGATTTCAATGGGAAAGCTCCGGTTTAGAAAAAGACTGCAAGCTCGGGGACGAAGATTCTTCAGGTGCCACCACCACTTCGAGAGGTAAGTTGGGTAGTTGGAGGATAGGTAGTTACCCCGGAGTTGGGCACAGGAGGCCGCGGGGCACCGGGTACAGGGGTGCCTTTTGGTGTCGTGAAATCTTACCCTCAGTTGAGTGCAGTTGGGGGGGGGGCACCTGGTTCTGAGGCTGCAGGCGTCGTCAGGAGTGTCGAGGGAAGTCCTTGGGTGCCAGACTCGGGGTCACAGTCGCCGTGGGGTCGTCCTCGTGGTCTTTGTTCACTCCGGCACAGGCCAGCATTGGCGGGTGCAGAGTGTGAAGGGTTCGCGGTTCCAGGCTGATGCCAGGGATTAGAAGCAGATTTTGAGTAGACCCTCTACTCATGGGAGTCCCAGGGGCTTAGAGCCAAAAGGTAGCCAGGTCTTCCGGGGTTTGTGAGGTTGCTGGCCACAAGAGATGCTGGGTTGGAGCAGGAGCAGGTTCGAGGGTCGACAGGCTGGTAGGGCTGGGGCCAAAGTAGTTGGTGTCTTCCTCTTCTTAGCAGCTGCAGGGCAGGTCTTCTTTCTTTTTGCTCTTCTTTGTATTTCGGAATCTGGAATCTGGGGAAGGAAGGTTCAGGGTGCCCCTAAATACTAGATTTAGGGGTGTTGCAGGTAGGTAAAGGGCAGGGACCAATGGGTCCCTGTCCTGGGGTGGGTACACCCCCTATTCTGCCACTCTCCTGTGGGAGGGGGGCAGTAGCCTAGTCCTGATTGGGCAGGGCCTCCCATCTTCAAGAGGGCGAGCGCCCGGAGATGTGCTTCACCTCGCCTCCCCCACCTGAGGGTTGGGGTTGGCACATCCCCTCTCCTTATTTGGGGTTTCCGGCCAAGCTTCCTGCCGGAGTGGGGGTTGCAAGTGGCCTGGGGAAACTCAGAGGCGGCATGCCTTTGAAGCTTCCCCCTGCCCATCCTGGGGGAGGAGATCTAGCACCTTGCCCAGGATGTGTATTGTTGCAGGCCCAGGAGAGCAGGGGCTCTCCTACCCAGGGGGCCAGCAACAGGTCTGCTGTGTGGCAGCCTAGGCAACCTCTCAGACCAGACGTGGATTGTAGGTTAGGTTTCAGGGGGCATCTCTAAGATGCCCTCTGTGGCGCTTGGTACATTAAATCCCACACTGACATCAGCGTGGGTTTAATGTGCTGCGCAGTTTGATACCAAACTTCTCAGTCTTCAGTGTTGCCATTATGGTGCTGTGGAGTTCGTGTTTAACAGCACGTGTGGTGTAAAATTGACAACCATGGTATAGATTACACAAAAGATGACTCACAAGCAATGCATATGGTGGCACAGAGTTCATCATAGTACAGTTACAGTAAAAATGTTCAGAAAGTACAAAGTGAAGTCAAGCAAAGGCTTTATAAATAAAAATAATTAATGCCTGGGCACACTACTGTTAGAAACTAGGCCTCTACTTGGCAGCGGTATGCACCCTGTCCAAGTAGGGACCACAATCCTAGTCAGAGTAAGTCCGATACACACTCTAAAGTAACCTGTGCTCAATCAATGATTGCATGTGTAGAGCACACTACTCACCCATGAAGGGTCTCAAGGCGCTAAAGGGTGGGTGGGGGGGTGCTGCTACTGATCGAACAGCCAGGTCTTGAGGTGTTCTGAAGGTCAGCAGGTCCTGGGTCTGTCGCAAGTGGGTGGGGAGGGTGTTCCATGTCTTGGCGGCGAGGTGGGAGAATGATCTGTCGCCGAGGGTCGTTCGGTGGATGCGTGGGATGGTGGTGAGGGCGAGGTCAGCGAGCGAAGCTGGCGGTTTGGGGTGTAGAAGATGAGTCGTTTGTTGTGGTATGGTGTTCGGTCCGGCGTTGTGAGCATGGGTAAGGATCTTGAAGGTGATCCTCTTGTTGACGGGGAGCAAGTGCAGGTCTCTCAGGTGGGCAGTGATGTGGCTGCGGTGGGGGATGTCGAGGATTTTATTTATTTATTTTATTTATAAAGTTTTATATAGCGCGAACATGATCCCGAGGGATATCGGAGCGCTTTACAATTCGAGGGAGAGGAAGGTTAAACTTGGGATACCAAACAGAGCACATATCAAAATAGAACTCGCTGCACAAGAACGGATACAAATGAAGGGGTCGAGAGAGTAAGATGACAACT
This sequence comes from Triturus cristatus, assembly GCF_964204655.1. Lineage (NCBI taxonomy): Eukaryota > Metazoa > Chordata > Amphibia > Caudata > Salamandridae > Triturus > Triturus cristatus. Next base: position 1,059,470,983 of record NC_140588.1, on the reverse strand, counting down.
GGTACATAGCGAACTAGGAGGGGAACAAATGATTCGAGAAGGGGAAACCAAAAACAAGAATAACATCCAGCGTAGGGCTTAAAGGTGTAAGTCCAATGCACTATAGCAGACAATCCAGCACCCTAGGCTGAGGCATGCGGAGGCATTCTGTATGCGTTGAAGTCTTTTCTGGAGTTTGGCCGTGGTTCCCGCGTAGAGGGCATTGCCATAGTCCACTTGCTGCTGACGAGGGCTTGGGTGACCGTCCTTCTGGTTTCAGTGGGGATCCATCTGTAGATCTTGCGAAGCATGCGGAGGATGTTAAAGCAGCAGGAGGATGAAACCGATTTGACTTGCTGGGTCATAGATAGTGTTGAGTCCAGGATGAACCCCAGGTTGCGTGCGTGGTTGGTGGGTGTTGATGCAGCTCCCAGCGTGGCTGGCCACCAGGAGTCGTCCCAAGCAGAGTGGGTGAAGCCGAGGATGAGGACCCCCGTCTTGTTAGAGCGGAGTTTCAGATGACTGGTTTTCATCCATTCTGCGACGGTCTTCATTCCTTCATGGAGGTTGGTTTTGGCGGTGGCTGAGTCCTTGGTGAGGGAGAGGATCAGCTGGGTGTTGTCTGCATACGAGACGATGTTGAGGTCGTGCGTTCGGACGATGTTGAAAAGGGTCAGGCTGAGGGATGATCCTTGGGGTACGCCGCAGGGGATCTTGGTGGCTTCAGATCGGAATGGGGGGAGGCGGAGTCTCTGGATTCTGCTGGTGAGGAAGGAGGTGATCCAGTCCAGGATTTTGTTGCGGTCCCTGCGTCGAGTAGGCGTGTGCGTAGGGTATGGTGGCAGACGGTGTCGAAGGCGGCCGAGAGGTCCAGGAGGATGAGGGCCGCGGTTTTGCTGTTGTCCAGCAGGGCCCTTATGTCGTCGGTGGTGGCGATGAGGGCGGTTTCGGTGCTGTGGTTGTTGCGGAATCCGGATTGGGATGAGTCCAGGATGTTGTTCTCCTCTATGACAATCGCGGCGAGCTAGGCTGCGTGTTAGTGTGCTGTTGTGGATGCTGTCTCTCAATCGTGTCTTTTGTTGCTGTTTTTTTTAATGAGCACGCTGAAAAGCATTTTAAAAATTACATTGCACTGACCTGTATTTTCACCACCTCGTGACCCCGTTCCGCCCCGGCTTGTGCCGTTTGTGCGGAGGGTCAGCTCGAGGAGCGTCACTTCCTGCTCGTGACACCACTTCCGCCCTGCACGAAACCTTCGCAGGTTAGCGGTCTAGTGCTGCTGAGCTCGCTGAGTATTTAAAGTGAGATTCTAGCTCCCAGGCCCTTTGACAATCGCGGCGAGCTAGGCTGCGTGTTAGTGTGCTGTTGTAGATGCTGTCTCTCAATCGTGTCTTTTGTTGCTGTTTTTTTTAATGAGCACGCTGAAAAGCATTTTAAAAATTACATTGCACTGACCTGTATTTTCACCACCTCGTGACCCCGTTCCGCCCCGGCTTGTGCCGTTTGTGCGGAGGGTCAGCTCGAGGAGCGTCACTTCCTGCTCGTGACACCACTTCCGCCCTGCACGAAACCTTCGCAGGTTAGCGGTCTAGTGCTCCCTCGCCTCCTAGTATTTAATGGCAGTATGGAGGAAGCGCAGCGGACGAGCGCAGCGGGAGCGCCGACTTCGTGCCGAAGTCGCGCACAAGTCAAGCCCGTCTGCGCCCGTCCGCGGCCGACCAGGCCCAGGGCCCTGCTATAATGCCCAATTCTACTCATATTCCTCCTCTGATCTCCTGAGATTCAAATCCTCAGGACCCATTCCCGCCCGCGCTGCAAGTGTGGCCCAGGCATGTGACATTCTTGTTCCCTCTGGCTGTCCGGCACTTGATTCTCCCCTCAATCCCTCTCTCCCAACACAGCAGACCACCACCTCTTTACTGATTTACTACCTTAACACCCGGTCGCTCATCCGCAACCAGCTCGAGATCTTCCAGTTACTGCATCAGAGCTCTATTGATATCCTTCTTTTAGCAGAAACCTGGATCTCAGAAATTTCGGCTCCTGATATTCTTGCAGCAATCCCTACGGGATACTACATCATACACGCCAACCGGCCTGCAGGGAAGTCCGGTGGTGGAGTGGCGGCGATTATCCGCTCGGTTCACATCTTTTCCGAGATTACGGCAACCCCGATCCCCAAAACTGACTACTTAGTTCTAAAATTTACCTCCCCTAAGTCGTCTTTTATTTGCCTTCTTGTTTATAGACCTCCCGACCATATGCCCCTCTTTCCTAAACTTTTCAGCGACTCTATCGCCCAATTAGCAATTAGCCATGCTAATATTATGGTAATTGGCGATTTTAACTATTGACCTTCGGATATCCATGAAAGCCAACTATCGCTGGAATTTACAGACCTTTTAAAAGGCATGAATCTTTCCCAACACATTCACACTCCCACCCACCAGAAAGGCCACATTCTAGACCAGGTCTGGACGTCCGACCTCGACATCTCACCTCCTTCAGTTTTTCCTTGTTCTTGGTCTGACCATTACTTCATCTCCTTTTTCCTTCACTTGCACACTTTGTGTCTCCCCCCCCCCCCCCCCGTATTAAGAATTTTATGGCTCGAAACTGGAAAAGAGCAAATTTGTCTGAATTTTACGCCTCACTAGCCTCTACCGCACCCACCTCCCCGACCACACTTAAGGTTCAGGCTGACAATCTCGATACTTGGTTATGCCAGGCTAGTGACAAAGTAGCCCCTTTTAAGAAGATCAAAGCTAAGCGCCCTCATGACGCTCAACGCTGGTTCACGGACCAACTTAAAGTGGACAAACTCGCCCTGCGGCAAATTGAACGCCGCTGGCGTCGCCACTACGACCCTCAGCTCAAACTAGTTTACACTGAGGCTCTGAAATCTTACAAACTATCGATCCTGGCAGCCAAAACGGCATATTTTTCTAAACTAATCTTGGACTCTAACAACAATTCTAAAACCATCTTTTCTATCGTAAATGAGCTATCCCTGCCGGATAGGGTTACCCCCCAGCCTCTGCCGACTCAATCCCTCTGTGATTCACTCAACTCTTATTTCATAGAGAAAATTACTACAATAAAAAACAACATCCCGACCCCGGCATCTCCTATTCCCCCTCCCCTTCCCCCCAAAAACACCAGCTCCTTGTTCAAGTTTCCCCCTATCTCTCCACAAGAATTCGTCTCACTCCTTCTTAAAGTCAGATCGGGTTCCTCTAATGACTGCTGCCCCCGCAGATCCTGAGAGAAGCCTTCCTTACATGTCCAGGCCCCCCCCTTGCTCTTCTTAACAACTCTCTTGCCACAGGGGAGGTCCCTCTCTCCTTTAAGCAAGCAGCCATCGTTCCTATCTTAAAAAAACCCAACACTGATCCCTTAACACTCAGTAACTACAGACCTATTTCCCTTCTCCCTTACTTGGGAAAAATTTTGGAGACCTATGTCACACGCTGCCTGAGTTCATTCATAGAGGAATCTTCCTTTTTGGACTCTCAGCAGGCGGGTTTCAGACCCCTCCACTCCACTGAGGCGGTCATAGTAGCAGTCATGGACACCCTTAGGAAGGGTGCCGACAATAACACCTCTCAGGCCCTCGTCCTTCTGGATCTCTCGGCGGCTTTCGACACGGTCGATCATACCATCTTGATCGACCGTGTCCACAATGCCGGAATCCAGGGAGTGGCCCTTGACTGGCTCAGATCCTTCCTTCACCAGCGATCACAGTCCGTCCATCTCTCCTCTTTTTCCGCACCTTACACTTCCCTCCCTTGCGGCGTCCCACAGGGCTCTGCATTATCTCCTCTTCTTTTTAATTTGTACCTCCAACCCCTCCTAGCCTCCCTCCGCAACTCGCCAGTCACAATTTTTAACTATGCTGACGACCTTCAGTTAATCTTTTCTATCGATTCTTCCCCTTCCTCCCGTCTTAATTTCCAGTCTACTATGATGTCCATTGCGGAATGGATGTATCACAGTCACCTGAAGTTGAACCCTACCAAGACTGAGCTTGTCTTGGTAGGCGGCCCCAATCATCCATGGAACTCCTCATTCTGGCCTTCATCTTTGGGGACCGCACCGGCTCCTGTGCGCTCAGTCAAAAGCCTGGGGGTGATCATCTCTGATGACCTTTCGATGAAGCCACAAATCAACTCGGTCACCTCAGCCTGTTTTTTCCATCTCAGGCGGATTCGTAAGATCAGTAGGTTTCTCACCAAAGAAGCCCTGACCTTAGTTGTTATGGCACTCATCACCTCCAGGCTCGACTACGCCAACATGCTGTACGCGGGCATTCCTGCCTGTCATCTTCACCGATTACAGCTGGTGCAGAATCAAGCCGCCCGCCTGATTTTCCACCAGCCTAAATATCGGCATGTCACTCCCCTCCTTCACAGTCTGCATTGGCTTCCTATTTCCAAACGCTGCATTTTCAAATTGGCATGTTCTACCTTTAAGGCCCTTTCAGACGCAGCCCCGGCCTTTATTTCCTCAAGCCTGTCCCGTTACATCCCTCCTAGAACTCTCCGATCTTCATCTCTCAACCTCCTTGAGATCCCTAAGTATAAAAGGAAAAAACACGGTGGCCTATCCTTTTCTGTCTTGGCTCCCTTCACCTGGAACTCTCTGCCATCTGCACTTCGCATCTGCCCTAAGTACGACTGTTTCCGCAGACTTCTAAAGACCCTGCTTTTCCAATCTGCATACGACTAACTCTCTCATCCTGGCTCACTGTCACTTGTCATTCAGCGCCAAGAAACCGAAGGTGAAAGTGCGCAGTACAAATATTTTAACATAACATTTAACATAACATGAAGTGAGTCAGTTGTCTGACAGTCTTCTCAGTGACTTTTGCCGGGAACGGGAGCAGGGAGATGGGCCGAAAGTTCTTGAGGTTCTTTGGGTCCGCCTTGGGTTTCTTGACTTGGCCATTGATCTCTGTGTGTTTCCTGCTCTCCAGGAAGGTGGTGGTCTCGAAGGAGCTGTTGATGATCTTCTGGAGTTCGGGTGCGATGATGGAGCTCGCTTTGTTGAAGATGTGATGGGGGCAGGGGTCGGATGGTGAGCCGGAGTGGATGGTGTTCATGATTTTGATGGTGGTGTTGTCGTTGACGTGGCTCCAGGAGAGCAGGAGGTTGGTGTGCTTTGGGGGCACGGAGTCTGAAGTTAAGGCGTCTGTCAGAGGCATCTGGGTGTTGAAGCTGTTGTGGATGTCTGCGATCTTGCGGTGGAAGAAGGTGGCTAGGGAGTCACACAGGTCGTGCAACGGCGGGATGTCATTGGAGCTGGTGCTGGGGTTGGTGAGTTCTTTCACAATGTTGAAGAGCTCCTTGCTGTTGTGTGCATTGTTGTTGATGCGTTCCTTGAAGGAGGTCCTTTTGGCAGTTTGAATGAGTTGGTGGTGCTTGCGGCTGGCGTTCTTGAGGGCTGCGTGGTTGTCTGGTGTCTGTTCGTGGCGCCACTTCTTTTCGAGTCTTTGGCCTGTCTGCTTGGAAGCCTGGAGGTCGGTGGTGAACCAGATGGCCATCCTGTTGGTGCGTCTGTTTGAGGGTTTCCTGATCGGGGCGAGAGTGTTGGCGCAGTCGTCGATCCATTGCCTGAAGTTGCAGGCGGCTGTGACATGTTGGTGGGGTCGGTCTGTGGGCCTCGGGCGAGGGTGGTGATAAGCTGGTCTTCGGTGACCTTGTTCCAGCTGCGGTGTGGGTTTCGTTGCGGCTGGTTGTGCGTGGTGTGTTTCTTGAAGGAGAAGTGGATGCAGCGGTGGTCGGTCCAGTGGAGTTCAGTGGTGCGGCTGAAGGTGACGTGGTTGCTGGCGGAGGAGATGGGGTTGAGTGTGTGTCCGGCGGAGTGGGTGGGTGTCGTGACGAGCTGTTTGAGTCCGAGTTTGGCGAGGTTGTCGATTAGGGTGGTGGAGTTGCTGTTGGAATTCTCAAGGTGGAAGTTCAGGTCTCCGAGGAGAATGTAGTCTGTGGAGGCAAGGGAGTGCGTGCTGACTAAGTCGGTGATAGAGTCGCTGAACTGTGGTCGGGGTTCGGGGGGGTCTGTAGACCAGAGTTCCTCTGGGGGTGGTGTTGTGATCGATGTGGATCTGGAAGTGCAGGTGTTCGGCCGTGCTGAGGGTGTCTTTGGTGCTGGTCGAATTTCCGAAGGTATTCCTGTGGATGATGGCGATTCCTCCTCCTGGTTCGTTGGTGCGGTCCCAGCGGGTGATCTTGTAGCTGTCCGGGATGGCTATTGCAATGTTGGGCGCCGAGGAGGGGTTCTTCCAGGTCTCCGTCAAGAAGGCGACGTCCGGGGAGGATGAGTCGAGGGTCCCAGAGTTCGACGGCGTGCTTGTGGACTGAGCGGGTGTTGAGTAGTATGCATCTGAAATGGTTGTGACCTGCCCTGGTAGGAGGGGCAGGACGTGCAGATGTTCGCTGGCTGGTGAAGATGCAGTTTCGGCAGGTGAAGGGTCTGTGAGTGAGCTTCGGGGAGGCCTGTAAGCAGGTGGTGGATCGGCCGGCGTTGAGTGCGTGGAGGAGGTTGACATAGTGGCGTCGGGTGTTGTGGCGCTCACGGGGGGCCATGGTCTCTGGCACTGGGCACGGTCCAGGTGCCGATGGGCGCAGATGGGCTAGCCTTAGGCGCGCAAGTGGCGCCGGCCACCATTAAGAAGGGGAGGTGGGAGGGAGGAGCAGCTGGAGGCTGGTGCGGGGAGCGAGGGGGTCAGGGACGCAGAGGCGGGAAGGGGAGAAATGCAGAACAGCAAGAACAAGAGATATAGGAGAAAAAGCAAGAGAGAAAAATAGGAGAAAATAAACGCAAAAGAGGTGAAATGCAGTGATAAAAAGTGAAGAGAAAAGCGGTAGGCAGGCGGAAGGGGAAAAACAGATCAGAGGGCTGGCATGAACTCGCGGCAGCAGTGAGGTCGGGAGCACGGGCACAAACTGATGGAGCTGTGCGGTGTGGGGAGCGACCTGCCTGAAAACGGGGTCAAGGCTCACCCTCTGGTAGCTTGGCACAGAGCACGCAGGATTAACTTGAGAGGCATTGTGTAATGTATTGTGCAACACTTAAAACAGTGAAAACACCACACAAAAAGAAGAATCCACATCAGGTTAGAATAATAGAAATTAATTTAATGAACAAAACAAGACCAAAACAACAAAACTTCAATAAGTAGAAACTGAGTTATGAATTTTTAAATAATGTCTGCAAACATAGTGCTTAAATGCATAAAGTGCCAACCTGGGCTGCCCAGTCTTGCTTGACCAGGGTAAATCCAAAAGTTCAAGTCGACCGCAATGGAGCGCTGGTTGGATAGAGAGACCAACCTTATCCTCCTGAAAAGTACCTTGGATGGAGGCTGCACCAATGTCAAAGACACAATGCGGGAGCAGAGGAGGTGATGCGTCGGCGTTGATACCTTTTGGATTCAGGCGATGCATTGGGTCTGATCCATGGAGTCTGAGATTTCCACAGTGTACCCCTTACGATGAAGGCGATGCGTCGTCGAGCTGCACAGCCGGAGATACGATGTCCTTGAGCCCCGATGCTTCGGCATCGAAGGGGATACATTGGTTACGACCGGTGTAATGGCAGTGATGCGTGGATTTTACTGGTTCAGCACATAAACCCCACTTCCAACAGCCCAGGAGTGGAATGGCACCGCTTGGCAGGGTAGAATTCAAAGATGGCAGAGTCCTGAGTCCCAGCCTGTCCATGCCACTGGAGTCAAGCTAGCCTGGCTGATGATGGCTAATGCCCAGAAACCGGTCCCAGGATGCTTGTTTCCAGTCCAGGGAGCACCTGGCCTGGCAGTTCGGGCTGGACTGTTCCCATGTGGAAAAGGGTCCAGACTGATTCGCATATGGCTGGGTCTGAACTGGAAAGGCATGGGGAGCAAAATAACAATGTAGTTCGCCCCAGATCTGTGTACTGGGCTGCATGTTTGAAACTGTCCAGCGTTCTGTCCATCAATTTTGTTCTTTTTGCGTTCCTATAATTGGCAGCATGGCATGGAGAATCTGTGATGCTAGCTCCAGTGGCCTCCTGACCTGAGCCCTGGCATCTTTATTTTTTTTATTTTTACAAATTAAGCACCGGAGCTCTCGCTGCCTGCACTCATCATCCGCCCCACATCAGCAGCAACAACTTGGCAGCCATGGGCAGATGGACCATATATGAGAACTTGATTGTTGAAATCTCTTGATTGGCTAGGGTGCATCCAGGTGTGGTCACTACATGGTCACACATTGTCCGAAGGAGTGTTTGGAAGTTGGGCCGGTCCTCCAAGGGCCTCAGCGAATTGGTCAGGCATTTACATAGCAAGGTGAGAAGATTGCGTAACACAGCTTGGCTTAAGACACTTTGCCATGGGTGCCTCCGTGGGGTCATTCTTTCATAAAGATGGGGTTTAAATGTTGGCGTGAGGCAATAAGCTATTTGTATAGTACTTGTTGGCTTTCAGAATACAACGTTTCTCACAACACCAGCAGAGGAGCATGGGGGTGAGGGAGGGGATGGGGGGGTCCTGTCTGATCAGGGAAACTCACAGGCCTGTATCTGAGGAGTCGTGTTTGGCCACAAAACAGATGGGCAACCTTGGCATCAGGAATATTAAGTGCAGACGAACACAGCCTGTGGAGAGGGGCTAGTGATGTCCGCTGCTGAGTTTGTCCATAGCCTGGCAGGGTGCTTCAGGGGACCAAGGTATGGCACAGTTACCCAGGCCTGTCTCCTGTGTGTGTGCCAAGGGTCCCACTATTGAGTGTTCTGGTGTTGTAGTTTTGGGGGGGGACTAACGTTCATGCTGGCCCAAGCTTCCTGTATCTTGAGGGAGAAGGAGGGTTCACGTTATAAAGGACCAATTACATTGAGATCCACGGGGTACAGTTGTCTCCTAGGCCCAAGCTGATTGGGTGATGCCGGGGGGGCCTGAGAAGTGATTACCACGACTGCAACAGTTTTTAAGAAATGTGAGAATGTGGGGGTAGATTTCCATGTATTAGTTCTTTCAAATTATCAACCACAATACTGTACATATTCTAAACTAATACGAAGAATGAAAACCTGAGCACAGCATTGACCTAGTCCGGGCCACTGGAATTGTCATTCTGCAGCCACAGTGTGTTTGCATTAATATGGAATTGACGCATTTGCCACATAATCCATCATTTGCCGAATAATCTACAGATTTTACAAAAAAAAGTTTGTTTCTAGCCTAAACAGATACAAAATTCACTAAAAACCTGGCGACACTGGTTGATGAAACCCAGATCTGTTGACTGGGTGTGAGTGTTTGATTGGTTCTGATGCTCCGTCCATCACCACCCCCTTTTGTACAACAACACTGGTTCCTGCACAAGGAAAGGCCCTTCTCAAAGGTTGACTAGTCCTCTTACAGTTACTTACTGTATTAGAATGTTAAACTGGAACGGTGAAATTGTTTCCCAGACTGTGTTAACCGTATGTAAAAATGACAAAATAGTCAACTAATACAATTACAAAATGTGCTCCATTACACCACATAATTTGCCTTTTATTGTCGCATAATGTAGTCAACACTGCCCCATATGTTCGTCCTCCTGTGCCTAATAATTTCTATTGCCCTAAGAATAGTCAGTAAACAATGACTACCTGGACACAGGGCACTGCATCGAGCGTTGCCAGTATTGCAGGCATGTATCCATTACAGGCTACGCTCGCTCTGCACTGTGTGCCCAGGTCTTCATTGATTACAGGCTATGCTCAGTGCTGCACTCTGAGCTTCATGCCCAGGTGTTTATTATTTACAGGCTTTGCTGGGTGCTGCACTCTGCCCTGCACACCCAGATATTTATTATTTACAGACTACGCCTGGTGCTACTCTCTGCCCTGTGCGCCCAGGTATTCTTTCTTTACAGGCTACACTTGGTGCTGCACTCTGCCCTGTGCGCCCAGGTATTCTTTCTTTACAGGCTACACTTGGTGCTGCACTCTGCCCTGTGCGCCCAGGTATTCTTTCTTTACAGGCTACACTCGGTGCTGCACTCTGCCCTGTGCGCCCAGGTATTCTTTCTTTACAGGCTACACTCTGTGCTGCACTCTGCCCTGTGCGCCCAGTTATTCTTTCTTTACAGGCTACACTCGGTGCTGCACTCTGCCATGTGCGCCCAGGTATTCCTTATTTACAGGCTACACTCGGTGCTGCACTCTGCCCTGTGCGCCCAGGTATTCTTGCTTTACAGCCTACACTCGGTGCTGCACTCTGCCCTGTGCCCCAGGTATTCCTTCTTTACAGGCTACACTCGGTGCTGCACTCTGCCCTGTGCGCCCAGGTATTCCTTCTTTACAGGCTACACTCGGCGCTGCACTCTGCTCTGTGCGCCCCGGTATTCCTTCTTTACAGGCTACACTCGACGCTGCACTCTGCGCCCCGGTATTCCTTCTTTACAGCCTACACTCTGTGCTGCACTCTGCCCTGTGTGCCCAGGTATTCCTTCTTTACAGGCTACACTCTGTGCTGCACTCTGCCCTGTGCGCCCCGGTATTCCTTCTTTACAGCATACACTTGGTGCTGCACTTTGCCCTGTGCGCCCAGGTATTCCTTCTTTACAGGCTACACTCGGTGCTGCACTCTGCCCTGTGCGCCCAGGTATTCTTTCTTTACAGCCTACACTCGGTGCTGCACTCTGCCCTGTGCGCCCCGGTATTCTTTCTTTACAGCCTACACTTGGTGCTACACTCTGCCCTGTGCGCCCAGGTATTCCTTCTTTACAGGCTACACTCGGTGCTGCACTCTGCCCTGTGCGCCCAGGTATTCTTTCTTTACAGCCTACACTCGGTGCTGCACTCTGCCCTGTGCGCCCCAGTATTCCTTCTTTACAGCCTACACTCGGTGCTGCACTCTGCCCTGTGCGCCCGGTATTCCTTCTTTACAGCCTACACTCGGTGCTGCACTCTGCCCCGTGCGCCCAGGTGTTCTTTCTTTACAGGCTACACTCGGTGCTGCACTCTGCCCTGTGCGCCCAGGTGTTCCTTCTTTACAGCCTACACTTGGTGCTGCACTCTGCCCTGTGCCCCAGGTATTCCTTCTTTACAGGCTACACTCGGTGCTGCACTCTGCCCTGTGCGCCCAGGTATTCCTTCTTTACAGGCTACACTCGGCGCTGCACTCTGCCCTGTGCGCCCCGGTATTCCTTCTTTACAGGCTACACTCGACGCTGCACTCTGCGCCCCGGTATTCTTTCTTTACAGCCTACACTCTGTGCTGCACTCTGCCCTGTGTGCCCAGGTATTCCTTCTTTACAGGCTACACTCGGTGCTGCACTCTGCCCTGTGCGCCCAGGTATTCTTTCTTTACAGCCTACACTCTGTGCTGCACTCTGCCCTGTGCGCCCCGGTATTCTTTCTTTACAGCCTACACTTGGTGCTACACTCTGCCCTGTGCGCCCAGGTATTCCTTCTTTACAGGCTACACTCGGTGCTGCACTCTGCCCTGTGCGCCCAGGTATTCTTTCTTTACAGCCTACACTCGGTGCTGCACTCTGCCCAGCGCGCCCGGGTATTCCTTCTTTACAGGCTACACTCGGGGTTGCTCTCTGCCCTGCGCTCCCAGGTATTCGTTCTTACACAGCGCAGTTTGCACTACAGACCACCAGTGAGTGCTACCAGGAGGCTCTTGGGCACGCGCCCACAGTGACAAGCGAGTGCAGCAAGTCCAGAAACGGTTCGTACAGCGGGCCCGTCGCTTGCCCTTGGTCTCATGACGGGACCCCCCCTTTCACCCTCCGCCCCCCACTGGAACCCTCACTCTACATTCCGCTCCTCCCTGCGCCACGTGTGCTCTTAGACCATCTCCTGCCCGAGTCCCCTCCGGCCATCTGGGCCACGCTAATGGGCTGTGATTAATGGCCGAAGGACCGGGGGCACCGGGTGACACTGACGGATGGAGCCACTGGAGAAAGGTGGGCAGACTGGGCTCCAGCAGGAGAAAGGAGGAAATGGACAAAAGCCCCCCAGGACCTGGCATGAGGGGCTGGGGTTGATGGAGGACTAGCGCCTCCACCGAGCGCACTTTCTATTCAAAGCGCCACACTTGGGAATGCACAAAACACTTTCACTGTGTGCAGTGAGCAATCGTGCACCATCCCCCGCCTCTCAATGTGTGCTCAGGAGGCAAAGTCCAGAGCACTGACGAATAAAGTACCTCCCTCTTAAAAACCAGCATTGGCAAAGCCAAGAGGTCTGGCGTAGCAAAACCATGTTTTTATAGACTAGACATTAAAGGTGTTTAAAAAAGAAAAAAAAAAAGGTGGTGTGCAAGTCAGGAAAAACTTATATAAAAAATAACACCTCACAAAAATAAAGTACAAAAAAATGAAAGGGATATTAAAGAAGAGTTTGGGCCGTCAGCAATGAACTAGACTACCTTTTTAGCGAAGGTGCAGAAGCAGAATGCCAGCCCTCACAGTGAAGGGAGCAAATGTATGACGTGGACTTGGTGAGCAAAAGAATGATGGATTAAACCCAGATCCCCGTGACGGGGGAGGGGGGGAAATGTTTGCATTGTCCTGCATTCCGTCCATCAATTGTTTCTTTTGCATATGTCCCCCTAAGTGGGAAGGGTATGCCCAGACGTGGGTCCCGTGCCCACTACACCACTGGATTCAAGCTAGCGTGGCTGATGAAAGGTGATGCCCTGAAACCGGTCCCAGGAAGCTTGTTTCCGGTCCAGGGAGGGCCTGGCTTGGCAGTTCAGGCTGGACTGTTCCCATGAGGCACAGGGTCAAGACTGATTTGCGTATGGCAGGGTCCAAACTGGGGTGGTGTGGTGAGCAAAAGAATGATGGATCAAACCCAGATCCTTGTGACTGGGGTGAATGTTTGCATTGTCCAGCATTCCGTCCATCAATTGTTCCTTTTGCATTGATGGACGGAAGCATGGTGAGGAGACCAATGGATGAAGAGTGCTGTGTGTGTGTGTGTGTGTGTGTGTTCATACACGCAAGTGTGCAGAGTGTAATTTGCTATCTATCACTATTGGTAATTGTAGGGGGGGGGCGACCTACGAGAGCCAAAGTACTGAGATTACCACCACCCAAACACCCCCAAACACACCCGACACAACTAGCCCGTTTCTTATTGCTTTGGGATCGGGGTTGTAAGACCCTGGTCGTATTTCTGATCATTTCGCACACAATATAAAGCACAATTTATAACCTTTTTACACAGTTCCCACATTGACATCCTTGTTTACAAGTGAGACGTGGTCTTAACAGAGACTCTAGTACATGGGAATCATCTAACCATAGCTAGTCTGTTCCTGTGCAACCAACAGAAACATATTGCATAACCGCTCGGAGTGAGTTCAAGCCAGGCTCTGTTCCTTCTTTTACCCCTTCCTCAGTCCCAAAAGGCCGGGGGCCTCCTTATGGGAAGGGCCCACCTTCCCTCTCCCCTCCCTACAGGGAGGTCTCCAACCTCTGAAATACTTGTGCAGGGGGCCCGGCTGCCCTTAGGGTACCTACCGCAGGCACCCCCCACACCCAGGTTTGTCGCCCCCCCCTAAGGGCCGGTGCTAGGTTGTGCCCAAATGCGACTGCGTGGGTGGTTGATGGGTAAGGACCGTGTGTCAGCGACTGCCCAGAACCCTCGCGCCCCTGCCACCTCCTTTCAACCCGGTGGCAGCACTCCTTGGAGGGTCCAGGGACGCAGATGTTAAATTTGGTCAACAGGACGCAGCTAAGGACCCCAAGTGCCCCCCCCCCCCCAATCTGGACATCAACCACCAAGTTAAATACTACCATTGAAGAGAAGCAAAATACAGCGACTGTTAAACCAAACCAAGAGAACAAAACAACCTGATTAGATACCACACTTGAGTCCTCATCCAGCACTAGCACAAGACTTGCAGTGTTATCATTAAATCCAACTCTTCATCACCCAAACCTTGCTCTGAGGATGGTTGTGGGTAAAACTCAAGCCCACGCGACTCCTGGTAGGGCAGTGCCGAGTGCAGGGGGCCCACAAACTGCCGAACAGCACGTGGCTTCTGGGGGTGAATCATGAGCCCCCCACCCCCTCCTCCCTCAATCCATCAATCATAACATTTGTAAAGTGCGCTACTCACCCGGAAGGGTCTCAAGGCGCTGGGGGAGAGGGGTCCGTCTACTGCTCGAAGAGCCAGGTCTTGAGTTGCTTCCTGAAGGAGAGATGGTCCTGGGTTAGCCGAAGGGGGAGGGAGTTCCATGTCTTGGCCGCCAGGTAGGAGAAGGATCTTCCTCCGGCGGTGGCTCTGTGGATGCGTGGAACGGCGGCGAGGGCGTGGCTGGTCGATCGTAGCTGGCAGGTTTGCGTGTAGAAGGTCAGGCGGTTGTTGAGGTACTTGGGGCCCAGGTCGTGGAGGGCTTTGTGTGCGTGGATGAGGAGTCTGAACGTGATCCTCTTGCTGACGGGGAGCCAGTGCAGGTTTCTCAGGTGGCCGGAGATGTGGCTGTGTCGGGGGATGTCCAGGATGAGTCGTGCGGAGGCGTTCTGGATGCGCTGGAGTCTTTTCTGAAGTTTGGCTGTGGTTCCGGCGTAGAGGGTGTTTCCAGAGTCCAGTCGGCTGGTGACGAGGGCATGGGTGACCGTCTTCCTGGTTTCGGTGGGGATCCATCGGAAGATCTTACGGAGCATGCGGAGGGTGTTGAAGCATGATGATGAGACGGCGTTGACTTGTCTGGTCATCGAAAGAGAGGAGTCCAGGATGAAGCCCAGGTTAGGTGCGTGGTCCGTTGGCTTTGGAGTGGTGCCCAGGGCAGGTGGCCACCAGGAGTCGTCCCAGGCGGTGGGCGATGATCCCAGGATGAGGACTTCCGTCTTGTCTGAGTTCAGTTTCAGGCGGCTGTCCTTCATCCACTCGGCGACGTCTTTCATCCCTTCGTGTAGGCTGGTTCTGGTGGTGGCGGGGTCGTTGGTGAGGGAGAGGATCAGCTGGGTGTCGTCGGCGTAGGAGATGATGTTGAGGTTGTGTTGGCGTGCGATGGCCGCGAGGGGGCTCATGTAGACGTTGAAGAGGGTGGGGCTGAGCGATGATCCTTGTGGTACGCCGCAGATGACTTCGGTGGCCTCGGATCTGAACGGGGGGAGGCGGACTCTCTGGGTTCATCCGGCGAGGAACGAGATGATCCAATCCAGTGCCTTCTCTTGGATTCCGATGTTGCTGAGGCGTTGCACTAGGGTGTGGTGGCAGACTGTATCGAATGCTGCGGAGAGGTCCAGGAGAATGAGGGCCGCTGTTTCCCCGTTGTCGAGCAGGGATCTGATGTCGTCAGTGGCTGCGATGAGGGCGGTCTCGGTGCTGTGGTTGGCTCGGAAGCCGGAATGCGAGTGGTCGAGGGATCCGTTCGTCTCGAGGAAGGTGGCAAGCTGTCTGTTGACGGTCTTCTCGATGACTTTGGCAGGAATTGGGAGGAGCGAGATGGGGCGGAAGTTCTTGAGGTCGGTGGGGTCCGCTGTTTGTTTCTTCAGGAGGGCGCTGAGCTCGGCGTGCTTCCAGCTCTCCGGGAAGGTGGCGGTGTTGAAGGAGGTGTTGATGATGTCCCGGAGTTGGGGTGCGATGATGGAGTCGGCCTTGTTGAAGACTTGGTGGGGGCAGGGGTCGGTCGGGGATCCGGAGTGGATGGTGTTCATCGTGCGGGTGATGTCTCCGGTGCTGACCGGGGTCCAGGCGCAGAGGGTGGTGGTGGGGGGCGTTGGTTCACTGGTTGGGTGCGTTGTCTGTGCGTCGAAGCTGTTGTGTATGTCAGCGATCTTGCGGTGGAAGAACGAGGTGAGTGAGTCGCAGAGGTCTTGCGAGGGTGTGATGTCGTTTCCGGCGCTGGGGTTGGAGAGATCTTTGACGATGCTGAAGAGTTTCTTGCTGTTGTGGGCGTTGTTGTCCAGTCGCTCAGCAATGGTAATCAAACGAACATTCTAGTCTGCACATGTGCATGTATGGTTCATGCCCTGGTGGTATGTTGGTCATATGTACCCGTTTGAACAAAAGCTGCTCAACCAGAATGCAAGGGATTAAATGTACACATTGTGGTATCATCGCATTGAAGACCCCACGCGACTTGTCGGAGAGTTGTTTGCCTGTGTGAAGTGACGTGTGGGGCAGTCGGGGGCTCCTCGGGTCAATGCTGCTGTGCGAATGAGCTGCAGTGCGCCTCCCGCTATAGGAAGGAGCAAATGTAGATTTATTAATGCAGTTGCTCTAAACCTGCTATTGGGCTGCATTTATTTCCACTGCCATGGCACACATACATATTTATCTTTAGATCATTTTTGTACTCCTGGTTCATGGAATCCCTGCTTTACTTACATCTATGCGCTTCCTTGGTGTTCCCATGCATGCTGGAAATATTTCTTTAAAACTGAAAATTGACACTGAAAATGGGGTTGAAAATTCAATGGACGATGGTGATCTTGTTTCTCTCGCAAACATTTAAAATGGGCTTTAAACTCTATAATCGCGTGCAAACCCGCATGTGGAGGAGTGTGAGGTGTAGAACGAGCGGTTGGGGTCTTTAGAGATTCATGGAAGTGTGTGAGAGGGAGGGGGAGGCTCTACACACCCAGAGTTGTAGCAATACGTACATTTCTGCTGCAGTCCCAGCTCAGATAAGATGTCAGAAATATTCTATACTCGCCGATCTTTTCAAGCGCAGCGTTAATCTGTGACAAACCTGGACCATGGGTAGAGGACTGCCTCGGGGGCCACTGTTGTAGCGAGAGGGTGATGTCTCCATGGATCCGACAGAAATGGAAGTGAAGGAATATAGAGTGAAGGAATATAGAGTGAAGGAATATAGAGTGAAGGAATATAGAGTGAAGGAATATAGAGTGAAGGAATATAGAGTGAAGGAATATAGAGTGAAGGAATATAGAGTGAAGGAATATAGAGTGAAGGAATATAGAGTGATGGAATATAGAGTGAAGGAATATAGGGTGAAGGAATATAGGGTGAAGGAATATAGGGTGAAGGAATATAGGGTGAAGGAATATAGGGTGAAGGAATATAGGGTGAAGGAATATAGGGTGAAGGAATATAGGGTGAAGGAATATAGGGTGAAGGAATATAGGGTGAAGGAATATAGGGTGAAGGAATATAGGGTGAAGGAATATAGGGTGAAGGAATATAGAGTGATGCACGTGAGCGCGATATGTTTGTTGCATCAACAGTTCTGAAAGACCGTGTAATGTCCATCTTGCGGGATTCTGTGATTCAACTCCACAGGAATGTATCCATTTGACATTCTGAAAAGTAACGAGATCTGATATAATAATCCAGAGGTTGATGAACCCACACCAGAAGCCTTCTCACTGGACATAAATCAAGGGGGGCCAGGGGGAGCATTGCTTAGCCCGGGGGAGTTCCCCTTTGTGGGGCATCAGTCACCTCCTAATAAGATACCTCGAGTGTTTCCGAAACAACCTGCTCTGTTCTAATCTGTACATTTCCTTTTTGCAGGCTGTTCACCTGGACATTTCTAGGGGTTCCCTTAGGCGCAGTGTGTATTGGTTTGGTGATGAAATAAAAGCTGAGATGAGTCATCTGTATTCGTATTTGCAAGTTTCTGGAGAGTGGTCCTGCCGAGAGGGCACTGGTGCACATCTGGACACTGGTCTGTTAGTGATGGATTCGAGCTTTTCCAGATTTAATTCTTGATTGGATCGCACAGGACGCGCTCAATCTGTTCTGAAGCGCATCTCCTGCATTTCGCTTTCTTCAATAAATTAGTTTTTTTTTCGCTGGACTGGGAACCATCGTCGGGAATGTAGGGTTTTGAATTGTACATATTTTGATCCTGCTTCTGAGATTGCTTAATCTTCCCTTCTTTCAGAAGTAGATGAGACCTTGTTGGGGAACTCTGGTTTATACCTTCCCATATCTCCATCTTCAACAAACCTCAGTGATTCAACTGAGTGCATTTACATCTTCCTGAATAAGATAACTCGAGATTATTTTCCACTAGTGTGACCCCAACCCCATGAGGTGCATTTAAATATATATATATTTTTTTTACCAGAGGTGGCTTCCAAAGGAACCAGTGTCAGACTGAATTCTTGCTCCATTGATGAAGAGAAAGTAGTTTATTTCTTTTTGTGGCGTTTATTTCCTGGTGTGCTGTTGTGTTCCAGGTTTTGATTGCCGTGTGTCGTTCCTACAGTCTAATCTAAAGACCTCTACGCTGGTCATAGTAGGGATTTTGGCTTGCGAGACCAGCATCGCCTTCAGTAGCCGGATACCACCAGACTGGAGTCATTGCATCCGTTTCCCAAACCCTGCGTGGGACTGTCCTGGTTCAGTTCAGTTCATTAGAACATGTCTCAGTATTTCTCCAGCCATTGATAATTCCAAGATGGAAAAGTTTAAATGTAGTTTTTGTGCCACCTATGACATTTGGTAGATCCCCAGCTCAACAGATCTGAAGTTCTCACCCTTGGGAAACCACTTGTTTTGGAGCAGATTGCAATGAATATATAACTAAATATTGTTGTAATGCACATGTATATAGATGCTCCTTTCAGGATACGTGGACGCGGTCTGCCAGTGTTCCCTGATCTTCTTACACACTACAGCCGGCAGCAGGTTGTCCATCAAGCGACGGGTTCTGAAATGAGCCTCAACTGGGGTCTTCCCAAGTCCTGCCCATAGAGCATGACCAGGACGAACCTCAATCACACTGGGTGGAACCCACTCACCGCCTCTATAATACAAGTCCCAAAGGTGCCCTAGAATGAAGCCGGTCCAATCTGCCGGTCACGCACCCCTTTCAGAGGTCCCCCTTCAGTGTACGATCAGTAGCGTCGCGTGAATCCGGCAGGTCGTACCAGACTACTGCCCAACAATGGAAGTGCCAGACCAATGCTGGAATCCAGCCTTACTACCTCCACACCCAGTCCTCCTTTGCATCCTATCTTCAATTCCAACTCTACTGCTAAAGTAGGAATCCATGTTCCATTTGATTTGGAAAAGACCATCCGCTGATACCCGGAGTCCTCCCTCTGAGCCCTCTACCGCTCTAGGTTGACAATGGGATCACTGACATTGAACAAATGGAATTTAATCCATTTCACAAAACATCTGGTCGTGCTCCTAGAAGTCTTTCATCCACTGGCCTGATCACGCGCTGGCTGTTTTCCATTAATGGTAGACTGAAGAAGTTTTTGCACTGAGCTGTGGGTGCTTTGGGGGCTGACAGGGTCGAAGTTTTGCGCACTAGCAGTGATTTTTCATCATCAGACTTTGGCTCAGAACAAGAGACCTAAAGGCAGAAAAGGAGGATAGAGGGTGGGAGAGCGACAGAAAACCAGCGGCACAGGGAGGAAGCAGGGCTGAAAAAGAACCCGAATTTTAGAGATAAAGGGGCAGGGCGTGTCTGTGGTGTATTACAGAGGCATGAGGTGGAACCCAGTCTACGCAGCCTTGGTGTCCCTCAACCCCGACATTTGGCAGCCCTGTGGCAGGCTTCTGAGAAAACCAATGAACCCTGGCACTTTTTCCTTTACAAATTAAGCTGTACACTAAAGAGGCTGATACAATCTCCATGAAAGAAACATGAAAATTAAACAAGTAGGCTCACCTGGGATACGCAGAAAACTAAGTGTACATATTCCAGTTTTAGGTTAGGTATGGTTATGTATTAGACTCATGTTAAGGTTAGCCATCAAAGATATGTAAATATGTGTATTTCAAATGTTAATGAATATGTTTGGGTTTTCTGCGTATAAAAAATTGTGCTAATAATTTTAATTATGCTTTATTACTTGTAATAAAATACGGCCGGGGTTATCCGACCCCCTAATCCAATTTCTGTGTTTGGATGAATTATTATCGGTGCCTCGGGGGAAAGAGGGGGGGTTGCAAGCAAGCGGGATCCCTGTCCAGAGGGTAGTGTCGGGGGGGGGGGTCGGGGGGGGGGTCAAAAATATCAACACATGAGAGGGGACTCTGCAATACCCGGCCATATTGAATTTTCACCCGCAGGCAGCAGGGAGGATGACAAAGTTCCCATCATATCTGTGAAAGATTAGAGTCCCACCCTTCCAGATCTGGTGGCGGCCTCCTCCCTAGAGAAGCGCACATGAGTGTCATATAAAAATGTTTTGCACATTCTAGGTCAATTTGCGCAAGCGTGACTTCTGCAACAGTTGGTTGAACCGACGATAGGTTGTGAGGGACACCAGTTCCCGGACCTTGTCATTGTGCATCTTGGTGGTAATGACTTGGTATAATTGGGCCATAAGGCCCTCCGGGAAGCAATTCTGAAAGAGTTTGTGCACCATAGTAGGGTCTTCCCCGATGCTGTCATCACCTGCACTCGGATGATACCGCGTCACAATTTGGGTACGGACATTAGGTCTAGAATGATTAGCGTGTCCGTCAGGCGGCTAATCTCTGAGTTCTCCAAGCTGAGCCAAGGCCCCTGGCGTCTATGGAATATCCCGCGCAGATTTCTGAGGGGCGATGTTCTGTTTCACTGGGATGATGCGCGTCTCCCTGATGCGGGAACGGATCTGTTAATAGAGGACATGAGGGCGTTTACTCAGCCTCTTTTCTGTAGTTGGAAGTGTGAAAGACCTCACTGCCCTGGTCGCCCTTGTGACAGGAACTCGACTACAAAGTTCACTTCTGATCTGCAGAGGGGTCCTCCAATTGATACTTCCCAGACCAGCACTGAACTCCTGATTCATCTACAGGGTGGACCACCGGCTTAGGGGTTGGGCTCACGGTGTCCCTGTGTTGAACGTAGGGCTGTAGCTCCTGATCCCACTAATTGCAGCTCCTCAGGCAGCCTGGTGGGGAGGGGCGGGACCCTGGGATGCTGACATGGGTCCAGGGAGTTGGGACCGCCCCTCATTGTTGCAGGTGGTTCCACCTATCTGCTCCATGGGTGTAAAGGATTGCCGAAGACCTCGGTGCTGGAATGTTCATGGCGGAGGCCTTGTTTATGTCAACTGTATTCTTGCCCTTGAATCTTAGGATCTCTTATGATTCAGTCATGTTTCTCGCTTCATTTGTAAAGATGTACATCATCGCTTCTTGTATGATATCTCTCGGGTGCATTGAACATTACAATGTTAATGTAATTTGTTGTGCTTCACTCACTTGTAATTAATAGGATTTTACCCACAAAACACTGTCAGTGTCTCGTTTGGGGGCTTACGGTTCAGATTTGGGTATCCGGGTCCGGGTCTTATGACGTATCAACACCGGCAACATTTCAAATCCCGCTAGGTTTGTGGGATGGACTCTCGGTGGACCGCCGTCCCAGTGCAGCCACCTAATCTTATAATACATGTACTGGACTACAGCCGTCTTCTGTCTGAGGTCAAAGATGTCTGAATCCCGGTCCTGTTGGACCTTTCGGCTGCTTTGATGATGTTCGTAATGCTGTTCCACTGCAATGGAGAAGCCTCTGCCTGCCTCTAGGCCCCGCTGTTCAATGCTTGTTTTCCTTCACATTAATAGGGGCTCAGGACCTCATTCACCAATCGGCCATATATCCCAACAGACTTCCACTTGTCTAGTCCTGAAATGCCCTGGGCCCATGCAGTGGTATCTCTATCTTCATACCTAGGCAGACACCAGGGCCTCCATCTTGCATCTGCCCCACTTTCTTGGTTTATGCCAAGGTGCATCCTTAACTCAATGTGCCCGGTGCAGACCCGAACAGTGTGCCTGATTACACAAACCAGCATTTACAATGCAACGGTCTTGGCATTGTTAAAGTTAGAGCTATTGGCATTGCTCATGACATTATTTTTGTTTGTTTTTAAAACATTTAAAGAAACGGCATTGTTATTTACAATGTCAATAGCTTAATCACTCTCAAATGTGAGACCTATTGCATTTGCACCCACACACACAGAGCCACCCACAGAGCCACTCGCATAGAGCAACCCACACACAAATAGAGCCGCCTACACACACGCGCAGTAGCCCACTGACCTATTTACATTATGTGCACTTTGTGATCTGCATGATATATGTTCTTTGCTGCAGGCACATTAACCCTATGTGCTACCTTTCCAGGAGTCACAACTTCCACTCGACAAAACTCCGATCTCTCTAGGAAGAACATTAAACATCAATCATAAGTATACAGTTTTAGAAAAATACACTTAGTGATCCTCCTAGATAATAAAGGCCACGCGAAAACAACTGAAACATTGTGCACAAGTCTGTTGTGAGAGACACTGACAGTTCTGACGTTGTTCAGCTAGTTCAAAGACACTTCATCTGGCCCAGGCCTGTCCACTTGGTGAGTGAGGGAGGGATGCAGTATATCCTGTTGATTTCAGAGGAGTGGCATCCTTACAATTCAAAAGAGTGTCTTTCAATGTCTCTGAGACATACATCTGTGCAAGCAGAACCTGGGGTTGGATATATTGTAATGTTAACCACACGGAGGTCTGTTAGCTGCTGTCATCAGATATGTACTTAGTAGTAAGAAAATGTCAAGGACATTCTCCAGTCAGTCAGTCAATTTTCTTTATTCGATTAATAAAAATCATAAAAGATCGAGCAAGAAAATACATAACATGATTACATCAGATCATAACATTTGCATACAATTATCAGTAGAAGGAAAAAGAAACAGTTAAAATTTATACATCTAAAACATTCATAAATATGTTAAAAAACAAAGAATAAAAAGAAGGGTACATTATATAAAAGAGGAAATTCATTTCTCGCAGATAGAATGCCTATGCCTTATTTGGTGCCTCTTCACGCGTACTCCTGCCACTAGAAAACTAGCGACAGCGAAGGCTACATTTATATTAGGAAGGAGTTGCAAAAATAGCAGGGCTGGTTTTACCTGAATAAAGCCCTGGGTGCGTAAGATAGGGAGCAGGTACCTTTTTCTAATCTCAGTGTAATGGCCACAAAACATAATAAAATGCATCGTGTCCTGTACCGAAAAACAATCGCAGTCACAGGGTTCAGCGTCATCAGGACTAGCCCAGGTTCCAAAGTTACCTAGGATAAAGTGAATTAAATTGAAGCGAAATCTCGTTAAAAGAAAGCGATGGTAGGGATTTGTTACCCACAGAAGATATGGTTCCATTCCAGGAACAGAGGTGAGCAAAAAGTAATTCCTTACCATGGGTTTTTTTGACTCGTGTGCTTCCCTTTCCAGAGCATATAGATTTAACAGGGTGTGTTTAACTAATTTTAAATCTTCATAAATTATTTCGTCTGGAAATGAGAAGAGCTCCAATCGACCTGCTAAGGACAGCTGAGTTCTCACATATCTTACCCATGGGATTTTGAGTGCGTTGTCCAGGGCTAAACAATCTTTTAAAATGGTGTGATTTAAAGTAAGCTCCGGATTAAGCCAAATTTTTAGCCACCCAGTCACTGGTGCTAATTTCAAGATGTCAGATATGTAACCCAATCCTAACTCTTTATGTAAAGCCAATGTCGGGGTTGATTGGGGAACAGACAGAAGTGATCTTAAAAATTTATTTTCTGCGTTCTGTATTTTAATGGGGTTAGTATAGCCCCAAATAGTGGAGCCATACTGGGCGATTGACAGGCATTTTGCTTTGTAAACTTTGATTATACTTTCCATGGGGCGAGCGCCCAGTTTTTTGGCAAAACCCATCAGTCCTGCAGTAGCTCTGGTGACAGCATTACTTTTAACCAGAAGCTGGGGGCCCCAGGAGCCCCTTTCATCAAAAATCACACCTAAGTATGGGAAAGAAGGAACTCTTTTTACCTCCTTCCCTGCGCAGTGAAATGTTATCATCTTTTTTTTTCTACCTGCATGTCCAGAGATCATTACATGAGATTTATCCGTATTAATTTTCATATCCAAAGATACCATAAAAGCTCCAAAAGATGAGAGGAGTTTATTCAGTGCAACTCCAGAACGTGCGAGAAGAACGGCGTCATCCGCGTACAGTAGGACGGGTATCTTTGTCTCCCCTGCACGCGGAATATCGCTGTGTGATGTTTGCATTACTGTCTCAAGGTCATTAATATATAAAGTAAAGAGAAGGGGGGCGAGTATACACCCTTGTCTGACCCCTCTCTCAGACTTAAAGAGACAGGTGCATCTTCCTTCCCTAGTGACTCTGACAGAAGTCATGAGATCCTTATGTAGCTCCGCTAAATAATCGACTAGGGGCGGATCAAGGCCCATGGTCAACAGGATCCCCCAGAGCTTCGACCTGTTAACCAGGTCAAAAGCTGAGGAGAGGTCCATAAAGGCCATGTACAGTGAACCACCCCTAGCGACCACATATTTGTTTATAACAAGCTCCAGGTTTAGGCATTGATCTAGGGTTCCTCTTTTGGCTCTAAAGCCATATTGTGCATTAGATAAAATGCCCTTACTTTCTAAAATCGTGGACAGTCTACCTAACAGGACTCTCCCCAAAATTTTGACACTTGAGTCAATAAGGGAGATAGGCCTATAACAGGCCGGATCTGTCCGCTGTCCCTTTTTGAAGATAGGCACAATAGTTGAAATTAACCAGCTGGAAGGGAAAATAAATTCCCTAGTGGCGTTAAAAATATTGGTTAAAATTTTTGAGCTAAATTGAGGGGCGGTCTTAAAGAAGTCTGCTGGGACCCCGTCTGGCCCCGGTGCCTTTTTACAGAGTGTGTCTTTTAGGGCAAGTATCACCTCTTCTTGGGTAAAAGGGGGAATCTGAGACAATGGTTTTAACGCTGTTGATTTACAGTCTATTGTGGTATGAGTTTGACTATAAATATTACTAAAATGTGAAACCCACTGTTCGTCTGGGATAATAGTCAGCTCTCTGATTATCTAATCCCACAAAATATGGATGGTTTATGACTGCCCAAAATTTCGCACTATCTTTCTGTGTCTCGGGCAGTAACAAATCATTCCAAGCCTCATTTTTAATCTCAGACTTCCTCTTCCTAATAGCAAGATTGTATTGTTTCCTCAATGATGCTATCAGGACTCTATTTCTAGGTTTACACTTTAACGCCTTTAGAAGGGCTGAATGGGCCCTAGAACAGTTTGAATCAAACCATCTAGGTCCAAATGATTTATTCTGCTTTGCCTTTACGGTCAGATCTAAGTTAACTTGATGACATATGGCACCAAAGGTATCAACCACTTTGACACTCGAATTTTTATTATCGAGACAAATAGCAATTTCATCAGGAACTTTTGCCAGTGTCTCCTGTAAAAAAGACATTGGGATAACTTGGTCCCATTTTAACCTGCGATCTTGATCTTTAAGCTCAAGGCCTGTCGCACACAATGTGTCAATCTTCCTATTTTCAAGGACTCCGAATGCTAAAACCTCTAAAATCACAGGATTGTGATCACTAAAAACAGACGTTTCTACTCCATATGTTAATATTTTAGATAAAATACTCAAGGAAACAAAAATATAATCTATAATTGTACCAGATTCATGACCCACGTATGTTGGTAGCCTCAAGTCATTTGAGCAGGTGCAAAATTCATAGAGGTTGAGGGTAGCCAGAAATAATTCCAAGATCTCTCCGCTTGAAGTGTGTTCAAAATGCGGAGGTAAAGGATAAAAAGGAAGTATCTCAGTTTCCCTCTGACAACCTGCCAAGCAGAGGTGGATATTAAAATCCCCCATTAGGATAACCTCAAATTCACAACTACTATTCTCAATATGAGTGGATAAGAGGTCCTGTAAGGCTAACAAATGCTCGTTTGGAAATTGACTGGTCATAGAGTTATAAAAATTCACAAGTAAAATAGGGTTACAGTTAGATAAAGTCAGTTCAACTATTAAGCAATTTTTGGATTTAGACTGAATGTATTTAGGTTTTCCTTTAACGTCAAGAGAAATATACACAACTAGCCCGCCCCTAGCTCTTCCTGCTTTACTGGGGACTGCAGGTACTGAAAAATTAGAGTAGCCGTCTAAGGGCAAACACTCTAACGGGTCCCAAGTTTCTTGGAAAGCAAGAATGTCGTAACTCCTGATTTTATCCAACCATATTTTATCTTTAAATTTGGATCTAAGGCCAGCAATGTTCCAGCTCAAAATTCTACAGGCTCTATTGTCTGCAGAAAACTGAAGAGGTAAAACAAGAGTCTGCTGTGGTTCCTCAGCATTATCAAATGGGCTTGGCAAAAGTCAATCATTTTGATCCAGAAAAGAAAGTGGCGCAAAACGGTTAAGCAATTCCAAAGGTTGTGTAACAGGGTTGAATACGAAAGGTTGTTGTCGATAGGCTGGTGCGTTATTCCTTATATCTTGGCCCCATCTGGATTGAAAATCCCAATTTGTGGTTCGTTCTGGAAAAGGAGTCCTTGGGATTGATACATTTTGTTGTTCCCCATAAAAGAATTTCAAAGTTAGGGGAACGACAGTACCTTGTCTACGTTGAGGGGGGAAGGATATTTACAAGAATATTAGGAAGAACATTTTGATTTGCAAAGCTCACAGCCACGCAATCGCCTTTAAATTTTTTAGGGCGATTTCCCAGCCAAGGAACCCTAAATGCTGATTTAATTACACTTGCAAGATGTTGCTGACCTCCTGGAGCTAACCGCACGTTGCTGCTTAACCAATGTAAAGCTTTGCTACACAGTGAGTTAGAACTTTCCACCGTGCCACTTTCTAGAAGAGGAACATTTGCAAGGACTAACACCACAGGTGTGGCTTCAACAATAAATTGCAGGGGGTCCGATGTAGAGGTGTGGGGTTGTAATGCTTGCATATGGGTAACATTTGCCACAGAATTTGAATTTACTGGGAGGCGTTGAAGCGTAGAAGTCCCAGCGACAACATTGGGAATCAGTGTCACTGGTTTGCCCCCAGATGGCTCTGTTCCCTTTCCAACCCCCAAAGTCATTCCATCAGCTGCTTCCCCATGATTATTGCTCAAAGAAGTCACTAACGTGGTTAAATTTTCAATGCCACTTGCAGCTATATTTTGCTGCCCACCCAGCTTCTTGACCTCAGCTTGTAATTTGTCTATCTTGGAGATGAGGGGTTTAATGATGGAATTAATTTTAGTCTCGATGAAATCCGCAATTTTTTCTAAGAGAGCTTCTTCAATAGGACAAATAGGAGAAACCTCAGCGTGGTTCATTTGTGTAGATTTTGAGGTATTAGCCCTCTTCCATTTAGCCCCAGAGCGTAGACCACCCCGTTTAAGGGGAATCTTTGCACATTGACGTTTGGTTCTAACTTCATGGACTGTAGGTGTTGCATCAAGGATGGACACCTCGGATGTCTGAGACTGTGTATCTTGGTCAGAATTAATATCATTCACATCATTTATATCACCCTCAGTTAAAGAATCTTCAAAGGCCGGAGTTGCATTGACCGGGATATCAGGTGTGGCTTGTAAGGCAGTGTCCACTAACGTGGTGGCGCTGAAGACATTTTGTGTGTTAATTTCGTCAGACGAAGGGATAGCAAAAGAGGGTGGGGACAAACAAAGTAGGTCCGGTGATTGGCTCAACCCCAATGACTCCCTCCTTTGCGTATTGATTTTCTGGACAGTCTGTACCAGATAATTGTTCATCTTATTATTTTGAACTGTTGCAGCTTTTTTAGGCATGACTTAAACTGCAACCGCAAAACTTTCACGAATATAAATGTAGGGGCTTCTTAATGCTCGACTTACTTGCACAATGATGTCCAATGTGACTCCGGCAGCATATGTGGCCCTGCCCCTGCCTTTTCCTGCCGATGAGGGCCGTAGAGGGCCCGCCCTTTGCCCGGGCTTCGCTCCGGGCGTCCCGCGAAGCGGGCCTGACGCTGAATTTATGCGCCTCCTGGCGCTGTTGGTGCGTGCGTTGTTGTGCGCCGCCGCAAGTGCTGCCGGGATTCGTAGTCCCGAGCGGCGGCGCGGAATCTAGCTGGAAGAGACTCTTGGCGATGGCGGCACAGAAGCGTGGACTGCACGGACTCTTGGCGGTGGCGGCGTGTAGGTAAGTTCGGTTCCCCCGCTCCGCCGGCCTGACGCTGAATTTATGCGCCTCCTGGCGCTGTTGGTGCGTGCGTTGTTGTGCGCCGCCGCAAGTGCTGCCGGGATTCGTAGTCCCGAGCGGCGGCGCGGAATCTAGCTGGAAGAGACTCTTGGCGATGGCGGCACAGAAGCGTGGACTGCACGGACTCTTGGCGGTGGCGGCGTGTAGGTAAGTTCGGTTCCCCCGCTCCGCCGGCCTGACGCTGAATTTATGCGCCGCCTGGCGCTGTTGGTGCGTGCGTTGTTGTGCGCCGCCGCAAGTGCTGCCGGGATTCGTAGTCCCGAGCGGCGGCGCGGAATCTAGCTGGAAGAGACTCTTGGCGATGGCAGCACAGAAGCGTGGACTGCACGGACTCTTGGCGGTGGCGGCGTGTAGGTAAGTTCGGACATTCTCCATAAAACGAGAGTAGTAGTATATCTGTGGATGCAATGACCGAAGAAGCAAAATTCCAATGGGGCGGCACACTATGCTAAGCAAAGATTTTTAGTTTGTGTTTTAACCTCTTCAGTGCCCATGACGAGATAGTCTCGTCATGGAGCACGGTTGCGCTGTGCCCATGACGAGACTATCTCGTCATGAACCCCGCCCGCTAATGCAACGCCCGGCACAGGGCGGGGAAAGGGCGGGGCACTGAAGGGGTTAAGCCACGCCCTTAATTACATTGGCCACGCCGCTATGAGAGACACCCCAGTTTTTTCATCCCACTTAAACCCCTGGACCTAATGACCACAGCTGCCAACTTTGGGGCTAGTGATTCAGATTCAAGTCATGGCGTCGGTTCAACCCATGTGATTTGGGGCAAATCACATCTTCCAATGTCGGTTGATTGTGTAATGTAATTAGATGCTCATGTAAATCGATGTGGTGTTTTTGGGCCAAGTTCGCGCCATATCAAACTGTAAACTTGAAAGAAAAGACTAATGAGATCCTCAGTTTGAAAATGCGAGGAAACTGGAAACTAAAATCTATTTTAAAATGTACGACGCATGACAAAACGCTTCTTGTCTCCCCAGCTTCTGTTTCTGACAGGACTAGTGACGAGCGATTTTTTTGTTTGTTTGTTTGTTTGTTTTTTTTTTTTTTTTTATTTATTTTTTTTTTTTATAAAGACTAACTCAGCCTCCTCCACTGTCTTGAATCGAAGGAATTGGGAAATCTGTTTTGTCCTGCAGCATGGCGGCCGCTACTCGTTTACCAAAAGCCCATTTAGCATTCTAGTTGTTTATTGGAACTGTGTTCAGAGGACGGAAGTCAATGGATTGCCAAATACACTTCCTAGTCGGCAGCTCATGCGTAGAATATAGCCAAGGCAGCTGGTGTGATAGGTAATGAGCAAATACATTTTTCCTGGGTTTTTTTTCTCTTCAATAAATCCCCACTTCATTATTCCCAGATTTCTGCATCTACGAGGAAGTAGTCCCTCTGTTTTGGCAGGGCACTGGTTGGCCGTTTTGGTGTGGGGTCTACTGTATTATTATCTGGAGCAGTTGCTTAGCAATGGTGCCATCGGTTTAATACATTCAAGGAAGATGCTGCCCTCCTACCTCGGTTTCGTATTAAAAGCTCACCTTCGTCGGGGGCAGTGGACCCTTGCAAATGTTAGGTTTGGAGGTTGTAAGTTTTGACATTTATACCGCGATAACCTTGGGGGCCTCTAGGACTGTTTAAAGAAAACAATTAAAACCTAAAATCAGTCCCAGCGCCTTACCTGGCGAGAGCCATGAACACCGCCGCCTTTCTCTGAGGTCAAGCAGAAATGCCTCGGAGAAACGCAGCTGCATTTTCAGATTCGGGGGCGTGTGTTTCTTTCTCTCCTCTTGCCATTGGCTGGAATGTTTACATTCCAGAGGAGAGAAAGAAAGTAAAAAACACGCCCCCGAATCCGAAAAAGACAGGGCTTGTTTGGAGAGACAAAGCTCTTCTCCAATGGCTGACCAGCATTTAAGAGGCCAGCCAATGATGAAGAGGGGCGGTTTCAAGCCCCTCTTCTGAAAAACGTTAAATCTCGCGAGCGAGAATGCGCAAGCGCAGCCTTCGCTAGCTGAGACCTAAAAAGGGGCTGTCTTCCTTCTCTTCCCACTGGCTCCCTGAGGAAATATTGCTTCTGATGCTTAGTTTCCAAGGACTCAGGCCTACACTAAATTGGATTAAAAAACACACAAGACTTGATACAATTTGGAGAGCAGGGGCAGCCCTAGATTGGACGAGCATTGCACAGCATCCTGTTTTAAGACTACTAGGACTTCATTTAACACTGAATGGCCTGGGGTTGACGGACTTTACACCTGCTCAGTCAGACACTACACCAGGCCGGAAGTAGTATGAAAACACCCTGTCCAGGTACAGGCAGACCAGGCAGGTACAGGCAGGTACAGGCAGACCAGGCAGGTACAGGCAGACCAGGCAGGTACAGGCAGACCAGGCAGGTACAGGCAGACCAGGAAGGTTCAGGCAGATCATGCAGTACACTGGCTCGTTCATCAGAACGAAGGCCCAGGAAGTTCTTCTGAATAAAAAAAACTTGCTAAACTCGAAGTGCTGCATTGAAAGGGGCCTCGTGGTTGTGCTCGGAGTTCTGCGCTTTGTCGTTCAGGAGTTTTTACGCGTAATTCTTTGAGAGCACAACTCTAGGTGCGGGGATACTTTCAGACTTTGCGCTCGAGCTGTAATTGCACCAATAATGTGGGTTTTTTTTAATTGAATTTGAACAATAGCCACTTTAATTGATAGAAATCAAACTGTAATTTAATCCATTCAAACGGCTTCCCTGCGTTACACTTGGGGTCATTTGATGGTTGGTGGAAGTGGGGCACCCTCTGGTATAGCTGCTGCCTGGCGGTTCTAGCGCCTCATTGACTGCTTCAGGGCCCCGAGTGTCTGATAATGGGGCATTGACCAGGGCGATTGGTCTGTGGCATTCAGAAGCCCCGCTTATCTAAGACCGGTTCTCTACTCCGATTGTAGGGTGAGGTGGGGGGACCTTTTTTTTGTTTTTGCTGTAATATCAAAGGTAGGATACAGAGGAAGGTTAGTGCTGTACTTGCAGTCTAGGATGGGTAGTAGTGCCAGAGATGGGGCAGAGGGAGGGAAGGCGGGTGGTGTCTACGATGTGTAGTAGTGCCAGAGATAGGGCAGAGAGAGGGTAGGCGGGTGGTGTCTAGGATGTGTAGTAGTGCCAGAGATGGGGCAGAGGGAGGGAAGGCGGGTGGTGTCTACGATGTGTAGTAGTGCCAGAGATAGGGCAGAGAGAGGGTAGGCGGGTGGTGTCTAGGATGGGTAGTAGTGCCAGAGATAGTGCAGAGAGAGGGAAGGCAGGTGGTGTCTACGATGTGTAGTGTCAGGGCACAGAGTAGGAAGGCGGGGCGGTGTCTAGGATGTGTAGTAGTGCCAGAGATAGGGCAGAGAGAGGGAAGGCGGTTGGTGTCTACGATGGGTAGTAGTGCCAGAGATAGGGCAGAGGGAGGGAAGGCGGGTGGTGTCTACGATGTGTAGTAGTGCCAGAGATAGGGCAGAGAGAGGGTAGGCGGGTGGTGTCTAGGATGTGTAGTAGTGCCAGAGATGGGGCAGAGGGAGGGAAGGCGGGTGGTGTCTACGATGTGTAGTAGTGCCAGAGATAGGGCAGAGAGAGGGTAGGCGGGTGGTGTCTAGGATGGGTAGTAGTGCCAGAGATAGTGCAGAGAGAGGGAAGGCAGGTGGTGTCTACGATGTGTAGTGTCAGGGCACAGAGTAGGAAGGCGGGGCGGTGTCTAGGATGTGTAGTAGTGCCAGAGATAGGGCAGAGAGAGGGAAGGCGGTTGGTGTCTACGATGGGTAGTAGTGCCAGAGATAGTGCAGAGAGAGGGAAGGCAGGGTGGTGTCTATAATGTGTGGTGTCGGGGCACAGAGTAGGAAGGCGGGGCGGTGTCTAGGATGTGTAGTAGTGCCAGAGATAGGGCAGAGAGAGGGAAGGCAGGGTGGTGTCTATAATGTGTAGTAGTGTCAGGGCACAGAGCAGGAGGAGGGTGGCTAGGATATGTATGTGTGTGGGAGAGGACACAGAGGGAAGGCGGGGCGGTGTCTAGGATGTGTAGTAGTTTCAGAGATCGGGCACCCAAATTGAAGGCGGGGTGTTTGGGATATGTAGGGGTGTCACAGATAGGGCCCAGAGATAGAACACGGGGTAGTGTCTCGAATGTGTTGGGGTGTCGGGGACAGACTAGGGTGCCTGCTGTCTAGGATGTGCAATGTGTGAGGGATACGACACACAGGGACCGCTCGTGGGTAGGGTGGGTGGTACCCCCGTAGAAGCTCTCGCCCCTCCCAAATCTGACATCCTTAATTATTAAGCCCCAGAATACTCCGGTCCAGTTACACTGGTGCTGGCAGAATTAATGCCCGCGCAATGGACCGGTAAGAGGGTAAGATCTGGATATCATTCTTGGCACGTCCGTGCCCGGCCCTTGTCTTTATGACTGGGTCATTAACTCCGAGTGGCGCTGCTATGGCAGGGAGATGGCGCCGTGTCCGGTCATTCCGGATGCAGAATCATGTGTCATCCGTTACCGAGTGACGCGGCGAAGGGTGGGGCGGGTGCCTACTGCCGAGAGGCACTTCAAGTGCTCTTATCTGTTGATGTCATTACATCCGTGATGGCTGCCTTCATGTCCAGGCCTCTTTGTTAGGGAGGGTGATGGATGGGACATAGTAATCGGATTATCCCGCCTTTGGTAAGTGCCAGGGTGGTGCCATCTGTCGAGGAGGTGTGGAGCCCTGCTGGGCTCCGAGCAAAGGCGCCGAGAAGGAAAGTGAGGGAAGAGCTTCACTTGTGAGAAAGTAAGAGCAGGGGCCCAACGTGTTTTATAAGCCTGCCCCTGGCAAATGGCGGGATTAACAAATGTCCAGGCTGCCTGGTCCTCCTGATTGCCCCCCCCCCCCCCCCCCGCCTCTTCCTTCCACCACCCTGCACTTACTTCCACCACCCTACACTTCCTGTCTCTTCATGAATATCAAAGCTGCCTGGTCATGATGCCCCCTCCTGCTTCTATCTTCCATCACCTTCCACTTCCTGTCTCTTTACTTAATAAAAATCGAAGCTGCCTGGTCCTGATGTCACTTCCTGCCTCTTACTTCCATCTCCCTCCTCTTCCATCCACCACCCTACACTTCCTGTCTCTTCACTTCGTGAATATCAAAGTTGCCTGGTCCCAATGCCACATCCTGCCACTTCCTTTCACCACCCTACCCTTCCTTCTAGCACCCTCCACTTCCTTCCCCAACCTACACTTCCCGCCTCTTCACCTTGTGAATATCAAAGCTGCCTGTTCTTAATGCCACCTCCTGCCTCTTTCTTCCACCACCCTACACTTCCTGTCTCTTCACTTCGTGAATATCAAAGCTGCCTGGTCTTGATGCCACCACCCTACACTTCTTCCACCACCGTACACTTCCATTCACCACCCTACACTTCCTGTCTCTTCACCTCGTGAATATCAAAGCTGCCTGGTGGTGATGCCACCTCCTGTCTTTCTTCCACCACCGTACACTTCCTGTCTCTTCGTGAATACCAAAGCTGCCTGGTCGTGATGCCATTTCCTGCCTCTTCCTTCCAGCACCCTACACCTCCTGTCTTTTTATCTCACTCTTGAAGGTTCTTATTCATCCCACATCTTTCAGTGTTTTTCTTTCTGTAGTTTCTTGAATTTCTGCCGCTTGCTCTTAGTAAAAGTCTGGTGAAGAAAATAAACCCCGGTCATCAAAAGTGAGTGTCCCAGTCACCTGCCGCCACCTTCACAAAGTAAACACTGAGTAAAGGCGACTCTAAGTCAGATCCCAGCTCATTGGCTGTTAGTGGTGAGCACATGTCCGCGTGTGTGGAAGCGTCTAGATCTTGATGCATGAAGCACCTTCAGCCATCTGCAAGGATGGATACTGAATCCTCATATGGAGACCATGTGTGGGATATGATGGCCAGGGCAAAGCACATCATATGGAGTGGTTGGTAATCTTTCAAAGGAGTGTGGTATAAATGCCCGCCTCAAAGTAAAACCTGTATGAATCTGATATTTGGAAAGCAAAAACTAATCACCCCTGGGGGTCTCGAGGCACTCTGGGCCATCGGGGAGATTAAGTGAGCTGCTGCCCAGAGTAACGTGATGCTGAGCTGCCGCCGGGGATCGAACCGTGAGCCCCGGCCGTGCTCCATAGTCACCCGCTCTGGCTGCTGCACCACACCTCTCCAATCAAATCTGGCTTCTTCGGGTCGGTCCGCAGCTTGGAAAAATCAAAAACAGATATCGCATTTCTTTACGATAGACCTTCCATAGATTTGCAAATGTTTCAGGTTCTGAAAGGGACCTGATGAAATATTTCAGTTCTTCCAAAGTTTTTGGGTAGGAGGTGGCACCTGCTGCCATGATGGGAGCAGGCCAAGTACTGAGAACAAGCCAGAAAGTAAAGACAGCTTCTCATCCAGCTGTACTCTTAGCCATTTAGCTGTGTCTTGCTGAGGAGTCTGTCTACGCCTCCTTCAGAAGGACCCTCATACTGCGCAGCGCTGAGGGGACGGAAGCTTGGCATTGGTGTATTTCAACCTTCAGTCTAAAAAGCTGGGGTTTGCCAATCTGGTGCTTTGGGTGAACTGTAGATTCCAAGCATGGTTTCTCATGTAAATGGTTTACTCATCAACAAATCGGTAGCATTAAGCACACACTCTGGATAGACCCAGTAAGACCAGTTGTTTGTGGGACATCAACTGCACAGAGGGGGCTCCTCAACTAAATGTGATCAGATGTCTGTGGGACATCAACTGTACAGAGGGTCTCCTCAACTAAGTGATGTTTCAGGACCAACAAACTTTGCTGCTGAGCTTGTGATGAACATCTGCAGTGTTTTTGTTAGGTGCTGTAAAATGCTTTCAATCAGGAGAAAGAAAATTGTTCCTGGTTCCCAACTGCAGTGATGAGGGAATGACACTGCAGACCCTGTGGTTATGAAGATGTCCACAGCTGTGTAGTGATGAATTTGGAACTGCAATGTTCTTCTCGATGTGCCGTGTTTATCTTGTGTCTGCCCTGGAAGACCGGGTCCTCCATCTTCACTCCTCCAAACACAGTGCAACGGGGAGGGGATATCGCTGAGGGGAACACACATTAAAAAAATCATGGAAACCAGGCACAAGGGCCAGAATATTCTTCAAAACAGAAGAAGGGTTTAAGTACCCTAACCAATAAAGGCAAAGCACCCACACACATCTCTCAAACTCGGGAAGTGAACACCAGAACTAGGCAGCTCTTTCAAGCGCTTTC
Source organism: Triturus cristatus (assembly GCF_964204655.1). Lineage (NCBI taxonomy): Eukaryota > Metazoa > Chordata > Amphibia > Caudata > Salamandridae > Triturus > Triturus cristatus. The sequence continues at coordinate 1,059,435,759 of NC_140588.1, read as the reverse complement.
AGCAGTGCTATCGCTCACACTACAGAGTCCTTCCCGCTGAACAGAAGACACATTTCCTCTCCCTTTTAGACCAGGAACTTCTAAAACCGTGGGGATTATCACTCTGATATCCGCTTCAAATGAATGTGATCACAGAATTATTGTTATTCATGTATTTTGCATGCAACGGAAGGTTTTCATACTAGAAAAAAATATACCAAATTCCAACAAACTTATTTTTTCATGCAATGAAATGAATTACGCTTTCACTTTTAGCAAATGCACCATTTATGCCCAATCATCAGATGTTCATTTCATGAAGTTCTCAGATGTATTCCTTTCCGATAAGGATGGATTCTGCCATACATGCTCATGCAATACCCTCTCATGCCAACAACTGCCACCATTATGTTTGGCCCATCTTAATATCAAGGGTGAGGATTACCACCATTCTGCCAAAGTCTGTTACTCCAGCGGTGTACATCATGTGCCATGAATGCCCCCAATAGTTCAACAAATACCACAGTTAGGCTGGGGTTAGTCTACAGCAAGAGTAGGCAGGCCACCATCATGTCCTGGATGTGCACTATATGCCAAAAATAGCCTCCAGTATTCTCAGTATTAGTCTTTCAAAGGGCCATAGACGGTATTTCAGAATTATACAAGCACGCACACACTCATCCCCTCCCTGTATCTACCCCCCCCCCACCTCCAGCCATGAGCAGCCAGTGTGTAAGTTATGAATGCTGAGTTAGCTGGCCATAGCTTTAGGATGTGCAACTTTGCCCCAACTTTTGTTTCCATTAGTCCCAAAAACGGAAACACACAGAAACCTCTGTGCACCCAGATCCCTGCCCAACCTATCAAATCATTTACACTTCGCAGAGGCCACGCTCTGCTGGTCTGAGAAATAAAATGTGCGGAGCAGTAGCACATGTGGGGTGTTGACTTTTTCACAGAACCCAACATTGTGAGTACAGAGAGCCCATTGTGCACGGCCTTCTGCCTTACCAAGGGGAGATAAGGTGCGGAAGGTGGTCTTTGGCCCCATAACTGTTCAGACCGCTGCATCCAGCCATGGGCCATGTGACGCACACTCTGGGTGATGGACCCCTATCCAGAAAGCTACCGCTCCTAGCCTTGGTTCATGCACAGAAGTGCCGGAGTATTCAGAGACGAGCACCAGATTTATAAACCAGACCGGCACCAGATTCATAGAGCATCCCCACAATTCCAGTCAAATAATAACGTGCAAGCACATCTGTAAGTTGAAGGAAAGTCAAAAATTGCTTTCTATTTGAATTTCTTGTCTCTACTACAGCAAGAACTATCAATTGAAATTACAATGACCTGAAACTAGAGCTGTGCAGAGACTGAGCGCTTTTTAGGTCTCGCCTGAGCCTGCGCATGCGCTGCTCTGTTGAGACCTATAGTAAGCAGGGTTTTCGAAGTGCTACCACAGGGTGTTGCTGGCCTAGCACGCACGTGCAGCCGCCAGCTTTTAGCGTTATTACTTTCACTTTGCCACACCACTCACGTACTTGCCGTCACTCGCGCACCTCTCCTTTCACTTTTGCTGTCTTTCTAGCTGGTCCCTTGATCATTGTTCCAATTAGTGATAAAACATTAATGGGCTCAGCCTCCACCACACAGATGTGTCTGTTTCGTGGCTTCTTTCCAACATGCAGACATGCCCCACCTCTCCTCCACCCCCCGACCGCCTGCCCGTGCCCCCTCCTCTGATTTGAGTCTTGCTCACAAAGACTCCCATAACCACCACCACCACTCACTCTCCGACAAACGCGTGCAGACTCTCACAAAAACAAAAGGCAGCCGCTTGTTTAACGCCAGATCAGCTTTTGCATTTACATTTATCGATTTTTAATCCACATTCTATGCACATTTGAGGATTGCTCCTATTTACATAACATCAACATGTTGAAAAATTCGCCACGTCACATATATTAAGGAAGCTAAAGTCACCCCTGTGAAAGTCCTTAGTTCGCATATTTTTTAGGTTTCATTTTAAAGTTTTTGTTCAGTATGAGTCAGACTTTCGGTGCATATTCCTCCTGCGAGGTAAAGTCTTCCCAATATTTTTCACCGACTGTGTGATCCTCTTGAACAACAGAAAAGTAAAAGCATGATCCCACTTATAGCTTTCTAAGGCACCGTGGTCTTCTCGTTTATTATGCGTGAATCAGTGGGTGAATGAATAAATGAAGGAATGCATGAATGAAAAAGAAACTAAATCAAAGGTGGCGCTGAAAGTGCTCCAACTGCGACAACATGCAGCCAGCACCTCAAAATTGAAGGGAGGCTGGAGGTCTTACAAGCAAATGAAAATCACATCATGGAATCTGGAAGGACCATTCGAAGCCTCAAAAGTGAGCCCCTGAAGTAGAAGATGGCTGACAACTGTCCCCATGTTATAAAGGTCACGGTATGAGTGCCAACCACACATTGGGTTCTGGGACTTGCAGTTTTGCTTCTCCTCTTGTAACAGAAGCACAGCATAGGACCCTGCAGTCCCTGTATTTCAGCTGTGTAGTCTAGTCACCCTTCAGAGGGGGTCCTCACCCCCTTCAGTATATAACCTATGTGTAGATGCAGGATGCTGGAATATGATAGGCCCTCGTGATTTCGCAAGGAGGGCGGAGGCCCATTATTTAGTGTTACCCTACTACTTTTTCAGTACAAGTCACAGTGCACGGACATAATTGGCAGCTAGGGAAAGAGCAATTCAGATATTTGGTCACCATTCTTCAATCTCGCAGTTTCACTAGTGATAAAATAGTAACAATTGGCGCATGCATCCCTTAAGGGTGTTCTTTTTTACAACTTCGAATTAATGAGGGGCCACAAGAGATTCTCCATCGTCTGCATCTAAATTTGGAAGAAGTAATCGCAAGGACTTAATAAGATTGAAAGCCACGTGATGGCAGAAGTGGTGTTGTTTCTGGGACATATATTAACCACATCTGACTGGTCAGCTCTTTCAAAAATATTGACCAATGCCATTCACTCAGTTGCCTCCTGAAGATAGCTGAGAAGGCAGTTCGCACTCTGTGATTGGCTCGGCCATTTGGAACCCCTCCCAAAAAGTAGAAACGCATGGGAGAAATCCTAACACAGATTTTCTGAGCAGCCAATGGACTGGGAATGTCAAAATGGCCGTTGCACAGTCAGTTACATGTCAGGAAACACAAGACTGTCTCCATTTCACCTGCTGCTGTGTCTACACTCTCTGTATTCACAATCTAGTATCCTTTGGCCTCCAATCCGAGTCCCAGGAAAATCTACCTCCAATTCACCCTACAATTCTTTGGGAATCATTGGGTGGATTATACCCAAGCTAATAACACTGCTTCTACATACCACTGTGTACTAGCCTAAGATACCAAATTGTGTGTGTGTCTGAGGATGTTCTTTCTCTTTTTCCTTTCCTCCTTCTTTTGTAAAGGTTATTCTAGCAATAAGATCTTTGTACGAGGGCACTGTAGGTGAGGCAAAAGGACAGCACAGTGTTGGAGGGTGCATTCCAAAAAAATCGGCGCAAATTCCAGGCAGAGTAGGTCAAATTTTATAGCCTCCTTGATTTGATTTTATTGTTGCATCATGATTAAAGGACAGTAGATAGATGGGTCTGCTACTGGCAGAGGTCACAGAGTCAGAGTTGAAATGGGTGAGTTTCAGTTTTGAAACAAAAGTAATGCAATTGTTATTTTTTCAAAACCCAACCCATGGATGTGAGTCCATTTTGTGTCATCTGATCTTTATTTGTAAAAACAAATTCTGACTTAAGGGGATTATGTAACGATTGGTGGACACAAAGCATCCTTCAACAAGCATTGGCATAGCCAATAGGTCTCGCCTTTGGGACCTTATAAGTGTTTAGCCATGCAACAGTTGATGTTGTTGCACCAAGGATATTGTGCTGCATAACTAAATACTTATAAGGGAGACCTATTGGCTATGCCAATGCTTGTTGTGTTTTGCTATAAATCCATTCAGTGGTTCTTGAGATACTTGTGTTACAACAATGCGTCTAAAAGTCTTCCCAGGGTTGCTTAATTGTATAACTTGGCAGTTACTTCAGGCACTTGGAGGCTTATCGAATCGAGACAATCTGTTCTGCAGGAGGGGCAGGATGCTAGACCCGAAGCCTGTGTGCTTAAAGGTGTGAAAGGTGGTATGAAGGACAAATGAAGCCTCCCCTCACCCAGGGGTCAGAGAAGGGTATATATCACCAATAAAATAAACCGAAGGTCCCAAATATCGTTTTGTGGTCACATAAAAAATAAAATAAACATTTGCATTTTATTATTTTTCTGCAAACCCTTAGAAAATATAAAAGAAGGTCATTTCAGAGTGCTAAACAGCATGCGGAGGGAGTACTGTGGACACGGGGTCTGGAGCAGAGCTCGGCCTCAGTCTGGGCCTGAGCCCAAAGCCCTGCCTGGATGGCTCACTCAGTCATACGAGGGCTTGGTAGCACGCATTGCACATCAGCTGAAACCCACAACACATGACTAAAGTCTGTGTGCTTCTGGTCGCTGGTACACCGGGGCTGTTGCAGGGCATGGTACAGGCCAGGCCCTGCACCCAGAGCTGCTCTGCAGGTCTAAAGGCGGTGCACAAAAGGGTCAGGGCACAGGGTGGGAGAGAACCCTGCACCAAGAACCAGCGGAGCACCTCCTTTGGCCATATTCAGCAGGCCTGGTGGCACTAGGACTGGCACCGGTCCTAGTAAAAGGCCAGGCCCAGCACCAGAAGCCGGCCGTGCAGGCCGAAGTTTGTGCAGGACCGGGCTAGTGCAGCATGCGTGCAGTGGGCTGAAATTAGCATAACCTGTATTTGTAAAGTGCATGTTCACCCGTGGGCATCCTGGCACTGAATAACAGATGTTCATTGTTACCTAATTCAATGGTACTCATTTTATCAACCTCAGAAGGATGAAAGGCTGAATGGACTGCCCTAATTTCAACCTGTGCCCTTGAGGGCAAACACAGATTCCTAGAGTGGACACATTAGCCCACTGAGCCACCAGACCCGAATTACCAGAAGCTGGTGCAGGACCTGGCTGTAACTGCACACACAGCCCAGTGTGCATAGCCAAAATCCATGCACAGTGCGGAGCCTGCATCCAGAGCGTGTGTGAATGGCTGAAGGCTGTTGCAACCTGTTTGGTGACATGGGAGCGAACACCAGAGACGTCTACTCGAAGGCTGAAGTGCATGCACCCCGCAGTATATCGGTATGGATGATGGGTGCAGGACATTAATTATAAGCTAACTTTGCGGAAGACAAGTTATGGTTAATGTTGCTGATTAGAAATTTTTATCTGTTATATAAAAAACACAAATTCACAGGAAAACCCACTGTTGGTGACGTTATGCTTCTGGTCTTCAGTCAAGCAACTGGTGGAATGTGCTACTTGTGGTTTACCATAACTACCCCTTCACCCTCTGTGCACTGCTCACCATGACGTGACACATGATGTCACCGAAAGCATCACAAATGAGATCACTGATGACCTCGCCAAATAAATCATCCATGACATTACTATGGGAGGTGCTTTGTACAAGCAAAGCACCTAACAGCTGTACACGGAGAGGGAGGTGGTGTGGTGTGTTGTGTTTTGTTATTGCTTTATGGATAAAAATGCTCATCCTACCGCTGACTAAATCTGGGCAGTGAACGCCGCTCCATTCATGGAGTTTTTCGTACTTCGAGCTCGCGGAGCTCTGTAAACCTCCTTTTAGCGGAGTTTTTTTCCTTACTCGCCAACAGTAAGTGTGCGAGCGACAAAAATCCAACGCTAGGCCACTTCCGAGCAAGATTTCTCAACATGGGCTGTCACTGCTGGTTGCTACCGCTTGCGTTGAGAAACCCTCCGTTTACGGTGAGGAAGCTGCCGCTCAAGTTGAACTTCTACTCTAACAGCAGAAAGAAACGGAGCCCTCTTGCACTGCGCGTGATGCAGATCGCTCTGATTTTACATCAAGGGACAAACACCTGGCACTAACAATCAGTGCAAATGGCGCGAGGTAACTCACTCCGCCATTCATGGAACTCCATATAACTTGGCGGAGTTCTTTTGTCACTTTACAGAGTTCTGCATAGCGGAACTCTGCAAACTCTGCCCAGGCTTACTGCTGAACCAGGGAGGTATTGATGCAGGTGTAGGGGCTAATGGCGGTCATTGGGCCATGGTACAGAGGGTACCCAGGTCTGCTCAAACCATGCTCTGCTTGGCCAAAAGTCTTTATCCTGGGGTTTGTCCATACTGAGGTTGAGTCCAGGTGCCTAACCTCCAGGGAAGGTCCTCCTCCAGTCCCACAGTTTCTAAAGTGCCCAGCTGAAGGCTGTGTGCGGCATACTCTGAGCCAAGGGGACTGGAGCAGGGTCTTTCCACAGGTCTGGTGCAGCATCCACCCTCCACTGGCCATGGAAGTGGGGTACATGCAGTGGCTTATGTCCACACTGTGAGTTCGCCCAGTGTTGGGCTAAAACAAAGGTGGTGTTTTCTAACCGTAAGTAAGAGTACATGATAGAATATTGTGATATTTACAGACTTCAAGAAGGTTGGATGCCATAACCTCCGAGCCCCCCTGGACGGACCACCACTGCGTCCATTTCACCTTCAACACCACCACCGCACCCAAGCCCACCCCATGCCCGCCTCAACGGAACTGGAGCAAGGTCACAGAGGAACACCTCAACACCACCCTCCTCCAAACCCCCCCCCCCACCCCCGCGCCACTACTGACACCAACACCGCTGCCATAGGATTTCACCGATGGTTCTCCTGCTGCGCCGACAAGCTCCCTCCCCGCCGCCACCCCACCAAACAATGCCCTCTGGTTCACCACAGAACTACAAGAAGCCAGATGCGCCTGCCGACGCCAAGAGAAAATCTGGCGAAACCAGAAAACCACGGAAGCACAGAACAACCACAGGAGTGCCCTGAAGGAATACCACCAGCGCATAAGAGACACCAAACGGACCTTCATAAGAGACAAAGTCCAGACCAACGCGGCCAACGCCAAGGAACTGTTCAACGTCATAAAGCAGTTTGCAAAGCCCGCCAGCGAAGCCATGGACATCGCACCTTCCCAGGAGCTCTGCGACAAACGCAGCTCCTACTTCCATCTGATTATCAAGGCCCTCTATGACAATTTCAGCGAACCAGCACCGGACACCACCTCCCCTCCCTCCCACCACCACCAATAAGCCAACCATCATGACCTGGGATCACACCACCGTCGAAGACCTCACCACAACCATGAAGAAAACCCACTCAGGAGCCCCAAATGACCCTTGCCCACAGCACATATTCCACAGGACCTCTGCCGCCATCGCACCTGAACTAGGACGGACCATAAACGCCTCCTTCAGGTCCGGAATCTGCCCAGATGACTGGAAGCTGGCAGAGGTTAAACCCCTCCACAAGAAACCTACAGCCGACCCTACGGACCTGAAGAACTACCGGTCCATCTCTCTCCTCCCCTTCACGGCCAAAGTCACCGAGAGACTCGTAAACGCCCAGCTGACTGCCTTCATCGAAGAGAACTCCATCCTAGATGCCTCCCAGTCTGGATTCCGCAGCAACCACAGCACCAAGACCGCCCTCCTCACCGCCACTGACGACATCCGCATCATACTCGACCAGGGACACACTGCGGCCCTCATCCTTCTACACCTCTCCGCAGTCTTCGACACCGTCTCACATCGCACACTTGCAGCCAGACTCCATGATGCGGGGATACAAGGAACCGCCCTCGACTGAATCCAATCCTTCCTCTCTGGCAGAACCCAGAGGATCAGACTCCCTCCCTTCCTCTCCAAACTCACCGATATTAACTGAGGAGTACCCCAGGGATCATCACTCAGCCCCATGCTTTTCAACATCTACATGGCCCCCCTCGCTGCCATTGTCAGACAGCATGGGCTCAGTATTGAATCCTACGCCGATGACACCCAGCTCATCCTCTCACTCACGAAGAAACCCGAAGACACCAAACTCTGCTTCCAGGAAGGAAAGAAGAACGTGGCAGCCTGGATGAAAGACAGCTGTTTGAAGCACAACTCCGAGAAGACCGAGGTCCTCATCCTCGGACCCTGAACATCTGCCTGGGACAATATCTGGTGGCCCTCCGCCCTCGGGAACCCACCCACTCCCACAGACCACGCACAAAACCTCGGCATCATCCTAGACTCCTCCCTCTCCATGAACCGCCAGATCAAAGTACTGGCCTCCACTAGCTTCAACTGCCTGCGCATCCTCCCCAAGACCTTCAAATGGATTCCCCTCCCGACTGCCGAAGGACCGTCACCCATGCGCTCATAACAAGCAGACTGGACAGCGGCAACGCCCTCTACGCTAGAATCAACAGAACTCTTCTAAACAAACTCCAAACCATCCAGAACACCGAAGCCAGACTCGTACTTGGTACACCGCGTCACAAACACATGATCCAACACCTACGAAGCCTCCACTGTCTCCCCGTCGAGAAGAGGGTCACCTTCAAACTCCTCACCCACGCCTACAAATCCATCAATGACATAGGACCCAAATACCTCAACGAGAGAGTATCTTTCCACGTGCCCAATAGGAACCTCCGCTCCGCCGACCTCGCCCTGGCGGAGGTCCCCTGCATCCGCAGAAACAGAACGGGCAGGAGAGCCTTCTACATCACAGCCAAGACCTGGAACGAGCTCCCGGTGAACATCAGACGCTCCCCGGCCCTGCACACTTTCAGGAAGGACCTCAAGACCTGGCTCTTAGACTGATCCGGAGCTGCCCCCCCCCCCTCCAGCACCTTGAGACCTTCACGGGTGAGTAGCACGCTTTACAAACCCCTTGATTGACTGATTGATAACGGGGTTGATTCTAAGTGCTATCTAGTCAATAGCAAGTGCAAAGCTCATGTTTTCTACAATCTCACTTGGAACTCTGAGGTGGAAAACCGCCCAGTTATGGGCATTTGCCCCTCTCTAATTTTGTAATGTATCATCTCAAATCTTCTTCTCCTTCACTGTAGGAGCGTAGGTCACATGGAGGAACCATGCACAACATGGCCTCATCATCTTCAGCCCCATCACTCTAACCGTACTCAACATATTTTGGTCCCATAGGCTGTGATGAGACCAAAAAACCAGCTCACACTCTGGGCCTTTCAAGCTGGCCCATCGGGCAGTGCCAGGCTGCTGGAAAATCCACTTCCACACTGCCCTGGGGCCCCTGAATTGCTAATACCCCCTCCCCCAATGTCCTGTCAGGGTCTTGCACCACCTTTGTTGGTAATAACCCCTTCTGCTAAATACACAAAACATACCTGCCTTTCTGTCACCTCCCCACGCCACCTGGAAAACACATGCCATCAGCAGGGCTCCCTGTGAAATACGGGTCTCATACCATTACATTTTGAGTAATTAAATCCCAAAAACCTGCTATAACTATACGTGTACATGCTATGAGAGAGACACAGGGCCTTATTCCCAATGGTAAACTTACACTTTTGTCTATTCACAAAGGTATTTTACGAGTAGTAACTTTACGACTACGGAGTCTTCGCACGCACGGCAGAGATTCCGCACATTGAATGATCACGCAGTTCTAACTTTTTATTGGTGGGTTCTCCGCCATAAGTGCGTAGATTCCGCAGTCGTAAAGTTACTACTCGTAAAATACCTTTGTGAATAGGAAAAAAATCATAAACTCATAAACTCGCACAAAGGCATAAATTAACTTTTCTGAATCCGGTCCCCTGTTTTCAAGATCTCGCTCCCTACACATTATTTTGAAAAGGGCACTAAGGCAGAGTTATGGCCCCCTGAGGATGAGAGCAAGAATCTCCTCTAGAGGTTTATGGCAGAAGCCCTTGGCAGCTAAGACCCTGCAGGTGGCTGTAGGGTTAGCAGGGCAGGTCGGGGCCCTGCTGCTGCACCTGTTTATCCAATGAGGGCCACATGTGCGCTGAACGCACCATAAGAAAGAAGGGGCACAGTCGGGGCTGCTTCGGCCCCCACCTGTAGGTTACAGATGGCTGGCATTCCATCCGGATGACCTCTGTAGGCCCGGCCTGACCTTCTGAGGGGTGGGAGGGCACACCTTGATTTACAATCGGGTGGATCAGTCCGCTTGGGGTCCCTTAAGGCTGGAAATCCATTAGTGGGATGGTGTTCTAAGGATTAAAATCTGAATTTAAAGTTGTTTCCTTTATTAAATGTGCATTTAAATCTCTGTCTGGGCCATGCGTAACTGGTAGTCCGCGACAATTCGGCTGGCTCCGAAAATACGTTTCCCCTCGAATGTTGTTTGGCAGGGCGTCGTAGGAGGACAGCTCTCGCGATGCCCCCCCCCCCCCCCCCCCGACCCCCCCCCCCCCCCCCCCCCCCTCCCCCCCACCCCGACCTACCCCGAGTGCGTACATAATATAATAAATAAAGCACAATGCGTGACTTGCCTTTCCAGGCCGGTTCTTGGACATCGATTCATCAAATGACAGGTTCATGAACGTGACATCACGTCACACTACGTGACCTCAGAAGAATTGTAATCCCGTGACCTTCGGTCACAATGACCTATCGGGAACCAACTTCTCATGATCGAATCTCATAACCTTCCTAGCACGTGTCATAGTTGTACTGGTGGCTTCAGGTCCATAATGGATAGGGTGACCAACCGTCCGTAAATTTCACGGACAGTCCGTAATTTCGGCCGTCTGTCCGTGAAGGATTCTTTAACGGACGCCATTTGTCCGTAATTTTAACCGGGCACCGGTCGCACCACCCTAAAACCGGCACAGCTTCCACCCACCCCTTCTTGACTCCGATGCTGTTGAAGTCGGGTGTAACAGACTCGATGCAGCACCAAAGCTCAGATACCCAGCAGCATTGGAGAGGCACAGTGGGATGGCAACCCTCACACCTTCAGCCCTTGATGAGCTGTTAAGAGGTGCTTGAAGGTGACTGAGAAGGAGGGGCTGCAGCTTCAGGCACAGGGGCATCTATTCAGATTCAAACAGCCCTGAATGCGTCATGTCTCTGCAAATTAGAGGCGCCTCACACATTCCCTTTCTGCCCAGGGCCCCAAACATCCTAGAACCGCGGTGATTACACCAAGGCAGCACGTGGTTCTCTTCAGAGCTTAATTACTGTCACTAAATTGTAAGCAAACCTCGGTTCTGCAAACATGCAGTCTATAATGTAATAAAATAAAGAACTGGCGCAATCGCACCCACACTGATTAACAAAGTATGGAGGACAATCAGTTAAATCCAGTTCTCTTTGAGTACCTCCTTTAAGTTCTGTACATCACAGTGGGGGATGGCAAAACTAACATTTTGGAAAGAGAGCCTGTCTTCTCCTTGTCTTGTCCAGGAGGGGGTGAGGAGCCCTACCCCACCCTGGAGGGGCCAAGATGATACTTGAATACTGCATGCCCACCCCTGTGCTGTGCCCACCCTGGTGGATCCTGTTCCCCCTCCTGTGATGGCTCCTTCCCCCCCTTCCCCAGTGTTGGCTCCTGTCCCCCCATGTGGTGGCTCCTGCCCCTCCCCCGCCTGTGATGGCTCCTGTCCTCCCTGTGGTGGATCCTGTCTCCGCCCTGGGTGGCTTCTGCCCCAGTCCTGGAATGGCTCCTGCAGCGAGGGTGAAGTTCTTGATGGGCCTCTTCTCAAAAAGTCTCAGCTCAAAATTAATATGAAAAGGTGGGCGAGTGAGAAAGTGAAGGGATGGGTGGATAGCAGGATGAATTAGTGAATGAAAGATTGAATAGATGGAGAATGAGAGGATGGATGGATGGATGGATGGATGGATTGATGGGTGAGTGGAAGGATGGATGAGAGAAAAGGTAAATAGCTGGATGTATGGGTGGAAGGGTAGCTGGATGGGTAAAAGGGTGGATGGATGAGTGAAAGGATGGATGAGTGAAAAGGTGGATGATGGGTGAGTGAGTGGATGGATGAGTGAAATAATGGATTGATGAATTGATGAGTGCGAGGGTGAATGGATAGACGGATGAGTGAAAGGGTGGATGTAAGGATGGATGGGTGAGTGAAAGGGAGGGTAGATGGACAAAAGGATGAATAGATGAGTGAAAGGATAGATGGATGAGAGAAAGGATGGATGAGTGATAGGGTCAATGGATGGATTCATGAGTGGATGAGTAGATGGATGGATGGGTGGGTGGATGGATGGAAGGAATGATGGCTAAGTGAAAGGGTCGATGGAGAGAGAAAGGGAGGATGGATGGATGACTGAAAGGGTGGATGGGTGGAAGGATGAGTGACTGGGTGGATGGATGAGTAAGTGAAAGGATGGCTGGATGGCTGAAAGGGTAGATGGATGGGTAGAAGAGTGGATGGAGGAGTGAAAGGATGGATGAGTGAAATGATAGATGTAAGGATACATGATGGATAGGTTTGCAAATGGTTAAATATGTGGGCTTACTTGTATACTATTGCGCGACTTCCTCTGATGAGTCTGTAAAACTTATCTATTGTCCTGAAGCTTTGTCCTGAATTTTGACCTCCTGTCCTGAATTTGTGTCCTGCATTTTGCACCTTTCTCCTGAATTTTTACACTCACCGTCCTGAATTTGCACCAATGCCAGTTGGTCACCCTAGGTCCATAGTCCAACTGTAGGGGTGAAAGTCCTCACAGCAGGGCCACAACTAGCTTTGAGCCTCGGGTGGGGGCTAACCCTCTGAAGAATCGGGGACGGAGCTATCCTCGGAGACAAGACAGCTGAGTCATAACCTGCACATTGGAAACGTATTGAACGGACCTGATTGGATAACAAACTTGCTTAAGTGGATTTGACAATGTTTATAGTCTACTGACCAATATCTTTGAAAAGCGAATGAGTGATTTGACAACTAAAAAGCAGTTTCTGTAGATTTCAACACAAAGCACTTTAGAGCCAGTTTTTGCCAAATTATTACAAGATGAAGGCCCTCAAAATCCCTTCTGTAAAATAGCAAAGAGCTCATGAAATATTTTTAATTGGATCTTCAGTAAGACCCTTCTGTCTCACTGCGGACCAAGGGTGCTTGTTCACTCTGGTCGTTGGGACGTTGCACCAGGATTGCTTGAGCCCGCACGCGTGTACGGAGCTTGGGGCCTTCCCTTGACTTGGGGATGCGTGAATGGCCAGTCTCGGGTCCAGTTCCCAAGTCATCCTCCATTCCTCCTGAAACTGAATCCGTGGGGGCCAATCAGAGGGCAGCATTAGCATCTGGTAATTACTCTTCCTGGAAGCTGCACTATTCCAAATTAAAATCGTTGTTGCGAATGCCGGCGTTGAGCAGGTCTCTATGATCTGATGGAGCTACAGCCACAAGGCCTACAGAAAAGGCATACAAGGCAGTTGCCTTCAAATAACTTTGCAACCCATGGTGTTTTAGGATGCAATAAACACAAGTATTCCTGTGAGCTTCAGAACACTAAGAATGTGTGGCCGATGGGCAATGTCCAGCCAAGAGGTCACTCGAACGGGAATCATGCCTCTTAATAGCAAACTTTATAATAAAAACAAGCATGCTTTAATTCTGTTCTGAAGCCCGCTACATCGACTCAAATGTCAATGTTGTGCTTAAATCCTGTAGGGGCACTGTGTATTCTAAAATGCAACGTTACAAAGGTCTCCGACTCCTTTGAGAAGAATGACCATTTTCTCCTAAATGTCTACACTGATTATAGCAGGAAGCCTGGCTTGGCTGCAGAAGGCACAAGAGAGACACTAGAGCGGCAACATGGGTCCCAGTTCGTCATTGTGACACTGGCATGAGAAGCGCACACAGTAGTGTTTTCTTTGTGCGATGCTTTTGGCAACTTCTTATTCACAATATCAACGTTCTGCTGCTTTTGACAGACCCGGGCTGAGTTTCACAGCAGAATAAGGTTTACAAGCATTTTGCTTCCGCACTACACTTGTTGTAAGAGGCAGACAGTCCTGCAATGCTTACATACGAGGGATGCTGGTGTACACCCTCCTGATGGACTCCATATCACAGAAAACCCACACACGGTATACATCAAAGCGGCTTCTACACCGGTCTTACGAAGCACTCGGAGGAGCTGCCTATGGAGGCGTTGGCTTCGAGGAGCAGAGTTATGTGTTTGGTTGGGCATACATGATCTGTTCAGGCGTCGCACAGCTGAGCTATCTCTCAGTCTACGACTAGGTCGGCTGCCAAACACGAGCTTTCCCTGGGGTGGCAGCGCTCCATCACAATCATTTCTCCTCGATATCATCTCAAAGTGAACCTGGCCCTGTGTCTCGTGCTTGAGGGCGTCTACTAAATACATTAAACCCTATGCAAGGAATGAGCTGGGCTGTGACTCATGGGGCGCAAGGAGTGAACACCCTGAGGCTGGAGTGACTGACCTCTGAAGAGATGCGAAGACAATCAATGAAACGCACCCATTTCAAGAGCTTTCCTCGGCACAGGAGGGTTCGCTATTTGGTGCAGGCCAAGAAGAGGGCATTCCAAAGGCAGAAGCAAGAAGGAACATCCCTGCCCACACCCTCCCGGCAAACCTTTCTAAATGGGGGGGGGGGGGCTAGCAGGAGGAGAGGTGCAACATGAAGCAATCGCTTATATTTGGAAGTAAACATCATCCGCAGCATGTGGCTTGATGCATAAAAGTAACCCTGGATGTAGTTCACGAAGTTGCACTACGCGAAGCTACGCAAAGTGCACTTCGCACTACGCGAGCTACGCGTAGCACTTCGCGAACTGCGTAGTACCCTGTTCGCACTGTGCAAGATGTCGTTTTCAATGATTGCACAGTGCGGACAAGCATCCGGCACTGTGCAATCATTGAAAACGGCATCTTGCACAGTGCGAGCTGTAGTTTTCTGCTGCTCGAGTAGATTTTTACTCGAGCGGCATATTTCTCAACGCGGACTGGTAGTTTCTCATCGCGAGCGGTCGTGAGCATACGCGACCACTAGCAATGAGAAACCTGACCTCCTCGCGTTGAGAATCTCGCCGGTATGTTCAATTTCCATGCTCGCGATCGGCAACTTGATGTTGAGGACCGCGAGCAAGCAAAAAATGACCGCTGCACCACGCAATGCTACGCATGTTTGCACTGTGCTACGTGCAATTCACATAGTGTGAAGTAGCGCAAACTTTGCAAACTACGCGAGCGTAGCGTAGTGCTTTGCCCAGGCTTACATAAAAGGCTCGGTGGGCAAAGCTGAATCCCTCTAGAAACTGACAACCCGTGCAGCTTGCTTCGAGCCTCGCAGAACCCGCGAGAGTTCCTGAACTTCAGGACAAGTCATACTGCCGCATTCTGAGCATCTTGAAGCCTGTAAATGGCTGACTCTGGAAGACCAAAGCAAGCAAGTATTGGCACAGTTCAATCTCAAAAAGATGATAGCGTCAACCACGCAAGCGTCCAAGTTGCTCAGAATAGAAAGGTTGTGTCCATGTGATATGCCTTTCAGCCCTGTTGATCCATTCCCAGACAATTGAAGTACCTACCATGGCCCGATTACAATGTGTACAGTACTGGCAGGGTGCAAACTCCACGCCAGTAATGATCAGTACTGTGCGGTAACAACCAACCAGCACAGTGCAATTACGAGTTAAATCCCAAGCACAGTGCTTAATTTGTAAAAACACAAAAAAAAAGACTAGGGCTCTCGTCAGGAGGCCGCTGCAGCTTGCACCACACATTGCCCCTGACAGCGCTGCAAATGATAGTAACAACACAACTAACAATCACCCTCTTACAAGTGTGACCATTCGGACTATTCCAGGCCCCCAAAGCAATAAGAATGGCTTGGGTGGCAGTCAATGGTCATTTTAATGTTTATTAAATTAATAATTGACTGCTGTTGTAGTCATCTCTAAATTAGCCAGACAGCTCCACCTTGAGGCAGACTGTCACAAGCACCACTGTTCACAATTAAGTGGTGAGCACCAGAAACCACCGGCTCAAATTAAGCCCTGCTAAAGATTGGGGAATTACTGTGCGGACCTGGATGTACAAGGTGGTATTCTGCAGAGTAATCCCTTTTCTGTGGGGTTTAATGTACACATGTAGCATCTGCTTAGAGCAAGCGGAAAACATATGCAGGGTGGTGTGTTACAAGTGTATTGTAACACACGGTTGAAGGGACCTGGTGAGGAGGGTGAAGGAAGGAGTGGAAGATGCTGATTGCCAAGGGAGGTTTTGGGAGACAAGGGTACCCCGATATGTGAACCTGGAGTGGTAAAGAATCTTTAAAGAACAATGGTTAAAGTGTAGCCTACAAGGTCCAAAAGCAAAAGGGGTGACCCAGAGAGGGGCACTGTTTTTTATAAATGAAATTAATTCAAAAGGGAGCAAGAAACAGAATCTGTCAAGGGTCATGTAGGTCAAGAGATGAGTTTTATTTGAGAAAAAACATTTTAGGGTGCTCACATAATAAGTAAAAGAAAGCGTGGTGTGCAATAGTCATAGTGGATTTTTAAAAAGACATTGCATAAATTTCATTTATAAAAAAACAGCGCCCCTCCCTGGGTCACCACTTTTGCTTTTGGACCTTGTAGACTGCCAAGGGAGGGCATGTAATACCCCCGTGCCTTGCTTGAAGTTTTAGCAGGGGTAAGAGAAGGGGTCCTGGCTGCATACAGGCTTTTCCCACAGTGATTTTACCTGCTGGATTTTGCAGCCGGTAAAATCTGGTTTGCTGTTTCTGCACCCAATAAATTTGTGTGCCGAAAAACTGGACCTCTCGTGTTGGCGCAGAATGGAATTCCACTCTGCCGACTTCCCAATCGGGGCCTATGTCTTTTATGGGCACCTTGCAAGTGGGCTGATTTGGCAGAAATAGAGCAACTTATGAGGCATAAGAAGCAATCAAAAAACAAACAAAGCTTCCTCTTCTTGTAAATACATTTTGGATGCGGCAGACTATCGTTGACTGTTTAATACGGAGGTGTGCGAGCAAACAAATTGACACCAAGCCAAGAGTCTGGCTTGGCTGTAAGAGCCTGTGCATGAGTCGAGACCTGAAAAGGTTTGGCATCTAAATCGTAAAACAAACATCAGGTGAACATGTGATAGTCTCTTCGAGATTAAACAAATATATTTTTTAACATGCAGAAGTATTTCATCTTAGTATAGCTGCATTGAGATACATTTATTTTAAGCGATAGTGTTAAAGCAGAACTTAGAAATATTTATGCCCCCCCGCCTGATGACAACGCCATTAGTGAACTAAGAGGCAAGTCAGTTGTCATGTGCACCCTAAATGTGGCCTAGATTTTTATCACACATGGAAAAACGATATAGGCTATTAAATCAGTTTTTGTTCAGCCCACATCATGAACTCGTGAATAAAAAGGAAGCAAAAGGAGGTACTGTGCCATAAAATATATGCATAGGCTCACACAATTTGGGCATGCGGGGAAGCTGGGACCAAGGTTTCTAACTGTGCATTTGAGTCCCTAGATGGGTATCTGTTTCTCTCTTCTGTTTTACATCAAAGGTTAACGCTTTGTCATTGATTCTTGGCACATGAGGTTTAAATGCGTGGAAAAGCTCGCCTCATTTTGGGCTCCAAGGGCCAAGAGGACCTCGAGTAAGCCAGAGACCAGCATCTGGCTTGAGCCTGGCTCGCATTCTCAGTGGCTCGCCCACCTCTAGTTTAATAAAAACAATGTAATGACTTCCATAGTGGCAGTGCTTTCAGTGTCCGGCTTGCACCTCGTAGCACTATAACTACATGTGACTCTATTCCCCAGTGTACCGATACACACATGGACCTCGGCCATGATTACATTAACCACTTGAGCTGTTGTGGCACAAAGTAGAGTATTTCTTGCACTCATTTTCCATTTAAACTCTGTGTTGTATTTTATAGGTATTTACCTCCGGTGAAAGACCAAAATAGTTTCAGTATAGTGCATGCTCTTTAAGCCGTGTCTCACACCGCCCTTTCTGCACTCAGGCTCACAGTTCCCATAATTTTTATCCATGTCAAGTTTTGGAAGACCTACAAAATACTTTGTGTAAGGCTGAAATTGAGGCCCCATTTCCGGGGTAGCTCCAGAGTTATTAATTTGTGCTGGTGTTTTCCGGTGCTCCATGCAACACAAATTCTAAACTCCTGCACCTATCGTGGGATTACACAACATGGTGGCACTGTGTGCCCATTTTGTGCTGAATTTATCAGTGCCATGTTTATTTAAACTTGATAAATTTAGCACACGGTAATGCTGCCATTAGGCAGCAGCGGCAGGGGTGCTGGTAGTACCAGCTTGAGTGGACTCCTATAAAGTACCTGGGGCCCTGGAACTTAATGTTTTACAAATTAAGCACTGACTCCAGACACATCCGCCAAAGACCTGTATGGGCCCTGGAAGCAGCAGCAGCCCAGGCCAGGACAAAGGAAGGGGACGGGAGGGGAGGGGAGGGGGGGGGGAGGGTTGCTCCTTTAGCCCAATTGGCGTTGCGCACCTGCTTCACGCTTTGCGGACAGCTGCACCATTGCCATTCTGACAGCACCCTAAAATGCTTTGGGGTGTCCCCTCTAGGGCCCACTGTCATTTTCCCTGATGTTAGCCCAACTGTGCACGTTGTAGGCTGCTGTTGCTTTGCGCACGTGCATAAGTGACATGCTGGTTTTTGTGTCACATTGTTATTGTAGAAACAGGCTGCAGATGTTTCATTATTCTGTCTTTTTGATGAGATTCAGTCTAAACATTTAGCACAAGGTCAAACAACAGTGCGCCCTATTATTCTCTGCGGTCGGACAATAACACCTAGACACAATCGAAGAGGCCCAGCTGCTGTTTACGAGCTGGGCATTTCTTATTCTATAAGCCCAGACTTGCCGTTTTGAAAATAGACCAGAGGATTTGTAGTGGAGAGGAGGTCCCGGAACCAGAGCGCAAGCCTTGCGCAAACGGAGCTGCAGACCAGCTAATAGCAAGTGCCCTGTATGGGGCCCGTCGCCCCCGCAGAGATCTTTAGTATCTTATTGTGAGGCTAGGCTTGGGCAGATACCCCAATAACTATGATGGGGCTTTTTCATTGTGTGCGGTTTATTGGTGGTGCTAATCACATTACTACGTTTAGTTTGTTTTCTAATTGCAGTGCAGTTGCTTCATAATAGAGCACAATAATTTTAATAAATATTGTAAACTGTTTTTATGTCTATTTTCTGTTTACTATGGACATGCACCAGTGATCGAATGAAAGGTGATGACCGGTTACCACGGTTCCCAGATGGGAATAGAGTGTTGTGCTCTGGGGAGCAACATTACCTGTTACTCTGGGAAGGTTAGGAGTACAGGTGAGGCGCTATGAGGTAGTCTGGATTGGGGTTCAAGGGTACTGATGTGCTATGGGGACTCCGTCCCTACTTACTGACGTTCTGTGATCTCAGGCATCGGTCTGTTCCAAAACAGAATCCCTGCATCAGTGGCTTCTAAGGGGTCCGGATCAGAGTGATTTATTCATGAAGGGAGGGACTAGTAACCCAGGCAGGGTGATTGCCTCCTAACCCCATCCTGCCCCCCCTCCCAACCAGGAGTGTGCCTTCCATTTGTGCAGCAGGTGCAGTGGCACCGGGGCCCTGATTATTGCCGTATTTATCATTCAAACCGCAGACAAGGGGCCTATTCCCTTCTGTGCAGTGGGGAGCATGACACGCTGGCAGCTCTACTGCCCCCTACAAGCTCCCCACCAGGAATGATGTCTCAGGAGCCTTTTCCCTGTTGGTCAGTTTTCTGTCTGACTCTGTCTTTCCCTCAGTGTTGTTGTGCACCTTTGCAGATGGAACTATGATACTGCAGGGGTGGAATAGGGATGTGCTAAGTGGGACGCCGTCTTTCAAGACATGACTACTTTGTATGCTGGGACCTCCATAACCATATTTCCAATGAGAAAAACAAACCACAAGTCCCAGCATGCAAAGTGCTGTTAAAACATATGTCTGGACGAGGTTGTCACATACGACATGAGAGCATGTTGCAGCTGTGGGTCTCCATGGATTGGGGTCGATGATGAGCACTGAATAGCGTTCGCATCACTCCTTGGACCGTGTATCCAGTCTTAGAATGCTGGCCATGCTGTTTGCAGAGCTGTGCACAAGAGACATCTTTTAGTGAGGGTGTGCAGTCCTTTGTCGGCTAGGGCTGTAAGAGCCCAGTATAAGTAAAAGCAGTGCTTAATTTGAACCGGTGTTTTCGGGTGCTCGGAACCCACTTGTCAACACTGGTGGCTTGCGACAGTATGCCACAATGTGGCGCTGTCTGCGATGACCACAAAAACAGTCAATTATTCATTAAACATACATTAAAACTGTCTATTACCAGCCGCCCAAGCCAATCTTATAGTTTTGGGGGCCTGAAATAGTCCGAACTGTCACACCTGTAGGAGTGAGATGACGATTAGTAGGTGGACTGTTATTTTCATTGGCGGCATATCAGGGGCAATGTGTGGTGAACGCTGCAGTGGCCTCGTGACGAGAGCTCCGGCACTTCTTTGCTTACAAATGAAGCACTGCGTAAAAGACGTTTTAAATCTGCCTTTTACCAGAAATCCCAGCTGCTGAGCCGGTCAAACCGTTGATATTTCATTCTGGGTCCAGAAACAGCTGCAAGTGTGGTTGTCCGGTGGGGGGCACCGAGGTCCAGTCTTCTTTCTAGTGCATGGCGGCGCACCGGGAATACAGTGTCTAGAATGCCCCGGGCAGTTAAACGAGAGCCTGGGATTGGACCTCAGCTGACAGGCATCTTTGGTAACGGGGTCACTTGACAGGTAGGACTAGGTTGTACTTTGAAAAATAAGCAAACATGGATGGCCCCAAAAATGTGTACATATATCTGTACGTACACGTGTGTTTTCCACAAAACACGACTATGTTTGAAAACAGGTCCAGCTTTCGGAGAAAAGGGAGAAAAATCCTCTGGATTTTACGAGATTATGAACCGTGCAGCGAGAAGCAGCTGCGCGTGGACCAGGCCTGAGCGCGGGAGGATGAGGTAACGCGGCTTTAATCGTAGGTGAAGCGAAGGGAGGGGTCGAGTCAACTTAAAAGGACCTGGTGTGAGAAAAGCCCCCTTTGATCGTGGGGGTAGCGGGAGTGGGAGCCCCTGGTATAAGAGCCGCGGTGAGTGGCGTAAAGTGGAAAATGCTTTTAAACTGTGGCCAAAAATACGTCTGCGAGGAAAAATTCCAGATTTAAGCGAAGATGTGTATATTTTCGCAAGGGACTCTATACAGGAGAAGCATTTCCACCATTCCTATTTGGATTTGTAGCTAATGCAGGAAAGTTCGATCACGAAACTAATACTACCCAGATGTTACTACATCTCCCTACTACCGAGTAGTACAGCTTCCAGAGCTCGTAGGTTTCCCGAGTTCATGTGTGAGTAGCTTCTCCAGCTCTGGTTGGTGTTGGCATTCTGGGACCTGAGGTCCTGATGGTCAAATGAGATTAAAACAAGCACTACAAATCCCAGAATGCAAAGAAAAGGCTGGATTGAATGAGCTACTCAAGGATGGACCTAGGAAACTCGAGTGGGCTGTATTTGTGAAGGGAGCAGCTACTCCCGGGCTCCTGATGGAATATGAAGGGCCATGTGCACATATATTCGTCGCTAAAGGACTTACCTCTATCTTGGAGCAAAAGGCGATGGGTGGAATGCTTCAATTAATGTCAACCACTGGTAATTACTCTGGGCTACATTCCAGTCCACCGTTTTTTTGTGTTTTTTTTTTTGTGCCCAGTGTGGCAGCAAAAACATTCACTACCAGTCTGCACATAACTGCTGGCTGCCCTCCAGGATGCATAGTCCAGTCGGAGTTGCTAATCTCTCTCTCTCTCTCTCTCTCTCTCTCTCTCTCTCTCTCTCTCTCTCTCTCTCTCTCTCTCTCTCTCTATCTCTATCTCTCTCTCTCTCTCTCTCTCTATCTCTCTCTATCTCTTTTTCTCTCTTTCTCTTTCTCTCTCTCTTTCTCTCTCTCTTTCTCTCTCTCTCTCTCTCTCTTTCTCTCTCTCTTTCTCTCTCTCTTTCTCTCTTCCTCTTCTCTCTCTCTTTCTCTC
Organism: Triturus cristatus; assembly: GCF_964204655.1. Taxonomy (NCBI): domain Eukaryota; kingdom Metazoa; phylum Chordata; class Amphibia; order Caudata; family Salamandridae; genus Triturus; species Triturus cristatus. The sequence continues at coordinate 1,059,413,714 of NC_140588.1, read as the reverse complement.
TCTCTTTCTCTCTCTTTTTCTCTCTCTTTTTCTCTCTCTTTTTCTCTCTCTTTTTCTCTCTCTCGTTCCCACCCAAGGAGACGCACTCTGACATCCACTGCAGCAACCTTCATGAGGTAAAAGCCGGATCGTCGGGCGGATCCAGGTTCCATTATGCCTGTCGATTCACGCCTGACGCGTTTCATGCTCCTTGCACTCTTCAGAGGCGCAACAGTCATATGAGCCCTCCAATGGGTGACTCGAATGATTCTGCGTTGGTTTGTGGGTCTTGTAGTGTGTGCCTCAGTTGTGTGCCACTGTCTGAGACGTTTCAAGCCCACCAATGGGCCTTCACTCGCACATCCGGCTTGTCAGTCCTCCATGGATGCCTCCACATTGAGACTCCGTAATTCGGAGCTCCGTGGCCCCAAATTTCCGGGTGGTGCATCTCCCACGGCTGGGAGGCCACGTAAAAATCAAAGCTCCAAGGTTCCCACCTGTGGAGACGCACTCCGACATCCACTGCAGCAACCTTCATGAGGTAAAAGCCGGATTGTCGGGCGGATACAGGTTACAGTATGCCTGTCGATTCACGCCTGACGCGTTTCATGCTCGTTGCACTCTTCAGAGGAGCGACTTTCATTTTGGCATAGAGGCCACACCTCCCACTTAAAAATATGAGCCCTCCAATGGGTGACTCGAATGATTCTGCGTTGGTTTGTGGGTCTTGTAGTGTGTGCCTCAGTTGTGTGCCACTGTCTGAGACGTTTCAAGCCCACCAATGGGCCTTCACTCGCACATCCGGCTTGTCAGTCCTCCATGGATGCCTCCACATTGAGACTCCGTAATTCGGAGCTCCGTGGCCCCAAATTTCCGGGTGGTGCATCTCCCACGGCTGGGAGGCCACGTAAAAATCAAAGCTCCAAGGTTCCCACCTGTGGAGACGCACTCCGACATCCACTGCAGCAACCTTCATGAGGTAAAAGCCGGATTGTCGGGCGGATACAGGTTACAGTATGCCTGTCGATTCACGCCTGACGCGTTTCATGCTCGTTGCACTCTTCAGAGGAGCGACTTTCATTTTGGCATAGAGGCCACACCTCCCACTTAAAAATATGAGCCCTCCAATGGGTGACTCGAATGAGTCCACGTTGGTTTGTGGGTCTTGTAGTGTGTGCCTCAGTTGTGTGCCACTGTCTGAGACGTTTCAAGCCCACCAATGGGCCTCCACTCGCACATCCGGCTTGTCATGAGGATTGACCTGCGGTCTTGTGATCAAGGCCGCAGGTCGGCGGCCGAAACGCATAATGTGGACCTGTTTATGCATTAAATAAACCTACAATTGTACCTGCTGCTGTGGTCTGTGCCCGTGTGCTTCTTGCTGCCTGCATCTGCTACGGGATTTGTTGGATGTATGTAGGTGTCTATATAATAAAATAATTTATTGTTAATGGTTTCGTCAACCTTTAGAATGCTCAAACAGAAGGTACAAATAAAATGACAAATTTTTGCTGTAAATACTGATAAATGAGTAAAAAAAATAAAACCTTCAAGAATATTAGATTTTAAGTTAAAAATAAGACTCCTATTTTTGGGGTCTCCAATGAAACAACTAATCGTGATCCATGTAAGGTTTTGAATAACAGCAGATGCAGTGGCTCTGATCTGTTCTGCGCTTCGGTAGTACGCAAACACAGCGGTGTAACCTTTAATTATAGCAACATGTCATTTCAAATAAAGTGCAAGTGCTGTGCAGCAGCTGATTTTTACAGGTGATCACTTTCCAGCAGAGAGGAGGCCTCGGCCGTGGCTACTAAGATGCAACCATTGGTATCCCCGTCTCGAAGAAAAAGGGCAGTGAGTCTTTGATGATAGCAGCATAAAATAACAGGAAAGAGCAGGTGCTGTGAGGTTAATAGTCTCTACGATTGGTCCACTCTCCAAGAACAACTTAGAATAGCAATAAAGTGCTAACTAATGTCCGCCCCTGTTTTCTAGGGGTGGTCAGCTCTCAAAAGAGCTAGTTAAAAAGGTGTCTATAGCTATAACTGGCGGTCTTTTCAGTGGTGGCCGCTATTAACAAAGGGTGGTGGGCATGTTAAAAATAATAAATAAAAAAATGTAACTGATGCCGCAGGCCGCCTCCCGCGTTGCGTCGCTCTTGCTGGCCTCTTACTGGTCCCAGCACCCCCTGCAACAGAGTCCCATCCAATCCCCATGCAGCAGAGCCGCGCGGGGATTGGCCTGAGCAGGCAGGAAAGAGACTCTGTTCAGGTGACGGAGTCTGTGGGGTTTCTCCAATCCGGCTGCAGAATGCAGCCCCGTTGGAGAAACCCAAGTGCCCACGTGTGTTTTGGTCAGCCTAAGGCAGCCGGCCAAACACAGATGCGTACTTAGGGAGTGCACGAGCGCTCCTCCCGCCTCCCCTTTTGTTATAGCAGCATGGAATGACAGTAAAGTGCAGAGTGCAATGAAGCTACGGATTGCTAGAATTGGTCAGTTCTTCAAGAGCCACGTAAAAGAGACACTAGGGTGCTGGATAATAGAAAAACTGCTAGTTCCTAAAATTAGTCGGCACTTATGAATGCAAACTAGAAAGTGTGTTTGGCTATAGCAGCATAAAGAGACAATCAAGTGCGAAATACTGTGAAACTGCTTATTTGTACAGGTGCTTGGTCGGCTTGCAAAAGTCCTCCAGCCAAATAAACCCTTTGGCTGCTGTCGTAACGAACTTACTGAACAAAATATTGGGCACCATATGGTCTGGATTCAAGGACACAATGATCGCCTATCGACGGGTGCGAACGCTGAGTTTGTTCCATTTGCCTCGTAGATTGACCCTGCGTTCTTTAAGCTGTGCTGGACAAAGGCGCACTACGTGTTCAAGAGATTCCTTACTGGTTCCACAGCCCCTGCAGGTTATACTGTCACTGGGGTGATGCCAGATGGCTAGATGGTTAAGGAAAACCCACTTACCCAACCTGACGGCCATAATTCTTATTTTTTTTTTCCAGTAAATTGCGTATGTACATGGAGAATAGGCTGCTGCGGTACCTGGCTGGTACCCGGCTGGTACCCGGCTATGACTGACCAGGCATGTTGGTGTTTTGCCAATTGTGCTCTGTCCGAGTGAAATGGCCAGAGACGTCGGCTCCTTCTTACATATGTTTTAAAATATTGCTGAGTTGAATCGGTGTCCCAAAAGTATTTTGCTTGTAAGAGCTGCAGGCCGTCTTCTGGGAGTCGGTGGTGTGACTGACCTGGTTGGCCATGGCTTATTTTCAGCCACTCTAGAGAGGAAACAATGGCTCCTGTAGAATAATAAACAACTATATTCGCCCTTGTTTACGTAATCATTATTCAACACTTACGATTAAAAAGTGTTGTGAAATGTATTGCTTTATTCCTTATGTTCGCCCTTATGTTTAATAATTGAAACCTTGTACATGTGTCACATGATATGTCACTTTTAGTTTAGGTTCAATCACTTTTTCACTGGGACACTTTTTATGATTGTCTGCTAATTCTCTTATTGTATTTAATTCTATAGTGTATTTATACACTGTTTATTTGTTGCCTATCAAAAATACAAACAATATTATTATGTATTGATTTTCTGATGTGTATAGCCAACTTTCTTTCTGACTCCGTCTCAAACCCTATATATTGCCATTGTGCTTTTTTTTATCATATCGTTGTTTATTATTCCACAGGAGCCATTGTTTCCTCTCTAGATGAATTGCCCAGGCTCCATGTGAGTAGGGTTCCCTTGTTTGTTGGCTCCGTTATTTTCAGCCACAGCATCGCCTCCAGGCTTCCCCCTCTGGACTTTAATAACTTAGTACCCAGTTTAAGGTAAGCACGCGCCCCGACCGCCCGCTGATCTAAGAGGCCAAACTCAAGTCTGGCCTGGGCGGGAGATGAAGATTTTTCGGTAGTCTGAGCGCTTGCTTGTAAATTCTTACGAAGAGTTAGTTCGACAGGCTAGAGTCTTTTCCTAGCATTATTTCCTGGCCATGGGTTAGAGAAGGGGGAATTTGTGTCCACGTGATTGTTATTAATGGGGACAGACTTTGGCCCAGCAGCCATTTAGCTAGTTTTGTGATCATCACTTGTAATATCAGGGCATTTGGCTCCAACCTCATTTTGTACTGATATAGACCCCTAAATATTTTCAGGAGTGTTCCGTTAGAATGCTTTGGCCGTTGTATGACCATCCTTCGCCCAATTTTATGCGGATCCATGTGCTAGTGTGAAGCTGAATGAGGGCCTCCAATAGGGGACGAGGTATCCCCCTTTTCTGTAGCTTGGACCACAGTAGCCCCTCTGTTACTCGGTCAAACACCGCCTTAAGGTCAACAGAGCAGCAGTGTATTAGGGATTTTGAAGCTGCTGCCATCAGGACGGATCTTGCACGTAAATTGGGTAGGGTTCCTGATTTGGCCACGAATCCTGTCTGGTTAAAGGGGAGCAACTGTTTTTTTCAGCCGACAGCTCAAGACCTTCTAACAACAGACTGGCATAGTATTTGGCATCAATGTCAAGAAGGGCTATCAGCCAATAGTTTTTGGGGTCTGATTTTGTGACTCCTTTATAGATTGCATGTTTATAGCCTGCGCCATGAGTGTGGTATCAATGACTTGGTCTGACAATAGTTGAATAGCATTGCAACCCGTTCCACCCAAAACTGCGTGTCCTGTTTGTATAGAGCCTGTGGTAGCCCATTTGGCCCGGGCACTCCATCCAATCGTCCGTTAGTTATAATTTGTGCTATGAGTGATGCCAAGAATTCTGTGACATTGTCCAGATACTGTAGGTCCCGTTGTTGGGGAGAAACGTTAATGTCTGTTGTGGGTAATGTCCTGTAAGCGCTGCCATGTGTTGGGTCACCTTCCTTGGGCGCAATCACAGCTATGGTGGGCTGTAATTGGTGCAGGGAACCTGTTTCGGTCGAAGATGCCATTTGTGTCAGGTTAACAGCAGAAGTGACTTACTTATCCGTGGCTTCTCAATGGATGGCTAAAAAGGATGCCCATTCTTCTTCCGAGATGTTGGCACTACCTTGTCCCCTATGACCGTTCATTTGTCTATTCATGAGTGACCAGAAACCCTTTGAATTGGGGTTCTTACTAGCATGAAGTAGTTTTAGCCAAAATTGATCTGAGCGTTTGCGTTTCTCTACAGAGACTGCTTGCCTATGGCCTTGCTTATAGATATTAAGCAGCAGCTCAGACCTCGAGCACCTCTGGACTCACCTCAGCCAGGGCTTTAAGTGGGCCGGGTCTGAGCACCGGCAGTTATTTTCAGGGGGCCTCGAAACGGGTCTCTATTTTCAGGCCTCGCAGAGGTAGTCTGGGAGTGTAGTGAGAGCATGCAAAACTAAGTGCGCATGCTCACTTTGCTCACTTTATGGCACCCAATGAGGTATTGTTCAACACTTTGTCTTGATTTTTGTAATGCTTAACCGCAGGATTACTAGAAGAAATGACACTATAAAGCGAAAAGGCTCAGCTTTGGAAGTATACACACAGAAGAGGTGGCCCAAAATTAATACTGGTAGTCATGTGTACAATCTGCCATTGCGATTGTCTGTCTCATGACTTCTCCGAACCCCGCTGACTTAATGCCATGAATTATTCAAACCGTCCAAGCGAGTATGGCAGCTCAGCCGGTACTAGGTAATGGTGAACACGGATAATCCGGGCAAGTTACAAGTGGAATATGAAATCCTTTCAGGCAATTTTACGCGTTGCTAAGGAATAATTGTGGCTTTCAGACGACATGAACGAGACCAGCTGGACAACAACCCTTTGCTTCTCGTTGTTAAACACAATTAATAAAGATTCTATACATCTCATTTAGAATAGCAATGTGTCCACCACAATACTGTGTCCTCAGGGGCCACCAGGTGCCATGCAATCTATACTGAATGACTCCTTTGTGTGAAAAGCACCACGCCAATGTACCAAGGTGTAACAAAGAACAGACAAACCAGCAAGCAAAAAGATTCATACCGATTAAAATACAGCCCTGCATCACAGGTACTTCAGTTTGGGGTACAGCGCTTTATTGCACTGCCCTGGTGAGCTCACCCAGAACCTCAGCCAACGCAGGCCGCAGATAAAATGTGTTAGAGAAAATATATGTGAGAAGGCCTGTTCGAAAGCGCCTGAAGGCCAAACGAGGAGCTAAAAACAGTGCAACGCTTGAGGCTCCCCGCTCCAGGATCTACAAGATTCCTTACTCTACCGAGTCATACTAAATATAGATGCTGTACTAAGGGTAAAAACAGCGCAACGGGTCCACACCACCGGCTGGCTTTAATAAACAAGCCATGACATACGTCGAGGTAACAATAACATACTCGGCCCAGTTATCTGCCAGTGTAAAGGGATGCTCTATCAAAGACCCAAGTTTGCGTCGGGCATTCTCCATTGGATCTCAGTACTGGACATTCAACCATTTCTCTGCTGCAATTCTTGTTGCCAACACACTGTATCAGGCACTGACCGCCCAAAACTGGAGCCAGGGGGCGTTACCGCCACCATGATAAATTAACTCGTCGTTTACTTTACTTTAGAAGGTCGCTCCCTGCAAGGATTCAACATCCACTATGGCAAAAAGTAACTGAGCATCAAGAAAGGTCCAAGGGTTTGATAAATGCTCGAGTTAAATGAAGAGGTGTGAGAACCCACAGTAACTGGGGATCGGGTGGGATAATGGCAGATGAAGAATGCGTTAACGGCGATATTCTGGAAAGGGACCAAGTGGTAGATGCTCGTGGGGGCGATAGCGGTTGGGGGGGTAAGTACATGAGGTCAGTAAAGGTTCAGGGAAGAAGTGGGTGAGTACCTAATGGAGAGCAATCAGTGCCTGAAGTAGTGTTTCAGGAGGACTCCGTATCAGGGATAGTATGACTCTAGGGTGGAGGCAACAAATACCCGTTGCTAGTAACTCTTGAGGTGGGGCAGTAACTGGCGGTGGCAGGGCTTTAAGTGGGCCAGGTTGGTCCGGGTCTGAGCACCAGCAGTTATCTTCAGGGGGTCTCGAAACTGGTCTCTATCGGGTTCTATTTACAATCATGATGGTAGTTATGGCAGAATTGGTCAGGTTAAGCTTTTGAGATTCTCCATGCAGATTCCACAGGTTGTTGGTCTTGTCCTAGCATAATATGGTAGGTTAAATGACAAGGTTCTAATCTGTGGACAGTGGTCGCTCTCCCTCCGTGCAGCAATACAGAAATTCTCAATCAAGAGGAGCATTTCTCCATTGCAGATGTTGTCATCGAGGTAGGAGTGGGTTTGCCCATTTGTTCTTGTCCAATTAGTTGGCTTATCCAGTGGAAATCAAGGATTCAAAATTGCGTAACCCATGCTGGTAAGTTGTAAAACCATACATCTGCAGAGCTTGCTGAACTTCCAGCCACTAGGTTTTATCTGATCCATGGTAGTTTGGGCTCTACCTGGGAACATTTCTTCATAGTCTTGCCTGAGGTCTTGGAAGAGATTTGTATTATAGTCCCCTGTGATTAAGCAAGCTGCGTTAGAGGGGTTGTTTACTAGGGCACACATGATTTGAAATAAATGATTGAACTTAGATCTTTTTCCCCTGGCACTTGAACTGATGTACACATCAGAAGTATTTGTTTCTGTAATTTTGAGCATCTAATCCTTATGCCAGTTGCCAAACCTCCTCAAATGATAACTGGTCAGTTGTTACTTTTAACTTGACTGAGAGAGACATTCATAGCCCACATCTTCATCTACCAAACGTATGGGTTCTTGTGACACGGGTCCTATATTCTAGGTAGCCTTCCAGTGGTAGGCTTGTCTTGGCCCAAGTTTCCTGAAGGAGTATCACTTCGTGGCTCTTTCAAAATGTAATCCCATCCGGGAACTGGGATTTCTGAGAGAGGCCACTCATGTTCCAGAAGCACATGGATAATCGAGGTGTACTGGCTTCAGCAGCTGTTTAAGTACTAATTCAGTCTGGTCTTCCTCTCTAGGTAACGCTGCAGACAGCCAAGCCCAGTCGCCTCTCATGTGGTCTGAATCCTGCACTCTTTGAGCCTTTCTGTGACTGTGCGACCGTGGGCGTTTTTAATATTGAGAATGGGTTGTTCCTGGCAATATTTGTAATAACCAATGGCTTTGCAAGTACCGTGAGATAGTCTGGATCTTTCTGAGCAGTTACTTTAATGCCCCACCTCTTGAATTGCTCGGTTCTAAGTAGAATTTGCTCTCTAATGGTTACCGATGCTGGTGTGATCAACGTGGACTCTGTAGTTGACCTTTGGGGGGAGAGGGGGTAGAAATTTTATTGCTACAATGTCACTGGACTCCAGTTTGCCCAAATAAGGGATAGATCTAAAGAGCCTAAGGATAGTCCCACTATATATGATGTCATGGGAGCCTTGAGTGGGGTACTGCAGAATGAACAATAGCCGAGCTCTTTGATTTGTGGAGATCAGCTCTGGCAGAAATCTGGATTGTTGCCCCTAGTCCCTTTAGGGACCTGTTCATCCCTTCTCGAGTCTGTTGTTGCTCCTTGCTTGTGTTCCTCTTGTTGGTTATCGTGTAAATGATTCGTTTTGTGCAGAGCTTCCTTGTGCACTTTGGGAGTGACCAGATCTTTTGTAACTGTAATCCAGATGCTGTTATTGTGGCATCATGTTGGATGATTGCTGAGTGCTTTATTAGGGTTATGTTCCTCTGTGATGACTTATCTGACGGGCCTCGAGTCCGATGTGCTCTCATTCCCTTTGTCGGCGTTGCTTGTTATTGCTCCTGTTCCACTAGGGATGGACGTCGGGGATGACGGTGTCACGACTTCTTTGGTAGACTCTACTAAAATCAGGTAATGTTCTTTCTCCCCTAAGTCTCCCCCTTTATAGACTGGGGTCTGCTTTAAGTCATTGTTGAGACTTGATTCCTGCGGCTTTTGGCCCTGCGACTTGAGATCTGTAGCATCAACGTCCACCTTCCAGGGCGACAGCTGTGTTGGTTGCAACGGTGAAGTGCTACTTTCACTGCTAGTTGAGTAAGATCCTGTTTTGCCTTTGAAGATGGGAAAGGGGTCACGCGTTGTTTTTTGAGTGGTATAGTTGACCTTATTGAGCTGTTTTCTGAGTCTTTTCTTTTCCCTCCTACCTTTGTTGCAGTGGGTCTTCGCCTCTTCGGTGACTAAGTTGCTTGGTCCAGCGTCCCCGTTGGCCAATGCTGTCTTTGTCTTTGTCATGGACAAAGGTTCAATCCTCTGCCCTGATCAGTCTGGATTAATTATCTCAGATTGCTGGAATTTTCTGCTCTTGGGGCTTGCAGGATGATCATCTGGTGACGGTACGAGTACCGTTTCTTCTTCAGCAGCTATATTGGCCCTTGAACTAAGAGCATCATTTCCTGTGTAAATGCTTGGTTTTATGTTGTTATATACTTTGAAATCTTGCTGAGTGACTGAATCAGTTTGTTGTGGATGTTGTCGGTCCTGTAGGTAGTTTCTTGATTTCTGTCAGGGCTGTAGTAAGAAACGATGGAAGTGAGGACAACCTATCCCTTATTGGCGAGCAGCAGCATACTGATTGTACCTAGTTGGTCTTTGATAGGGCTCTTGTTATCCATGTATTTAGAGTTTCCAGTTTGCTGTGTACACCTCAAGTGCATTTATGAGGTCAACTTGGAGATCTAGTTTGTCAGAATGATAATTTAGTGCAGAGACTGTAAATTGTAAAGTTTGTAGGAGTTGAGGCCAAATTATGCTTGAAGCTTCTGCCACCATTTCAGTAGCTTCATGTGTACTCCGGTTTCCAGTAGTGATTGGTCACGTGGCTCTCCTAGTGCACTACCAGGGTGATCATGGTTATCCAAGTCAAGCGGTGTCTTTGGCGTGAGGGGTTTTATATTTCTAGTTGGATACCGAGTCCATTGTGCTGCTGGGGGACTGGGAATGTTGCTATTACCAGGAAGTTGAGTGTTGGTTAGCTGAAAATTGTTCACTTCCTGATGCGGGGAAGAACTCTGATGAATGGGGGATTTATTACTTGATATGATGATTGGTGATGAATTGTGTGCGGGGAGGCCATCTCAAACAGGTAGCTACCGCTTGGCCTAGTCTTCGGTCTGGGATACTGTCCTCAACAAGGGGTTTGCTGATTTCAATGGCTCATCCACCTTGGTTGAACTACCATGGTATGTGTGGTCACCCTGTGTGGGCGGTTGAGCATGGATCGTATCTTGGGCTATTAATTGCACAGGTTTTCTTGCTGGTGGCTCAAGGCTAAGTTGTATAGTTGGGACCATCTTTTTAGCAGAGCAGTTTGTCACCGTTATGTGGGTTTTCTTGAAATGATCTCCAAGTCTCGCCTTACGGACACTCACTAAGCTTGCTGCTTATCATCTAGAAAGGGTGCAGGCGGCTGATCTTGTGCTATTGGAGTTTATTCCTCTGTTATATGACTAGAGGTTTATAAGACTTGCTCTGTGAACGAGGCTCGGATAGCTGGAGTAACTGAAAAAAGGCTCCATTGCTCGAGTTTTGGGATAGTTGATACCTATTCCTCAGGCACTTTGATGTCTTCCTTGTTGTTCTTCTTGCGACTCTGGACTGTTTCATTCCTTGGTCTCCTTGACCTCATTATAGGATAAAATGCAGTACTTGTGCCACCTCTTCTCCCTCTGATTTAATGCTCTGCACTATACACCGCTGGGAGGGACACCAGCGCACTCGCTCTTGTATGATGGCGTATTTATTCCTTAATTTTGCGTCTCTTCGCCACCCATAGGTGGGAGATTCACTGCTTTCCAACTCGTTGATATTTTCTCTGCTTCACAAAGAAGAACTTGAGGTCTCTGGGGGGAGGGGTCAATCAAGAGGAGGGGCCCCACTGCGCCCGGAATGTGCTGGGATACCAGGGGGCCGGGGCCGACCAAGACAGACTGTTGCCTCCTGCCGGCCACTCTGGGACTTAATCACACATTCACACAGTCCCCTTTGCCTGGCCAGCTTATGATCCTCCAATTACCTACGACCCACCGGCACGTTCCTCCTCCTCTGTAAGATATACTTGTTTGTAGTTTTTGTACAGTACACCACACAGGTTGTTACAGATTTAGCTCTTCTCTTGGCGGCAGGAGGGACCCGATTCCTCCAGGGTCACCTCTTAAGGCCAATTACAAACATTGCGGGTGCGAAGGAGCCCATCCAACTGGACAGGTACAGGGGGGGCGAGTAGCCCAGCGAACACAAGCTGCACCGGCCTAATACCATCCACCTCCGCGAACCTCTGAACCCACCTGCTTTCTAGAGCTCTCCTCACCCTGTCCTAAATTGAGCTGAGGGGCTGGGGCAGGGGTTCAACTGGTTTCTCCTGCACACCCTGCTCACCCTCAACTCTCGGCACAGCGGCTGGTTTTCGGTTTTCCACGGCACCAACACTGCACAGGCACAAGCACTGGTTCCTACAGTCTCCCGTGGTGTGGGCTTAAGACTTCTCAGCATACAACCACCGCTGACCGCCTGCTACAGTACTTCAGCCGCGGTCAGTTTTGGAGGTTTTCGATGTTTTGGCATTTTGGGCGTTTTGGGTGGTGGAAGCAGTTTTGGATGTTCGGTCGCTCAGGCTCCTACTCTGGTCCTCGGCTGCTCACATTGAGTCATATCACAGGGTGCGTGATCCAACAATCACTCAATGCAGGAGGCTGCTCAGTTACCATTGAGTCCATTAGCAGAGCTCGCAATTGTTCAGTTCCATGCTTGAGTTGCTTGTTCAGTACATACATTTTCTTTGTATTCTGGGACTTGTAGTCTTGGTTGCACTATGGTTAAAGATGACTATAGATCTCAGCCGATAATGAGTTAATCGGAGTTGAATGCAATTACAAGATTAACCCTATGCACAGTTTGTGGAAGCCCTCTACAGCACCTGTTTCGGGTGAGGTTCTTGTTGATCCCGGTGTGGAGTGCATTGCCATAGTCCAGTCTGCTGCTGATGAGGGCGTGGGTGATGGTTTTCCTGTGTTCAAGGGAAATCCATTTGAAGGTCTTTCATAGGAGATGGAGGGTGTGGAAACAGGAAGAGGTGACAACATTGATTTTGACTTTTTATATAATTTGACTAGGGATAGGTGCGGTTGTGCTTTGCCCCAAATCCTCTCCTTTTGTTCAAATAAACATTGATTTTGAGTTCGGAGTCCAGGATGATTCCGAGGTTGCGTCCGTGGGGGAGGGTGGGTTCCCGAGAGCAAGGGGCCACCAGGTGTCGTTCCAGGCATTGGGTTGTGGGCCAATGATGAGCACTTCGGTTTTGTCCATGTTTAGTTGTAGGCAGCTGTTCTTTATCCACCTGGTGACTGCTTCCATTCCTTCTTGAAAGTTATGTTTGGAGATGTTGGGTTCATTGGATAGGGAGAGGATCAGCTGGGTGTTGTCTGCATATGATACGATGGTAAGTCCATGTGCTCTGACGATGGATGCAAGCGGGGCCAAGTAGACGTTGAAGAGGGTGGGGCTGATGGAGGATCCTTGGGGGACCCCGCATGTGGTCGGTGTGGGGTCCGAGAAAGTCTGACCTGCTGTGTTCTGCCGGAGAGGAATGAGCAGATCCATCCGAGGGCTTTGTTCCAGACTCCTGCGTCGTGGATTCTGCGGGCTATTGTGCGGTGTGAGACTGTGTTGAAGGCTGCAGAGGTTGAGGAGGATGAGGGCCACAGTCTCTCCTCTGTCTAGGAGTGAGCGGATGTAGTCTGTTGCAGCGAGGAGGGTGATTTTGGTGCTGTGTTTCTTTCTGAAGCCTGATTGGGAAGAGTTGAGGATGTTGTTTTCTTCTATGAAGGAGGCAAAGTGACTGTTGACAGCTTTTTCAAAGACTTTCGCTGGGTACGGGAGTAAGGCGATCGGTCTGAAGTCCTTGAGGTCGGTGGGGTCCGCCGAGGGGTTTTTTCAGGAGAGTGGTGATCTCGGCATGTTTCCAGTCATTGGGAAAGGAGACAGTCTCATAGGACCGGTTGATTATTCGTTGAAGCTCGGGCAATGATATCTGCGGCTCTGTGGTAGATGCGGTGGGGGCAGGGTTCTGTGGGGGCCCCGGGATGGGTTGACTTCATAGTCTTCAGGATGTATTCAATGGTGAGGGCAGTCCAGCTGTCAAGTGTCGGCTGCATGGTGTAGGGAACGGTGGTTGTTTCTGCGTGTATGTTGTCGTCCTCGAAGTTATCATAGATGATCTTGATTTTGTGGTGGAAGAAGGTGCGGAGTCTGTCGCAGAGGTCCTGGGAGGGTGGGATGTCCGTTGTCACACTGTTTGGTTGGGCCGAAGAGTTCCTTGCTGTGCGTGGGTGGAGATTCTGTCCTGGAGTGCTTTCTTTCTTGAGTATCTGATGAGCTTGTGGTGGGCGGCGGAGGCTGCTTTGAAGTTGTTGAGGTCTGCTGTGGTTTTGGAGTTCCTCCATAACTTACACAGGTGTCTGCAGGTTTGTCTAGATTCTCAGAGTTTGGTGGAGAACCAGCTGGATTTCTTAGTGCGTGGGTTGGAAGTTTTCTTGAGGGGGGCAATGGTGTTGGTGCAGTCGGTGATCCAATTGTGTAGGGTACGGGCGGCGGTGGTTGGGTCGTCATCTGAGGTGGTGGAAACAGAGATGCTGAGGGAGGTTGTGAGCTGTTAGTCAGAGATCTTGTTCCAATTCCTGCCCTGGAGCAGGTCTGGACGTTTGCGACTGGTGGTAGTTTTGAAGGTGAATATGATGCAGTGATGGTCCGCTCATGGGAGTTCGGCAGTGTGGCTGAAGGTGATGGAGTTTACTGCTGTGAAGATGGGGTTGTGGGTGTGTCCTGCTGAGTGCGTGGGTTCTAGAAAGATCTGTTTGAGTCCGATGTTGAGGAGGTTGTCCAGGAGGGAGGTGGAGGTGGAGTTGGGGTCTTGGTGGTTGTCGAGGTGGAAGTTGAGGTCTCCCAGCAAAGTGTAGTCAGTCGGTGGAGGTGATGGCTTGCGGGGTGATGATATCTGTAGGAGAGTGGCATCGACTGCATAGTTGCCCCCAACTTTTTGCTGATGTTTTGACTGTTTTATGACTCCTGATGACTTGTCTAAACTTCTCCCTCGCTATGTGCCATCGCGTACACTAAGGTCAGCCAACCTTGATCTAATATGCCACCCAAGAATAAGAAGAATGCGATGGGGTGGCAGGTCTTTCTCGTACCAGGCCTCCAGACTGTGGAATTCTCTGCCCTCCCATTTGCGCTCACAAAAATCTAAACAATGTTTTAGGAAGACATTAAAAACCTGGCTTTTCTCTCCTCATTAAGACCTACTCTCACCGTTCTCAACGTCATCTCAGCGCCAAGACGCCTCGGCATTCGAGCGCTTTATAAATATTTCAGTATTCAGTACTCCAGCCAGGCTGTGGCCCTGCTATCCAGGACCCCAGCCTATCTGCTTATTCTCTAAACTGATGTGAGTACCCTAGGGACAACCCAATTGGATACTGAGGATACCCTGTCAGCCCTTGTAGATGGTACCCTAGGTACCCAGGGCATGGGTCCCTCAGAGGCCTACCAGGGATGCAGCACTTATTGTGCCACCCTGGGACAGCCATACCAAATGACACCACCAGACCACTACTGTAGTCTGGGTAAGGTGGTGCTTGCACCCCCTTACAGGGATACAGGTACCCTGTATCCCACCTAATGTACAACACATGTATTCTCATTGGTCACCCCTCAAGCAGGCCTTGCTAATCCTACAAGGCAGGGTGCTGAGATATGTGTGAGGGGGGACCCCTACCTGAGTATGGCCCCTCTGCAACCCTCGTAAAACCACTGCTGGGTTGTTTGTAGTGTAGCCATACCATATACTCTTAACCGCATTATAGGTATATCGCAATAGCGTGATAACTTGAGAATGGCTACACAGAACCATATCATGTTTGGTGTCAAACATGTAGGAATCATACCCCCAGTCCGGTCATGGGCATGAGGGCATGATTCCCCCCTGCTAGAGGGGCGATATGGGAAAAGCAGCAGAATTTAGACACCAATTTAAAAGTGCACACGTATCACAAAATGGATGCTACTCGCAACCCACACGACTCTGGCTGCCTGTTGCTGGGCAAAACCCCAGCCTCTGCAGCTGGACAATAGGGATCCTGTTGCAGGGAGGTGCCAGCACCTTCCCAGACAGACTATGTGGATTGGAACTGGGTGGGTGCACCATAGGATGCCTTTCAGAGTTACACGTAGGCTGCTACAGCGCCTACATTCTGCATACACCAGTTCAGGGGCATCCTGCTCCTCGCCCAGGCGGGAAACACACAAAGGGGAGAGGGTGTAGCCACCCTTTCCCGCCTCAACTACCATTGGTGGACACTGATCTGGACACTCCCCTAATCTTGTGGATAAAGGTGAATAACGTGTCCCCGGAGAATCAGATTAATCTTGGACTTCACAGACTTGACCTTCGACGAGCTGCTGCCCAGCTGACTGAAGAAATCTCTCGTGGGGTAAAGGAGTTACCCCTCTGCTTGGCAGGCACCTGCAACACTGCAAGTGACCCGGTTGGAACTTCACTGCTCCTTTGGACATCGACGACTCCTCTCAACCGTGAGGTGGGTTTCCAGCGCATCCCAGAGGCCAGTGAGCGTGCCCAGCGAGTCTGGGCACTGTGGACTGTGTGGGTGCCGAGATCCCGGATACCCCAGGACACCAGCCACCTCTTGCGTAGCACACGACCCTGACCAGTGGGGAAGTTGTGTTTTGGCTCAATATTGAGCCAACCTCTCAGCAGTAACTGTGTCAAAGTTCAGCGTCCTAGCTCACTCCGGTGGCCCGTGGGCCCCCTTTTACACACCCCAAATTGCTGCCTTCCGCAGTCCCTTGTCTCTTGACTTGTGGGCCCTGGCGGAGGACAATCTTTACTTTTAAGAGTTCCCCTGGTTGCTCCAGGCCTGCTCTACAGTCTCCTTGAAGGAGACCTCTCACAAACCTCGTGGGTCTGCACCAGTAGCTGATTTGTTTATCTTGCGTGGGTTGCGGTTGCCAAGGCTTAGTGGATCCAATCCGGACACTAACACCGCAGTGACCCTCATCCTTTGTGGGAAAGTTGCCCTCCAGAAGCTGGCCTTCCTTGAAGCCTCCCGGAGCCCGTGGCTGCAGATCCAATCTACACCTTTTCCACTTGAAGCAGCCAACATTGAAGGGCTCTTTTCCTTGAGCTCCCTGGTCACTATGCCGTGACCCAGACTCTGTCCCCTCTGCTTTCAGGTTCTCCTCTACAAGATCTACAACTTCAATCTTCACGGCATCATCGACTCTTTTGGCTAGCAGCAGTTTTTTACATTTTCCCATTGAAAATCAGCCCGCGACCCGACATCGAAAACGACCCATGCATCCGGCTTCCCTGGGGCAGGTAACAGTGGTACCTCGGTAGTCCCATGGTAGTGGGCTCCTCAAAAGCTTAAATCTAAGTTTTTAACTTTGAACTCCTGCTAGAAGTGTCTTTAATCTGTTTAAATCAAACCGCGACATTCTCCATAGGCTTTAATGTAGATCCCGATAGCAGCTATTTCCACTGCACGCGCCTCCCGTGGGTCCCCTTCCTCATAACCTGGGGTGGATTCTTAAGGGGCCAGCGATCCTAAATGCCCTAGGCATTGTCTGTAGAATTGTCGTGGTTCTTATACCACTTTTTTAATGTATGGTTTGGTCCCCCCCTGGGGCCCTGTGATTCCAGTGCTATTTATTGCATCTATAAATGCTTGTTTGAATTGTAACTTTACCTCTAGTCTCATAAAGAGACTTGTGGGATTCTGTTTAGAATAAATACATATATTTTATATATATACCTGTGTGGACTACTCTTTCATTTGGTCATTCAAGAGGTTATCTATGGTAAAACAATAAGCTTAACACTCCTTCAAGACTTAGCCTGAAGGTTGCTCTCCACAGCTACCACTAGGATAGCTTTCTTTAAAGGTTGTCTTTTAACCTATCGCCATAAGAGTCGAATTGGACTGGTGCAAGGTGGCCACTATAACTAGTGACCAGCATATGCCAGGCCAACTTCTCACAATATCTGTGATGGAGTCGGAGAAAGGTGCACCGGGTCTGGCGATGTGTAGATGAGGGTGCCTTGGAGTGGAGGGTGGTGGTCGGGTTGGTCTGTATCTTGAAGTGGAGGTGTTCCATCAGGTCTGTGGGCCCATCCGTGTAGGTACTCAGTCGGAGGTTCGACTTGTAGGCGATGGTGATGCCTCCTCTGGGACGGTCCTTCCGGGTGATTTTGTAGCTTCGGGGATGGTGATCGCAATGTCCTGTACTGAGGCAGCCTTTGTCCAGGTCTCAGTGAGGAAGGAGACCTCTGGGGTGGTGCTGTCGAGGAGGTCCCAGATTTCCGTGGCATGTCGGTGGAGGGAGTGGATGTTGGGGAGGATGCAATGCAGGGTTTGGGATGCGATGGAGTTGATGTTGGAGGGTGGAGGGAAAGGAGTGGCGGCAGTTAGTCTGCAGGTGAAGGGTCCGTGGGTGTCGATAGGTGAAGAAAGCTTGTAGTTGTTGTTCTTGCTAATGTTGAGTGCATAGAGAGCCAAGGGCCTGTAACGCTGGAGGGTCGGAGGACCAGGGTCCTCTTGCGCTGGTCCCAGTTGTGTCACGGACGGGCTTGCCTTTGGCGTGCCAGCTATGCTCCCACTGCACGGCCGCGCAGCGGCTGCCATTAAGTAGGGGTCAGGTGGGAGAGCTGGGAGGCAGGAGCACGCTGGAGGGGCAGAGGCCGCGGAGGCATCAGCGGCAGGAAAAACGACGGCGCAGAAGAGGAAAGAGAAACGTAGAAGCTAATACGGGGGGAGGAAAAAAGGAGGAAAAGAAAAGGGCAGGAGCAGAGTGGGCAGAGAAAGCAGGCAAAAGAGAAGCAAGAGGGGGCAGGCTAAACAAAGACAGGAGCAGAGCGAGGCACAAGGCTTTGAACTGCAATCGGCAATGGGCACTGGGGGCAGAGGCAATCACGGTGGAGCTGCGCGCTGGGAGAGCAGTCTCCCAATCCTGATCCAGAATCCTGATTTGGATTTCTGATGCAGAGGACCTGACTTTCTGAAAGCCTTTCTTGTACCTGTTTCTCAGTTATTGTTGCTGACGGTCTTATACATCAGGATTCAACAGAAGGGTCCCACACTGCTTACCCACTCCTTAAAGAGTCCTCCCAAGTGCATCATGGTAGATGTAGTGCAGAAGAGTTTCACATATTACACCCCGAAGGGCCCAAGAACAGCCAGTGCTCCGCCTCCCTTTTAATGCCAGTGTTTAGTACTTTTTGCACCTGTCAGAAGGGAGCTGCCCATTGCTTCGTTTGAGCTGGTGGGGCCCCTGGACTCTCCTTTTTAGAAACTGTTTTTTCCTCAACAGACTTTGATCCAGAACAAGAGAGAGAACGACACAAAACGGGGAACGAAAGAGGAAGAGAAAGACAGAATGACAAGAGGAGTTAGTAGAGATGAAAAAGGACCCGCAGGGGTGAGATAAAGAGGCCCGGAGTGTCTGGTGGTGGAAGAGGTGGAATAAAGGGGGGGTGTCCGAGGTGGGATAAAGACTACGTAAGCTTTGTATTTAGCATCTCTGCCATAGTGCCTGCCGTAGGCCTGTAAGCAAAACTTTGGCATCGGCACTTACGTTGCACATTAAATACAGAAACTCCCTCCATGCAATTTTGCAAACCTCTGGTCTGAGACTCGCCATTTTCTGAGGCTGCTTCAGAGAGATTTGCTCTGTTTGCAAACTTTTGAGCTGAATACCTGATATTTAATCTCCATTTGAAAATTCTCTTGGCTTACGCCAAAAACTAGCAGTGCTTAGAAACCGGAGGAACATCAGTAGTAGGCGCTTCTTTCATCAGAAGGCCCTTCTCCTGGAATTGAAAGCGCCTAGAGGCAGTTCTGTCTGTGGTGCTGCCCGCTGCCGTCGCCTCCCTCGCAGGGGACCCTCCGACCTCGTCCAATCTTAGATCCATAGCACGGTAACCCGTCACGGCTAATTTTTAACACTTTATTGATTGGGTGGTCACGTGGTACTGACTCCACTATTTGCTGTGGGCGGTGGATGTTGTCACCTGAATCTGCTCGTCGCCCATCCTTAGAATTTGTGAACAAAGGGCGTGTGATTAAGTCTGACGCGATATTTCCACAAATCAATTTTAATGCAGGCGGCGCTCCCGGGCGCTCTTCTTTCATTTCCTACATTAATATTTGCACTTTTCCTGGTACACCAATATCATTTCCTGCATGAGAATTGTATCAGCGTGTAATATCTACATGTTTATTCAAATGTTTAATATCGAACATGAATTGGCGCCATGTGGTGCGACGCCCAAGCAGAGAATGTGGCATTCCAACTGTTTCTGCTCTTTTTTTTTTTATGAATAATGGACCTGAGGTACTAAAATGTTCTCCTATTTAAGATTATTTTATAGCCAGAAATACATTTTCAAGTTTGCCTTAAAACAGGACTGAATTATAGTTGTTAATGGCATGAATCAATTTTAAAACCATCTTCACCCAAACAGAACAGAAATCACTGTTTCACGCTAGCAGAGCATCCTTCCCAAATCGGGGCCATTTTGTATTTTTCTTTGCTGAAGACCGATTTAATAGCGTCTTAAACCAGGGAAATCTAGAATAAATCCGTGTGACTCATCAGATTCTGTACTCTGCCCAATCCCAATACAAACGGATTCACAAATAAAATAGTAAATTAACTCGGGCGCTTTCGCTCCCAATTTTTTGGAAGATGTCAGTTTTTTAGTTTTGAATTCACAAACATGTTTGTTTTATAGCTAGCACCAAGGTACAAATGCACAATAACTTTTTTCTCCTTTTGGTCTTCATTTTGATAATATGGTTTTCTATGTTCAGGAATCCATTTTCCCCACACCGTCTCTTGTTTACAAATCGTTCTTCTGAGTTTATCAGCAATTAAGTAATTTTGTAACTTGAATACAAAAAGTGAAGGAATCTTTTGTGAACTAAAAAGTTCCACCTTTGTGTTTACCACATTCTCAATCGCGCCTTCTCTAAAAACACCCATAATCCCTAAACTAGCGATAAAGTTAAAACAGCGTAAATGCTGCCATATTGGCAAACTTAACAGCTCACATATCCTGTTCTATAGATCGAGATCTTATATTAAGGATCACTAAGTAACCTGGAAATGTCACACTTGAATAAGGCCAAGCACTAAGATTGTGTCTCAAACCAAAAAAAATTACTTTAATAATATTCATCACTAAATTAGTGCATTGTGAACAAACCAAGAAAGTGGAACCGGCCACAAATCAAGTTTGTGTTTTGACGCTTAGATTGTCTAGGGTATCATTATGTAACGCAATCATGCTCAATTGTTAAAATCCTGATAACGTTTTTAAATTTATTTGGTGCAGTAATTAAGTTTATACCGAGTTGTCCTTCTTTGCTTCTGCCCCCTTCATGATATTATTAAACCATTCAGCAACAACTTTGTGAACTTCACAAAGTTTTAAAAAAATGTGTAGATATTCTGCAGAATTCTTTTGGAGGATGAGATTTGTGATTAAAGTTTACCTTTATGTCGGGTCTTCGGCTCAAAAACTGCCAAAATAGCAAATCCTTGAAGTACTGGCAGTAAATGGTGAGCCTCAGACCAAAGGGTTACAAGAGGGCAAAGACAGGAGTCAGATTTATACAGGGACAGAAGGAGAAAAGGAGAAAATCGATGCGCCCACTTCACCTTCAGAACATCCAGAGACACCAGCACCTGCTCCCACGAAGAAACAGGACCAAAATCACCGACTACCAGCTCACCTGCTTACTCAGCAACTCCACCCCAACCACCGCGGAAGACGACGACCCCAACACCGCAGCCCGAACTCATCACAGCTGGATCTCCGATTGCGCCAACACTATAGCCCCCCTCAAGAAGAACAACAACACATATGCCAAGAAAGCCAGATGGTTTACCACCGACCTTCAAGAGTCCAGACACGTGCCGCCGCATCGAAAAGGACTGGAGGAACTCCAAATCCACAGAAGCCCACAACAACTTCAGAGTCGCCACCAACGCCCACCACCTCACCAGAAAAACGAGGAAAAAAGTGATCGAAGACAGAATCTCCACATGCACACAACAGCAAAGAACTCTTTTTAGCATCATCAAGGAGTTCGCCCAACCAACCAGCGTGTCTACTGACATTCCTCCCTCACAAGACCTCTGCAACAAACTCAGCACCTTCTTCCACCACAAAATCAAGAATGTTTACGACAACTTCGACGAAGACAACCAACACACTGAACCCTCACCAGCCCCCCCCACACCCTGAAGCCAACGATTGATAACTGGACAGCCCTCACCACCGAAGATACACTGAAGACTAAGTCAATCCACTTCGGGGCCTCCACGGACCCCTTCCCCCACTACATCTTCGACAGAGCCGCCGACACCATCGCACCCATGCTCCGCCACACTATCAACCGCTCCCTGGTGAACGCTTCCTTCCCTGATGACTGGAAACCCGCCGAGATCAAGCCACTCGTGAAGAAGCCCTCTGCGGACCCCATCGAACTCAAAAACTACAGACATATCTCTTTGCTCCCGTTCCCAGCGAAAGTCATCGAGAAAGCCATCAACAGCCAACTTGCCACCTTCATTGAAGAGTACAACATCCTCAACTCCTCCCAATCCGGGTTCAGAAAAAAACACAGCACAGAAACCACCCTCCTCGCCGCAACAGACGACATCCGCTCCCTACTGGACAAAGGAGAAATGGTAACCCTCATCCTCCTCGACCTCTCAGCAGCCTTCGGCACAGTCTCCCAACTAACCCTAACACGCAGACTCCACGACACAGGGATCCGAGACAAGGCCCTCGACTGGATCCACTTTCCTCTCCGGCAGAATGCAGCAGGTCAGACACCCTCCTTTCCTCTCGGACCCTACACCAACCACCAGCAGAGTCCCCCAGGGGGTCCTCCCTCAGCCCCATGCTCTTCAACGTCTACACGGCTCCGCTCGCCCCCAGCAACAGAACCCACGTACTCAACATTGTGTCATACGCAGACAACACCCAAATCATCCTCTCCCTATCCAACAAACCCAACGCAACCAAACACAACTTTCAAGAAGGCATGGAAGCTGCCGCCAAGTGGATGAAAAGCAGCTGCCTACAACTCCACACTGACAAAACAGAAGTACTCATCATGGGCTTAAACCCTGACGCCTGGAACGACACCTGGTGGCCCCCCCCCGCCCTTGTAAGCCCACCCATCCCCACGGACTACGCACGCAACCTTGGAATCATCCTGGACTCCGAGCTCAAAATGGACCGCCAGATCAACTCCGTTGCATCCTCCTGCTTCCACACCCTCCACCTCCTATGCAAGACCTTCAAATGGATCCCCCTCGAGCACAGAAAGACCGTCACTCACACCCTCGTCACCAGCAGACTCGACAACGGCAACACACTCTACGTCGGAATAAACAAAAACCACACCGCAAGCTACAAAACATCCAGAACGCCGCTGCAAGACTGGTCCTCAACCTGATAAGACACTGCCATATCTCCCACCACCTACGCACACTCCACTGGCTCCCTATCGAGGCTAGAATCTCCTTCAAGATTTTCACCCACGCACACACAGCCCTCCACAACACCGGACCAGCATACCTGAATGACTCGACTTCCACGCACCCCAAAGGACCCAACGATCAGCCCAGCTCTCCTAAGCCGTGGTCCCCCTTGCCAGAAAGACCAGATCGGGTGGCTGCTTATTCTCCTTCTTCGCGGCCAGAGCCTGCAACGCCCTACCGCTTCACCTCAGACAGACCACATCACTCCCCATCTTCACGAGACGCCTCAAAACTTGGCTCTTCGACAGACCCCCTCCTTGATGGACTGGAACCTGCACCACAGTGCCTTGAGACCTTTTAAGGGTGAGTAGTCGCCCTTAAACTTCTGAGTGATTGATTGATTGAGAAGAAGATTTCCCCCAGGGAAGTAGTGCTCAGTCTGTGCAAGTTCACAAAGTTGTTGTAATTCCTACTACTTTGCCCAATGAAATTAAAATCCATTTTATTGATATGTGGGTGTGCTTCGGATCAGTTTGAGACAAGGAAGGAAAATTACACAACTTTTTTTCTTCCAGCTGATTTCATACCACAGTTTGTGCAGTTTCTAAAAGCTGCAAATTTAAATGTATAAATATTACAGATTTATTTGCGCATTTTGATCTGAGTAAACCTCATACATTGAGGCACCTGAATCGGTGGCTGGTAAAAAAGCGGTCCTAGACTCTTATAAGCCTGGTAGTTCATGTCCCTACAGATGAGTGATGGCCATATACACGGGCCCTATAAAATGGCGTTAATCAAACTTCAAAGCTCTGGAGGACCTCTGACCTTTCACCTTATACCCTTACCTTCTGAACTTGAACCTTCATAGTCCTCCCCTGCACCCCTCCTGCTTCCTTGTCCTGCTAGTGCTCACCCAGTGGCTCATCTGGCACCACTAGAGCCAGACCGTACCCTTTCGAGCGGCTGACGGTGGGCTCCGGTCTATGTTCTGTCTCAGAGTTCCTAACAATTGCGGAATCTTGGGGGGCCTTTGGTGGTGCAGTGGTTGCTGCTGTCGCTGCTTGCTACTCCTGACCTGTGTGTGAAAATCATTGCTAAATAAAGTTTCCTTCTGGGAGAAGTGTCCTGCAGTCCTGCTTTCCAACACTGAAGACGGCGAGTAAATCCAGCAGCTAGAATCGCTGTCCACGTGTATTGTGAGGACATGTCCGGCGTTGGAGCAGTGACATAGAGTCTCTGGCAAGACATGTCCGGCGCTGGAGCAGTGACATAGAATCTCTGGCAAGACATGTCCGGCGTTGGATCAGTGACAGTGAGTCACTCTCTGGCAAGACATGTCCGGCGTTGGAGCAGTGACATAGAGTCTCTGGCAAGACATGTCCGGCGCTGGAGCAGTGACAGTGTCTGGCGGTGAGGCGACGGCTCGGAGGAGTTTGTGCAGGTTAGAAGTAGGAGCCTTTGTGTTTTCGTCCAGGCCCTGCTGTCCGCACGTGTGTGCGGTCTGAGATGCATACATGTGTGTGACACTCATGAAGGTATCTGGTTAGACGTCACACCTCTGCTGTCTTATGCCATCCACAGAGCGCCCATCTATGCTTCTTAGCAACGAGCACCGTTTTAAAGTTTAATGTATCTCTCAGAACATGCATGTATGTGTTCCAATAATCATTCATTGTATGTTTCACTGCAACGGGCGCCATCATGAAGGCAACTCATACGATGAGCCGATGATGGCTTGCAAAGTGGAAAGCTGTCCGTGTTCGATTAATACCATTAAGATGAGTTGACGTTACTAATTATTACTGCATTACTACCAGTGGTGTACACAAGTAATCATTCATCAATACTACAGAGACGATTGTGACCGGCTCTTTTGAGTTCTCCTGTTCAAGATCAAGAGTGTCTGCTCAACCTGCATCCTACATATCATCTTGTATCCAAGCTACCACCCTGTGTCAACCATAATCACTACTTCTTTTATTGTAGTTTGTTTATTTCCTTACCTCTTCCGGCATTGCCACCTTCTTTTCTTACCTTCTCCCGGGGAACCCCCCCATGGAGTGGGGCATATATTGTACGAGATGTCTCGCTCATGATGAAGTTCTTGAGTGGGAAGAGCGCACTTATCACAAAGCTCTACATACTCGAACTGTTTCCGGGGCGTAGGATTGAAACAATATAAGTAGATGCCTCCAATACCTAACGATGTCAATGTGAACACTTTTGAATATACAGCTAAACAAAAATAGGAATTAGGTGTGGTCAAAAATTAAGTACAGTGATGGAATGTTTTAAATTCTACTCAAGCAAGGGGAATATGGGAGTGGGCATCAAAGTCTATAATGCTACCCTTACAACATCAGCTGCGAGTTCGAAACAATCGCTTCGATCAAATTATCTATGAACAAATATTGATGAGAACTGACAGTAAAAAGAGAACTGATGGGCTACCCCAGGTTTGACAATCTCTGATGCTCAAGAGCTGGTCTAGAGTATTTAACATTCCCAGAAATTTGTAAGGAAATCAGAGTTCCTCCCTATTCAGGAGTTAGTTAATATCACCAGAAAGGTCGACCTGGATAGAATGGTGAAAAAAAGACAAAGGGAATTCAGAAAAACTAAATGCTAATGTGGAGTGCTATAAAAGTGTCAGTCAAATATGAGAGAAATTCAAAGAGGTATTTGGCTGCTGACACATTTTGTAATCGATGTAGGAAGGAGTGGGATTTTGGACAAGTGTGCTCGGGAGGAAGAAATAATTTGGCGAGAATGAGACTAATGAGGAAGTTAATTTAGATCCCAATGTCGTGATGAAAGGGGCAGCAGAGAGGTGGTACCGGGGTCTTCCCAACTGCCTGATCTCACTTAATGCTGCGCAGGTGCTGATGATGGCGGACTCTTGCAGGTGGTAAACTATTCTTGGCATGTATCTTGTTTGTAAACTGTGTAAAGGGAGGAAATTGCTGCCCACCAATATACACATGTGAGGGAGGTACCCTGGGCACTCCATAGAATTTCAAAGCAATTTCAAGGGTTGCAGGACCAGAGGTAAAGTGTATGTGGCAGATAAAGGTGATGCATCAGGATAAGTGGCCACATCAGGACGAGATGGGCAGTAGGCTGGATCCCAGAGCTGACTCACCAATTTATATAATTGAACAGTAGATCAATATAAGAGATTTGAGCACTGACTGATGCAGAAAGAGGAGTTATACCTAAAACAATGTTCGTAATGTTCCACTGTCCTATGGGGGGGGGGGGGGGAAGAGGGGAGTTGAGAGACATTTTGTCCGATGAGGGAGTTGTCATAAAGTCTATCAAATTCTCACCTTGAATGACTCCTATTGTACTTTCCCTTAAGATTTCTGGAGAGATTTGTTTCTGTGTAAACCTATACAAACATAACAATGCAATATGGATTGGTAGCCATCCTTTACCCAATTTGACCGTGGGTGGAACAACTGTATTTACAACCGTAGATGTTGTCTGTGCCTATCACCAGGTAGTCTTAAAAGAGACCTCTAGACTAGGCTTGGGCGGTAAATTCCGTTCCGCTCTCGGAATTTGGGTAATTTCGCATTCCGCGGAATTGCCAAAAATTCCACGATCCTCGGCTTAGTGGAATTTTTTGCTAGTTTGCGCTTTCAAAATGCGTGTTCGCGAGATGTTACCCCCCGAGCACGCAAACAGCGTTCGCAAACAAGAAAAAAGAATCGCAAATGGGCAGAGCAAGCAATTCCACATGTTTGCGGAACTGTGCGTGCTCGCGGAGCTTTTTTACTGTTTCGCGGAGCTTTGCGGAGCGAGATTATGCAAATTCCACCCTCCCCTACTCTAGACACCACACTGCTATCGTGATGTCAGAGTTCATGTGTCCCTTCAAATGTATGCCTTTTGACCTTGTGAGTGCCACCTTAATCTTCCCGTGCCTGCTAAAAAAAATAATGTATCCTTGTGTACCGTAACTGGTGCTCATATAAAGCACTTCAATACCTTTGGGTCGAGTTCACGCTATAAACTACAAAAGTAAGGATCATGCTACTGTTGATGTTTTTGCAACCCACGAGCCTGAGGGAGGCCCGGTGCTACCACTGATGCCGAGTACAAGCTCTGTTTTGCACTCTCCCGCGCCACTTTTAGGTGCTGCGCGACATAGCACTCATGTTAAATGTTTACCTTTTAAATTTGGTAATTTTTTATTTTAGGCATGTGGTGTGTGATGTCCTAGTGTGTGGATGTTGCTGGTTGTAGGTTAGCTGTAGAGTGTGTCTCTGTTGTATATTTTGTCTCTCACTGTTGGTGTCTGATTTCTTTGTGTTGTTTGTTTTAGAGAGACGGTGTTTGGTGATCTGTTATCTTTCACGACCCGTGCACTTTCTTTTATGGTGTCGCTGAATGTGTAGTTGCATTCTAGTGATTGCCCCGTGCTTTGTTTGAATTACCCGTCAGTGGAGGTTGTATGAGTGGCCGCAGGCCACTTACTTCATCTAGTCCTGTTTCTGGCTGTTAAATCTTCAGTCAGTTTCCTGGATGTGTCTGGCTCTTTACTTCCCTCACGCCTCTTCTCTGTACAGTTCCTCCTGCTAGAGATGCCGTTCTCATGCAACAATAATAACCTGCTTTGTAGTGTTCTCTGTGGCTATTTGGATCTAGACTTGTGAGACGACAAAATGCCTATGAAAATCAAAACTCGTGCAAATTGTCATCCACTGAAGCGTCTATGACTGAAAGCTCAGAACTCAGCTGGAACACCCACTTGGGGTGAGACCGTTCCAGTATCGCTGCTTGTCTTCTGGTCTAGCACCCGCATTCTAGGGTAGTCACAAGGAATGGAGCTCAGCTCTTCATGGCCCTATAGGGACGAAGTTGTACTTAAGCAGCCGGGAGGGCGTATACGAGCCAGGATGGCTGTTTGAAGCACTTGCAGGAGTGAGAGAGCGTTTGGTGAGTAGTCCTAGGAAGCCTTAACGTGAGAACTGACATTTTTTAAGTGCGAGAGGAGGGAGCGCTGAGGAAAGTGCCTCAAACGCCTTTGCTGCGGCACAATTGTTGAAGAGTAGGACAGATGGAAGAACTTAATGACGAGGGACCTTGCCATATATGACTTCATGGCCAATCAGACAAAATGATTTGTTATCATTTAAGTTGATCCAATTGACATAAATCTATTGTTGGGTCGGGATCCAGCGGTCGGCTGTCTGTCATGCGGCATCTCTACACTTGATCTCCATGGACTGTATGCGTTCTCTCTGTGCTCGGTGACATGACTGGCCGTCACTATGATGCAGATCATTGAGGTATAACGCGAGTCAACAGATCCCTTTGAATCATTTATTGAGATATCTGAAATGCTGCTGGTCTTGATCTGAGACTTGGATCTCATGATGGGGTCGAAAAGTCCTCCGCGTGGTTAAAGATGTGCACCCCTGCGTGAGTGCTCAGCTGTACTGTTTTATGGATCCCTAATGCTGAGGTTTTATCAAAGGTAAACACGGATCATGCATGTGCGCCATGCCATAGGCCTGTCCCACGTATTGTTGTTTTTTGGGATCAGGAGGGGCACCCAAGTTGCTATCCTAATAGTGATGGAAGGCTATTGCCTTTAACAAGTATTAAATTACACCTGCACGGTGGTGTCAGCATACCGTATAGTGATTCGTAGTCGTGAATAGGATCTTTTTACGCTGTGCCACTGGAGTGAGGCCTACAGGCTCACTCACCTTTTTTAAAGTTGTGCTGCTGTGTGCTTCACTCACCCTTGGCCTACATCAGGTAGATGGAAAGTGCTGCGCGGGAATAGTGACTTTGCGCTTGATGTATGTTTGCATGCGATGGGTACAGTACAGGGATAGAGCAGGACTGTGCAGTATGTGTGGTTAGTGCATTTACCGGATGTGTGTATGCCTAGAAGAAATACATTCCAATTTGGATGCAGTGCAGTGCATGCGCAATGAAAGCATGTACTTGGATGTGTGTGCTTGCATGAAATACAATTCATGACGGGTGAAGTGTTATGCAGCACTGACATGGTACGTGTGTGCTGGTATTGTGTATGTTTGCAAATAGCTCGTCCTGATAAAATGCATGACGGCTTCAGTACTGAACAGTTTACACAGACATAACGTGTCTTCTGAATGTATGTGTGTCTGTAATGGCACAATACATAAAGGAAACAGTGCTGGAGAGTATGTGCGCTGTAGAAGTACACGGAGCGCAAGTGTGCCTGCAATGGTACATTACAAGGAGGACCCTGGGTTCCATTTTGGGAAGCCCAGGCCTACCTGGCAAAGAAATCAAGAGTACAGTAATCTCCCCGGTCAGATTTGTGTATTGCTGAATTCCCGTGAGCTGGGTGGGACACACGCCGGAGAAAGGGAGGAAGAGATTCCCCCCCTCTACACTTGAAAAGGATGCTCTTTGATTCAGTGATAGATAATCAAGAAGGGGCCTGTTTGGTCTGACAAGAGAATCCTGAAGAGTAGGACATGAAGTCCGGGGTTAAACTTTTTGACTCATCGCTGTGGCTGACCTTTAGGTGTGACCGCTGGTTTCTCCGATGAATTACGTGGTGGGCCAATCAGCTTTGCAGTCTTGCTTACTGTGACAGCATCCTTTCATGAGGAAAGAATGAAAAGAGAAGCGTAAACTTCAAAAGCAGCAGAATCCCAACATAACATTTCAAAGACTAAGACCTTAAGTCATATTTCGATGTCTGGAAATGGACTACAAGAAGGGGACATTGAGACCCCAAACATTTTCATCTGCCAAGCAGCCCAACGGGCTATGTGAGAAGGGGAAGCTCTGGAAGACCTCTGCCAGTGACCAGGACTGGGGACAAGGCATGCTGGACTCCCTGCTGAGTGAGGGGGACATCACCCAGATGACCTGCCCTAGAGTACCATTGCCTACCTGCCTACTCACAGTGTGCCCTGTGAGTAAGAGCAGAGCGTTGGAGAGAGTGAGCTCCAGTGGAGAGCCCTACCGAGAAGTCTCCTTGAGCGAGTTGTGAGGAGATTGGCTCTACACTAATTGGGTCATTGCCCATGTACAGGAATAGTCCAGTGACCCCCTCCCCCCCCCCCCCCACCCCCCCATATGCTAGGAGCGGGCTGCCATGATCTGAGCCGTGTAAGGGGCACCGTGTGGGAAGTATGACCCCGAATGCGAGAGCGGGCCACCGTTGATCTTATTGGGCCACAAGCATCCAGACTTCGGTCTGCCTCTATCGGTGACCCCCGTATGCCAGCAGGAGCTGCTGTGTTGAGGGCAATTGCACTGGAAGAGTCTGCGCCAAGAAGGAGAGCATTGTGGCAACCCCATGTGCCACAATGCTCTCCTGGGGCCAAGAGTTCAGGTCGTTGCCCACACGGAAAGATTGCGGCTGTGACTGGCGAGTCGAGCCAGCAAACTGAGATCTGCACCTGACTGATTCCCTGAGGACCGCAAGGATGCCAACAGACGTTGCATGCTCATTGGGCACCAGTCAGGAGCCAGAAGATCGGATCCTCTCCCCAGCCCCACCTCCTTGAGGGCAAGAGTGACTTAGCTCATGTTTTCTGAGCGGGAGCTGTTCTGACTGCTGCAACGAACCCCCAGCACTGCTCGAGGGTGGGAACATGCACCTACCGGGTGCTGCCACATAAACAACAAGCAGCCCAAATTCACCAAACTGGACAAGGAATCCGTAGCCCCCGCAGAGGGGGCACTCACTGCACCACTGAACGCTTCTATACAGCCTGAGTGGTTAAGACTGGAACTGGGCCGGTGGGGGTGCGAGGGGACCAGCTGCTACTGGTACTGTGGCAGTGGTTAGTAAACAACAAGGGGGACAATGAGGGCTTGATAAAGGTCCACCGTACTTGCCCTGGGTAGAACTAGAAGACAAAAGAGGTACGGTGTTCCTGGGTGGCAAGTTGGCCACCTGGTGAGTACTCGGAGTGGTGGGGAGGTGGAAAATATCTCCTTTCGGAACTAGGACCCTCACACACCCAGCAAGCTAGGTGTCATGCTTCATCATTTGGGTCTGCACCTCGTCGAGCCGGCGCTGCAATGCTCGACGGGCACCCATAAAGGGGATCTTTATCGGAGATCTTTTGTTCCTTGCCATATAGGTGCCGTGGATGTGAGGGACCTGGTAAGATGTAGATGTGGTGTGTGGGTTAAAACAGGTAAGGGAATCCTCTATAATTATTTTTATTCTGGAGAGGTCACAACCTGATTAAAAAGAAGAAGTAGGGCGACTATTTTGTTTTAATCTGACAAAAATTACGCTCTACCCCTTAGTGGTCAACATGTTTCTCGCCTATAAAATGTCTCTAATAGTTCAGTTGGCGATTCCTCAGGACCTAGTGACTAAATGAAAACTATCTACAGTGTGTGGTGATGTTCTACATACCACTTCTTCTCTCGGTAGGATGTTCCCCCGGAGAAAAGCAGCCAACCTCTTAAGGATTCAAGTGCGGCTTCATCAGACCGCAGCGGAGTATATGGGCACTCAACGTAGTGTCGCTGCTCCCGCTCAGAGCAGTCCGGCTCACCTACCCGCTCCGCTGCATCAGGAAGGATGGTACTGTGGCATCATAGACACTTTTGACTAATTAGAAGAGAGTCAAAGGGGAACTCTTGAGTATGGCCTACTAGTAAGCATTCCCTGGACGTAGCCACCAGTGAATTGGGAACAACCCCACCACGTTATTAGAAAGAGGGCCTGACAACTACTGGAACTCCTGCCTACAGGGGATTGTGTTACTGCTCATGAATGTCATTATTCCTTTTAATATGTAGCGTTAGAAATAAAATAATTTTTTTAATAAAAGTAAGCTTTAGACTGGAAATGTACTTATTGCTCGTACTGTGCGCACTTTGAGTTATGAGCTGTGCTCACCTGCCTGTATTTACACCACCCCGCCCGAGGGAGCCTTTGTCTGCTCATCCACAGCTACCACTGACAGTCGATTGCAGAGGGTTACTTGGCCTAGTTGCCCAGGATCCACGGTAGGTTGGGCCCCGGGACAACAGTAAAAGGGCTCAACCACCATGGTTTCAGCCCACTAGCCCTTCCATGGCCCTCTAAAAGGAGGTCTGACATCTTGTTCCTTTAAGAGTATGGAGAAAGATGGGGTGGAACAAGGTGACTGCCAGCTCCTCCTGTGTTATATAGCATGAACAGGTCTGGAATGTACTACCCTCTGAGCTAGGATGCACCGATGGACATTAACCTTGCAGGTAGACCTAACGACTCTGATATTTTGAACTTTAGCTGCCTGCAGTCTTTGGTATGATGTAGCTTGCCATGATTCTCCCACAGTGCTCTCTTGCCAATACTTTGGCCTTGAATGCCTATACAAAAGTCTTTAATTCAATTATTGAATTCGAGGAGGAGGTTGAGTGTATCTAGAATCTGTCTACGTTAAGGATAAATAACCATGCATGTACGTCTGTGGTATTACTCCAGCGCAAACCTAACCAAAAGGCAGTGGAGTGCTGCGCAGTGTGCTGGCAAACAAAAGTCCATGCGTGATGGGAGAGGCAGCTGTTTGGTGGACTGTCCATGTGCTGTAAAGAGGTGCATCTTCGTCTCTTACCTAAATTGCAGTCTTCTGCCCAGGATATCCTGAAGGATCTTTGTTCTGTGAAGTATGTAGGTCAGATGTGGTGTCGTGGAGGATCACACTCACTGGGATGTTTCGTTGGGACAATCCAGGAAATGGAGGGTCATACGCTGGACCGAGGTCATTCAGGTGAAAGGGCTCAAGGTGGAAATTAGCTTAGTAATGGAATTGTTAAGGGTTTTTAAATAATTGGGCCTGATGCAAGTGAAGAGCAGTTAATGAGAATTCTGTGTGTATAGAAGGATGGCAGGGCCGGACTGGCTGTAGCATGTACCGGGCATTTCCCCGGTGGCCGGAGGGGTGGGAGACGGTTTTGTGCCTGTGGGGGCTGGTTTTGTTTCTGGGGGTTTGATTTTGCAGCAGTGCTGCAATATCAGCCCCCTGTAACAAAAGCGGGAGCAATGCTTCTTGCTAGCAACCTCCTCCCGCTTCCCCCCCCCCCCCCCCCCCCCACACTCCCAGGACCGGTCAAGCCGCTTTCTGCCAGGGCTGGTTGCTGTTCCCAATCCAGCCCTGAAGTTTGGGTTGGAAGTTTGGGGTTCGCTAAGTGGACTGGACAATGGTCAAAGGTGAACGAGAAGAAATTCCTTTCTAAACAAGACAAGTTCAGATGTTTAGGCTGTGATGTACTACAGAAGAATGAGAAGATAGACAGTGAGTGGGCGTCTTTAGATATTTAGTTGTTAAGAGTTTTTGCCAAGGTTTTGTATATAAAATATATATTGTGGGGTTCTGAATTGGAATGGGAATGTTCATGACAGGGTTTCTGTGGGTGGCAGTTGCTGCCTGAGGTGGATAGCTGACAGTCAATAACGTTCCTTCTTACCTTGTGTAGGTCTTTGTACATCTTTTCAGTGGCGACGAGTGACCGTCAGTCTGTTCACTTCCTCTGTAGTGCCTGAGACCCTCCTGGAGCCTGTTTCCTGCCTTCTCTGGAGTGCTGGTCCTTCTGTCCTGGTGTGTTGCGTTGCTGTACTGGCGTTCCTGGTTTCCGGTGTCCCGTCCTCCCGTTGAGGTTCCCATTTCTGTTCATGCGGCGTCCCTGGGGTCTTCTGGCTGTGGGAAAGCCAAATCGCCACCGTGACTTTTGCGGGACTTTGGTGCGCGTGTTGGAGCTCGTGCGGATGACACGCCATTAATCTCGTTCTGCAGTGAGTGACCACGCGGCTGTGCACATGTCTTTTATCCACGAAGATCTACGTCTGATGCTAAGACGTCGCTGTCATATGTCGGCGTCCATCTTTAAGGTAGATTTTGCTCACGGTGACAGACACACCATTGCCTGTTAATCCTCAACTTTCTGATGTCAAGACGTCGCCGTCATAAGTTGGCAGCTATCTTTACGGTAGATTGTGCTCACACTGATAGGTACACCATTGCCTGTTAACTTTCATTGTATCCACATTACATAATCGCTGCATTTTGATGACCAACGTTTATATGTTACTTTATATACGGTGACAGGCACACATTTAATAATTGCCTGTCAGCCTTCAAGTTATCCACATTACGCCATCGCTGTATTTGGGTGATCAACGTTTGTGTATTACTTTGCATTCGGTAATAGGCACACCTTTAACTATTGCCTGTCATCTTTACACATTTCGTTTGCGGACACTATTTATCAACTTAGTATTTTATTTGTGGTGACCAGTACATATTTGATTGTGTTTTCTCTTCATAAATGTAACACAAACCGTTTTACATTTTATTGTTGGCAGCAACTATCTTTGCATGCACGTTTAGTTATGCAAGGAATATCTCCGCCACCTCCCTTTTTAGCAGACCCTGGTTCTCCACCGTTAAACTGAACACAGTGGCGTGAAGCTTATCTTGATGCAATAGATGGTGACACATTCACGTCAAAAAAGAAAAAAGCGTTATTGGTGTATAATTTGGGTCACGAGGGTAGATCCATTTAAAAAACTTTACAGATTGAAATGGTACATGTTCTTCCCAGTGGTGATGGAAAAGCTGAACCCATTGTCGATGAATATGCATCTTTAATTCAAACTCTAGGCAAAAGATTCTCCCCTAAAAAGAATGTAGTACTAGAGAGATATAGATTTTTACAACAGGCACAACTTCCTGCAGAATCAAGACTATTTTGTTTCAGCCTTACGCACTTTGTCTTTGAACTGTAATTATCGGGATTTGAAGGAGAAATAATATGTGATGAACCCATTGAAAAAACTTGCAATAGAAGGATCCAAGAACGTCTTTTAGCTAGTGGGGATCCTAATTTGGAACTGGCATTGAAATTGGCAAGAAGCATTGAACAATCTGAAATTTGTATGAAAGAGTTAGCTACAAGTTGCCCCAAGTTTGAATCGAAGGAAGTGAATGTTGTACAAAAAAGTGGGGGTGATAAACCTAAGAATCAAAATTTCTAAGTTGTAAAAGTACCTAGCGGGGCCTCATTAAGTTCCGATAAGGATTTTGTTTGTTACAGGTGTGGTAGTAGGTCACATGTGGGAAATTTTAAACATTGTCCTGCTTTGAATCAAACTTGTTTCAAGTGTGGCCGCAAAGGTCATTTTTCTCTTATTTGTAGAGCAAGTAGTCAAAGCAAGCTGTTAGTGCTATGTGTGAAGACGATGATGGTAACAAAAATGTGGAGAGCGATGGTTATCTTTTTTAATGATTAGTGGAGAGGAGTCCAGTCAGTTTGACAGTTGTGTATTCATCAAACATATTGGTAAAAGGAAACCTCCGTTTTGTAATCTCTCAGTTAATGGCCGTAGTGTAAATATTATGGCGGATTCAGGTTCTCCTGTTACCCTCTTATGTGAAGATGAATTCGTAAAATTTCATGATGTTGTATTAGAGTCAACTGATATTAAGTTATTTGTGTATGGTGGAAAAAAAGTGGATGTTGTTGGCAAGTTTAAGGCCGACTTAAAGTTTAGTGACAGTTCCACTAACACTGATGTATTTGTAGTAAAGAATGGGTCAAATTTGTTAGGTTGGAATGACCAGGGTGATCTCAATATAATCTTGGATCCCAACCATCCTGAGTTAGTGATAACTAGAGATCGTTTAATAAATCCAAGTCTGAATGTGGTTGGTAGTGAACAAGACGTTGATGCTTCACATTGGGTCAACAAATTCAAAGAAGTATTTGGTGACGCTTGGGCAAGCTGCGTGGTTTTAAACATTGCATAGTGTTAAAAAGCAATGCCATTCCCATAGTTCACAAGTTAAGGAAAGTACCTTTATGTCTTAGACAAGAACTTAAAAAAGAGCTTGATCAATCGTATGCCATGTCACATAGCACCCATAGAAGGTTCTGAATGGTTATCCCCAATCGTTTTAGCTCGCAAGGCGGACAAATCTTTGCGTTTGTGTGGACCTCCGCGATCTTAATCGCAACATTTGGGTGGATCACCAACCTTTGCCCAATATCAATTAAATGTTGGCTACTTTAGATCCTGCTGCTGTGTTCACATCCTTGGGCATTTCAGCAGCAGATCACCAAATTGAGCTGGATCATGATTTTAGACATTTAACCTCATTTGTCACACCAGAGGGTGCTTTCCGTTATATCTGCATGCCTTTTCGGATTGGCATCCGCATCCTCTGTGTTTCAAAGAGTCATGGCCATTTTGTTTAAAGGTATGAGTGGGGTCACCTGTTTTCAAGATTACATTTTATTATATGGTAAAGATGACAAGAAACATGATGCTAGGGTGAAAAGATTTGGAAATTTAAAGAGTAAACGGCATGACATTGAGAAGAGAAATGCAGATTTTCTCAGTCTGGTGTAGATTATTTGGGGCACCATGGATCTGCCAATGGGATCAAACCTAAATTGAAAATCTTGAAAGACATAGAGGATGCACCGACACCTAGAGATAAAGATCAACTCGGGTCCTTTTTAGGATTAGTTGAGTTTTACGCCAAATTTGTTACACAATTTAATAGCAAGACTGCATGATATGATTGGACAAGTGAGTGTGAGCTTGTTTTTAAAGAAATTAAAAGATGCATAGTTTCTGCACATCCTTTTGAAGTCCTTCAACACTGAGGATTTAAGTATCTTGATGATTGATGCTAGCAGCGTTGGTTTGGGGCAGTATTGTTACAGAAGCGCACAAATGGCAGTGAGGAGATTATAGTTTTGCATCCCGGGCTTTACATGGAGCTGAGGCTACATATTCGCCCATTCAATGGTAAGCCTTAGCCATGTGTTGGGGTACTGAGTATTTCAAAACCTACCTATGGGGGAGAGAATTTGTTCTACGAACTGACCACAAACCCTTGGTGGATTTATTTTGTACCCGTGTTGGTGGAAGAGCTACTCCCCGCA
The DNA here is from genome assembly GCF_964204655.1 of Triturus cristatus. Lineage (NCBI taxonomy): Eukaryota > Metazoa > Chordata > Amphibia > Caudata > Salamandridae > Triturus > Triturus cristatus. The sequence goes on along the minus strand of NC_140588.1, from coordinate 1,059,377,240 downwards.
TTGCCAAGTGGCAGTATCGCATGCAAGAGTTTCATTACAAGTTAGAACATGTTTCTGGAAAAAGGAATGTTGCTGCGGACTGTTTATCTAGACTACCCGTGCAAGATGATGGTGGTTTGGATTTGAATTTTGATGATGATGAGTTGCTTATGGTTTGTGTGAGGAGTTCCCTGGACAATGCATTGGAAGGGGCATTATGCGAAAAGAAGAGGTTAGAATCTTTGGGAAAGGATGATATTTTGGCAAGGGTCCAAAAGTTTATGGTTTAGGGTTGGCCCAAGATTAAGGTAAGGATTCAGATGATAATTTTGATGCGTTTACAAGAGTGAGTGATGAATTATCTGTAGTAAATGGTATTTTGCGCAGAGGGGGTTTACCGGTTGTTCCTGAAGGTCTTCGAAGGAAGATTTTACATCTTGCCCATAATGGTCATGGTGGCATTAGGGCGCTTAAATGTAGAATTAGGGAAGATTTCTGGTGGCCTGGTGTTGACAGAATGGTGGAACATTTTGTCATTAGTGACAAGTACCAAGTTACTGTACCATCTCCTGTGGTATCTGTTGAGCCACCGTCCGTGCCTTGGAACAAATTGGCCTTGGATATTTCTGGATCTTTTGCAGTGTTTAGAGGTACACCTAAATTTGCTTTGGTATTTATTGATTATTTATCCAGGCGGCCTGACATTAAGGTTGTTGAACGAATTTCCTCGTCTGTCGTGTTGGATTCCTTAGTGAAGTTTTTGCCAAAGAAGGTTATCCTGAGGAACTGGTCACCGATAATGGTACCCAGTTAATGTCTGTTGAAATGTGTGAATTTCTTCAAAAGCATAGTATTCGCCACACTAGGACGTCCCTGTACCACCCCAGGAGTAAAGGTTTGGTGGAGAGATTTAATCGTGTGGTGAAAGATCAGTTGCAGTTAGCTTTGGTGAATAACTTGGGTTGGAAGAAGGTCATGAAGGACATGTTGTGGACGTACAGAACTACCCCGTATAGTGTCACTGGTGTGTCTCCTTTCACCCTTATGAGAAGAAGAGTGGCTGGAACTAGTTTGAATAGGAGTTGGATGGATCGTAAGATGATGAATAATGATGTTCTAGGAAAAGTTTTGGATGTGGGAAAGGCATTGGCTGACAGAGCCTGTGTGAAAACTTCTAGCAGAACTTTATCAGTCAAGCCTGGTGATTGGGTCTGCATCAAGAAACCTGGTTTTGTGAGGAAGGGTTGCTCCAAATTTTCTTCTACCAAAAGAGTGGTTGGTGTTCGTGACTCTGTGATTGTGGTGGCGGGAGAAAAGTTGTGTGGAGTAAGAGTATGGTTTCTGTTATTCCTAAGAATAAAACTTCTGTGGTGCGTGACTGTTTGGGCGGTCGTCATGATACTATGTTCAAGCATGGCAGTTCCCAGTTGGATTCCACAGTTTCTGGAGCAAATGCAGTGATGTTTTGGATGAGGGTACCGTTGGGATCAGAAGACCTCCCACGGGTTATAGTGATTATCCTCTGCATTGATTGGTGTGTTACTGTGATTCCGTTTATATCATCATTATAATCTTACATGCATATATCTTGTATATTTTGTTCTTGTTGCATTATTACTTTTGTGATTTCTTTTTGTTGCATAGGTTATTTCCTTTTTGTGGAAGAAGGGATATGTGTGAAGTTCTGGATTGGATTCGGAACGTTCATGACGGTATATATATATATATATATCTCTAAATAATGTATCGATAGAAGGGGCATCCCAGCTGCTTGCTCAGCCTGACAGGACTGTCCAAAGTATTCTCATCTTCCTTGTACGTCAGCCTTCCTCTGCTGAAGCTCCTCCTTCTGTTTCCATGAGCGAGTGTGAGCCTGTAAAGAAGGGTCTTGAAAGGCTGTGCTAAAGGCTTCTGTAGGCCCTACATCTGCTCTGAGAAAGGAAACTTCAGACCTCCGCCAGAACGTGTTCTGATGGCGCAACACTTTGCGCTTTCAGTAGAGCTCAGCGGTACTGAATACCCTACACTGATGAGGTCCACGGTTGAAAAAGACAGGGTCGTAGCTTCAGGAGGGTATTTGGGGTGTTACACCCCCCTGATGAATGCATTTTCCGATAAATAGTTGGGTACAGATGCTTTCAGTCCGGTATGGTGAGGTGCCTGTCGGATTTCACCTGGGATTTTTGCATGCACACACTGGCAAAAACACACACAGTCTCTCATCTCTGCTCTGAACGTCCTCAAAATGTTGGTTATTTTACAAAATATTGTTTCTCTCACTTAGTACTCCTATCAATCTGCATTCCTCTCCCTCCCCACTGCCTCTTTCTTAAGCAGCTCTCACGCCCCCTGCTTGTGGTATAATGTATTTAAACATTAGGTGCCAGCATGATTGTTGGAAAATGTGAAGCTTACACACCCCAATCTTACTGACCAAGCTACACCCCTGGAAAAAGAACAGGGTCTTTGTAGATCCCAGGCTGCGCCTTTCATCTGAGTAGGGAAGGCACGTTTCTGCCTACTTTGGGAACTTAAAACCTGGTAGGATCACGGCTCCGAGGTTCCTGGCCTACCTAAGCCATTGAGAGCCTGCTGCCTGGGGTAAAATGGCCGCCGTGAACAGGTGCGCCCTGCAACAAGCACTTCACAAGCCAAGCCCAGGAAAGGGGAAACGTTCATCAGAGGTCAGCGTGCGCTTGAGACCCAGATGGCAAACTGGCATAACAAGCTTTTCTTTAAAGATCTCACCTCTCTTTGAACTATGTGCCAAGAGAAGGGTCACTGGCAGGTTTATGAAACTCATACAGATGTAAATGCCCAAACTTATCCCCCATTTTGTGGAGCTTGAAATACGTGGTATTACACTGCTTTGAGCACTCCTAATTTTAGAAAGTGAGAGAAATGGGATTCTCGAGTTTAACGTGACTTGACCAAGATCACAGTGTTGTCAGCTGGTGAAGCCAAAGCAACCCACTGTGGCAAAGACCATGAACTGCACACGCATAACTCTATAGCAACATATCAACATCTGGTTAACACACTGTGCTGCTCAGTCGGGCTGGAAAGGCCTTATTGCACAAAGTATACATTTGTGCACTCATCAGAACAAGGGAATCTGATCCCTGTGCAATTACTTTGTAAGTCTGTTCCAAAATGTCTTCTGAGTTAGAATTCATGTCTTGCCCGTTCAGAGAGGGCGGATTAAAGTCCTTATTTAACCCTGTGTACTAGTCACTGAGCTGTTCTTTAGGAATGTGTTTTCTTCGACAGAAACAGATACACAGGTTTCAATTGTCAGAGGTTTAGTGTCCATACCAGTGTAAGGCAAGTCCAACTCTTGCCACCCACGGGTGGCATTTTAATCCTGGTTTAACACGTCAGAGTCTGTTCTCTGCCCAGAAATGAAAAGCTGGTTCCAGACAGGTTTTACAAACTGAAGCCGCGACACAGGTGTCGGGGGCACGGCGCGCTTCTTGCCCCGGCTGCACAGGTAACACAAAGGCATACTTCATGCTCGGTAGCTGTGAACAAGTTCACACAGTGCGCTCGCTTCATTTGTCAGTCTGTTGATTCTCCTGCCTGTTCTGCCTGAGCAGCTAAAGTGCTGCCTGTTTGCATTTCCACGAACTGCCGTGGATTGCCGTTGTGTGAGCATTAGGGCGGCAAGGGATGGGGCGTCGGCAGAACTGCTTCATGCACCTTGTATTCTGCTGCTAGATTCCAATCACGCCTCTGTTACTGGCCGCCAGAGCTCTGTGTCAAGGCACCAAGTACAACAAGAAACCAAACACCAACATAAAAAGAGCTCTTTGGTCATCAAAATCCGCAGAAGAGCTGATGGCGACTCCAGATGCTTCCACGCCAGCCAATGACCATTAGGAGTGCATTCCAGGAATAGATGCGCTCTATAACTCTAAAAAACAACAACTGATGGACAGAATGCAGAACAATGTCATACATTCACCCCAGTACAGAGATCTGGGCCTAAATCCATCGTTTTTATGCTCCCCATGCCATTCCAGTTCGGACCAAGCCATATGCAAATCAGTCTTGACCCTGCGCCCAATGGGAACAGTCCAGCCCGAACTGCCAGGCTAGGTCTTCCCTGGACTGGAAACCAGCATCCTAGGACCAGTTTCGGGGTTTCACCCCTCATCAGCCAAGATAGCTTCACTCCAGGGGTCCACGTCTGGGCATTCCCGTCACACTCTGGGTGACAAATGCAACAAGCATTGAAAATGCAATAGGTCTCGCCCTCGTTTAAGTTAAAGCAATTCTGTTTGTAATTAGGTAGCTTTTTAGCGTTGCTTTTATTAGTGTTTTTCAAACATTCATGTACATAACATGTATATGTTCCTATGGGGAGATGTTGCGGATCAGAAGAATATGCAGCACAGATAATGATTGTAGGCAGGCACAGAAGGAGAGTAAGAAAAGGTTCTTGGCCAGGGGGTATTCAGAGGAGGTGGTTAAGACGGCCATGAACAAAGCTAACAAAGCGTTCAGCTGCACTAACATCTAAAGCAACCGAGGTGTCTCAGACTAATGAAACTGCCACAACCAACTAGATTAGTGTTAACATTTAACCGCCAACATCAAACCTTGCGCAAAATAGTGAATAAAAATTGGCCACAGGTGCTTAATGACCCAGTTCTAGGCAGTTGTTTGACAGCTACTCCAAGTATTTCCTATAGGAAAGCCCGCTCCATGAGCAATGCTCTGGTAAAAAGCAGTCCAGATGTGACTTTCTCAAAGAATTGGTTGAGCAGCAGGACTGGCTTTTATAAGTGTGCCACTTGCAAAGCCTGTAAACAGGGTTTTAACACCAAAATGTATACCACTCCTTTCAAACCAAAACCTGTTGCCATCACCAAGTCCCTCAACTGCAAAACTGAATTTGCAGTATACATGCTGGAGTTTTCGTGTGGCCTGCGCTATATGGGAAGTACGAAACTGCAGGTCCACAAACGGATACTCCAGCACGTGAGGGCCATACACAACAAAGATGCCACTTATCCAGTGGCAAGACATTTCCAGGAACATCACAACAGCAACGTGCAACTTATGAAGTACTTTGCTGTGGACACTGTCTTGCCCCTTAGAAGGGGTGGCAACCGCGAATATCTGCTTAGGAAACTTGAAACCAAATATATCTTGGTGTTTAACAGCAAAACACCCCATGGTCTGAATATCAGTGAGGATTTTTTCACCTGCCTATAACCCTGTTCTTACATCCAGTATCTTTTAGCTGGCATCAGTACCGCTTCACTGACACTATAATGAAAATCTTTATCTTTTAACAATATTTTTATTTCATCTCACATCTTTGAATGACGGCCGTGATTCAAAGAGGGTTAGAGGAGAAATAACAAGGGGACCCGATCTGGTAGCCTAAGGACCTCCGGGTAGTAGCTTATTTAAAGAACAAAGGTCCTTAGCATAGGAGGAAATAATGAAAGCATTGCTACATAGACTACAATGAGCACTATGAGTAGTCTTCCAATATCCAGCCGGACAAAGATACGTTTATTCAAACAAAATAAAAAAGGGAAGGAACGGAATAAGGGAAACAACAAGGGTGGGAAAGGCACAATCCTGTACCGAGCTTAGAAGTAAAGGGATGGAGAGAATAGAAAATAACAGGCAAAGAAATTAGTTAAAAGAAGAGCAAAAGGTGGCTTACATTACACAATCTTACGTAAGCTCAAACCAGCAAACAACACAATAGAATTTACACAGTGGTTAAATTGTGGTGTTTTGCTAAACAAGTCGACGTTTCGATCCCTAGCTCTTAATACTGTGGGATCATCATCAGGACTAGAATGTGAACTGTTGCCTGATAAGTTGTTTGAAACAGCCTGTAAAGTTATGAGACAGGAAAAAAGAAAATATACAAGATTTAAACAGTAATTGTGGTCCACCAAACTTTAAGCATATCTAGTCGACAACCGTTTGGATAATGTAGAACATATATACATATGAATAAGAAAAAAGTGGGGTGAGCGTGATGCTCAACCTGCGGACAAGAATGACAACGTTGCTGTGTGCTGTAGCACACAGTACGAGTGAAAGACCCATATGGTCAACGGCGGTGAAGGAGCAACATTGGTTGTGAAAATGCCCAGTGTTGGCAGTGGGAAGGATGTCAAGAGGGCGTATGCGGGTGGCGGAGGACGGTGTCAAGCATGCCTGGAGAAGAGGCAGGAGAGTGCTTAGTGCCATGCCGAGATAAAACGTTGTGGACGATGACCATTGTGGTGGTAAGGCAAGCAGCGGCGCGGTGTTGGCGGTACATGCTCGCTGGCAAAATTAGTGCGTTCGGAGTGTAAACCGTTGATGAATGCTGACCAGACACGGCGCAGTGATAGCATTAAAAAGTCGTAAGCAACCAAAGAGCGCTGACCTGGCGAGCAGCTCTGCGGGTGCCTGATGCAAGGAGGGAAGCCCGCGGCTGTCTCAAGATGGACCTAAGGGAGGAAGGGGGTATGAGATAACCTGGCAACAAGGAGTGAAAACGGGGGACTCTGGTGGCTGGACGTGTGTTTACCTTGGGCGAGGAGAGAAAAGGTCTGTAAATTGCCGGACTGGCAGCCAGGGTGGGCGAAGGCAGTGCGATGATGACGCAGGGGGGATCCAGCAGGCGCTGTGAGGTGCTGGAGCTGAGGGAGGCAACAGAGGTTAAGAGGGGGATTCTAGGAGCGTATGGCTGCCGAACGCAGAAGCAATGTTGAACATGGGCTTACCTTGGAGAAAAGAATAAAAGCGCGGGAGGCCGGAGCGAGTTGTCCTTTGAGCCTGAATGAAGGATGGGCTTTGGGAGAAGTTCGGGCAGCGAAAATTGGCTGCAAACCGGTTCGGGACCGGATCTGGAGGATCGTAAAAGGGTAGTTAGTGGGGAGGGGACTGGAGCAAGGATTGGCTCTAGCTGGTGGGGTTTCTGGCATAGGCTTACCTCAGAGAGAGTCGCGGGAGGCCGGAGGGAGCAAGAATCTGCTGTTCCTAGAGGCGTAATAGCAAGGCAACTGCGGGGTGGCAGGTGTGTTAAGTAGGCGGCATGGCGAGGGACAAGGGGGAGAGACATAGAAGGAGGACTGTGGAAAGGATCAAGTCGGCAAAAGACAGTGGCCATGATGGAGTGGAGTACCGCATTGGCAGACATCTTGTAACGGTGAAACTGGAGTGAAGTGAGTTTCTTATGGTGATGGCTATAGACAGCCGTGTGGTATGATGCTTTGTGCACATGCTTGGAAAATAAAGAATTGTTCAATACATATTAGCAATTGAAGTAATGCATTTCTGACCATGATGAATAGAAGCATATACTAGGTAATCACAGTTTGTTTGAGGGTTGGGAAAAGTAACAGACATGTCTTCAAAGTGATGCAATACAGTTAAAGGGGGAGAGAATTGACATAAATTGTAACCATAATGTTCAAACATTTACTTTGTTTGTTTCAAACTCGAACAGTTTAGTCTAGTAGTGACAGTCAAGATAGCTGAGAGTGACTGGGGTGAAAAAATGCAGGGTTACACTTGTTTACAGTAAGGATGCCCAGTCTTCTGTCCTATTGAGCCCATTATTGATGGAATCAAAGAGGATGATTGCCTTCAATTCCTCTCTGTTTAGAAGTTGGGCCCTATTGCCACCCCTTTGGGGTAGCTTCAGCGATTTGAGGACTGTCCAGCGCAAATCATCTTCGTTGTGATTGGCGTCAGTAAAATGTTCAACAAGAGGAGCGTTCAGTGTCTTGCATCGGATGCGACTTCTGTGCTGACAAATTCTGGTCTTGACTCTTTGCGTAGTTTGTCCAATGTATATTTTCAAACAGGGACATTGGATAAGGTAGATAACGTTGCAAGAGTTACAATTGGTGAAAGCTTGACAGTGCACTGTGATGTTCTTAAATGTGAAGCTTTTGCCCTCAATGGTGAACACACAAACATTACACGAACCACATTTCGAATGACCAATGATGGGGGACAGACCCCAACTAGCAGGAAGAGTGGTGTTGGGAGCGACAGGTAATGCAGCCCTGACAAGGTGATCCTTCAAATTTTTGCTTTTTTTGAAAGCGAATAGGGGTTTTTCAATGGTGAGGTTCCCTGCATTTAGAATAGGCCAATGGTGCAGTATCGTTTTTCTCAATTTGTTAGATACCAGGGAAAAAGTGGTCATACACGCAATTCTCTGCAGTTCTCTTTTGGGTTTGGGGGTCAGAAGGACTTCTCGGGGACAATACCAAGCTCTTTTAGAAGCATTTTTTACAATTCTTTTTGGGTAGCCTCTGTCTTTTAGTTTAGAGGCCAGAACAGATGATTCTCTAAAGTAATCAGCCTTACATGAGCAATTTCTCCTAATTCTCAAAAATTGAGAATACGGCAATGAGTCCCTTAGAGCCCTAGGGTGATTGCTGGCATAGTTAAGGAGGGTGTTGCGTTCAGTGGGTTTGCGATAAAGGCGTGTAAGTAGTTCGCCATCGTTGTGAAAAATGGTGAGATCTAAAAATGCTACGGAGTCAGTGTCAGAAGTAATGGTAAAGGATAGCCCAAAGCAGTTGTTGTTCATACAGTGTAGGAATTGGCGTAGAACATCAACATTTTGTCTCCAAATGATGAAGATGTCGTCGATGTATCTACGCCAAAAGACGATGCCTGGAAAAAAGGGATTTGAAGCTGTCAGAATGACATTAGTTTCCAGTTGGTCCATAAAGAGCACTGCCAGATTTGGGGCAAAAATCGCACCCATCGAGGTGCCTTTGATTTGCTGGTAGAAGGTGTTGTTGATGCTGAAGAAATTGCGGGTAAGGCAGAGTTCTAAAAGCTGTAGTATGAAATTACTGGGGACAGCGTGTGGGCGTGGGCGTGACTCCAATATTCTTTGTATTACTAAAAGGGCAGCTGTCTGAGGGATATTGGTGTATAACGACTCCACGTCCATGGTACATAGAGTCTCTGACAAGGGATCAAATGGATGATGCTCAATCATGTTAATCATTGCCATTGAGTCTCTAACAAAGCATTGAGTAGTGGGAATGAAGTCTTTAATGAAGAAATCTACATAAGTCCCAAGTGGTTCTAGGATTGAACCACACGCAGAAACAATGGGGCGGCCTGGAGGGTTTGAAATATTTTTGTGGACTTTGGGGAGCGTATATATGACAGGAGTGCGTGCTGATTTTACATTCGGAAAATTAAATTCCTTTTTAGAGAGGAAGCCGGCACGGAGTCCCTCTGTGGTCGTGCTGAGGATTAATCCCTGAATCTCTTTAGTGGGGTTCGATGCTAACCTCATATAGTGTTCTTTGTTGTTAAGTTGGCGTTCGATTTCTGATATGTACGCTGTTTTTTCTTGGAGCACTATTCCACCACCTTTATCTGCACTTTTGATTACCAATGAATCGGTATTTTTTAGCTGAGTGATAGCTTGTTTCTCTTTGAGTGTAATGTTAAATGGAATGAACCTTTTACTACTCTGTAGGCTAGAGAGGTCCTTCAGTATCATTTTCTCTAAAGTGATTACCTCTGGGGGTACCATACCAGCAGATGGGAGAAAAGTGGATGGGGGCCGAAAGGGAGTATTGGTCGTTTGTTCTGGCATTAGATGCAATTGAAAAAACGCTTGTAGGAGGATACGGCGGAAAAATCTGAGAAGCTCAGTTTGTAGATCCATGAAATTAGGTGGGATTGTTGGAACAAAGGATAATCCTTTCTTGAGGAGAGAGAGTTCGTCTGAGGACAGTGAGTGGGAAGAGAGATTAAAGATGGGAATCACGTCAGTGTGTTGGTTGGTAGGAGTATCTGTCATTACCATTTGTAAAAATTGTTGCGTGTCCTTCTCTCTCCCGGTGGGTTGTACCACCGCTGGGTTTTCTTCACTCTGCCTCGTTGGGGTGGATCTTGTTGGCCCCTGACTAAAAAAAGTGTTCTGATTTAAGCCTCCACGTCTTGTGGTGCTACTACCCTCTCCTGGGTCAGAGTTGTCGGATGAGTCAGCTGAGGTGTCTGAAAAGCCTACCAAATTGTGGCGTCTGTTGTAACGACCCCACGACGGTTGTTTTGATGTGTGGAGTAGGACCTGTTAGTATAAAAATCTTTTTGTAAATACGGGGAGGTGGTCTCTATGTTGTAGGTTTTTATATCTTTCTTTATTTTGTTAGCTTTCTTGTTCTGTTCGATTCTATGGAAGTCTGCAACAGTTTTCTCAATCTGTTCCAACAATTTCTTTGCATCAGTGGTAGGATTGGAATCTTGAATTTGTTTGAGTATATCTGAGATCTCAGTCTCAAGCTCTTTGAGAGTTTCTGTAGCAATATCTATTCCAAGTACTAGCCAGTGGCGGGAACACGTAGTTCCGATGTAACTAAAATTGGAGATATATTTTGGATTGTCAGTGAAGATCCCGGGAATATTGCGTACTTGGAGACCTAAGGGAATGACTTCTGCTTTGAGGTAATCTGTGAGCATAAGGATCATTAACTGTAGACGAACCTGCTTTTTCCTGAGTTTATCCAGTTGGTCTGGGACTGAGGTGTTGGAGGAGGTGGGTATTTCAGGGGTATCTGAGAGTAATGATGGACCTGAACAAAGTTGTTTAATGTAATCATCCGTATACAACGGTGCAAAAGCTGACATGCTGTGGTGTAAAGATGGGGACTGAAGAAGAAAGTTCCAAAAGTTGGATTGAAAACACTCTAAAAACTAGGCTGGCCGAACCAAGAGATTGGTAGGGAGGGGTAATGTACCCTTGCAATCCAGCGATTGCGCTAAGTGTGAGGAGAAATAACAAGGGGACCCGATCTGGTAGCCTAAGGACCTCCTTCACCGCCGTTGACCATATGGGTCTTTCACTCATACTGTGTGCTACAGCACACAGCAACGTTGTCATTCTTGTCCGCATGTTGAGCATCACGCTCACCCCACTTTTTTCTTATTCATATGTATATATGTTCTACGTTATCCAAACGGTTGTCGACTAGATATGCTTAAAGTTTGGTGGACCACAATTACTGTTTGACTCTTGTATATTTTCTTTTTTCCTTTTTTCCGGTCTCATAACTTTACAGGCTGTTTCAAACAACTTATCAGGCAACAGTTCACATTCTAGTCCTGATGATGATCCCACAGTATTAAGAGCTAGGGATCGAAACGTCGAATTGTTTAGCAAAACACCACAATTTAACCACTGTGTAAATTCTATTGTGTTGTTTGCTGGTATGAGCTTACGTAAGATTATCGTGTAATGTAAGCCACCTTTTGCTCTTCTTTTAACTAATTTCTTTGCCTGTTATTTTCTATTCTCTCTATCCCTTTACTTCTAAGCTCGGTACAGGATTGTGCCTTTCCCACCCTTGTTGTTTCCCTTATTCCGTTCATTCCCTTTTTTATTTTGTTTGAATAAACGTATCTTTGTCCGGCTGGATATTGGAAGACTACTCATAGTGCTCATTGTAGTCTATGTAGCAATGCTTTCATTATTTCCTCCTATGCTAAGGACCTTTGTTCTTTAAAATAATCAAAGAGGGTTAGAGCATGGTTTTTTAAATATCTTTTTAGCACTAGCATTGTATATCAGAATGGTTATTCATGCTCATAGGCCCACTGGGGCAGTATTTTCTGAATCTATGGTATTTGACCAATAGAGCATATGTGCAATCCAGCTCTCAAACTGAAGTGTAGTAAGCATGAACAGATGTACTATTATCATTTAACAGGTTTTATGACAGATTTCTTTAGAAGGGTCTTGATGGCCTCTAATTAATAAGAAATTTTATATATTTATATACAAAAAAATTGTCATTTTTTAACCAATGTTTTTTAGTACTGTCTGTGTAACAACATCTTAATCTAATAACTTATTTATTTATTTCTGTCATGCTTCTTTAAATATTTATGACTTCATGAATATTTATTTTAATTTGTTGCCTATTTTGCACATATTTATTGTAGTCCCACAGGTGGCATGATTTTTATGAATGCTCTGTTACCTGGTTCATCATCATTCTTACATGAATTGTACCTTCTATGTCTATGATGCACGTGAGATTGCTTTGCACTGTCACTTTAAAAATGAAAAAATGGTTCTGAAATGCGTCATGTGAGCAAGGCCTGGGAGGAGGCTGAAACGCGTTATGGTAGAGGGGCGGGCGTTCTTTGAATAAACCCGTTCTATGCACTGAATCTGGGTCTGCCTTCTCGTCTTTGGAAGAGTTACGTGTGGTGTGAAGTACTGTGTATATATGTATATGTATGCATGCATTTATATTTATATAGATATGCATATGTGTGTGTGTGTATGTGTATATATATATATATATATATATATATATATATATATATGTTTGTGTGTGTATGTGTATATATATATATATATATATATATATATACGCATAGAGAGGTAGAGAGTAGTAGAGGGAGTAGTAGGTAGAAGAGAGTGAGTAGAAGAGAGTGAGTAGTAGAGAATAGAGAGTGAGTAGAAGAGTGAGCAGTAACAATCCACTAACCGGCTACCTCTCCAATCACTCATTGACGTAGATGCTTGTCTTTGACCCTGTACAACTCTCCGCTGTGTTTATGATTGCACCACACAGATACCAGATACATGCAGCACTAAGCATGTAAGGACCCGTAGTTTTAGTTTCCCATTATAAGTACAGGCCTGCTAGACCCAGCAATCTTGCTGGTTATCTATCAGTGGTATAATCCGCAAAAACATGTGCTCCCCTTGTAAAGCTTTGGTGAGCTTAACTTCTAATATAAGATGTTCGCCTCAAGGATGTACAAAGGACAATGTTTTGCACCTGGTGTTCACAGCAGGCCTTGTTGGAAGTCTCCCTCATGGCATGGGTGCCAGTTGGCAGCAATGGTGTCTGATTGGTTTTCACTGGCCCTCTTTGTACGATGTACAGCATTAAATCATGAGTGGAAGCAGATTTACGTTATTCCTCCATTCCGCCTTGGATCCGCATAGCCGCGTATGCCTCAAGCTTTTAATTAGAAAATTGTCTGTCCCATTCTTCTCACAATGGGACTGGATAGGAGCCGAGCGCTGTCCCCTCTGCCCCGTGATGCAAGACGAGCTGGGTGACACAGTGGCGTTATGAAATCTGCCCGCCCTGTCACGCCTTGATCAAAGGGGCCCGGCTCCCTTCCAGTAAAGCCATGGCGGCCTTCCCGTAAAGAAGAAAGGTGACATTTCCCGTGGTGTGAGCCAGTGTTTTGGAACGGTCTGTGTTTAGCAACGGTCTGTGTACGGCTGGCATGCCAGGAACAAGAGAGGCCGGCCGGGCCGGTGTGCAGTGCACGCGCGCACACATGACGACGTGCTTTCACTTTAATCTGTGTTTAAAGTGAAAGCATGCGTGTTCAACAAGATGGCGGCAGACTGTCCACTGTCCTTATATGAACGCACATGCTGTTAGGTCTGGGCAAATGGCGAGAGCAGCCATCTTTGGCCATCCCTGCACGTGCATGTTAGGCTTTCGGAGAATCGATTCCAAAAGGTACTCGCAATAGCGAGGGCAGCGCATGCGCTGCTTTCGCTAGGCGAGACGTAAAAAGGACAATTGATGGACAGAATGCAGAACAATGTCATACATTGTTAGAAGGTGGTTCTGACACTATGGGCCGCCCGGATTTTTCGCTTTTTGAGCACCTAATTGTTGAGCTTTTACTGTGGGGAAGCCTAATAAGTTGGGACTCACCCACAGTGAACTCAGGATGTAAGAGACTGCATGGGGATTTTACTGGTGTTCCCCTGGCTTGACCAGGCCACTGTGCAGCAGCTGGAATAAGGGACACCGGGCTGGTTACATGCAGACACGTGTACATGCGTGTGCACACGTGTACGGGCTGCGCAGGGGAGATTTCTAGCGTGTGCAGTCCAGGAGCAGCTACAAAGTGAATGGTGTGGCAGGACTTATGCAGTATTGGGTGGTGACATGGAATAGGCTTTATACGCTGGAAAGAAACATGCCAGGGAAAGTCAGGGGAATAATGAAGTGAAAACACAGTAAAACACACTAAGGGAATGTGGGGCCCATGGCTAGATTAACTTCCACAAGGCCTACAGTTTCCAGACACGCACTAAAGTCCATTGTATTGGAGGTGAAGAGAAGTATTCTGCAGAGTCCAAAGTCCTATTTGTACTGCTTTTGGGTCATCCAGAACTGTCATATTTCTCTGAGTGCTTTGATGTCTGCACTGGGGGCAAATTTGGTGTCCCTGTGCATAGTCCAGCTCAAATCGGTTGCAGGAGTCATTTGCTCCTGCTCTGGTGCAAAACTGTACAAAAGGGGGTGGTGATGGACAGGGCATCAGAACCAATCAAACACTCACACCCAGTCAAGAGATCTGGGTTTGATCCATCACCGTTCTTTAGCCCACTCTGCCACCCCAGTTCAGACATGGCCATATGCAAATCAGTCTGACCCTGTGCCTCATGGGAACAGTCCAGCCCGAACTGCCAAGCCATGCCTTCCCTGGACCGGAAACAAGCTTCCTAGGACCGGTTTCTGGCATTTCAGCCGTCTTCAGCCAGGCTTGCTTGAATCCAAAACTGGACAAAGGACATGGGTGTAGCCACCCCTCTGTCCTGACCCTCCCATAGGTGGGTCCCCAGAGTTTTTCCCACTCCTTCCTTGGGTATAAAGTAGGAACCCCTGACTACAGGACTTTAGATTTTACCTGGACTAAACTCTGCTACAGAAACCAAGTACTTCGACAATCTGCACAACGCTGGATGACTGAAGAATCTCCCTTGGAGTAAAGGAGTTACTTCCCTGCTAAGCAGGCACCTAAACGCATCTGACTGGTTTGCATTTCCGAAGCTCTTGAGGACTCCGAAGATTTCTGCAAAACAGGAGGTGGGTTCCCAATGTCTGAGGTTGATCTGTGCTCTCAGCAATTCTGAAGCCCGTATCCCTCGTGTGGACCGTGCAACCTGAACCCCTGTGCACCGCATACATTTGCAGCAGCATATGCTTTTTGGCGACCCCTGAGGCTATGCTTTGGGCTACTTGTAGTCCTGACCCCGAGCAGCATTTCCACTGAAGATTTACCGCATACACGCCACAAGTGTTCAGTGGCTGGTATTTAGTAATTCAGCTTGAGGTCCCTTCGCGATCCCTGGTCCATTGACCTGTGGGTCCCTGTGAAGGCAACTCTAACTTTAATTGGGCTTATCTGGTTGCTCCAAATGTGCCCTGACTCTCCATAGCTTGGAGAGTCCCTAGGACCTTGCTGGTCCTCACTGAAGCATCTTTCCTCTGCTCGCGTGGGTTGCAGTTGCCAAGGTTTGTTGGTGTTCAATCCAGACACTGCCCCCCCCCCCCGACCTCCCTCCCCCTCCCCCCCCCCCCCCTGTTCCCCCCCCAGCACTCAACATCCTTTGTGGGACAGCTCACCTCCAGACTTTGGTCATCATCGAGATCTCTGGGTCCCCGTGACTGCAGAGTCAAGCTTTACCTCTTCTCACCTGAAGCACCCGACATCGGTGGGCATTCGTCTATCGTGCCCCAGGTCACTGTGAAGTGACCCAGACTCTGTCCCCTCTGCTTTCAGGTTCTTCTCAGCTCCGATCCAGGCTTGAATCACACCGGACACTTCATCATCCCGGCAGCAGCACTTCTTCGCATCACGCCATTGAAATCAACAAGCATTTCCGACACCACTTGACCCCTATGCACCCGGCTCCTCTGGAATAGGTAACACTGGTACCTCGGTACTCTCAAGGGTGCTGGCATTGGAACCTTCTATGTTCCAAAGGGTTTGCTTGCAGTCATCTCCTAAGTGTCCTTAATCTCTATAATTACAACCGCGACTTTCCCATGGAGTTGTACGGAGCTCGTGCCTGTGTTTACACACTGCATCCGTCCTCCGTGGGTCCCCTGTGTCTCTACCTTGGGTGGTTCCTTGGGTTCCCAGCGATTCTACATGCTCTAGCCACTGTCTAGTCAAGTCGTGGTTGTTATACCACTTTCTTAGTATATGGCTTGGTCTCCCCCTGGAGCCCGCTGTGTATTGTGCTATTTACTGTTGTTCTAGTGCTTTAATATTGTGTGCTTTGTTCTCTAATCTCATAAAGAGGTTAGTAGAGAGTGTTTAGTAATAAATACATACATTTTATATATTCCTTGTGTGGTTCTCCTTTCATTTGGTCATTCAGGAGGTTATAATCTGGTAAACCAAGCTGTTTTACATTCCTTCCAGACTTACCCTGAAGGCTGCTCTCCATAGCTACCACTAGGATAGCTTTCTATAAAGGTTGTCTTTAACCTAATCATCAACAAGGGTCGTTTGGACTGGTGCAAGGTGTCCACTTTAACTAGTGGACATCATATACCAGGCCAACTTCTCACAAGTATCCTTTCTGGAATAAAACATGTGACCATATCTCCTCGAAACTCAAGGACTTAAAATGGCTCCCACTCGCAGCTGTTTAAATGGGTCATTATGACCTACGATAGGTTGAGTCTTGACTACCTTTACTTAACCATCACAGTATCTGAGACTGGGCCTCTGCCTTTACTTTTGATGCCTTCCTTCCTTTGTGTGGACTGCAACTGCAGGTGTGGGACACATTGTTGTCTACCTGCAGATGCAAAGAGGACTAAATGTTGGGTCTTTTGTTCACTTGTCTCTGATTTTCAGAGTTGAAACACATGCTACTGTACTGCCCACATAAGGCACGTGTGGCAGACCCTGCGCTGGTCCACCGGCTGACTCTGTGGCCTGACCTCTTCGTCAAGCAGGTGCTTCTCTGCCTCTCGGGCTCAGTTTGGTGGTCCCCGCTCTTGGTGTCTGTGTGCCTTTGGCAGAAGATTGGAGACCTGATCCAAGGGCTCAATTGCCAACTTGGAAAGCCAAATTCCCAAGTGATATTTACCGTTTTGGTCAAATAAATAATGTTATGTTTGGAAAATCACTAAACCTTCTTGTGTCTCAACGTGTAAATGTGCGTTGTGCAAATATGTGTAAATGAGTGGTGTCCACTTCCCCACCATCCCACGCCAGTTGCTTCAGCCCATTCACAGTCACTACTCTACCTGTAGCACCTCAGGTTTGACATGCTGCTCTCTCGAGCGCTTTTCAGCCAGTTTTATTCCACAGCACGTAACGAAATAAAATAAATGAAAGAAACCCTGAGTGGTGGCGGTCGGAGATTTCTTCTGCTGTTGATGTTTTTCTTCTTATCTGCGAAGAGCATTGACTCAAGACGATCAAGGTCTAGACCGCCGGCTGAGTGAGCTCCTGGTGGATTGTGGGATGCGTGGAGGGGACCTTTGACGCATCTCCTTGACTGGTAGGTATGCTGAAGACTGGCTGAGGTCCCGAAGGATTGTGATGGAAGGGGCTCTTTGCCCATATCTCCTGGACTGGTAGGTATGCTGAAGACTGGCTGAGGTCCCGAAGGATCTCCTTGACTGGTAATGCCCAGAGCAGGTGAATTGAGTGATTCTCGGGGGAGCTCTTACCTACATCTCCTTGACTTGCTCAGAAATGCAGAGAAGATCATTTTTCCTTCCCTCAACCTGTACTCTGAGAATCGTTTGACTAATGGACCAACGGATCCACACACATGATGTCACACTTAGGACATGGCACCGCCTGCTCTACTCTGTGCCAGTCACAGGATTTTTTCAATGTAAATCATGAGTTCGACAGCATCGCTTCACTCCACTGGTCATGAAGCTTAGCAGGGTTTCTTATTAGCATGATATGGTGACACCGTACAACCCCTACGTGTCTCTGCGGTCACCTAGAGTTAATGTATTCCGATTCTTCTGGAGTTTTGTGGATTTTCAATTCAGATATTTGGTGGTTTTTGCTTGTACTGAGCAGCTTCATCCCCTCTTCCTGGAGTGGGCTCTGTCCAACTAGGCAATCAATCAATCAATCAGAACATTTGTAAAGCGCACCACTCACCCGTGAGGGTCTCAAGGCGCGGGGGTGGGGAAGGGGTGCTGCTACTGCTCGAATAGCCAGGTCTTGAGTAGCCTTCTGAAGGATAGTAGGTTCTGGGTCTGCCGTAGGAGGATGGGGAGGGTGTTCCAGGTTTTGGCAGGGAGGTGGGCGAACGATCTGCCGCCGGTGGTCATTCTTCGGATGCGGGGGGCGAGGGCGAGGTTGGTGGAGCGGAGCTGGCGGTTCGGGGTGTAGAAGGTGAGTCGTCTGAGGTATGCTGGTCCAGTGTTGTGGAGTGCCTTGTGTGTGTGGGTGAGGAGCGTGAAGGTGATCCTCTTGTTGACGGGAAGCCAGTGCAGGTCTATCAGGTGGGTGTGATGTGGCTGTGGCGAGGGCTGTCGAGGATCAGGCGTGCAGAGGCGTTCTGTATGCGTTGTAGTCGTTTCAGGAGTTTGGCCGAGGCTCCTGCTTTGAGGGCGTTTCCATAGTCCAGCCTGCTGCTGACGAGGGCCTGGGTGACCGTTCTTCTGGTTTCGGTTGGGATCCACTTGTAGATCTTGAGGAGCATGCGGAGGGTGTTGAAGCAGGAGGACGAGACAGCGTTGACTTACTTGGTCATGCAGAGTGAGTCGAGGATGAACCCCAGGTTGCGTGCGTGGTCGGTGGGTGTCGGTGATGCTCCCAGTGCGGTCGGTCACCAGGAGTTGTCCCAGGCCGAGGGGGTAGAGCCGAGGATGAGGACTTCCGTCTTGTCCGAGTTCAGCTTCAGACGGCTGTTCTTCATCCATTCAGCGACGGCTTTCATTCCTTCGTGGAGGTTGGTTTTGGCGGTGAGGGAGTCCTTGGTGAGGGAGAGGATCAGCTGGGTGTCATCGGCATAAGAGATGATGTTGAGGTTGTGAAGTCGGGTGACGTGAGCGAGCGGTGCCATGTAGACGTTGAACAATGTCGGTCCGAGGGATGATCCTTGGGGTACGCCGCAGATGATCTCGGTGGCTTCGGATGGGAAAGGGGGGAGGCGGACGCTCTGGGTTCTGCCGGAGAGGAAGGAGGTGGTTCATTCCAGGGCCTTGTCTCTGATCCCTGTATCGTGGAGGCGTGTGCATAGGGTGCGGTGGCAGACCGTGTCAAAAGTGGCTGATAGGTCCAGAAGGATGAGGGTCGCGGTTTTGCCGTTGTCCAGCAGGGCACTGATGTTGTCGGTGGCGGCGATGAGGGCAGTTTCGGTACTGTGGTTGCTGTGGAACCCGGACTGGGACGGGTCAAGGATGCTGTTCTCCTTGAGGTAGTGGGTCAGTTGTCTGATGGTTTTCTCGATGACCTTCGCCGGAAACGGGAGCAGGGCGATGGGTTGAAAGTTCTCGAGGTCCTTTGGGTCAGCCTTGGGTTTTTTGAGTAAGGCGTTGATCTCGGCGTGCTTCCAGCTCTCCGGGAAGGTCGTGGTCTCGAAGGAGATGTTGATGGCCTTGCGGGGTTGGGGTGTGGGCATGGGTCTGACAGAGAGCCGGAGTGGATGGTGTTCATGATCTTGATGGTTGTCGGTGTCGTTTGTTGGTCCAGGTGAGCAGGGGATCGATGTGGGTGGTGGCCGTGAGGTCGGCGGTCTCGGTGGCTGTCGGGGCCATCAGGTTGCTGAAGCTGTTGTGGATGTCTGCGATCTTGCGATGGAAGAAGGTGGCAAGGGAGTCACACAGGTCTTGCGATGGTGGGATGTCGTTGGTGTTGGAGCTGGGGTTGGAGAGTTCCTTCACGATGTTGAAGAGCTCTTTGCTGCTGAGCGTGTTGTTGTCTAGGCGGTCTTTGAAGGAGGCCCTTTTGGCGGATCTGATGAAGTGATGGTGTCTGCGGATGGCGGTGTTGTGGGCTGCGTGACTGTCCGGTGTCTGTTTGCAGTGCCATTTCTTCTCTAGTTTTTGGCAGGTTTGCTTGGAGGCCTGGAGGTCTGCAGTGAACCAGCTGGCTTTCTTGTTGGTGTGTCTGAGGGTTTCTTGATTGGTGAGAGAGTGTTGGTGCAGTCGTCGATTCACTGTCTGAGGTTGCGGGCGGCGGTTGCGGTGGGGTTGGCGGGTGGGCTTTGGTCAAGGGTGGTGTTTAGCTGGTCTTCGGTGACTTTGCTCCAGCAGTGGCGGGTGATCTGTTGGGTGCGGTGGTGCATAGTGGGTTTCCGGAAGGTGAAGTGGATGCAGCGATGGTCGGTCCAGTGGAGTTCGGTGGTGTGGCTGAAGGAGATGTGGGGGCTTGCGGAGAAGATGGGGTCAAGCGTGTGGCAGGCGGAGTGGGTGGCTGTTGTGACGAGCTGTCTGAGTCAGAGGATGGCGAGGTTGTCAATAAGGGTGGTGAAATTGGTGTTGTTGTTATCGAGGTGGAAGTTCAGGTCCCCGAGGAGGATGTAGTCTGTGGAGGCAAGCACGTGCATACTGACTGTCGGCAATGGAGTCGCTGAACTATGGCCGTGGTCCGGGGGATCTGTAGACGAGGGTTCCTCTGAGGGTGGTGTTGGGATCGGTATGGATCTGGAAGTGCAGGTGTTCGGCGGTGCTGAGGGTGTCGTCGGTGCTGGTCGAGACTCTGAGGGTGTTCCTGTGGATGATGGCGATTCCTCCTCCAGGTCCATTGGTGCGGTCCCTGCGGATGATCTTGTAGCCGTCAGGGATGGCTATAGCGATGTCAGGTGCCGAGGAGGGGTTCATCCAGGTCTCCATCAGGAAGGCGACGTCTAGAAAGGTGGAGTCGAGTAGGTCCCAGAGTTCGATGGAGTGTTTGTGGGCGGAGCGGGTGTTGAGTAAGATGCATCTGAGGTGGTTGCGTCCTTTCTCGGCGGGTGGTTTGGCGATTTGGAGGCTGGTGAAGCTGCAACTCAGGCAGGAGTAGGGTCCTTGGGTGCGTTTCGGGGTGGCCGGGAAGCAGGTCTGAGATCGTCCGGTGTTAAGTGCGTTGAGGGTGCTGGCATCGTAGCAGTGACGGTCGTTGTGGGGTTCGCGGGGGCCAGGGGGTCTGGCACTGGGCCCGGTCCAGGCATGGACGGGCACAGACGGGCTTCCCTTAGGCACGCCTTTGGCACACCCGCTGCACGTGGCCGCGCAGCGGCTGCCATATAAGGGGAGGTGGGAGGGAGGAGCAGCTGGAGGCAGGAGCGGGGTGGTGAATGGGCGAGCAGGGGGGTGGGGCCACAGGGGACGCAGCAGCAGGAAAACAAGCGGGTGAGGGATACATGAGGCAAAAGAAAGGGGGACAACAATAAAGCGGTGCAGACAACAGACTTAAGGCAAGAACACAATAAAGGAGCAGAGGCACAAAATAACAATAAGGCACAACGCACAAAGTTACAATGGGGCAAAACGCAGTTAAGAGAAGAGGGGCAGCGAAATTACAGCAGCAGCAGGCTGGAGGGCATGGACACACAGGTGGTGCTGTGCGGTGTGGGGAGCGGCCTACCTGAAAACTTGGAGGCGGCCTACCTCCAAGTTGAGACCTTCTGTGTGCCCTGGCTCAAGCTTACCCATTATTAAGCCTGGTGTGACTGCACTGGTTGGCACTTTGAGCCGGCTCTAGAACCCATGGATGGTCAAAGCCACCAACCCGATGTGAAATTGTCAGCTAGCGGCATCCACAGCTTCTTTACTGGTGAAGATGCCATGACATCGGGCACTTGAGCTGCCTTGATAGCTGAACAGGAGCTTTAAGCCTTCCAAACTCCAAGTTAGGGCTCGTCAACCTTGGAGTAGTAAGCACCTCACACAATGTTGTGCTCGGTTGTGTACTTCCTTTATATCCTGATCTGCACAACAAGGTGTTTTTAGTCTATGAATGCATTACTATCAGAGCTTGGAGTACCCATCCGATGCCTCCGATAAGTGAGAACAGTGTTCCCACTTCTCACTGGGGATCTGAACCAGTGAGTGGAAGGCGCCTGGGGGACGTCTCCAGGAGGATTACACAGGTGGATGAAAGATGTTCATGAATGTGGTGACCTGGGGGGTCTTTCCCTGGTAGTGATTGAACGTGGCTTGGCACCCTCGGCGAGTCACAGTAAGAAGGTCGGCTGGCTGGAGGAGGGTGGAAGAGCAGAGCAGCTCCTGTCCAACCAAGTGGACGAGGTGAAAGGTTTAGGGGCAAAGGATGAAGACTTCAGCAAGATGGAACTAGGGGACCGGTCAGGCATCTGGTATCGGGGAGAAGGGTAGGCCTTGGCCCTACCAGATATTAGATCACCTGCAGCAGCCTCACCTTCTAGGAATCCAATTCCAGGAATCTGCTCTCCATGGAAAGACTGTACGAGGGTCACAGCCAATCGCTGACAAAGAGGGGCAGCTGGCACCAAGCTCCCTTCAGGGACAGTCTTTCCCACGAGGAATATTGGGATGATGTCAGGAGCATAAATGAAACCAGCATGTGTCAAACACCGGCCCCTTTTGCTTGCCACACATTCAAGGGTGTGGCCAACCTGTCTATGGTCTGATGTTGGAGCATCTCAGGAAGCCGCTTTAGCCAATCCCTGCATCAGTGACAACTTTGTAACCGTCATCTTGGAATAGTTCATAAAATCCATGGAGTTGTTGGTTTAGCGCAGTGAGTTAAGTGCTTGGCAGTGACCCCAACTCTCCAGGTGTGTCCGGCACAGGGAAGCCTCTTTCCGCTGCCCGCCCACCTATGGGCTGACTGCGTCACCAGCGTTGTCGGCATGCGTCTGGGCATTGTAGACCCACCCAGACATCACCTTCTTCTATGCCAGCGAACCCCACAGGGACAGTGGACTCTCCTGGCAAGCTTGACTAAAAGCCCAAGGGTGCGACTCTGCAGAAGACAGGTTGGTAGCGGTTCATAACCCCACTTATTGGGGGGCACCACTCATAGAACAGATCTGTAGAGTCGAAAGAGGAGGGGTGCAAAAAATATATACATGGGCTTTTAGAATTAAGAACTTATCCGGTGCTAAGAGACTGAACCAGTAATGTGAATGTTCAATTGGTCGAAAATACCTTCAAGTTCAATGAACAGAATCTGGGAAATGGAGGGGAGCACATAATATATCACGGTAGTAATAATAGCAGCCATTTGTGAAAGCGCACAGAAGCAGGGTCTCTGGGAGCCTGTACCCTAGCTTGCACCGTCGCCCAATTCATTGTCGGTCACTTCATCGCCATCCAAGCATTGGTCTGCTGTCTTTAGAACATAAGACCTGCAGGTTGCTTACAGACCTTAGCGGCAGGCGTGAAACCCACCAAGCTACCGGTGAGAAGGTGCCGCTGCTTGCTCAGTACTGGTGCTGTAACAGTTCTTTCCTTCAGCCGGGAGCGCGTGCGTGTTTGTGATCGCACAGCCTTCACCGACGAGGGCAGGATGAAACCTGTAGGACAGTTATCTGATAAAGAAGTTATCGATTATGAACGACAGACTGCCCCGTAGCAGGTCAGGCAGCGCTACCACTCTATGCAAAGTTTGGGGCTTCGAGTCTGGGCAAAGTATGGGCAGCCACACCCGGCTGAGCAGCGGGCATGACCTGGCACAGTGTCCTTCCTGCCGCAGGTGTTTGACATAAGCCAATGTGCAAACAGGCGGCGCAGGGCTGTCTGGGCACCCCGGGAGGCGTCTGCTAACCCTGCTCTCAGGGGGCAAAGTCTGAGCTTCGGTGCTTCCTACACTCATCTCCCACGGCCAGGCGTGAGCGGAGAACGCAGGTGAATGGTCGATACGAGCAGAGTCTTTACCGGGAAGAGCAGGACGCGGTCTATGCCTCAGGATGAGGAACCGCACCCCTGTATCCATCGGGACCTCCCCAACGCTGCTCCAATGTGGGAGAGAGTTCATGACTCACCTCTGTGAAGGACAGTACATGATGATGCAGTAACGGTCACTAGCCAGCTGCCCCTCCGATCACTCGTCGACTCTATGGTGACGATGACCCTGTACGGCGCTCCGCTGCCTCTGCGCCAGGTTCATGCTATAGAAATACCATATACATACATACATACAGGCCCGCGGCAGTACTGTCCAATGTAGGAAAGAGTTCAAGTCTCACCTCTGCAAAGAACATAACATGCCGACGCAGTAACGGTCACTAACCAGCTGCCCCTCCGATCACCGTTGACTCTATGGGTGACGATGACCCTGTACGGCGCTCCGCTGCCTCTGCGCCAGGTTCACACTATAGAAATGTCATATACATACATACATACATACAGGAACACTGTTCCAATGTAGTAAAGAGTTGATGACGCACTCTTCATAGAATACTGCATCACGTCCACAATGACGTTACACTCGTCTTTCATCCTAGACAGTTTCCGCTGCCATCGGGCTAGGTTTGCGCTTTACAAATACCAAATATATACCTACAGCACCTTCTGTATTCTGGGTCCTTGAAGTGGTAGGATAGCGCTATAATAATGCTACCCCACAGCACAGTGCCCCTCTTTCCTTCCTGAACTTTCGAATGTTTGTTTTTTGCATCTTTGCAAAGGTCTGTTCAAAACCTTCCAAGTTTGAGAACCTGCTCAGTTTGAAAACCAGCACTTGTGAACAGTTCCTGTTGCTAAAGGTGAACTTTCAGAGAAAGTCTGCATGTATTCCACAATGGGGTGACCATCATCTCACTGGGTGCATAACATTTTTGCACAAGCAAAAATGAATGTTCTTCATTGTGTCTTCTTTACTTTGCCACCCCATCAAACGCACAAGATATCCACTCACCTGTAAGCACTGCCTTCTCTTTTACTTTAGGTGTGTCAATAATTTCACAACTGTGAGTCCTATTGACAAAGTCAATAGGACTCACCAGTGGGAACTATGGTCTTTGAAAATGTTTTTAGTGATGCTGTGCAGCATGGCTAAAGACGAAAAAAACAAGCATTGGCATAGCCAATAGGTCTCGCCTTTGGGACCTTATAAGTGTTTAGCCATGCAACAGTTGCATAACTAAATACTTATAAAGTCCCAAACGCGAGAGCTATTGGGTATGCCAAGCGGCCGCGAGGCCGGGAAAGTGATCGCGAAGCGATCAAACATCAAAGCGGCCGAAAGTCAAAGTAATCGCGGCAAAGCACGGCGCGCGCGCCCGCGCACATGCACTGTAGCTCTAGGCTGGCCTGGTAGCACTTTTTGGAGCCCTCTCAATAAGTCTCGCCAGACCAGCGCATGCGCTGGGTCAGGCGAGACCTAAAAATCCTATGATGCAGCCGCAGTGGCCGTCTCCTTTTGTTGGTGCGTGCACCATGCGCTTACATAATGCACCAGGGGTGGTTCATTTCAGTTACTCATTCAAGTTGGATTGGTAAATCAAAAAAGGTAGCGCCAAAGCGTTTTTTGAAGAAAGGGAAAAAAATGGAGGTACGAGAAACAGTACGGAGAACTAGGGTGGGGGCAACACAGAGGGTATGGGTGGAGACTAAGTATGTCTAAAAATGGGGTTGGAAGCAATACAGAGGTGGCAGAAGTGGTGCACCAAATGGGTGAAAGAGCAGTGTGGAGTGTGGGGGAACCGAAGCCCACCGGCGAGAGAGCGCAACAGCTGAGCGCTCTGGGGTTGAGGGAGGCTCAAGACTGCGCGAGTTTCTGAGGGGGGGAGGGGGGGGTCAGAAAGGTGTTCGGAACAGACGGTCATCCAATCCTTCACCTCCGAGCAACGGTCACGCATTTTAGTAATTGTGATTCTATGCAGATGTGTGTGAAGGAGGTACACAACTGTGACATTATTGACACGCCTAAAGTAAAAGAGAAGGCAGTGCCTACAGGTGAGGGGGTTGTTGAGCGTTTGAGGGGGTGGCAAAGTGAAGGAGACACCAGGAAGAGCATTACTGGGACAGTGAAAAGATGGTGCTGAAGAGGAGGGATGAGGTGTGCGATATGCAGATGGAGGCGATGTGCAGAGAAGGGGGGGAAGGGGGGGCGTGTCTAACTTGGAGGGAACCTATCAGGAGTCATTGAGACACTCTGGACCAAGAGCCCTTCCATAGGCTCAGTAATATTTACTTCAGTCTCACCTTTCAGAATTGAAACCTTTCCAATAGGAGTTTTTTAAAACAAAATCGTTGTTACTCATGTAGCTTAAGCAGATAAGAACCATTGGCAAAGCCAGTAGTTCTGGCTGGTTCTAGGTGTATGTCTGTTGTTGTGCTATATATCTGGATGCAATAACAAAGTACGGCATGGACCCAAGCTACTGGATTCCTGCTGTGCAGCAATATATTGTACTGAGAATCACAGTAATGTGATTTACGTGTTTAGGCCACACCCTTAATTGCATAGGCCTCGCCCCTATTAGGGGACCCCCCCCACACATTATTTCATTCCACTTAAAGCCCTGGTAAGAACACAAGTAATTGGGATATGCGCCAGGTGAGGCACAAACGTAGGTGAGGGACAAACGTAAGAAGGGAAAGTCAAGTCCACACAACCAGTCTTTGAAGCAAGATTGACTGCGTGGATAGGTTGCTTTTTTAAAAGCAGGGCACGCAATGAATGAGCACTGTTTTCTTATTTTCCCCCCAAACCTGCACAACAATTAAAATGTACAAGGCAATTAAATATGAAGTTTATGCAGATTGACAGCAACATTCTAGCATAGAGTTCCATCCCAACGTTCACGTATGGATTTCAATAGATCTTCTATAGGTCAATAGGTTTCTATACATGATGTGTAAATGTTTCTTAATCTTTGATATTAACGTTACTAGAGGAAAGGTTTTAGGCCAGAACAAGTTACTCGAGACTAAACAAATGCAAACACTGTGCACAACTTTCCATGGCAACAACAATCAATTATTGAGTTGAAAATGGTTGTTAAAACATGAAGAGCTTCTACAGAAAGAGAGCTATGTTGAGTCAAAGGGTGGTGATGGTTAGGGTAGGGAGGTGAGGGTGTTAGAGGTGGTGGTGGTTAGGGTACAGAGGTTGTGGTTTGGTGGTGGGTGTTAAGGGTAGGGTGGTTTTAGAGTGGTGGTTGTGCTGGTGGTTAAGTTAGTGGTGGTTAGTTTGGTGTTGGTTAGGGTTGAGATTAGAGTGGTGGTAGTTGTGTTGGTTATGGTCAGTATGCAGTGGTTAGTGTAGAGTAGGTGAGGGAGGGAGGAAATAGGGTGGTAATGGTGGTGGTAAGGGTGAGGGGTTCAGTGTTGACTATGCTTAGGGTAGTCAGGTTGTGATGAGTGGTGGTGGCTGTTAGTGTGGTCCTGCTTAGAGTGGAGGTGTTTAGGGTCATGTTGGTAAGGGCGGGGTGGTGGTAATGGTTAGGGTGGTGGTTGAGATGGTGTTGGTGAGTATGGTGGTGGTCAGCATTCGAGTGGTGATTAGGATGGTGGTGATTAGGGAGGTGGCAGTGGTTAGGGTGATAATTAGGGCAGTTATGGCTAGGGTGGTGGTAATGGTCAAGTGGTTGTTGTGGTTAGGGTGGTGATGGTGTTTAGTAGGGTGTTGGTATTGGTTAGGCTAGGGTGGTGGTAGCAGTGGTTGTGGTGGTGGCAGGTGTGGTAGTAATAGGGGTGGTAGGCTGGTTAGGGTGACAGTGGTTAGGGTTGTGGTTTGGGCAGTGGTAGTTAGTTTGATGGTGGGTGGTGGTGGTAGGGTGAAGGTAGGGTGAAGGTAGGGTGTTAGTGCTTAGTCCTGGGTGGTTAGAGTTGGGTGGTGGTGGGGAGGGGGGTGGTGGTGGGGAGGGGGGTAGGGTGAGAGTAGAGGTGAAGGTGGGGGTTAGGGTGATAGTGGTTAGAGCAGTGTGGTGGTGGTGTTTGTGGTTAATATAGTGTTGGTGAGGGTGGTGGTGGTAGTTTTGGTGGTGGTTAGGGTGTGGTGATGGTAGTTGTGGTGGTGGTTAGGGTGTGGTGATGGTAGTTAGGGTGTGGTGATGGTGGGTTTGGTGGTTAGGGTGGTGTAGATGGTGGTTAGGGTGTGATTAGGATGATTGTAGTTAGGGTCAGGTGGTGGTTATGGAAGGATGCTGGTGACTAGGGTGAGGTTGGTCATTAGGGTGAGAATGGTGGTGGTTAGGGATGATGGTGGTGGTTGTGGTTATGGTGGTTAATAGGGTGGTGTTAGGGAGGGTGGTGGTTTGGGTGTTGGTGGTTGATAGGTCTGTGGTATTTAGGGTAGTTGTGTTTAGGGTGGTGATGATTAGAGTGGTGGAGGTGGTTACTAATGTGGTCGTTAGGTTAGGGCGGTGTTTAGTCGTATGATGGTGGTTGTGGTGTGGTTGGGTTGGTGGATGTTTGGGTAGGATGGTGATGGTGTGTAGGGGACAGGCTGGTTAGGGTGGTGGTGGTGGTGATGGCTATGGTGGTGGTAGTGAGGGTGGTGGTGGGCATCAGTGTGGTGTTTATGATATTGTCATGGTGGTGAGTAAAGTGGTGAAGAATAGGGTGGTGGTTAGGGTGGAATTGCAGTGATTAGGTAAGGGATGTGGGGGTGAAGGGGTAGTGGTGGCTAGGGTAGGATGGTGGTTGGTAGGAGGGGGTAGTAGGGTGGTGGTGGTTAGGGTGATGATTAGGGTGCTGGTGTTTAGGGCAGTGATCAGGGCATGGTGGTGGTTAGGGAAGGATAGTGGTTAGGAGGCTGATGGAGTTGGTTAAGGTGGTCCTGGTTAGGGTAGTGGTGATGGTGGTTTGGGTGTTTTGGTCATTTCTGTGGTGTTTAGAGTAGGATGGTGGTGGGGGTATGAAGGTGGTGGTGAAGGTATTAGTGGTGAAGGTGTTAGTGTTGGTCAGGGTGATGGTGTGGTTGGGATGGTGGTGTTAAGTAAGATTCTGGTGGCTGTGGGCAAGATGGTTGTAATTATAAGTCGGGTGGTGGTTAGTAGGGTAGTGGTTAATAGGATGGTGGTTTTTAGGGTGGTGGGAGTTACAGTAGGGTGGTTAGGGTGGTGGTGATTAGGGTAACAGTGTTTAGAGTGGTGGAGGTCAGGGTGTGGTGGTGGTGTCTAGTAGGATGGTGGTAGAGGTTGGGGATAGTGGTGGTGTCTAGTAGGATGGTGGTAGAGGTTGGGGATAGTGGTGGTGAGGGTGGTGGCAGGGGGTAGTAGGGAGGGTAGTGGGGCAGCAGGGTGGTGCTGGTGGGGGTTAGGGTGGTGGTGATGTGGTAGGAGGGTTGTGCTAGACTGATGGTGGTAGAGTGGTGGTACACATATTGATGTGAGAAGTGGGATGGGGGAAGAAGCAACAACAAGGATGATCGGAAAAGAAGAAAGGAGAAAAAGTACCTAAATCTCAACGCGAACAGCAGGAGGACATTCAGCAAAGAGAAGCAATCCTTTCTTGGCCCATGCTTCACGGGAGGGAGAAACAAAGACAAAGTGAAACGGTTATGCGCTGATTAACCGGGAGCTAGCGATAAGTGTGACAATCAAGCCAATGAATGGTTAGCGCGTGGCTAGCTCCAAGCACTTTGTAGGTAATAACTAAATGTGCTTGTAAGTGACATTCGCGGTCTCCGACGAGACCTAAAAAAGGGAGCTTTGAAAGTACGCAAAAACCAACAGTTGGGATCTTTTGGGATCACTTGGTGGGTTCCCAAACATTGCTTCATTTTGACCGTACCACACTACATTGGGTTTGTCCACCTTTGACAAAGCTTATCTAAATCCAGGGGATACGGACACAACCCCCCTAGTTTTCCCTAGCTCTCCCATTGTTCTTTACAGTTATTCGCAGCGCACAGCTGTGAGAGCAGTTTTTTCCTTACCTTGCGCAAACACCAACCCCCCTTTTTTTCACTATGGCTGAGAACCCTGGCTTAGGGTTCACCCTGGATGATGTCAACAATATTCTTGACAACCCCCCATTACTGGCTGACTTCAACTTAGCAACCTCGATCGCACAAACAGCTGATTGGGATAACCTAAATGAGAAAAAGCGCAACCGGATAAGAACCATACTCCACGGGGTAATTCTCACTGAATATCTGAGGAACAACACCGCGCCAAGAGGCCTGATAGTCACGAATGCCCCTCGTATCTTTCTAGAGGATCCCATCTTTCGGAAGGATTGGGCCCAAATAGCGTGGAGATGCACCCGTGACTGGATGATTCTTATCATCCAAACATCTAAACACCTCTCCGATGCATTCCTCATAGAAATACAAACCACGGAATCGCATTTCAAAGCCACTCTCTCCTCCTTCAAGAAAAAACTAGAGGAAACCAACAAAGAAATAAACGAATACAAAGAAGGCCTCACCCAAAGCAAAATTACCAAATTTCAAAAGGATCTCAAAAGATTCTCCTATACGAAGACCTATCCCTACGCCGCAGCGGACTTCCAACCACCCAATCGGGCGGACATGTCAGGGACAACATCAGATGAAGACTCATCCGGAAGCAGCAGCTCCAGCAATAGCAGCTATCGCCGACGCCAGCAAAGCAGAGGGGGCTCCATAGGATGGCAACTACCATGGACCCCGGGGCCCCGGGGACCCAACGTACTATACCCACCCATGTATCCCCCAATACACCCACAATTCGGATATGGCTGGAACCCACCATTTGGTCCACCACCACCATACATGAACCAAAACCAACCACAGCCTTTTTTAGAAAGAGGCCGAAGAGGTCGCGGAAGGAGACGCAGAGGGAACACAGTACACTGGCAAGACGACCCTCCACAGGGAGCACAGACGAGGAGCCAAACCAGAGACCAACAACCAGGCCCGAGCACACGCTAAGTCTCATCACCAACCTCTCCCAATACATTCTAACACCCACAGAGGAAGCCATCCTTGAAAAAGGCCTAGGCTATGCACCCACGACCAAGTTGGACAAATTCAAACTACATTGCGAACTAGCTGAATTCTTTCGCAAACTAAAACTTAAGGCATTCTTCGAGAACACTCCGATTCTCCCTGACCCTAGTGACCAGGGGGACACCACCCTCCGGGTAAAATCTACATTCATGCCCCCCCCCCCAGCTCTATCCCACCAGAAATCTTGGTCTATGAACAAGCAGTGTTCAAGGAAATCGAAGCCCTCAAAGAACCCCACACATTCCAAAACACTAGTAAACAAGAACGGCTGGCCCTACAATCATTGAAGAACAACCCTGATATAATCATCAAACCCGCCGACAAAGGGGGAGGCACAGTAATCCTCAACAGAGAGGACTACCACCACGAATGTCAGCGCCTACTCAATGACACTAAGAACTACGAACTGCTCACTCATGATCCCAGCATCTCACTCAAAGCGAACATTCAAACCCTAGTAGGAGAAGCTGAACAGAGTGGGCACATTTCAAAAAGTGAGGCCAAATTCCTCACCACCACCCAAGGGAAAATACCATACTTTTATACTGTTCCCAAAATCCATAAGAACAGGATCCCCCCCCCCAGGTCGCCCAATCGTTTCAGGCATTGGGTCCCTTTTGGAACCCCTCTCACGCTTCTGTGACCACTTCTTACAACCCCTGGTCCAGTCCACAAGCACGTATCTCAAAGATACTAAAGATCTACTAGGACTCTTAGCTAACATTCACTATGACCCTAACAGCTCTTTTTTGGTGTCGCTGGATGTGGAAAGTCTGTACACCAGCCTCCCCCAAGATGACACCCTACGCGTTCTAGAAGAGGCCCTCAATGAGACTGATTGGCAATACCACACGCCTCCCTCATTTGTACTGAAGTGCGCCACCCTCGCACTCAAAGAGAATTACTTCGAATATGAGGGTAAGCTCTACCTACAGAAGTATGGTACATCAATGGGGAGCGTTTTCGCTCCCAGCATAGCGGGCCTGTATGTTTTCAACTTCGAGACCAAACATCTGCTCAGCAACAACCAGCCACGTATCCCACAAACTAAGTTCTACAAGCGCTACATTGATGATATCCTCCTCATCTGGGAAGGATCGAGCGAATCACTCACCGCCTTCTGTGACTGGCTAAACACATGTGACCCTAACCTACGTTTCACACACAGTTCTGACAGATACCAGACCACCTTTCTAGATCTCGACATCCATGCAGTTGCAGGAGGACTCATGAGCAAAACACATTTCAAACCCACTGCACGTAACTCCCTCCTTCATTTTTCCAGCTTCCACCCTCGGGCCCTCCGTGAAAACCTCCCGTATGGCCAATTTTTGCGACTTCGCAGAAACTGCAGTGACCCCAAAGACTACAAAATACAAGCCCAAGACCTCTGCCATAAACTGCACCAACGCGGCTACCCGAAACACATAACCAAGACCGCAAGTAAGAGGGCCAGAAATCAAAACCGAGATGGTCTACTGACAACGTACCCCAAAGAACCTACCCCCCCTCCACTCACATGTGTCACCACTTACAACACAGTGACCAACAAAGTTTCCCAGATCATTAAAAAGAACTGGAAGATCCTCAACACAGGCCACCTGAAATGGGAACCTCCCCTTCTCTCAACTAAAAGAGCTAGATCCATCAAGGACACCATAGTATCTACTAGACCAGGGGTCCCCGTCAGACCTTCCAACACGGTGCTCAACGCCTGGGTCCTCCCCAATATCAAGGGGCACTACCCTTGCGGTAACTGCAGCGTATGCCATATCACAGAGACAACCAAATATCTGAACTTGGAACCTGGGAAGACATGGGAGTTACGAAAACACACCAATTGCAACACAGAGAATGTTGTATACCGGATCATATGTCCGTGCAATCTGACCTACATTGGTATGACCACCCGCAAAGTCAAAACCCGAATCTGTGAGCATCGCAGCACCATACGCTGCAAGAAAAACACCACAAAAATGACAAATCACTTCTTGGAAAAAGGCCACACGACCAACGATATGAGATGGGTCATACTCGAAGCCCTGGACAACAACATTCCCAACATCCAGACTCGCCTCCTGGAACAGGAACAAAGATGGATATATCGTCTTTCGAGCCACATCACTGGTTTGAACGATAATATCCCTTGGAACTGCCTGAGAAAGTCCTGACAACCTGATACCACTCGGTTGCGCCTAATCATTAGCTCGTACTGACATCATAGGCACCCCCATCGTTCGTTCCAGTTTCGGCTTATCCTGCCATCTGACATTTCTACGTTAGCACAGGCCCTGGCTCCTACTACACAGCTGGCCTCAGATGCCCATGTCCCCACCCGTGACTCTCCCACTACACCATTCTCGGGCATTATATAGAATTGTCCTGTCTCAATCCCAACCAGGCTCTCACTCCGGTGTGGGCACATGGTTTTTGCTTAACTTTATCGCCCTATCAGCTGTTTTCAGCATCTTTAGCCTCAGCGCATTCCTGGGCTCTATTTACACCCATCGCGACTTGTTTTCTTCTTTCACGCATGCTCGCGGGACTCCCATTGCTCCTCTGAGCAGGCGCCCCTAACCGCTGGTTACCTAACGCGCATGTGCGCTAGCCTCGCGATACACTGACACGCATGCGTGGTCCACTCGGCAACGCCCAAGCTTGCCAGCACTGACGCACGTACACAATGGCGCTCCTTTCTATTTATTCTCCTCTTCCCCGGGGTCCGTCAGCATCCGGGACTTCGGGAGGCCACAGTAGGTGCAAGGCGATGGTAGCTTCTCAACCAAGTAAGGTGTCTCCCACTCGCTCTAGCTGGATACCGTCACTTTCCTGCCCACCTCGCATTCTAATCTTATTATTTCTTTTGCCTACAGAATTGTTGTAAGAAGCGCCCCCCTCCCGCTTCCTGCATAGCGCCTTCACTCAGCCATAGTGTAATTATCCTTTTTTCCCTTTTCCCTCCCCTTGCTGTTCCGCGCATTGTGTTCCTTTCATTGAGCCTGTGCCCACCACTTACCTCTAGCGCTTGAAGGCTATATTCAGCCTCTTCCCACTAGCGCAGATTGGGCCTCTCACCTTATACACACCTCATGCAGAGGTTTCACGACCATTGCCAGTATAATCACCTGGCGCTATTCGTGTGTAATTCACCATTAGTCCATTGTAGCGCCGTAATATTTACCACTTGGCACCCTTAGTTCACATAGCGCTTTGCGTCTTACCTAGCATTTCTAATGGTCTTGCCTCCGCCTTTTCGCATAGCAGCATGATACACCTCATATGTATGTGTGTCACCTACGGTACGTTCTCTGAAGACAGGTTTGATTATTCACAGCACCTAAAATCTATTTTTATGTTGCCTGCTATCCAGGGCACCAATGTTAATTTCTTATGTGTCTTGTGTGCTGTCTTGTTTTCTCCCACAGGTTTGCGCCGCAGTGTCCGCTATTGTGTTGACACTGTGTCCACACACCTTAGCGAGTGTGTAGGTAACTTATATTTTTAATTTTTTTCACCACGTGGCACATCACCTTTTGCCACTCACTTCACACTGGTCCTGACGAAAGCTCCTTACTACTTTTATTCGTGAGCTGAAACATGTAGACCCACCACATAGCCAACTAACAGATAATTATTTCTCCATTTAGTTGCATCACATATCTTTTTAATCAATATCCTGAGCCGCCAATAATAAATCTTCTAATGGCAAGGATTCTCAGCGGTATTTTTTAATCATCACCACATCACATTTTTGCACCACACCAGCTCCGCTGTAGTCAGGCGTCGCAGCACAACCGGGGGGCATTCGGCCACCCGGTTGGGGCCCCAATGATGAAGCATGACACCAACCAGGTTGGTGTGTGAGGGGCCTTTTAACCCACTTGGTGGGTTCCCAAACATTGCTTCATTTTGACCGTACCACACTACATTGGGTTTGTCCACCTTTGACAAAGCTTATCTAAATCCAGGGGATACGGACACAACCCCCCTAGTTTTCCCTAGCTCTCCCATTGTTCTTTACATCTTTTGTAAAACTCCATTGATGTGATGAAGTCTTTGCACCCCCTACCCAGGACGGAGCACCAGTACATGCCCTCAGAGCTCTTAGGGGGTGGATCTCAAGGCTCTTAGCTTGGAGCAGTGCAGACAAACTAGGACGGATCTAGCGTGAAGTGAAGGTTTACGCGCATCCAGGAGAGTTTAAACTGGAGATCTCTTTAGGGGCAGCTGTGGCGTTCTAAATCTTTAAACCTATATTTGTTCCAACCCCAACATCAAGAAAACAAGAACTGAGCATTTGCTCCAGATGGGACCCTAGTCTTTTAGGGCTGGTATTGGTGGGGACGTAAGGAGGGCCATAGCGAAACCAACTTTGGTGTAGGGTTTGCCCATTGATGGTCCAGGACCAGGACAAACCTGTGGTAACTGGAATCACCCATGAGTTTTCTCTTCAGGGGGTGGGCTCTTTTTTGACGTTATTACATCCTGAGCCGGAGAATCCTCGGACCCACCAGCATCTGCGCACATCTGCTGCTGGAGCAAAGGTCTCCAACTATTCCTGGTACTCCTGGCCTTTCTCTAGGTGGTCGCTGACGGGCAGATGTGAGGGGTTAAGTTGCATCTGGGGTTTTTGTTTCATAGCACTTTTGACTTCAGGTTTCGTGATGAGTGTTGGCAGGATAGTATTGCTGCATGTGAGGGAGTGAGGGTGTCGCTCCTAGGGCGGACTCTTTAACCTGGTCCATGGGGTGGGATGGAATGGTCTGGGAAGGGCTTCAAGTTCCTGTGGATGCTTGCATCCCTCCATGAGAGCTTCAGCGATCTTGGGTCTTTTTTGCTTCGTATTGGGTGTAATTTGCCACCTTATCTGGGAAAAGGGTTAGTTTTCACTGAGTTGTGTGATGGTAGTAACAGCCATAAGAATGTTTACCTTTTTGTGGATTTTAATCTGGTGTATTACCATCCAGTAGCTAATGCCAGGATCTCAAAAGAAGGCAAAATTAATAATATTCTATTAAGCCACATTGGCTTCATTATGAGAGCAGCAGCTTAAATATCAAGTGCATCAGGTGCAGTGACGCCGTGGCCCTGGCTGTGACAGGCCATCTTCTCTCCAATTAGTGGCACTTTCTTTACTATTAAACCGGGGGATGGGGGGTGGTGGGTAAATGAAATACCTTGCAGTGTCATTGTATGAGAGAACCGACGCCATCAGGAAGTAAGTTATTGCGGATTTGTCTTGTTTACCCTGGAGAGTTAGTTTGCTGAACATTGGCGGCTGGCACCTACGGGGCAAGGGGTGGTGCCAAATGAAATTAAAAATTAAGACTTAACAAACATGACGTCCTCTGCTCTGGAGCTCTTCTTTGGCCGACGCCCACAGGAACAGGATGCTGAAACTCCCTTCACCAATCAGTGCTGCTCTCACCAGCATGAGCAAAAAGAACAATTGATGGACAGAATGCAGAACAATGTCATACATTCACCCCAGTACAGAGATCTAGGCTTAAATCCATCGTGTTTTTGCTCACCATTCCATTCCAGATTGAACCCAGCCATATGCAAATCAATCTTGACCCTACACCCAATGGGAACAGTCGAGCCCAAACTGCCAGGCCAGGTCCCCCCTGGACTGGCAGCAAGGATCCTAGGACCGATTTTAGGATTTCACCCCTCATCAGCCAGGATAGCTTGACTCCAGTGGCATGGAGAGCACGGGACCCATGTCTGGGCATACCCGGACCCGGGTGATGAGTGCAAAATAAACAACTGATGGACAGAATGCAGAACAGTGTCATACATTCACCCCAGTACAGAGATCTGGCCTTAAATCCGTTGTTTTTTTTTTGCTTCCCATGCCATTCAAGATTGAATCCAGCCATATGCAAATCAGTCTTGACCCTGCACCCAATGGGAACAGTCCAGCCCAATATGTCGGGCCAGGTGCTCCCTGGACTGGAACAAACAAGTGTCCTAGGACCGGTTCAAGAATTGTGCTAGGATTGGTGGGAGCGGTCTCACCCAGTGTTCCACAGCGGAGGCTTTGGCTTTCTCTAACCTAGCTGGGTTAGAGATGTTTAAAGTAAGCATGTGTGGCTGTCCGTCTCAAGACGGCCGGCCAAAAAAGACATGTGCACTTCAAACGGTGCCTTGACAGCCCACCCTTCTCCCTGCTGCTATCACTCATCAGCGGCCCCACCCCAGTTCTGATGCTCGGGATCGCCATATTTTTCATCTCTGGGGCTTTGGGGGGTAATTTAAGTTGGGCAACTGCTAAAAGCCGTCAGTGGAGCTGCAGGGGACTGGAGCCAGATCTTCAGTCACCTAACAAGTGAGTGAGTGGAAAGTCCGTTTACGTTCTTAAGGAAAGTTGACTAGCTCGTACTTTGAGTATCACTGTCCTAGAATATTTAGGCTTATTAAGCAAAAGACTTAGGCACGGCATTGTCAACCGTAATAGAACTGAAAGACTTCTATTCACCTCTGAATCTTCCAGACGGACACACATACACACACACACACGCATGTGCACACACACGCGCACACACACGTGTGCACTCACACACACACACACACACACACACACACCCCCATCATTCGGCAGCAGATGCATTACCCCTATAAGAGATAGGGAGAAGATGTGGCATAACAACCAGAGCTGCGGACTTTGGAAGTGGGGAGGCTTGAGTCTCTGCCTCAGCGCAACATCCTGTGCTTCTGGGAAAATCACTTAATATCCCTGTGCCTACTAAACAAGAATCTGCCGTTGTGTAATGTAACTGGTGCTAATGTAAAGCACTCCAGTACCTTTGGGTCGAGTCGGCGCTATATAAAACTGCAAAATAAAAAAATAATAAAATAAGCGTGCACTCTCATTGCGCAGCTGCTACTTCAGTTTTTGCCACTGAACTGAGCCGGAATAAATTGAGCATTTAATTGAGTTTAGCAGAAAACCAGTGCGGGGCATATTTTGTATTTTATGTATTTATCTAGGAGTTCCATGTAACAGTGTAATGCGTGGTAGTGCACAGTGCTTACTTTAAAAAAGAGTTAGAGTCGTTGCCCAAAGCTGTGCTCAGAAGCCCGTAGCAGGCGCTATTAAATGTCAGCATACCGACGACGAAGGCCGTGCGGTCTTAAATCCACCTCAGGCCTAATTAATGCACCACAGACAACCTCCAACCCCCGCCACCTTTATCTCACTCCTACAGCTTCCTGATTTCTCTTCTGAGGCGTTTTTACCATCTTTCTCTTCCTCCTTCTTTCCCCTTTGTGTGTTTTTCCTCTCTTGCTCTCTGGACACGTTGGATGCAGAAAAATAAGCGTGGTCCCCAAAAAATAAGTGCAGGTGGCCCCTACCAGCTCAAATTAAGCATTAGTATTGCAACATTTTGATAGTGCTTACACTGAACGTTTTATCGCAGCTTCTGCTTATGTTGCATATCACGCGGAAGAAAACCTACTGGGAAGTCCAGGTACCTACCAGGAAGAGAAGGAAGCTGCAAACTGAAGACCCTTTCACCACATGCAAAGTTAAACCAGCAAACTCTGCCAGCACCAGGTGCTGATGGGCATGCAAAGGGCAGGGTGTTGCCGTCTGGCACAGCTATTGTTATAATAAATATAATCCGATGAAGGAGCAGAAACGTCCTGTAAGCACAGGCAGCAGGCCTGGGCACAGATCTGTACCCTGCAGGCACACATTGGCACTTCAAGGGGTAGGAAGAGCAGCTGAGGGTGCCTACCTTGATGGGCAGAAGTCCTCACGGCATATGGCCAGGTATTGCAGAGTCCCCGCCCCGAAACTGACATCCCTCAATAAGACCATGGCCCCCCGACTAGGTACCACAATCTCCTCCACTCTCCCCCGAGGCATAGATACACATCAAAACACACTTGGCTTGGGCTAGGGTTCGTAAGAACCCCGGCCATATT
The DNA here is from genome assembly GCF_964204655.1 of Triturus cristatus. Classification (NCBI taxonomy): domain Eukaryota; kingdom Metazoa; phylum Chordata; class Amphibia; order Caudata; family Salamandridae; genus Triturus; species Triturus cristatus. The sequence goes on along the minus strand of NC_140588.1, from coordinate 1,059,338,708 downwards.
TGATTAAAAATGATAAAACATATTAAAATTCTTTTAAATTTACAATACGCAGAAAACTCATCCAACAGTCCAGAATATTCATACATCAACCATTTTCTTAAACATTCTATTTACAATTATTGATGGATGACTAACCTTAACATCATGTCTAATACATAGCCATTCCTAACATAAAATTAGAATTATGTACACTTTTATTTTCTGTGTATCCCGAATTGAAATACGGGCAAAGTCATGACTGGTCCAACTACGTGTCAGGTCCACCAAGAGGCTGTGCTGTTAAGCCAACTGGGCGCCCATGCGTCTGAGCGGGGATTGGCCCAAAGGCCTACTGGAAGCAGAACTTCTCCACCCCGCACCCTCTAGCCTACCAGCCTTAGATTCCCCCTGGAGTTCCATGAGAGTCCTCTGTTCCCCCTAAGGACTGTAAAAAAAATGCCCCACCAATCATGACCGTACAGGCCAGCATAGTTGACTATCTGCTTAAACCCATCTTTGTTCAACATCTACATTGCCCCCTTGGACGCACTTCCAAGGAATTACAGATTTGTCCCGATATCCTATGCTGACGCCACCCAACTTACCTTCTCATTTAACAAGTCATCCCCGACAGCTCAAGACTCCTTCTCTTCCAGCATGCTGGCCGTCTCACAATGGATGAGAAATAGCTTTTTACAGCTGAATGCCAGAAAGACGGAAATTATGCTCTTTGGAGAGGCCCTGCTAACATGGGCACCAAGCTGGTGGCCCAAAGAGTTGGGAACTGCTCCAAGCCCAATAATATCAGCAAAAACTGTAGGAGTGCGTCTTGACCAGACTTTAACAATGAAAGAGCATGTAGCCCACACTGTTGGTGCATGCTTTCATACGTTGGGCTTGCTGAGAAGAGTTTTCTCCTATCTCCCTGACCCTCTGCGAAAGACTCTTCTTCAGACTCTGGTGTTGAATAACTAGATTACTGCAATGCTCTGCTGAACGCGGCTAACGAGTCCGCTCTAAATCGCATTCAGGTGGTACAAAACACTGCAGCACGTTTAGTTTCAAATGTACCTAACAGATCAGCTTCGCTCACTCTCCTACAACAACTACACCGGTTACCTGTACGGAAACGGGTGAAGTTTAAGATCTGTTGTCTGACACACAAGGCAATATGGGGAAAAGGACCCTCCTATTTATCGGAGCGGCTCCATCATTATATCCCCCAAAGGGACTTGCAATCACGGCAGAAATCCCTGCTCAAAATCCCCAGGATTAAAAAAACACGAACAGGAGGAAAGTCGTTTTCATACCAGGCTCCTCTTATATGGAACCAACTCCCACTGGCCTTAAGACAATGCCCCGACCACTTGAAATTTAGAAAGGCTCTGAAAACCACCCTTTTTTAGATCAGTTCACCGCCACAACTGCTTATGCAACTCCGCAAGCGCCGACATACACCTCAGGGGGTGATTCAAGCGCTATATAAGCTGATAAACATAAACATCTGCCCTCCCTTCACAGAGACATCCTAAGGTCATGCCCTGCCTCGTGTCCCTACCAACCATGCCAGCAAGATCTCTAGGAAAAGTTCATTGCCCAGTTTCAAAAGGCCTAAACAACTTGTCAATCAGTTTATTAATCCTCTTTACCGAGTGGTTCAGGGCCCAGACCGACTCACCCCTCCTCCCCCCGCCATTGGAACCTGGGAATGATGTGTGACCATGCCAAGACTGGCTGTGGGCACTTCCTTGCCAACCAACCCATCTCTGTGATCAAAGCCTTGACAACACCATTCCTACCCAAATGCACCAAATCATTGCCCCCCCTAGTGCAAAATTACCACTGCGGGGGCGTATGATTCTTAGCTATCAAAACATCCCACAAACTCAACAAATGCCCCAGGTGCAAACCTCCTTGCCCAAGCAAGGACTCATTGAAACCTGCTGAACAGGCCCTCTCAGCATAACCATCTGTGAAACAAGCATTGCAATGCAATCGGTCTCGCCTTTAGGACCTTATATGTATTTAGCCATGTGGCACATTAGCCTGGGCGCTGAAACATCTACTGTTCTTGAACATGGAGGGAAAGTAAGCACCAAACTGCGTGACATGGCAGGTATGGGAACAGATGGAGAGAAATATTGCCTTTCAGCAGGAAATGGTATAGTCCAAAGCTCTGTTTTTATTCTAATAGGGCCTTGTGTGGTCATATCACTAAAAATACAAGATTTGAAAAAAATATTTTTGTCTACGGGTGCTCGTGGAAGACCATTTCGGTGGGCTAGAATCTAGAGAATGCTAAAGTGATTCTGGTATTTTACTGACCTCTGCTGGTCGTTTTCTATCAAGAAAGTTAAATAGAGGCAGTTGCCAGAAAAAAAAGAAAGTGCCTCAGCAAAAAGCAATTCTGGTATTTTACTGACCTCTACTGGTTGTTTTATATCAAGACACTTAAAGAGGCAGTTGAACAGAAAAGAAAGTACCTGAGCGGAAGCAGACCAGTCCAAGGACTGTTCTCCAGTGGCCCACAGAGTACATACACATATAAGTATATACAAGAGGTCTCGAATGCTCAACCTAAAAAGTGTGCTTCAACCTGGTCACGTACGAGTGACTGACTATCCAAACTTCCACTTTACCTGGATCCAGATTTCTTGAGGACCTGGACTGGGCGATGTTCCGAAGCACGACGGTGAGCTTCATTCCTGCAGCACAGGACATGAAAACTGAGAGAAACCAAAGGCATTAGATCTATCATAGCTCAAAGAATGTGTAAACGCACATATTGCTTATAACAATCAGACGACTAACGACCAATCCACTGGACAGCTCGCCCCAATCTTGAAAGAATGGGTACCAAACTTTGCTGTATACAACCCTGCTGCCCCAAACGCTAGGCCATGCACCCTGCTAAACTGAAATTTGGTAAGTGGGGTCCCATCTGCATGAATTGGGGCCACCTGCGCCCGTGGTCTGTAGGCCAGAAAAGACTCAAGGTTGCCTACCGGGCAGCAAGAGCTTCCTTGTGATTTCTGCAATATAACATGATCCCCTCCCCCTGACATTTTGGTCCGTTTTTGATCTAGACAGTGAGCCCCCCTGTATTTGGACATGACTAAATTGGAGCTCCCCATGCCACTCCTGCTTTTTACGCGCTACAAGTTACCCCACCCTGAAGGCACCATAGAATGCCAGCGTAAAGGCTGCCATGAAGAGATGAACCTCCCCAGTTGATCTACACACCCTCCTCAGTGCTTCCAGCACCGCTGACTGTGTCGATACTAATTGAGCGCCTGGCATCTGGCTGAGGACCTTGCAGACGCTGCCACTCTTTCAGTGCCCTCTGCACTATGAAAGTGCTGGTAGGGTCCTGGTGACCCCGCATTTTTGCAAAAAAGGAGACCACCGTCATATGGCGCCTTGGGTATGCAGCAGAATGCCCCTAATCTTTCAATGCCCTCAGGAATGACACACCAGCAGATGATTCATCCCAGCCATCCCCAAGGAAAACGCAGTTGGCGCTAAAAGCCCTCTCATAGGCCTGCCTGGTCCTGGGTGCTAGGTTAGCTGCCACGAGGTCCGGTAGGTCGGGGCACCAAGTTGCCATATCTGGTCTGGAAAGGGCGTTGGGCTTTCCGCTGCTCCTGGGTGGTGTGACCCGAATACCTGCATCTTAAAATGCGGCCAAGCATTGGCAGCATGATTCAACACTCCTGGGACATGTTTGGTGCTAAACAGCACATTCAATCTCATGCATTGGATTACTATTTCATTTAACAGCCGTAGCATCATCTTACAATTAGCTGCTTGTTGGTTAATGCACTCCATTACCTACATGTTATTGGAACAAAAAACCACAGCTAGATGGCAAAACTGTTCTGGCCAGATGGTTAATGCCACCAGAATGGGGAATAATTCTAAAAACCCGATGTTGCTTGTTAGACCGGACACCACCCACCACACTGGCCAATGTTGCGTGGACCATGCTGGGCCCAGGATGGCACCAAACCCCTCACTTCCTGCCGTGTCTCATCATTAGGCCCAGCTCCGGGCTGAATCTATGGGGACTGGGCCACACTACAGTGCAGTTGAAAACCCGCAGGAATGCCATCCAAATACGCATGTCCTGCCGGAACTCGCTGGACAACCGAGTTTGGTGGTGCTTTTACTTTAAGCCTGACCTTGACTGCGCAATGGAACGTGAGAATGGGCGGGCCATGGGGATGATTTTCAGCGCAAAGTTAAGCTGCCCCACCATTTTTTGTAACTGGTGCAATGTGACTTTTTCTTTGCTAAGGCATTCCTGTAACGCTAAGGTGAGAGCCACCACTTTACCTCGTGGTAATCGTGATACCCCCTTCACTGAATCCAACTCTATGAAAGAGTTGAATTTCTCGAAATAGGAGCTGGAGACAGAACACCCCATGGGCATGCACTTGTCGATGTAGTACTTCCCTTCTAGCTGAAAACTCAACAAATGGAAATCGTGTGGGTGCACCGTCAGTAAGCGGAAGGCTGATTCAATGTTAGATTTTGCTAGCAATGCGCCTGGACCTAGCCCCTGTAGCGTTTGTATCGCCTGGTCCAGAGATGAGTATTTCACGGGGCTTAAGGCCCCATCAATAGCATTGTTCAATGATTGCCCCCTGGGAGCGGACAAGTTATGGATTAAGTGAAACTCTCCTGGGTCTTTCTTGGGCACCACCCTCAGCTGTGACCAAACAAAACCTTCTACCAGTACAGCATCAAATGGGCCAGCTACCCTCCCCAGCCCCTTTGCAATTTTTGCAGCTGCTATCTCTTTGTTGGATCTTACAGATAGCTGATTGTGGCAATGTGAAACCCCTAAATATCCAGGTGCTGAAATCCTAAAACCCTCTCTGAAACCTTCCCAAAAAATTTGGGCTGTTTAGGCAATTGTACCTATTTAGCCATGGTACCAATGCCGTTGTCCTTACTGGGGAAGGAGCTTTTGTGAGGAATTAGCTCTCTTTCTTGCTTCTTACCCCCTTTTTCCCATGACTTTTTAAAGCATTTAGACTCAGGATTTCAGGAGAGGCCACAAAAGGAACAGGTGTGCTTAAATCTGCATAGTGCAAGTTTGCCTGTTGAAATCCCAGCATTCTCCCTTTTCTCAGGTTGCTTAGATATCAAGATTACAAGCTGAGAATCATCAGCGTAGGATACCAGTGCGAATCCGTGCTTCCTGAGGAGTCTGGCCAGGGGAGTGACATAGATGTTGAACATTGTCGGGGATAAGGCCGATCCCTGTGGGACCCCACAGGGAAGAGAGAAACTGTCTGATTGCAGACCCTCCCAATACAGACTCTGCTCCCTCCCCTCCAAAAACGATGAGAGGAGGATCAGGGCAGCACCCTCAACCCCCACCTCCTTCAGCCGCTGCACTAACATCGTGTGGTTCACGGTGTCAAACGCTGCTGGCAGGTCTAAAAGTACAAGGACTGCTCTACCCCCGTCTACTATTCTACGGACCTCCTCCGCTGCAACTATCGGGGCTGATTCAGTAGAGTGATACGACCGAAAACCAAGCTGAGTGGAATCCAGCAGGTTATTGGTGTCTAGGTAGTCAGTCAGCACCTTGTTCACAGACTTCTCCAAAATTTTAGCTGTTATTGGTAAGCCAGCAATCTGACGATAGTTCTTAGGTTCCGAGGGGTCTAGGGTCGGCTTTTTCAGAATTGGCCTGATCGTTGCTTTTTTCCAGCATACTGGATAGCTACCTGATTCCAAAACTTGATTGACTAGAGGGGTGAGTTCGTCACGGATTTTCCTAGCAGCCAAGTGCATAATAGCGGGAGGACTAAGCATATCACTTAATCTTCCTGTGCCTATGGACAGCACCTAGAGACCCTCAAGGGCAATGAGCCATGCAATACAAATCCAAGTATTATTGTTGTTAAAACATTTGTTTGTGGAGGTGTTTCCGGACTTAAGTTTTCTGCTTCATCGGGGGACCGATGTATGCGGGGTCAGTGAAATGTAGAGGCAAATAAAAATCTATCAACGTTTGTGGGTAACGAACACTCAGGGAAGTTGCCTTCAAACTCCTCAGTACTTATGTTTTGTAATTGTCCAGCTCTGATTGGCTGCGAGACCTCCGTGATACAGGGGATGGGCGGTACAGGATATTTGTCCAGTTGAATGAGTTAAGAGTAGCCTGATCATGGCTGCGAGTCTATTGACAAGTTATCTGTTCTGTAGGAAGACTTAGTTCATAAACAGTATGCAAAATCCTCTATATAGATGGTCATCAAATATTGCAATGCATTTTGTTCTTCAAAATTTACATTTTTAATAATCAACAATTTATTTAATTATTTAGATGATTAAATTCCTATTCCAAGATACCGCATTTTTCACATGGTTAATATCGACCAATAGTACAGGATGTTAGTGCATTAGGGTTTATGAAGGACTTTTTGTTTTGTACAACTAAGGATCATCAACTTAGATGAAAGAAGCCTTTGTTTATCTACAAAATATGGATCTTCGGTTGCAACATGTGTCTGCGTCTGAGGAATGAAGACAAACCTGATCATCTGCAGAGACCACCACAAGACCTGCTAAAGCATTGAATCATTCATCGAGGCAGGTCTAAAGATATTCTAGACTTTGTATTTATCTGAATGCCTGAGGTCCTCCTGTCCTCTCCACGTGTAAATACTGTTGCATTGAAGGCATACTTTAATCTTTATCTGCCACTTATCGTTCCTGAAGCTTCTGATATTTTGTTAGACCAGTCTAAGACATGGGCTGAGGAACTTGTCCAGCCAAACTTGGATGGATTCAAGAAAGGTCCATCAGTGATTCCAGAATAGATCCGCGCTCTGTCCCCAGATAGCACTGCTCTGGCTGGCACGTGTGGGGCAGGCGATGGGCAGTCTATGCTTCTCATCAGACTCCACTTTTGACCCCATTGTCTTAGTGGGATGATACCAGGTATCTTTGGCTGATGACATCTGCTAGCCATGTAACGCAGGCGGGGCACACCCCTCACCTCCTCCCATTTGAGTCTAGTCCACAGCATGTCGTTTTTTGGACTTTGTGACTAGTTTTGGACACGTCTTGCAGCCTTCCTTTTTAGGTCTCGCCTGAGGCAGCGCATGCGCTGCTCTGCAAGACATTTAGTAAGTGGCTTTTGAAAGTGCCACCACAGGCTTTTGGTGACCTCAAGCTTGCGTGCACGCGCGCAGCCGCCATCTGTCTTTCCTCCGTCACACAAATCCCGCTTCTCACCCTTCCCCACCACAGATCGCTTTGCTCGCCGCGCTTGATCGCGATTGCGATCACATTCGCGGCCGTGTCACTTTCATGGCCGCGCGGCCAATGCTTGTTTGCTCTCCGTCTCCTTTTTTCACCATCTCCTTTTTGCACGTGCCCGTTGTGCCTCGCTATCCACTCTTCGTTTTACGCTGTTCCGCACTCTCCAGCTGTGCTTGGACTCTAACTTGTCCACCCCACCTCCACTTTTTATTTTCATTGAATTTATGTTAAAAAAAAAAAAAAAAATCCCTTCATTGTTGTGTCGGGCTGCGCAGCTCAAAATGCGGTCACACGTATTTACTTTATCCGACTCCATGCTACCGATTTAATTGGAACATCTGAAGTACTGTACACGCTGTCCTGCTGCTTATTTAATGTCACCCAATCGCGCAGCACAAAACGCGGTCAGCATTCTAGTGCACCTCACTTCCTGGTGTTTAAGATGAGGACCTGCTGCTTATTTAATTTCAGGCAATCTGATTTGGTGACCTTCTGCTTGTTTTACTAACGGGGGTCGGCATAATGTTTACAAAATGCGTGGCTCGCCACAATGGCCTCTCGGGGGCCTCTCCTCACTTCAGCCCTCTCCCCTTGCCCCCATCCATTCCCTCCCCTTCACCTCCAGCACATATGTAAAACAAAGAGAGCGACAGTGCTGCAAAATCGGATACTGCTGTGGAAAATGGTAGCGGCAGTTGCAGTCGATAACCTTTCGAGTATTGCCCGGCGATAATCGCCTCTTATACCATTCGATAATTAACCAACAAAGAGGCAGGCGCCGGAGACTGGAAGGCAGGAAACCAAGGTTTATTCTCTCCGGAGGAGAACACATCAGATCAGACAGCAAGGTATTGTCACGAGGTGCTCTAACCACATCTCTGAGGCCTGGCCTCTTATACACAGGTTTATGACTTTATTGCAGGTTTATCATACATGGCACATTCTTGAGATCGCTTTGATACATGAAAGAACATCCTCAGAATCCCCACTTCAAGCTCGTTCCCACACATATCTACAGTGGAAGTCCCCACCCCACCCACAGCAGGAGATGGCTATCACACAGCTGGGCATTCCGCCAATCCCCGGGGGGTGAGCGCGACTGGTCGGGTCACAGGGGTTGGGGGCCTTGATCCACTGCAAACCCTTAGATGTGAGGTGCTTCCTTTACAGTAGGGGCAATAAAACTGTGTCCGTAGGGTTAGGTGATGGCCTGGGATCAGTTCGGACGATCAGGCGTGGAGGAAGGGGTTACCGAAAGGATGTATGACCATGTAAGGGATGAAAGGAGGTGTTGGCCAGGTGCAGGATGTGGTTTCATGGCAGGGTCGCGCAGAAGGAGAGGGTTCATGGCCTATGTATGAGAGAGCGGGGGTGGTTAGGCGCGCGGGGGATGTTCGCAGCACCAGAGGGACGCGCTGGTGATCGGTAACGAGGTCAGGGTGCCTAAAATGGCCGTCGCGCATTTTCCCCGAGTGGCGCTTGGGGAGAGACAAGATGGCGCAGATAATGTTCAGTTACAAACTAAATTTCCACACTGCCAGCCTGCGAGGCCACTGACAAGTAAGGCTGCTTTTTATTAATGTTTTTATTTCGTTTGCACACTGGTAATGCACAATGGCTGCTTGGGTGCCAGTTATGCATTATTAGTTGTGCATCATTTCTGGGAAGATATTGTTGTTCTAGTGATAACCGGACGTAGCTTTAGTGCAGGATGTGCATTAGCACCAGGTCCAATTTCAGTAAGGGTTCCTCTGATTCCCATTGTCTCTGTTGCCTTTTTTATCATCACCCTTATGTTTGGTCAATGAACTCATGTGCATTTCTTGCATGAGGATTAATACCTAGTTGATGACTAGTTTGATCTTGTCCCTGCAGGTCCACAAAGTGGTATGCCCTCTAGTGAACGTCATTTGCTTCTGTGTTCACACTGGTTTATAAAATCAGGTTTAACTTGTGTTTATTCGTTATCACGCATTGGCAACCTTACCTCTGGAGCATGGTGGGGGGTGTTTTCATGTAACAAGCATAGGCAGAGCCAATGCGCCAACACAGGTCCAGGTTAGATGCTTTGTATATTCACATTAGATAAACTACTATATAAACTAAATGGAAATTATTTGCACAGTCAGCAGTTATCTTAAAAATCTAGAATCACCAAAACCACTGCTGTATTAGCACTTGATATCCCTCTGCTAATGCATGCAATTGGAATCTATGCATGTCTATGCTACACACATTAGCACATTGATGCCTGACTTATTGGCGCTGTCAATGCTTCTTTAAATAGGAAAATATGAGTGAGGGTCGGATCACTATGTCATAGTGTGTTCACACGTTTCTAGCAGCTGTGGAAAAGCAGCCAGTTACTGTTGAACGCCCAGGCTGTTGGCGCAAGGACGCCTCTAATTTCCCATAGCAAATAGTTACCAAATAAAGAGACAGGCGCTGGAAGCTGGAACGCAAGAACAGGGTTTATTTCTCATGAGGAGAGCCTGTCATTTCGGACACGCACACAGAATGTCTTCGGGAGGTGCTCTAACCACACCTCTGAGGCCTGGCCTCTTATACACAGGTTTATTGCTTTATTACACGTGACACATTCTTGTTGAGACTTTGATGTACGGAAAGACATCCTTGGAATCCCCACTTCAAGCTCGTTCCCACACACATCTACAGTAAGTGATGGCTATTCCACAGCAGGATACTCTGTTGATTCCCGGAACGGGGTATCTGATCGGATCGCACGGGGTGGGAGGCCTTTGATTAGTCGGAGATCCTTTTAATCGGGGCAACTGCTTACAGGAAGGGGGGCCAATAAATGGCAGCTGCAGGACCAGGTGGTGGCTTGGGAGCGGGGCAGGGCAGAGGAAGGGGGTTCATCAAAGGACGGGGAGGTGCTGGCCCCGGGGTTTTTTTTTCGCTTCCGAGCTAGGGTCACGCTGGGGAGGGGTGTATGGTCAATGCACGAGAGAGCGGGGGGGTGTTCGCAGCGCCAAGGGAACGCGCTGGTGATCGGCGAGGGACAGAGGGGCCATGGCGCTTTCAAAATGGCTACTGCTTAAGTGAGCGTACGGGCCTGAGAGGGAACAAGGTGGCGCCGATTATGTTGACATCGCAAACCAGATTTTAACAGTCCTCCCTTTTCAACATAGCTAGCGTTCCTGTTTTCAAAGTACAGAGTCTTAGGACAGACAGGAATAATCTGACACAATTGTACATAATTACATGTAGTTGATGTGATAGGCGAGGAGGTAGCGCATACAAAATTACATCAGCTGCGTCATATGTCAGACCCGGAGATAGGAGGAGGGAAGCTCGCTTGAACACAAACATGATACCGTAAAAAATGTTCTGGCAAAACAAGGAATATTACGTACATTACTTAAGGCCTAGACTTCGTGTGGATCAAACTAGACAGCATAGTCATGTGCACGGCTGATGTTATACAATTGTCATTATACAAAGTTAATGTTTCTTAACTATCAGTGTACAGTTGGAAGTGACCGATGTAATATCTTAAACTCGATTGGAAGATAGTCAATACGAAAGTGGTTGGGAGAGGAATTCAACTCAACATGAGTTACAGTCAGAGGGGGGGGTGGAAGCAATGTCCAAAAGGGAGTTCTTCTTTCCAGTGTCCTATTACAGCGAGCCATCACTGGTAAGCTCTCATTGTTCTTCTTCTTTCGTTGGCACTGTTGAGCACCGGCGGTGGAGCTAAGGTCCAGCTCAAATCCAGGTTTTCACGTTGCTGGGTGGGACCATTCTTTGCTCTCGGATCACAGTCCTGTTTTGTCCTGTTCCCTAACTGATCTTATCATAGGTACCTTGAGACGGGGTACCCGCATTTCGTTCTTCTTTTGTCAAGTCAAGTTCAAAATCCCATATGAAAAAAAGGGGGGGGGGGGATAGGGGCGTGCTTTGGGAGGCCGAGGGAAGAGGGGGTGGAGTGGGATCGGATCAAAAAGCGGACCAAGGAGAGCAGAATCTTTCAGCACTGAGCCCATCAATCGGGCTCGACGGGCTGGGACTTCAGGCACGAGCTGATCAGTGAGCAGGGGGGCTTCGGGATAGCCCTTCTTTCTATCGCTTTCCATGCTGAGAATGGTGCCTCGTCCCGCATCTTTTTGCTCCGTGGCTCCCCCTTGGTCGAGGCCATAGATGTTCCATGATCCGCAGCCAGGCTGTGCGTCACGTCTGACCCCTCTCCTCCGATGACCGCATGTTATCTTTGAATGAGTACAAGAAACAAAATCTTAGAGAACTGGTAGGGAAGACGTTTACACACTTCATTCTCTCTCCCAACCCCAAGTAGTCGGGGAAACATTTATCGGTCACTCTATGGTGGATGTCTATTAACTCTTATGTCGGTTTATGCTACTAACTCATTAATCATTGCTGTGGTGCAGGTTTGCGAGTGTTCCTGCAAATTTGCATCATCAGGTCTGCTAGGTGTTGATTCCTGTACCTTATAAACGTGGCAAGAAGTCTGACATCTATCAACTTCCTGGTCTATCAAAATTCGAACCGGCTTCTCCGGTAGAGACTCGTCTTTCTAACACAAGCCCTGTTGATTCATATTTTTCTCCAGGGACTGCTAAGTTTATGAAAAAGTGCGAGGTGCTACTGTCATGGGCTCACAAATATCTGTTTCGGGGTGGAACACAAGCTAAACATTTTTCTTGCTGGAGACAATAGTTAACCTTTATCAGTTTTAGGCGATGTATCTTTAAAAACAAGGTCATCAGCTGTATTGCTTAAAATATCCAGGGACGGCTAGTACAGAACTGGGACTATTCTGGAAGGACGGGGTGCTTAGACGCTCTATTTCTGTGCAATGGGCGGGGCGATTCTGAGCGATGGAGGTGGAGTCGTTAGAGCCCTAAAACAACCAAAACCACTGACATATAGTTCCCGTTATAAGGGCCAGATTGGGAGACATCAGTCGTCTTACCTGTCCTTTCTTTCTCAGCCAATTAAGTTCCATCATTTTACAGAAAGGAGAGGTAGTAGTGTGGCAAAATACGGTCGTTTTGCTTCTGTCAATTTGTTCGAACACTGTCGTGTTTAGGCCAATTATACATATACTGAGGAGGTACAGTGTCGTCATCTATTCAAAAAGAGGGCAAGGGAGCCTTGAGGGAGAGAGGGAGAGAGGGAGATGCGCATCAAGTAGGCTATTTGGTACACTTACGACATAGAGCAGCACGGGTCAGTTTTACGTACAAAAACACAAGCTGGGGGAAAACATAAATTCAACGTTCACGTACACACAAATACCGGATAGGGTGTAACAGTACATACATCAAGCACAGAAACCTAAGACGAAGACACAGAGCTATTTTGGGTAAGGGGACCTGTCCTTTTTCTATGCGTGCTGCGTATTTTCAGTATTTTCCGTAATTCATTTTGGGGGGGGGGGGTCGGACTTTTTACTCCCCTCCCTTTCTCGGCAATTTTGTTGGAGGCCTCATTTTTGAAAAATACTTACTCCTCTTTTTCCGTTCGGACATTAGTCCAGTCGTGTTTATACTCACGGTGGAGCCTTCCAACCCCTGGGCAGGCGGTGATCCAAACTGAGGTAGAGGAGGGGTATCGGTTGGACGTTCAATGGTACAACTCTTATTTTCTAAGTGGATGGAAGAAGAAGTGGTGAATCTAAAACATGCCAGTATCCCTAACTTCTGGGCTGAGGGGGGGTTTTGGATGAACCCCGACCTGGGGTATTCTTAACTTCTCTTATTTAGTCAGCACACGAATCGACTCACTGGTGGTACATTTGGGTTATCAGTTGGAGTCGGGTTCGTCGTACTGAAATGACCCTTCAAGTTTCTGGTGTAAGTCACCCTCCAATTTACTAGCTTCCGGGAGAGGGAGAGTCGTTTCTTCAAACGAGGAGTTACCATATTCTGGCTTATTTTCCCATCCCTTGATCGATAGACAAGCATTTCAGTCATACAAAGACGTTCTCTCCAGCGACCCAGGCATACGCAATACATACACATTCATACCGTACAATCAGGGCACGTACGCACAGTCATACCATACAGTTTTTCACGTTCCCAGTGATGGTCTGCACTCCACGCACCATCTCACAGCGCTTGTCTATGTCTTTCCCTACATGGAGCACGGTGCGGTCTATGTCCACTCCATTCTTCAGTCGGAACTCCGATGTAACCTACAGAGAAGAAAAGAAGGGGGGGGGGCAGCATTCAAAGCACATCAGCACGCATAAACACGAAAAAGTTCTACTTACCACGTACCAGACTAGCTGCAGGAACGTATAATACCACAGATCTTGACTATCCTTTTCGCATTTTTTTTTTTTCTGTGTACTATATCCTTCCTTTCTACTATACTAAAAATGCTTCATTTTATTTGTCCCTAAATTCGAGTTCCCTCTTCGTGCATTTGTTTCTCAATTAGTCGTATATTATGGGACAAAATACCATACCTTACATTCGGCAGATACCTTAAGCTACAGTCAACCATTTTCTAACAACTCTGGAAAAAGACAGGTGTGATGGATACAAATTTTCATCAATCCAAAATTCAGGCAAAGGGTCTGCATTATCTGTCTTCTATTGTTTGGGAATGACAGCCATTATTCAAAACCTTACCAACCTAGGCGATTGTTATGACGCTGATTCCATAATTCCTTCGAAAACCCTTTATTGTGAAAATGTCAGTATACAAATACGGGCCTACAACCGTATAGGCCGGCCACGGTGCAAGAGGCGGCGAGTATCATGAGCAACACTACCTTAACGCGAAAATAAAAATAATCAATAATGAGAAGACCAGCATCAATAAGGTTGTTCGCATGCCCAGTCAGTACCCTCCCCGTCCCCCGCCCGCCATGTGCAAAAAGACCGTATACATATCCCTTAACATCAATGCCAAGTAACCGGAACGCCATAAGGAGTTGTAGGTCCCTCCTACATCGGCGCCATTTTGGGGCGAGGTCGGGTGGGTCCAGGGTACAGTCTAAATGTTTCCACTAACTAGCGGCCGGACCAGAATCCCTTTCGGCAGTTCAAAAAAATGTCATTAACGCCAACAGAAAGAACAGACAGCATGAACCGTGACTCGAAGGTGGGGAAAGCAACGTTTTTTTCTCCTACCGGGTCATGCTGAGGTTCCACCGGAACTGATTCGAGTTGGTAGTCTACAGTGTCTCCTGGTAATTCAAACAGAAGCTGGCGTCAGCATGAGGGCACCACCATCTCGCAGCAACGCCGTGGTCCTTTCGGAGAGCGGGACAGCAGGCGTGTCTCTCTGCCGACGCCCTGAATCAGTCTCTCTCACGGCACCAAATGGGGACAAGGTGGCTGCCGCCCGGGGCAAAGACAAGTTAATGTGGAATGATCGAGCAATAGTGGCGGTTGCCCCCACCGGAAGTCCGCGGGAGTCGAGGGCCAATGACTCCCGTAGAATCTGCAAAGCTGAGAGGACGTCTTCAAGGGTGGGGCCCATGCCCGAACAGGCAAGCTTCCGAGTTCCAAGGTAGCCCAGAGCCATCTTAGTGGACCAGGCCCGAATCCGAAGAGCCGGCCGCCATTTTGAGAGTCCTGTGGCAGCAGCAGTTCTCCACCACAGCCACCGGAGTGGGTCCCCCGACCAACCAACTGCGGGGGCCCACTTCTTGGGTGGAACGCTAATGGAAACTTGGTGCAGAAAGGAACCTCCGCCTGGGTGGTCGTCCGGCAGGTGAAACGTTAATGGCTGTCCTGCTGCAGCTGGCCGGCGATGGAAACGATAAGGGGCGCTCTCTCAGCTGGTCGGAGAGTGAAACGCTAGGGGGCGCTCTCTCAGCTGGTCAGCGAGTGAAACGCTAAGGGGTGCCCTACTGCAACTGAGGAGCCTCCACCTGGGGAGGCGGGGGAGGCCCGTTCGCATCGCCTCCCCCCAGGGCACCCCACGCCGTCTTTCGGCGCAGCGTTGTATGATGGCCAGACCAGCACAACAACTTGCTGGACACTACCTCGGTGCCGTCCGGATCTCGGCGCGCCGTGTTGCCTCCGGCCTATTCGCACAACAGTCCACCACTGATGCCGCCTCACAGGCCGATGGATTTTGTAGGCTTTTTTATAGCCCAAAGCCGACTAAAAGACAGACCAAAGCAGCCCAATGTTGCTACTCCGAGGAAGGAGGGACAGGGACTGTGTCAAGCGGACGGTGAATGCTTTTGGATGGATGTTGCAGCAGGCTGCCATGTAAATAGTTGTTTAAAAAGAGTGTTTTAACGTGTTTACCCTGTTGGAGTGTTGCATATACCTACAAGTTTTTAAAGCGTTTTAATCATACTACTTTGTTGGAGTGTTGTACATATTTGTAATCTGGCAACGAGCACAAAGATGTTACTGCATAACCAGAAAAAGACATAGCCCAATTGTGCGTGATCTAGCCCAGTTCGGCGACGCCGATGGTGGGTATCAGCAGACTTCCATTTGTGTAGAGTTTTGTCGTTTTATTGGGCGGGGTGGGTGGTAGGGCAGACATGCTTAGGCAGCGAGAGCGACGGAGCCAAGCTACCTCGTGGCCATCTCGACCGTGAGCTTGGCTCCTTCCCCTAGTTTCATATTTTTCGCGAAGGGCTATTTCCTAGTGTTTCTTATTTTTGCAGGGTCAAAAGGATCCCATCAGTGGCCTACTGGTTTTGCTAGATTCCTTTTGTTTTTCTATAGCGATTTTTATGCCATAGTTTGATAGAAACATACAGCGGCTAATCCGTATTTTATATGTATGTCCTCTTTATTAGGGGTGCCCTCCGGTGGGGCCGGACGAGCTACCTCTAATAAATGGTCCGGGTAGAACCAAAGAACCAATTACCAATCAGTGGGGAGAAGATAGGCATGACGGGTTACAACGGGGACAAAAGTCTGCACTACGTATCTTTTCACTGCTTGCAAAGACTAGACCGAATATCTCTATTCCACGTTATTTGTAAGCAGAGAATACCTCCAAAGAACCAATATCGAACAACCAGTGTTCGAACAATCAAACAATCAAATGGTGAGAAAGAGATAGGCACGACGGGTTACAACGGGGGACAAAAGTCCGCGTTACCTACCCCTCACTACCTGCAAAGGAAGAGAGAATCTTCGTATTCTTCTCCGTTTGCAGACAGAGAATCTCCAAAGAGAACCAATGTATCAAGTAGCAACCAAAGCTAAATGGACCAATCAAGGAAAAATACTAGTATTTCCAAACAATTCCAATACAAACAATCAATCAAATAGTCAAATCAGATGGATAAAACCATTCTGCCAATCAGACGTATAAAACGTCCTACTTAACCTTACCCGGACCACGTGGACAGTTCTTCGCCTTCCCCTTCCAGCGCCCGATCGTCCTCTTACTCCAGTTTTACCACAGCACTCCTGTGGGGTCCCAGTCAGGACAGCGGGTCACTCGAGAGAGGTCCGTTCAGAATTGGTGAAGTTCACTCGATCGGCAGCCAGACGAGGGTCCTCTCCAGGCAGGTATACTCCAATCGTTTAGACGTTCACCCCGTCGTCAGGACCTCTCTTACTGAACCCACATGTCGCTGATGGGCCCCGCGTTGGGACGCCAATTGTGGAAAAGCAGCCAGTTACTGTCGAACGCCCAGGCTGTTGGCGCAAGGACACCTCTAATTTCCCATAGCAAATAGTTACCAAATAAAGAGACAGGCGCTGGAAGCTGGAACGCAAGAACAGGGTTTATTTCTCATGAGGAGAGCCTGTCCTTTCGGACACGCACACAGAATGTCTTCGGGAGGTGCTCTAACCACATCTCTGAGGCCTGGCCTCTTATACACAGGTTTATTGCTTTATTACACGTGACACATTCTTGTTGAGACTTTGATGTACGGAAAGACATCCTTGGAATCCCCACTTCAAGCTCGTTCCCACACACATCTACAGTAAGTGATGGCTATTCCACAGCAGGATACTCTGTCGATTCCCGGAACGGGGTATCTGATCGGATCGCACGGGGTGGGAGGCCTTTGATTAGTCGGAGATCCTTTGAATCGGGGCAACTGCTTACAGGAAGGGGGCCAATAAATGGCAGCTGCAGGACCAGGTGGTGGCTTGGGAGCGGGGCAGGGCAGAGGAAGGGGGTTCATCAAAGGACGGGGAGGTGCTGGCCCCGAGGTTTTTTTTTCTCTTCCGAGGTAGGGTCGCGCTGGGGAGGGGTGTATGGTCAATGCACGAGAGAGCGGGGGGTGTTCGCAGCGCCAAGGGAACGCGCTGGTGATCGGCGAGGGGCCATGGCGCTTTCAAAATGGCTACTGCTTAAGTGAGCGTACGGGCCTGAGAGGGGACAAGGTGGCGCCGATTATGTTGACATCGCAAACCAGATTTTAACACCGCCTTTGGGATGCCCAACTACAATTTTAAAAAAATATAAAATTATAACCGGTAATCGCAAAATCCTTTAAGGACTTCTTGCTTCCAGTCTATCAAAGCTACTATTAACTTTTGAACGTTTATTTCAGGAAGACAACATGAATTGAATTGTCTGTTTGCATTGTTTTATTGATTCCTTGCACACGAAATGGTAACAGTAAAAAACACCTTCCCTTTTAATAGGACAAAATATACTTCCTACATCTTCTGTTGCTGCTTGCCTGTTTAAACAAGCATTGGCATAGCCAATAGGTCTCGCCTTTGTAGTATTTAATATGCAGCACAATATCCTTGGTGCAACATCAACTATTGAAAGCTAAACACTTATAAGGTCCCAAAGGCGAGACCTATTGGCTATGCCAGTGCTTGTTTTTCTTGTGTGCATAGGTTAGGGATTTTACCCAAATGACTTGCTCCATCGCTTGCCTTGTTACCCAAATGACTGGCTCCACTGGTTGCCCTGTTACCCAAATAACTGGATCCTTCGGTTGCTCAGTTACCCAGGTGACTGGCTCCATTGGCTGCCCTGTTACCCAAATGACTGGCTCCATTGCTTGCCTGGTTACCCCAATAACTGGCTCCATTGCTTGCCCTGTTACACAAGTGACTGCCTCCAGCAGTTGCCATGTTACCCAAATGACTGGCTCCATCACTTGCCCGGTTACCCAAATAACTGGCTCCACCAGTTGCCCTGTTACCCAAATGACTGGCTCAATCGGTTGATCTGTTGCCCTAATTACTGGTTCCATGGGTTGCCATGGTGCCACAATGACTGGCTCCACTGATTGCCCTGGTTCCCAAATGACTGGTTCCATCGGTTGCCCTGGTGCACAAATGACTGGTTCGATTGCTTGCCCTGTTACCCAGGTGACTGGCTCCATTGGTTGCTTTGTTGCCCTAATGACTGGTTCCATTGGTTGTCCTGGTGCCACAAGGATGGGCTCAACTGATAGGCCTGGTGCCCAAATGACTGGCTACGTGGCTTGCTCTGTTACCCCAATGACTGGCTCCATCTTTTGCCCTGTTACCCAGGTGACTGGCTCCATTAGTTGCACAGTTGCCGCAATGACTGGCTCCACCGGTTGTCCGGTTGCTGCAATGACTGGCTCCACTGGTTGCCCTGTTACCCAAATGACTGGCTCCACCGGTTGCCCTGTTACCCAAATGCATTGGTTGTCCTGTTACTCAGATGACTGGTTCCATTGGTTGCCCTGTTACTCAGATGACTGGTTCCATCGGTTGTCCTGTTACACAAATAACTGGCTCCATTTCTTGTCCTCTTACCCTAATAACTGGTTCCATTGGTTGCCCTGGTGCCCAAATGACTGGCTCCATTGCTTACCCTTTTACCGAAATGACTGGCGCCATGGCTTTCTCTGTTACCCATATGACTGGCTCCATCGCTAGCCGTGTTACCTAAATGACTGGCTCCATTGGTTGCCGTGTTACCTAGATGACTGGCTCCATCGCTTGTTGTGTTACCCAAAGACTCGCTCCACCGGTTGCCCTGTTACCCCAATGGCTTTCTCCACTAGTTGCCCTGTCACCAATATGAATGAATCCATCGCTTGCCCTGTTGCCCAAATTACTATCTCCATTGGTTGCCCTGTTGCCCAAATGACTGGCTCCACCGGTTGCCCTGTTACGCACATGACTGGCTCCACCGGTTGCCCTGTTACGCACATGACTGGCTCCATTGGTTGCCCTGTTTGTCCAGTTGCCCTGTTACCCAAATGACTGACTCCACCGGTTGCCCTGGTGCCGCAGCGCTTAGTAATACTTCATGTATTTTATAGAGTGGTGAGAGTTTCTAATCTCGTAGATGCTTCCCACATGGACCACCACTGGTAGCAGCTGTACAACTCCTCATTCACCTCCGAGGATCACTGGTCCAGGCTACCGGGGTGCTCTCCAGAAGAATCCGGGTAGGGGTATTGTGTGAACCCCAGTGCAACACCACACTAGGAGGCTGTCTACCAGTGCAGTCATTAGGGAATAGTGTAAATGAATATTCTGAGGACTGGAGCCCGGTTTGTTTACTAATTTTACCAGGGAAGTCCAAGCCATCAGGGACACCAAGTTTGGTCCAAGGCTTTATTTGACATAAGCCAGTGCAGTCTGGGAGTTGTAGTCCTAGTCTACCTGAAATGATCTAATTGGGTTTTCTTTCTAGATTGTAGCGGTTTATAGAAAGGAAAACATGGATTTCGACATGGTCTTCAAGGTGAATGGGGGGGGGTCCTCTGGTAACCTAGACGACATGGACACAGATTGTGGCTCTATCCTTATCTAATGCAGCTGCTTCCATAGGTTCTGCAAGGGGAAATGGCCGGAACAACGCGGGCACGCATACCCCCATAACAATCATGCCTTTACAACAAAATTGCGTGGTAAAGGCATGCATGGTGAAGGAGTGTGTGGTTAAGATGCATTCATGGTCTGGGCTACGTGGTAGAGGTACACTTGGTTTAACCACCGGTGCCTCTGTCATACAACCTTTATAAGAGTTCGGCAGGACAGCGATAAGAGAACCGCACCTAACCTAGTTAGAAAGGGCACAAGCATTGGCATAGCCAATAGGTCTCGCCTTTGGGACTTTATAAGTGTTTAACCATGCAACAGTTAATGTTGGTGCACCAAGGATATTGTGCTGCATAGCTAAATACTTATAAGGTCCCAAAAGCAGGGCTCCTCTGACGTCGGGGTGCCCCTGCCCCCCCCTCCCCCCCGGGGGTAGGTGCAGAGCAGGGCTCCTCTGACGTCGGGGTACCCCTACCCCCGGGGGTGGGTGCAGAGCAGTGGTGCCGAGTACAGGGGCAGATGTTTAAGGCGGAGTGAGGAATCCGCTCCGGAGGAGGGCAGGCATGGCTCCCAGCAGCACCGACAGGCAGGACGAGGGCTCGAAGGGGTTAATCACGAGATGCAGCAAACACTGCCAGCTTTCAGCATGATTGGGGTCAGGTGCTGGAAGTCTGCTGGGGGCTGATTCAGGGTGTGAGGGTGGGGTGAGACACAGGGAGGGATGAAGAAAGGGGGAGATAGGATGGGCAGGGATGATGCAGAGTAACACTGAGGGTGGTGAAATGAGGGTAGGGTGAGGCAGGGGGCAAGGTGATGCAGGGGTGAGAGATACAATGGGATGGAAGCGAGACTATGAGGGGAGAGTGGTGGGTGAAAGCATGCAGGCGCGTGACAGGTGAGAGATAAGACTGTGAGGGTGAGGTGAGAGGGGGGTGATGCGAGGCTGGGAGGTATGACAGGGTGAGGTGAGAAGGCTGGTGGGTGAGGCAGAGGGTGAGGCAGAGGGTGAGTGACGGAGGAGTGGGAGATGTGAGGTCGAAGGGGCGGAGAGGCTGCGCACGGTGAGGCTGTGAGGCTGGTGGAATGCAAGGAGAGAGTGTCGGTGGGCAGACGGTTCGTGGTGATTCAGGGGTGACACTGTGAGGGGGGGCTGAGAGGAAGAGAGCGTGAGAGAAGGATAGGAAGAGACACCACAGAGTGAAAGCAGTAGTTTAATGCAGGGGTTGGGGCTGTGAGGGTGCGTGGCCAGGGAGGGGTGGGGCTGTGAGGGTGCGAGGGGTGGGACTGTGAGGGTGAACGGTGACAAAGGGGTGGAAGTGATGGAGGGGTGAGGGTGCAAGATGATGGAGGGGAGGGACTGTGAGGGTGCGCAGTGACGGAGGGGAGGGACAGTGAGGGTGAGCGGTGATGGAGGAATGCCTGCGTGTGAGGTGAGAAAGGGAGAGAGACCACACCAAGGCTCAGGTTAGGCTGAGGCGAGATGTGCTGCAGGGACAGAGGCTGTGAGGGTGGACTGTGAGCCCATGCAGGGGTTCATGGTGAGGCGGCGGAGGGGTGGGGATATGCAGGGGTGGATTGTGCGGGTGTCCTCAGTGTTCTGGAGACTGGGGGAGACGCAGAGGTGAAGGTGATGGAGAGAGACTGAGGAGGGAGAGGTGATGTGGCTCTCAGATGCAGTCAGTTAGAAGGCGCAGAGGCTGAGATTTTACAGGAGGTGAGATGTGCGCGGAGAGGGAGATGCTTGGGCTGTGAGCACAAGTGGAGTCGGTGGTGCAGAGAGGGGGTCCAGAGAGTACAGTCCTGCAGGCGTGAGATGTGCAGTCAGGGGATGATCAGAGAATGACAGGATACAGAGGGGAAGGGTCGGTAGGCAGGAGAGTGTGATTCGCCACAGCAAGATGCATGAAAGATAAAATTCGGAGTGTAACAGTACCGGCCGAGGAGCGATGTTGCAGAAACGGAGACTATCTGGACTTAGGGCCCGCAAGCACGGTACCAGGGACTGGGTTATATGGAGGGTGAAACTGTTCAGAGTGCAAGGGCTGGGACATGATTTACATAGTGGGAGTGTGTAAACGGGGCATGCTGCCACACTCTAGGCTGGTGTAGAATGGCTCTCGTTGAGGTGACCCTGATGTCCCCAGCAGGCATTCAGAGTTCCAGTGATCCTTTTCAACAGTACTGAAGAATGTGTTGGGTGCTCCTCCCCAGTAGTATTTGGTACTTCTCAGCAGTCATGCATGCTGGCTGACACCACCTCCCCAGCAGAAATGCAGTTCTTATCAGATGCAGCCCCACAGCAGAAATGCAGTGTGTGAGTTGAGATCCTCTGCAACAGCACTGGATACTTCTCAGAAGTGAAGCAGGGTATTGGACTCCTCCTCAGTAGTAATGCAGGGTATCAGACTTCTACCCAGAAGTCATGCAGATCGTGTTAGAAGCAGAGATCGTCGGCATTGCATGGCAGAGAATACCCGCACGTCAAATTAATTAAATAAACCTAGTGCGGCCGCTAAAGTTAGCGGACCGCGTTCTAAAGTAAATAAATAAAGAAGCGCGAGGACCGTGGGCTAATGGAATAAGCGCAGTCAATCTACAGCTTTTCAAGCACTCGTGCTTGTGCTGGCATCCACCTTGCGGGAGCGTGCGCAGACCATCTGTTTTCAATTAGCGCGCGCCGCTGCTCGCTCCCGCAAGGTGGATGCCAGCACAAGCACGAGTTCTTAAAGAGCTGACCAATTTCTGAAGGTCATCTCCTAGGGCAGCGCATGCGCACTGCCTAGGGGGCAAGACCTAAAAAGACACCACCCACCCCCACAAATAAGTGTTAATAACTGGGTTAACCTGCTGGATGGCAGCTCTTGGGGTCTACTGGGGGGGGGGGGGGGTCCTGTAGTCTTCAGTGTTCTAGGCTGTGCTTGAGTTGGGGCCCTGGGGGGCGGGGGGCGCTGCCTGCTTTCCTGCTTCGCTTCCGATGTTCTCCAATTTTCAGACATCTTTGTTTCAGGGACAGCTTTGGATGCGTGGTCGCTTTCAAAGCCGGGTGGGAGGGCTGAAATGGAGCCCTGCTGGTTAGTTCTGATCTGGAGCGGCAAAGAAACAGGGGGGGTGGGAGGGGGCGGCAGTCATCTGTTCTTTCATCCTAATAGGTGTAAATTGTGGTGAAAGAAAGTTCCAACGAAAGAAAACAAAACAAAGTCCGCATTTCATGAAAAGTTTAAGATGCCAATGCTTGTAACGCCCCGGGAGCTCCTGGCAGCGTCATTCTAACCAGAGGACTCACGCACGAGAGATCGATCCATTAAAGGTACGTCAGCATCCCTGGAAGAAGCTGGCGTGAGATCACTATTATACAGCCTGGTCTTGAGCTCCCCCCCGACCCCCTCCTTCTCCCCCCTCCTTCGCCCCGACCGCTTCTGGCTGTTTATTGACCCTTCGCAGCACTACAAGGCGCACGGGCGGGAGTGAGTGTTTGTAATGTAAGTCCACTTTGATAATCCTTTACTTAAGTTACTTACATGTAACGATCCGGGCCTTGAGTATCGATCACGCGGTAACCAGGGCTCAGCAGAGGGACCGGCGCGGGGAGGGGAGCGGCCCGAGCCCGGCATCGATTACTGAGGGTCTGAGCGCCGGGTAATGCACGGCGAGCAGGGGGGGGGGCAGGCTCTCTGACTGATTATTGGATTCCTCCCACCCTCCTGCTTTTCTTCCTCCTTTCCTTCTTCTCCCCACTCTGTGTTCTTTCTGTCCAGCTCAGAGGGCACGCCGCCTGCAGAATGGTTATACTTAACAGGTGTAACCCTGGAGGGGCTGACTCACGCCGTCATCCCTCCGAGGTCGATAATACGAGATGCACTCAGCTGTGAAATAGTGGCATTTGCTACTAAAGCGCTTGGAAGAGTTTAAGCACTAAACATGAATTCCTTATTGTTAATTTCTATGTCGTGGCAGTGAATCCTCGCCTGTTTCTTATTCATATTTGTGGGGAGTCTGGAGAGGTGTTTTCTCTCTCTCTGAAGTGCTGTTATGCAGCCTGGTAGTCGAATGGGACCTTACTTCCAAATGTTCCCTTTTTAAAAAACGTAAATCGAGGCAGCAGGCTTATCGCTCACCTCTACCGCCCCATCCCCCGACATTCCCTTCACACCCCCGACTGACTGTAGCAGGCAGGCTCGAGTTCAGAGGTCCCAGCAGGCCACCGTCCTCTTCACACGAAGTACATTATAGCGTGTAAGTGGCATTTTGTCACAAGGGCCAGAGCCCTCTGCTCCCAACACCCCTCACACGGCTCTCAAGTACCATCTGCTTAATCATTCAGCTAAGTAGGCCGTAGACAGGGCCCTCTGGGGGCTCCCCGGCCCCCCTGAACAAGGGCTAAGTGTCCCCTTTCTCACTTCATCCGTGTACCAGGCAGATGTCAGAAATGAGACACTTCGAGGCCTGCCCCTGGAAAAGAATCCTGGTCCGGGGAGGGCTCTGTGAGCTCCTGGGGGGCTGATCAGATAGCCTTTCAAGCGGGAGACATATGTTTATTCATTCATGCATTAGTGTGCTCGAGCGCCGCGTGCGGCTTGAAGCTACTCCAGAGCGCGTGCAAGGATGACGTGACGTGGCAGGAAGCGCCTCCTGAACTTCTCCTAACGTCCCCACGCGAAAATCTCAGCCTCGGTGGAAAGTTGTGTTATGTTATCTAAGCATTTGTCTAGCACTCAACTGGCATCGTAGCACTAGAAATGTCCGGAGCGTTTACAGGCGGCGTGTATGTTTGCATGGGAGAGTGTGTAGTTATATTTTGTGAGGGAGCCTCTGTGCGTTTGAACTGAAATGTGTTATTAGACATTTTCCATTCACATCAGACGTGTATACTGACTTTGAGCGGATGGAATTGAAATAAACTCGTATGATGAGTTAAATGGAGTCTTCCTGGCTTAGGTAACTAGGCCTCCATTAGGCCTCGAAGTCATTTTGTTCAAAATGGATGCCAAATCATGACGCCCTTTCTGTGTTTATATTAGATGTATGCCGGCGCCAAGCATTCTGTCGGCCTGTGCAACGCGAATGCCATTACCACGCATAACGTTTACCGCATATGAATTTGTCATGCATGGTAAAGGCATACGCTTACTAAAAAAGTGTTGGTAGGTACAAACACTTATTTTGTGTGTGTGTATGTAGGTGTGTGTGTGTGTGTGTATATGTATGTATGTATGCATGTATGTATGTTTTTATATATATATATATATATATATATATATATATATATATTACCTACTGGCGGTCGCCAGTAGGTAGTTATAGTTAGGACCACGTTTCCATAGGAAATCCGCAACATTCTATTTTGAATAACTTTGGCGCCGGTCGACGAATCCTCGCGAATTTTTCAAAATAGGTGGGGCGCTACGCTCCGCTCCTACCCTGAAAGTCTCGGGGGGATTCGTCAAGCGGGGGCTGAGATAAAAGGGGGGTCCCAAAACGCGTTTTTCCCATGCATTTTTCCATAGGACCTTTAGACACAGCTACAGCCCGAACGGCTGAACAGAATTACTTGAAATTTGGCAGAGAGGTAGCCATAAGGTCAAGGAAGTGCCTTTTGCAGGTCTGGTGTAAATCTGTTCAGTATTTCCTGAGAAAATAGCATTTAAAAGCATATATATATGTGGGCGGAGCCTAACCACACATCTCATCCTGAGATCTGATTGGCTGTCAGCACTTCATCCAAGAAGTGTTGGCAGCCATCTTGGGACCAATATACATGATAGCACCTCATTAAAAAGCATTGCAGTTAATAGAAGGTTTTAAGACTTTAGTTACATTATAAATCATTTGTTGATGGTACCATACTCATTTTAGGAATTGTGGTATGTTCTAAGGTGATTTCACCATGTGAAAAAGCCTTCTGCTGGGATATCATGATTGAGAGAAAAATATTTTCTCATGCTTTTACCACAGAGGTTTGGAAGGTGATCTATAAGCTAAACTGAGAGCTTATTTTCTGTAAATTCACATAATCTTTCTCAGTCATGTGAGAATGAAGTCTGACATTCTCAGTAAAACATGTACATCCAACAAGGGCAGAGACTGTCAGTTGATTCCTTTGTGTTCTACTGCAGCTTCCCAGAGTGTTCCAAAGAACTACTAGAGCGCTAACAGCCCTACTTATGATAAACGTATGGCACACCTGAAGCCATCTTGCTTGGATTAAAGTGGTAACTCTTAAAACATTTAATTTAAAAAGGAACAAAATGAGGGGGTTCATTTTTCCATAAAAAGTATGGTTAGTGCTGCAGAAAGAAAAATTAGGGCACATTTTGAGTGACTTCTCAAATCCTCTTCTATTTCATTAAAAAATTCTGAAATGCAGACTGAAACATGCACTTTCAATACCAGCAGCAGTTTTCCCTGGTGAGCAGTAGCTTTACTACAGTGATCTAATGAGCAAAAAGAGTGCTAACATTCTGAATTTATGGCAAATATGTGACACATCTGAATGCCTTCTTGATGGAATCAAAGTCAAAAACTGAAAGTATTTCCTACTGAGGAGACTGCAGTAAATGAGGAAATTAGGAAACTTCATAACAAATAAGTCTCCCAAGATGGCCACCAGAGACAAAAGAGCCCAAATGTAGCCCAAATATCACCCAGGTGTAGCCCAAGTATAGCCCAATGACAGAATGTCCCAGAATGTTCTTAAAAACAACTAGAGAGCTTACTGTCTTCAGTATGACAAAAGTATGGCACACCTGAAGCCATCTTGATTGGAATAAACTGGTAACACTTAAAACATTTAATTTAAAAAGGAACACAATGAGGGGGTTCATTTTGCCATAGAAATTATGATTAATGCTGAAGAAAGAAAATGAGGGCACATTTTGAGTGACTTCTCAAATCCTCTTCTATTACATTAAAATATTCTGACATGCAAACTGAAACATGCACTTTTAATACCAGGAGCAGACTTCCATGGGGAACAGTAGTTTTACTACAGTGATCTAATGAGCAACTAGAGTGCTAACATTCAGAATTTATGGCAAATATGTGACATATCTGAATACCTTCATGAGGGAATCAAAGTAAAAAACTGAAAGCATTTCCTACTGAGGAGACTGCAGTACATGAGGAAATTAGGAAACTTCATAACAAATAAATCTCCCAAGATGGCCACCGGAGACAAAAGAGCCCAAATGTAGCCCAAAATCACCCAGATGTAGCCCAAATATAGCCCAATGACAGAAGTGTGCAAAACACTTATTATTTTGTGTTTTTGCAGTGTTATATAGTGCAGACTTGTCAGGTATTGGAGTGCTTTACATGAGCATTGGTTACATCACACAAGAACAAATTCATTTTGGTTGTAGACATGGGGAGACTAAGTGATTTGACCAGAATCACAGAATGTCGAGCTGAAGCAGAAACTTCAACCTGGTTCCCCAGTTGCAAAGTCTGCAGTTCTGGAAGTAACACCACATCCTCTCCCCTAAGTGCAACATTTAATCAAGTGGTCAACTGGATAAAAAAACATAAAGATAACAAATAATTTAACAGTGCTTTGTCGCTATTTGAAAACTCAGAAAATATGTCCTTATTTTAGTCTTTTAGAGCACTAACCATAATTTTGATGCCAATAAGACCCTCTCATATATGTAAGTTCTAAAGGAAATGCTCTAGGTATTACAGTTTTGATTACATCAAGATGATGTCAGGCGTTCCACACTTTTGTAATAAATATAGAATGTTAGCAATCTAGTTGTTCATTAGGATACTGTTGAGAGGCAGAGGCCAGGGGCACGGACTCTGAAAATTGAAGGCAGGTAGGAGGGTGCAAAGGCAACAATTTAACCACACTGAGCAGGCAGGAAGGGCCGTGGAAGCACAACAGACTATGGAGGGCAGTGGAAAGGGGGGCAGGGGCAACAAACCAACAATACAGGACTTGCAAGAGAGGCTGTGGCAATGTAATAGACCATTGTGGGCAGAAGGAAGAGGCAATAGTAGTACAACCATACATGCCAACAGACCCGATTCAGCCAGGAAACGTCCAATGTTTTTAAGCTCAAATGGGCTTTATTTGATCTGTCTCCTGTCTACAATCTCCTCTTTTTCAATGTAACTCAAAGGGGAAAATCAATACCCCAGTTTTTTTTCAAAATCTCTCTTACCAAGTTCAAAATGTTCGCAAGTATGGTACATTAGATCATGGAAGGAAATGGGATAGGGACATGGACTTGGATAACAGAGGACAGGAGGGACATGGAGAGGTGTACCAAACTGACCCTGCAGGGCAGACATCAGGGTTTGCAGCAGCACAATACACCACACAGGGCATGCAGGACGGGAGTGCAGCACAACAATCCATAGAAAGCAAGAGGGAGGGGACAGGACCATGCACATGGACAACAGAGAACAGAGGGGCAAGAGGCAATGGTAGCTAGCTGACCATAATGGACAGACAGGAGAGAAAGCTGCTGCATAACAGACCATAAAGGGCAGGAGGGACGGATCCGGGGCATTACAATGGTACAGACAAGCCAGGAGGGAGGGAGTAGGGGTCTGCACATGTAAACAGAGGGCTGGGGGCAAGGGGGCAGGGCAGGAGCAGCAAGATAGCCATGGAGGTCAGGCAGGATGGGCACTAGAAGCAAGACTCACCATGAAGAGCAACAGTGAGACTGTGATGGCATACACACAGACCATGGAGGGAAGGTGGGAGGGGGTCAGGGGCAGCTAACTGACCACACAGGGAAGGTGGGAGGGGCCATGACAGCACAGAAGACCATGCATGGCAAGTGGGAGGGTTAGTGGCAGCACAATGGCTATGATGGGCAAGAAGGAGGGTGCAGGGGCATGCACAAAGGACGATGGAGGATAGAAGGGAGGGTCAGGACCTGTGCACAGACAAGAAAGTTCAGGGGAAGGGGCCTCACAACAGACCACACGGGGCAGGCAGGAGGAGCAGTTGCAGCACAACAGACCAGGGAGGGCAGAAGGGTGTGGCAGTACAATGGACCATGTAGGACAGGAGGAAGAGGATAGGGGCATGGCATGTGGACAGGCAGGGTGGAGGTGGCAGGGACAGGTTACAGTCATCTGACAATGCTAGGCAGGTGGGAGGGGAGTGGCAGCTCAACAGAACACTCAGAGTAGATAGGAGTGGCAGGTCCATGGGACATGGTGGGCAAAAAGGATGGAGCAGGGGCATGCACAAAGACATCGGAGGGCAGGGGGAAGGAGAATAGGGGCAGCAAGCTAAGCACTGAGTTTAAGCAGGAGGTCAATGATGGGGCATAGAATTGGGCAATGGAGGGCAGGAGGAGTGGACTGGTACATCATACTAAATTGAGGGCAGTGGCAGCACATCAGACCATGCATGGCAGGAGGGAGGAGGCTAGTCCATGGATTCACACAACAGAGGATAGGGAGGAGGGGGATGGGGCAGAAAGCTAACTGTTCAGAGAAGGCAGGTATTAGGAACTTTATTGTTTTTAAAACATTGTGTCTGTGCGAACTACTTAAAATATGAACAAGTATGCAGCATAATCTCACTTTTATTCAGGAAGAAGAGGACGTTTGTGACTGTGACTCCGGGCTCACTTGGCAGAAACACCCCCTGACCCTCCACCCCGTATCGCAAAATGTAATGCCCGTGAAAAGGGTAGGTGAACACAGTGTTATATAGAACATAGTCCTAAGAGCACGATTGAAAATGAAAACTAGATATAGTGTATGGTATAAACTATGCACCAAAAAGCGTGATATAAGATGAACCGGGCGTGAAATATAATATGCAATACATTGTGCGCAATGACAGATTCATTGGAGAGCGCGAGATAGCACAGGCACTAGCGCGTGCTATGCGATATGCGCCTTGGAGTGTAATATGCACAGGGCAGTGTTGTGTAACCTAACTAGTCTCTAAAGTTGTAATATAAAATATGTGCTGGGGAGTGTAACGTTGCATATGCACTGTGACAAAGATATGGATCCCAGATTGTAATATGTATGGCATAGCACTGTGCGTTATAACATAGGTATCGAGGAAGGCACGTTAGATGGGGCAATATAACCCGTGCGAAGACAAGTGTGGCATGACATATTCACTGGGTGGTGTTACAGTGCACATGGGCTAAAGAGTGTCATAGCATATGCACTAGCTAGTGGAATACAACACAGAGGTGTGTGGCACTCGGAAGGCAATGGTGGGTGTAACACAGCATTGGGCTCTGTCAGGAGCGCGCTGTGACTCTCAAGTGATGTTCGTCCCCTTTCCAGAGAGTAAAATAAAAAGTATTACACATCCGGCAGTGGATGTGTGTTTTATTAACCGTGAGGGGGGTTTCTTGCATAGTTTTGGTCGAATTTTTGTCGAATCCCCTTTGAATGGCTTGGTGTGCATGTGTATTAAATGTGCCCGTCAATAGCTACCCATGTTTGTATAAATAAACGACAAGGGTGTCTACCGGGAATAGGCACGGTAGGGCATCAGACATGTCAGAGCTTCACTAGTGGTGTAAATACATTCCACGTGGATTCATTGCATGCATAGTCGCCTTTTAATGAATATCACGCAAATCGTCATGGTGATAGGTACGTACGGTTTGTCCAGCATGTCCTAGGTGTGTCTATAAATATATATTTTTTAAAAATAATAAAAAACAGTGGCCGGCCCTGGGGATTGGGGTCAAAAAAATATAATTAGGAGACAGGCCCTGGGGGATGGGGTCATCAGGGCCAATAAATTAGAATAAGAAGGGGAACCACACAGCCCCCCTTCTTAAAAAATTAAAATAAATAAAAGACTGGCATCGTGCCGGAGGTATTTAAAATTCTAATTCCTAACTATAACGTGCCTGAAACCTATGGTTTTTCAGTGAATATATATATATATATATATATATATATATATATATATATATATATATATCCTTCAAACCCGTCAACCTATGCCCACCCTAAAATTACTCTTACCACCCCAAAACCCATACCCACCCTACACCATAAACATTCCCCTAAAATAAATGTGTGTGTGTGTGTGTGTGTGTGTGTGTGTGTGTGTGTGTATATATATATATATATATATCTCTCTACTGGCGGTCGCCAGTAGATAGTTATAGTTACAACCTAGTTTCCATAGGAAATCTCAAAATTCTATTTTGAATAACTTTGGCGCCGGTTGACGAATCTTCGTGAAATTTTCAAAACTAATGGGGCGCTCCGTTCAGCTCCTACCCTGAAAGTTTCGGGGTGATTCGTCAAGCGGGGGCCGAGAAAAAGGGGGGGTCCCAAAACGCGTTTTCCCCATGCATTTTTCCATAGGACCTTTAGTCGCAGCTACTGCCCGAACGGCTGAACAGAATTACGGGAAATTTGGCAGAGAGGTAGCCATAAGGTCAAGGAAGTGCCTTTTGCAGGTCTGGTGTAAATCTGTTCAGTATTTCGTGAGAAAATAGCATATAAAAGCATATCAATATCTATACGCGCTCACAGTGCGCGCACGGTGCGCGCACCCTGCCGTGCGCAAGCGCAATTCTGATTGGTTGTTAGATGTCGGTAAACATTCGAATCGATGATTCAAAGGTTGGTCGCACTCTGCTCGTCACACCAGCAAGTTACCCCAAGGAACTGTGGTAGACGTAGTGGCGACGGCGAGTACGCCTATGCCACGATGTTTGTAGGAAAGTATGTGTTGCATTAGCCATCCCTGGACACGTGTTTCGAGGTAGTTGCCTCTCGTCAGCAGGGAGCAGGTCCGTGTAGAGGGGTGCCGTGTGGACTGCCAAAATGTAATTAAAACAGGTAAAGTACCTCTCATGGCGCGCAGGTGCAGGTCCAAGGCTCGTCAGCCCGTTGGCTCAAGGGAGCCGTAATAAATGATTCAAAGGTTGGTCGCACTCTGCTCGTCACACCAGCAAGTTGCTCCAAGGAACTGTGGTAGACATAGTGGCGACGGCGAGTACGCCTATGCAACGATGTTTGTAGGAAAGTATGTGTTGCATTAGCCATCCCTGGACACGTGTTTCGAGGTAGTTGCCTCTCGTCAGCAGGGAGCAGGTCAGTGTAGAGGGGTGCCGCGTGGATTGGGGCAACTTGCTGGTGTGACGAGCAGTGTGCGACCAACCTTTGCTTAAACATTTGAATCGGTCCAAATCAGGAAGTGTCGGCCGCCATTTTGTCTCTCGCAGTCTGAGGGGGTGAAAAAAAAGGTGGAGAACGTGAAAAGGGGGCAGAGTGGACAGTTCCTGACCCCCTAGCCTTGGTCAGGGGGTCACAGAAGGACCCCCAAGGGCGAAAAAAACAAATTTGTTTTTTTTTTAAAATCGTGAGGTGCGCGCACAGGGCACGCACGGCGAAACATGGGTGCTCGGTGCGCGCAGGGTGAAAAACCGGGAAAAAAAATAAATTAATAAATACATAACTTAGCATTTAAAAAACCGTACAAATTCACTGAAAAAACCATAGGTTTCACACATGTTATAGTTAGCTGGACATTTCACTCGTAAAAAATCAATGAAATTCCCCCGTTATAGTTAGTGCAGGCAACTATAACTCACGCGACCGCAATCCTCTGCTGATGACGTCAGATATAACATCAATGATGACATATGTGTCTTTATGAAAAATAGATATTTGTAATATATGTATAGCTAAAGATTAATGGAAGAAGACATGGGTAAATAAGTGTCTAAATACAGTGATGTAATATCTGACGTCCTCAGCAGAGGATTGCGGTCGCGTGAGTTATAGTTGCCTGCACTAACTATAACGGGGGAATTTCAATGGTTTTTTACGAGTGAAATGTCCAGCTAACTATAACGTGTGAAACCTATGGTTTTTTAAGTGAGAATATATATATATATATATATATATAGATAGATATATATCTATCTATATATCTCGAAACATCCTTTTAAAACGCAACCCGTATCCATCCTAAAAATACCCACCCTAAACCCTTTAAAAAAAAAAAAAAAAAAACTATTCAGTGTGTGTGTGTGTGTGTGTGTGTGTGTGTGTGTGTGTGTATATATATATATATATATATATATTTATTCACTGAAAAAACCATAGGTTTCACACATTTTATAGTTAGCTGGACATTTCACTCGTAAAAAACCATTGAAATTCCCCCGTTATAGTTAGTTCAGGTAACTATAACTCGCGCGACCGCAATCCACTGCTGACGTGCTCCGTGCTCCGTGTGCGCATGCGTACGTGCTCCGTATGCACATGCGTGCGTGCTCCGTGCGCACGTGTCCATACGCTCATGCGCGCGGGCTCCGTGCACGCATGTGCGCGTGCTCCGTACGCGCGTGCTCCGTGCGCGCATGCACGCGTGCTCCGTGCATGCTCCGTGCGCGCACGGCAAGTCATGTGATTACGAAACTACACTTTTCATTGGTTCATAGTAGTTTCAGTTCCAGAATCTTCCAACACCACACCCACTCCCCTCATTATTTCTTCTGATTTCCTGGGAGAAGGAGCTGAGCAGCTTTTCCAGTACTCCAGTAGTTGAAAATGGCAGAGCAGCACTCATCTTCTGGGAGTAAGGAGGAGACCTTTGTGCCACCAAGGCAGAGGAAACAGAAGGACTCATTTATTTTGAAATTTTTTACTTATCCAGAGAGCCAGAAGAAAGTGAATGCTCCTAAAGTCACCTGCACTGTTTGTGGAGTGGTCTTATCAAGAGGAGATCCTAAAAAAAAATACTCTTTTAGTATTTTCTCTATGATAAGGCACGTTAAAGGAGTACATCCTATGGCTTTTGCTCGGGAGTCTGCTCGAGCTGCTAGAGACAACCCTCCAGCAGCTCAGCCGAGCACATCCGCAGCAGCTCAGCCGAGCACATAATCGGCAGCTCAGCCGAGCACTTCATCTGCGGCCGCAGCTTCACCTGCTTCTCTTCCTCTGGATATGCACCCTCTGTTCAAGAGGGTTCATATACGGTGCAATCTGTGCAATGCTCTTCTCTCTTATGGTGACACCAGCATTAACCTAATAGAGACGAAGATACAGCAGCACACATGCTCCACCCCTTAATTTTTTTCATTTTTTCATTTTTTTGTTCCTCTGTTCCTCAATTAACACAACGGCTCTTTTTAGAGCCACCTAACATCTAAACACTTAGACTTGATTTTTATTTCTATTTTTTTAATGATTTTTTTCTGCCGTGCGTGCGCAGTGCGCGCACCCCGCGATTTAAATAAAAAGTTTTTTTCACCCGTCAGGGTCCTTCAGGGACCCCCTGACAAAGGCTAGGGGGTCAGGAACTCTCTACCCTGCCCCCTTTTCACGTTCTCCACCTTTCTTTTTCACTGTCACACACAAAACACACAAAATGGCGGCCGACACTTCCTGATTTCGACCGATTCGAATGTTGACTGACATGAATCCACCAATCAGAATTGCACGGCACCGTGCGCGCACCGTGTGTGCACGTTGCGCGCTTATAGATATTTATGTGCTTTTAACTGCAATTTTCTCAGGAACTACTGAACAGATTGACACCATATATGCAAAAGGCACATGCCTGACCTGAGGACTACCTCTTTGCCAAATTTCAAGTAATTCTGTTCAGCCGTTCGGGCTGTACCTTCGACTAAAGGTCCTATGGGAAAATGCATTGGGAAAACGCGTTTTGGGACCCCCCTTTTTTCTCAGCCCCCGCTTGACGAATCACCCCGAGACTTTCAGGGTAGGAGCGGAGCGCCCCATTAGTTTTGAATATTTCGCGAGGATTCGTCAACCGGCGCCAGAGTTATTCAAAATTGAATTTTCAGATTTCCTATGGAAACTCGGTCCTAACTATAACTCTACTGGCGACCACCAGTAGATTATATATATATATATATATATATATATATATATATATATATATATATATATAAATTCTTAGTACATTTAAAATACATAAGCCTTTTCCATTCATGCCTTTACAGGATGTCATGCTTCATCATATGGGCCTGCTCCTCGTCGGGCTGGTGCAACAATGTCCGACGGGCACCCGCAAGGTGGTTCTTTGGCAGAGATCTTTTTTTTTTTTGGTGAAGCCATTTGGTACTTGTGGGTGTGTGGAATAAGTAGTGTAGTGGGTGCAATGTGGTGTTAAAACAGTTTTAGGGAGACCCTATTGCCTACATTTTATTCCTAGGGCTCACTAACCTAACTAAAAACAATGACGCCCTAACCGGATACAATGATCCTAAAGGGCATATGTGGTGTTTAAGCTCGATTATGTTTCTGGCCTATGGTAGCCCTTAACGGGTATTGTGGGAATTCAGGACCATTGTTTTCAGGGAATTATCTACAATCTTACACTGCCGCAATACTGGTGCTCAAAGTACAAGGAATGCAATAGTTACCAGTTTTGAGAGTGAATTCCAGTTTCACGGAAATCAGAGTCTGGGTAGGAGCACGGCTAGTTACCCTGCCGCCTGTCTTTTGTGAGTAACTATGCGCTCTGCTAAAACGCTCCCGTTGTCTCAAACCTGCATTATATGGGGTCGCCCAATACCAGGTAAAGCAGACCTGGTATTCACTCGCAAAACTGGTAACTATTGCATTCCTTGTATGCCGCTGTCATGCAGATGTTCTAGGGGGTACATCTCACCCATTTATGTCCACACCAGGTGTGTTGCATCATGTCCAGACATGTGGTCTAGGCATATCATGGCAAACTTGTCTCTAGCATTGTGCATGCCATATATCCTTGAGGTATGTGAGATGGGTCAGAGCGCCCCTTGGGCAGGACTTCTTGTCAGCACCTCACTGGATGAATGAATCGCATTATGGGGTGTGCCACTCAGTGGTATCCATGAAATGCCTTGATGTGGGTACCTGGGTCAGCTTGGGAGTTTTAAGAGGGAATATGCTGCATGTGTGTCCTACAGTGGTGACCCTCAAGATTTTGAACAGGTGCAGCACTGAGGCTGGGACTGCACAGCGCCTGGTGCGTGCTCATTCAAAACCTTTTTCAAGGGGCTGGCACAATAGTTCCTGTCTAGAGCTCAGTTACTTAGGGTCTGGTAAATTGCAGTGACATATTAAATATCAGCTACTTCAGAATATGTGGAAAACCAAAAATCAACACAAATAGCAAGTCTGTGAGTGACAGCAGCAGGACTTTCAGGATGTTGAGTGAGTGGTATCAGAGCTGGCATATTCCCTCACTCATCCACCTACACATTCCTCTCAGTAAATTAAGCTCCCTCTCAAGCGATATGACTGTAACCTACGAGTCACTCATGTAATAACTCTACATTTTGCTTGAGTGATGAAAGTTTGTCTACTCTGCCCCATTGAACCTGTTCCCTGAGGAATGGAGGATTGCACTTGTTGCCTTCTGTGAGAGAGGGAAGCTTGCTTTGCTACTGTTCTGCTGTACCTGTTCTGCGAAGAAGCAAAGCTTGCACTGCTGCTGCAGGATTTGTGTGTGTTTTGTGATTGGAAAAGGTGTTTTGCTGCCTTAGCTGCACCTGTCCTCTGAAGGAGGGAAGCTTGCACTGTTTCAGTCCCAGAAGTACGGTTTCCATGCAGAAGGGGGTTTCCATTGCGGTTGCCGCATTTTAAGAACAGAATTGAAGGTTATATTTAGTGCACTTGCCTAACGTGCCCCATGAACCAGGCACTTTTGTCACAGTATTTGATGTTGGATACCAAGACCTACAGTCCTGAAGAATACTCCTGCCCCCAGGTGGGCAATATTCTGGTGCCGAAACATGTGAAAGGAAAAAAGGAGCAGCAACTTTCCTGCCTTCAACATTTTCAATCACCAATTTACTATAGTCTGGCAGTGTAACAAAGGGAGAACATAACTGTTGATATAATGGACATAGCCTCATCCCCACGAGGGAAGCCATAAGTAGGATACTGCACAACCAGTGACGAGGTGTACTCGCCGATGCTTCCCAGTGCCAGATGTGGAACCCGCACATGAAGCATTCCACGCTAAGTCGGGGAGGATTTGTCATCCTAATTGAGTTCATGCATTTTTTGTAATTTCAAAAGTGGTTTGGATGTTTATTCCAGTAGTTTTGTACTTCTAGTATTTTTATATTTGTTTAGAGAGAGTGTAAAACAGTCCTTTAGTTTCCCTTACACCCTCTTCGGTGTGCTAGCTGCCTGTATTGTACCTGCTCTCTGTCTGAGAGAACCGTGTGACGTTTCTCTTGCTGCTGTCACCTGTCCTTTACTTTATTCTTTCAGTTAGGGAAAGTTGCACTGCCCGTCAAGTTGACCCTTTGTTGTGAAGCTCAGGGTTAAACTTCAACTGTGCCAGAGATTAAACAATTTGCATTGCAAATGCTTGTTTAAGGCACAATGCAAATCGAAGTAAACGCTCACAAAATGTGTGTGACTACACTTTTCGTTTTGTGTATGAAAGAATCCCAGCAGACCAGTGGCTCCTTCTCAAACACAACAGCTTCTGCTAATACTGATGATTTAGCCAACTGTATTTGCATGCTGGTGTTTTGAGTCCCATCATCCAAACAAAACTACAATTCCCACAATACAACATGCTTTCGGCTGAAAAGTCAAGGATTTGCTGATTGTATCGTATGTCAGAGTGCCACTTGGCAGATCTGTGAAATGCAAAATCAAATCTACTTCTGGACTTCCTGCCTTTTTTCTTGTAGGCAACCAAGAGTTAAGCAGCCCAGTGAAAGGACAGAGATAGCTTTTCAAATGCAGATGGCCGCCCTACACTGCTAATGTACTAACCTTAACTCCTTGGAAAAGAAACCAGCATGAAAAAAGGCATTTACCAGAACAATTTACCAGCAGCTGAAAAAGTCTGAAAAACATCATTTGAAAAGAAAAACAATGTGTAGGCGGCCCTCTTCTCATCCAAAGGATGTGTGATTTAGGTGACGCACAAGACACCGCCGTAGGATTCGAATTTCCATTTCCCGCAGCCTTTTCATGGCTGTCCCACCGCCATGAAAAAGCTTTCAGAAAAGGACTATGGGGGCCACTGCTAAGTGACCGTGGGGCACATGTGGTGGCCCCTCAAACATCCATTCACCGTGCATCAGGCATGTGGTGCCTGGCACACAGTGCATGGATGTTTGAAAACATGCCTTTTTTAATATGTCTTGTGCTGTGGCCTTTTTCTGGGCCACAGTACAAGCTGAAGTAGAAAAATGCAGTTTCCGACTGCCTACAAGGTGGTATTATCGAAATATGGCAGGTGCGATGCCGACTACTTGTCGGGCTGTCTCAATCCCGCCGCGATGGCGGTCAGACGCTTCTCCGACCGCCATCGTAATGAGGCTCTATATTATGTTTAGGGCTTGCGATGCCAGAATATTTGTTATTCTAAGTCCGTCTGTCCTAATCACAGGAGCATGCACTTTACAGGGAAGGTTCTATTATTGGAGGGCCTCATATTTTTTTCTTTAAAATATATATTGTTGTTTGAAAAAGACAATGATTAAATATTTTCATTACAATACCCATTTATAATTATAATACACAAAAATTAGTTCTAATAGTTATATTATTTAATATATATATTTTTTTAAATTACATGTTTTGAGGGATGTGGGAGGTGTGGGTAGAATAGTGTAGTGGTTCGTAGTGGCAGTGTAGTTTAATTTTAGATTCAGTTTGGTGGTTGCATAGTAAGGTGAGGTAGGCCTTAGTATAGCATGTGGAACACAATTACTTTCATCAGTTATGTTTATGATGTGAGAAGAGTTTCAAATATTTTTTATAATGTACGTTATATTTTTGAGGTGCATGTTGTGCAAGTGTGGTTATGTGATTTTTTTTTTTTTTTAAACATTTTTTTTGGTCTGAGTGAAAGCTTTTCTTTATTTTTGGATGTGTTTATATATAAAGGAAACGGTCATGGTTGTATTTTAACTAAGGCAGACAGTTTACAACTTTTACAGTTTTTTATTCATAGTCAAAACACCGCCAGAAAACCAACTATTTTCCACTCTTTAAGAATGTTAAATATCGATGAATACGAAAAATTGTTTTTCTTTTAGACGATTTTCACTACGGTAAATCATGAGTGCTATGTCAATAGCTTGGCAGATTGACTGGGGAGGAAGTTAAAAAAAATTAAAAATATTTCCTAATAAAGCTTAAATAACTGCAGCAGTATGGCCTTTTAATGGTTTCAGCTGAACCTATTGGACATTAAAACATGGGTAAAGATCTATTGGTTAAATAAATATGGAAACATACTCATTACAACTTCATTTTTTTACACTAAGCACAAAATAAATATGGATAAATACAGACAAATGTAAAAAATAAAATACCAAATTACCTGGAGCCCTAATTTTAACCAAGGTTGCTTTTTAATTTCCTTTTATTTTTATTTTTTGTTGTTCCAGAAGTGATTTTAACTTTTTTAAATGATTTCCTAGGACTTTGGCAATTGTTTTATGAATTTACGTTTTGTTTATTTCATATTTGCATGGGGGTTATTTTTTCTCTAATTCTGTGGATTAGCTTTTTGGTGGATTGGTGAAGTATCATGGACATCAGCTACAGAACCATAAGTTCATTTTAATCTTTTATTTTCGGTGGGAAATGTTTGCTATGTTTTTATTTTTAAATTATTTTACATTAAATGTATATTATATGTATTTTTTATATTACGTTTGTTGGTTTTAAATTTTGTGTTATGTTTTATTTTATGTATGTATTTATTTTGTAATACATTATTTTCATGTATTGCTTTTATTGGATAATGTTTAATCTAAAGTTTGTATTGAGGCTGATCAAGCTAATGTACATAATATTTATACATTTATTGTAGTGTTTTTGTTGGATGTTACTTTCAGTTGGAATATTGTGATATATATTCAAATCGAGAAATTTCCAAAATTGAAGAAGCCACTCACTGCGTGTCACCCATTCATTTATTGATCACCATGAGTGCAAAACACTTCTGCCGCTGTAACTCCTCGTGAACCATTTCCTGTGATCAAGGGCAGAAGAGCGCCCGAAACGCGTAAGGATATATGGCAGACCGAACTGTGTCCGTGAAGTTGTTTTGGAAATGCTGTCTTGCCAATAAATGATGGGTGACACGCCGTGAGTGGCTTCTTCAATTTTGGAAGTTTCTCGATTGGAATATGTAGCGCAATGACTTTTTTTAATTCCATAAGTGAATTGTCTGTTTGGTGCAAATTTTACACTTAAAGCAGATTTTTGGAGGTGTCGCAAAATGATTTGATTGAAATGGTAATAGCAGCCTTTTATGGCTTAGTGAGGGTCGTTTTTTTAGTCTATTGTGATTTTTTTGCAGCTAGTAGTAAATTTTTATTTTCATTCGGCTTAGTAGTTTGCAGTAAGTAGGGAAGCAAAGTGTAAATTCGAAGTACGTTACTGTTATAATATTCACCATGGTTGGTGTACATCTGTCTGAATGATGATGGGCATGATTTAAGTGTCATCCATCATCTACGTTTGGGTTTGGCTTAGTCTGAGGAGGGTATTTTCAGTTGCATATATTATTCAGCTGTCATTATTTGGATTGTAGCACAGCAGGAAGGGTTGTTCAGTATGTGTAGTGGTTAGAGTTTAAGGAATGACTGTCTTGGTATCTTCTGGAGGCAGCAGGGGTTCCTCCTGTGGCTTTTTAGTGCATGATATTCATCTTTTTAAACTGGGAATTTCTAACATTTGGTCTGTGATGTGCTCTGGAACTTTAGATGTAAGTTTAAGATTGTTACTGCGGGTTGCTGGGAACTTGTGCTTCCTTCTCTCAGGTCTTTCAACACCTGTTACTTCGATTTCTGTTTTTTTGGGGGTGTGGTTGTGTTCTCTAAGATTAATTACAACATTATTTCTTGTTGTAGCCTTCTCTTAACAAGCACCAGAGTAATACTTTGTACATTCCCAATGCATATTTGTGGTGATTGTGCTCTTCTGGCTGTATGAATATCCCATGCGCAAGAATATCTTTTTCAGTTCCGGGAGATGCTGTACATGGCTGTTTCTGACATACGTATCTGAAAATGTTAGAACTACATAGCTATTAATTTACAATTAAAAAATATTTAAATACAGTAAACATTTGTATTTGCGTTTTCACTGATCACATTTTATACTTGCATAGTTGTTGACCTTTTAAGATACTATTTTATTTTCTTATGTTCATTTTGTTGAGATGTGGGTCAGGTTGTGCTTCTTTCACTGTTGGACAGAGGTTTGTTTTAATTTTGTGTTTGAACAATAGTTGGCAGAGGGGTCTCCTTGTCAGGGGCTCCAGGGTGCAGCCCCACTGCATCCTGTGAGGCCCCTCAACCTGCACTTTGCCTCTCCGATCCCGACACTGTGCATTATTTAATTTAGCAGTTGTCACGAAAACACGACATTTGTTTTTTGATGAATACTACTAGTGCACAGGTCTGTCCTCTAGTCCTTGTCTCCATGCTTCTGATAACAGGAGGATGGTGGCTCTGAGAGGGCTGGGGCATAATCTAGCCCCAGAGTGCTGGTAAAATACAACAGTCTGTAGGTGGATGTCTGGATTGCACATGTCAGAGGAGCGTAGTTCAACGATGGTCCCCTCATACTGGCACAAACCATTTAATCAGAAGACATACTGGGGAGAGGATGTGGTCTGTCGGCTAGACTGCCGTCTTTGGTGCTGGAAACCAGGGTTCGAGCCTCGGGGTCGTGTCCACATCCTATGATTCTGGGCAAATCACTTAATCTCCCCGTGCCTGAATATGTAATGTAAATACCGTGCTCACGTACAGCGCTCCAATACCTTCGGGTCGAGTTTGCGCTATATAAAAGATGCAAAAAAAAATACTGTGCATGCCTCCTGACGCACAGTGTATCTACTAAAAGGTGGCTATCAGGGTGCATGTTAGTGCATCCCTGGGGCCATTAGAAAAGATGTGGTGTAACAGCCAGAGTTGCTAACTTTAGAACTGGGGGGCCAGGTTTGAGTCTCTGCATCGGCTCAAAACCCTGTGATTCTGGACAAATCACCTAATCTCCCTGCGCCTACAATAAATGAATGTGTCCTTGAGTAACATAACTGGTGCTCATGTAAAGGGCTTCAATACCTTTGAGTCAGGTAAGTGCTATATAAAACTATAAAACTGTCCCAGCTTCTTATACGGAGGGGCTTCTAGTCCTATAAAGAAGCTGGGAGAGGGATTGATGTGGGTCTTTCCAATGTCTACCGTGAGATTCCTGCTCTGCTCAAAGGAAACAAGGTAATAAATAAAAATTGTTTCTCTGTTCATGTATGTATCTGTTGTGAGTAATTGAAAGTGAATGAGATTGAGTGAAAGTGTGTGTGAGTGTCAATAAGCCTGAAAGTGAGTGAGAATCTGAGTTTGAGTGTATATAAATAAGTGAAAGTGAGTACGAAGGAGTGAGTGAAGGAGTGTGAGTGTGTTAGGAGTGAGTGATTGAGATTGTGAGAGGAAGTGTAAGTGAGAATGAGCATCAGTGAGAATGACTACGCTTGTATGCGAGTAACACTGAGTGGGAGTGAATATGAGTGAGAATGAGTTAGTGAGAGAATGTGAGTTGCAGTGAGTGAGGGGGAAGAGAGTAGATGTGAGAGTGAGTATGAGTGAGGCATATTTTGAAACAAACTGAGTGAAGTCCCTTGAGGTATTACGCTCACCA
This sequence comes from Triturus cristatus, assembly GCF_964204655.1. Classification (NCBI taxonomy): domain Eukaryota; kingdom Metazoa; phylum Chordata; class Amphibia; order Caudata; family Salamandridae; genus Triturus; species Triturus cristatus. The sequence continues at coordinate 1,059,296,139 of NC_140588.1, read as the reverse complement.
CTTTCAATAATCAACAGTCGCCACTGATAGTTGAGTTAGCTTTAGTGCTGTTTGGTTATTAGTTTTATTTTAAAGTTAAGAGGTTTAGAGTTAATTAACATAAAATGATATTTACTTAATTGTTCAATGTGTTAGACATTTTGGAAGTTGGTGCCTCATTATGATGGTGGTGAGACCGCCACCGTCAGGCCATCGGTGGCGGTCCCACCGCCATCAGACAATGCAATACCGCCCACCGCATTAGGATGGCGAGCGGATGGTCGGCGGGCGAGAGACCGTCCAACACTAATCTGACGGGCTCAAGGAGCCTATCGGACCTTCGGACGGATGGTAATCTCTACAATGGTGGCGCCACCGTAGGGATTACAATCTCAGTTTCCACAGGCTGTTTCATGGCAGTTAACCTGCCATAAAAAGGCTGGTGAAAAGTGACTTGGGGGGCCTGTAGCGGGCCCCTCTTCTCCCCTGGACCTCCGATATGGGCCCTGGGGGGTTCCTATGGTGACCCCCTACATATCCCTGCACCATGTGGCAGGCACCGCATGGTGCCAGCCGCATAGTGCAGGGATATGTCATATATGTTTTTTTTATACTGCGGCATGTGCTGCAGCCCGCAACACCTGCCGCAATACAAGAAATACACATTGCGACTACCTTGAAGGCAGTCGCATCCCAATACTGATGGCGGGACTGCCGACAGATAGTCGGGCGGTACCGTTACGACAGGATGGCAGCTGGACGACCGCCATAATAATGAGGCCCTTAGTGTTTTCCTTGAGCAGGACCACTTTTTTATTTGTAATGTTGAAATGGCAGCTTCCTTTTGGAGATATAGAGATTTCTTTCAGAAGTTTTTTTAAGTTAAGCTTTAAGCAACTAGTTAAGGTGCATTTTTAGTTAATGGGTTTAATTTACTTACTTTTGGAAGTAGATGGTCAGTTTTGTGCAGAGCAGTCCCTTGAAATTCAATGTAAAATCAGGCAGTGTCAGTCTTGTCTGGATGTAGCATTTTTGCTGCAACATTTAGGTGAATTGTTGTGCTCTTTTTATAGTATTCATTTAGGGCGAGATGTACAACCGTTTTTAGCCGTAGCAAATGGAAAATCGGGCTAGTTGCAACTGCTAAAAAGGGTTGTAGCATGTACAAACCCTATTTTGCGAGTCGGTAACCTATTATAATAGGGTCCGCGAGTCGGTATTAGGAAGGGGCGTGCCATGGGCGTCCCTTCCTAAGAGCAATTCGCAGGGGGATGTACAATTGTTTTACGACCACATTTGTGGCCACAAAACAATCACAGTTCCCACCAATTTCAAATTGGTGGTTAACCAATCGCAAACAGGAAGGGGTCCCTGTGGGACCCCTTCCCCATTGTGATTGGCAGCAAACATATTTATTAAGAGCAGCCATTGGTCCCACGGACCACTGCCTACCCTTAAAAAATTAAAGTAAAATGTTTTTTTTTTTAGCGCATCCCGATTTTTCTTTAAGGTAAATCAGCTTCATTTGAAGGAAAACACGTTGCTTTATTTAAAAAGCAAACAGACATGGTGGTCTGCTGGCCACCATCCCTGTGATTGCAGCCCATTTCCAATGGGTCGCAAATTGTGACCTGCCTCATGAATATTGTTGAGGCAGGTCATTTACGACCCCACTGGGAATCGGTAAATGTGTCTGAGACACATTAGTGCATTCCATTTTGCTACTCACAAAAAATCACAATTTGTGACCAGCAAAACGGAATGGTCGTACGTCTCGACCTTAATTACTTTGAGTTCTATTTGTTTCTCAATAATGGGTTTAATTTTATTGGCTACTTTGTGTACAGTCGGAATTGTTTTTTTTTGTTGCAGTCTGTGCCTTATTTGATTTGGTGAACACTAATTCAGCATTATGTTGAACTGTAACATATATTTACATGTACCAATATTAATTATTTCTAGTGCATATAATTTTATATTATATTTTTTACTTTATTTTTGTTTTTATATTAGTTTTATTTTATTTGTACGTGTTAAATTAGATTGCATTGTATATTTATAGTAGCTGTTTAGTGCGTAAATATGGTTTTAAATGTAATTTATAATTTATGTTAAGCATTTATGTGTAATATTTTAAAATGTTTGTATTTGGTTAATTTATGGCATTTATTTGTGATTACAATTATTTTAATATTTTTTTAATTCATCTAAGTGATGTTTTTTGTAGTTGTATTCGATACTTTTACTATTTTGTATATATTTAATGTTAATATTTTGTTCTCTTGTTTTTGAGATAATGGGGTGTTAGTTATTTTTAACAGTGATATTTTTTTTAGCAATATGTGTGTACTTCTTGCTTGTGTATTTGGTGGCGATATTTTGGTGAACAATATTTTGTGGCAATATTGTTGTAAATCATTAATTTGGTGGTCGATATGGTCATACAACCTTATTTTTATTTATTTATAAAGTTTTATATAGTGCGAACTTGACCCAAGAGGGTATCGGAGCGCTTTACATTCAGGATTGTTGCATTAAAAGTTACAACAGTTACAGGAGCATAGTAAGGTAAAGTACACAAAAACAATGTTGAGAGAATTTGTATAAGGGAGGGGAGGAAGGAGTCATAGCGGGGAGACGAGGAGGAACTGTGCCCAATTTCCGGCTGGGTAGGTGACGGTTGAGAGGGAAACCAGGGCCAATCCCCTCAATATCTGTCTAGCAGCTCCACCGGACATCAGCCATGTTGCTCAGGTTTCAGTGTTCAGGAAAACCAGCTTTGAGTTGATTTTGATTTGAGAAGTTTATATATCGCTGGCTAGACCCGGAGGTATCCGAGTGCTTTACCAGAGGAACATTGCATTACAAGTTACATCAGTTACAATAGCCTAGTAAGGTACAGCAAACAAAAAGCAAAGCTGAGAGAATTTGTAGGAAAGGAGGGGAGGAAGGAGCCATAGTAGGGAGACGAGGAAGAACTGTGCCAAATATCCGGTTGGGTAGGTGACGGTCAAGGGGGAAACCAGGGCCAATCTCCTCTATAGCTGTCTGGCAGCTCCACCGGGCATCAGTCATGTTGCTCATGTCTCACCGTTCAGGAAAAACAGTTTTGAATAGATACACAGGCTACAGTTGCCTAGTCCAGTAGTGGAAGAGCATGTCCCCACTAGAGGATAGAGGTAAAAGAAAGGGAGGGGGAGTAAAAAATAAACCAGAGAAGGAGCTGGGGCTGCCATTTAGGCCGGATGAGGGATGTATTCGAGTTCTGGTCGAAGTCGGGGGGTTTTCTCAGAGGAGTAGCACGACGTGGAAGAGAACACTGTGGCAGCCATCTTGGGGTCAGGTAAGGGTTTCTGACCTTGGAGTTAGAAACAGCCGCTACCCATTTTAGACTTTTGCTCGGGGGGGGGGGCTGTTGTGAGGAGGAGAGTATTTCTGCATTGTAGCTGCCATGGGGAGAGATGGCTGCCATAATAGGGTCCGGCGGAGGACCTCTAGTATCCCACTCAGATTGCTTGTGACACTAAGAAGGACTTCCTTTGAGGCCTAAAATGTTGCTGCTATTTCAAACAAATAGGCTCAGAATGAAATGATGGTCTCTGTAATGGGACAGATCCTGGGACCACTCTGGAGCTGCTGCTGTCTCTTCAGGGTAGTTAGGGGAAGACCCCTATGATGTGGCCTCATGAGGAAGAGATAGCTGCCATTTTAGGGTCATGCAAGGCTCCTTCGGATCGCCTCCCCACACAGTTTATTTTAAATTCAGGGGAACCCCCTCACCTCCGATCCATTCCTCCATGAACACTTTATTCCTGTTGGCCCCCTCCGTGTAGAAGGACATCAGCTGTTACACACGCGCTGATCTGCTACCGTAGTACGTGTCTCGGCTCTCTTCTCCGACAGCCTGGCTTTGATCTTTTTCACCACTGTCTGAAGACCGGGCTGCTTCTAAGCAGTTTAAGCGCTTAGGGCAGCAATCTTACAGCATGGGAATTCTCAGCAGCGGGGTAATGTGTGACGTTTTGAATAAAGTTTTTACCCGAACTAAGCCGCCACTTGGGTTATGGTAAAGAGCGAGATTGTGCTGGATGCGGTCAGATGGTCAGACTGCGGGGGTCGTCTAGACGTATATAATGAAGGCTGTGGGCAATAATTGGTCCTGCTGCGTGCCACAATGACCACTAGCACTCATCCTGCAGTAGGAGATAGGTCAGCAAGTAGTAGCAAACCTTAAGTAGTATTTCCCCATCTGGGTGGTGTATGCTCACGTTCAATCAATTAATCAATCAGTTGATTTGTAGAGTGCTACTTTTCACCCCTGAGGGTATCCAGGTGCTGGCAGGGTTCAGTGGATTAGCCAAATACCCAGGTATTCAGGGACTTTCAGAACTCTGGAAGAGATGGGGAGGTCTGTAGATAAAAGCGTAGCTTGTTCCATATCTTTGCTGCTAGGTAGGAGAAGGAGCGACCTCCGCGTCTGCTATATCAGATCGGGGGTGAGGGTTAGAGAAAGGTACACTGAGCAGAGGTGTCTGGTGGGATGATTCAGGTGTTGGTTTAAGTAGGCGGGTCCGCAGTTGTGTAGGGCCTTGTAAGCATTGGTCAGGAGCTTGAACTGGCCTCTTTTCTGTACCAGGAGCCAGTGGAGTTCCCCGAGTTAGGGGGTGATGTGGGTTTGTCTAAAGAGATCCAGGACAAGTCTGGCTGTGGCGTTCTGTATGGTCGGTACTCATCGGAGAAGGTGAGCTCCGATCCCTGCTTAGAGAGTGTTGCCATAATCCAGTCAGCTGGTGATGAGGGCCTGGGTGATGTGGTGTCTTGATCTTTGGGGTAGCCATTTGAATATCTTACAAAGCTTGCAGAGGATGAATAAGTAGGAGAAGGAGACGGATTTAACCCAATTATTCATGGTTAGCTGGATTTCCAGAATGATACCTAGTTTCCTAGTGTGGTCAGTCATGGTAGAAGTAGGTCTGAGTTCTGAGGGCCCCCTGGGAGCTTTTGTTTCCAAAATCAGTACCTCTGTCTTGTCTTGTTCAGTTTCAGGCAGTTGACCTTCATCCAATTGGTGATGTCTGTCATGCAGTTGTGGAAGTTGGTCTTGGTGGTGTCTTCGGAGAGGATAAAGGATGAGTTGTGTGTCGTTGGTGTAGGATATGATATTGAGTCCAGTGGTTTTGTCGATGCTGCCAGAACTGTCATATAAGTTTTGAAGAGAGTGGGGCTGAGTGAGGATCCTTGGGGTACTCCACATATATGAGTGAGTTCTGTGGCGTGGCTGTACCTGATGCGGTTGCTGAAGATGAAGATGGGGTCTAGCATGTGGCCTGCAGTGTGCATGGGGTCATGGATGAGTTGGGTGAGTCCGATGTTGTTGTTGCTGTTGAGAAGGTTGGTAGTGTTGATGAGTGTCGATGTCATTGTGGTCGTTCAGATGGAAGTAGAGGTCACAGTGGAAAATGTCGTTGTTGGAGTCTATGGTGAGGGGAGGCAACGAAGTGGCAGAAGGTTGGACGTGGTCCTGGAGGATGATAGGCAAGGATGCCCCTGATGGTGGTTTTGCTGTCTGTTTGAAGTTTACATTTCAGTGTTCCATGGCTGGGGTGATATTGTCATTTGTGGTGGTGTATTGGATGGATCCTTGGGTATGGTGGTGGACCCCCCGCCAAGCTTGTTGATGCAGTCGCGGTGGGTGATCTTGTATCTCTCACCCCTAAAACCCCTCATCACCCATCCCAGAACCCAAAAACCCTTCACTACCCCCATATCAAATTTGAATGGCATTTTGGATTATTCCTTAAAATAATCTTTTCTTTAAAATGATTTGTTTCATATAAAAAAAAATATATTTCATTAAAATATTGTTTTCATGATTTGGTTTACTCCAATGTGGTTTCTCAGCTTTTGTTTTTCCATTAATTCACAGACATCACTGTAAACATACGATAAGCAAACAATATTTTTTAGCTGAGACTCCTCAGACTAGAGACTCGTTGCCGGTTTCTGTGTCTCAAATAAAGGATCATACATTCATGCCATCTAGGATCATTACTTTCAAGCGATTACCACTGCAAGGGGAGGGGATCTGAACACACGTGTGAAGCAAAATGGATTAACAATTTATAATTACATTAGTTCTTTGTTTGTTTGCTGTTTTTTTTTTTTTTTACAAAAACAATCTTTAAATCGGTGCCTCACAAATTGCTTCTCTCCTCATCTAGGGCTCAGGTATGATTTACTTGTTCAAGAGAAATGCTTTGGCTTTAGTTCATTATCCCAAATGGATTCAAATTACATTTTTAATAAGTTTATCACAAGTGGACAATTATCCAAATGAAGGACACGAAGGATATTTTTTCAAGGGAATGTTTGAAGTCTGAAGTTGTCGTGAGGTCCCTTAGTGCACACACTATTGTTATCCCTCATTTACAGCTCTGTAGAAATTAGGGTGTCTCTTCTTTGCACAGTCGTACATTGCACATTTGGTTTTGTGCCATTATTTTAAAATCACATTGCAATGTTGATTGTTGTTCTTTGCTGCCTGGGATTCTTTCTGTACAGTCTCCAAGGCTGATTAGCCAACAACATCACATATTATTTTTGTTCGTTCTGCATCAGCTCCCAGGCTTTCTTAGACACAACCTGATAGCACATCTTTGTAGCTTCCCACTGTACAACGTTCATTTTATAGTCCAGAGCCTGTAGTGTTCAACTCAGAGGGGATTTCCAGCCGGGCTCCCAGGTCCTCGAGGGGCATGCAGCCTGGGTACACTCTGTGTACACCCTCCAGATGCAGACCACTTGACTATGCCCACCAGGGCTGGGGTTCGTTGCTCCCAGAGATCACTGATATTAATTGGGGCTTCCGGTTTTATGGGTTTTTGTTGTTGTTGTCATTTCAGTCTGTATATATCCATATTTATTTTGTGCTAATTTTACCTGCAATTATTTATATTTATTGTAGGTTTTGTTGAAAAATTTAGCTGAAATGTGTATATTTCTGCATTTATTTAACCAGTTAATGTAAACTCGTGCCCAGTCGACTGACAGGTTTCCATGATATATACACACTCGGATGATAAAATAGGCACTTATAAGAAAACATGCACATTTTAGTATTCAGGTTGTGCAAATCTACTGCTCTTTTAAGGCTCTTTACTAAAATTCCTTTATTTTTATAATCCCGTTGCCTGACAATCTGCACAGATTTTGCCCTGGCCGTCAGAATTGACAGCATTTAGAATCACTTAAAAACAGCCCAATTTCCCTTTTATCCACATTTAATAATAAATACAGACAGGAAAACAAATGATTTTCTGTCTGTATGTATCTGTAAAAATCAGTAAAAACGGAAAGCAGGGAGCCTTAATAACAATAGTTTCCCTGCGCAGACAGTGTAAAGATAGCTTAGCCGACATGATTTACATCATGGTGGCATTATTTGTATTGTACACTTCCGTAATAATTGTGTTGCTTTCTATGATCAGTATAATAATCCCAGCAAGCTGACTTCATGCAAGACTATGTTAGTTGCAATAAATATATTGTGAACTTTCTTGGTGTCTTGTTCACTGTTTTGCTATGGACATGTGAGAGTGAGTCGGCAAACGAAAGGTGGTGATCTGTGTAACCACGGTGCCCTGAGGGGACTAGAGTGTTGTGCTTTTGGGTTGCCACGATTACCTGTTGCGCTGTGAGTCTAGGAGCAAAAGTAAGGCGCGGTGAGCTAGCCAGGCCTTTGGAGATACTGATTTACCAGAGTGACTCAGTCCCTCCATTCTGACGTTCTGGTTTCCCAAGGCACTGTTCCGCAAAAGCAGAATCCCTGCAACAAAGTTGTGGGTGTGGTTGTGCTTCTGTCGGGAAAGATGAGAAAATTCATCGACACTGACGTTTTACGGCATTATTGCCGGGTAAGGGAGGAATGGCCAATTGGCTGATTCGCGACACTGTTGAGTCCGTCAGATGTGACCGGGACAATTCTAGTGTTACAGAAAGCACATCTCGTTTCTGAGGGGGCATCAAGTAGAGTCAAGGTGTATAACATACCGTGTATTCGTAAGGTGTGTGTTCATCCAGAAGGGCCTCTGGGTGCTGAATAACAGATGTTTTATGTTACTCAAGTCCATGCTACTCACTTTATCGACCTCAGAATGATGACCGGCTGAGTGGACCTGCCGGGATTTGAACCTGTGCCCATGATGTCAAACACTGGCCCCTACAGTAGGCGCATTAGTCCAATTAGCCACCAGACTCTGTATTCTGATGTGAGCATCTGAAGAGTTTGTATTTAAAAGTGGTAGCAAGCTAGTTAGGAGGGGTGTGTCAACTTCCTCCTGAAGTATGGGTAACTCTCACAAAAAGCATGAGTGGTGCGTCCATGTGAACTGAGAAATGAACAAGTATTTTTTAACTTGCGTATTTATTTTCTGATATTTATAAAGCTGAACTTCACTCTTGAGGTGTCTATTGGCGCTATGGTCAATGGGAAAAGGGAAAGGTGACAAAACATGAGGGCAGCACGGGAAAGAAGAGAACAATGGGCCTGATTACGATGTCGAGTGGAAACTTTCCACCCGACGCTGTCTGGCATTCGGGTACCGACCGACTTGAGGTCGGTGGTTCTGCCCGACCCGATTACGATGTGACCCAACACTGTTCCGTTGGAGTCCCATTGTTCCCTATGGGAGCCCGTGTTCTGCGAAACAACCCAGGCTCCTAAGGGGAAATGGTGTGTGTGTGTAAAACCATGAGCCCTGTCGCAGGCACCCCATTGTGCCAGCCACACGGTGCAGGGCTTTACAGGGGGGTCACTTAGGTACCCCTTCAGCCCTGAACCGAAGGCTGTAGGGGGATGTGCTAGGGGCCCCCAAAGTCACTTTCTGACAGCATTTCTGTGCCGGACAATCTGACTCGGAAAGGCTGTTTGTAATCGACATCGTAATCGGTCAGTCAAAAACACTGTTCTTCGAGGTGCATGATGCGTTCCGACCGACACAGATACCCCGAGAGCCAGCCGGGACCAATTCGGAATAACCGCATGGTTTACTTTCTGACCGCGAACATCGTAATCGGTCAGACGAATTGTAAACCGACCGAGTCGGTCAGAAGTGTTCTGACACGGTCTAGGAAACTCCGACTGTCAGGCAGAGGCTTTTGCCCGGCATCATAATGATGTCTTTAAAACATTTTGTCAGTTTGAGGTGATCAGATTGAGGGCAAAGATCAGGTAGAGGCCTCTTTCAGGTAAGCCACTAATGAGGATAAGTTAAGCAAGGTGTGCACTGACATACAAAATGCTCACACGTTACAGGCATTGCATAATTTTTGAGTACTCGCAGGAAAAAACTAAGCAACGAATAAACGTGCATGAAAAATGCTAGTGTGGTACAGGAGGGACATGATTGTAGAGCACTTTGACGTAGAAGCTAAACGAGGAACGAACTTCCACACACTGCTCACAAGTTAGTGTACCACTAAACACTTGTGAGAGAAATGTTCACTAGTGTGCAGGTGGATAAAAAGCTGTAAACTCCACAAGCTACAGATAAGCCAATAGGTAGGCAGTCCATGAGACTAAACTTGGGTAATAAAAACATCTGATATCCATAGTAGCTTTAGGTTCGTAAGGACACAAACCAAAAGGTGAAGGTACTTTTGATTACAAGAAACATGTTTGGCTGTGGTTCAATCAATCAATCAGGGGTTTGTAGAGCGCGCTATTCACCTGTGAGGTTCTCAAGGTGCAGGGGTGGGGGGGGCGGCTCCAGATCAGTTGAAGAGCCAGGTCTTGAGGTCCTTCCTGAACCTTTGCAGGGTCGGGGAGCGTCCGATGTTCACAGGGAGCTCGTCCAGGCTCTGACCGCGATGTAGTAGAAAGCTCTCCCGCCAGTTCTGTTTCTGCTGATGCAGGGGACCTCTGCCAGGGGGAGGTCGGCGGAGCGGAGCTTCCTCTTGGGTACGTGGAAGGATACTCTCTCATTGAGGTATTTGGGTCCAATGTTGTGGAGGGATTTGTAGGCGTGGGTGAGTTTGAAGGTGACCCTCTTCTCGACGGGGAGCCAGTGGAGGCCTCGTAGGTGTTGGGTCATGTGCACATGGCGCGGTGTCCCGAGGAGGAGTCTGGCTGCGGCGTTCTGGATGGTCTGGAGCCTGTGCAGGAGAGTCTTGTTGATTCCGGCGTAGAGGGCATTGCCGTAGTCCAGTCGGCTAGTAATGAGTGCATGGGTGACGGTCCTTCTGCAGTCTGGGGGGGATCCACTTGAAGGTCATTCATGAATATAGGAAGATATGATGCCCGGCACGTAGAACCTCAGTGAACTTACTTGTCTCACCCAGAAAACTTCCTTGAGATCATCAGATCCAAAGACCACTATCACAATGCGTCCAGCTACTTCTCCAGGCCTTGGGTGCCTCTTTATATCGTATAGTACTTTCATATCAGGCGCAGAGCCCCATCACCATAGGCTCTGAAAAGAGGTTGTAAGAGTAAATATCGACCATATGGGTAAAGATGCCCAAGATATGCAACACCATACATTACCAGAGATATTCCAGCACCTCTAACTCGGGGCCTGTACTCAGGAAGGCATGGTTTATGAGACTACTACAGTCGAAATATCGAACCCGTAGTGCCAATTGTTATGTCCATCTTCTCTTGATTCTGCTCTAAAATGTGTCCATCTCATGTCATTTCGTCTCCAACACATTCATAACCGAAGTGATGACCTCTTCTTTCTCACTGAGGTCATTGTGGATAATGCTTCTAGTCTCAAAAGTCCAGAGTATCCTCCTCAGGCTGTTGCGAAGACACTTGAAGGTCTTTGCACCGCGGTGCTTCTCACAGATTAAATAAGTTTGCTGCAGATGCGGTGTGCCATGGTGGCAGAATAACAGTCCACTCTAAGCGTTCTTACAGATGGTAGAGCAATGCCTCACATGCCTCTGGTGCTTAGGAGTTCCCAGCCTCTATGGTCCAGAGACACCTCAGGGCATGGGAGGGAGGACAATGCACCGGACCCTTAGAGCAGGGCAGCCCCCTACATAGGGCACCAGGAGCTGGGATTCCCCAACAAGGTGTGCCATTCTCCTCCTCAAGATCACACCCACCTTCAATGCTGCCCCCCCAGGGCTTTTATATTAAACTCCAGGCTTGATTAGATCAGGTGCAGTCAACACCATTTTCATTCTTGCTGTGTCGCCGGATCTTCAGCCCCAACCCACTAACCCAGGGGGGGGGGGGGGGGGCAGCCAACTCGCCAATGGTGGCAGCCACACATTCTGAACCCGAGGAAGTGAATGGAGAGCCCAACAGCTGCACCAAAGCCCAAGAGCTCACAACGCTCACTTCAATTGGGCCATGGCATCAATGATTTTCATAGGGGAGTGGGGGGTTGGTGAGGTAAAGTGGGCAAAACAATGGCTTCTTTAGGAGTGGAAGGATCAGACCAGTCCTAAGGGCATCTGGGAATGTGCCTTGGCCTAGTGAGGCACTGGCAATGTGTATCTTGGGAGTGGAGACCTCTTCTTTGAGAGGTTTGATGATGGAAGAAGGAAGGGCGTCCTCTTCATGGGAGTTTGCTTTGGGAGTGAGGAGGATTTTTGTGAGATTCATGTGAAAGACTAGATTGAAGGAGGCCCACTTGGTGGTGAGATGCTGGTGAGAGGTCCTTGAGGTGGTAATGATGTTGATTCGGATTATGTCGATTTCAAGAAGAAGAGGTTGATGGCATTCCATATGTCCACTTAAGCTGGGACTATGAGTTTCTGGTTGATAGTCAGGGCCTGATACACAAAGTCATTTGCAGGCGAATCCTAAGTTTATAAAGAAATGGCTGGATTTGAGCCTGACCCTTCTCCACACTGGGATGTCAGGCATAAATGTTTTACTACTGCGGATTTGTACGCATGACCCCATACAGTACTAAAATAATGCAGAGCTGTGGAGAACAGGTTATGGGTGGGGACATGTGGAGGCCCTCAGCCACCAGTCCACACCAATAACAGGCACCCTGACTGTCCCCCTCCTTCAATCATCCTAACACAATGTCCCTATGATTCCCCCCCCCCCCCCCAACTTAGACAGCTTGAATCCGCACCACTTTGTTTTGGCTAGAGATTTTCAATCTCCGGCCATATTTAAATTGCAACAACTCCAAACACAACAAATTTCATGCATCATCACACACAAACTCAAACTCAATCTGAAATATGGACATGAGTTTTACATTCTGATCCCCCAGTTTTTAGCAGAGTCAGCTATACATTGAGTCACCTAACCTGCCAACCAGGAGCTCACCTCAATACGACAAAATGTAACGGGACACTTGAAAGAGCCTGTAAAGCACAAAAAAGTCAAGGACAAGACAAGCAACAACACAGAGCAAGTAGGAAAAGAGGACGACCAAAGAGGGACTGGGTGAGTGGGTGAAAAACTCTGGATCCCCGCCACAGCAGCTCATCCATTTTGGCGCGGTAACGGGCAGACCTCGGGCAAGGTGAGTGGGCAAAAGGCCAAGCCTCACTCTCATCAGCTATTTGAAGGCCATCTACTGCGGCCTCACCTTTTTCCTTGCAGCAAGGTCTGCTGGGCACATGGGCAAGTCCCAACAATGTGGCGGGCCATTACACCCCCCCCCCCACACCAACAGAGGGGTGGCTTCACTAAATCCAGTGCCTGCCATCTTGTTCAGGAGCCTGGTTCCATCGTGGCCTTCCATAATGGGTGGCACACCGCAGCTGGGGTGTGCCTTGCAGCATTTTTCATAGGGGTGGGGGGTGACTTTTCCATGAAAGAAGGAAAAAAGGAAAAATAAAGTGCATTTGCACATGAAGGTGTCTTTTCAAAGTGCAGAACTGTGCACTATATACAATGTGTGTTAGGGCAATTAAATATTTTAAGACACGGAGATAAGTGTGATTGGCGCACAGGGGCGGCTGGTAACTTTAGAAAGTGGTGTGGCAAGTGAAGTGACCCACTGCTTCTCAAAAAACAAAATAAAACACCCCCACCTCCAAAACCTCAAAACAAAATACCTCCTTCCTCCAAAAGCCCGGAATAAAACAACCTCCACCCTCCAAAACGATACTAACATTTACAATAAATAAAATTAAAAGAAAGGGTTCTTACCCGCTGCAGCACGTCCTCCTCAGTGTTCTGAACCTGCAGCCTGCTGTGGAGCTCCCCTAACCAATCCAGACTAAGCTCTCATACTAATACCTAGCATGAGAAAAGCACCAGCATTGGTTAGATAAGACTGGCCGGACACTTCTTCAGGCCCTGAAGGTCTGTGCTTGCTCTCCACCCAGCTGTCTTAGACAGCTCGGTATGTAGATCTTCAAAGTACGTATCACGCTGACTGCCGCAAGCCAGTCAGCCAAACTGACATACACAATTTGAAGCATCCAGCTCACCACTGCTCCTGTCCTACAGGCTGCCAATCAGCAGCAGAGGTCCCGCCCCACATGCCTTTTGGTCCTGGTCACAATGGCAATGAAGTCATTGCATTCCCCTTGTCTTGAAGCAAGCGGGGAGGTGACGCTTCCCCGCCCTCCAGGAGAAGCCACAGCCATTGGAGCAGATTTCCTGTAGTCTTGATTCCACATAATGCTTCTTTCATCCAACAGCATTTACGCTCCTGACCCCTTTATCTCACTTTTTCAAGTACTTGTACAGCCCTGCTTTCTTTTCCACTTTCTTGTTCTTCCTTCTTTTTTCCCCCTTTTGAGTTTTCTCTTTTTTGATCTAGGTTAAAGTCTGATGAGGAAAAATGTGTGTCGGTCCCCAAAAATGAGCGCTGGTGGGGCTCACCTGCAACCAGTGGCTGTAATAAGCACCGAGGCAGGAACATTGGACCACTTGAGTTCTGCATGCACCAATCGGATGAAACCACCGCACATGCGCATGGTGCAACTTTCAACTCCTGGGAAGAAAGCTTCACAGGACATATTGCTTCTAAGTGCCACTGAGAGGAAGGCAAGGGTTTCAATCCGGGATTTGGTGAAAGTTTTCTGCTGTTTGGAGTCATTCACTATTTTTGTAATGGGAAAGCATGACCTCAAGAGGGGACGTGTCACCCTCCTTTTGCTAAATCTTTCTGGTTCCAGGCCTCCCTCTCTACCCGCCAAGAAGCGAAGCCCGGATCCTAATGGTTCAGCTGTGCCCAGGATAAAATAACTATGGAGACTACGGTGAGCGGTGCGGTGTTACAGAAATCAAATCTTTAATTGTACAATTAAGTAAAACCATTGCAAGTATAAAAATAAAAAAGAGCGGCACATATGTATCATATCATCCATACATTGGTTACACCCATAAAACAAACCAAACAAGACCTTGAGTTGTAAAGTTCATGGCATCAACTAATTATTATGTAACTAAAGGCTAAAATACATTCTGCAACACTGTCCGCGCGCCAAGCCGAAAGCATTGAGTGATGCTGTGGAAAAGCACAGGAGAAAGTGAAGCATTGATTCTGAAGGGGCCCCAGCAGCGGATCCGTTGTGCCTCTTTGGAAAGGCTAAACGCAACTCATGAGCTAACATCATTTTATTATGGGGCGCTGTGGTGCACGAGCGCTTATATGATAAGATAAATTGTAGGAAACAAAACTACCGGCCTGATTTAGATTGTGACGGATACCCAGTCTGCTGAAATAAAAATCCCATGATATCCAATGGTGGATAGGATATCCGTCACCGTTGTGACGGAGTAACCCGTCCGCCAGATCTAAATGTTGCCCTAAGTAATATGGAACGTGAAGACAAGCGGGAGAGCGGGCACGTGGTACTGGCCGGTGACTCAAACCTAAACAACCATAATATAAAAAGCTGACAGAGTACACTATACCACAGATCCTCGCTGAAACGGAGAAGATGATCCCGGTGAGGACCAGGGTAACGTGGCTCCCGTGTCTTCCCATTCTGATGCTTCTGATTCTGACGCCGTGGAGGTGGATATTACCAAAGGAGAACAGAGGTGTCAGTAGGTTGGGAGGCAGCTGTTACTTAGAATTCTTGCTCGTGTTATGGAGAGTATGGTTTTCCCAACTCGCGAAGAAATGGATTCTTCTATAGAGACTGCTCTGATGCAATCTGTGCGCACACCTCAGTTGGGCCTTCCCATGGTGGCCCGGAGCTAAGCGAGACCTGGATTGTGCCTCTGAATGAAATGGAACCTAAACTTCCCGGCACTGTGCCAGTAGATTTTAGGGGCTCAAGTTTAGTATGGTGAACTGCAGTAATGGAGGCCTTGAGCTTGAAAGTTGCAATGGTTAAGAAGATAGTTTCCTCCCCTGAAAAGGTCTACTCTGGTTGTCTTTTGTTGTTAAGAGCTGGATTTTATGCAGCCCACACTTCTCAGTCTCTGATACGGGACTTCAAAAACCTGTTAAAAGCTATGGAGAAGACACCGGGATGTTCTTCTCTCCGAGAGGAGATGAAGACTCCGGTTGAGTATCTCTCCAACATCTCCTTTGACATTGTTGGAGCATCTGCTTTAGCTGGAGGTGTGTCTGTGGTGGCTAAATGCACGCAGTGCCTTGAAGACTGGCTCCCAGACTCTTCTCAAAGGTTATCTGTTTTACATATTTGTGTTGAAGACTATTTAGTCAAGATCTTTAAGACAAGATGAGCATGTTTTTCAAGGAAAAGAAACATTCATGCTCTTTGAGGGCCAGAGCTCTACCTCCGCTTCAGGCAGAGGTAAATACTTTTGTCAGCCTTTAAGACACCAGCAACCGCAATCCTGTTTCAAATCAAAAAGGAAAGAATTTCAAAACAAGAAGCATAGAGGTGACAAGGCGTCACCTCCTGAAATGGCTTTGAGTGGCTGGTTGGAGCATGGAAAGAATTCTCCAAAGAAGCCTGGGAGAAATTCACCCCAGACTTTTTGGTCATTTGGATAATCGTTGAGGGATACTGAACAGATTTTGTGGCATAGATTTTGAATTACTTCCCCTGGATTCAGAAGTCAAGGAGACTTCACAGCCAAGACATCCAGAAAAGAGAAGAGTGTTTGTTCAGACAGTCCAGAAAATTCAGGCAGAAAGGAAATCATTCCTGTTCCTTCTCAAAGGCGAGGAAACGGACTTGCTCAAGAATCCTTCTCATTTCCAAAACATCATGGGGAGCAAGGGTAGAAGGTGGGGAAAAATGGTGGGCGATAGGAGAGGATGATAAAACAGAGGTGGGAAGGGAAATATTTTTACTGGTGTAGAACAGAGGGGAAGGGTAGAGATGATAAACAGAAGGAGAAGGTTGAGGAGTCGGAAGGGGGTCAAATGAAGACCAAAGGTAAGGAGAGAAGAGAAGAGGCTGAACAGGGAGGGGAGGACAGGGGGTTAGATGAATGCTAAAGGTACGTGGAGAAGAGAGGAGAGGGTGCTGTACAAGGGGGGGATGGAGGGGGATCCAAGGAAGGCCAGAAGTATGGGGAGAAAAGAGAGGAAGGAGCTGGACAAGTACTGTAAGTTATGAACGGTGACTGAAGGGGGACAGGCAACAGGTGGAGTGAGTGAAGTGTGCGTAAACATGGATTCTTGCTGCTGCGCTTAGGTGAAGACCCCAGACTGCTAGCCCTTAAGATATAGAGGTGCATACTTTATGGTCAGTAGGAGATGCTTAGTCAGGGTCATGTGTCACCAAGGCAGGTTTACCCCTTTTTAATACTTGTTGAGGTAATGGGGTGGGTCGCCACTGGGATGGTGCCAGTGCGCAGGGCCCTCGCTCCAGGTTATGTTCAACTAACTGCATTGGGGGCAAGATGATGTGCATACATGGGAGTGGTGGCACTAGACCCCACCCCCCCGCGGGAGGGGTGGAGATGTTATGCAATGTCACAAAGTAATTCCAACAGCTTATGTATATTTGTAAATTGGTGCATAGTATTGAGTAGTGTGTGTGTTTAATAAATGTACTCTTACTTTTATAAAGCAAAGTACAGACTGGACAATCAATTATTGAGTGTTATTTCTGCGCACCTGCAAATGGCGATTACTAGCCCACACCACCTCCCTTGATTAAGCCTCAGACTGCTCTGCAACGCTACCCTCTGAGAGTCAGGCGCTACAATTGGGTGTTTGGTTCCCAGTGAAGGACAAATGTAGTAATGTTATTTGTGCAGGCCTCACAGATGCTGCCTCGTTTTCCAACAGCTTCAATAAGGAAAAGGGTGTTTCTTCACTTTTTTCTCTCCTCTGTTTCTTCTCAGGTGTGCCGTTTCCAGAAGACGGGATCCCAGGAGGCGCCTTATGCCGAGTTGCGGTGGCTCCTTCACTTCCTCCGGGGACCACCACTCTTCCCACCATACGACGGGGGCTTTTCTTTCCTCGTCGTCGTCCTGGGCAGCAGCGCCCTGACAGTCTTCTCGAAGTCCTGCCTCAGCTCTCACCAACTCCCTCTTGTCACCGGTCTTTGTTCCTCGTTATTCCCTGCAATCTTTCTCGAGCCTTCCTTCTTTCCCAGAGCCTCTTCCGGATTGTTGTCATTGTCCCTCTTCTCTGTCTCCTTTTCTCCTCCTTCTCTCATCAGGGATTGGTTCTTGCGGCTCACGTGTTTGTCCAGGGGTTGGTCCCGCCCCAGGCTTGCTGATTCTCGGAGACGGAGGAGGGAGGGAGACGGAGGAGGGAGGGAGACGGAGGAGGGAGGGAGACGGAGGAGGGAGGGAGACAGAGGAGGGAGGGAGACGGAGGAGGGAGGGAGACGGAGGAGGGAGGGAGACGGAGGAGGGAGGGAGAGGGAGGGAGACGGAGGAGGGAGGGAGACAGAGGGAGAGGGAGGGAGACAGAGAGGGAGGGAGACAGAGGGAGGGAGACAGAGGGAGAGAGACAGGGAGACGGAGGGAGACGGAGGGAGACGGAGGGAGACGGAGGGAGAGGGATGGAGGGAGACGGAGGGAGAGGGATGGAGAGGGAAGGAGGGAGACGGAGGGAGAGGGAAGGAGGGAGACGGAGGGAGACTGAGGAGGGAGGGAGACAGGGAGGGAAGATAGAGAGAGGGAGATGTGTATACCGGGTCCGGTGGCTCAGTGGACGAAGGCGTCCGCTGCAGGACCTGTGTTCCACCTCATGGTCACAGTTTTGTTTTGTTGCTCTAGCCCCGCCCCCTCCCCCAATTACCCCGCCCCCAAGGTGCGGCCCTCGGCCACAAACCACACTGTAAATTTGGCCCCCAAGAGAAAGTTTGTGAGTACCCCTGCTCTAGGTAATATCGAAGGGTCTCAATAGCCCATTTGATCGCTAAGGCTTCTTTCTCTATCACTGCATACTTTGTTTCCCTTGGAAAGAGTTTGCGACTGATGTATATGATTGGCCGCTCGCAATTCTCATCATCGGTCTTTGGCAGTAGAGCCCTAAGACCATTCTCTGAGGCATCAGTTTGTAATAGGAATGTTTTGGTGTAATCAGTGCTCAGAACGATCGGTTTTGACGTAATGGCTAGTTTCAGGGACTGGAAAGCCTGTTTTTCTTCCTGGGAAGGATTTTGGAAGCGTTTGACAGTGTGGACATCTTTTTTTAGTAGGTCGGTTAGAGGAGAGGCAATTTGTGAGAAACATGGGATAAAGCGTCTGTAATATCCTACTAATCCCAAGAAGGCTCTATGGTCTTTTTTGGACTGGGGAAAAGGTATCTGAGTGATGGCAGCGACTTTTTCCTCCTGTGGTCTGATATAGCCCTCTCCCCGAAGGTACCCTAAGTATTAGACTGTTTTGGCAGCCAAACGGCTTTTGGCAGGATTGATGGTTAAACCACTATTACCCAGGGTCTGGATGACTTGGGTCAGATGTTGTAAGTGTTCTTCCCAGGACGTACTATAGATGATTATATCGTCTTATGTAGGCTGCTGCAAAAGCCGTATAGAGTTGTAATAATATGTTTATAAGCCTTTGGATCGTGGCTGGTGCGCCATGTAATCCAAAGGGTAACACCCTAAACTGGTATAGACCTTTGGGGGTGGAGAATGCTGTTTTTTCCCTATCTTGTTTTCGTAATGACACTTCCCAGTTGCCCTTACACAAATCCAGCATACTGACGTATTGAGCCTTTCCTAGCCTTTCGATCATTTCATCTACTCTAGGAAGGGGATATGCATCGAACTGGGAGATTTTATTCACTTTGCGAAAGTCTATGCAGAATCTGATGGACCCATCTGGCTTGGGTACCATCACTATCTTGGAGCACCATTCACTTTTGGAGGGTTCAATGACCCCCAAAGCTAACATATGCTGGACTTCTTGGTCTATTGCTTCCCTTCTAGCCTCAGGAATTCGATATATCCCCTGCAATCTTTCTCGAGTCTTCCTTCTTTCCATGAGGCTCTTCCGGATTGTTGTCATTGTCCCTCTTCTCTGTCTCCTTTTCTCCTCCTTCTCTCGTCAGGGATTGGTTCTTGCAGCTCACATGATTGTCCAGGGGTTGGCCCTGCCCCAGGCTTGCTGATTCTCCGCCCTGTAGAGGAGAACAACAGTCCTTCATTAATGTTGACATTCTCTTCCAGGGCTCGTCGTCGGCACAGGAATCCAGGACGTATGGACCCCATGGTTGAGAAGTAGCAGGTAAGTTGGGGTTTCCGAGAGGTGTCCACTGTGGTTCCTCACAGGTATGTGAACACTACCTGAAAAGTGTCCCCAAAAAGAATCCAATTTATGAGGAAAAATCTATGGGCATAAAAAAACCTCCTGGCTGATATAGGCAATTGGAGGTCCAGGAAAGGCTGAAAACCGTTGTAATTGGGCTTGTGCTGGCAACAAGCCTCTGGCTTGTGCAGAATGAAGACCAACAGACTTGTACAGTCTTGCAGACTGTTGCTCGATATGAATTTAGCTTAAAGAAATAAAAAGACAAGAGGCGGCAGGCAAAACAGAAACAAGTTAGTTTAATTAAACGCAGCGACCGGAAGAGTATCGACAGAGGCACCTCTGAAGACGGTCTCAAAGTACAGAAGTTTAAGCCGCACATATATACATCCTGTGAGGTAAATAAAACAAATTCTGCATTCTTGGATAAGCATCTTAGTCATAAATAACCAGATTGGTCATCTGATAAGGGACACAGATGGCTCTCTACCTCTGGAAGAGCTAGTGTTGGCTAGTGTGTATGTGTCCAGATGTCTAGTATGGGGACCGTGTGATCAATATGTGAGGTGTGCATGTCATATCCTGATTGGTTGAATGTTTCTATCTACATATGGCATCTAGCTTTGTGTTATTTTTGGGGAACAAGAGCCTCTGGGCAAACGTATTTTATTGGGGCCAATTTCCCCGGACCTGTTTGTGGTGCAACTGTCTATCTGTGGGATGAATCTGGGTTTTTCCTGGGTGCATTTATATCCCATGGCTAAGCGAGACCCACCTGGACCTGTTACTCGATAATCATGGGTTGGAGTCGCAGGGCCTGTCTGACCATGGATGTCTGACTTGGGGTTGATGGGGAGGTCATCGTAGGTGAATCCGCCAGCAATGATATGAGTTAGAACTCCCACAATTGTGTCAGCCATTGTTATCATTTTTACCGACATCCTCAATAGTGTGCGTATAGTTGTCATAGCGTATATTGATCTTGTTTTTACTGATATTAACATTGTTCTACGTGTCTCGATCATGGCATACATTGACATTGTCTTACGTGCATGGATTATGACATACATAAACATTGTTTCTACTGTTATCGATGTTGTTGCAGGGGCATAGGTTATGGCATACATTGGCATTGCATTTATGAGTATTGACTTTGTTATGCTGGCATAGGTTACATTGACATTGCTTTTACTGGTATTGTCGTTGTTGGGCCTGCACAGATCATGGTATACATCGACAAAATATTCAACCAGACTTACAAGACTAACAGACTTGGAGAATGGCAGGAAAGGAAGTCGGGCAGAAAAGGGGACTAATGAAGAGGGAAAAGATGTTCTGTAATGTCATACTTTAATGGGATTCAATAAATAACTGGATGTGCAATGAAACCTAGAATGACTTTGAATATTGGCAAAGTCCATTTGGGGTTTGGTATTCCTCATTCGTAAAGACCAGGACATGGAATGGATCGGTAATGGCCCAATTACTGGTAATCTTCAATTCACTGTGAATGCCGCGGAACAATAGAACACGATCAGCTGTTGTTTGAGTGGCTTTGTTTTTTTTAAACGTTATCTTTGCGTCAAAAATTAACTTTAAGATGCATCGCGTGCTAAAATATATGTACAAAATGGTGGATTTGCATTTTGCGTAATTTTTATGTAATTTTGCGTAATTACCTGAAAGCTAATTAAATGAATTTCGTACACCACTAGGCATTACTGAAGAGTACCAATAAGTAACAGGCCATTAATTAAGCTAGTAAACTATGTTTCTTAGCTAAAAATCCCAGCTCTTCACATTCAGTTTGTATTATCTTGGCCAACTCACTTGCCATTCCTTTAACTGCACATATTCGAATTCCTTAATTAACGAGTTAACATTACAACCCTGCTGGTGTTTTTAATTAATATCACTTACACAGGGAAGTTAAGAATTAACGCTGGGGTATGTAATGATTTATGAATATCTGTGATGGACAGGCGGGGCGGCTGCATAAGCCAGCTATGTGATGCTGTCCTGAGGCCGAGCTTAACCGCTGACGGCTCGTGTTCCTTATAGCGCAGTTCCTGGAGCGACACCGAACAGGGCTGGGCAGCTCGCCGCATTCTTTGGCTTTCTAGCCTGTAGGTGGGGGCGAGGCGGCGGGGGCTCTCCAGTGCAGCCCAGTAATTGCACATCACAAGATGGACTCGGCCAGGTGAGTCATACATTTTTCCCGACGCTCAGAATTTTATGTGGTCGTGAAGCTGTTCCGCCAGCGGCCACAAGGAGGAGCTCTAGCTCCACCGTGGGAGCGCGCTGCCTTCACGCATGGCTTAATGAGTACACTGCTAGGAAAACCGAGCTTGGAAAATGAGGCCTGTGTGTGGCTGGGACACAGCGGAGTATCGGGCTGTAGGAGTGACTCAGAGGGGAGGGAAAGAAACGGAATCTCAACCAGACACGTAACAAAGAAAAGAAACTCGCTCTTTCCGTGTGTTCGAAAACCGGCGCGCCTGGAGATCATTTAGTGCCACGTTTGGCACCTTACAACAATACGCTTTACACGACACAACGCAGTACAGTGCAATGCTAAACAACCTAACACAAAACAATGTAACGCAACACCAGACAGTCTTGACACGCGAATTGTGGCGTAATGGCCAGAGGTGCCGACTTTGGCGCTGGGGAACCAAGTTCGAGTCTTCGCGTCCGCTCAACATCCTGTGATTCTGGGCAAAGAAATCACTTAATTTACCCTTGCCTACCAAAAATGAATGTGTTCCATCTGTAACTGTCGAGTTTGTGCTATAAAAAACTAAAAACAGTACATCACGACTTAACAGAAAAGGGAGACGAAGTCTATGGGAATTGAGAAGCTGACTTTCCACCTACAAATAATTACTTGACAGACAGTTTTATTTATTTAAGAACTTGTTTATATATAGCGCTGTTCTGCACCAGTGTTACTCCATAGCACTAGAGATGTGCCAGAGTCTAGATGTTTTAAAATGGCGACGTTGGAGTCCATCTGGCTGGAGTCGGCCTCAATCCGATGTTCTATCATCGGGGCCCCTCCCCCCTTTTCGTGTATGTTCTGTGGAGTCGACCCCGAAAACTCTTGTTTTCGGTCATTTTCTGACCCACATGAAACACTCTGTGTTTACGCTGGTTTTTACAAGCGAAAATACAGGTTCTAATCCACCTTTACAAAACACAAAACGTGTCCACCATTTTAGTCGCCCGGGTCACGCTGTTCACCGCCCCCTCCGAAATCTGACCCCTCGCATAAAGGCAACATTTATGAAAACCTACCTTGTTTGACATGTTGGAAAGTAATAAAGGGTAACCCGAGTTAGAGCGAAGCGGTGGCAGCCTTTCATGTGAGAGTCGAGCAAGAAAACGTCAAATATTTCCCAAACTGAGTAGAAAGAAACATATTTCCAATATTTTCAGAGCCTAGAGGGACAGCAGAAAAACCATCAAGATGTGTTTCATCGTGTCAGAAGTGTAGGTGCCAACCGTCAATCGTGTCTGCTTGACGACATTGTATTCATATATTATATATATATATATATATATATATATATATATGGAGAGAGAGGGGAGAATTATGTCAGTGTGAAACTCCGCAATGTAAAAATGCATAAATGTCTAATAAAAACCCAAATGTCATATCGCACCTTAGAAACACTTGTCTAACTTGTCAGGCGACCCCGTTCATTCGAATGTGAGTTTGCAGAGGGTTTCCCTAAAAGCGAGCTGATAATGGCGCGATGATGTATGGCGGATTAGGGTTAATCCGGGCTCCAGAGCTATCAAAGTCTGCCTGGGGCCTGAAGAAACACTCCCAAGCCCCTGTGTGTTCACAAGCAGGTACCTACAGCATGCTCAGGTGCTGCTATGACAAGCCATTGCAACCAGCAATTACCCTGACATGTGTTGTGCACTCTGACAGCTCAATTAGACATACATATTTTTGAATAAGGTATTTTCCCCCCCTCCTGTGTTGTCACTACCTTACAGAAGGCCCACACGTTTCTAGGTCACATATTGCTCTCTGTTTATTGCACTTTGGTGCCACCCACATGCATTCATTTATTCATCCATTCTAGCTGATGCATAACTCTTTTCCCCAAACTGCACATTTTGTGGCATGGCAATGTCGTCAACACCAACTCCTGCCCCCTTAACTGTCATTTACAATATGAGCCGAGACCGCCACACTCTCTACATCAACCCGCGCTACCAACCGCTGGCATCGGGCTTTGTGTAATGTTCACCCCAAAGAAAAAACTGGAGTCAGCCTTCAACTACAAGACTTTCATACCTTTGCCTGGACTTTTCATACATTTTAAGGGGGTCCCACAGGGCTCTAAAAGCGGCCCTGGTTCCCTGGTCCCCCTCCTGGCAGAGGGATGCCCCAGCCTTTGTTCTCCCAACTGTATTTGCCCTTTTTTTATTACATGATTTTATGTAAACCACTCGTGTTCTTGGGCCTGGTACACCCTATATAAAAACCCTAAAATAAATAAATGTGCTACTGTCAGGCTGGGGCGTTTTAACCGCACATCTCGCGGCCTGTACTTAACCACCTCAGCTCAGGTTTTAAGTAATCAACGTTGAACAGACCTCATGTGACATCAATATGGAGTAAGATTATCTTTCCTTAAATGAGGCCCTGTGTAAGCCCCATATTGCATCGAGCAAGTAAGAAAAGCAGTAAACCAACCCCCCCTCCTACCAAAAAAACCCTGGAACTTTCAAGGAGCCATCACTCACCTCCCCCACCCAGCACCAATCATGGATTCATTTTACAGTGCAATGTTTCAAATATGTGGCTAAAAAACACATTGATTTTACAGAGGGTTCTGAAGCTAAACTTGTGAAATATTGAAATCATTCAGAGCCTGGCAGAGTTCCCAGCAACTTTGTATTTCTGTAGAAGCGTTGCAGGTATGTGCCTGGAAGAACATTCTGTGCTGCACCGGAAGGCTACTTTCGCGCTTGTGTCCATCCAGCCCTGTCCCCCAGCCTGCCGGGGTTTACCCCAGTGTCCCCGATCGCCAGTCCTGCCCTGTTCATCTACTCGCAACAACAGTCAGTCAAGCTCCAGACTCGGCTTTTTCTCAACCTCTCTTCTCGTGCACCTTCTCCTTTCACTCTCTGGTGCAGTGAAAAGCTATTTGAAAAAAAGTACAAATCGGGACTGGGCAAAATTATAATTGCCAGTGATTTTTTTCAACTCATTCATAACATTTTAGCTGCAAAAGAAAAAATAACATTTATATGAGAGCGTTTAATTTTGCCTGCTAAAAAGTTGTCTTCCACGTTTTTCATTCATCAAACTATATTTTTAGTTTTTATTGAATATCATTTAAAATGTATACAATTTCCTACAGTTTGTAAACTTTAATAAATACTACATCAATTTAGCAAAAGCCAGCTTTGTAAGTTCTACAGAAAGGCAAATAAATACATAGATTACAATATTAAATTAGGACCACTGGCAGGAAAGAGCTCAGACAGAAACATGCATCCTTCCCAAATTTTACAGTGAATTGTGCACACTGAAGTGTCTCTTAAAAAAGAATAGATGAGATTCAACCCCACGCTACTCATTTATTAAAGGCCAAATCCGCTCCGCTAGGATTCAGACATGTCAGATGTAGGGAGCCCAAACAGCTCAGCAGTTGGTTCCGAACCCCCTCTTGTGTCTGACTACAAATAAAATACACTTGTCATTATGTGGGGTTTTGAATAAAGATTTATAAATCCAATTCTTTGGTTCTACGAATGGTCCCGGTTGTTTCCTCCCTCGGGCCTGGAGGGTCGCCTTCTCACCGAGTTATTTCAGACTCAACGTTTTGTGTGTGCACCATTGGTGCTACAGACTTGCGGCTTCATGGCACTGCAGTTTGCGGGTTGCATGAGTACTGCAACTCACCAGTACTCGTTTGGCGGGCCTCAGATGGATGAGGCCTGCTTTGGAGATACAAGCAGCCGGTCACAAGCTGTTGTCCACAGCACCTGCCTTCACCAGTTTCAGGCGGATTCAATAAAATATTGAGTTTCCCAGTGTAACATAATAAGATATATGATGCTTGCACCCAACCCTCTGGGGAGGAACAGCGATGCAGTGGAACAGACACACCAATAGTTATATATAAGGGAAAACATTTATTAGTCCCTATATATGAGTCCTAAGGGGCATATTATCAAGCACAGCGTTACAATTATCGCTGGTTTTGCGGCAGAAAACTGCCGCTAAAGCGGTGATAATGGGCGTGATAATATGCCGCAGAGAATTCCCATAGAAGCCCGTGTTCTGGTGTCAACATGGGCTTCTTTTGGAATTCTCCAGGGCATATTATCAAGCCCATTATCGCCGCTTTAGCACCTCGCGGTTTAAAAAAAAAAAAAAAAAAAATTCACGGTGCGTGCTCTGTGAAAAACCTGAAAAAAAAAATTTAATAAATACATAACTTAGCATTTAAAAAAACGTACAAATTCACTGAAAAAACCATAGGTTTCACACACGTTATAGTTACGAATTAGCATTTAAAAAACCTTGCAAATTCACTTAAAAAAACCATAGGTTTCACACATGTTATAGTTAGCTGGACATTTCACTCGTAAAAAACCAATGAAATTCCCCCGTTATAGTTAGTGCAGGCAACTATAACTCACGCGACCGCAATCCTCTGCTGATGACGTCAGATATTACATCACTGATGACATATGTGTCTTTATGAAAAATAAATATTTGTAATACATGTATAGCTAAAGATTAATGGAAGAAGACATGGGTAAATAAGTGTCTAAATACAGTGATGTAATATCTGACGTCATCAGCAGAGGATTGCGGTCGCGTGAGTTATAGTTGCCTGCACTAACTATAACGGGGGAATTTCAATGGTTTTTCACGAGTGAAATGTCCAGCTAACTATAACATGTGTGAAACCTATGGTTTTTTAAGTGAATTTGCAAGGTTTTTTAAATGCTAATTCGTAACTATAACGTGTGTGAAACCTATGGTTTTTTCAGTGAATATATATATATATATATATATATATATATATATATATATATTCATATCCATAAGCAATCTCTCCTGCCTGTTATATTTACATACGGATGCTACAGAAACGGAGTTCAAAAAAGACAATCTATAACAGAAAGTGGTAGTCACATACACATTCGAGGGGATACATCAGCCCTCCACTTGCTTTGAGGAACGTGTCCACGTGCGTCCTGTGGGTTCACCAGGACCCTCGATGGCAATATTGGACCATATTACCCAGTTACCCATTATATAGCGCGTGTGCGTGTCTTTCCTACTGGTGCCTGGTAATGCCAGTGCTGTCGGCACTGGACCAGGGCAGGCTGTCCCAAGCACAAATACCAGGCCCCGGCCTCCTGTCAACAGGGAAAAAAATGCCGGCACACAACTTGAGAATGTGGCATTAAAACCAGCTCTTTATTTCATTGATAATTAAAAACAACCAGGAGTGGTCGTGATACGGAATTTAAAACTTACAAAAACATCTCAAAAGTACTGAAGCACATCAAGTAATGTGTCCTAACTCCACAGCACCGCACAAAAGGTGTATCTTTGTATCTGTTGTGTGCTGTGGTCTTGTGGACTGGGTATTGTTATCGAAGAATGGTTTTGATGTATTTTTTCCCCAAAATCTCTTTAAATTAAGTATTTTAAAAGTTTTGAAGCTACATCTTTATAAAGTGTTTTACTCTGCGCTCTTTATAGCCCCAGTGACATTGGGGCATATTATCAAGAAACGACGTTGAAATTATTGCCGCTTTAGCGGTAGAAAACTGTCGCTAAAGCGGCGATAATGGGCGTGATAATATGCCCTGGAGAATTCCCATAGAAGCCCATGTTCTGGTGTCAAAAGCTAAAGCGGGGATAATTTTAACGCGGTGCTTGATAATATGCCCCTTAGTATTTCCCCATGAACTATGAAAATATTCACTGTGAAATGTTCGTTTTAAACTTACTTTAAACGTAAGGACACCTCTACAGCATGTCTTGTGCGGGTGATGCCGCTCCACTCCCTCAACAATGGTAATAAACACCATTTCTCGTTTAGGCCTCGATTTTTATTCCGGTGCTGAAGTCAAACCGGAGAGCAGGGGCCGAATCCGAGGGCTGAGATAAAGAGCCTTTAAGTGCGTCTTTCTGCAGAGAATGTACCGTAAATAACTAGGAATGTGTGAGGGTAGGCGCGGTTTGTTAACCCGGCTCTACTCCAATAATAACATGCAATTTGACCTTTGAACTGTAATAATAAATGTGTGGACGCTGGTTTATTTCTACACTTTCTCCAAATAACCTGTTTTATTGGGCGACAAGTACTGTACAAACTCTCACCACTACCTTTTCTTTTCACGAGGCCTCCTGTGGGCTCCCCCGCTCATTGGTGAGGGGAGTGTGATATTATAGCGCCCACTGGTGTGCGGAGCGCTTGCCTTTGTGTTCGGCAGCTCCAATTAAAGGGAGAAGGTGTTGGCTTCCCCTCAGTCACAGCCCTGGGGCACTTTTGGTGGCCCTGCGATAAAAGTGACAGCACTTTGAAGGAGCACTTTAGCAGGCTGGTGGGACTTCTTGCTAATTCATTTACCCCCACCCCTCCCCCCTTAATTGCTGGTCATCCTCTAAGCTTCGTCGCTTCCTTACCGGGGGAGGTTGGTAATGCAGACCTCGGAGTTCCCAGCTGGGAATCCAATCTTTGTTTGTGGAAGGAAGCGCCGCCTGCGCTTATCTGATGCTTCAAGCCGCTGCGTCTGTCGTGGCGGCTGATAAGGATCTCCGAGGCCCCTTCGGAGGTGTTGCTGGCAACATGGGACTTTTAAGAAGCAAAGGAAAGACACGCAATCCTTCCCTAAACACCGCTCCAGCCCCCCGTACCCCTCCCCCATCGTTTCACCATCGGCAGGCTCCCCCTCTCACTATTCTGCAGAAAATCTTTACTTTCAAATGCAAAAAGATACCCGTCCCAGGCCAGCTGCAGAGGTACGGAATATAGGAACCTCGCTGAAGCGAAGAAAGACCCTTCACTGGAAAGCAGCGTTCTGTAAAAAGAGAGTGGGGAAAAAGAAAATATATTTTAAAAAAAATGTGCAGTGCAGGACTCAAAGGGGCATGCAAAGATATTACAGTTTGGTACTAAATCACAACATATTTGTAATATGTATGTGGGTTTTCAGTGTAGTGAAAAGTTGAGCAAAACCACTTTCTAAAGTTAAAAAAAAGTATGAAAGTTGTTTTAAAAGTGAATTCTTCTTCGCAGAACAATCCCTTTAAATCCAACTGTAAGTGGGAGAACGTTTCTGCTAAAATAATTTTGGAGGAAATTTCAACGATGGCCTATTTCAGCAAAATCCACCACCCTTGCAACTTTATTCTGAACCCCCTTAACCCTTTGTGGTGAATAAAAACAACGTCGAGTCAAACAGGGTTGTTTGTAATGTGCTGAGCAGTTTTGGGAAGATTTGATAATTCCTTAGCTGTGTCTCACACTTATCAACTAGATATGATCTATAGATGAATGTATATTGTAATTTAAGGTTATTGCGTAAATCCTGGCCTTCAGCTAAGGGGCCATAACCGATTCTCACAAAACTCACAAAATGTTTAGAGGTCGGCAAGTATTTTTTCTAACTATTTGAAGATGATGGGTGGGGAAGGGCAAAGTTTAAGGGGAGTTAATAAAGTGCACGGATGGGATTGTAGGTGTATTATAGGTGTTGCTTGGGCCTATATATAGGTATTTTGATATGTAATATCAGTACAAGGATGAGAAAGTGTATAGTCCGGATGTAAAGTTGCCAGTTGGGTTTTTCTTTCACATGTAATAAGTTTCGAAAGCTTCGAATGGCGAATCTGATGGTGAGGCGGTTTCTACGGCAGTCCGAGTTCGGGCCCCACCCAGACGCTGTTTATTAATTGCGCTTTGCAGTGGCTCAAAGCCGGGTAGGAATTACCGACTGTATCTGCACGGGGGAGATCAGAAACAGAAGGCGAGCACACCACGTCCACCGACGGCAAAGCAGATGGTTTTACTTTAGAAAATCACAAAATGGAGGGGGAGCAGTCCTGGCAGAGCAGGCCTCGTTGTGTGGAATCTGCTTATCGAGAAAAGAAACGATTGCGCACATGTATCCGTAATGATTCCGGAAGTGTCCCCCCCTCAGACTCCGCAAAAGAAAGGCTGCTGTTTCCCCTCTCGAACAGCATTATTTCGAGGCGCTTCTGGAGCGTCGAGGAACAGCCGCCGCACCTCTGCTTGTGAAACTCCCTCTGAAACTCCTCCAGCAGACGCGCCTGCTCTGGCCCTCCCGCCCACACGTCTTAATTGCAATTAGCTGAGAACTCTTTGCCAGAGAGATCTGAGGGTGCGCAGTGCGCGGCGTTCCCTTCCTCGGAGGGCCCGTGTGCTGTGTGACCCCTGCAGTGCCCTCAGCTGTGTTTACGGGTGAGACACATTCAGAACACTTCACCTGCAGCACATTGTCATAGCACCCCGAAAACGTGTGGGGTGTCCCATTTTCATGCAGGATTGTTCTACTGGTAACAAGTTGCTCTCGTTTCCTTTCACAAATCCTAGTACTGGTTACGAGGTTTATTTGTGCGCTTAGTTTATAAATTGAATTTGTTTTACCAGGGCAGCCCTGGGGTCTCATGAAGGCGCTCAGAGGGGTATTAAAAAGCAGGCAGAAGGGTAATCGGCTGCGATGCAGGGCAGATGATAGAAGGTGGGGTCAAAGTGTACTTTAAGTCTGATGTATATCTGCATTTTTTTAAAGTATTTATTTTATTGTTCTGCCGGTTTCACTGGATACAATTTCCTGGTACCCTTGTGGTGACGGAGAGTTTGGTTGTGTCTGCTCCTTCCTGTGACGTGGAAGTTGTCAGAACTCTGGAAAAGTTCGCAAACCTCTCAAAACCAGCCTGAAAACCGTCGACCCCTCAGATATCCCATGTTAATTCGGTCCTAGGCCCACGTGTCCTAAAGCTGCTCTGAGACAAAGGCCTGGGACTGGAAACCAGAGGGTTCCATGGATGTCATCTAGAGGTGGGGGACCTCATGACGCTCTCCACCCTCCCCCCCCCCCCCCATGCACTCAAAGTGTTCAAGTGGGCAGGATAAAAAGTACAGTATAGTTTTGTGATACATTTTGATAACTAAAGCTGAAGTTCCAAAGTGTCCTACGGCCCACAAGTGGTTTGCCCTTATACAGGGGCGTAGTTTCAGGGGGTGTTTGGAGTGGTACATCCCTTAATAAATCTATTTTTAAATAAATAGTTGAGTACAAGTTCTTTCAGCCGGGTATGTTGAGGTGTCTGTCTGATTTCACCAGGAATATTTACCTATACACAGACACAAATGCTCACACACACACACACTCTCCCTCTCTGTTTTGAAATTCCTCAAAAATGTTGGCTTTTTACAAAATATTGTGTTTATCTCTCACCTAGTGCCCCTCCCAATCCGAATTCCTCTCCCCTTCCACTGCCCCATGGGCCCCTCTCATGCAGCCTGCTTGTCTTATAATGTATTTTAACATTATGTGCCAGCCTGACTGTTGGAAAACCTGAAACTTACCCCCACGCTCCACAATCTTACTGACCAAGCCATGCCCCATCTCTTATAAGGTGCTCTTTCAATTCTAGCGGTCATTTCATCCAGGTGGGCCAAATCTCCTTTAGTTAATAGGCAAGATGCTATTTTTTTTAACAAAGCTTCCCTCAAACTAAACCTTCTGGAAGGGTCAACGCTCCTTGAAAATAAATGCCCTGCTGGCAGCACATTTCCAAAAATCTGTGACGGGAACCTAGTGCTGTTCGGATAGTCAGCCCCTGACTACTGAAAGGGCCGCAATATTAAACTTACTGCTGACGTGCATTATATATGAGCCAAATGAGTGTAAATAAAAGCTATATGGAAATGTACAATAGCTTTGTCCGCGTCAAACCCCTGTTGCGCAAAATACAAAATTTAAATGTTAAGGTGTATTCGTAGAGAGGTAAAGCTTTACTGGCACAAATAATGACTTCTACGGAGCGTGCAAAGTTTGCAGAAAAAGAAGTGTACTGTTTCGAAAATGCAAGAATTTTATTTATTTTTGTCAATAGTTTTTAAATCTGCGTAGTAAATTTTTAAAAAGTTTTTCCAAATATTGAGTGTATGTATATACGGCATGATGCCGCTGATCTTTGGTCTGTTATGTTTTTGATGTCACAATTGCTCTGGTACAGCTTTTAAGAGCACTGACTAATTTAAATATTTATTCATTTGAATTGGTCATGAGAAAAAAGAGGAATTTTGTAAAGGGTGTGCTTGTTTTTATAGAAAATGGTCCTAACAAACCTATTTTATTACCATACCTTTTTTTGTCTTACAAATTTAAGAGGGCGATAGATGTGTGTAGAGTTCTGTCACTCGTGTCTGGCTCTATGCCGTCACTTATTTTAATTTTAAAAGTTTTATATAGGGCTACCTTGACCCATAGGTATCGGAGCGCTTTACATACATACTGTGAAGAAAAACAGACGGAAATTGCATTACATAGTAGGCAGGCAGTAAGGAAGCAAAACCAGGGATTAAAAAAATACAGCATGGAAGATAAGGTGGTTAACACAGTCCGATCACCAACTATCCTTGAATGTCAAGAGAGGAGTAAACTCGGATATTGAAGACTAGGTTAGTTGACGTTGGTCACACCCTTGCATGTTAAACTGAGTACAGAAAAAAAACATAGGGATGTAAAAGAAGCGATGCTTTTCATCCATCTTGTGTGGCGTACGAAGACGTGGGCTGGATACGGTCAACGCAAGGCTCGTGTTTCCAGTGATCGGCCTAGCGTCTTAAGAAAGCACAACCTTTTCTGGCTTTTAAGGGCCCTGAACCTGCTTTTTGAGTGTGAACACACATTTCATGTGGGCAGACACAGAACTTCTAAAGCAAAGATTAAATGTGCACGTCCCTCCTAGGGCAGTTAGTGTGGTGTGCCAATGTACAGCAATGCACGCCTAGTTTTACATATACCTCTAAAAAGACATGGATAGCGGGTGCCTACGCAGTACACTATTCTTTAAAAATGTCTCCTTGTTATGTTCTTGTCTGTGTTGCTACCTGAGTTGCTAATCTTGGCACTATGAGATATGCTATGGTATATAGAGTCTTCGATGGCCTCGCTGAAATAAAGGTGAAAGAGGTAAAAAGAAAATCGAAGGAGCTTGTGTTGGGTCTACCACCAACTGAATTGTCTCTTAGTGCCGGAAATCGTTAAATAGCTCATTGCATCAACATCAGAATGATGAAAGCTCGAGTCCCCCTTTCTAGCCTTCAAAGCTGTGAGCTGCAGTAGATGCATAGAAGTGGCCAATGTGAGGTGTGTTGCACAATCTGGATGCATGCAGAAGTAAGACCGGGGTCACAACATGGAAAATCTGCCTGTCACACTGCACAGTAAGTGTTATGGCAATAAAATAAATCTATTCGTCCATTCATAAGCAGTTTCCTTTCTGGTCAACCCTCTCTTACCTCTTCCATGCATCCAGTTGTGTTGTTTTTTTCTGGTGGAAAAGGAATCTGATAAGAGCCACTCACCTGTCCACACACAAGCATCACATGACACAGAGTAAACAAAGGATTAAATCACCAAGGGCGTGGAAGGAGGGCTCCACATGTAAAGTTTTATTGGAAATAGAAAAACTGTTTCTGTGCCAAATGCTCCATGCAGGTCACACCAAGCGGAGCACTGTATGATCTGGTATTTTTGAGTTTGCCGTGGCTGTTGCAGGTACAAGTTGCTTGGTGCCGTCTCCGGTTGTCAGGGACCGCTAAGCACCAGAGATGTATACATTCAATGTTTAAGCGCTGAGGGATTGGAGGGAAAAATAAGCAGTAGCAACACAGGTGAAGCGAAGAGGCAGGCGAAGTGCAGTGAAGAGACGGGCAGAGGTGCAGTGAACAGGCGGGCAGGGGGTGGTGATGAGGAGAGGGGGTGATGACTGCCCTGTGCCCTCAGTGTGTGTTACCTTGTAGACCATGGGTGAAAGCTACTGTGGGGCACTTTAGAAAGAGCTGTCCTGGTGCCAGGGCTTGTTGGGTGAGACTGCCGTGGCCTATCACGGTGGATGAAGCGGGTGGTGGTGCCTCCCAGGGTGCCGTGAGTGAAGATAGTTGTGGTGCAGTGGGTGAGGCCTGCCACGGTGTCACGATTCATGAGTGAGACTTGGCTTGTGCAGCTGGTGAGGGTTCCCAAAGTTCCACAGGGTGCAGTGGGCACACAGGTTTCCACTGGTAATAAGTGGACCCTTCTGTGCAGCAGCTCTGGGTGCAGCACGTGAGGCCTGTGATGGTGTCAGCAGGCTTGTGATGCCTGCCATGGTGCAAGAGGTAAGGATCACCCCAGTTCCAAGGTAGAGTAGGTGAGACCTTCCATAGCTCCAGTGTAGTGTCCGTGCTGTGGTGTAGGCCTTCGGACAGAGTGCAGTGGGGGTAGAGTGCCATCCTATCTTTGTGTGGTGGACTGGATATGCCACTGTGCAGTGGGAGAGGCCTGCTGCTGTGGTGCAGCTGCAGGTTAGGAGTGCCGTGAGTGGTGGCTCTACTGTGCAGTGCGCGCCCTGCCGTGCCTACAGTCAGCAGTGCCATGCCTTGAGGCTCCTGAACTCCTCAGCTCCCGCTCTGCACGGAGCTCATTCACACTCTGCGCGCTCTTCTCCCAAGCCTCTGCTTTTACACAAGGACGCGGTCCCTTTAAGAAGTGGGCGTGGTTTCAGCGGAGCCGAGCGCTGTCCCGGCCAGTGGTGGGTGCGGCTAGGCAGCAGGCGCCGCGCTGATTTGTCAGGCTCGTTAGGCGTGGCCTGGGGAGGGCGGTAGTGTGCGCGCGGCCGGGGGAGGCGCGTCAGTCTGAGCTGGGCGCCCGAAAGAAGCGCGTCTCCTGCCGCAGAAAGCCACGGTACGCCGCAGGAAGGAGGGCACTGCGAGCTTACGCGGACATCACGCACGGTTAAAGAAGCAGGCACAGGCGGGGGAAGAGGAGTCTGTGTCGGGGAGAAAGGAAGCAGCTTCTGGAGGAGCACGCGTACATCACTGGGGTTGGTACGATTCGGAAGCGCTGGGCGACGCCAGAGAGCCAGCTCCAGGAGGCGCTGCGCAGCCCAGAGGGGATCCAGGGAAAGTGAGACCTAAAGGAAAGTTCGCCTCCAGGAAGAATATTGGGAGTTTCTTGCAGCCGATTGCCCACCCTCAATCACATCTCCACGAACAACGTTGGGTGCATCAGGCACGGGGGTGACCCATGGCGCCCACCCCTCGGATCCGCCCTGAGAGGGGGCATCGGAGACCCGCGGTACAATAAGGATCTGTCTAGGCGCGTGGGGCAGGCGGGACGCTCCCGGCACCCTCGGGGGTCCGCCCTGCAGTGGATTTACATGGAATACCCCTGCACACCTCGGATTCATTCGGCCTCACTCCACAGACTCATTGTCTCCATCTCTCGCATTCCACTCCATCCCAGAACATTGCTCATCGCTCCCATCTAGCGCCCGGAGGCAGGGCATTCTGAAGGTGGGCGCTGCTCGCATCCATTTATCGTCTGCTGCGGTTTGACGCTGCTGGCCTCCGACCACGATTTGCTTTGGCTGCCGGATGCAGGTGTAAAGTTTTCGGGTGGTGGATTCGCCGCGCCGCCGGAGGAGCCCGTGGAATTGTTGGGATCTTGGTGCGCTTGTGTTTTGGGGCTGCCTGGACCATGCCCGGCAGGAGGATGTCCTGCTGCCTCTGGAGGTATCTCTTTGGGGTCGTGCTGGTGCTGTGCAGGGTGGCCCTTCCCTTGGCTAAGAACCTGGAGGCGGTGTCTTGGAGTTCTCGCAACCAGAAGTAAGATTTCACGTTGTCCCTCACCTCAGGGTCCGCTGCGCTGCCGCGGCCCTGTCCATACTAATATTCCCGGCACTACAGTGATCATGGCTTCTGGGGTCTGTCCGTGCACCCCTCTCAAGGTTTTCAGCGCACTCGACCTCTTAGTTGGAAAGCGCCTACTTCACCACTTAATGAAAGCGCCTACTGGTGGAGTGCAAAGTAATTGAGCAATGCCGTGTTTGCAGCTCAGGTGTGTGTGTGTGTGTGTGTGTAGGGGGGGTTATTTGAACCGAGGCTAGGGACGCAGAAGCTTCACTTATAGTCGGGGGAAACGTGGCATCTTTCACACAATAGAGTAGCGCACACACTTGTGGGGGCGGCGGGGTGGCCCTCGGGGTCCAGACATGGAGATCGGTTACTTTAGGTTGTGCGCTTTGTAAGCATTGCTGTTTGCCACTATTACCACAAAATAACTTACGCCAGGAAGTGCTTCGAAGCCCTTCATTTAACACCTTCACGTAACGCAGACTCTCCCTCAGTATTGTGTAACGCCCGGATGATGCGCCTTAGAAAGCTGATAACCGGAGCGCGCTAACCCCGGCGTAATGCAGCTTATGTACCCTTGGTCGAATGTCACCCTCTGAGCTGTCTCGGCGGCCCTATTCCGTTCGGCCTCTTCCAGCGCTATACTCCCATAAGTGCGAGTTCGTTGTTGTGTTTGGGCGGAGTAAAGGCCGACGGAGGCCTGCATTCTAGTCCCAGTTGTATTATTGGGTGTAATGCAGCTTTTGTACCCGAGGTCGGGTGTCAACTCGCTGAGACATCGCGGGGGCTTCTTTCTGTGAGTCCGCTTCTAGGGCATGGAGGGCCTGGCTGGAGACCTTCTCTCTAAGAAAGGAGCTCTGCATACCCTCTCCAGGGTCCCATCCTGCTCTTCCCGCAGTCACCCACCGGGTCGAGGTTCGTGTACAAGTCACGAGGCGCTAGTGAATGTCACGCGGACCACACCTTGTTTCCACAGGCTGAGATGCAAACGCTCCCGTGCCTTTGTAGTTTTTTGTTATATTCACGAAAGCAAAATGCGGATCATTGTGTGTGCTCCTTGGAGCACCGCCTCCTGGCATACGCTAGAAACGAGCCCTGTTATCTTGTACATCTCACCCGCGGGGCGAAGGGGGCAAATAGGTGGCGGAGAGCGAGGCCCTCTTCCGCGGGTTTGGTCCGAAGGGAGTAAATGTCCCAGTATTGGACGGTAATCTTCTTTGCATCAGCAGCTCCACTTCTTTAAGATGGTCAGATAGCGCCAAGAGGCGAACCACTCTCTGCCCTCATGTCTACCTCATCGGTGTCGCTGCGCCCTTTCATAGGCGTACCGTGCCCTGTTTCTCACCTCAACCCTCGGTGAGATGCTTCTAAGCGCTGATGCCAGGGCACGCTTTGGGCAGTTATGCGGAGGAGTATTGGCGTGGGCAAGAAAGGGTAACACGGCAAAGAGGCCTTCGGTGAGCGGCGGTGTATAGGTGTATAGGTGCCGGGCCGGCAGCGGCACTCCCGGAGATGGCACCGGCCCTCCAGGCCGCAGGCTTGTGTGATGGGACTGCAGCTCTGGTTGTTAGGTGGGCCGGGTACACGTCAGTGACACGCATGGGCCAGGCGCCTCCAGGCCGTTCTTGGGCACGGGTCAGGCTGCAGGGATGTATCTCATCTACCACTGGGTGCGTTTTTCATACCGGGCTGTCAATTATCGTAGGCTGTCTTGGCCGTGCGGCTTTGTGCCCTCAGCCCCGGTGCCACCTCGGGAAGTTGTGGAGAACTACACAACTCTATAAATGGGGGGGCTAGATGTTTGGCCCACTTAGTTTCTAAGCGCTATGTGGAGGCTGGGCGCTAGAATCCACCTGCACGTCCACCTGGGCTGTCGTGGCCGAACCTCTTCCACCGTTACCTGTGAGTGGCGGGCCTTTGTAGCGCCTCGCGCTTTCACGCGCTGTGCTGCGATGCTGCTGCAAAACCTTTTACGCTGTAGTTATACTAGCACGTGAACCGAGAGTGCGGGGTCTTTGAAACGTTATGGGGATCTATTTTCAATTTTAGAGGTTCCATTTTCCTTCCTGGCCGCCCCAATAATCGTTTAAACTGCCCGGTCGCATCTGCGTTCACAGGGCAAAGCTCGTGGTTGTGTTTGAGCGGAATGTAGCGGAAAGGCCGCGGATTTCTGCGGCCTCGCCCGGTTTCATCATTGGGTGTCTTTGTATAGTGCCGGGGTATCCTGCTTCAAGGCGCAGCAGAGATCTGTCCGAAGAAGGGGTGTGTGTAACTATAGTGAGTACTTTTCTCAAGTCGAGATGCTGCCTTCTCCATGCCCCGGTGACGGGTGTAGGCCCCGTCCCATCTGTAGGGAGGCCGGGGCACCGTAGGAGAAGTGTACCGTCTTCATCTCTGAAGCGTTTTTTTTTTTTTAAATATCAGTAAACTAGTTTATTAAATTAGTTTTGGCAACTGTTTCCCGTCGCCTGGAGCTCGTGTTTGGCTTTTGGGGACTGCCCATGAGGGACACGCTCCGGGCGATGGCCCCCTGTTGCCCCCGCGGTCCGCACCCGAGCCTGGGTCACACCACGGCTCTGCGTGCGTCTTGCGCGAGTTAGCAGGCTTCCCCAAATCTTCGTCGCCTTGCGTGCGTCGGTGACCTGTGGTCTCCTGTGGCGTGAGGGACATACATGCCAGGGATAACACAGCAAAGATACTGTCTGCAAGAGGAACTTGTACCAGTGCGAGACACAGAGAAACTCCGCTGCCGCAAAGGTGTGAGGCCTCTTATGGGGTCTGGAGAAAAACAAAACTTGTTGGACAGGGCAGGGCACAGCAAACCTCCTGCCCCCTGGCCGCAGAAGAACTTCTCATGGGCACTTTGATGCCAGCCGGAGGCAGGATGTGGCCGATTGAAAGAACCTACCAGAGCGCACCCTTCAGAGATGGCGGAATGCATACGCAGCTATACCATCAGAAGCGGCCCTCCCTGTGCCAGCCTTCCGCCCCGTGCCTTAGAGGGTCTGACCCGGAACCCTGCGGGGGTGAGGTGTGCCAATCTCGGGAGACTCCCCTTGGACCCGCCACATTTGCCACCCCGTACTTCAAGTTCGTCCGTTGTTTTATAATCTGGCTGTGCCTTCCTCTGTATAGATTCAATCGATACATGTACTGCTCACGTGCGGCGCTCGGATGGGTTCTAAGCTCCACTCTTCCTAAAAGAGCCCGTATTCCCCGAGCAGAAACGCACGTTTTCAGAGGACAGACTTCCCACGTCCCCTTCAGAGAGGTCTCCGTTGCGCTTTCGTTCTTTTGTAACCAGTTAAGAGAAACAGGAATTGTAGCTTTTTCCCCCGCGTCTCTTGGTGCAGAGTTCGTGCAAACAAAGGCTCGGCTTCTGCTAGTCCGGTCTAAAAATACAAATATTCCGGTCCTGACCCCCTTTTCTGGCCAGCATCGTCTGCGCACCGGTGGGCTCGCCACGGACTCCCTCGGTCCAGCCTGGCATGTTACAGACCAACAGGAGGACACCTTTTTATATACCCTCCTTCTCATTTTTTAGCCTTCTATGTGAGACTTTAATCTGCTGTGTTCTGTATGGAATCTCGTGTCCCTCGGAATATGTCCTGCCCACCTGGTTGTCAAAACAACAATTGATGGACAGAATGCAGAACAATGTCATACATTCACCCCAGTACAGAGATCAGTACAGAGGTTGTCCGCAGCACAGATGGATAATTGAGACTTAGAAAGGCCTCTGGGTATTAAAATGTCAGAGGAACGGAGGTCACATTGAAGGCAGCAACTACTCCCCAAACTTTGCCCTCAGAATGTCTGATCTTGGGCAACCGTGTAAGATGCACTGCCCAGAATGTGTCCCGCTTCGCCCCCAAGCCCTGTAGAGCGTAAATGTTGCACTGGGCTGGTCATGAGGGAGGGCTCTCTGGCCAATGAGGCGAGGTCCGCTCTACGACCAACACTCCGGGGAAATGTGACAGTTACTAGACGTCATGCCCCATCAATGAATCTAATGGGTGTAATGTGTGCCAAGGCCCTCCCTACCGCCTTCACCCAGTAATGCACGCCGTTCAGTGCCCCCCAGCGAGCTGTGGATTCTCTGTCGCCCACACCGTGAGCGCTGCGGTTTCGTACCCTTATAATGTCTGAAAGGCCCCTCAAGGCACACTGATGGCGGCGTGTCTGTACCCCATGTAGGTACCCCCTTCACGAGATGTGCCTGCCCAAGCCCCCCAGTCAGCTTGTGGCCGCCTGGTAACTTTAATGAATGGATTCCACCTTCTGTCCTCTGCAATTGTTTGAAACATGAAGTATTATCCTTGGGTGGGTCTGTAAATAACCAAAGCTTTCGCCACCACGACCCTTTCTTAATTAATAAACCTCTCCTTTTAGCAGCCATGTTTGTTCGGGGTGAGTCTGGCTTCATGACGTAAAACGATGCGGCCTAAATATAAGTAACCGACATCAGACAGGCTGTGGGTCTGGCCATGCTTTTGACTTTCGGACAAAGGA
This sequence comes from Triturus cristatus, assembly GCF_964204655.1. NCBI lineage: Eukaryota > Metazoa > Chordata > Amphibia > Caudata > Salamandridae > Triturus > Triturus cristatus. The sequence continues at coordinate 1,059,256,152 of NC_140588.1, read as the reverse complement.
AAAACACACTGCAGTGAACACCAAGTGGCCTTTCAGTATAGAATGCACATGTGATAACTTTGTGTAGTTTGGGGGTGTAGAGTAGCTCTTCGTGCATTGCAATGGTAGCACCCCTTAAAAGGAAGGCTAGACTAAACAGCCAATAGGGTGTAGAGAGAGAGTACACCTCCTGGCGGAGCCAATGGCCTCTCTATATATAAATTAAAGATTTGGTAACACTATGTATTGCAGACAACTGCTTCGTCAAGCCAGACCTAAAAAATAGGGGTGAGGGCAAAGGTCGAGAGGACACTGGCCTTCTGTGCTGCCTATAGACATTCGGATATGTTCGTTGGCAAGATGCCTTGATTTATTTGAAAGTTTTCTGTAGCGCAAACATGACCCATCAGGGTATCGCAGCGCTGTACAAATAGTCAAGTCATACAGGGAAAAATGCCAAACCGAATAAGCAAATATCCTATCCCAGCCTTGCTCCTGGGCGTGGCTGTTCTAGCTTTAATGTCACAGTAATTGGTGGGTGGCCCCTCATGAGCCCCCTGGCCCCTGAAGTCACTTTAAAATAGTTTCCTTGTACGGAGAGAGGAAAAGTGGGCGCTGATAGCAGACTGCTCCGTGCAAGACAGGCTGATTATCTTGTCAAGGTTAAATGAAATGCCTCCTTGTATTTCCTCTTTGTGGGCTGGGGGCTCCCCCGAATCCCCCCGGACTCTCTAATCCGGCCCTCTATCCACTTAGTGGTTGAATTTCTGAACTGCATAAGTAGTTCCTTTTTTATATTCAAATGTGCCTTTTCCGGCGCTCGCTCGCGTCAGTGGCCTACTTATTGCAGGAGAAAAGGGGGGTCTTTTAAAAATATATATTTCTTCATGTGTAGTGAAGGGGGGTGGTAGGCGTGGGGGACCTTCCTTACAGTGCAGGGTCATTAGGGGGGCTTGCACGAATTCCACCCATGTCCCACTCACTGCTCCAAATGGTTTGTTGCAAAACGTTTATTTCAATGGTAGCTTTGACTTAAATTTTCTCTCCGCTTACAACGGGGCACTGGAGTGAGCTGCCAAATTGAAGTAAATCTGTAATGTGGGAAGCCTTCCACGCACCCAGGAGCTTTAGTAATCGCGATGCAGTAAATTAAAACCTTTACTGATGAAAAGAACACGTGGCAAATTTAAAAACAAATGATACAAAAGCACTCCGGAGAAAAATGCAAGAATAAAAGTGGCAGTGCATAGTAAGTGTAAATGGAGGGGGGGGGGGGGGGGGAATAAAATAACCCGTTCCAAGTGTTCAAACAGTTAAGATACAAAAGCGCGCGAGAGTCAGGAGAACTCTATAGTAATTATCCATATTGGTGTCAAACATACAAGAATAAAAGTGTCAGTGGGTAGAAAGTGCAATGGAGGAGGGGGCCATTTAGGTAGGGGTTCGGGCAGGTTGCGCACAGACTTTAAATGGCTTCTCCGCAGTGATGCATGTTAGCGCCACTCTTACTTACAGAACTTTCTGCGTGCAGGTGCAAAGTGGGACATTGCACAGTATAAGGCTATAAGCAAAATAGATTCTTCTGGCGCCGCGTGCATGGGGTGAGCTTTGTTCTGGGGCCCACGGGCCCAGCGCATCTTTCGTGGATGAGAGGACAAATCTTAGCGCTAAAAATCTGGATTTTACGCAATCTTTGATGGACCCAAGAAGAGAGCTCTGTGGAGTTTGGGACTTGTAGTTGATGCACAGTCTCGGGTGTTTCCGCTTTGGGAGCGTCCCTTGTCTGGCGCCCACGGTCATAGCTTTGTTTGTTTGTGAGTTTAAAAGCATTCTGGGTAAGCGTGCTTCCCAGAGGGTGCGAGTTCAGCGTCTCTGAGGCCTCCCTTCTTGCGTGGGACCGACGGTGCGTTTGCCTGTCATTCTGGATCTCTTTCCAAGTTTGTACTTAATGTAGGGGGGGGGGGCAGAATTCTTAAGGATGACCTGTACTTGAGAAGGGGGCTTTCCCTGGCTCCTGTCGTCCTAACGCGAAGCCAATTTGTGCAGGTGAAGTGTTCTGTGGGGGGTGGCACGAGGTGGAAGACTTCGCTCTGGGCTTGTTCAGAAAGAGGCTTCGCTTTGAGGAGGGACCATGACACCCCCCCCCCCCCCCCCCCCAGTTGGATATAGTCCATCTAAAATCGCGGTGCTGCTGCTCCCAGAAATGGAGAACAATATTTCCTAATAGCTGCGGGCAGTAGTCCTCCGTCTGGAGGCATAGTGGGGTTCACGTACCCCGAGTGTAGTGGGCAGACTTGATATTTGGGGATATCACAGGTGGGCACAAACCCGCTGTAGTGGACAAACCTCACACTGGTTCATGGCGCGAGGTGGGGTCACATTCAGTGTGGTGCACAGACTTCACGTTTGTGGACAGACATCACATTGGTTGATGACGCGGGGTGGCTTCACACACTAGTGAACAGACCTCACTGGTTGATGCTGTGGGGTAGGCGCACACACTGTAGTGAGCAGAACTCCCATTTGTTGGTGCCGCAGGGTGGGGGCACACACAATGTTGTGGACATACCTCACTGTGGTTGATGCTGCGAGGTGGGAATACACACGAGTGGACAGACCTCACATTGGTTAATGCCACGGGGGGGCCATTCACTTCCACTCTCACTAATGGACATCTCGCATCGGTTGATGCCATGGGGTGCACCATTGCTCACTCTCTCCCACTATGGACGGACCTCACATTGGTAGATACCACGGGGTAGACACTCACACTTACACTGTGGACGGTTCTCACACTGGCAGATGCCCCAGGGTGGGCACCACCACAGTGTAAGTAGACAGACCTCACATTGGTTGATACCACGGGGTAGACACTCTCTTTTTCCCACTGTGGACGGACCTCACATTGGTCGATACCACGGGGAAGACACACTCTTCTCTTCCCCCCCCCCCCCCCCACCCCACACTGTAGACGGTCCTCACACTGGCTGATGCCCCTGGGTGGGCACCGTCACAGTGTAAGTGGACAGACCTCACATTTGGTGATCTGGTCATGTCTGTGCGCACACCGTGTGCTTGAGTCTCCCCTTTGTCTTCTGCGCTTGGGGATGCCAACTCGGACGGTGAAACCAATGTTCCCTCTGAAGGTTTTGTCTTGATAAGAAAGTTTTCTCTCCTGCATTTATTTCACGTTTAGTTATTTTGATGCTTTGAGTAACAAAACGGGCCTTGGGCAAAACGTTGACGTTCCACAACATTCAGGACACATTCTAAATAATGTACTTTCACTGAAATACGTGCTGCCTGCTGGCAGCGTTGGTGCAAAACTCTTCTAGAAGTTATCCAAAGTTCCACATACGTTATTTTTACTAATCGAGGGGCGCGAGCGGCCTCACTCTGAAAGGGGTGTAAATGCTCTCTGCACGAGGCTGTTTCGTCCAAACATGAAACCGCAGCTACGTCCAAGTGGTCGGTTGCTCCTACCACCTACTGGGGCAGTAGTCCAGGGACCGGCTGTACTGCCCGGTTACACGTGCTCCAGTGGGTGAGAGGCCGGACTGTCCTGTTAAAAGGAGGTGCGCCGGACTGTCCTGTTAAAAGGAGGTGCGCCGGGTGGCCGTCCGCGCAAGAAGCGCCAGTTCTCCACCAAATAAACCCATGTTGAAGGGTTTATATTAAAACGGCATTCCACCGGAAAGATTGTGGAGCGGTGCATAGAGATGTGTGTCACTCTTAAATGTATCCCATGTCTGGGGTTCTTATACTCTATAGAAGTATAAGGGCCTTGTGGGCACACGCGGATTAAAAAACCTTCTTGTTAAGAACTATCGATTTTACTTCACATGTGAAAGTGCTGCAGTCGGGCAGAGCCGTGCAGGGCGCACTCCTCCCCCACCTTTCATCGGCCTGTCCAGCAAGTGCCGAGGATCACTAAGTGAGCGTGCACTTTTATCACGAGCGCCGGTGATGGTCACAAGTGTCAGTAGTGCCACATGTGGGCAGGAAGCGTCGCCGTGCTCTCCTCTGACAATACATGCGCTTGGATTTTATGCCATGAGAGCGGGTACCTGGTGGTAGCTCTCTCTCGTGCCCTCGTGAGGCCTGTACCCAAAGACTTCACCCTCTCGTGGAAGTGGTCCTGCCGTGCTTTTAATGTTTTATTTATTGCCTGTACAGAGCGGCGTTTTACTTTACTGCTCGTGGGAGAGAAAGTCATAACATACCGAGGGCAACAATCCGGAAGCGCCGGTGCAAAGACCTCCAAATCAAGCGCCTAAAAAGAGGCACAAGAAAGCAGGCGCCATAGGAAACTGGACCTTCTTTTCACTTAGTGAAAATCTGCATTCAACAGAAAAGTGCACCTCTGCCAGTCCCCTCCCTCTCACGCCCGCTTGTGTAATAACTGCACACCATGCCACCATGAAGCATAAATGCCAGTTTACAAACCAACCTCAAACAACCTTAGCATAGCCTCAAAACATCAGGATACCTCATCCCCTTCACTCAGCAATTCTGCCCCTTACCGTGCCTCATTCCTTCCCCGTCCAATGACTGTTCTCCATCCATTCCCCATTACCGTGCCTCATTCCTTCCCCATCCAATGACTGTTCTCCATCCATTCCCCAATCTCTCGCCCCCTCCCTTCCTCAGCTCCGTTCCCTATTGGGCTCCCTTGGTACCCCAGGAGTCCTTACTCTGACTGCAGGAGGCCCTCTCTTGCTGTATTGACCGACCAGGAGCTCCACCCAGGGGCGTCACGTAGATTGGATATGTGGCGTTAATGTCACTAGGTCGTCATGGGAGGGGGGCGCAAGTTTAGTCATTCGTATATTTTTTTAAATTTAGTTCACTTTAGGCACCCCAATGTTGACTTGTAATTTGTGGGTCCTGAGAGAAGTTAATTTGTGTAAATAATGTGGTTTGGTCCAGGGGAGAGTGGGTCGGTTTGGTCCAGGGTCAGTTTAATAGACTCCTCCCCGCACTCCATCCTTCTGGGGTCCATAACCTACCCAGCCTTGATGGATGGCGGGACCCCCGCCCTGTGTTGTGCTCCTATTATACCCCCACTGAGGATCGCTGCTCGATTAAACCTGCGTTTTTAAAATATTTGTGGCGTCTGCAGCTTACAGATGTGGGGCAGGGTCACTTCAGTGGGCAGGGAACTGTGGGGAAGCACCTCTTTCGCTTGAACTCTTTTTAGACAGGTGTGCGAGTGCAAGCCACTTTCCTTTTACTGAAACCAGGAGTCCCCGTGGCTAATACCCTATAAACATCACAGGCCGCCGGAGAACTTTTATTACCCGCAGGTTAGAAAATTACTGCTTTCCTGTGAGGGCGACAAGGGACTTGTGTGCCTGCCGGCGCGAGCATCGGCCTGACACACACACACACACACGCGCGCACACACGTGTGCACCAGCAGGCTCGAGCATCGGGCTTGACACGCACACATCTACGGCTTGTGACACATACGTGTGTACCTATTAGCTCGAGCAGCAGGCTTGTGACACGCACGCGCCCACCTGTAGGCTCGAGCAGCAGGCTTGTGAGGCACGCACGTGTGCACCTACTGGCCCGAGTAGTGGGCTTGTGACACCTGTGCGTCTGCTGGCAGGAGCAGAAGGCGTGTGACTGTACGTCTGTGAACAAGCCTGCTACCACTCTATCCTGTGACTGTTTACATGCATTGTGGCTGCATTGACTTGTGAGCCTGCCAGTGGGCACTCTAGCACATGGCTGTGTGCATGCCTGCTGTCTCTCTAGCTTGTGACTCAGTGTCCCTGTTGACTGTGGGCCTATGGTTGTGCCTGTTGGCCACTGTAACTTGTGGCTGTGGGGCCTGTATGCATGTTGGTGACTATCTTGTGAGTGTAGACCTGTGTGCGCATGCGTTGGCCACTCCACCGGGGGTTGGCTAGTTCTGCAGTGTGCCTATTATCCACTCCTGCTGCTGGCGGTAGATTTGTGTGCGCCTGTTGGCCACAGCAGTTGTGACTCTAGACGTAGCAAAAAGATGTTTGGGCCTAGAAGAAGCCACTCCTTTCCTAGCGCTTAAATAACCCTGCCGACTTCTAGTGCTACAGAATATAAAGTTTATACGAATCTGCGTTCTTTTCAGCACGCTTTACGGCCAGGACCAAAAGGCCTCCCTTCACATACCAGTGAACGCCTGGCCCTTCAACACGGAGGAAAGCTAACGAGACCTCACAGACCAGACACGAGAAGTCTTTGTGAATCTCAAGGGCTGAAACACGGGGGGCTGCGCACAGATGTAGCGCGACCTACAGGGCTCTGGGCCCAACCCAGCCTTTCATCCTCGCGAGGTAGGTGCAAACCGCAGTCATGCGTGTACATCTGCATGTTCCAATTGTGGAACCCGGTAGGGACGCGTCTCCGACGTTCACACTTCAAGTGTCGATAAGAAGAGCAATGCAGAGCAATGGCGGCCCAGATGAAACCACCGCGTGGCCGCTCCCTCTGTGGTATAAACGCCCCCGCACTCTTTACACGCCGAAGACCCTCGAGCTGAGAATAAAATGCTGTTTGATCTTGTCATTCCCACTTAGGGACCATTGATAGCTATTACTGTTAATCAATTTACATACCCTAAAATTAACCGGCATTAGTCAAGCGTGAAAGCAGCCGCGCACGAAGGCCGCAGGCAAAAGAGGCCCGCGCATGGATTCAAGTCAAGACGGGTTCCAAGGCCCATCTGTGAATTTAAAGCACGAGCGAGCGGGGGAAGCGGCCTCCCGTGAGCAGCAGTCTCCAGAAAACCCCCGGGGCTGCCTGTCCGTACCCCCGGGGCTGCCTGTCCGTACCCCCGGGGCTGCCTGTCCGTACCCCCGGGGCTGCCTGTCCGTACCCCCGGGCTGCCTTTTCATACAGTATCACTTTGAGTACTCCCTTGATAGCCACAGCTTTTTATGGCAGATTGGTCAAACTAGAAAAGTATGTTGATGGTGGAACGATGGTGTGCCCTATTTGAAGTATATAACGCCACCTAAGTGTGGGGGAAGGAGGCGCGTCCTTTTGTTATTATATCCCCTCACACACCCTGGTGGTGTCATGCTTCAGCATCGGGACACCCCGGCGCCTAGAAGTCAGGGTGGGCTCGACCGTTATTTCAGGGAGCGCTTACTGAGATGATATTTGGCCAGGGGGTTAAAGATTAAAAATCAATGTCAGACCCCAGTTTCCCTTCATTCTTGGGTCTGGCACTGATAGTAAAAACAAGAACTCGGGGTTTCTAGGGATACTATGGTCCTAGGACCATAGGGTCCTAGAAATAATGGTCGAGCCCACCCTGACTTCTAGGCGTCGGGGTGTCCCGATGATGAAGCATGACACCACTAGGGTGTGTGAGGGAATATAACAAAAGGACGTGTCTCCTTCCCCACACTTGGGTGGTGTTATATACTTCAAATAGGGCACACCATCCATCGTTCTACCATACTGTTCTAGGTAGCCACACCTTTTTATGGCAGACTTGTCAATCAAGGGAGTACTCACAGTGACAGTGTTAACCCACAGGAGGGTGTACTCCCTCAGAGTTCCTCTCGGCCCCTCACCAAACAAGGAATCCTTCCTTGTAAGGTATGTGAATTATGCCTGTCCGTACCCCCAGACTGCCTGTCCGTACCCCCAGACTGCCTTTCCAAGTTGGGTCCTGTGTAGAAGGGTCACTCCCTGCCCTGCCGGCCTGTTTACAGAATCATAGTTTCTAGTTTCGGTGAGTGTCCCACAATTAATATTTGTTGTAAGGGGGTGTTTTTCATTCTGTGCCACACACCTTTTTACCACAAGCTGCACATAAACTCGTGCGTAGGTTTCTGTGGAGGCCTTGCACAGGTGGGGGTGAAGTTCGGTGTGTTGGTGGGTGGCAATGATTAATTCGTAAAAAAGTAAGTGGGGGGGAGTGATTGCCAGGGTGCCCATCTGGTGGCCTCCCAGCTTTCACCACCCATTGCCCCCGTTGGCTCTGCAAATGAAGGTAACACAACTGCTAACCATCCCGCTCGAGTGTGACAAGTCACTGTTCTAGGCCACGTAAAGCTATAATAAATATTTGACTTGCAGGTATTTTTTTTTTATTGTATATTGACTTATTGTTACGCTCCTATCCGAATTAGACAGACAGCGCCACCGTGTGGGGACTGTCACTAGAACCAGTGCTGACATTTAATTGCCGGTGCCCAGCACCGGAAACCACCAGCTCAAATTGAGCACTGGTGGGTTGGTTTCTGATTTCTGGCATAGATGTGGTTGTAGTGGTGCATTGTAGTTATCTGGACCTTAATCTCGCAGCATCTCTGGGTTTTCTGTTGCTGATGGGCAGATTTTTTTTTTTTTTTTTTTTTTTTTTTTTTTTTAAACCGGTTTAGTTTTTTTTTCTTCTTGTCCCTTACTCGAGAAACACTGTCTGTTAGACCCTTGGAGGTGTTCTGAACTGTAGTACACCTACTTTATTGATCTGATTAAATATTGGAATGTCCATAGAAAACCCTCACGGGGGAGATTGCAAGAAAAAGCTAGAAACCAAGATGAAAAGATTAAGGGCAAATGGGAGATGTAAACCTAGACGTGGTGCTGCTCACCCTTCTCCCTGCCCTGCCAATGCCAACCCAGTAGTTTTATGTTGCCAGGGCCGAATGCTATGTGTGCGCACCCCTATCTCTGTCAGCAGGGCTTGTTTGAAGGCAGCTGCAATCTGGCGCCCTCTTGTGGGGACTTCTGTAGGTAGCAGCAGCCAATGTTCTGCATCAGACCCAGAGTCCCGGAAAGGCATTTCTCTCTTTACTGTCAACCAGGTTTCTTTTCACTGCAGCCAAAATTCTAGCCTCTGCGGATGATACCCAGTTGCTGTTTACCTGGGGGAAATCTGAGTGCTCCACTTCCATGGCTAAAATCAGTTTTTCAATGGCTTTCCTCAGCACAGCTTCAATGCAATGAGAAGTCGGAAATTCTCCTTTATGGGACCCCCCCATCCCCCAATTTCGAGAATCTCTCTGACCAGCGGAATTTCCCGTGCCTGCCTCATTGGGGCAACCTGCAAAAAACCTTTGGGGGCCAGCTTTGGGCTACTTAAAATTCTTAGTAAATTTCTCCCGCTTTTCCCCAGAGCAGCTAAGGAAACAGTGATTCGGGCCCTGGTACTTTCTCGGCTCGACTATGCTAATGCTCTGTATACCGGTGTGCCCGGCTACCTTCTTCGGAAACTGCAGCCTGTCCAGAATGCTGCGGCACGACTTGTGTTCAACATCCAGATGAGAAGCCGTGTTCTGCAGCATCTGTGTCTTCTCCACTGGCTGCCGGTGGCCAATCGAGTCCAGTTTCAAGCATTGACTGGTCCAGCGCGCTCTGCATGCCCTCGGCCCCTCCTACCTCCAGACGAGGTTTTAGTCTTACACCCCCGCCAGACACCTTCGATCTTCTTCTCAGCTCTTAGCCCATATCCCTCGCTTCCGGCATCAAAAGTGGGGGCAGCTCACTTGCGGTCAGAGCAGCTAGGGCCTGAAACTCGCTTCCTCTGGCTCTCTGCAGAATTCAGAACTTCTGCCCATTCAAGAAAAAACTGAAGTCCCACCTTTTTGACTAACTCGCCCCCACTTCCCTGCGTTTATTCTTTCTCTCTTTGGGTTCACGCTGGGACTCTCCTCGGAGTATCTGTGCGCGGTACACAATTAAATAACATAACTGTTCAAAAGTTACTAAAGATGCAGCAAAACGCATGGCCGACCAGAAGGCTTTGTTTGCAAAGGTTGACTAAAATTGTTTTTGCTTATTATTACATGTGGGTGCTCAACTGGTACCAGTGGGGTGCAACCAAAACCTGGACAATGTTGAAAAGTATGAAAATCACAAATTAATGAAGTACTCCTATCCCAATGTGCGCATTATGCTGCAGAATTTGACTTTTACTGCGGCATAATTTATTCTATCGCATAGTTTGGCCGTCTCCCTGCCGCATAATTCCAGCGGCCCAGGTTCTAATGAGTAATGGGGCTAATTGGGGGCTCCCCACAAGAGCGTTGTCATGAATGTACATTCGTCATCGGCGAATGTCATTGTGAAATAAAACACTCCAGACAGATGAAAGGCGTGGCCTATTCCACCAACCTGTGGTCTGCTGGTTTCACGGAGCCCTCAGCAGCAGGTGCATTGACGCTGTCGTAGTAGGTGGTGAAAGTTCAGATTAAAGACGAATTAGCGCTTTGAAGGACTTCTGCCCGGCTCTCCCTTTGCCCCCGGCGCCAAATGCCTCCCTGACAGATTTTACTGCCCGCACCCAAGGGATAAAGAGATTCCTCGATTGTCTTTACTTTTAAGAAAAAAAAGTCTTTGGAATATTCCTTAGAAAGTAGCCCCAGCCCCCCACCCTGCGTAATTACTGATAAGTATTCCCTAATCCCTCCTGGCATTTTTAATCAGGCCGTTTTACTCTCATTTCAGTGTTTGGGTATGCAAGAAATCCCTCGCGTCGTCGCGTGACCTCCCTCCCATAGTCACGTGACCGCCCTCCAATCTTGTATTGGGTTTGGGATGATCGGTAAGGGCAGGCGAGATGTAGGGTGCCTGTCTACTGAGCAATTTAGTACCGGCTGTGGGGGTCACCAGACCTAAAGATGGGCCTTTCCTAGAAAGAGTCACCAGGAGGCCCCTAGCCGAGGTCAGGAGGCCGTGTGCGAGCCCCTTGCGCATGCCCAGACATGCTGCTGAGGAACAGACCTGCCATTCAAAGGAGGCCTACCCCGCTCCCAATAGCGCCTCCTCCATTTACACACTGATCTCTGCAAATCGCTTCAATGCCCTGCCAATCAAACGATGGCCGATGTTAGCCCCGCCCCTAAACCCAGCTGTGCCACTCACATACTGGCGTGATAGTCCTGGTTCTAGTCTCAGCGCTGCCCCAAATCCCAGCTCTGTGATAGCCGTTCTATCTTTCACACTGACCTATACCCCCCCCCCCCCCCCCATCTCCCCATCTTTCTAATCCCTGGCAGACCCGACCCTAATTCCAGCGCTCCCTCTTACGCCATGACCTATGACCGATGAGTTTCTATTTACCAAAAATAGAAACACTTACAAATCTCCCTGGATTTGTTTTCCTTTTTATGTTTTAAACTCCTGCCGCAGAATTAACTTTGTCACTTCTAAGGGTGACCCCCCACAACCCATGACCACTTCATCGGATTCTCTCACTACCACCTGCAAAAGCGCACTTTAACAGTTGCGTACCCGATCTCCAGACTCCGCTTTTTCACGCGTGTCTGTCTATTTAACTTTTTGTCTGTTCTGATTGGGGGCTCTCTCTAGATGTGGGGCTCAGGCAGCCCCAGAATCTTCGTGGTCCTGCCTGACTGCCTTGGTGATGGAGCCTCAGTCATGGGGTTCAAGGTTTTCTAGGGGCCGGCTGGTGTGGCAGTACGCGGCCCCTTTAAGACCCGGCGGCTCGCTGCCGCCGATGTAGGCCGCATCCTCACGGGGCCCTCCTGCCGCGGTGCCCTACATTTCTGCTGCCATTAGCAATCATGCTGACATTCAGGCGCTGGAGCAAGAACTCCGGGCCCGTTTCCTGTTCCATATCGGCGCATGAAAGGACACCTCCTATTTGCTGGGTAAACCCCTTGTTTGTTGAGCACTTCTGACCCCTGAACTCGGAGTTTTCCCTTCTTAATGGGGCTGGCTAACAGCGTGGTGTGTTTGCGGAGGGCCATTTCCCATCTGTTTTTTCTCATGTTTGATTTTTACCAACAGGATTGTGCAAATCCCTTTTTCTGTTGGTAAATTGTGGTGTTTAGATACAGGCCTCGGATTCCCTCTGCCACAAGGCGCTGCCTCGGGCGGACGAACAGTCGCCCAGCTTTGGAATATTATTAGCATTGTAGACAAACCTCAGACTTAATGCAGACGGAAGTATTCTCGCCCAGAAGAGGAGGAGGCGAAGCAGAGTTTTCAGTCTGGCTGTGGGGACTGGCGAGAAGAAAACTGCAGGGGCCCAAAGTCTGTGGGGGTTTGTGTCCCTCCACTCAGGGGCCCATTGGTTGTGCACTTAAATGCTGAGTTTGCATAATCTCGAGACTGCGTGGGCTCGGCTCCACATCACGTCTCTCCCTTCCATCACCACACGTCTTTAGTTCGTTCTTGCATGTTTTTTCACCCCTGCTTTTTCCCTTCGCCATTTTTTTCGCCCTTGGTCACTCACTCCCTACCCCCATGTACCTCTTTCTCTTTTCGTCTGTCACTTTTCTCTGTCAGTCAGCCGACGAAAGATAGTTCCCGTGCCGTTGTCCACCACCTCCAAACACCGGCTCAAATGAGTGCAGGTCGCACCTCCAAAGCACTGCGCGTTATTCTATAGGCATGAGTGAGTTGTTTGGCCTCGGGTCCAGCGAGAGCCCTCACTCTGAGGTTAGACTGGCCTGTGGAATGCCTCGTGTAAATGTCCCATTGCAGCGGTCTTGCCGGGAGTGTTGGCTACTTCCGGTTCGATTAACGTTCCTGCAGACTTTGGCACAATGTCCTGAAGGGGGCGCTGTGGGTGCTCCTTCTTTATAGAGGCTGCAGAAGATGGCGGCACGTGACGCAGTGTTGATTGGCTAGCTGTTGGTGTTCCCGCCTCTTTAACGTTCTTATCCATCGCCATCGTAGGGCGAAAAGGGCCGCTGTGGCCACCCCGCTCTGCCTCCCTGGACAGGGCTCAGTGCCAGTGATGTCAGCGTGCCAGGGGCAGCCAGGCTGCTGTGGAAGAACGTGGCCTCTCTTCTGCCCTTGCTGCCCCGCCGCAGGTGCTCGGGTGGGGGATTCCTGCAGAGTCTGGCCTGGCATGGGGGCAGGTGCGTGCCACATGCGCACCGACGCGCCCAGCCTCTCCCGACTCTAGGCGCTGCTTGGGGATTCCCGGAGACCAGCCGGCAGCTAATACTGGTGGTTCAGTTCCTTCGGTTGTGTACGTTTCATCCAGATTTTGAAGATGTACAGCAGATTTTGTGTGAATTTCTAGTCCATGTGGCCTGAAAAGGAGACGGAACGCCCGGGCCAGAGGGGGCGTGGCCACATCAGCTATCCACGTGGTCTGTTATGGACTGAACCATTCATGGATTGTAATTGCAGCTCTGGTGAGCTGGTGGAGAGACGGTGGGCACCTGCAGGGTGAGTGCCAGCCCAAGTCACCCGGCATCCACTTCCTCGTGCCATCCGCACCTGGACGCAGGAGCAGCAAGATGTATCAATAGGGCACGGGGGTGTAAGGAAAGGTGTGTGAGGGCGCGCATGTTCCAGCTCCTGGCTGACGTCACGAGAGGAGGGGTCTGTGGCTGAGCTCTGGGATGTTGTAGAAAGGAATTATCATATACACCTCCACCCCTTTCAACCCTCTAGTTTTATAATTGGGGGATTAGCTTCACAAATGCAATGGTCTTCATTAACCACCCCCACCTGAGAAACAAAGGTGCCCTGCAGTGAGGGGGTGGTTCATACCCACTGCAGGCGACAAATAGCAGTGCCTGCCCAAGATCAGTGTGAGCTAAATAAACGTATTGAAAATGCATTTGGAAGGATGAAGGGCTGAGCCGTCCCCTCCAGATGCAAGCTTAAAATCTGGCGGTGCTGCCCTTCTGCTCTTCTTGTTTCCAGGGCCCAGACTTCTGTTTTGCAGGACTTCAGAATTCAGATTAGACTCTAGTTTTAAGCGCGCCAGTAGGAAAGGGCTTGCTATAATTCCAGTATCTGGAAAGGACTGTTTCATCTCAGTCTGTATTGTTAACTGTTATAATCTGCGTGTCATAGTCCCTAAAATACGTATTTGACTTTGGCTGTGTTGCCGATATTTTAGCTGCTTTCCTGAACCGTGGTTCCCCCTGGGGCGGAGGTGCCGTCTGCCCCACCCCCTGTTCTACCTTTGTGTGAACTTTCTTTTTTGCAACCTCAACAACTATACTCCAAAATAAATGTTTCCCCGGGAACCTGCAAATCTAATTTCAGACCCTGCCATACAAGTGGCTGTGAGGGAAAGACGAATCTTCGCATTCGTATCTCGAACATATCCGAAATTTACAGAAGGCAGTCTAATATTTATTGGTGCAAAGACTAATTAATCATTTTTCACAGTAGGCATATTCTCTTCAGAAAAAAAAATCCTAAATAAACTGTCATCGAATATGTTAAAAGTAATTGTTGATGGTGTAGGGTCGCTATTGAACTCCTAAAGGGGACACCAACCATGTAAAGCAGAACTGGCATTCACCCCCTTTCCCGCACCACACACCTTTGCGCCGCAGAATCCATCACAAACTTGTACATTTTTCGACTAGGAATATACCCTAAAGTACAGCTGTGGGAGCAGAGGGCAATAAAAACGGAACCGTGTTTCGGCTTATCTGCTAAATTCTGCATAGGGCTTCTTCGGGGAGGTCTTTATTGAAGACAGCACCATTTGATTGTGAAAATGACCCTTCCCTATGTGTGTGTATATAGGAAACTATCAAAACACACAAGATGATGGACGGAATGTTGCACATTGGCAAAACATTCACCCCCAGTCACAAATCTGGGTTTAATCCATCGTTATTTTGCTCACCAAGCCCCACCAGTTCAGACACAGCTATATGCAAATCAGTCTTGACCCTGTGCCTCCTGGGAACAGTCCAGCCCGAACTGCCAAGCAATGTCTTCCCTGGACTGGAATCAAACATCCTAGGACCGGTTTCGTGGTTTCACCCCTCTTCAGCCAGGATAGCTTGAATCTGGTGGCACAGTGAGCCCGGGACCCACGTCTGGGCATACCCTTCCCACATAGGGCGAACAGCAAAACACACAAGATGATCGGAATGTTGCACATTGGCAAAACATTCACCTCCAGTCACAGATCTGGGTTTAATCCATCGTTATTTTGCTCACCATACCCCAGTTCAGACATGGCCAGCGTTACCCTCGTTGGTGTGCAGGGCCCTGGCACTGCAGGGAGGCCTTGTACCCTGGACTGGGGAAGGTTACTGGGGCAGTGTGTGTACCACAGCATGGAGCGCGCCTGGCAATGCTGTGGGTTGGGCACAGTATAGTCCGTTCTATGGACCTTGCCAGAGGGATGTGCTGGGGGGGGATCCATGGCTCGGCGACTGTACACACTCCAAGCACGTGGAATGCACGCACATCTGTGTGCACATGTTTCGTGTGCTCGGAGGGGGCACAGCCCCAGCTCTCCTCGGCCCTGTGCACACGCATGCAATGCGGCCACCGCAGCATCTTTTTTTGGGTGGCCACGTCCTGAAGCGCAGGAAAGGAGCCTTCTGATTGGTTCAGAGGTAACCTAATGTTGTGCACAGTTTCCGAGACAGCCAGGTAAGCACTCCCACCATCACGACAAAACACTCCTTCTGGACTTGTTCCCGAGGCCTGCTGAACTCGTTGTCTCCCCGCCAACACTTGCTAAAGTCATTGTCTCCACAGCTGCGGCTGCGGGGGCCCCCACCCGGGAGTGGGGGGGGGGGGGAGGGGGGTGAACTGACTATCCGCACAGGTCATGCTTTCCTAGCGGAGGGATTGTCAGAGATGTCCTGTGTCCCTCAAGGCTCTCTCCTCCCACTTAACTAGTTTCATTGTTGTGAAGGGTCCTTCCTTCTACATAGTTTGTGTCCTGGAAAAGCAAATCTTTAGGTCTGCTCTATTGAATGTTTAGCTTGACCTGTTGACATGGCCTCCAGTACACTCAGGCCGTGCCACCTGCCTGGCAGGCTGTGTACAGCTTCTCGTGTGTTTTTGCAACAAAGATGTGCACGGTTCCTGGCTGCTTGTACAGTATGTCAAGCTGTTGCCATCTCCTTCTCTGGTTCCGCACAACACATAGGCAGGCAGCGCACAATGGATTGTCTGGTTCTGTAACACACCCACTGCACATTACCCGCCTGCCTAGTTCTGCAGCAGTGTCATCTGCCTGTGTCTCCTGCACGCCATGCTTGCCTGGTTCTCCAGCCAGGACACGATCTTCTATCTGGCTCTGAAGTGCACCCCGGTTGTACACCATTGCTTGTTTGCCTGTAGTACACCGCCGGTGCATTACCGGACTGCCTCGTTCTCCACGGCTCTCTGGCTCTCCTGCACAAGATGTCTCACCTGGTTCTGGGGTACCCTCGCTGGCTCTCCCTTATGCCCAGGCCTCACCTGGTTCTGGGGTACCCTCGCTGGCTCTCCCGCACACCAGGCCTCGCCTGGTTCTAGGGTACCGTCACTGGCTCTCCCTTATGCCCAGCCCTCACCCGGTTCTGGGGTACCCTCGCTGGCTCTCCCGCACACCAGGCCTCGCCTGGTTCTGGGGTACCCTCGCTGGCTCTTCCGCACACCAGGCCTCGCCTGGTTCTGGGGTACCCTCGCTGGCTCTCCCTGGTTCTGGGGTACCCTCGCTGGCTGTCCCATACGCCGAGGCTTGTAAGAACACTCCCCCTTCCGTGCTTTCGGGGCTTCAGAAGCCCCCCCCCCCCCTCCCCGGCTGGTGTATTGAAGAGTCGGTCCGCGTTCCCACCCACTCCAGCACGTCCATATTGTGTGCGCACCGCTGCCTCTTGGTGCCAAATGTGGGAAGGGGCCCCGCGCCCCCCACTCCTGCTTAACCAGAACTAATTGCTGAAATAATTGGTGCAGCTACAACCTGTCAGCATCATTTTACCAGGTCAGAGGTTGGTGGAAGCTGCCCCCACCACATCAGCCCCTCCCCAGATCACAGCTGGGACCGCTGAGCTATGCGCGCGGCTCTCCCGGCCCTTTAATGACGTCTGGGGAACAGTTGCGGCATCTCTGGCTGAAAGGAGCGCTGCCACCCTTTGATCTCTGTGAAGATGGGGCTTATAAAGGCAACATAACTTCTTCTGCCCTCCCCCCCCCCCCCCCCCCCCCCCCCCCCGCTGTGGGCACAGACTGGGGACTGGCCCTCCAGGGCGCCCGCTTCTGGGCCCACAGTAGGGACGAGACATGTGCGTCATACAGCGGTGTGCTACTTACCCATGAGCCTGTGCGAGATTCAGGGGCAGGTGGGGGGCACACTACACGAACCAGTACCAATAGCATATCCCTGATTCCGATTCAGTGGTCTGAAATGAGTGAAGCCAGGTATAGGCGGTCAGGTTGGGCATCTGGGGAAGGGGGGTGGGGGGTGGTAAGAGGGGGTCTGGTTGGGTGGGGTGTATGGCGAAGGGTGCCCTCCCTTCCCACCTCCGGCACTTGCATGAGCATCTGCTGGCTAGACCCTCCCTCGCAGACCATGCATTGACTCTTGGTCACCCACGACCCACTCACTGTCTGTACACCGACTCTGTGCCCGCACCCTGGCCGCGGGCGGACTCGGTGCCCTCAACCCACTTTATGCAGAGACTGACAACAACCTGGGAGTGTGTGAGCTCAGTTCACACCCCACTGTAAGCATGCCCAGGGACTTTGTTCACACTCGAGCAGTTGGTGGGCTCAATGTCCCCCTAACCCACTGACTGTATATACAGAGAACCTGTGCCCACACCCTGGCAGCCTGTGGGCTCTGACCCACAGAGGCCCAGGGCCCACACCCTGGCAGCGGGTGAGCGAGCCCTGCGTCTGTCCCACAGCATGTACAGAGGCTCGGTGCCAACACCCTGGCAGCTATTGGGCTCTACCGCACCCTCCCCCCTCACTGCATAAACAGCCCGGCCCCGACCCAAAACCCGCGACACCCGAATGCTGCGTCATGGGAATCCCAAGCCATGTGGCAAGGTCGGCTACATTTTGCGGCAAGACAAAGCAAGTTACGCCGCGTAATATGGCACGGTTTGACACATTAACACAGTAAGCACACGTTTCGCCTCACAGCAGTTTAGCACTTAAATACAGCAATGAGGGACTGAAGGGGGCCTGTCTCTGCGCCACGAATGCCTTCCACTGCGTAGCAGCTCGCGCAGTAGCGTTTTTAGTAACTTTTGATCCCATGAGTTAAAAACTGCTTTTTACAAATCTGCAAATTATACCGAAGATAATGGATTTGGTGGCAAATCCATAGTTGTGCGTAAACATTGGTTTGCAGTACCGCATAATTCCAGTAGCCCTGCACATATGGAGACTCCGTGCGAGAGAGGCCTGTGCGTCCCTCTGACCCATAGACGTCTCCTGTACATACAGCCCCCCTGACCCATACATACCTCACTGTGCAAGAGTGACCTATGACCTCCCCACTGACACTCAGGCAGCCAGTGGACTGCGGTCCTGACTGTCTGATGCAGGTCAGGGGGCAAAGGGACCCCCTGAGCCAGACGCGGTGGCAGCTGCGCCCTCCGTGTGTAACCGAACCGGTCTGATGGCCCGTCCCACGGTACCTGACCCGGCTCCCGGCCCGCCAGCCGCTGACAGCTGACACAGGTGGGTGCTGTCGAGCGATGGCCGCAGCTATTTCACGCCCCCGACACCCGCTTTTATCGAGTGGAAACATTCCGCCAGCCCTGGAGACGGGGGTAACATTACCGCCTTGGCGTGGTATGCGTTAATGAGCTCTCTGGGAGCGCGGTGGCTGCAGAGGGGCCCGGCCACGTCCTCGTCTCCCGTGCCACGGCCGTTGGGAGGTGGTCCCGGCGCAAGGCTGGCGACCCTCGAACTCGCCCCCGCCCTCAGTCTTCAGGGCATCCTTGCAAGATGGCGTCCGTTTACAAACTTTCAACTTTACAGGAACTTCTCCTAAGAACACATGGGTGTCTCAGCAGGGCCCGAATCATGGAAGAATTTGAAGGTCAGGATCCTTGTCTAACGTTGGTCATATGTACACTGCAGGCCACGCGCCGCATTGTACTCTGGCGCCCTTGTTTTGTCGCCTCCTGAAGGATGAGGGCTCAGTAGGCCCCGTCTTGCATCGGACCTGCTGCTACAAGTTACATTCAGGCAAGAACCTGCTGCTGGTAGCCTTCGAAGGCTGTGGTCCCTTCCAGAGGGTGGTTCAGTGTCGCCATGCCTCTCTTGGGGTTCTGAATAGACCTGTTTAGGGACCTTTTCGACAAGACTGGAAAGTTCACAGAATATTTTCTTTTACGTCTGTGGACCTGCACAGCCGGCATCACTCGCTGTTTTTGGGCAGACCAACTTTTTCTGCAGTCCAAATTCATGTTTACATAGATTACTTTCTAAGAAGGAATGGACCTCTCCTGAAGAGACTACAGAAAATACAAAACTTTGCGGCATAACTCTTCCTCAACCTCCGAGACGGACTCGCATCACCCTGCACCTGAAGAAGCTACCCTGAGATGCCGGTTCAAGATGCCGACCCGCACCTACAAGGCCCTGCACAACGAACAACCAGAATACATCAACAAACGCATGACCTTCCACCAAACGGCCAGACACCTCCGATGCCCCACCCTCTTCTTCGCAGACACCCCTCTGAGCTGCAAAGCAACAGCAGGGGACGCTCCTTCTCTCACCTGGTGACCAAAGCATGGGTCGACCTTACTCTGCACCTGAGGAACACCGCATCTCCCCACAAATTCAGTAAAGGACTCCAGACCTGGCTGTTGAATTGAACAGATCACCACGAAGCAGCTAGCGACTCACAGGTGATTAGTTGTGCTTTATCAATCCTGATTGATTGAGATTAATCAAGTTCTTAAATTGTGGCTTCTGATAAAAGCCCAACTCCATGTCTCTCCTGTATTGTCCCCAGTAGGCTGATGGTCTGAGACAGCCCTGAGAGTCTGTGGGCTTATCGAAGTCTCTGCATTTTGGTCCTGATCGATCACGACTGTAAAGAACCCGATTGGATCTTTTGGTCGTGGGCTGCTAACTCCTGCCTGTTATCACGTCGATGGGCCGTGTAGCTCAAGGTGATAACCGGCAGTGCTTAACTTGAGCCGGAGCTTTCAGGTGCTGAGCACCAGCACTTCATTGGTTACCGGCACCTAATTGTCAACGCAACACTTAGGGCAGTCTGCCACAAGGTGGCGCTGCTCATGTAATTTAGAGATGAGCAGTATAACAGTTGGTTAGGAAAACAATAAACATTAAAAAAAATAAAACTAACACCTGCCTCCCCCGCCATTCCTTTAGCTTTGGGGACCGGGTATAATCTGAACTGGTGCATGTACATGCGAGAGAGATGGTTAGTAGTTTTGGCAGCGATGCTGGGGCGATGGGTGGTGCAAGCTGCAGTGGGCTCCTGGTCAGAGCCCTGGCACTTAATATTTTACAAACTAAGCACTGTGCTAATGTGAATCTCTCTAACTCTTTTCCACTTAATTTGCAATATTTCCACGAGCCTCGAGCACAGAGTCCCCAACGTGCCTGCAGTCTAGTCGACGTAAGATGCCCCTGAACAGTCAGACGACAGGCAGCCCACTGCTCACCTGTGACCCTTTCTTAAATCACTGCGTCTCCCTCCCTCCCCCACCCCGAGCCCACGCCAGAAGGGACAGGAACCAGCACGACCATAAGAGGGCCAAAAGCTGACCGACTCCCAGGAGGGCCAAGGGAGCTTCAGCCGCCCCAGTTCGGTAGCCTCTGATCGAAGGGGCACCGGCTGGCTTCTAAGCGCCACGAAGAGGCATCGTGCCACAAGCCAGCGCGTTATGGAAGGAATACCTGCTTTCTATGTAGTACTTGTGTATCTTTCCGCTGGAGTACAATACCTCTTTTCGTAATATTTAGGCGTGGTATTGGCCAATACCTTTTTTCATTTCTAAAATGATATGCATACTATACTTATAGGGGCTTTTAGTCCGTCCTTGTATATCCACTTAGTCCCTTGGTGTCTTTCCTATTTGTGTTCACCCATTATAGCCTACAGCAGGGGGCCGTGGACAGCCCACTCCAGCCATTGGGTGACTTCAATGTGAGTGATAGCATTCTACCCTATGACAAGGAGCGCGCCCATACATACATTAGTTCCCTTCAGTGCCATGGACTACGTTGCAATGTGCTTGAGACCAAAAAAATACTTTGCTTTTAGCCCCTCTTTTCCGTGAAGATTTAGAGGGCTGCCATCTGCCGCCCAAGCCCTACACCCCTCCTTACTCGCCCCCCACCCCCCCACAGCCGCACTGAGACTAGGTGTCTCTGGACACACAGCCTTCCTTTATGCAACACCTGGCCCACGTGTCTCCCACCAGCATCAGACCTGCCCAAGCTCCCCCCCCCCCCCCTGCGGATTTAAGGCGTGTAGAGATTGAAGGAGGGGGTGAAGGGGAGTGGGGCATGCAGATCCGACCAGCTTTCTAATGTAACAATTGATCAAACTTCCCCACAAACCTGTATTTCACCTGAACCTTGTTTTAATCCTGGGACCTGGTGGTGCCAGCCTTTGCAGTGCCTTCCCCTAGTCTGGGGGTCTTCTTGCAGGCACTGCCAATCCTGCAAAGAAAATAAGTTCACTCTAGTCCGATTTAACAAAAATGCATATTCAGCCCTTGGGGCATCTTGGCACCGCGTAACTTGTTTATTGTTACCCAGTTCAATGATGGCTATTTTATCGACCTAGGACGCATGAACGGCTGAGCAGACCAACCAGGATTGAAACCTCTGGACAAGATGTCAAACACTAATGCATGTAGCGCATGTTTCAGGCCACTGGGCCACCTGACCATGAATCGTGGATTGCCCGTACATCACCGTGGGGTTTATGAGCCCTTATGAACTGCACAAGACAGTCTTAGGTCTCCCCCCCCCCCCCCCCCTCCCTCTCGAGTGTGCGCAAGAGGCCTCCTTAGAATTTTCCTCTCCAAAACCCCCTCAGAGTAAAATTTGCCGCATACATTTGTGTATCTGTTTGAGTCCTGGGAGCCGCGCCCGTTCTGGTTTAATCTTTCTCGTGGCATCTGATGGAAGATGGATTCCTAGATGTGTACAGCCCTGGTGGCCACAGTACTGAAGTTGTGCCCATAAGAAGCGGGCACCATACGACAGAGGGGGCTTCCAGAACAGGACACAGTGCTCCAGATGTGACCTTCAGAGGTGGAGACAAGTCACATGTGCTTGAAGTAATGGACACCATGTATGAGATGTCCCCTTCAGAACTGGCCTCCATATTTAAGATTTGGCCTCTGGAACCGCTCCCAATAGTTAAGATGAGGCCTCTATGGATTGCAAGATACATTTGTGCGTGTGCCAAATTGTGTATTTTTTCACATGTTTCGCAAATTACCATAAAAACTTTGTGAAAATGTGCTTTTAGAGTAAAATGTGGTCCGCTGGCATCTTGGGTGCCGTTTCACCTGAGTGCGCTCTGTGCGGGAAGCCTTGTGAGATCCTGGCAGGAGACTGGTTCGAGCAGCAAATGTCTCTCGTTGACACAATTTGTGCCCGAACAAGCATCAAAGTAAAAGAGCAAAACGCAGAAATTGTGTGAATTTCTCTGGCGCTATTAAAATTTCACCCAGGCCTAGTTAAATAGTTTTTGTGCTAGAGAGAATCTGCCTCCCTGGCTCCACCTTGGACTTTGGCATTGTTTTCAGGTTTTAGGACCGGACGGTGAGTGGGCCACCTGTTCCTCTCTGGGTTCAAGAGCCCTCCTCCGCCCCACTGGCCCCCTACCCCGCTGTTTCCCCAGAATCTGGGACAAAGATGTTGAAATTGGATTTGATATGGCCTCCCCCACTGCCCTCCGCAATGTGCTTGTCACTCACAGCTTTAGAAATACCCGTGCCCCCGTTACAGAGACCCCTCCTCTGACAATAGGGGACAGTAATGGGATTGGTCCCGCTAAGGCTTTTCACAATTAACGCCCCCAATTTCAAGTCCGTGCCCCCCTCCCTTCTCATGCAAGTGGGCACTGGATTGTGTTTCCTTAAAATGCACTGGTCAACTTGTTCTGGGGCCCCTTGGCTCTCATTGGCTCTCTTGTCCCTCCAAGTGGGGGCCCTTCTCCAGCTGTCCCCATCTTCCGAGAGGTGACATCATACACATCTGCCCTGCTTTCTTGTTCTGGCCTCTGCTTGTGTTCATGTCTGGTCTGTGTAGCCCCACTCCGTGATGACCGAGGCAAGGAGCCCCCGTCCAGCTCTTCTGATTGGACCACAAAAGGATTCTTGATAGCAGCTAGTCACACCTATATGATAATGGCGCAGCAGATGACGTGTAATTCTCTGCTGTCTGAACATCTAAATTTTACAGGCTGTCTCCAGGCACTGATGATGGATAGGCGAGCAGCACCCATGACGCTGTCCTGACTTTACTGGATTAAGGTTTACAGGCTGTCTCCAGGCGCTGAAGATGGATAGGCGAGCAGCACCCATGACGCTGTCCTGACTGTACTGGATTAAGGTTTACAGGCTGTCTCCAGGCGCTGATGATGGATGGGTGAGCAGCATCCATGATGCTGACCTGACTGTACTGGATTAAGGTTTACAGGCTGTCTCCAGGTGCTGATGATGGATAGGCGAGCAGCACCCATGACGCTGTCCTGACTTTACTGGATTAAGGTTTACAGGCTGTCTCCAGGCGCTGAAGATGGATAGGCGAGCAGCACCCATGACGCTGTCCTGACTGTACTGGATTAAGGTTTACAGGCTGTCTCCAGGCGCTGATGATGGATGGGCGAGCAGCTCCCACGATGCTGTCCTGACTGTACTGGATTAAGGTTTACAGGCTGTCTCCAGGCACTGATGATGGATGGGCGAGCAGCACCCATGACGCTGTCCTGACTGTACTGGATTAAGGTTTACAGGCTGTCTCCAGGCGCTGATGATGGATGGGTGAGCAGCATCCATGATGCTGACCTGACTGTACTGGATTAAGGTTTACAGGCTGTCTCCAGGTGCTGATGATGGATAGGCGAGCAGCACCCATGACGCTGACCTGACTGTACTGGATTAAGGTTTACAGGCTGTCTCCAGGTGCTGATGATGGATAGGCGAGCAGCACCCATGACGCTGTCCTGACTGTACAGGATTATGGTTTACAGGCTGTCTCCAGGTGCTGATGATGGATAGGCGAGCAGCACCCATGACGCTGTCTTGACTGTACTGGATTAAGGTTTACAGGCTGTCTCCAGGTGCTGATGATGGATAGGCGAGCAGCATCCATGACTCAGTCCTGATTGTACTGGATTAAGGTTTACAGGCTGTCTCCAGGCGCTGATGATGGATGGGCGAGCAGCTCCCACGATGCTGTCCTGACTGTACTGGATTAAGGTTTACAGGCTGTCTCCAGGTGCTGATGATGGATAGGCGAGCAGCACCCATGACGCTGTCCTGACTGTACTGGATTAAGGTTTACAGGCTGTCTCCAGGTGCTGATGATGGATAGGCGAGCAGCATCCATGACGCTGACCTGACTGTACTGGATTAAGGTTTACAGGCTGTCTCCAGGTGCTGATGATGGATAGGCGAGCAGCACCCATGACGCTGTCCTGACTGTACTGGTTTAAGGTTTACAGGCTGTCTCCAGGTGCTGATGATGGATAGGCGAGAAGCACCCATGACGCTGTCCTGACTGTACTGGATTAAGGTTTACAGGCTGTCTCCAGGTGCTGATGATGGATAGGCGAGAAGCACCCATGACGCTGTCCTGACTGTACTGGATTAAGGTTTACAGGCTGTCTCCAGGTGCTGATGATGGATAGGCGAGCAGCATCCATGACGCTGTCCTGACTGTACTGGATTAAGGTTTACAGGCTGTCTCCAGGTGCTGATGATGGATAGGCGAGCAGCACCCATGACGCTGTCCTGACTGTACTGGATTAAGGTTTACAGGCTGTCTCCAGGCGCCGCTGATGGATAGGCGAGCAGCATCCATGACGCTGTCCTGACTGTACTGGATTAAGGTTTACAGGCTGTCTCCAGGTGCTGATGATGGATAGGCGAGCAGCATCCATGACGCTGTCCTGACTGTACTGGATTAAGGTTTACAGGCTGTCTCCAGGTGCTGATGATGGATAGGCGAGCAGCACCCATGACGCTGTCCTGACTGTACTGGATTAAGGTTTACAGGCTGTCTCCAGGCGCCGCTGATGGATAGGCGAGCAGCATCCATGACGCTGTCCTGACTGTACTGGATTAAGGTTTACAGGTTGTCTCCAGGTGCTGATGGATGGGCGAGCAGCACCCATGACATTGTTCTGACTGAACTGGAGAGAAATGTACTTGATGGCATCTCCCGGAGACGAATGTCGCAGAAGTGCTTGTAAGGTGGCCCTCTCACCCGGGTCCCCGGACCTGTAATGTGGCCCTCTGCGTCTTTTCATTTAGGATTAAACGTTCTGTTTGACTGACCTGTAGGTGATGAGTTCTAACCTTGAAGTACCAGCTCTCTCTCGAGGTTGGTGAAAGGATGCCAATCAGATGGGTCACACTAGTCCTTGACAAAGTAAGGTGTGTAAAAAAAATAAACCAGTTTGAGGCCCAACCTTTTCTTAGGGTCCGCCGCTGCAGAATCCCTTGGATGCCTAGACTGGATTGCACCTCCTGCCTCTTTCTTCCTCCACCCTACACTTCCTGTGTCTTTATTGCATGATTACCAAGGATCTTTCTCCTCCCACCCTATACTCTAGTTTTTCCCATTTTTGCAAGTCACCACACCTTTCTCCTCTTTCCTCCCTCTTCTTCCTTTTTTTTTTTTTTTTTGCTTGGGCAAAGTCACACGAATAAACAAAGCTGTGGTCCCCAGAAAGCAGTTAGGGTACCACCAACGCCCCCCCACCCCCCCCCCCCCCTGCAAAGCATCATTATTAATTAAGCGCCGAGAACCAATTCACTTTGTGCTCGGGGCTGGTCGCCCCTTAGTGTGGGGGCAAATCTTCCTTATTAATGTGTACAAAGACCCCAGTGTAAAATCTTCCATAAATTGAGGCGGCATGTTCTCTCCACAAAACCAAAAATGATAGAAACTTCTCTCCCTGCTGGGGTGAAAGGACGGGGGCAGTGGGGTCGGCCGGAGGCGTACCGCCCCTAGCCTCCTCTCATACAATCGGGGTGCTGGCAGGGGTGCCCCCCCATTAGCATCTCTATGCCGGGGGCGTGGGGAGCCTGCCCCTTTACATGCTTGGGGAAGGAGAGGGCAAGTTATGGGGTGTGAGGGTGAGGTGGGGTGCAGACTGCTGGAGTCGTCAGGAACTTTGAAGGGGTGGGGTGGCTGAGGGGGGGGTCACTTAGGCTCCTAGAGCCTCCTGTGCTGCGGCTCTAGTGCCCCTCTAGGGCTGCCTGAGTGCCCCAGGGTAGAGTCCACTCGGATCCCTTCAGGACTATGGACAGAGTTGAATCCACACGGCATCAGATATTGTGTCCGACTTCAGTTACTGCCCTGGAGGGATCATTCAAACCTCTGGGGAGGGAAGGGGCTGGGACCGGATAAATGCGGAGCGTGTAGGAACTGGGGCGACCAGGCGTCCCGGATTTGCCGGGACAGTCCCAGATTGTCACCAGCTGTCCCGGCAGATCATGGCCAATTCAGCGCATGTCCCGGTTTTCAGAGCGGCCACCTGAAAGTAATGGGACGTGTAATGTGTTCCAAAGCGGGCCTGGTTATAACCTGATGACCTAAAGCAAGTTCATTAACAGCTGTGATGCTGGCTGTACGAATTGCATTTCGCGCCTTCCCTTAGTGCCTGGTTTGTGTTTTTATGTTTGAGTGCACGGCCCTTCGGTTGATGTAAAGTTGTAGTTCTTCTATTTTGGGGAAAATTCCTGGTTTTTGGTTTTCAAAATCTGGTCACCTTTCCACGAACAAAACACTGGATGGGCACCCTGAGGCCAACGCTGTGACCCATGCTCAAAGGATGTTGTGTGTCGGGTGACCCTGGGAGTCTTCAGGGCTTATTGAGTCTAGCAGGACGAGGCTTGCTGTCCGGTCCCCTCCCCGCGAACCTCTTTCCATCCTTGAGATGTTTGCGCATCGGAAGCTGTTGGTCTCGCTGGGAGGCTGGGTATGGACAGGTAGGGGACCGGCCCGAGACCTACCCAAATCATTCCCTCCCCCAAATGGGGAACCGAATTATTCAAACTTTCATCACATTTACAATATTGACATCAAGAATCCTTTGACTAGAGGATCCAATACATGTCATCTCCTAGCAACAGATCCTCTAAAGGAGTCATGGCTGCCACCCTGCAGGCACCAGGGCATGGACTATTCCAAATGATTCCGGACCATGGTCCCGATATCACAAGTTGCATATCGCAATGCGAACTCCCTTGCCCCCTCAAAATAGAGGGAGCGTGGGCTAGCATGAAAACTGGACCCCCAACGTACCAAGCCAGAGCCAAACCAAGAAGGGATCCCCCTGGCACCCAATGGGATGGACTTGGGCAACCAGGCCATACCTTGGACCCCTGGCACAGACGTCCTCCCCTGACATCCTTCGGGGCCATGTAATGGAGTACCGTGAGAGACTAGGGTCAGTCGCTGTAGCAAGAGTCCCAACCCTTCCCTACACCTCCACAGCAACCCCAGTCCCGGTTTTAAGCCAAAGGCTTCCTAATTCAGAATTTGCCTGCACTTTAATTACTTATGCCAAGGTTGTCCACCTGTTTTGTGACCAAACAAGACTCCTTCCCGGCCACAGGCCTGGGTGGTTCCCTGACCGGCCAGGTTAACCCCCAAATACCAGTGTATCAGTGTTGAGGTAAAGTTTGAATTCCACACTCCGCTGTAGAGCCCAGCTCCCACCGCCCAGACACTCCTCACCTCGCCTCTGTTCCTGTGCCGGCAGCCTCTGTACTAGTTCTCTAGCGGCACCGGAGATGCCTCCAAACGATGAGGGAGTGAAAGGTTTTTCTTTTTGGGCAGTCGCCGCTGCCGGATCTCACCAGAGAAGCTTTTTTCAGCAGGCCGATAGAGGAATCCAACTGGCAGTGAGACTGGCACATGCAGCATTGAGCCACGCAAAAAGAACTCTGGTGCTTAAAAAAATGCAGCTTCACTGCCGCGTTCCAGTGCGTGGGCACAGCAACGAGGTACCAGGCGAGGAAAAAAACAGGTAACTGTGTGTGGATGCACCTCCCCTTTTATCCTCAACTGGCTGACCCCCACCGGCCTACCGACCAATCACCTATTGCGGGCATCCTTCCCGCGAAAATTAAAAACTACCGCACCACAGATGGTGCCGCCCTGCACCAGTACGAACCGGCCCACACCTGTCTTGGGGGACCAGAGGGCATCAAGGCCTTCTGCGTTACTTACAGAGAGTCACATCAATAAGACAACCGAAACAGCGACTAAAAAACTCAAAAATGAATGTGGAGTAATGAGGCTATCGCCTCCGTATCCAAAAACTCTCCGCTGTCAGATGGAATCTGACAGGCGAAAACAAGACCCACTGACAGAGCACCCTTCATCAAGGTCACCCCCACCCCCGTGTGATGGGGGGGGCTAAAGACTCTACCCCGAGCTGTGCTTCAGGTCTCCCCACCGCTCCTCTCCGCTGCTGGGGGCTTTACCTGCGCGCACTCCTCTCCTCAGAGCCACAATATAGCTATCCTTTTAGGTAGTGCTTCATACTGCACTTCTGCGGCCTCCAAGCACTAGAAGCAGATACGACTCTTCCCCGTTTCTGGTACCACGTTCACTAGGGCCGGCCTTTAGCATGGTCGAGCTGGGCCCAGGGCGCCCACGTGCAGAGGGGCGCACGGAGCTGTGTATATTTGGGTATGGCGGCAGCTGCGCCCTTGTCGTCTTGCTCCAGTCTTGTCTTTCTCCCGGAGTGCTACTTTCGTTTGGATTTGCCAGTAAGTGCTTTTAATCCTTCATTATCATACCGTGGGCAGTGTTTTTAGCACCCCGTTGCCCCATTCCTTGCCGTCCCTTCAGCGTCTCTCCCCTGCTGACGCACATCAACAAAGCCATCATGTGCAGGAGCTGGAGGGGGTCCGGAGACCTTTGTGTTCAGGGGCAGCCCCTGCTCAGCCAGGGACTCGCCAGGGAACTCGAGGGAGCCCCTGGTGCCTCATTCAATTGGCTAGCATTAGCAGGGGCGCCACGTTTATCTCCGCCCAGGGCGCTGTCTTAACAAAGGGCGGCTCTGGCCTCCTTGGAGGCATGGCAGCTTAGTTGGCCTTTCTGGGGTTCACACATGACTTGCAGATCACCTCGGATGTCAGCAGCGAGTGTTTATTCCCTGCGCGGTCTCGCCCACTCGTTTATTTGTTGCAGTTTCCTCTTTTTAAAACTTTGACTTCTAGGACAGTCTCCTGTGATTCTCGCGGTGTCTCCTCGGCGCTGTTGACAGTTTTTATGTAACTAGTTCTGCATTGCAGTCTGCTCGCAGTGACCATAGACGTGGGGCAGTGTGGGAGCGGGGTGCTCATGGCTCAGTGAGCCCGGCTCCGGCTGGCAATCCTTGGCATGGCGGGTTTCTGGGGGCTACAAGGAGGCGGCACAGCAGGGGCAGCATCTGGCTGCATTTTCCGAAAGGCTGTAGGGCGAGAAGGCGCTGCGGCAAAGGAAATCAAACGCTGTGTGCACCGACTGCATCGAAAGGGCTCCCGGCTGCTCCTCGCATTCCACGTGTCACCCTGGGCAACTTGTGTACATCTCGCAGAACCTGTAGTGGGTGTTCTGTGTTTTATTGTAGAAATCCTTTACATAAATGTTTGAACGTGAACGGCTTTGTTGTGTGCAAGGGCTGGTGACGCCTGCTCCTTACACAGCAGGCACATGGCCGTTGTTAGCGTTGGCAGAGGGTTAGCTCATTGAGGCCCGAAAGTCGCCGACGGCGCGCTAGTCTGCGCTATCTCGAGAGCGCTGTTTGCTCAGCTGCCCTACAGCGGGCCTGCCAGATTTATGGCGTGTCCAGGGGCGGTGAGTGCCTTTCAGCCGGCCATGCGCCCCTGCCATGCTGCCTTCTGCCGAAAGGATGCTTCCGAGGCCTGGGAAAAGCAAACTGTCCTCGGCTGCACAAACAACCGCCGGCCGGCCTCGGCGAGGGGCTGCTCCAGGCCCCCTGAAGAGGCAGTGCTCGGCCACGCATTTAGGGAGAGGCTGGGTAAAGTAGGGGAGGGGGGGTGAGGGGTGGCTTAGGAAACTTGCCTGGCTTCTGCTACCCAAGATGGGCCTGCCCTACGTGGGTGAGGCTCGCCCTGCCACCCTTACCAGTGCTGCCCCTGCCCTGCGTGGGTGAAGCTTGGCCTGCCACTCTTGTCCGTGCTGCACCTTTCCTGCGGGGGTGAGGGTTGTTCTGCGGCCCATGCGGGGTCTTCCCTGGTTGCATTAAACGTGCCCTGTCAGTACCCACCTTGTACCGGCCCAAGTGAAGGAAGCCCACACCTCTTGGCTATGCTATTCCGAATCTCTTTGCCCACACCCTGGCAGCGGGTGGGGTCCGTGTCCCCCTAACCCACTGTATGTATATACAGACTCTGTGCCCACACCCTGGCAGCGGATGGGCTCCGTGTCCTCGTAGCCCACTGTATGTATATACAGACTCTGTGCCCCCACCCTGGCAGCGGGTGGGCTCCGTGTCCCCCTAACCCACTGTATGTATATACAGACTCTGTGCCCACACCCTGGCAGCGGATGGGCTCCGTGTCCTCGTAGCCCACTGTATGTATATACAGACTCTGTGCCCCCACCCTGGCAGCGGGTGGGCTCAGTGTCCCCCTAGCCCACTGTATGTATATACAGACTCTCTGCCCACACCCTGGCAGTGGGTGGGCTCTGTGTCCCCCTAACCCACTTCCTGTATGTATATACAGACTCTGTGCCCCCACCCTGGCAGCGGGTGGGCTCCGTGTCCTCCTAGCCCACTGTATGTATATACAGACTCTGTGCCCCCACCCTGGCAGCGGGTGGGCTCCGTGTCCCCCTAACCCACTTCCTGTATGTATAAACAGACTGTGCCCACACCCTGGCAGCAGGTGGGCTCCATGCCCCCCTAGCCCACTTCCTGTATGTATATACAGACTCTGTGCCCCCACCCTGGCAGCGGGTGGGCTCCGTGTCCCCGTAACCCACTTCCTGTATGTATATACAGACTCTGTGCCCCCACCCTGGCAGCGGGTGGGCTCCGTGTCCTCGTAACCCACTGTATGTATATACAGACTCTGTGGCCACACCCTGGCAGCGGGTGGGTTCCGTGTCCTCCTAGCCCACTGTATGTATATACAGACTCTGTGCCCGCACCCTGGGAGCTGGTATTGTCTATGCTGTATGCAGTTGAAGCTTCGCCCATGTGATCCACGCTGTACGCGTGCCAGTTCTGTGGAACTGTTGCTCTCGGAGCCCATCTCTGCTGTCGGTGGCTTTGCTGTCACCTTCCGCCGGCACTAAATTCGTTTTATACACGAGGCCAGCCCTTGGCGGATGCCTCTTTGTCCCCCGGGCAGTTTGTAACTTTTTATCGGCTTGTAAAGCGCTGGGGGCGGCTGCTTGGGCGCTGCGCGGGGCTCCTTGGTTACTGTCTTGGGACGAGGGATGCTGTGAAGGTGGCAGCGTTTGGATCGAGGCACCCGGGGGCACAGAGCCAGCCACGGCACATGGCACCCCCTCTTTGCGATGAGTACGGCCTGGCAGGGCGTCAGGGCATGGCTCCAGCTTGAGGCACTCCGCCACTCTCCCTTGACGTTCATTGCTCCAGGCCCTTTTTTGAGAGCAGAAAATCAATGAGCATTGGCAAATCCAATAGGCTTGTACTTTTGTTCCAACAGTGGACTTTGACAATGCTGGTTTTGCTTTGCCATGGATTTAGCAAAACATTGTTGGGGAATCGGCGAGGCCCTCACTCTAAAACATGGGTGCACCCAAACATTTTTTCAGGGGCAAACAGTCTGGAGTGTGCCCGAAGGCCCCACTTGTGCTGTGGCATCCCCAAGGAGATTTGGTAGGAAGGGAAAACACCGTTTCAAAATAGGACTAGAAAATAACTTCAGATATTTTTGCACATTTTGCAGCAGCCCATCTTATTTGTTTAGCCTATGCATTTTTTTTTAATTGTGTAGCCCATTTTTTTTTATGCTTGTGACATATTTATAAACCAATGACTTGCCTATTCAGTGCTTACTGTCACAGGATGGAAACTCTTAGCGCTAAAAATACACATCTATCCACCCAGTGTACTGACCCGGATGTAACTCGGTGACCCTCCATTTACACACATAGGCAGCTGAGTTCTCTAGTGATGTACTGACCAACTGGCCGTTTGAGCGCTGTAAAATAACACAACTCGAGTTTATCTTGCATTTATCTTTCATTAGGTGTTGCTACCTTATTTTATATTCAGTTAGAGGTAGAGAATAGCACAACACAGGTGCCCTTGCAACAGTTTTTTTTTTTTTCTTCATTCCGTCTTTTTTCTACAGTCATTTCAGCTTGTTCTGTGAGCAGCTCATAAACCAGCTGAACTGGCTATAGAAACAAAGACCAGAATTATAAAACTATGTTGTTGGCCAACATAATCTAATACTATAAAAAATTACGAAATTTAAAGCTTTCGCTGCAGTAACTTTCGTTTCACCAAAAGGAAGAGCTACAGGCCACAAGGAAAGGTCTGCAGCGCCCCACTTGGAGTTCCAGTAGTCCCTGGCACTTAAGGGATAGAAGAATCCGAAAGTGCTGTTCTGCTGGGAACAGGATAAAGAGAAGTGCATGATAGCAACCCCGTACTGGTGTGTCTTCGACCTCAAGGGAACAGCATCACAAGCACAGCCTGGCGGTCCCTCGTCCACTCCTGAGCCGCTGTGCATTACTGGTTCAGAGGACATTTTATATTTCCAAATGTTGTGTAAGCCCAAGGAAGGCCCCGGGGGTGTCGAAGTACCTCGTCTATCCAGGTTATGATGCATTAAGTAATGCAACATATCAAAATAACAGTATTGTCTATTGTAAGAAGGGTGAAATATATGGGCAGCGGTGTCAGCGGTGTTAGCCGGGACAAGTCCCGAGACATTTGCTCAAAAATATCATAGGGTATCCTTAAAAAATAAATAAAAAATAAAAACCCTTGTCCTAGATAAAGCTGCTGGAGGGCCCAAAGAAGGCTACCTGAAGAGCGAGGGGGATATGCAGTATCCAGGAATTTCTGGAGCAGGTGGGCCTTGAGGGAGCACCGGCACTAGGTGAAGGGGGTGGCCAGTCCGACAGGCAGTATTCCTATCTTTGGCGGGTGTCCAGAGAAGGAGCCTGCAGCGCAGTGGCTTAAGTTCATTCGTAGGTTGTGAAGTCCATAGTTTAAGACTGACCATGGGGGAGATGATCAGTCCGGGTGAAAGAAGGGTATTTAGCCGGATGTAAAGCCGTATAGGATACACAGGTAGTTTTATAAAGGCCTCTTTCCATGTTTGGGAGCCATTTATGGAGGAGACCCAGGTGATGGGGTTGTATTTGCTGACCTTGGTACCAGCCTGGTTGCGGGATGCCCGGCGCCTTCAGCTGTGGGAGACATGTGTTCGGTAGCCCAGTGAGCTGGGCACTTCCACAGTTTGAGTTAAACAACTTTTTTGTTGTAAAAATCTACAAATTATGCAGCATTTGATGGATTGTGTGGCAAGTGGGTGAATCCTTATATGAAAGAGCTGCAGCCGTAGAATCCCATCATTCCAGTGGGCCTGATTATAGCGCACTGAGGCCTCATGTATGGAGAGCCTGCTTCCATGTGCAGCGCTGTTCAGCAAAGGCCCAACTCCTGGCTTCATGCAGAGTGCTGTACAACAAGGTCTCGCCTGCTCGCAGAGCTTGGTTCCATGTGCAGCACTGTGCAGTAGGGTCCCCTCTCCGGGTTGGCGCAGCAGGGGCCCCCCCTCTCCTGGTTGGCGCAGCAGGGCCCCCCCCCCTCTCCTGGTTGGCGCAGCAGGGCCCCCCCCCTCTCCTGGTTGGCGCAGCAGGGGCCCCCCCTCTCCTGGTTGGCGCGGCAGGGCCCCCCCCTCTCCTGGTTGGCGCGGCAGGGGCCCCCCCCCCTCTCCTGGTTGGTGCAGCAGGGGCCCCCCCTCTCCTGGTTGGCTCAGCAGGGGCCCCCCTCTCCTGGACTGTAGAGTATTGCTCGGTGTTCTATACTGTGAAACAGTGGGGGAGTGGGGGGGGGGGGGGCGGCTCTACATTACTGTGCACCAGGTGCCTCTTGCACGCAGCCCAACCCCTGTGCTCTAGTGCACAGCAGTGCAGACCTCGGCCCCCACACCAGCAGAGGCGCCTTCAGCATCCTGAGCTGTGATGAATGCACGTCGACCCGCTGCGCCCCATTCTTCCCCGACAGGCCTCATCTGCATGGATTAGGGGAGAGTGAAGGGGGAGTCTCAGCAGGGGCTGGGCCTGGCGGGGCGCACACTCCCCCATCCGCAGACCATAATGAAGCCATCAGGCGCTGTCTGTGCTCAGCCTGTTTGTGCGTAAACAGTAGCAGATCCGGGTACCGCGGCCTCCTGGCCGGATGCATCCGTCCCGCGGGTCTGCACGAGGCTCCTGTGACCCTCGGGCCCTGACGCTCTCTCAGTAGGTTCTCGGCGTCATCCTCCCTCCTTCATCTTCAGTGAGGCTCCCGACGAGGGTTATCCCCGGACACTTGGGGGTAAAAGGACGGGTCCTGCAGATAATGGAACCGATTTTAGGCCTGTCTGTTACTGGTTAAACAGCTCTGATCTTCAACCAATGAAGAGCGGTTCCAGATGGCCCGCCCATCACACTGTATGATTGGCAGTGAAAGCTCCCTGTTGCTTGTTAAGGCATGTGATGGGGCAGAGGCGGCCCCACCCGAGCTCATCCCCCAGCATGCCTCGCGTCTGGGCCGGGCCGCATGGATGAGCTGAGCCTGGACTCGGGTGCCGCTTTGTTTCCGTACCGCGCGGCACATGCGGCTTCCAAGGCCGATGCAGGCCCTCCGCTTTGGGATAGTTTGGGTCCTTTTAAAGTATTGTGGGAAGGGGGAGAGATCTTGGTGGAACCCCTCTCCCAGAAGTTAATTCGTGTTGTTGCCCACAATGCTATCGGGGTGCTAGTGTGGCGGGCTGACAGTTTGGTGATGTCACTCTTCGTCATCCATAAGTGACCGTGGCGAGAACGCAGCTCTGCTCGGTGTTGTACTGAGAGGACCCCCCACACATCATTCGGCATTGTTTGCTGCGGCCAAATGGATGACTTCAAATGAAAAGGAGATTTATAGGGCGCAAAACATTAACCCAAGGGTGTCCAGGTGCTTCAAGATGAATAAAAACATAAGTTCCATTAAGACTTAACGTGGAATGTTTGTTACCAGTTGAATGAAGTCGTTTTTCGTATTTTGCGATATCGTTGATTTTTGGGGTTTTTCTACGTTGCTGTTTTGCAACCTGTGAATTCCTCATTTCCCATTCAAAAATATCACTTTTTTGAGCCCAAAAATTAAAATGCGGTGTAGTAGCTCATCTTCCGTGATGGTGCGAATATCTCTTGATGATCCTCTCGACATCTCATGGCAAAGTGTGTGCAGTTTTTTTGCAATGAAGAGACACTGTCCTATTTCAGGAAGTTTCAATCACATCTGGGCCATTAAATCTAGTTTTTCTGCATGAAGTGGAAACTGTCAGGAAAGGTTAAAGATTGAGCTACATAAGGTAGAGTTTCACCCACAGACCACAGTGGTGCATGAACCTGACGTTGGAACCCCAGGACAACAGCAGCTGAGGGGCGTGACTGTTGCGTTGCACTCAGCCTTCTGGGCGCTAGAAACATTTCGCTACATCAGGCCAGTATTTGTATGCGCTGGGAAACCCTGGTGGAATTCAGGAGTTCGCCGCTCCGAACCCGCGACCATTTTCAGGAGCTTAGAGCTTTTATTTTAATCAAATTCTCATCGTTACAATCCTGGGATTCTGGGAGCCCGGGGAAGGCTGCGCCCCCGCCGGAGCCGCAGCACCGGCACCGCCCCCGCCATTGTAACGCCGATTAAGCTGTCCGTGAGACCGCGAGGGCAAATTATAGACGCCGGGACGGTACTAAAGTGATCATTAAAAAAAGGGCGAAAAAACAAAAAGGAGCGTAGAAAGAAAGAGGAAAAAAACAGCAGCCGAGCCCTTGAATGGAGCGGGGCTGAATACAGAACCGCGGAGCCTGGCAACCGAAGGGGAAAAGCGGGGTGACACGGGCTGGGAGCAGAGGGGCCAGTGGGCGCCTAGAAGTACCTGCCACACACTGGGCGCAGAGGGGACCAGTGGGCGCCTAGAAGTACCTACTACATGCTGGGTGCATGGGGGACCATTGGGCGCCTAGAAGTACCTACCACACGTGGGGCAGAGGGGACCCTTGGGCGCCTAGAAGTACCTACTACACGCTGGGTGCATGGGGGACCATTGGGCGCCTAGAAGTACCTACCACAGGTGGGGCAGAGGGGACCAGTGGGCGCCTAGAAGTACCTACTACACGCTGGGTGCATGGGGGACCATTGGGCACCTAGAAGTACCTACCACACGTGGGGCAGAGGGGACCAGTGGGCGCCTAGAAGTACCTACCACACGTGGGGCAGAGGGGACCAGTGGGCGCCTAGAAGTACCTACCACACGCTGGGTGCATGGGGGACCAGTGGGCGCCTAGAAGTACCTACCACACTCTAGGTGCAGAGGGTACCGGCGGCGCTAAGAAGTACCTACCACATGCTGGATGCATGAGGGACCAGTGGGTGCCTATGTCCCTACCACATGTGGGGCAGAGGGGACCAGCGGGCGCCTAGAAGTACCTACCACACGCTGGGTGCATGGGGGACCAGTGGGTGCCTAGAAGTACCTACCACATGTGGGGCGCCTGCACACCATCTTTGCATTACATATGGCCTTGGCAGGTGCAGGTAACTGGGTGCAGGGCTGACCCACCTGTGGATTACATATGGACTAGGCTGGTACAGGTGATGGGTGCCAGGCCGGTCCACTACTGCTACACACATGCACTGGGTTGCCCTGGCCGGTCAGAACTCTATTACTCATGGGCTGAAGTGGACTTGTCTGCAAGACCCCTGCACAACTCTGCATTATGCGTGGGTTGGGTGGATGAAGATCTATTTTCTTATTGTTTTGCAAAGCGCGGGAACGCCCAAAGGCATCTTGGCGCTAGGAGTCGTGGAGTTTAGGGAGTTGTATAGGGAACAAGAAAGGAGATCTGGGCTGAGAATGGCTATTAAAGAGCCATGTCTTTCGGTCCTTCCTGAGCGGAGCAGGGTGGGCTGTGATTTTATGTACAGGGGGAGGCTGTTCCAGATGGAGGGTGCCGCTAGTGAAACTCCTGCCACCCCACAATTTGCAAGCTTGCACGGGGGAATGAGTTGTAGTGCTCCTGCCGGAATATACCATTTGAAGGTTCTTTTTAAAGTACTCTGGTTCAGAGCCATGTAGGACTTTATGGGCGATACATAGGGCCTTGAAGGTGATGGGCTTGCTTGCGGGCAGCCAGGGAAGTTTGGGGAGGCTGACTGGAACTTTGGAATCCCAAGTGGCATCTGGGCATCTGTGTTCTTGGCAGTCTTTACTGCATGTTGAGATAAAGGGCGTTGCGGTCATTGGTTTTCGATGGGACTAAGGCAATGGCCACAGTTAGTTGAAGTCCATGGGGAATAAAAATAAGATTTATTTTTTAGTTGTTCTTAGGATGTTGTATGTGGAGGAAGTGAATTCGTTCAGCTGTGCCCCGAAAGTCAGTTTATCGCCGATTAGGACGCCCAGGGTTCTGACCTTCTTAACAGCAGTCTGGAGGGTCCCCAGATTGTGGCCACAAGATGGGACCAGAGAGTGGGATTGTTGCCAAAAAGGAGGACCTCGGTCCTGCCTTAATTTAGCTTCAGGCACTTTTCTCATCCATCTTCCTTCCTTTTCCACGCATTTGTGAAATCTCGCTGTGGTTTCCAGCATCTCACTGGAGCGGGAGATGATTATTTGTGACTCATCGGCATATGACACCAGGAAGAAACCCAGGGGCCACATGTGCAACCACTGTAAGCAGGTGCAGATTTGAGCCTTTAGCTGCCACTAAAAAGGGTTGTAGCATGTATTGACCCTATTTTGCGAGTCAGTAACCTTTTACTGACTCGCTAAATAGGGTTTGCGTGTCGCTATTAGTAAGAAGTGTGCCACGGTCTTCCCTTCTTAAAAACGAGACACAAGGCCATATACAATTATTTTGCAATCCAAATGCAGTCACTAAACAATCGCAGTTTACCACCAATGGTGATGGTAAGCCAGTTGTAAACGGATGCGGATCCCCAGGGCACCCCTTCCACCTTTGTGACTGGCAACGAAAACGCCAGACCACTGCCTACCCTTAAAATAAAAAAAATGAAACAAATTTCATTTTTCTTTTTAAATGCATCCCATTTTCCTTTAAGAAAAACGGGCTGCTTAAAATAAACTGCTTTCTTTAAATTAGCGATCACAGACCTGGTGGTGTGCTGCCCTCAGCAGGTTGCCATCCTTGTGAGTGCTGGCCATTCCCAGTGGGTCGCAAATTGTGGCCCACCTCATGAATATTAATTAGGCAGGTCCCTTTCGACCCATTCGGAAATCGCAAACCGTGTCTGAGACGCTGTTATACATTTCATTTTTTGAGTCGCAAATTGCGAGTTGCTAAATATCAGTTTTTAAGTCGCAAAATAAAATGGTCGTACATGTGGCCCCTAATGATCTAATCAAACTTGCAGGAGGTGTGACATGAAAGTTAAAGAGCCCTGTGTGCATTACACCTGGACTTGGGTGGGCTAGTGACTGGCACAGTCTCTGTACACCTCTGCATTACACCTGGACTCAGGCAGGCTGGTGACTGGCACAGTTCCTGTACACCTCTGCATTACACCTGGACTCAGGCGGGCTGGTGACTGGCACAGTTCCTGTACACCTCTGCATTACACCTGGACTGGGGCGGGGCTAGGCCAGGTGACTTGACGTAGGGTGGGGCCGGCTCTACATTACAACTAGAAGCTAATTTCCAAATGTTATATCCCCCAGTGTGAAGCAATGTTTCCGGGTGTGTCCTGGGAAACACGACTGCCAAGTGCCACTGTCAGCGGCTGAGAGCCAGCCGGGCCTTCCGAAGCCTCCGAGGTGCCTGTAAAGTGAGAGGTAGACCTGCAGTCCCGGCTGGCACTGATCGGGGTGGGGAGCATAAAAATAATAAATATTTTCTTTAAAAACTTATCGTACCGCTGCGTTTCCTCCATCTCTCCTCCTCATCCCACAGCTCCTCCTGATCAGAACTTGAAGCACACCCAGGCTCCTTCAGCCAATCATCATCTTCAGCTTTATTTCGACAAAATAGTCATAAAAGCACATACATGTAACAAACAGTAAAAGACGAATTGTAAAATATTACAATGAAAAGGCAAACATATGCAAAGGATATTTCATTACCAAAGCATAAATGGGAGATGAGAGATATCTGATAGCACATAGATTATATTAAACATAGGACCAGCAAAATAGGATCAAATAGCGGGCACATTTAGTCTTCTTATCCTCCATTGATGCACGAAATGAGGATACTGCAAACACTATTTGTCTAGATAAATCAGTCTTAAGGACTCTGTAAGCTTCCCTACAGTGTATGAGTCCAAGATTCCTACAAATAGGTATAATCCAGTATTTCCTGCTATTCTTATAGGCCCCAAGATTCCTACAAATAGGTATAATCCAGTATTTCCTGCTATTCTTATAGGCCAATCACAAGGCTGCAGCCAGGGAACGGGAGCCTGGGCATGTTCTCAGCCCGGGCTGTAAGGCAGCTTGGGTGGAGAACATACTGGGTGCGCATGAATGTTTTTATTCCCCCCACAGCAGGCTAAACATTCATGCACACTAGCTAAGTGTGCTCACCACTCCCCCCTGCTCCTGTGTCAGAGTAACAGTTATTTTATTGTATCCTTTATTTTGCTGCTGCACAGCAGTGGGGCGATGCTCCTACGCCTTGGCAGGTGAACCGCCACTGTGTGCACGCAATGTGAAGCTACGTGAACCCGCTCCGAGTCTGCCCCCTCACAACTCAGCCTTCCTGGCTTCATCTCCCCGATCCGGGGCCCCGCTAAAGCGATGGGGCGACCTTCTCTTTTGTGCACGTGCTGTCGAGACTGACCCTCTCACGCCCCAGTGCTCAGAGAAGCCTTCATTCATCAGTGTAGTCACCACTCTGGTCTGAGAGATGGCGGGAACAATAGGGCCCCCTGCTGCCTGGAATGGTTTGAAGGGCCCATGCAGGGCCGGGGACGCCGAGGGCTTGTAGGGGCCCCTTTCCCAGCCGTCTTAATGTGGGTTCTAGGGCAGACAGAGCAGAGGCTGGAAGGGGGTCTCTGGCCCGAGTGTGGGCTTCGGGGGTCCTCTGGCCCGAGTGTGGCTTTTGTTGAGGATTCCAGTGCAGGCGCGGGTCCGGTCGCTCCTGTTTTTCTTTTCAACTTACTACTTCGCCGTGATCTACTGTCTCTCCTCTGCCTTCTCTCCACTGCCTCCTCTAGCAGCCCCTGCCCACATCCTGTCCTCCGTCCCTTCCTCGTTGTATTTCTTGTTTGAGCGCTGGTTTGACATAGCGTCGACACGTAACCTCCCCCCCCCCTCCCCCTCCCCCTCCCCTTTAGGGATCCTGCCCTCGACCTTTAACTGCCCCACTTCATATCCTGTGCCTTTGAACCCTGCCCCAGATCCCTACCTGTCCCGTGCATCTGTACCCTCGCGCCTGTGGTCTGTAGCCCACCGCCGCCCTGTGCCACTGCCCCTTTAGTTTTATTTTAGTTAACATGGCGCTGGGCTCACGTTCTCGCGAGACTTCGGGTGCATGGAACGTCCCCGGGCCTGCAGTGGGATCGGGCATGGCCGTGTGGTCGCTCCCAGGCCCGCTGAGGCGACGTAAATCGAGGTTGTGTGGTGTGAGCAGAGGGGTGCGGGGGTTTCTATGGAGACCCCCTTTTCCGCCTGGCTGGCGCATCTTGTAAGTCTATTTAGCCACAGAAAGGGCTCTTGTCTCCGGAGCAGGCCTCAATAGGGCCGCAATGTGAAAAAATGGGCTTAGAGTGTGTCTGGGGGGCCGGCTAGCGGGTCGGGCCGGCGAGGGGGGAGTGGGGGGCTCAATGAGCTCGGCCGGCGCGCACAAAGGGCCCTCGAGCCGCCCCTCATCTGGGGCAGTTTATTCAACGAGGCCTTTAACCCTGCACAATTCAGGGGTGCTTGTTCCCCGGCCCTCCTCTTCCTCGGCATCCTGCCCCCTCCTCACGGGGCCCCCACCCGCACCTGGTGAGATTTTACATAATTTAATTATCCGATTCGTGCGTTTGAGGGGGCTCGGGGTTGGCGTTTGATTCGATTAGAGCGCCATGTGAAGATCTCATGGCCTTCAAGGGCTTTTTCACTTTTGTCTTTGTGTGTTTTTTCACCGCATTCCAGGTTTCCTTCTGGGAAATGCTTTGCCCCCTCCCTCCCCTTTTGAAATTTCCCTCCATGGTGACGCTGCTGAACGTGGCACCCGCCTTGCACTAGTACTGTGACATTTGGGAGGCTCCAGAGTTCTAGAAGAATTTGAGGGTGAAATCCACTCCGTGTTTTGAATATATTTTTTTTTTTTTTTTTTTTGCCTCTCTAATTTAAAAATTAGCCTTAATGGGCGGGATAGATTTGGCCCGAGTACGCCGCATTAAAAAAAAAAGTGTTACATTTATTGAACAGTCAAGCACGTGGTGGGCAGCCAGCTGTGCCCACCTGTAGGTGTTTGGTTTGAAACGGGGTAATCCCGACTCAACCTTTCATCTTTCTGTTGGTAAAATGAGTACCTATGAAGTGCAGAGAGATGAAGCTGGTCAGTTTGCCATATAAAGAAACGTATTCCTTCTGAGGAAAGCAGGTTCCGTATATTAAAACTCCCGTTGGGATCTCTGAGAATAGTTCTGTGGAATCCCTGCCTAATGCGGGGTCTGCAACCACCAGGAATGGCCGATCCTTGACAGAGCCCCGAGAGCCACAGTACACAAGCACATCCCACTAATTAAACCAACCTTGTCGGTGATTATTCAAAGATTCTGCACACTCTCCGGACAGACGCTTCTTCTGGGGGAAATGTATAGAATTATGCGGCCACAACACTTTTGTTTTCAACAAATGTTGCACTTTCACCCATTTCGGCAGAGTGCAAAGGTCAGACCCCATATCAGCACGTTAGTCTGGCCAGTTTACAAAAAACAATGCTGATTGTCTCCGATTCCACTCTGGAGTCAGCTGACGGAGGGGAATATCTGGGCCATCGCGCGCACAGCCTGGGTATTGTGTCTCTGCAGGGATTTAACCCCTCGTGCCCTGGCTATGAATGTGCATCGGCGTCTCTTTGGGGGGGGGGGGCGAGTTGTGTTCATTCCTTTTGCCCACTTTGGAATCGGCTGCCTTGGCATCTGAGAGATCCGCCGAATTTGAGCATTTTAGGGAACCTATTAAATCCGGTCTCTTTGCCTCCCCTCTCTGAGTTCCTTCCATTTCATTCCATCGCATTAGTTTCTTTTTGGCATCCGCGCCAAGAAGCCTGTGGGCATTTGTTGCACTTTATAACTATTCTCAATAAAACTATTGCACACGAGAGCATCCTGGGGTGACACCAGCCTGCAGCTCCTTTGAGCTGCTATTCAGGGCACCCTCACGCACTGCAGGCTTCATAGGGTGTGAATTATGCCCTCGCCACCCAAAAACCACAATGGTAATAAATGGCATATTACACGCTGTGCATCTGTCTATGTTGTCTAAATCTATAGTATTGGCGTGGGATCCCCGATGTTTATAATGCAATCTGGGAAGTGTAGTCTGGTGTAGAGAATGTCCCACTTTTAGATACAGGAGGAATCCCAGAGCAGGGCCGCGACTGTTTGAGTGGAGGGGCGTTGCCCCACTAAGAGACCCCCAGGACAGAGCTGAAAAATAAAACTGCAGTAAAGTTCATTTATTGGCGTTTTATTTTCAGAAAGCGACCTGTCTAGAACTGAATGACAGGAGGGGGTGTGGCCTTTTGAGTGGCAGGGAGCTGTGCTCTTTACGATGCGCATGTCTGTTTGGCCGGCCATCTTGTGACAGCCAGACATGCACATTTCTAACTGTTCTAACGTAGAGCTGGGTTAGAGAAAGCACAGGCTCCAGTGTTCTTAGGAGGGCTGAGTGAGGCAGCCTCCTCCAATCCTGGCGCTGCTCTCATGCTGGTGAGAGCAGTGCCGGGATTGGTTAAGGGAGTTTGCTGCTGGGTCCCGTGTTGGAGCCTACCAGAAGCCCAAAGGAGGACATTGCGCTGGGAGACAAGTCTGTTTTATTTCATTTGACTTATTTTTTGTCACCCCCCCCCCACATCCTCCGTACATGGTAGCCCCCATTGTTTAGATGGCTTTTTGATTCTGCCCTGAAAATGCCCTGCGAAAGAAGCGTTGTACTTGCCTACGCACTACAGCAGAACGGACTGTCAGAGGGTGACACCAGGAGCGACTGATGCCCGCCTGGGTCATGGGCACTAGCATATGCATCATTTTCATCCATTTGGGCTTGGGTGAGACAATTGTTCCCTTGAGGGAGGATGAGACTTTGTAAAGGGAGTTACTGATTCAGGTGGTGAGTGGGCAACAATTGTTAAGAGCGGAGAGGAGTTGACCTAACAGCTAGGGCGGTCGACATTGAATCTGGGGAACTGTGTTTGAGTCTCGGCAATAACGCTGAACATCCTGTGATTCTGGGCAAATCACTTCATCTCCCTGCGCCTAACAACAAAATGAATGTCTTCTCATGTAATGCAGCTGGTGCTATGTAAAGTGCTCTGGTACCCGATTCGGGTCAAGTTCGCGCTATGTAAAGCTCTGTAAAATTTAAATAATTGTCTCACCCAAGCCCATTTGGATTAAAATGATGCCACAAACTATTGAGGT
The DNA here is from genome assembly GCF_964204655.1 of Triturus cristatus. Lineage (NCBI taxonomy): Eukaryota > Metazoa > Chordata > Amphibia > Caudata > Salamandridae > Triturus > Triturus cristatus. The sequence continues at coordinate 1,059,212,451 of NC_140588.1, read as the reverse complement.
GGACTACATCAGAATGAATTTGCTGTTAAATGTTTCTGAAAAGAGATTTATACGTCATAAACTCTCAAATAAGCTCTGATGAAGTTCAGTTTAACTGACCGAAACGCGTTGGCCAACCTGGACTGTGTTTTGAGAAAAGATAATACTCTCAAAGAAAATAACTAACGTACAAAAGGCACTTTGGACTCTCTTGTGTGCGCGCGCCATCCTGCTGCTTATGTATCTCTGCTCAGCAGTGGTCGAGCAGCGACTGACGCCTAGTATGCAGCGCACCAGTACTGGAACTGTGCGGGAGGTGCGGTTCCCGGAGTCCGCCGGTCCAGTCTTGACTGTACAATTATCCTGTTGCACTAATGAGCCCCTGTGCTGACTCTGCTTGTTGGCATACTTCTGGTGTGCTCAGATTTCTCTTCCCCCCCCCCCCCCCCCCCCCCCCAAGAAAAGGAGAGCGAGGAGGGTTGTTGCACCATCACCTTGTACAATGGTTATGACAGAATTAGGGTTCCTACGGCACACCTTTATAGATCTACTATATATATACATACAGTAAATATTAAGTGTGTGAATACAGTAAAATCTAAAAGATTTTCTTTCTTCTTTTAACAATGAACAAGACACAATAACATGGATCCAAAACATTAATCCGAGACGATCAAATCTGTGTTTCTTTATTCTTGTCGATGAAAGTATTCCTTTGTTTTGATAAAATATTCCCAGCACACTATAGCCAACACGTGTTTCGTCTTATCCCAAGACTTTCTCAAGGCTGGAATAATAAACGCATATACATAAATATATTGACACACGAGGACAAACATGTATATTATAAAAGCAACAAAGTACAACAGGTACCTCGCTTGTAGACACATGCCCTAAGTGCTGGGATTTTGACCTTCACAGTAATGGAGCAGGTGCATTCACCCACCGCGCTGCCAGGGTGCTTTGCATCTGTGGCTGGTAAGATTTTTTTTTTTTGTATTTAAAGAATTTCATAGGACACACTTGCCATCGCTGTGGCTGCAATCAACAGGTGATATTATTGCTCGTTTTATGATCATGCGGTTGACTGACCTCTGAAGGATGAAAGGCTGACACTAATTGAGTCTGTTCCGAACTAGTGCCCTGCAGATTACCGCATAGTTCAGCAGTGAGCGTTCAACACACTGAGCCACCCAGCAAGTCTCCCAAGCTCCGTGCTAGCAGCACAACTCAGTGGGTTGATGCACCTGCTGCATTAGGAATGTGCACGAACTCCCTGAGCTACCTCACTAGCTGTAATAGCAATAAACCCGATATTAGCAGAAAAGGATGTTCGGAGTTAAGGACACGCTTTTCTAGCGGGAGCCTTTTCCACAACCCACTGTGTGGCGCCATCCAGACACTTCTGAAGGGGAGGACCTCTGGGGCGGCGCGTATGCTAATGTATGCAGATGAGATGCATGAGCCTGTTGGACACTGCTCTGTTATGGAAATCTGCAGGGTCTGCGTGACTGGACAGGCGGGTTTTGCAGGCTGGAGGCCCGGGTGGCGGGTTCAGCCGTGAGCCTGTGGTGTGCAGGGAGCCGTGATCGCTGCCGAGCAGCGTCAGAAGTGTAAGGTCGTGTGTAACAAGACACGACAACAATAGTGCACATTTCCATACACTAGAGGTGAACTGGTCGAGGATGGGAGTGGCCGACCTAAATAGAAAAATGTAAATCCATAGTTTTATCGCTGTTTACGAATTTTACATGAACTTGCATCGAGCTAGCAGAACACCGTGATGTGCCGCAGGTCACACGTGCAGTCACCTGACAGTGCCCTGAGACGGCCACAAGGACCCTGGTGAGGGCACACTCTCGTGGCTTTTTGCACTAAAGCAATTCGACTCACATTTAAACAAATAAAAAAAAAACACGCCTTCCTCCGTGAGCTCCTCTTCCAACGCAGTGATAGAGGAATGTTATCTGCTCACGAGTCGCGTCACAGGAGTGATGAGACAGCCCGTGCTGTGGGAGGGGCTCTGGCCGAGCTTGTGGGGTGGGGCTTATCTAGTGCTGGGGGGAAGCGCTGAAGGCTGCGTGGGGGTGGGGGCGCTAAGGGAGAGCGGGAGAGGGTGCTGTGTTTGTGATGCATACCAGCCGGTTCCCCTCTTCTCGAGGGACGGGCTTAGATTTACCCTTGAAGGGGGTTTTCACCCTGGACTGCCCTCTAACCACCCCCCTGTTGTACCGCCTGTGCCTCTGTTGGACTTTACCTCCTCCTTCTCACACTCAAAGACGATCCGGAAAGTACCATGGACCGGTTGACACCAGCCGCTGTTTCCAAGCCAGGCCTGTTGGTTGAACAGTACAACCCCTGGAGGCCCAGCTGCGATCGAGAAAACGTCCCTGTTGGTGTACGGCGGCTGCTAGCGCCTAGAATTGTATTTATTCAGTTTACTGCAGCGGGCATAGATCGGGGCCGAGGGCTATAAAAAGGCGCTTCCAGGGCGACCCCCCACAAGGTTTGAGAAGCGGAATCCTTTATTTCCGCCGGACCTACGACCAGTCCGAGCCCCCCGCACCGAGGCTCAGTCCGCGCCGTCCAACTTAATGTATGCGTGGAATCCGTTGATGTTAAATTAACATATTTACGCCTGGAGAGGTTCGCAGCTAGTGCCTGGAAGTTGCAGGTTTTCTGTTTGCTTTGTAGTGACCCTCGCCCCTTCCACACACCTGCCAGCCTTCGGCCTTGGAGCCCCCACCCTCCAAGAGGCATGGCCTCCTCGTTACCTTGTCAGACTGAGGGCCCCCACCTGTGGGTAAACAGTCTGCCGGCGGCCCTTGCTCAGCAGTCCGAGAACAAAGAAAGAATTACAGACTTTATTTATTACCCCTCTAAGCAAATAGATAAACCGCTGTTTATATGTAATCTGTTAACTATGAGTGCACCCCAGGGGGCACGAGCTGAGGGGGGAGGAGGGGGGTCTGGGGCCAGGTGGTGCTAGGGCAGCAGGAGAGCGATGGAGTGACAACGGCAAGGGGCCCTTCTGACCCTCCAGCCCTGTCCGAGGAGCAGTGGTAGCCTGAGACAGGAAGGGGCGGGACAATAGCCGGAAGTGCTCGGGCAGACATGATTGCACAGTGAGGGGGCGGTTTGCGGGCTATGTAGAGGTGGGCCGATGGAAGGGTCGGCAGCCTATTTGGTACCCGGTCCGCCGCTCCATCACTCGGCCCCTACGAGCTACCTGTTGGAAGAGGCTGCTGGCTGGGCCCTGTGCTACCCCCATGGCGGATTCCAAGAGCGCCGAGGTGTGGCCCCCTCTCGCACGCAGCGGGCCAGGCTTGTCGGGAGCTGGTCACGGGCAGGTGGCGCAGTGCCACGGATGCCAACGCCCTCTTCCTACTGCCTGGTTCACTTGGGTAGGGCCCAGCGGCTCTTCCAGTGCAGTGAGTGAGTGTAGGGGCTTCCTGCCTCACTTCCTGGCCCCAGGCTTCCAGTGTCCCACATGGCCTCGCCCAGACTCTGCCAGTCGCTCACGAGTACCGTCTCGGCTGGGGCGTTGGGTGTCTTCACACAGCATGCGTGCATATTACACAGTGATATCCGGTGTACTGGTAGCGCTGCGTGGCTACCGCAGAAGGGGGCGCTGCAGGGAAGATTGGGGTACACTGCTTGTGTACGCTGTGCCTCCGCCCTGTAGCAGCATGTGCCGCAGGGCAGAGTTGGGGTGCATCGGCAAAGCTGTGAGGTTGCTCGAACTGCATGGCGCCATGGAGCAGGCCTGTGGGGCAAGAGGGAAACAGCGGGTCAAGGGTTAATTCTGTGTTATTGGAGCTGTTGAGAACCAGAGTGCTGCTCACCATGTCTCACTATAGTTTGGGGTTGAGGTGCATTGACTGAGCTCTGCTGTTTTATGCGGTTTGTTGAAGGCCAGGATTGGGGTGCAGTCACACCGGCGCTGCGTCACAAGAGATATGTTTGCTATAGGTCAGGACTGGGGTGCATACCCCATCTCTTCTCGTTACGGGCTCTGTGCAGAAATACCAGGAAGTTAAGGTGGGTGATGACTGAGGTACATTGGTTGGGTTAATTGATTCCTATGTCTGAGCCATTAACCAATGAGCCACAACCCCTCAAACGTGCGCGTGCTTTCACCGTAGCCAGGCTGGGGGTCTTGGCCCTTTACGGTCCCTATGCAGAGCTCATGTTTGAGGCTGCAGGACTCTCTGGGACAGAGTGTTCCGGTCTGGTCCCCTGCCGTGCCCAGTGAGTCCATCTGGAGTGGCACATTATGGGTTTCTGGGTGAGGGCGTTGGAAAATGCAAAAACAACAATTGATGGACAGAATGCAGAACAATGTCATACATTCACCCCAGTACAGAGATCTGGGCCTAAATCCATCGTTTTTTTGCTCACCATGCCATTCCAGTTTGAACCCAGCCATATGCAAATCAGTCTTGACCCTGTGCCCCATGGGAACAGTCCAGCCCGAACTGCCAAGCCAGGTCCTCCCTGGACTGGAAACAAGCATCCTAGGACCGGTTTCGGGCTTTCAGCCCTAGTCAGCCAGGATAGCCTGATTCCAGTGGCATGGAGAGGAAGGGACTCACGTCTGAGCATACCCTTCCCACTCGGGGTGACAAATGCAAAAGCAACAATTGATGGACAGAATGCAGAACAATGTCATACATTCACCCCAGTACAGAGATCTGGGCCTAAATCCATCGTTTTTTTGCTCACCATCCTAGGCTGCACGCGTTTTGTATGTAGCTCTTGCAGGAACTCAATGTGCTGTTCCGAGCTCTGCCACTAGATGGCAGAAGCACGCACAGCATGTGAGGCTAGAATAAGGAATCTAGTTCAGGCACCAAACAGACCACATTGGAGAAATCAACTCTGATTAAAGGAGTGGCTCATCTCCAGGCATCTATACATCAGCCGTACTACTTCAATTTTTACTTAATTTTAATGGAACTCAACCGATATTCACAAAGAATACAGCTATTCATTTTCAATGCAACGACAATAAAAGCGTTCACATGAAAATCATTTAAAACTGTAAAAAAAAATGTATATTCATACCATAATACAATACATTATTTAATCCATTCAACATTAACGTACACAGACCTTTTGATAGTTATGCCTGTGGGTTTTTGTAAGTGACAAATCGAGGACAAAGCTCCGTCGCAGACAATATACAGACCCTTATTAAGTTCAAATCTGTAATCTCAATACTGAATACAGTGCTCAATAATCGGGTGTCAAGATCTGAAATAGTGCTGATACGCAAGAGAGTCGATTTAGGCAGTAATGTTCGAATCAGTGCAAAAAACAAACACCATCTATCAAAATACAAGAAAAGAATGCAGCTGAGCCGGTAAAGCGCCATGGGGCAAGTAAGGAGCAGTTCTGTCCATTCATAATAAAGCGCAATCGTCCTGTTACATCTGCCGAGCATCACCTTGACGCATGACATATAAAGGGCTAATAGGGGGAAGAGGATGTGGTGCAGTGGCCAGAGATGCAGACTCAGGATTTGGGATCCTGGTTCGCATCGGATCAACGTCTTGTGGTTCTGGCCAAATCACCTAATCTCCCATGTGCCAATGGATAGCGCCTGGATAGTGCCCATGGATAGCGCCTGGATACCCTCACGGGTGATAAGCCACGCTATATAAATCTAATTCCAATAGTACTTGGGATTGCATGTTGGCGTCTACTGGTTCTCTGCTATTCAAGTGCAGTACAAAGAGCAATTACACGCGTACATGCACGATTACATAGTCCATGCGCCATGTTGCTGTGCTTTAGGGTGCATGGCACGTGCCCTCCCTGGGCTGATGCCTCCTCGGTGCAGCCCTCCCATTGTGTGCTGCACAGAAAGCGTTCCACTTCTATTCCATGCCGTCCATTCAATCTTAGGTTCAGGCCATTGTGAACTGTAAGCAGGCAGTTAAGTGAAGGTACAATGTTTCCACCTTTTTGTTATTTTACTTTATTGTCCCTCTTAAATGGGACGTACATTATTCCCTCGTAAAATAGTATTTTCTATGTATGCATGTGGATGACCCTTCTATAGCGCCCACCTAGCCAAAAGTCAGCATAGCGCTGAGGGAGTGAAAGGCAAGTGTCGGGTCAGCCAGTGCACAGATAGTTTGGTTCAATGCCCTGTTTCAGCTTCTGACATTTTTACTTATCTGACTAACTTTCCTTTCATGCATATTTTAAATTGTCTTCCTTGCTCTGTGGTCCATTTTGTAAACCTTTGGTGCTGGTGCTTGCATGGTGCGAAGGTGTATATTGGTGCACGCGTTGTCCATCTCAACCGTCGCTTGTGGTGGGATGGGGGACGGAGCAGAGACTTGGCTGCGGCTTCCCACCTCTTCCACCGGAGTGCATTACTAGTATGGCCGCTAAAGTTCCATTTGGAAAAGCGCGTACTTTCAGAAGCGTGCCATTAGGGCACGGGGTCCCGGCCACGCCCCCTGGTAATTTCTCCTGGCTGGATTGGCCTCTGGGACCGTTGAGGATTGCTTCTGGGGCAAGGAGGCAGGTCGTGACATCGCTTCCGGGCAGCACCGGTGCTGGAGGGGGAGGAGTAGATGGGGGGCCCATTAAGGGCGAGTTGCCCGGGCACTCGTCGTCCTCCTTCCAGCCCCAGAGTCTACTGACCTCACAAAGAATCCCACCCATCCCGTAGCTATAGTTTCGGTAGGCGCAGGTCTAGCTCGGTGCGGTGGCGGTACGGAGGCCACATAGCGTGCCTTGCATTGTTAAGGGGAGTCCTCCGGCATACTCCCCAGGCCAGCACTGAGGGGGAGAGATGGTAAGTTCACCCCAGAGGGAATGGGTACACCGGCTGGGGGGCAAGGGTGCCAATTTCCACACTAGGGCATGGAGCTTCTGGCCCCTGGTTATACCCTACAAACCCCCCTTGAGCAGCCTGGTGGGTCCCTAGGGTTGCGGACAAGGACCAAACGGCAGGGGCCCACTTTTTAAGGATGCAGGTGGGTTGCGCCTGCGTGGTTCTCAATTGTGGGTGGGGGGAGGAGGGGGGGGGGAAAGCCAGAAGGCCACTTAGTGCTGGAGCCATAGATAACATCTTTTATACAACATGCTGATGGTTTGATATTAGATTGAGCAGATATGTAAATATTAATGTATGACGACATTTTGATAAAGTTTGATAAGTTTCGAATGATAGAATTGCTAGTTATGAATTGTCGTGTTTATTTGGATGTTTTATGGTAATAAACATGGCCTTTTTCACCCACAATAGTGGTTGTCGAATCACTAATTTGTGGGATGGATGGGAGCGTGGCCGGGAGCAACCTGGGGGGTCGGGGTCCTATGTGCACGTGCATCTGATTGTCTCACCTTTTGTAGTGCTTTGTGACTGCGGTGTTTGTCTCCGTACAATGCCCCCCCCCCCTCCTTTCGTGTGCTACTTTTGATGTGCCGTACCCACCCTATGGTTGAAACGTTTGCTCTGGCGCAGTATGCACCCCCCCCCCCCTCACCCTTTGCTGTGGTGTTTCTGTAGATTACATTTTGGTGCACCTTCCAGTTCCCCCCCTCCCCCCCCCTGTAATGCTTTTATACTTAAAACAATTGCTTCGATGCGCTTTTCCATTGCACCTTGGATTGTAACTGTTTGTATTAGTGACCGCCTCTTCATGTTCCTCCCTTGGTATAAGTGATTGTAGTTTATTTTGCTGTTTGCTTTGTTCCTTTCCCGGTGGTGTTTGTGGGATTTAAATGTTTGCTCTATTGGGCGTTTGGGCGCCTCCACACTCCTCCCTTTGGTTCGGGGGTTTGTTTTAAATGTTTGCTCTGTTGCACTTTCTTTGGTGGTGTTTTGTGCTTTGAAGTTCTACCTATTTCACCCTTCTAACTGCTGTAGTGTGTGCTGCTTTGTTTTTCTGTTTTCTGCTCCTCTCCTGGTGGTTCGGGGTTTGCTTCAGTGCCCTTGCTGGAGTGTTTTGAGGTTGAAAGGTTGTTTTTCTGCTCCTCTCCTGGTGGTTCGGGGTTTGCTTCAGTGCCCTTGCTGGAGTGTTTTGAGGTTGAAAGGTTGTTTTTCTGCTCCTCTCCTGGTGGTTCGGGGTTTGCTTCAGTGCCCTTGCTGGAGTGTTTTGAGGTTGAAAGGTTGTTTTTCTGCTCCTCTCCTGGTTGTTCGGGGTTTGCTTCAGTGCCCTTGCTGGAGTGTTTCGAGGTTGAAAGGTTTTGTTTTTCTGCTCCTCTCCTGGTGGTTCGGGGTTTGCTTCAGTGCCCTTGCTGGAGTGTTTTGAGGTTGAAAGGTTGTTTTTCTGCTCCTCTCCTGGTGGTTCGGGGTTTGCTTCAGTGCCCTTGCTGGAGTGTTTTGAGGTTGAAAGGTTGTTTTTCTGCTCCTCTCCTGGTTGTTCGGGGTTTGCTTCAGTGCCCTTGCTGGAGTGTTTCGAGGTTGAAAGGTTTTGTTTTTCTGCTCCTCTCCTGGTGGTTCGGGGTTTGCTTCAGTGCCCTTGCTGGAGTGTTTTGAGGTTGAAAGGTTTTGTTTTTCGCTCCTCTCCTGGTGGTTCGGGGTTTGCTTCAGTGCACTTGCTGGAGTGTTTTGAGGTTGAAAGGTTTTGTTTTTCTGCTCCTCTCCTGGTTGTTCGGGGTTTGCTTCAGTGCCCTTGCTGGAGTGTTTCGAGGTTGAAAGGTTTTGTTTTTCTGCTCCTCTCCTGGTTGTTCGGGGTTTGCTTCAGTGCCCTTGCTGGAGTGTTTTGAGGTTGAAAGGTTGTTTTTCGCTCCTCTCCTGGTGGTTCGGGGTTTGCTTCAGTGCCCTTGCTGGAGTGTTTTGAGGCTGAAAGGTTTTGTTTTTCTCTCTCCTCTCCTGGTGTGGTTCGGGGTTCTCTTCAGTGCCCTTGCTGGAGTGTTTTGAGGCTGAAAGGTTTTGGTTTTTGCTCCTCTCCGGGTGGTTCGGGGTTTGCTTCAGTGCCCTTGCTGGAGTGTTTTGAGGCTGAAAGGTTTTGGTTTTCTGCTCCTCACCTGGTGTGGTTCGAGGTTTGCTTCAGTGCCCTTGCTGGAGTGTTTTGAAGTTGCAACGTTTGCTTTGCTGCAGTCACTCTCTCGCCCCCTCTCTCTTCGTGGTCGCAGAGCTTGCTTTGCTGCACTCTTTAGATCACTGATTTGTCTGGAATTCCTTTTAGTTCCGGGTCACGGCGCTTCCCCTGCTTGACTGGCTGAGGCGGGAGCTGTGCCGACACCGCTCCGGGCTGTCCGCAGTGAGACGAGTGCAGTGCTCGGTCCCGGGACTGTTCATTTACGCTCGTCCTTGTGTAAGGCTGCACAGTAAGAGGGCAGCCTGTCTGTCTATCTCCACCAGACAGACGGCAGTCTGCGGAGACAGCGCTTTATACGGAGCCTCTTTGAACCTTTAGCCAGGCGCTGCCCTCCAGAGACAGCCCGGCCCCCATGGGCAGCTTTCAATAAATGTCTCCCGGGTCCGCAGCAGTGTGGTATGCTGTGGCACTGTCTGGGTGTCTCTGTAGGGCAGCCGTCTGTCTGCACGGGTGCGTGGGATGCCTCTGCTAGACGTCTCGTATGTCTACGAGAGCCCGAGCTGTCTCTGTTGCAAGTGATCTGCCGGTGTCCCTCCATCTTCATTTTTGTGTCCGGGTTGTTGGCATGTATGTGTGGTGTGTGTGACGTCCACCTCCTCGTGGCTCAGGACATGGACTCCCTGTCATGGCTGAGGGCCCCGGTGGAGCAGTCTCGTGCTCTTTAATTCTGAGTGCACTGATGTTGGCGACAGCAGACTGGAGGTCCGCACACTGCTCTGCTGTCTCAGGGTTGAAGCGGGCGAGGCGCGTGCAGGAGTGGGGCATGGGCTGAGCCGGGGGTGGGGGAGTGTGTCAGACTGAGGCGGGTTTGAGGCAGGAGTGAGGTGGGGGTTGAGGGCAGGTCTAACCCTGGTTGGGGAACTCCGCTCTGACGGCGGAGTTAGCAGAGTTCTGCCAACTCCGCGAGAAGTGCGAAGTTGGCGAGAAAAACTCTGACTTCGCCACGTGGGGAGGTTTCCTCCCTGCCACCCGCCCCTGCCCGAGCCCTCCCCTTACCTGGATCTCGGTGTGAGGCGTTGTCCATGCCCGGGCTGCCTCCTTGGCGCAGGAGGGTTCTTCTTATCCTCCAGTGGGCTGTAAAATGGAAACCCCTTCCTGCAGGACTCGCGAGGACTGTGAATGCTCCATGCGCAGTCCTAGCGAGTCCTGCAGGAAGGGGTTTCCATTTTACAGCCCACTGGAGGATCAGAAGCATCCTCCTGCACCGAGGAGGCAAGCAGGCAGCCGGAGTCCAGAAGGACCGCCGGCAGAGGTAAGGTCGGTGTGGCGGCAGGGCTGAGCAGAGCAGAATTCACGAGTTTTTAAGCAACTCCGTGGAATTCCAGGTAGTGCCACTCCCCCAACACTGCCCAGCGCTAGGCAGGTCATGTGGGGTGTGGGTTGAGGCATATAGGGAATAAGACTAGGTTTGAAGTGGGGCCTGGGTTGAGGCGGGAGTGGGTCAATGATTGAAATGTGTGTGAGAGTTGAGGTAGCAGTGGATTGAGGCGGGAGTGGGGCGCGATGGTTGAGGCGGGAGTGGGGCGCGATGGTTGAGGCGGGAGTGGGGCACGATGGTTGAGGCGGGAGTGGGGCACGATGGTTGAGGCGGGAGTGGGTCAATTATTGAAATGGGTGTGAGTTGAGGTAGCAGTGGGTTGAGGCGAGGGTTGAGGTGGGAGTGCGAGGGTTGAGGTGGGAGTGCGAGGGTTGAAGCGGGAGTGGGGCGCGATGGTTGAGGCGGGAGTGGGGCGCGAGGGTTGAGGCGAGTGTGGAGAATGGGGCGAGGGCTGAGGCGGGTGTGAGGATTCATGCAGGATTGGGGCGTGGGTTAAATGGGTATGGGGAGTGGTATGAGGGTTGAGACAAGTCTAAGAAATGGGACACGGTTTTGAGGTGTGTGGTGAGGGCCGAGGTATGTTAGCAGCAGCATGTAGCAATCCTCTCTAGACTACTGCGGGTTCAGGACATGGCTGCACTCATGCGCCTTGTGTGAGGGTCGTGAGGGGCTGGCACTCGCTCTGTATCGGTACACTTGGCTGCACTCATAGGCCTTGTGTGAGGGTCGCACAGGGCTGATGCTTGCTGTGTATCGGCACAGACTTGGCTGCACTCATGGGCCTTGTGAGGGCTGCAGTGCACTGGCGCTCCCTCTGTATCGGGACACACTTTGCTGCACTCATGGGCTTTGTGTGAGGGTTGCGCAGGGCTGGCGCTCCCTCTGTATCGGCACAGACTTCGCTGCACTCATGGACCTTGTGAGGGCTGCAGTGCGCTGGCGCTCCCTCTGTATCGGCACAGACTTGGCTGCACTCATGGGCTTTGTGTGAAGGTTGCGCAGGGCTGGCGCTCCCTCTGTATCGGCATATTGTGTCTGCACTCATGGGCTTTGTGTGAGGGTTGCGCAGGGCTGGCGCTCCCTCTGTATCGGCATATTGTGTCTGCACTCATGGGCTTTGTGTGAGGGTTGCGCAGGGCTGGCGCTCCCTCTGTATCGGCACAGACTTGGCTGCACTCATGGGCTTTGTGTGAGGGTTGCGCAGGGCTGGCGCTCCCTCTGTATCGGCATATTGTGTCTGCACTCATGGGCTTTGTGTGAGGGTTGCGCAGGGCTGGCGCTCCCTCTGTATCGGCATATTGTGTCTGCACTCATGGGCTTTGTGTGAGGGTTGCGCAGGGCTGGCGCTCCCTCTGTATCGGCACAGACTTGGCTGCACTCATGGGCTTTGTGTGAGGGTTGCGCAGGGCTGGCGCTCCCTCTGTATCGGCACAGACTTGGCTGCACTCATGGGCTTTGTGTGAGGGTTGCGCAGGGCTGGCGCTCCCTCTGTATCGGCATATTGTGTCTGCACTCATGGGCTTTGTGTGAGGGTTGCGCAGGGCTGGCGCTCCCTCTGTATCGGCATATTGTGTCTGCACTCGTGGGCTTTGTGTGAGGGTTGCGCAGGGCTGGCGCTCCCTCTGTATCGGCACAGACTTGGCTGCACTCATGGGCTTTGTGTGAGGGTTGCGATGCACTGGTGTTTGCTCTCTATCGGGTCAGAGGTAGAACTAAAATGGAGGTTAAAATGATGTCTAGAACTGTGTGAGTGATAGCATTGGACTGGGACTGATTCATGGTTGGGGTAGACTAATAAATTAATGTGTATGGGCAGAGCTATCCGAGACTTGGGGGGTGGGGTGTGGCACAGGAAGTTGCGTTAGTATTGAGTTGCAATGTCCTTGCGTTTGCCAGTACTTTATTTGTAACAAAATAAGTGCCAGGGTCCTAGTCAGGTCACTGCAGCTTGCTCCACCCAGGGCCCCTGCCAGCGATGCCAATAACTGTACCAACTCCAACACAACTACTAACCATCACACTCCTACAAATGTGACAAACTATTCCATGCCTCTAAAGCAGTAAGAATGGCTTGGGTGGCAAAAAATCAACAGTTTTAATGTATATTGATTTTATAAACCATTGTTTTTGTGCTCATCTCTAAATTAGACAGCGCCACCATGTGGCAGACTGTCGTAAGCACCAGTGTTGACAATTATGTGCTGGTTTTGAGCACCGGAAACCACTGGCTCAAATTAAGCACCGGTGTTGACTCACACCTGAGGGAGACAAGGGGTCTAAATTAAGCTACATGGGCAGTGCTGCTGCAGGGCAGGATTGAGGTACGGTGCTGAGATTGTGGCAGCTTCCTGCAGCTTCACAAACTGTTTGCCCCTCTTTCCGTAACTCTGGTCTTCTGCTTTCTTCTAGGTTTCTCCCTGGCAAGGGGCTGGTCATCTATCCGGAGATCGGGGACAAACTGGACATCATCTGCCCGAAGGGAGACTCCTCGCGACCGTACGAGTACTACAAGTTGTACCTGGTGCGGCGGGAGCAGGCCGACTCTTGTAGCACCATCATGGACCCCAACGTTCTGGTCACCTGCAACCGCCCCGAGCAGGAGATCCGCTTCACCATCAAGTTCCAGGAGTTCAGCCCCAACTACATGGGCCTGGAGTTCAAGCGTTTCCAAGACTACTTCATCACATGTAAGTCGCAGCGCCCCAGAGCCCGTGGGCTCCCAGCTTTAGTACCCTACAAAATGTTTTTGGTTGTTTTAGAGGACTCTGTGAGCCCCTCTAATTCCTACTTTCTACACTATATCCAGGGCCACTGGAATTATGCGGCAGGGGAGGGCTAAATTATGCGGCAAGAAAAAGCAAAATATGTGGCACTTTTTTGACAGTATTACTTCATTATTTAGTACTTTTTACACTTGTTTAATACTGTCTGGGCATAGGGTGTACGTCCTTAGTACCCGTTTATCACCCAAACATAGCAATAAGCTATATAAAGGAGACCAGTCCAGCTTTGCAAAGGGCCTCCCACCGCTCTGCAACACATGTTCCTGTGTTTTTAGTAACTTGTGAACCATTTAAGCATGAACATTATTTTTGTTAATCTGCAGAAGATGATGATGGATGATGTTGCAAATGCGGCAAAATCTAGAATTTGGGGGGGGGGGGCGCCGTAGCCAGTGGCCCTGGCTATATCGTGGTCAACAGTTGGGGAAAGGGGAAAACTGAGAGCTGTACCCAAAATTGGTAGCCATTTTTGGAGACCTCTAGGACTGGGGCAGTGTATGTTACGTGATAGGTTTGTCTAGCATGCCAAAGTCATTACAATGAGGGCCAGTCGATTGGCTGAAAGTTTCAAAGGGATTAATAGTCCTACAAAGTGGAAAGAGTGTTGCAACAAGTACTATGGTAAAAAAAAACACTTTCTGCTCTTATCACATAACAACTAGTGTCTCGTATGCTTTCAGAAGAACTATATCACCTCTTTCTATGTTTCCAGAAATCAATAATTTAATTTATTTAAATCGCAGTTTATTTAAGGTGTTCAGCAATCCCTTTTTCTGCAGCTTTGGGGAACTCAGTCTGCATAATTCATTCATACACTGGCTCGCAACTGCCCACTGTTTGGTGGAGAAGTGTATTGTTTTAGTAGTCAAACCTAAATATTGGGTTAGTAAGTTTGACAAATGGACTTCTAAAGTAATTTTTTGAACTGGCGCCTTGTTTGTTACCCGCTGCGATCGTCCACTCTTGTCAGTGCGCTCTGTACTTAGATTCTTTGTACTTAAGTAGATGTCATTCGGTGCAACACATTTTCTCATCTTTGGATGATAAAAGGTGGAGTCCATAGTATTCGAGAGTCCATCCTTTTAATTGCTGCCAGGGTGCAGTAAGTTGTGTGTGACACCTACAGCCCGTCCTGTCCCTTTAACCAACCCCACGTAGCACCTGAGCTGCTGAGCCCAGGTTTATAGTAAAACGAAACCCAAAGCCCCAAACTGAAGTGAGTAATCGGGTTAAAGGTCAGGGACGGCTAAAGTTGTCACATGGCACAGCGACGAGGCCACTTGGGATCTTTGACCTGCAGGGCACACCCTGCTCAGCTGCAGGCGCTGTAACTCTCTTTGCTTTGGTAAGTTCACTTCCGGTGTAGAGTGACGATACGGGTTCGTTTTCTCTCTCGTTTTATTTGCTCAGGTCTGTGGTGATTTGGCACAGCTTTGTATGACGCTCGTATACTCAAGAAGTGAGCTCATGTGTACTGTGGCTTCTGGTTGGCATGGGACATGGTGAGGGGGTAGACGGAGACAGTCCTTCAATATTTAAATGTTTGGAAGAAGCGAGAATTAGGCGGATTTGCTTTGTTTCCACAGAGCACAATTCATCCACATGTTACTCTGAGGGTGTGGCACTGCCTGTGCCCCCGAGGATTGGGGGGGCTTACTCTGCAGTGAGTAGCCAGGACTTGTAGCCCTCTCGCCTGTGCAGTGAGTAGCCAGGACTTGGAGCCCTCTCGCCTGTGCAGTGAGTAGCCAGGACTTGGAGCCCTCTCGCCTGTGCAGTGAGTAGCCAGGACTTGTAGCCCTCTCGCCTGTGCAGTGAGTAGCCAGGACTTGTAGCCCTCTCGCCTGTGCAGTGAGTAGCCAGGACTTGTGCCCTCTCGCCTGTGCAGTGAGTAGCCAGGACTTGTGCCCTCTCGCCTGTGCAGTGAGTAGCCAGGACTTGTAGCCCTCTCGCCTGTGCAGTGAGTAGCCAGGACTTGTAGCCCTCTCGCCTGTGCAGTGAGTAGCCAGGACTTGTAGCCCTCTCGCATCTGCAGTGAGTAGCCAGGACTTGTAGCCCCCTCGCCTGTGCAGTGAGTAGCCAGGACTTGTAGCCCTCTCGCCTGTGCAGTGAGTAGCCAGGACTTGTAGCCCTCTCGCCTGTGCAGTGAGTAGCCAGGACTTGTAGCCCTCTCGCCTGTGCAGTGAGTAGCCAGGACTTGTAGCCCTCTTGCCTCTGCAGTGAGTAGCCAGGACTTGAAGCCCTCTCGCCTCTGCAGTGAGTAGCCAGGACTTGAAGCCCTCTCGCCTCTGCAGTGAGTAGCCAGGACTTGTAGCCCTCCCACCTCTCCAGTGGTAGCAGTGACCGAGCCCTCAAGGCCCCATGGGAGGTGGTGTGAAGGAGCGTGGCAGGTAGTGTAACACTGGCCATGGACATAAGGGCCACTGTGGCGGTACTTGGACTGCTTTTTAATAAATACCATGTGCCTTTATTATTTCAGAATATCGCAGACGAATCCATTCTCTTAAACCCAGATGTCTGCAGCTGGCACACGAGTTATCCCCCACATAGGTCTTACACAGGGGAGCCCTCCTGCCTATTGAAGTGTGTGGCACAGTGATGGCCAAAGGGCAGAGTTTAGTCCTGTGAGCCAAGGGCAGTAAAGCCCTGAGCTCGCCTCCCGTAGAAGCGCGGGTTCACATAGAGACAGCTACATTGTTGCAAATCCGTGCTATTGAAGTGCTTTAAAAAGGAGTGGTTTCAAAAGCAACACTGGTGGAAACAAAGTGTCTTGGAAGGCTGCACTGGTTTAAACAGTTTCTGTGAATTTCTCAGATCGAGTGTGGGATGCCATGATGTTACTGGGGCAGGCGGGCACCTTGCGGGGGTTGGTATGTGGCAGGCCTCCTTTAACATGCTCACGGGCACTAGTAAACCAAAACGACTCCAAATGTTGTGCCCTGGTGGCCCCAGTAGCTTTTTTCCTAGTTTGTCTGGGGCAGGTGCCGCCTCCTACTTGTAGTTGAAGACACTTGGCCATGTTTGCAGTGTGGGTGAGCTTGTCTTCAGCCTGGGTGCCCTTCCTGGAGTCTCTGACCTGGCTAGGAGGCAGCAAGGGTGGCAGGGAACCACCTATCCCGAACACACCACCATCCGCACTCAAGATGACATGACCAGGCTACCAGGAGCTTCATCTCCTCACAGCCTGACGGAGGTTTAAGGGGTGGGCATGTACCCCTGTCTCTTATGGGGAGCACTTTTGGAAGGAAGGTATTATGGGGTGCCAGGCCACCGGGCCAAAGTCATACAGTGGACCTTGCACACAAGAAGAGTGCATGGCGGGCAGGCCTTCCTCCAACACTGAACTTCCATCCTTGTGCGCAGTCGAACACAGCCATAGGTTCCTTGAGACGCGGATGCCTCATGTGCAATTCATGCTTTGTTTCCCGAAAAGTAGGTGCAAAGACCGAGCTGGTGACAGTCTCCTAAATACCAAGAAGCATTGGTAAATGTATATGCGAACTGCTAGCAGATACCACTGTCTGAATCAGATTTTACCATCTAATTTACCACCTGCTTAAAGCGGACAGTAGGGCAGAGTACACAAATGGTGTTTAAAAAAGAGAAAATAAGTGGTTCTTATGCCCCCTTCAGTTGCAAAAGTTATATACCCGGCACACTAATTCCACAGGGGGGTTTGTGCTCTACATGGCCAAATGTCTGATTCAGGGCCTAAGAATGTGCACCATTGAAGGTGGGAGGCGCTGACCAGAAGAACCTGAGCTCTTGGGTCACTCCACACAGCGTTTAATCTGTAATAGGATAAAGGCTGGTCCTCAAAATGTTTTATCAGGGCTTAAGCTGAGCAAGGAGAAGCTTTGGGCGAAGGAGGAAGGCCCTATCTGGCTCTATTCGCCATCCCTACATTTGATCTGCTTGGAGAATTGCATGGATGCTGTCAACAAGTAAGAGCCACAGTCCTTCCTTTATGTTCATCATGGTTATGGAAATAGAAGGGTTCCAATACTACAACAGGCAAATGAACTGGATTGGCTGTCCTCCTATTTCCATTGACCACTGTGAAATGAGACAAAGGACTGCTGCCTCCTTCTGCTCGGTGAATTAAGACAGTGGCTGACCTTGTTGTAGATAGGCCTGGGCTAAAATTTCGTTCCGTTTGTGGAAATTGCGAAAATGTCAATTTCCGCATTCCGCAGCTTGGAGATAATTTGTTTCTTGCTCGCGCTGTAAAATAATACATTCTCGCGCGCGCAATCGCCTTACCTGAATCCCTGCGTTCGCCGACAAGTTTTCTTGATCCGGTCGCGTTCTCCATGAGATGTTGTATTGTTTTTAGCCATTTGCGCTGTCTCGCGACAGTTCGAGCCCGCAGTGACGTTGCGCGATCACGTCTTTCTTCTCGCGATCATGCACCGCGAGACAACTGAAAACAAGATGGCCGCGCCCGCGAGCAACCACATGGGTAAGTTGGCGAGCCGCAACCATGCAGAAAATCTTGCGAACATGCGGGAAAAAAACTTCTGCATCTTCGCGATATTTCCGCGTGTTTGCGATAATTTTTAACATTTTCGGGATAATTTGCGAAAGTGGATTTCGCAAATTCCGCCCACCCCTAGTTGTAGACCAGGTGATCGAGAGCGTCCCGGTGGTTCCCACTTAGAACCTCCTGCACAAAGAAGCACTGGTTCGTATTTATTCCATTTCGTACAATGACCACACCGCGCTTGTTACTTGTAGCCACTGGGAGGTGTCGGGGGAGGAGGCATACCTCGGGTAAAACATTGACTTGCCGGGGGCAGTGAACG
Organism: Triturus cristatus; assembly: GCF_964204655.1. Classification (NCBI taxonomy): domain Eukaryota; kingdom Metazoa; phylum Chordata; class Amphibia; order Caudata; family Salamandridae; genus Triturus; species Triturus cristatus. Next base: position 1,059,194,501 of record NC_140588.1, on the reverse strand, counting down.
TAGACGGGGCTTGTTAAACTTCTTCACTAATTAATTTCCTGGTGATTCAGTTCTCATTGGGTGAAGTGGAGGCCGGTTTGGCCCTGAGGGTACTTGAGGCCGAATTCTTAAGAACCACAATATGCTGGTTCCTGTGAGCTCAAGTCTTGTGCGGGGAACTGGTTTCAGAAGTGCGCCATGCTGCCGTTACCACCCCACTAGCTAAACCACCCCGGGCGTTTCATGGTTGTTAACCTAATGCATTATGGAATCTCTGCGGATGTGTTTTCGTGACTGGGATGTTTTAAGTGTGTTCTGTATCATGTCTTGCTTTATTTTAGACATCCGGCCTGTCCCTGGCATCACGCATGTTCCAAAGGCTTGGACATTAGATAGCAGAGCTATCCCCCCAGTTCAACAAATGCTCAAGGCTTGGACATTAGACAGTGCAGCCATCTCTTTTGTCACATTATGAGCGCAGACTTGATGTAGCTGTCCGTCCGTTACACAAGTGTTGGGTAGCGGGGCTTTCTCAGGAGGCACAAATTAATCCGGATTGGGCATTGATGAAAAAGGGATTCTGTGGGTTACGTGTGATGGGCTCAAGCTTGATGCAGCAGCTGGCATGCAGGCTTGGCGTATGGCGTCATAGGTCCCATCCTTTCTGGAGCCCGTCTCCCATGGTCACGGAGTTCCACTAAATGGGTTGTGGTGTGTGTCTGCAGTGTAGGGTGTGACTTGGAACTGGTGCACAATTCTTAAGCATCTACCCCCTCACTCCTCGGCAGCCTCACTTACTCCAAGTAGGTAAATGCACACTCCTCAGCAGGTATACACTCCTTGCTAAGCAGTAGGCCTGGGTGGAGTGGAACTCCACGAAGTGACCAAAAAACTGCAGCGTTACGCAGAGTTCCGCAAGTGGTGGAGTGGAGTGTGTTAGGTTGTGCCGTTCGCCCAGATTTTTAGCGCCGGGTGATTGTCCTGCAATGGAAAATCTGCGTGAATGGCTCCATGTGCAGTGCAAGAGGGCGCTGCTGCTTTCTGCAGGTCGAGTAGATTTTGTACTCAAGCAGTGGCTTCCTCAATGCAAGTGGATAGTTTCTCAACGCAAGCCGTTGTGGCTGCCTGTGTTGAGAAATCTCGCTGGGGAGGTGGCCTAGCGCGCGAGGAAAAAAACTCCACCCTGCGCAGTTAAGTGTTTTGGAACTCCGTGTGCTCTGTGGAGTGCGGAAAACTCTGCAAACGGAGCATAGTCCACTGCTGAGGCCTACCTAGCAGTCACAAATATACCTGAGCTGATATACGAAGTCACCGCTCATCAGCCACAGTCGCTCCTGAGCCTGTAAACACTTGCTGCTCAACAGCCAAACTCGCTCCTCGGCAGCTATTCTATGCCAGTAAGGCTGCTTCCACCCCTCTCACATCCACGCTGTAGGGGCTCTACTCGAGCGGAAGTAAATCTACTTGAACCGCAGGCCTCTGACCGCGACCCACACGTTGGAAAATCATGCTAGAAGAGCCAAATCTCACTTGCATATTCTGGAGCCTTGCGGGAGAAAAATTCCTTCATGTGGCTATTGACGGAATTTGGGTAGAACTCTGCGTTAAAGAGTAGCACGGAGTGGGCAAAATTCTGCCAATTCCCTGGGCAGAATTGAACATTCTGCCCACCCCTAATCCACAGCAGCTGTGGATTTCCCAGGGATCCGCTCTCACAGATCCTCTTCAACGCCTCCTCCTGCTCGCACCGTCATTTGCTGCGCCTGTGCTCCATTCCACCCATATCTACGGCGGGTCCAGGAGCCGTCTTGGGATCCATGATGGTTTCCGCACACATACCAGAGCTGGACCCTACAGATCAAACTTTGCGTCATTGCATCCAAAGACCATGCCCTTTCAAGGGGTCATTCTCTGTGCCCCCACTTGTCCCCTCAGGATTTCAAGTGGGATGAAAAAAGTGGGGGAGAGGGGGCCCTCTCACAGGGGTGTGGCAGATGTAATTATGGGCATGGCTTAAAAACACAAAAGCTAAATCTGTGCTTAGCGTGGTACTGAGCTGGTATTTTGCTGTTTCTGTCATTGTATCCAGATATTATAATGGAACCAGTAACATTCCACATACAACGAGCCGGGACTATGGCTTCCTTGTATGTAGAATATGGAAAATGCTTCAGTTCTGAAATAAAGAGACTGCGACATCCTGGCAGGACCCCGCCCACTTAAAACCCTGCATCGCCCAACACAGCGAGCACCCCATCTGAGGTCTTCGATTCCCCCTGGATGATGGATTTTTTTTATGGCCAAAACAAGTGTTACCGCAGAAGCGCGTTCCATCCGCCCAGACCTCTGGGGGGTCCTCCGCGTCTGTTCCTCTGTCATGCTTCCTTCAGTCGTGTTTCAGTTCTGGTTCTTTTCATCAGTGCTGTGTTTTTCCCTCTATGCTGTCCTATCCTCTGTGCCATGTGCGTTGCCCCCCCACACCCCCACTTCCTAGGATCCGAGCTCTCATTTCCGCCTCACTTGGACCGAGTACAATAACCCAAACGCACAACGTCGGGAGAGCAGGCCGGGCCCGTCAAACCCATCCCTCGCTCGCATGACTGCCTCCTCTCTGTTCCCAGACTCGGGGCGCCTCCTCGCGCCTCGTCTCCAGGTCCGCGCACAGGCCCCGCCCCTCACTCCCTCTCGGCCGGTGCCAATATACTAGGCCCCTCTTTCACGTGGCGTCAATGGCCATAAACTGCGGGGTCTTCACCCCCTCCCCTATTCCTGCTTTTCCATCGCTGTGACACTCATCCTCCCGCTTGCCTGCCTGAGGCATTGAATCCCCCTAACACCCCTTCCCCCCCCCCCCCCCCCAACGTCTGGTGGGTCGTGGCTGCTGCTTAGTGGGGCCTGGTGGTGGTGTCTGGTGCTTGGTGGTGTCTGGTGCTTGGTGGTGGTGTGTGGTGGGGGTGTCTCTTGCGTGGTGGTGCATCTAAAAAACGAAGTTGGAGTAAAGGAGAAGGGCAGCTAATGACAGGTGTAGATGCCCGGTTAAGTAACTTGAAGTAATGGCAGATTACCTTCCAGGGCACACTCTGGTTTCTTCCACCCCGACAGCTGTAATGCATTTTTTTTCCACCATGCCACCCTATGGCCATATGCTAATCAGTCTTGACCCTGTGCCTCATGGGAACAGTCCAGCCCGAACTGCCATGCCAGGTCCTCCCTGGACCGGAAACGAGCATCCTAGGACTGGTTTCGGGGTTTCACCCCTCATCAGCCAGGATAGCTTGATTCCAGTGGCACAGTGAGCCCGGGACCCATGTCTGGGCATACCCGGCGCACTTAGGGTGAGGAAGCAAAAGACACACAATTGATGGACTGAATGCAGAAATATTCAAAATATTCACCCCCAAAGAGATCTGGGTTAAATCCATCATTCTTTTGCTGCCAATCCCGACTCTCCTGCTTCCAATCCAGTGCCCTAGCTTTAGCTCAAGGCCGCTGTATGACTGCGAGGTGGCGCGGTTCCTGCCCCCTCTCCCACATCTACTCTGCTACCCCACCTGCAGCCATGCCTGCTGCCGAGCAGCACATGGCAGTTCCAAGGCAGTGGGATGCGGTTCCTGCTGCTACGCATGCGGGCCCACCCACCTTGTCCCTGTCATGGTCACATAGCAACAAAGGATGTCCGAGGCCAGTGTGTGTGTGTGTTGTAGGCTCCACCCCCTTCTCGCGTGTGCCCTGGTACCTCCACGCCTCTTTTAGTTTGGCACATAGCAGCACATGTTTGTTTCCCCCCTCAATCCCCACCCTCTGCTTTACTGTCACGTTTACCCTGGCACATGTCGCAGGCCAGAGAGTGGTTCGTGGTCCTGCTGATCCCCCCCCCCTTCCTGGCTGTGCCCTTTGACCTTAGCTATGTCCTCTTTCTCACACTTGCCTTTGACGTCCAAGCTTGTCAAGTGGGTGACCGCCTCACGCCAGGCCAGCACGGATGGACGCAGTCTCCAGTCCTGAACTTTTCACCTACAAATCATTGATTTCCGGTGTGTTAGTGTAATTGGTTCACCCAGAATGCATTGCGCTACACACTCTAGTCCAGTACTTGAAACAGTGCATGACTGTCAAGTGGTCGCTCTAAGCATCTTACCCATCTCCAGCTATCCTGACTTCCAACTCACCTTCTCCACAACAGCCTTGAACAGCAGCACAAGCTCAGGCTGAGTGAATGGCTCGTTTGTAGTCCCTCCCCTAACCATCCCTCCCCCCCCCCCCCCCCTCCCACCACCACCAGGTTTGGCCTCTCGCCCCTTCTCGATCACACAGCTTCCCATCAGGACTGACTCTTCTTACAAGCCTGGCCCTGGGGCATGTTCCAAGGAGGAGGGAGCTCTGAGCCACAACCACATATGTTTTAAATATTCCAAATATCTGCACGTTTAAAAAGAGCCCAGACTGTCTAACTGGAACTGAGCTCCCACAATCTCAGGGTGACGGGAAGCCTACAACAAATCAACTCTACAGCCACCTTGTGCACGGTTGTCGCAATCTACTGAGCAGAGTGGGGGGCAGCCTGGTAAAGTGTGTATATATATATATATATATATATATATATATATATATATATATATATATATATATATATATATATATATATATATATATATATATATATATATATATATATATATATATATATATATATATATATATATTTTTTTTTTGTTAAGTCTTTTCCAGTGCTTAAATTGAGCTAGTCGTTTCCAGTGCATGGCACTTGTGACAGTCTGCCACATGGTGGTGCTGTCCGCCAAATTTGGGTCTGAGCACAAAACAGCAGCTGTTTCTTAATTTATTCTACATTACTAATCACTCATTCGTGCCGCCTGAGCCATTCTTCTAGCTTTGGGGGGCCTTACATGGTATGACTTGTAGCAGTGTGATGGTTAGCAGTGGTGTTGGTACGGTCATTGGCAGTGCTGGCAGGGGCAATGTGTGGTGCAAGCTGCCTTTTCCTCCTGAGTAGGGCCCTGGCACTTACTGTTTTACAAATTAACCACTGGTCTGCCTATCAGAGCACAAGCTTTCTTGTTGCCAAAGGCCAATAGTGAAGCTAGTGTAGCTTTATGCCCGCCCACCTCTTCCCATTGGCTAGCTTTATTGCTGCACTTGTTTGCTCTCTTATGCAATGGTTTACCTTCTTCTTCTGGTCTTTGTCCATCCCTGGACCATAGCATCTTTACAAGCCATCTGAACGGGTGACTTGTATCCTTCCCCTGCTAACATTTTGGTCATTACTTTTTTTCTTTTACATACAGCACTCCATGGGAATGCTTGTATATTATAGGTCCCTCCCTTGTGTGCTGCGCTCCTCCCTCACCACCTTCAGATACCCGCCCCCTGCTGCTGTGTTGCTCCCCATCTCACTCAGTCTATGCAGCACATCAAGTAGTCACAGTAAAAGAGCATGTGGCAGGGAAAGGGGCATTGGCTTTATTTGGGAATGGTCTATAATATCACCCCTTACTGTGGGAGTTTTGGGGGAAATAACTTGTCAGAGGAGTTTCAGGCAGCCACCTGCCTGAGGAATCGGGACTATAAACAACTTCATCCACAGACCCAAGACTATTGACACAGTTTAAGTTGTATTGAAACAAACTGTTAAGAGCTTATTCGTTAGTTTTGTTACTTGAATAACAGATTCTATGTAGCAGGTAGGAAACATTTTGTTACACACAGCGAGTTTGTTATCACACACTACACCACCAGTGGTTTCTTGTCAGGAGACACTGGGACCGCGTGGTCCTGTGCTTTCTAGTAGTCCGTTCCGTCTTTGCACAATTTATAGGGTTGGGTTGCCTCCTTTCCCTTCTGCTCTCCCTCCCATGTTCTTTTCTGTATCCTAAAAAAAGGGAAAGAACCACAGTTACACCCAGGGTCTGGCCCGGGGAGGGAACTTGAGGCGTTGGGGCACTAGAGAACGGTCAGCCTCCAACCAAAGCTATGAACCACAGAAAGGACCGTCCCTAGTTGTGTCTTAAGAGATGCCCAATTTAGTGGGGGCAAATCACAAAAATTGACGGACTGGCATCACACACCACCAGGTGTCATGCTTCATCATCTGCCAGTCCTCGCCCCCTAAAAACCGCGTTTGATAGAGGGCGGGCATACACCTGAAGACAGGGATGCACTTCTAGACTAAGTGGAGGCCCAAACAAAAAAAGGAGTGAGTGAATTTAAAAACCATCCTAGTATACCTGAACAATTTTTATTCTATGGGGTTACTATGTGGGATTAAAATATATAAGTGCGGTGAGTGGGGACCTTATCATCCCGTCGCCGCTGTGAATCAGTGATTGTTAATAGGGGGTCAACATGTTTCTGCCTGTATTGTCCACTGGGGTACGTGGCATTCGTCAGGACCTTAAATATTGGGCTCCAATCTTACCACTGGGGGCGTAGGCCTATAGCCAGCTGCCACCTGTTTGGAGAGACCCTATTGGAAAAACCTATTTGCCCCATGGGAGGGGTAGGGGGGAAATCCTTGTGGCCACATTAGTTCAAGGCGTACTCCCCGCTAGAAAACCTAGTGCTGCATGCGTCCAGCCTCCTCCCCGGTGACCTTTTCGGTATTCTCCCTCTGGGGCTTCTCTTCCTCCAAACCCTGTTGGTGGCTCTTTAGGGGGTGACGCTGCTGGTCGATGGCTCTCCGTGCCTGGTCTGACTCTGGTGCGGCTCTGTTTCTAGCCCTGCAGTTAACATGTGTATTTGTAAAGCACGCACGCACCCAGAGGGGCATCTTGGCGCTGAATAACAGATGTTTATTGTTATCCAACTCCATGGTATTCAATTCAAAGTTTATTGTATGATTACTTAAAACCATTACAAGACAGATAAAACCGATAATATGAAATAGTATAAATGCACCGTAGTGGGGGAAGAAGGAGCCTTAATAGGACTGTTCTTCTCCAAAAGTGCATACAACTAGCAGTATATAAAATATTGTGCATGAATCAAACGGGGTATCTTACTATAAAAGACAAATCTCTCCTTTTTTTAAAAACCATAAAAACAGTAAAGTGCAATTCAATGTATATACATGTTTTGAACATACAGTACAAAATGGGTTCTTAAGTGCAACAGATTCATGCCATTGTAGACAGATACCGTCCCATAAATGTACATTTATTCCATAAAATGAATTGAGGGTAAACACTATCAATGGCGGGGCAGGATCCGGTTAGACATGGTTAACTCTTAGGCAGATAATAGATTTTAATGTGCAAGCTAACAAGCCGTTATTATAAAGTGCCTGGATAGATCACAGACTAGAAGTTCGAGTTACAATACATCGAGTTGAGCGCATTGCTGAGACCCGCCCAGTATATGGCTTTTAAAGTGCCAGTGAGTTTGTGAACGGGATCTCTAACTCCGGGCTGTACTGCCCTAATGGCCGGTCACTTTAGCTGCCGAGACTGCTGGCTATTCACATTAATTAACAAATTATGGATCCGCATTATAAAGTTCGCAAATGTTGCCATTTCGGTCTGTTTCCAGGCAGTATCGAAGGGAGACCGCCTCCTTGGCTGAGCAGATTCCGTGCTGTAAGAAGAGGGGTCTCAGTGTTCGGGCACGTGCGAAAGCTGGGCAGAAAAGTAATCTATGCGCTAAGGGTGTTACTCATGTGAGCTGGAAGATAAAATCGCTTCTTATAAGCTAAACACTGGATCTTTTCTTAATGGTACTCATTTTATCGACTTTCGAAAGATGAAGGGCTGAGTAGACCAACCAGGATTTGAACCTGTGACTGAGGTCGGACACAGGCCCCTACAGTAGATGCATTGGTCCACTGAGCCACCAGACCCAGCAGTTGGTGTTCTGATGCCTCGGTACTCATGACTGAGCCACCAGGCAACTGGGTACTAAAAATGGCATGCATCCCCAACTCCAATTAACTCATAAATCCACCTCTCTTCAGTGACCATGCCCCAAGGCTCCTCGCAGCTTGGGTTAGAAGCCTGGGCTCTGCATCTCAATTCGAGTCCCGCACAGCTTGGTAACATGGCTCCAGGGGTGCAGGGTGCCCGGGTTTGATAGCACATGGTACCTGCTGTTCAATATCTATATGTGGTTGCTGGACATAAGGTAGAGGGGGTAAGTCTCAAAACGGTTTTGCAGTCTGTGTGTGGAAGAGAACACAGCTTGAGGCCTCATGGACAATACAGAACTGAGTGTCCAGACTCCTCCTCACCTTGCCCAGATGGACCCACATCGCCCCGCATCTCGGGAACCTCCACTGGCGCCCCATCCAGAAAAGATGCCAATTCAAGGTGCCAACACACGCCTACAAGGCCCTCCATGACCAGGGACCATCATACATGAACCACCGCCTAAACTTCCATCAAACATCCAGAGACCTTCGCTCCTCCTCCCTCACCCTTGCACAGACACGGAGCACCCGGCTCAGCCCGAGCGGAGGCCGTCCCTTCTCCTTCCTCACCGTCCAGTCCTGGAACGGCCTTTCCCTTCCATCTCCGGACATCACGATCACTGGTGGACTTCAGGAAGAGACTCAAGATCTGGCTTTTCGACTAAGCCCACCATCCCAGCCCCTGGATACCCTCACAGGTGATTATCCGCTTTTCACAAATACTGAATCATTGATGGGTAGAGGTGGGTGTGCTGTTAGACTGGCATGGGGTGGATGCAGCGGGTTAAACCTGCCTGCCACTCAAGGTCCCTATCTGGCACTGCCTACCTGCAGCACAAGGCACCTGTGTCAGTTCTGTCATGGCACGCTGTTGCGGCCTCGGATCGCTGGGTTGGTCGTGGGGTGAGGCCAGCCCCCTCTGTCCGCAGGCGGACACTTCCGGTCCTGTGGTAAACAACTTGCAGCAGGTGCTGTAAGGGTCCAGGAGAACTTCTTGCCAGCTTGGACCCCCGTGGACCGCTCTGGGCACCTCCATGGGCAAGCAGCAGTGTACATGGCCGCCCACTGGTCCAGGTAGCCCTTTGCCCATCCCTTTGTGGTTCCTATTGCTGGGGGACTCCCTCCCCTGCCGTTATCGGCTTGACTGTGTCCCTGAACCTGAGATCTAAGCTCAACTCAACTTTGACCCCGGGGTCAGTGGAGGGAGGGAGGGAGTATCCTGTGCCCAATCTCCCGTGGAGTTCGTCTCTAGACCCATCGCACGCAGCACTATAGCTAGTGACCTTTGGCCCCTGTGTGGCTGTGGACTGGGGTCAGACTCGAGTCCGATGGCATCTTAGAAAGGACGGGGCTTCTGGGCCTGGCACCGGCCTCTGGTGTGAGGGTACAATGCCGGCTATGCCTTTGAAGGTTCAGCCTTGGGTAATCCAGGGTCCCGTGGAGGGGCTCAAGGCCTGGCGCCCAGACTGGGCTGGAGACGAGCGTAGTGATTGGCGGCACGTGGGGCGTTCCTGCTTCTGTGGGACTGCGCCACCGGGGTTCGATAGTATACAGTTTCTCCTCTTCCAATGCTGGCTCCCTACTTTTATTTCACTCTTCCCCTACTCTTGCTTTGTTTCCCTCATGTCCCATTGTATAGCTCATAACGGCAACCGATGGTCTCCTCTAAGCACTTTAAAAAAAAAGTTTCTATTTATGTTTTTACTTCGCCTCCTGCTTTCCTGTGCTTATTCTCGCGTTTAATATTTGCCGACTCCTTTCCTCGACTCTTTTCTTGTCGGGTCACTTTCCTCCTCTTTGTGGTCACCCTTCCCTCTTCTCTCATCTTTCTAGTCCCGTCCCCTCCTCCCCCACCATGCGCCCACGGATGCTGCGCGCTTTGTGCCCGGCTCTTGGTATCCATTAAACTCTGAGGCCGTGGATGGCATGGACGAGGCAGATTAGTGCGGGGTGGGGGCTGGATTAGTGCGGGGGGGGGGGGGGGGGGGAGTTGGCCAGGAGGCTGGGTTTCAGTTGCCAGAAACATCTGTTTTTCCTGCACCGCTCCTTGTCCCCGGCGCAAAACAAAATGAGAGCCTTTCTCTTGTGCTGTTGGATGGGAGGGCACGGTGCCCAGCTCGGAGTGGGCGCGCGGCTCGCGGACGGAAGCCCCCTCGGTGCTGCCAGCAGGCTCAGCAGCCGGCGAGGAGGGCGCTTTGACTAAGAGGCTTGGCGTCAAGTCTCTCAGAGCAGTGTCCTTGTCGCCGCACTCCTCGCTTCCTCTCGTAGGAACGCGGCTTTACAGCTCTGGACTGTCTTGAGAATCTACTGCATTCTGGGAGTGGTAGTTTTAATTTACTTGAAGGCAAACCGATTTGACTAAAGAAGCTCAGAACAGTTATTTATAAAATGCCCTCTCTAGATTGGAAAAATAGACCGCATTGGGTCAGCTGTTGGGGAGAGGACGTGACGTACCGGCCAGAGTGACCCATCTTGAAGCTGGGGAACCAGGTTTGAGTCTTGGCGGGAGCCTCAAACATCCTGTGATTCTGGGCAAATCACGTAATCTCCCCTTTGCCTGAAAAATGAATGTGTCGGTCTCGAATGTACCCGTGCTCATGTAAAGCTCTCTTCATACCTTCGGGTTCAATTCGCGCCATATGAAACTGTCAGGAGGGCAGAGTCCGCCATGGTGACAGTTTAAGGCCATAGGGTGCCTGGCAGCTACCAGTGGGCGCCTGGCAGCATCCCCACTGGGGTGAATTGCTGGGCAGACTCCTGGATTTGGGGGGCATGTTTCTGCCGCTCCTGTGCTCATACGGGGTCGGGGGGTTATGGTTTAAAGCGCCAGTGACCCCATATGCCCGAGCCGTGGTTCTCTTCTTTCAAGGGTCTGTCCACCGCTGGTCAGAGCCCCCTCCCCATGCCCTTTGCAGGACAGCGACGTCTACCCAACCCATTCTAACTTGTTAAAAATGTTTTCGTCCTTTCATGTCCAGTAATCGTTCATCTGGTTTGGTGCATGTGTGGCTTGTTGGTGTTATCGACACAGCGCCCACCAGACATCCTGAAGCTTCTTGGCTCTACAGTTGAGCGCACCTTCACGGTCTTCTGATTCTGCCACGCACATCCGGTGCACGTGCATCATCTATATTCAGTTTTGATGACCACTTCCCTAGGATAAAAAGAAAAAATACCAGATCAGATTTCCAGACATTTTACTCCACTACAACGATGTAAAATAAAATGTACAGAAACAGACAACACTGTCACAAAGGTCGTTCCAATTTCCTGAAAACACTGACTTCGTCATAATAAAATTCATGGTTTAGATAAGAATTGATTTTTTTTTTTCTTTTGTTTCTGCGGATTACACTGCATTTACCACAATTACTTCGAAGTGGCTGCATTTTTTCACCAATTATGCTGGGCGCACCGAGCAGGTTCTGATGTGGAGCCTGGGGCAGGGGAGCCCACCGTGTTAGGCCTGGTGCGCCTATGGGGCTGCAGACCCTGGCGAGCTGTGCTGACCACTGGCCTCCGAGACGCACCCGCACACAGTCGTGAAGTTGTCCCCGCTGGTATTGCATTCCCGGGCAGGTGAAGGTGTGCAGTACAAGGACCCCTGTTCCAGTGTCTCCCGGTCACTGCCGTCCTCTGTCTCCTGGCCTCACATGAGCACAGATGACCCGTCCTGATGTCTGTCCCTCACCCAGTCCTAGTAGTGATGTGAAGAGGCTGGGCCTGGCTGCCGGGGTGGGGTGAGGTTCTTGAGGGTGCAGGGGCAGCAGCTGCTGCCACCGCACTGTACATGTACACAAGATAAACCACGCCACATTCTGGCTGCCGTCTTTCCTTCGCCTTAACGCCTCCCCCCCCCCACCCCCCACCCCCCTCCAAGACCCTGCCTGGTGCTCCCTCCCTCGCCTTGAGTATCCCCCTACCATACGACGTGCTCCCATGCCAATTCCCGGCATTCCTGGGTATACCCTGCTTCCTTTTCGAGGGGGGTGGGGGTTGTCATTCCTTCACTGCAGCCCCCAGACTGGCATTTGTGCCAGGTGACGCCGTAAACGCCACCCTCGGTTCTTCCGCGGGCCTTGCCAGCTGCTGCTGCAGGTGTCCCGCAGCAAATGCCAGTGGGAGCTGCTCACGCAGCCGGAAGTGCTGCCGGCACCGCGGGGCAGGCTGGGTATGCAACCACTGCACCGGGCAAGGAAGTGCCGCTCTGTAGGGCAGGCAAGAAAGGTCTGAAGGTAAACCCAGGAAGAGCACGGGGAGCACGAGACCCCCCATGGGACGGAAGAGGGGTCGCTGATCTTTACAACCAATTATTTCATATTCCAAAATCACAATCTCATAACATCTTATTTAACATAATATATAATTTCCAAATTAATACACACATACTAAACGAATCTCTAGAAATACTGATTTATAGAGCCTAAAACATTACTATGCAGGCACTCGCACACATTCCCATCTAATCATCCTTTCCTGGAGAAGCGAGGTTTATAAGTCATAAAGCATGAGACACTGTTCCTTTTGTTCATTACACTTTTTGCGTCTTAATCCCGCATTCTCCTCTTCGTGTAGCCACCTCCTGTTCTTTTATTGGTTTTTGCATACAATGTTTTTTTTTTCTTTTAATTTATTTTAAGCCTCCATCAAGATGTATATCCACATTCTCTGATTGTAAATCGTATTTAATCCTTTTTTTTGTCTCGCCCAATAGAATGTCTGTAAATACATAAGTTTAATGTCACATTCTTTGAGATACAAGTGATTCTCTTTTAATTACAAACATTTACTTAATTAAAGCCACTTATGATGTTGCCTGCTTTGTTGAGCCTAAGTCTCCAACTGCTATCCTAGTGCCACGCAATTAAAAACGAACGTCCGCTTTCTGCGCGTCATGGCAGAAAGTGCTGTAGGCACGCCATTATGGGAATGTAGCCGGCACCATAATCGAGGATGGGCATTTCACCCTGTGGGAGATCCCACAAGAGGCAATCCTTTCGGGAGTCTAGCTAGGCTGAGCAGTAAAAAAGAATTTAAAAAAACACAAAGGGAGTTCCCCGAGAGTCTGACAAATGTATTATAGAGCTTGAGCTCTTTTTTTTTTTTTTCCCCTTTCCTCATTTCACGATAAGCACATAGTTAAAAGGTGTCAATCCCAATATACTGTTCTCTAATACAGAAATGACATGGTAGCCATTGTGTGAAGTCTCAAAAACAGTTCTCTTTGTTAATCTTCAATACATCAATGAAACAGCCCGGCCAACGCGTTTCGTCCTCTGAGAGGACTTCATCAGGGTTACTGTATTTCTTTGCAGTAGTATTACATTGAAGTCCGAGTGTAAGGTGAATCCGTTGTCCCAAAAATTATTCGGAAACTCTTATTGCTCCTTTAGCATGGTAGGGAAATACCAGAAGGCCTTTGATAAACAATGTAGCTTAATATCCACACCCCATTGGTTTCTGTAAGCCTATACCGAATTATACAACACACCACCTCCGTCAAGTGCCTTCTTCAAGGCTGAGTAGTGCTTCAGTGATCATAGCATGGAAGAAGCGGGAATGTGATGCCTGGCAGGAAGTTGCTGGAGCTATGGCACCCCCACACAATTGAAATATTATGGAACGATACAACCAACCATATACCTGTGTGCTTATTTGTAGGAAAAACTACAGGGATACTTGGAAATGACCCGTATGAAATCGGGGATACCACCCACCGCTCCTGGTAACAACTTAGGGTGTGAGGCAACGCTCTGTACGTAGTTACCCCGGGCGTCTTTCCTGGTTGCTCCAGCTGGAACATCCCTGTAGTTTTTCCTACAAATAAGCACTCTGGTATACGGTTGGTTGTATCGCTCCATAATATTTCAATTGTGACAATCTTCACTTATTCAATAATTGTTGCAGTAGTAACACACTATGGTCCTGAAGAAAGCCATGATCACATTCTTGATCTAGTTTGGCTGAAACATGTAGACCTCCATTTTTTTTTTTCACCAGCGCGTTCGTTTATTTGTTCCGACCGCGCCTTTACTGCTTTTTAACCGTGACACCTTGAGATATCCAATAAACATATTTTTTATCCTGGTAGTCCATTTTAACATACACTTCACCGACACTGCACCATATACTTTTCACCACACTATGTGTAGCTTCATCGCTCTTTAGGAGATCTAGTCCTCTGTGTACATCTTAAAACATCTGCGAGCTCCTCCTTTGACACTAGCAAGGAGTTGCAGCTCCTTAACTACACTAGGTTGCAGTTAAGAGGAGATCCCAAATGATGAAGCATGCCACCCCTCCTCTAGTTTCACGTCCTGTTGAGTATTAGTCAGTTTTCACTCTACTTTTCTTTATAAGAGACCTGCGGACACTGTGTGGATATAGTAGGGGGACTTGTCTGCGCTGGTCTGTAAATCTCCCTCAGACCCTCTAACCCACCCGGCTTTGTGATGATAGGCACCTATGCTCTACAGGTCTGTTGCCAACACTGAGTCACAGGGGCCGAGGGTCTGTTTTGGCTGTGACTTAACTTCTGTTTACCATACCCTTTACCCAGGAAGTGTGGGCTTTTTTTTAAGTCCACACCCACACACAGACTGCCTTCCTTTGGCCTCTTGTAGAATGTAAACCCAGGCGCTAATAACAGTTACTATGGCTTGTGAAAACACTTCACAATGCAAAAGCCTAAACAATTGTCGCTGCCAAGGCTTGTTTTTATGTGCATGCAGAGTATCCTGCGGGCAGCTCTCTGCTCCACAAATTAAAAAGTCTCAAACTATCTTCAGTGACTACATGTCCTTTGTAGTGCTGAATGACTATACCATGTGGCTCCCTGTACATTACGTGTACCATGGGTGGCGGCCATCATAAGGTCCGTCCTGCACTCTGGAGCTCTGCCCTGTGCTCATTGTGCACTGCATACAGCACAAGGCTCCACAAAGCAACCTCCTGTAGCTCCTGTAAGGCAGCCTCTGTCTTCCTGTACTAGGTCCATTAGTTCAGACACTAGGGCTTTGCTTCATGCGCCGAGCTTAAGGGGGTGGGGTATGGAGTAAGGGCATTAAACATACCCAAAGAGGTCTGTGTGCTTCTGGCCCGGGCTTCTCCGCACGCTGCCTGTAGCTCAGACTGGACAGTCTTGCACAGTGTGAGCACCCGCGCCCTTCCTGCTCCAAGCAGCCTTAGCCTGCCTTTCCTCCTAAAATACAGCCCTCTCTAGGGAACCAGGGCTCCCTCTGTTGCCTTCCTCTCCAGGCCGTTTGCTTTGCAGCTCAGATGTAAAGGTCACAGGGGTCGTGTTGCCACTAGCCCGGAATGGCACAGTTGGGACCTGTGAACAAGTGTTAATCTGGAATTGGACACAGTTCATTTTTTTTTTTCCCCTTCAACTGTTCCTCTTTAGACTTTTTTCGGTGTTGCATCTCCTGCGGCCTTTCCACCTGTTCCTCGGTTAGAAAAACTACTTTTCACCCCTAGCTGGAGCGCAGGGTGGCATTTCCTCCCCTCTCTGGCTCTGCCCTTCCTCCCTGTTCTCCTCTCCTTTGCCTTCCCTCTGTTCCATTGCCACTCTTTGCTTCTACCCAGCTGTCCTTTCCCCCAGTTACCATGCCTGCTCCTTGTCCCCTCCCTTTAACTGAGCCTGCACCATGCCCCCTCCCTCTTACTGTGCCTGCTCATTCCCCCCCTCCTTACCTTGCCTGGTCTTTGCCCACCCGTTACTATGCCTGCTCCTAGCCCCCCCCCGCCCCCTTTACTGTGCCTGGTCTTTGCGCGCCCCCACCCCGTTACTGTGCCTGCCCCTTGCCCCTCGCCCCTCCCAGTCACTGTGCCTGCTCCTGTTACCATGCCTTCTCCTCCCCCAAATTACCATGCCTGCTCCCTGTCCCCTTCTCCCATATAACTGGCTTGGATCTGAGACCCGCCCAGACTCTCGTCTGGACATGTTATGTGGATTTGTAAAGCGCACAATGACCCAGAAGGGTATCTATCCGTTCCTGACCTCGGACCACACGCTTCCTCCTCTCCTTGTAAGCGGGTCTGAAGACTCCCACGGTTCCGGGTTTCGGGCACCAAGTTATTACTGGAGCCGGAGCTCTGAGGAAGGCGAAAAACTTAAAGAACGCTGGAAGGTGCAGGCCCCGGAAGCACGTGCGCGGGTGGCTGGGCGTGATGACGTCATGGCGCCGACCACGAGCCGGATGCAGCGGCTCGAGCGGGCCCTGCCTCCATCACGTGAGTGACCCCGGCTCCAGGCTCCGCTGTGGGGACATTGCATCCCGCATGTGGCTCTTGCTGCCTGACCCTAGGGGCCGCCACAGCGCCTCTCATAAAACTGACCGAACTCTGCTTTATGAACGTTCTCTTGACCGTCACCCGCTTTCCCACCCTTTTATGCCAGCCTGGCCATGCCACTTCAATGCACCCGCCTCTTGTACGAACAACCCACCCGCCCCAGAGCAGCCTGTCTGCTGCATAGAAAGTTCCAGAAGAAAGGGGCATGTTTCCCCTCTGCAGGGGCTACCTCGGCTCCCCTCCCTGCTGCGCCAGGCATACACTTGAAGTCAAAGGCGAGCATTGTGCCCAAAACTAACTCCATACGGCCGGGCTGCCGTGACTAAAGGTATTTCAGGCCTTTTGTTGCCGGGCCGTGAGCAGGGGGCGCTGTGACACATGCCAGATGGGGGTGCCTTTCAGATGCTCGTGGTGTCCTCGCTGGTGTGGGTGTGGCGGGGAGAAGCGAGGGAGGGGGCTGGTATCCTACCCTTTTATGTTTAGTCTTCAATAGCTTCTGTTTTTGCAATTAGAGGTTTTGCAAGGAATGAGAAATTGTTACTTGCACAAAGATGCAAGGGTTTGCGTGGGGTGGGGGGTGAATGGGGGAGGGGCGGTCAGGGGAGAGGAAACAGACTGGGGTGGCAGAGGCCTTACCGGCACAACGGTACACATTTCAGATCAGGTGCACTGCCCCGCAACATGTCTGCGTCAGAGTTAACGGCTAAGCGCTTAGTGTGCGTCGCTCGTTTTGAGCGGTCCAGGGCGACCAGATATGTAAACCGAAAAACAGGGTGTTCCTCAGACCACAGAATGACTGCGCTGACATCACTCACCAACTTAGAAAACGGATACAGGAGTCAAAAAGGATGTTACAATGCAACGTTTACACACGATCATCCGCATTATCTTCACTGCTTATTGATAGGAGCAGCTAAAAAAACTGGGCATATGTTGCTGAATTAGTGAATTTACTGACGTTTGTCAGGACATATGGTGAAAAAACGGGAGGGCCCGATTACGCTAGGAGTAGTTTCAGATGGATCTGAGGTCACTGCACGCGCCGTTGTGATCTGCAATCCTCTCAGTGAGCAGTGAAGCCGGTTTTTGGTGGGCCAGGAATGTCCTAGCAATAAAGATGCAAAAACAACAATTGATGGACAGAATGCAGAACAATGTCATACATTCACCCCAGGACAGAGATCTGGGCCTAAATCCATCGTTTTTTTGCTCGCCATGCCCCTCCAGTTTGGATCCAGCCATATGCAAATCTGTCTTGACCCTGTGCCTCATGGGAACAGTCCAGCCCGAACTGCCAAGCCAGGTCCTCCCAGGACTGGAAACAAGCATCCTAGGACCGGTTTCGGGGTTTCACCCCTCTTCAGCCAGGATAGCATGATTCCAGTGGCATGGAGAGCACGGGACCCACGTCTGGGCATACCCGTCCCACTCTGAGTGACCAATGCAAAACTCCTGGAATAAACATCCAAACCACTTTTGAAATTACAAGAAATGCATGAATTCAATTAGGATGACAAATCCGACCCTACTTAGCGTGGAATGCTTCATCTGTGGGTTGGGGGAGGATGTTTTTGATTTGTTCTGCATTCCGTCTATCAATTGTGTGTCTTTTGCTTTCTTGCCCTAAGTGCGCCGGGTATGCCTAGACGTGGATCCTGGGCTCACTTTGCCACAGGAATCAAGCTATCCTGGCTGAAGAGGGGTGAAACCGGTCCTAGCATGCTAGGGAGCACCTGGCTTGGCAGTTTGGGCTGGACTGTTCCCATGAGGCACAGGGTCAAGACTGATTTGCATATGGCCAGGTCTAAACTGGGGTGGTGTAGTGGGCAAAAGAACGATGGATTTAACCCAGATCTCTTGACTGGGGGTGAATGTTTTGATTTGTTATGCATTCCGTCCATCAATTGTGTGTCTTTTGCTAACAATAAAGACGCCATTCAATTCTGTATTTATCTTGTCACCTTTGCTGGGCTGCAAACGGGGCTCAAACCAGTCGGGCTCTGCCTTCCAACAGGTTGCTGCCTGCTTTTTCAACATGGAGATGGGGGTGGGGGGGGGCGGGGTTTACAAACGCCTTTTACTTTGCAGTCAAAGAAAGACCAAGTGAATTATGTGATAATCTTGCTGGGTACAGGGAGTGTGAAAGGAAAGAAAGCCCTGTAGGAGGCCATTTTTTTGTAACCCACAACAGCATTTAATTATGTAAAAATTATCTATACACATTAAGAAGTAAGAAAAGTGAAACATTAAGTACTTTTTTTTGTAATTATGAAGTGTGATGGAAACAATTCTTTATAGGATAAAACAAACCAAAACATTGATGCACAAATAAATATTTACTGAAACCCGGAGTCCATGCATAATTTGTGTGCAATATAGATTCATCAGTAGAACTACGTGTCTGCAAATTTAGTGGCCGTTTTAGTGGAAAATATGCGGTTACTGGCCGCTGCCACACACCGCTTTATTTAAATTAAAAAAATCACCCGCCTCGTGTCCATTAAAGCTAGGTGGGTAGGGCAAGTTTGTCAGTTGGAAACATTGGGTTATGGGTCTAAAAAGTGTCGGAAGCGCTATCTTGGCCTCACAAGTTCACAGATATTCGAGAGCCCTTCCTTTACTTCTGAGTGGACGTTTGAATCGGAATAATAACTTTACCCTCAAAACCGGCGGCTCACAGATTAGCGCAATCTCTGTTCGGTCACCTTTTGTCTCTGTGCCCTGTCTGCACTTAACGTATCCACTCACCGCTGCCTCAGATCTACCACTGGGACGCCTCCCTCGCCCCACCCCGCAGAGGTCTGACAGCCGCGCTGCCTCACCAAGGGCGTGTGGAACTTTATGGATGTACGTGGTGCAGGTTCCAGTCCAGACAGGCGGCACAGCTGCTCGCGCCGTCCAAGGCCTCCTTGCTGTTAAAATGTGAGGCATTGACAGGCTCAGTCGCTTTAAACAAACTCCTGTTCAGGATCGTATCTGTGCGTGCAGCAGCATCCTGGCCCTTGCCGGTGGCTCCCCTGCCATACTGTACCCCAACATCCCTCCAGTCTACAAGTCGAGGCTTGGACTCTCCTCTCGCCTCTACTGTGTGTCATCTACTTTAACCAACTTGTAGGTTCCCCTTGCTGAAGTCAGGAAAGTCCAGGCTTTGTCCTGCCCCGCCCGCTCTCTCGTCTGCCCCACCCTTCTTTTCTGCCCCGCCCCTCTCGTCTGTCCCACCCATCTCTCTTCTGCCCCGCCCCTCTTTTCTGACGTCGTCTTTCTGCCCCACCTCACCCCTTCTCCGCTCCCTCTCCCAGACTCCCAGGCCATGCGAGATCTAATTAGCGGCCCAGCAAACGGCTGAAG
This sequence comes from Triturus cristatus, assembly GCF_964204655.1. Lineage (NCBI taxonomy): Eukaryota > Metazoa > Chordata > Amphibia > Caudata > Salamandridae > Triturus > Triturus cristatus. The sequence goes on along the minus strand of NC_140588.1, from coordinate 1,059,174,961 downwards.
CCGGGGCATAATGCACTGAGGGCTGATGAGTGAATGGCCGGGGAGGGAGGGAGGGGGCTTCGCGAGGGGATTAGGGGGGCGAGGAATGCGCGCACTGGTGCTTGGAGTGATCGCTTCTGAAGGCCGGGCCTCTTGTCACTTTAAACCCGTGCCCGGCGCGCCATGATCTAAGAGCGCACAAGAGGCCAGTTGGCCCGGGACTTCAGAGTAGCTGTCGGGGACCCGCCGGGCCGCGGGGGGCCCTGCACCCCCATGGTGACGGCCGCGAGGCGCCCACTGCCTCGCAGGCGAATTGTGACATCGCTAGTCACCTGTAATAAAGTAGTGACTAGCTGCTCAACTGTAAAACGTTATTACAGATGAGCTGTGAGGTCATTACGCCTGCTGCCGGCCTGAAAGGAATGCCCTGGAGCATAATTACACCTTCAGTTTATACAGCAAAATGAGAACTGGCGTTTCCTTCTTTGAGATCTCTTTCGATAAATAGTTATCAGCAGAAAGGACACATTTATGGCGACGTGGTTTTTTTCCTCACACAGGACATTACAGGAAATATGTGTTTCTACAGATGTTAACGGGCAATACCGTATTTCACGTTTTAAGCTTTTTAAAATCCGCCATTAAACTTATGGCTACCTGCGATTAGTTGGGTCGCCCCCTACCTTGACCTTTTGGGCTTACGCACTTGTAATTGTATGGCCAATAGGGCGTGGATCTGGCTACTGACTTTTATGCATTGTTTTTAGTAGTTTTATTTGAACAATATTGGTGTCTGGTATTTTAGATGCACGTTGTTTATATTAAACGACATATGAATTTGTATAGGTTTATCCTTGAGATTGTATATATTGTAGCACGCTATTTTACCTTGGTTTTTACAATGTGCTTTTATGGTTTTCTTGAATATTAAACCGAATAAAGAAATTTGATGATGAAATGTATAGACTTTGTTTCTTATACACTGTGAAGAACATATTTCTTAACACCTGACTTGCACTAAACTGATTCAAATATATTTCCCCCCGAAATTGCTGGTTTTTCTGAGTTTATTTTCGTACTACAGATTTTTTTTTTTTTATTTCTTGGATGCGTTGAAGCTCATGGAGCAAGACACAAATGATACAAGAGGTTTGTGCGAAAGTTGATGTGTATCCATGTACGATACAGAATAAAAGACCCTCTGCTGTACATTATAAGGATATTGCAAGTCACCGATGACTTCCAGTCCTTAGTGACATGGAATATCCTTATAATGTACCGTAGGGGGTGCCTTATCATGTATATTGTGTTTGAGTGTGCGGTATCATCACTTATGTAGCTTAAATGAGGGAGGAAAGTGAACCAACTGTTGGGTCGGTCTGTAAAAAGACGTTGTGATATCAGAAAGAGTTTAAAGCACTTGTCTGCTGGAACAGAGGAGTCTCCAATGATTTCCTGAACTTTAGGAAGAGCGCAGACGAAAGAAGGGTGCAGGTTCCTGGGGTTGGGGGGCAGAGGTGTGCATGAATTGATTCTGCCCCTTAAGCGTGTGCATTTTCCAGCGTGAAATACAAAGTGCCTTTGGGCAGCTGGCTGCTGTCTGTCCAAAAAACGGGCACTTTTAAATTGACCTCATTCCAAGATGTCGCCCTCAATCTGTTTCTTGCTGCAGCTCCCGGCATTTGGAAAAACTACCCGTCCTACCAACTGTTCGTGTTTGGAGGGTTTTTTGTTTGTAATTTGACGATTGTTCCCTGGTCTAGTTTGCATCCAGCAAATAGTTCAGCGGGTGCATTTTGCATTGAAAGTTGTGAGTTCCATCAGAGATGACCTCGTCTTTTATTCTTCCAAGCCCAGTATGTTGAATGCCTTCAGGTTTGGGAATGGCTCTTTCTGTTGTCTGGGTTGACTCCATTTATCCGCCACTGGTGGTTGACCGCTGATTTATTTGGATTGGGTTTGTCCTGTGCCTGTTCAGTTGTGTACTTATTAGTACAGCAGGTGCATTGCTCTACAAAGCTACTTTTACTGGCCAGCACAGCCCTATCCCCACCCATGTGCATGCCACTGTGACCAAACCACATGATGCATGTATGCAAAATCCCTGGCTTTATGCCAGTTCCATGCCTGAGAAATTAGATGAATCTGCTCTCTGCATTAAGGTACAACGAAATGAGGTCATTGAGCCCAAAACCCTGAAGTACCCTTAACTTGTAACCCATAGTCACCCATATGCTGTCTATTGATCCTACGTGGCCCCCAAGGCGTCCCTTCACCCATCACTAACATGACATTAAAGGTGTATTTGTACAGCGCGCTTTAACAGAGGCAGTTGCTTGATGCCATGAGACATGGCTGTTTGTTATAGACCTGTGGGCACCTTATATCGACCTCTGAAGGATAAGTGCCTGAATAGGCTTCTCATGAGGCGAACCTGTGACTACGGGGGTCCAATGCAGATCACTGCCTTGGATGCATTAGTCCACTGAACCGCTGGGCTGTCTGCCACCTTCCCTTTGAAAGTTTCTGTATTCTCAATTACCCTACAATCCTGTAATATTTAAATCCAAATACACCGTCTCCCCTTTCAGACCCTTCCATCTAAACGGTGTGTCCTCCAAAAATTATCACCTTATGCTTGGAAGGGTTTATATAATGCAAGACCAGTTTCCGACCAGGCCCTATACGCTGGGTCACAAGCCCTGCTGAGACTCCTGTTGTAGATGCCAAAAAGTATTTGCCTCCCACCCCCCCTCCCAGAATGTTTCTGAACCAACCACTAGGTGGCAGAATAATGCACATTTGAAGCTAGGATGACCCCATGTAACCAAACAAGCATTTGCAATCCAATAGTGCAGGCTTTAATGTAACACGTCTTGTAAACACAGGCATTCACAAGTGCTGTTAGCTTTGAAGCAGACCCATTTGGCTTTGCCAATGTTTAGGAAAAGCAGCAACAAATTGTTGTGTAAAGAAAGCGTTTAGAAGGCGGGGAATAGAATGCAAGCGCAGGCATGATGACTGAACTTTTCAGATCTTCAGTACTCCCTCATGCATTCTAATCCAAGCACTTCCTGGTAGGAGGTCTGATGCACCACAAAGCCAGTTGCATGATGTGGGATGGCAATACTCCTCTAGGTGGCGCTACACTATGTATGTTGTAAAGAACTGATCACAAAGTCTTGCAGGCAGATGTATTGTGAAGCCAGGCCCAACTGTTACAGGTAAATAACTAAGTTCCCATCTGCCTCTTGGGTCTGGGTGGTAATGCCCTGTCGGTGGGTGGCTCCTGGAGGGGGCTCCTCCCATGCAGTCTTCTTTCGGGTGACCCTCAGCTCGGAGAAGCTTGAGAGATTCATTTATATTCTCAGATAAATGCTTTGCCTGGGGTACTTATTGATAAAATTAGTTTAACACTTTCACTGCCAAACTAAGATCAAAACTTCAGTTTCAGCATCCTCCTGGCTGCAGTGTCATAGTCGGAGTGATTGGGGATGCCTGGAGACACCTTCCACACTACATTTACCATCATTCACAGGGGCGAATTAAAAGTCAAAATATGGACCTTTCTATTGACACCTGGACATACCTTTGAACAGTTATCGAAAATGGAAAGTTGTAGCATTTTTATGCACAACATAAATAGTAGTTTTATGAAACTTACTAATAAATCTGTCTGGTCACATAAGAGCCCCTTATAGATTTAACTAAATACATTTGAAGGATTTTATATGCTGAGTTTTTTTTATTTTTATTTCTTTAATTGACATGAAAAATAAGTTGTTTGACTTGGGGTGCAGGCATGGGACGGTTAGTCTTGGTTTTCAGATTTGCAGAAGAGTTGGCGAGGTGGCTAGCGTCGTAGCCCAGCGTGAGCTCCGCGTGCGTGTGGGTCTTGCGTTTTGAGTTTGGGGTTAACACTAGTCTTCACGGCACAGGGCTGGGGTGACTTTTGGGGTCACCATTGGACCTGGCTTTATTTAGTTTATTAGCTGAAGTTCAAAGATTATAGTGACCGGCTTTTTTGAATGCTGGTTCTTGTTTTTCTGTTGTATACATTTATTGTAAACTTTGACGAATAAAATCAGTAACAAAAGTAAGCTATACCTCGAAGTCAGTGAAGCGTGCGGTTATGAATCAAACCCCCAAATGATAAAACATAATGCAAATAAGCAGGAAACTAATGCGACATATTCTAATTAGAAAAGCAAATTACAATATTAAATTAAGACTGTTGAATAAAAAGGAGTAAATGCAAGATTGTCTAACAGTAATGTAGATTTAAGCATGGAGTCGTTGAGAGGGACTCCTCATTTAAGAAGTGATATCTTGCTAATCGCCCCATATATTCTCTCACAATTGCTCGGCTTCTGTTTTGCGATGGAAAATTCTTTCTAATATCTCAAGTGATCAAAACCCCATTCTGGAGTTATCTACCGCCACGTTTTCTGTTCATGCTTTTTATGGTTTTGTACCAAGTCCTAGTTGCAAACATTTGTAATTTTTAGTTTTTTTAATGTAGGTATTTTTTTTTTTTAAATAGGTTTCGTTTTTGAGATTCTCGCTATCACCTAAATCCTGATATTATAGGTATTTATTTCAGTCAAAAATGGAAGTGGCCTTTTTAAATACTTTGCATTTTGTCAAGTGTGAAATCTCGTGCTGTTCTGGGACCAGTGTTTCTAGTCGGGATCGAGTCTGTGGCGAAGCTGCCATCTTTGGGGGGCTTGCACACACTGGGAACCTCTGAAAGTTTCGTTGACCCGCCCCCTCCTCGCATTTTGTAGCAGGCAGAGACATGCGGAGTACAGGATTTCACGAGCCCAGGGGTCAGAGGCCAAGTGCCTCTGCTCCCTGGGCACGCTTAGAGAGTGCTCCCGTACGTTCCCCAGGGGACACTTCCGGAATGTGTTCAGTTATGCTGGGTTGAGTGTTACCAAGTTCAAAGTCGTGCTTTTAAAGGTACAGACACTTCTGAAGAGTAGTGCATGATGGGAGATTGGGCATGAAAGGTCCCGTATCACGCGTGGATATGGGCTGCGCCATCTTGGGGGCTCTCTGGCCGACTCCCCAGATGCCTGTTAGGCGTCACGCAGTGAAGAATGTTGGGGTGCCTGAGGTGAGAACCCCAGACCTGAGGAGGGACTAGAGCTGTACCAAACTTTGGCTCGTCCGTCCATGGAGTGTAGTCCAGTTTTCGAGATCACACTTCAGGAAATGTCTATTCTGGGCCATTCTGTGTGGTGTGCCTTGGTTTTCACCCTGAAGGAAGCTCTCCTTGCATTGGTGTCCCTCAGGGGGCTGCATCTGGTGTATTCTGTCCTCTTTAGAGGGTTCATGGGAGTGGTGTGTTTGCACTGCGGCTTGCTTCTGTTTCCATTCGAAGGTTGGTGTCCAGCCCAGGAGGCTGCACTAGGAGTAGAACTATGTTGCCCATAGGATCTCACCGATGCCATATGTGGGCCAGGAGGCCGTGTGTGATTTACTTCTGGGAGCATCACCCATGTGTGTGTGTGGGGGGGGGGGAGTAGGGGAAGGGGGTGGCGGTCCCACAGAGTACCATGACAATCAGTGGCCGGATCCGCTGTGTTCAGTTGTACATTTCTGTCCGGTTCTGAAGACCACATCTTTGGAAGGATGAAGATTGTTATTGAAGATCAGTCTGGGAGAGCGGGTGAGGAGAGGACTGCTCCTGGGCTGGTACAGATGGGGGTAGAGGCCTCTCAGGCTGGTGCTGGTGGGGGCGGTGGCCTCCCAGGCTGGTGCTGGTGGGGGCGGTGGCCTCCCAGGCTGGTGCTGGTGGGGGCGGTGGCCTCCCAGGCTGGTGCTGGTGGGGGCGGTGGCCTCCCAGGCTGGTGCTGGTGGGGGCGGTGGCCTCCCAGGCTGGTGCTGGTGGGGGCGGTGGCCTCCCAGGCTGGTGCTGGTGGGGGCGGTGGCCTCCCAGGCTGGTGCTGGTGGGGGCGGTGGCCTCCCAGGCTGGTGCTGGTGGGGGCGGTGGCCTCCCAGGCTGGTGCTGGTGGGGGCGGTGGCCTCCCAGGCTGGTGCTGGTGGGGGCGGTGGCCTCCCAGGCTGGTGCTGGTGGGGGCGGTGGCCTCCCAGGCTGGTGCTGGTGGGGGCGGTGGCCTCCCAGGCTGGTGCGGGGGGGCCGGTGGCCTCCCAGGCTGGTGCGGGGGGGGGCGGTGGCCTCCCAGGCTGGTGCGGGGGGGCGGTGGCCTCCCAGGCTGGTGCAGGGGGTGGTGGTGGCGGCCTCCCAGGCTGGTGCAGGGGGTGGCGGTGGCCTCCGAAGCTGGTGCAGGGGGGCGGTGGCCTCCCAGGCTGGTGCAGGTGGGCAGAAGTCTGCCAGGCTGGTCCAGATGATTTCATGCAGCCTGGGGGGGAGGGGGGGGGGGGGTGTTTGTTTTTGTTTCCATTTTTATTCTTATTTTTTTTTTTAACCTAACCTCCCATGAGGGAGTGGGTCACACATACAAACGTGCATCATGGATTCCATTACAATCGGTGTGAAAGGGGCGAACTTTTCAATCAAGCACTCCATGGACCGGCTCTTGTGAACAGGAGCATTCAGTTGATTTGGAGTGAATAGAAAAGGCATGTGGGACAGTAGTGCCGAGTCAGCAGCGGTGAAGATGGAGACCATGTAGCCCCCTAGTGCGGCGCTGGTGGGATCAGGGCTTCTTTGAGCTGAGGAAGCCCCCAGCAACTGCGGAATCTGACTCGAGCCAGTCGCAAAAGTGCACTTGTTAACCGAAGACAAAAGCGCTTTAAACCTGCTCCTGCATGGATGGTGTTGCACATTAAACCTGCTCCTGCATGGATGGTGTTGCACATTAAACCTGCTTCTGCATGGACGGTGTTGCACATTAAACCTGCTCCTGCATGGATGGTGTTGCACATTAAACCTGCTCCTGCATGGAGGGTGTTGCACATTAAACCTGCTCCTACATGATTGGTATTGCACATTAAACCTGCTCCTGCATGGATGGTGTTGCACATTAAACCTGCTCCTGCATGGAGGGTGTTGCACATTAAACCTGCTCCTACATGATTGGTATTGCACATTAAACCTGCTCCTGCATGGATGGTGTTGCACATTAAACTTGCTCCTGCATGGATGGTGTTGCACATTAAACTTGCTCCTGCATGGACGGTGTTGCACATTAAACGTGCTCCTGCATGGACGGTGTTGCACATTAAACATGCTCCTGCATGGACGGTGTTGCACATTAAACCTGCTCCTGCATGGACGGTGTTGCACATTGAACCTGCTCCTGCATGGACGGTGTTGCACATTGAACCTGCTCCTGCATGGACGGTGTTGCACATTGAACCTGCTCCTGCATGGACGGTGTTGCACATTAAACCTGCTCCTGCATGGACGCTGTTGCACATTAAACCTGCTCCTGCATGGACGCTGTTGCACATTAAGCCTGCTCCTGCATGGACGGTGTTGCACATTAAACCTGCTCCTGCATGGACGGTGTTGCACATTAAACCTGCTCCTGCATGGACGGTGTTGCACATTAAACCTGCTCCTGCATGGACGGTGTTACACATTAAGCTTGCTCCTGCATGGACGCTGTTGCACATTAAACCTGCTCCTGCATGGATGCTGTTGCACATTAAACCTGCTCCTGCATGGATGCTGTTGCACATTAAACCTGCTCCTGCATGGATGCTGTTGCAATCTCATCCCGTACTTAACTCTGCTGCAAATTTGAGCACAACATACGCTCCACGCCTAAAAAGGCAGCGCTTAGCTACTCCTTCGGGACGTTTCCATCTCTGGCCGATTTACCAACCTGGAAATATAGCGGACAAATCTCATGTAGTGTGTGGGGCGGCAAAGAAGGGTTTTATACATTTAATCTAGATTTGCTCAATTTGAAAATCAAATTGGATTTTATTGTTAAAAAAACCTTTCAATATTAGGGGTATTTGAACTTGTAGAGCAGCTGTAATAAAGTGCCTTTATCCAGTGGACCCTCCGCTCAACTGTAAAATGACGTAACTCTTGCTTTTCTACGAGAAATGAACTAGATCCGAACACTTGTCCGGCTCAGTCTATGCTCTTAAGAGCACTGTAGAACTTTAACCCAAACTCTGAAATATCTGCTTTTGACCAACGTACTCTAATGCAGCCTTTATGGTTTTAACTAACTTAAAGAATAAGATATAGGACTCCAGCAGGCTCCAAAGTCACCCCCAGGGCGGCTCGGAGCACGAAGCGAGCCACAGGTTTGCGTAGGCGTCTTCGTAGCGTTTTGTGGGTGACTAGTTCTGAGTTTTATGGGGGCTCTAACCATGGCTTAGTTTCTGTCCTGATATTTTTATCCTCGGACACGCGTTGGCTTAATAGACCACTGTTGACTAAACCCACTGGCGTTAGCACCTTGGGTGCTTTTTAGGGGGCCATTTTCAGGGAGATAAAGCGCTCTCTGCTGGTCCTTCCCTCATGGGCAGGTAGGCGCTTCAAGCCTCTCTGTGGGGTGTGCTGTAGTTTGGTGCAACTCAGCCAGGTTACAGGTGTGTACCTTAAAAAGATTTCGGGTTCAGGCCCTGAGCCGATTGTCTTTTAGACCGGGCTAACCTGAGCACCCCACAGGAGTGTGGGTCAAAGTTTGTCTTTTACAACTTCAGCGAATAACCTTTTGTTTGCGAGGGTTAATCAAAACGTTATTTATGTTTGTTTGGTTTTTGTGACGTGGTGGTTGGCATGTTTTAGTGGAGTCTGGGACTTGCACCCCATGGGCGGAGGCAGACACGTTCTCAGTCATAACTATTCCGAAAATTGTAAATAAAGTGAAACATTTTTTATTTCTCCTCACTCTTCCCCCATAACGAGAAGTAGTGGAAATTTAAGTCCTACTCAAATCCTAGACAACGTTTAAGAACTGATTTTTTTTTTTACTCCATGGCTGGACTTAAATAAACATGTAGATCTATCAAAAATAGGAAAGTAACGTTTTTCATTTTTTTTTCTGGCAATATTATGACTGTTTTATAGTGATATTTTGGTGAAGAAAGGAATGTCTTCCTCTTTTAACCAAGATTGACGAGACTATCAAATTGTTTTAAATAAATAAATTATCCTGGAATGGAAGCTCAGTAGCTATTGTTGCTTCGCTACTCTGGCGATGTCTAAATCATTGGAGCACGTGAGCTATGTACCGCAAGTTACGTGTGGCTGACAGTGCTGATGACACGTTGCAGTGTGGTTGGGCTTATCGTAGGCTCCGCCTTTGTACCTTTTTTCTCTCGCGCCAGCGATGCTATATTTTTCTATACAATAACCTATGCTTTTTGTGTTTTGCTTCTTTTGCAGCAACGTCCAATGGCACCTTCGAAGGACTCGAGAACCGAGAAGGGGGCGTCTGCCAGTCGCGGTCTATGAAGATCGTAATGAAAGTTGGTCAAGGTACATTTTTAAAGACCTTTTGCAATAAATGTTTAAAATAGTATTCAAGTCTCTTCAAAGCTCAAAGTATTTCGTCAAGATGCAGAAGTGTTTCACCTTGGTATATCAATGCATTGAGAAGTATTTAAAACGTTTTGGGTGCAGTCATCATCTTGACCTCCTGCACTTAACTTGTGTGATAATGAAGAAAAAGGAGGCAAAGTGAAATAAAACAATTGCCTAGGATCACACAATTTGGCAAATTGGGGAAGCCAGGGTTGATCTCAGGTTTCCTGGTTTAACATTGTGCATGCAATTCGATTTCATTCCAATTAAATAACCAAGTTACTACTTTTGTACTCTTGACCGTGGCCGGCTCTAGGGCGGTGCGACCGGTGCCATTGCACCTGATGCTGACTTCTGGGGGCGCCGCGTTTACAAGCCGACTTAAACTCTTCGTTCCACTAGGCCTTGGTAACTGTGCGCGCCAGGACACTCTTGAGTATTTGAGCGCGGTATAAATCCATTATAACAGAACATATTATAACAATTAGGTTATAGTTTTAAAAGAACCTGCTGCCTCCTCTAGGCGTTCAGCAGTTTTCATACAATAAAAATGTCTAGAAAACTCCGGTGATGAACGTTCTTCCTGGAGTGAGAGCGGAGTTTTGTTTAGTAGAAGTTGCGACTCAACCAAAAGTAGCGCAGAGGGTCCATATATATATGCCTGATGCAAAGTGCGTGTACCGTGCAGATCACAAAGTGCATATAATCTAAAGAGGTCGGTGCTTTTGTCAGAGAGATCCTTTTGTTCCTTGCAGTGTACAAGTTAAAATCCTAATATAGAACAGAGAACTAATAAAACTGTCATCAAAGCGCTGTATGCAACTGCAAGGTATATATTAGTTATGCTTCCCCCCCCACACCCCCCCCCACCCCAGCCTTTCTTTATTCTAACGTTGCAAAATAGGTTTATTTCTGTAGAATGAAAGACAAAAATTATTAAATGTAACCACCAACTAAGGTGTTATGTTTTAAATTCTGAGTCTGCGCTTCTCCAGACCCAGCACTCTTAGACTATTGTCTACCAGTAGGGATGACATGCGACTCCTACACCTTGTAGTCCTCTGTGTTATGTAACATTCCTATACACTGATTTACACACATGTTATTGATTATCTCTCTGTATGTGTGTGTTTTAAAGTGCTCTGACACCCTACACTGGTATGACTGGAACTATAAACCTAATTAAATGCATCTCAGCGAGTGAGTGTTTATGGAGACATGAGGGGCACGGTTACAGGGTGGTAGTGAAGGAATCCGTAGTGAAGATGGTCATTGGGGGGGCGCCAAACAAGCATTGTCGCACAGGGCGCCACCAGAGCTAAGGTCGGCCCTGCTCTCGACTCTCCCAAGGTAGCGATAGCAAGCAGAGGAGCGTTACTCCAAGGTGTGGTTGAGGAATTTAGCATAGCTGTGTTGTGAAAGCAGAGCCTCCTGGAGACTTCATGTAGAGGACAGTTTGCGATGATACCCTGCACTCCGTGACTCGCTGTTAACTCCATGTACACGCTTTGCTTCCCCCAGGTCCGCTCTCAACCCCTGGTAAAATGTTAGCGAGGTCTCTTGCAGCTGCAGCACGTGTTGCTTCCAGAAGGGCAGCTTGGGCAGACCGAGGTGCTCGCTTGAGGAGTTACTTGTGGTGTAGCTTCGAGCCAGACCATCAGTGCCCGCTGGAGGCATTACTTGTGGCATAACCCCTTTGACATGTCACAGGGTGCTCCCTAGAGGAGGTACTTCCTGTATAGCCACTTGGACAGACCATGAGACCCTCGAGGCATTGCTACCAGTATGGCTGCTTGGGTTAGCTTGGGGGTGCTCGTGGGGGGCATTACTTCTGGTATGGCTGGTTGGGAAGCCCACGAGTTCACCCTGGGGGCATTGCTACCAGTATGGCTGCTTGGGCTGGCTTGGGGGTGCTCGTGGGGGGCATTACTTCTGGTATGGCTGGTTGGGAAGCCCACGAGTTCACCCTGGGGCCATTGCTACCAGTATGGCTGCTTGGGCTGACCTGGTGGTGCTCGCGGGAGGCATTACTTCTGGTATGGCTGTTTGGCTGAGGCAGGGGTGCCCGTCGGGGAGTTACTTCCGGTATTGTTTCTTGGCGGTGAGTTTGGGTGCTCGCTGGAGGTGTTACTTCCGTTATGGCCGCTTTGGCAGACCTGGGGAGTGTGCTGGGGCCATTACTTCCGGTATGTCCGCTTGGGCAGCCCACGAGCTCCCCCTGGAGGACTTCCGGTATGTCCGCTTTGGCAGCCCACGAGCTCCCCCTGGAGGCCTTCCTTCCGGTATGGGCGCTTGGCAGGCGACGGTGCTGGCTGGAGACTCTCCAGCCCCCTGAGCGGCCCTGGGAGTGCCGTGGCGAGGGGTCAAGGACCTCAAGGTCCGTTTAATTATCTCCCAGGCTTTGATTTGTCTCACAACTTGTAAAGTGGTTGCCTGGCTTCCATCGACCCAGACATGAGTCAATTGATTTCTGTTTAAGCCCCATTAATGATTAGGGGCCTCGCCCGCCGTGATTGACGGGAGCTCACCCCGGAGCAGCTGGGCTGGTGCGATGCCCCCTGTGGCGTCACTGGAGACCGGCGTCTTGCTCTTCCCAGCTGCATAGCGCACTCTTTCAAGTGGGTCATCGCAGCGCTTTCAGGAGTTCCGCGGTGACCTCTATGTCCTCACCGGCGTCTGATTCGGTTTGCGGAGACCCATGGTGAGTGTAGTGAGCAGAATGGATCGAGCCGTAGTGGAAACTGCTGCTGTACAACTGTCCGAGACCCCTGTCGGACATTCTATGTGGCATTAGGGTGTGTGGGCGTGTTCTTTCGCAAAAGATTGTAACCGCAGCGGGAGCCCTCGTGCACTGGTCACTTTGCACTGGTGCATCTTTGTAAACCCTGTTCTGTGGATGTCCTCGCGGTCACTGGAGTTGTGCTTTGCTGCAGTGTTTTTTTCATAGTTGTGCAATTACAGTGATTGCCACATAATCCACCGTCCGCGCCATTACCAAAAATGTTGTTCGTAGTTTCGACATTACCTTAAAAACCTGCCACGTGTGGCGTCGCACAGTGGGAAACCCGTTGCAAAGATTAATAGTTCACCTTTCCTCAAAGTGGCAAGATCGTGAAGTACTGCCACAATTTGCCACATATTCAACCCCCCCCCTCCTCCCCCCCCCCCCCCCTCCGGGGTTTCCACTGGTGGTGCACGATGACACTGGGGACCGCTCGCGAGGCTGCCCCAGTCCTACAGCGAGGACGGCGTTGTTGGTGTTTTACAGCGCTGACACTGGGGACCCCTCGCGAGGCTGCCCCAGTCCTGCAGCGAGGACGGCGTTGTTGGTGTTTTACAGCGCTGACACTGGGGACCCCTCACGAGGCTGCCCCAGTCCTGCAGCGAGGACGGCGTTGTTTTACAGCGCTGACACTGGGGACCCCTCGCGAGGCTGCCCCAGTCCTGAAGCCAGGACGGCGTTGTTGTTTTACAGCGCTGACACTGGGGACCGCTCGCGAGGCTGCCCCAGTCCTGCAGCGAGGACGGCGTTGTTGGTGTTTTACAGCGCTGACACTGGGGACCCCTCACGAGGCTGCCCCAGTCCTGCAGCGAGGACGGCGTTGTTTTACAGCGCTGACACTGGGGACCCCTCGCGAGGCTGCCCCAGTCCTGAAGCCAGGACGGCGTTGTTGTTTTACAGCGCTGACACTGGGGACCGCTCGCGAGGCTGCCCCAGTCCTGAAGCCAGGACGGCGTTGTTGTTTTACAGCGCTGACACTGGGGACCGCTCGCGAGGCTGCCCCAGTCCTGCAGCGAGGACGGCGTTGTTGGTGTTTTACAGCGCTGACACTGGGGACCCCTCGCAAGGCTGCCCCAGTCCTGAAGCGAGGACGGCGTTGTTGTTTTACAGCGCTGACACTGGGGACCCCTCGCGAGGGGCTGCCCCAGTCCTGCAGCGAGGACGGCGTTGTTGTTTTACAGCGCTGACACTGGGGACCCCTCGCGAGGCTGCCCCAGTCCTGCAGCGAGGACGGCGTTGTTAGTGTTTTACAGCGCTCTCATTTAGTCCTCGACCTAAACTCGAGGCTTCAGGCCGCTTCAGGTCTCCGATGCAGGTTGAGTGGGTCGGCCAAGAACATAGCTTCGGCCCACGGTAATTGACCGTTTCGGCTGTTTTTCCATTATGGATTTCAACATTGCAGTCTCTTGGCGCTATAAGCAGGCACTGTGTAGGAGGTGGCACGATCTTTTACTAAAGGGAATCGCAGTACAGCTTTCTATATATGGGAAAATGCACTCTTGTGCACAAGTGATACAGCAGGGCGGCAGCAGTGCACGATTCCCTCACACAACGAGCGAAGGAAAAGCAGCAGAACCACCTTCACTCACGTGTACGAAGCTATAGTGCAGCGACAGTGCAAGAGTTGCTTATATGTGCACATAAATAACAGACCAGCAGCAGCAGTACTGCAAGCTTCACTGGTGCACCGTCAGGATGAGGAAGGGAAGTAGCTGAACTGCCTTCATTCACGTGTACAAAGCTATAGTGCAGCGACAGTGCAAGGGTTGCTTAGTTGTGCACATAAATAACAGACCAGCAGCAGTAGTGCAAGCTTCACTGATGCACCGTCAGGATGAGGAAGGGCAGTAGCTGAACTGCACTCACTCACGTGTACGAAGCTATAGTGCAGCGACGGTGCAAGAGTTGCTTAGATGTGCACTTAAATAACAGACCAGCAGCAGTAGTGCAAGCTTCACTGATGCACCGTCAGGATGAGGAAGGGCAGTAGCTGAACTGCCCTCACTCGCGTGTATGAATCTATAGTGCAGCGACGGTGCAAGAGTTGCTTAGATGTGCACTTAAATAACAGACCAGCAGCAGTAGTGCAAGCTTCACTGATGCACCGTCAGGATGAGCAGGGCAGCAGCAGTGTAAGCGTTGCTCAGGTTCAATACATATGCACATAGTAGGTAAACCAATGATGCAGCAGTGTAAGGTTACATCACATATGCATAGAAGATACAGTGGGGTAGAAGCAGTGCAAGTTTAGCTTGAATATGTACAGCAGGATAGCAGCCTTAGCTTAGCTTTAAGTTCCATATGCAGGTACAGCGGGGTAGCAACCATGGAAGCTTAGCCTGTATATGCGCATAGCAGGTACAGCGGGGTAGCAACAGTGCAAGCTTGGCCTGTATGTGCGCATAGCAGGGTAGCAAACGTGCAAGCTTGGCCTGTATATGCGCATAGCAGGTACAGCGGGGTAGCAACAGTGCAAGCTTGGCCTGTATGTGCGCATAGCAGGTACAGCAGGGTAGCAACCGTGCAAGCTTGGCCTGTATATGCGCATAGCGGGTACAGCAGGGTAGCAACAGTGCAAGCTTGGCCTGTATGTGCGCATAGCAGGTACAGCGGGGTAGCAACAGTGCAAGCTTGGCCTGTATATGCGCATAGCGGGTACAGCGTGGTAGCAACAGTGCAAGCTTGGCCTGTATGTGCGCATAGCAGGTACAGCAGGGTAGCAACCGTGCAAGCTTGGCCTGTATATGCGCATAGCAGGTACAGCGGGGTAGCAACAGTGCAAGCTTGGCCTGTATATGCGCATAGCGGGTACAGCGTGGTAGCAACAGTGCAAGCTTGGCCTGTATATGCGCATAGCAGGTACAGCAGGGTAGCAACCGTGCAAGCTTGGCCTGTATGTGCGCATAGCAGGTACAGCAGGGTAGCAACAGTGCAAGCTTGGCCTGTATGTGCGCATAGCAGGTACAGCAGGGTAGCAACCGTGCAAGCTTGGCCTGTATATGCGCATAGCAGGTACAGCGGGGTAGCAACAGTGCAAGCTTGGCCTGTATATGCGCATAGCGGGTACAGCGTGGTAGCAACAGTGCAAGCTTGGCCTGTATATGCGCATAGCAGGTACAGCAGGGTAGCAACCATGCAAGCTTGGCCTGTTTATGCGCATAGCAGGTACAGCAGGGTAGCAACCATGCAAGCTTAGCCTGTTTATGCGCATAGCAGGTACAGCAGGGTAGCAACCATGCAAGCTTAGCCTGTATATGCACATAGCAGGTACAGCGGGGTAGCAACCGTTCAAGCGTAGCCTGTATATGCACATAGTAGGTACAGCGGGGTTGCAGCAGTGCAAGCTGTGCTGTCTGCCACAGAACTCCAAGCATAACTTGTCGATGAAGCCAAAGAAGGCCCAAACTTGTCTGAGGTTGATTTTGTTCCTTCCCTCCTCCATTCTTCTCCAGTGGGGACTGGTGCATGGTGGGTGCAGCCTGCCCCAAGTTCAGTGAAGGACTTCAGGCCATTAGTTGAGCCACTGACGTGAACTAAACTTCTCTTCTGTCCCCATACACAATGATGCTTCCTTCCTTTCACTGCACTAATACCCTGTCCTCAATCTCTTGTTTGTGTCTTCCACAGATCCAAGCACGTATATCCCAGAGCAGACGACGACCCTTCGGCCACTCAAGGCGGTGGACATCCCAGGGAGGATCACTACAGTGAGCCCCAGGAATCGGGGCCCAGTGGAGGACTCTGGAAAATCTGGTACGTTGAAAAGCTCTCGCTCGCCTGTTCTGCTGTGTGCATCCTTGGCTGTCTGAAGAGGGCCATGTGCGTCCTTGTACATCTCAAGTCCGCCATGTGCGCCCTTGTACATCTCAAGTCCGCCATGTGCATCCTTGCACATCTCAAGTCCGCCATGTGCGTCCTTGCACGAATGCTCAACGAGGGCGAAACTTTCACCTTTGCACGGCTCGAGAGCGGCACATGGACTACCTTGCACACCTCAAGAGTGGCATTTAAAATAAAATACAATGGCATTTATAGAGTGCACGGCTACTCCAGAGAGCGTCCCTGTGCTGACAGCAGGACCGCCCTAGAAAACAGATTGGCGTACTAGACAACCGACCTAAACATTGAACAGGTGGGTCTTCAAGCCTTTCCTAAAGATCCTTTCCGGGGGAGCAAAACTGGGGATGGAGGGAAGCGAATTCCAGAGTTTTCCCATCAAAGGTAAAGGATCTCCCATCGCGCATAGCCCTGTAGACTCTGGGGATTCGCAGGAACCTCTGGTGAGGAGACCTGAGGTATCTACTCCTTAGATAGGCCTAGAGTCCGCATTTCATTATACTGAGATCACTTGTTATCCAAAGCTCTACAGGCGACGATTAGAGCATGTGTCCCTCGCACGCCTCGGGTGTGGCATGTGCGCCCTCGCACGCCTCGGGTGTGGCATGTGCGCCCTCGCACGCCTCGGGTGTGGCATGTGCGCCCTCGCACGCCTCGGGTGTGGCGTGGGTGCCCTCGCACGCCTCTGGTGTGGCATGGGTGCCCTCGCACGCCTCTGGTGTGGCGTGGGTGCCCTCGCATGCCTCTGGTGTGGCATGGGTGCCCTCGCATGCCTCTGGTGTGGCATGGGTGCCCTCGCACGCCTCTGGTGTGGGTGCCCTCGCACGCCTCTGGTGTGGCATGGGTGCCCTCGCACGCCTCTGGTGTGGCATGGGTGCCCTCGCACGCCTCTGGTGTGGCATGGGTGCCCTCGCACGCCTCTGGTGTGGCATGGGTGCCCTCGCACGCCTCGGGTGTGGCATGGGTGCCCTCGCACGCCTCGGGTGTGGCATGGGTGCCCTCGCACGCCTCGGGTGTGGCATGGGTGCCCTCGCACGCCTCGGGTGTGGCATGGGTGCCCTCGCACGCCTCGGGTGTGGCATGGGTGCCCTTGCACGCCTCGGGTGTGGCATGGGTGCCCTTGCACGCCTCGGGTGTGGCATGGGTGCCCTTGCACGCCTCGGGTGTGGCATGGGTGCCCTTGCACGCCTCTGGTGTGGCATGGGCGCCCTGGCACGCCTCTGGTGTGGCATGGGCGCCCTGGCACGCCTCTGGTGTGGCATGGGCGCCCTTGTGCACATTGAGTGCGTATGTAGGGAGCGGAGGATGCAGACTGGGGTTCCTTGCCAGAGCTGTGCACTGGTATATTTTCCGTAGTCCATAATTTGGGGCATCTAAAACACCAAGTTCCTTATTGCTTCGGTCCTACGGTAGCAATAGAGGTGCAGTGTCCGTATTCAGCCAATGGTGCATGTCAGGACTGAGCTGTGCTCATGGAAAGGACTACTACCTGTGTCCATGGCTTGGGTGTGAGCAGGGGTCTGCATCACCCTCGAGTTCACCTCTCATGACCCTCCGCATCCATTGGTCCTGCTGGATGTCCCCGCCCGCCCCTACGCACGCACGCACGCCCGCCCACTCTTTGTCCCCGGGAGCCCGCGCTTATTTTTAGCCTGCAGGTACATTCTAATGACACTACTTAGCTGGTAATCCGGGAGCTTTACCGGGGGAGGCCGGGTCCCTGGAAAGTTAAATTCTGAGCCTTTAAAGACCCCAGGAATGCCATTCTGCCGCTGTGTTGGGGAGGAGGCGCATTCGCGCCTTGAAGGTCTTCCCTGCACCTGGTGCGCTGCTGAAGCTTGAGTCTTAGGTCAGGAAGACTTCACTGATGGAGGGGGCGGGGCAGTCTGTAACTGCGCCCTCCTGCCTCTCCCCACCGCATCCTTGCCCCCCCCCTGCCCACTGGAGCACTGTAGAACCACCCCAACTGAACTGCCCCCCTCACTCCCTCAGCTAAGGGGCTCTTCCCATCCCCCATGTTCGGTGTGGTGCTCTGTGCTCCCCCTGCCGGAGGCGCTGTAAAGTGACCCCATGTTGTCCATGGGCACCCAGGCTCACACTTTGCTGCATTGTACCGAGCACGGGTCCGCCTGATCCCTCTAGACACCTAGGAATGTGGCAACAGCGACAGCCAGCAGGAGGCGCTACCCTCGCAAGCAGAATCAATTGGATACCCTGCGGTCCTATTCACTTTTTGTATTAAAAATAAACTTCGTAACACAGTGGATTCGATTCAGATTTAAATACGGTGCCTGAATGAATGCCTTGACATCTAGGCGCTACGAGGGGCAAGGACAGCATGAGGCTATTGATGGAGAGCTGTAATGACGTCGCTCACTTCTAAAGTCGCCATGTTACCCAGAGGTTCTGCTAACCATCTGTTAGTGGGTTTATATTGCTTTCCGAGATGCACGTTTTTTGGGCGATGAGATGAAAAGTCGACCTCTTGACCCCAAAGTTTTTTTTTCTCCTCTCCTTTCTCGAAAAGGGTGTCCTCTTTCCTGTGCATTAGATCATACACCTCTACATTTCTAACACTACTAGCCTGAAACAATTCCCACTAAGTGCTGACTGGTGCCGTTGGTTCCTTCTAGCATTAATACTGCTGCTTCTACGCCTAGTAGTAGTAGTTTAGTCTTACTGCAGCAAGCAGTGCTCCTACAGGCCCTCCTACCATTGCTAAGCCAGTAGTGTTGCGCGGTTTATGAAAACTGGAGTAAAGCCACAAACTCTTTCCCAGCCGCCCGCATGCAATGCCTGGAGCCAGCTTCCTCTTCCACAGGCAGTAGCCTTGTCCGATGGCCCGTACAGAGGTCCCTGGACCGGGTCGCGTTGTTGGTGCATGAAAGCCCAGGTTCAAATGCATTCTTGGTGCCATGTCTGGATTCCCGCTTACGATTGTTGCACAAGCCTGGTATAACATGGCATTGCACACAGCTTCACATGGTCAGCCAGGATGCGTGATGTGAGTTTCTAATGTTGGTTGAGGTAGAAAGAATGACATTGACAGTGTTTTTATTTTTTTCTTTCCAGATACTGTCAACCAAGAAGAAAAGAACACTCCATCTGCGGGTGACGGCTTCTTCAGTTCCAAGGTGGCTGTGTTTGCGGCCATTGGGGCCGGCTGCATCATCTTCCTCCTCATCATCATATTCCTCATCGTCCTTCTGCTGAAGATTCGCAAGCGGCACCGGAAGCACACCCAGCAGCGGGCGACGGCGCTCTCGCTCAGCACGCTAGCCAGCCCAAAGTGCAGCGGTGGCAATGCCGGCTCAGAACCTAGCGACATCATCATCCCGCTACGGACTAGTGAAAACAACTACTGCCCGCACTACGAGAAAGTGAGCGGCGACTACGGGCATCCAGTCTACATTGTACAAGAAATGCCACCACAGAGCCCGGCCAACATCTACTACAAGGTCTGAGGGCGCCTCCCCCCTTTCTGCCCAATTTCTGCACACCCTCCCGCCTCGTAGTGGTGGTAGGGAGGGTCAAGTGCAACATGCAAGCGGCTGGGATATTGGTGGGCCCTGGAAAGGAGAGCCGCTGGCCCCTACTTTAACCTTCCTCTGCAGCACGCCCTACGGGGAAGCAGGGGAACAAGGAGGCTGTGAGGGCAACAGACTGCTGCGGACTGCAGTGAGGCAACCACTCCCGCTTTCTCTACTCCTTTTATACTTAGGTTTTTAGTTCTGGAGGTGTAGCCTCATTAATCCGGCACTGGTGGCCACCCATGCCTCACCACTTCTCCAGCCATTGGCCTACTACTGCTGGGACTAGAGCGCTGGCAGACTGTACCAGGCTCGAGAAACCGTAGACCTGGGCAGAACACCTGCTTGAGGCTCACCGACAGTGGTCGAAGCCAGGGATTCAAGAAGACTGAAGAGACTTCCTAGAAAACCAGTGCCGCAAAATCCTCTGCTGTCCGCCGGTACATCCTGTGGAAACGCGGTAAAGGATTGGACAAACGAGGGGCAAAGTCTTCGATCGGAGGCAGCACCCCATGCCCAGGCCAATGAGCCAATCACAGACGACCCACCTTATTTTCTCATTTGATTGAACTTCCTTTTGCGTTCTTCTGAGCTTTGCCGTGGGCTAAATAGTAACCGACCCCCTTCGTGGATTGCCAAATCCTCTAAGACTTGGGGGCGGGAGGGTTCCACCAGGGAGCTCGTCTCTCATATTCGGGGCATCTGCTTGATTGGTGGCATAATGGGGCTGTTGGGCACCAGGTACCATGGCCTTTGTCAGCAGCGTCGGTGCCCAGCTTGCAAGGGCATCTGGATTACCATCTGCAGTAGCTGGACCGTGGCAGCCTTCTCTAGAGCATAACCGGGCCTGGGGCCAAAGAGCTTGGAACTAACATGGAACGTTGTCTGTGAAGCGTAGGGATCTGAGTATTTCAAGCACTAAAGATGAGACAAGTCTCTGGCTATCAATGTTTGAAAGTCGTGGGGCTGCTTATTGAACCTTTAACCTTCTCCCGCCACAAACCTTACCTGTTTTTAATCTGGGTACATTAACAGTCTGCTGCTGTTCTTCCACTTTCAGATGCAAGTAGGGCCCAGGCCTTTAAGGGAAACTTTTTTTACACTACATCAGAGTTGTGCTGTTTCCTGCCCAGGGTAGGGTTCTCCTCTTCCTCCCCTACAGTCTGTCAGAAAGGGGGTGGAGGGTTGTTCCGCTCCCTTAGGGTGGGCCCCAGGCACCCTCTTGTGCACAGGTAATGTTCTACTGTGCGCTTTTTTGCACAACAAGCCTCCTCCTCTCCTCCAGGCTTCACAGCTAGCACCTCATCACCTCCACGCCTCCTACTACCTGAGCACCCACCTTAGATCATCCTTCTCTTGCCTTTGATTCCATCAAAGTTGTCGGAAGCTGACCGTGTTACATGTGCAGTGACATTTCTCCACTCTGGAGAACATTTGTGTTTCTTCTCCTGCAAACATCTCAACATGGGTTCTTCTCCCCCAAATATCCCCAGAGACTGTCCCTCGAAAGCCAATACCAATGTCCACTATACAAGAAGAGACCTGCACATATGCGGCTCTCGGGGGTTGTATTGTGAAGCAGGTGTTGCTGCCTCTGGTGTATCACTAGAGCTTACAGCGTCACTGATGCACACTGCGCTGAGGCACCCAGGCGACAGTCCAAGAAGAGTGGGAGCAGCTCAGGGTTGGCACAATGGGTCCATAAATATCCACACAGGTGTAGTTATTAGATGGAGGAACCAGACCATTGTTCAAAACAATGAAGAACCTCTTTTTTTCTTTGAATGGTAGACAGATGTCAGACAATCTGGTTTTCAGGTAGCGATGTCTAGTGGTCTTCAGTTAGAACCAGTAGGAGTGTTGCCTTTCTAATCGAGTGCTGCAGGAACCCAAACGTTAGAACTGTTGTTTTCCATCAGTGAGGTGCTAGGGCACTGCAACATGATGGGCCCACATTTGTGAGGGCGGGCACGGACTGGTGCTTCGGATGACCGTCCGTACCCATGGGTGTTTGCAAATGGCCTCTGTTTCCACAGCAGGGAAAAGATGGAATAATGAGTGACTTTATGCACAACTGATAGACATCAAATGTAGCTGTTACCCCCAATCAAAAAATAGATGCTCCCCGCCGTCTGAAGACGTTTGGTCAGTCGATGAGCCCTTCCAGTACGGATCTGCAGCTGATACAGGAATACAGCCACCTTATTGGTCCATGGCTCATGTTGTATCGAACAATTTCTAATGAAGGCTGTTCCCCCCCAAGTTAACTTCCTCTGTCTAGTTTACCGCCATTAAATTCGAGAATTTTTTTTTTTCTTTGCATTTCCATTATGGGTGCGCAGGTAATGTAAGCTTCTGTAAATATAGACCAGTGAAATCTAACTTAATATACCTTCAATTCTCATTCTAAAATATTGAAGCAAAGCAAACAACTTTGCTCTCCCTACCCACTGACCCTCCTTTTAATTTTACATTTGTGTGCTTTGTAAATATCTAGAAATTTTTTTAATATTGTAAAAAGCTATTTTGTATGGACGCCAAATTATTTTCTGGTGCATTTTTTCTTAGAAAAGACTCTAAAAGAGAAAAATCTGTACATCTCTCGATCTGTTTACACACCTGCATGAGAGTGCGTCATTCCGCTTGTTTTATTTTCCACTGACCTGCCTAATTTAGTTCTGTCATTGGCCCTTGCGTAGCCCCGCCCAAGTGCCTTCTGCTTATTGGCAATCGTGGTGTTTGATGCTGCCTTAAATGGGAAGGGCACTTATTCTGGCTCTCCCCTCACTATCCATTTATTGGAATGTGTTCAAGCTCACCAGATTAAGACAAACAAAAAAAAGTTGCATCACTAATAAATGTGGGTCATCGGATTCTGGGCATTTCAATGCCCTGTAGCTACCCGGATATTTGAAAATTGTTTGATAACTCCTATACCGTTTCATTAGACGAGCATACCCCATACATTAAATCTAGATCTGTTCCCCGCCTCTCGTAAGTAAAAATACCATGAGTCATGGTCTGTGCTTAAAATCAACATTTCCACGAAACGTTGCACATTAAAAGTGTGTGTGCGTGTAGATATGTGTATGTATGTATATATATATATATATATATATATATATATATATATATATATATATTCTATCCCTGCACACTGCTGCTGTAAGGAGAAGCTAAGCATGTGTCCACCCCCTCCTTTGAGGCAGCACAAGGCCGGCATTGCATAGGATGCATTGCTTCAAGCTCCTTGCCATTTTACAATGGTCTCTGCATCTAATCATCATACAAGTTAGGTGTGGGCTCAGTCATATCTTTGTAAAAGGTGTTAATACACTCTGCTAATTTCCTGCAGTAATAGTTTCCTCTCCTTTTCGCCTCCCATTCAGACATACCTCAAACATAACACTAATCCTACCAGAGAAGTTCTCCTGGCTGTGGTGTTGCACAGAAATGCTCATGGGACAAACTTATGCTACATATTTCATGTTTTCATCCGTAGCTCTACCACGTCTCGTAATTATCCATTAACTAATTTACTCTGTTAATCACCTATTGGTTGCAAAGATGCCTGCAGCTGACTTGGTTAGCTAGGCCTGTGCTCTGAGAAATGGTGTTGACCCCTACCGTGTCCTTGGTGAATAGATGGACCATCCTCATACATTTTGACTTAAATAGCAATAATCACCGGCGGGCTATGCCTTAACCGTAGTTTATGCCCTGGCTGGGTCACCATCACACATGACCTTTTCCATGCTGTATAAACGCATCATGTTTAATTCTAAAGTACTTTAATTGTCCAGAGATATTTTGGGCCACCAAAGAAGCCCTCCACTCTTGAGGCATCGGACTCTTCTGATCTCTCCATCAGACTACCAAACATCTTCAAGAGTGTCAGTGGAGAGACAGGCTTAGTTTTCTGCCCCCACGAGGAAGCTGCACACTACATCCAAGTTTCCAGTATTTGTTTCTGGTAGTGTGCAAAAGGAAGAAGCATTTTGCTGCGGTGTGGGGACATTTTATGGTCTCTTTTAAAGACCAGGCTATCTCAACTACATAGGAAGGTGGCTGTGCTCCATAGGAGCCAACACGTGTATATTGAAACACTAATGATGCCACAGCCTCTTTGCCTGGAAAGAAGCATATGCTTTCAACTTCTTCAGTTTGTCACAGTCCAGTTGGGTGGTGGGTTGTATTCACAGCACTGTTGCAAGCAAGTCTGCTAAATGGGAGTACAAGTCACAGGGAAAGAGCCCTGCCCCTTCTTCACTATCCCCACCTCCTATACGCCCCCACACACACACACACACATTGCCTATCACTGCTAGGGCTAGTGCTCTTCAAACTACCTTCTAACACCTCTGTGACACCCACAATACTGCACTTAACCCAGCATGCCTGATCCTCCATTGCCTTTCAAATCTACCCACTTTTCCCAGGATATTTCCTGCACTGCACTTGTTCCAGAGCATCTATGGGCACTTCAAAATGTTATTTCATTGTGTACATTTCAGCTAATTAGACACTGCACCCCCTTATCTCTGCACATGCGCAGCCCATGCGGGCTTTCCTAGACTTGCACAAATCAGGAATGGTGCACTTGACTCACTAAAACATTGACACTTCCTCGCTACCCTTAACTGGCTGTTTATCTGGTTTGGAGCCCCCTCCGCCTGAACCCTCAACAGGGCTGTTCATCTGTCACCTTGGTCCAAAGTTCTCAGTATTTTATAGCACATAATCACATTTCAAGAACGCAGAGGCGAAGGGTCACTTTTGTTTTATTTTACATTGTTTCACATGATATTTCAATGGCTGACCTGTTTTATTTGTACTGTTAAGCTGCAACTTGTCCCCCAACATCATATCACAAGTACTCCAGCCAGTGGAGTTGGATTGTAATTCCACTGGCCCATGTTGGAAACCTGTTATATTGTTAAATAAAGAGTTTTTTCCTATGGAAATCAGACTGTCTTGCTTTCATAGTTCTTCACCTCACGTGCCTTCTATCCCTGGTTTCACCCTCACTACACTTTGTGTAACAGGCTAAATGTTTGTACTTTCACAGACACAGGATGCAGTTTATTTCATTTAGTTAATGAAAAGCAATTTTGCAGAAGTGCTACACATATTGAAGAAGTGGTAGCAAATAGTGTGGACGCTACAGTTCATTGTGTGGCTACTTGTAGGAAATATCAGAGAATTGGAGTAAATGACTAGAAGGTAAAAGTCCTCAAGGGTGCACCGAAAAATTAACATTGGAAGAAACTGGCTGATTGAAAAAGAACTTAATGACTTTTGAAGAATTGAGAGAAGCTGAACAGTGCAGGGAATGCAGTTTTATGGGGGGGAAGGGGCAGCATAAGAAACTGAGCAAGATGGGGCAGGGTGACGGACAAAGAAGGATAAAATGAGGTGATTGGCTTCCATTGTGTGTGCTTTTACCCTATTCCTTTGACATGTTCACGCATTCGCACGAGTTCCTGCCTCGAAGTATATACCTCACTGTTTAGGTGCTTGAGATTTGTTAACAATGGCTTCGCTTGTGCACAGCTCTCTGGAGCAGCGGGTTCAAGTGTGTGTTTACTGTTTGTTCCAGTCGTAAGAGTCTTGGGCTGCAGCATGCTGAATTCATGCATCTGCTGGAAAGCATGAGTGAGCTGGTAAAAGAACCTGGTTTATTTTTAATACCACATAACGGAGATGTTTAAATAAAAGATGCACTAAATGATTCAGAGGAATGGTGATGGATCTTCCTCGGGTCACAAATGTGGGCAACAGCGGAAGCAAGGGTTAGAAACATGAGCTGCTGCCTTCAAATCCACAATATTTCCAAACATCTTTCCTGGTGCAAGATGAAGAGACTTAAGCTAACTAAGAGTTGGCTTTCTAACTCACTTGTCTGGGTCTTAGCTGATAGTTTATTTATTTGTAGGTTTTGTAATGCGCTTGAATCACCCCCGAAGGGGTATCTCAGCGCAAAGGACACGGCAGGCTAGGCTGAAAGACTAATCGCTAGAAAATAGAGGTTTTAAGACGCTTTCTAAAGCAAAGGTAATCGGGGCATTGTCGAAGTTGTATGGGAAGCTTATTCCAATAAGACTGGGCAAGGTGAGAAAAAGCTTTCCCTCCTAACCTTGATATTTGGTGCCAGAGCGGAGGGTTCTAATAAGGGAGTATCTGGTGAGTTTTTCGGCAAGGTAAGAGGGGCCTTTATTATAAAGAGTCTTATACACTGTGCAACAGATCTTGAAACGCACCTGCTGGTGAACTGGAAGCCAGTGGAGTTGGCGGAGAAGTGGAAGGGATGGAGTCCTGGGGGGGGGAGAGGGCGTTCAAAACAAGGTGCGCAGCGGTATTTTGTACCACCTGCAAGCGCTGCAGAGACGACTCATTCGCCGAGATCAATAGAGCATTACAATAATCGAGGCGACTCAGAACCATCGCCTGCATAAGAGTTCTATGTGACGAGTCAGGAAGCAGTGGAAAGACTCTCCGTAGTAATCCCAATACATGGAAGCAAGAGCCGACTGTAGCAGTCGCGTGCTCCTTTAAGGTCATAGCCTGATCAAGACGGATGCTACATTTTTTACACAAGTCTTAGGTGGGCGGGGGGGGGGGGAGCACCGACATCTTCTTGCCACCACTCGGATGTCCACCCCATCTGTGTATCACCAAAGAGCATAAGCTCCGTCTTACCGGTATTGAACTGGAGGAAGTTGTCCTTCATCCAGATGGATATTGCGTTCATCCCTGAAGAAAAGGTGTCTCGAATTTAGGGGGTGAATTTATTAAGAGAACAGCAGTTGTGTGTCATCAGCATAGGATATGGGGACAAAGCCCGATATCCTCAGGAGATTAGCCAGGGGAGCCACATAGATGTTGAATGTGGGGCTCAAACATGAGCCCTGGGGGACTCCCCTCTTTATCTTCCTAGCCTGTGAACAGTAAGGGCCAAGATTGATGGTCTGAGATCTAGAGGAAAGAAAGCTGGACATCCACTGCAACGCTACACCTCTCAGTCCTATCTCCTCCAGTCTCCCCAGCAAGATCCGGTGCGAGACCGTATCAAATGCGGCGGTGAGGTCCAACAGCACCAGAATCGTGGAGTGGCCGCTATCTAGGGTCATTCTGATGTTATCCGTGTCTGCTAGAAGGGTGGCCTCCGTGCTGTAATTGGGTCTAAACCCAGATTGTGAAGGATCCAGACCACCCGTGGATTCCACGTAGTCGGACAGCTGCTTATTAATATGTTTCTCCACTACCTTGCTCAGGAGCGGGGGGAGAAAGATGGGGCGAAGATTCGAGAGATCTTCCATGGGGGGCCTTAGTATTTTTTCGAATCGGAATAATCTCATCCGCCTTCCATCCAGGTGGGAGCCAACCATCCTTCAAAGAGATTAAGAAGCGGAGTGATATATGGAGCCAAATGAGTGGATAATGAAGCAGCAGTTTTAGCCGGAATGATGTCATGGGGGGGATCCATATTCAGCCGATCCTAAAGCCGCTTCTACTGCTTCAAGAGTTATCGGAGAAAATTATCTAGCAGCTGCCTGCTACTGGGCACACTTGAGAAGAGGGCTGGGGAGGCAGTTGTGCACCCTGATGAGATAAATTTATCAGAAATCAAGTCTATCTTCTGAGTGAAAAACTTGTCAATGTCATTGCATAAAGCTTGGGACGGATCCTCTACCGAATCGCATGCCTTGGGATTGGTGAAGGTTTTCAGGATCTGAAACGAGGTTTTGGACACATTTCCTGCCTGAGCTAGCTGTGAGGCTAAAAAGGTTTCTGGGCAACTTTTATATTTTTATGGTAGAGAGTAAGAGCTAATTTGAAATTTTCCTTGTCCCTATCTTCATGATTTCTACGCCAGCGTCTCTCTACATTTTTACATCTCCCTTTTTCGGCGCGCAGCTCAGAAGAGTGCCAGGCCATCTGTGCGCGCCTGACTGAGGAGGGGAAGGATTTCAATGAGGCAAGTTGATTTAATGGCTTGTTTAACCGCGCAGTTTTACAGGGCTAACCCCTCCTCTAGCTTTGTAGGTTCAGCATCCCAGGGAGCTGAGAAGACGGTTTGAAAGGGGTCGGGAGTGATTTTATACCACTGTCTACAGACCCGCTGGGGAACATTGTGGGGACTGCCCCTCTTGCACCTTGTATGTGAAATTCAATCAGGGAATGATCGGACCAGGTTAAAGGACGAGGTGGTTCCCAACTGATTCCATGGGAGTTGGAGAAAATAATGTCCAGCGTATGTCCAGCAATATGTGAGGGGTCTTTGTTGCGTTTGACTAAGTCTAATGTCGCCAGGTCCGCTAAGAAAGATGATACTTCTTCTTTGGCAGAGCATTTATTATAGACATTAAAGTCCCCCAACAGTAGGAAATGATGGTTTGAAATAACATAGGGTGCAATAAGTTCCATAACTTGGATTGAAAAGTCCCCTATGGGACCAGGAGGACGGTAAACTAGGGCACCTATCCAACTCAGCCGAGGGTGTAAATCTAAGCGAAAGATTAAGATTTCTATATTCGCCTTACAATGTTGTTCGAGAATAGTGGCTTCAATTCCCTCCTTGTAGATAATAGCTAGCCCACCCCTACTTTGGGTGATCTGTCCTGTCTAATAATTCTATAGCCTTCTGGGAGAGCAATATGGCACATGGCTTGAGCCATGTTTCTGTAAGGGAACCTACCTCAGGGGAGTCCAAGGATACCCGATCCCAAATCTCTGTTGCATGCTTTGGGAGGGATCGGACATTACATAGAATGACTTTCCACCCCATGTTGGAATTTACAGATGGCAATTCAACATTTATACTGGGTGTGCATGGAGGCTTATTACAGAGGGGGAAAGTCAGCAAATGGGCAGTGACTGCAGTCCTTTGCCACCACCTCATTTCTCAGGAACTTACATTGGTATCTGCAGGATAGACCAGAAAAAGGACCTTCAGGTGCCATCCGGATTGGTAGTCTTTGCTTTTTTTTTTTTTTTTTTTTTCGGAGCCCAGGTGGGCGTCGACGTCTCAACCTTTTGGTGCACTTCTCGTGACATCGTCACCTTTGGGGCGCCATCTTCAGATTCTTTTTTCCGCCGTTGGGTCTGGATCGTCATCGGGAAGCTCCAGGATTTCGATCGAAGGAAGAAAAAGCGAGTTTCGTCGATAAAGAACTACGAAAAAGATCACAAGAGAGGAATATCTTGCATCCGGGACGTGAAGAAGGAAGAGTTCCACGTTGTTTTTCTTCGACGCCCTTGGAGAATGCGCACTCAGAGGCCCTGAGCGCAATGGACAAGACGCCATTCAAATTCTGCCCTAACTGCCACCACAAGTTCGCGCAGAAGGACCAGCATCCGGTCTGCAATCTCTGCCTACCGATCGACCACCTAAGCAAGGACTGCAACGCCTGCTCAGCCTTCGCGCCGAAGACGCTCCGGGTGAGAGAACGTCAGAGAAGAGCCAACGTCAGCATGGAAGGCAGGGGTAAGGCCCCGTCGCTCTACGATCTGGGCCTCTCCACTGATGAGGACAACGTCGCAGAGGGACCCGAAATCTTCACGGTCGTAGAGACCGACAAGAAAACTCCAGACGAGGTAAGTCGTCGAGTTCAAAATCCCTGAAAATGCCTCAAACCCGAGGGTGACTCTAGGAAATCTGAGTCAAAGTCCACAAAGGGAGCACCGGCGCCGAAGATTTCGACGACCAAGGGTGGATCCATGGACAAAAGGCAGAGCGGATCCTTAGAAAAGGACTCCCTGGTGCTGAAAGACACTGAAAGGCTCAGTTCGTCGAAGACAGCCCACGAAACGGGGCGCTTGACGCAGAAAGACAAGCCAGCGTCGACGCAAGCTCCGTCAAAGGCCGGCGGTCGACGCCGAAAGCATCTCCGAGATGGAGAAAAAGAAGAGACGGCTCGAGGCCGAAATGGGGAGCATCCTTCAGAGGAAGAAGGAGTTCGACGCCAAAATTAAGCTATAGAAAATTCCGACGGCTCCGTCAACGGACGTCGTCGAAATAGAGGAGCAGGACGATATCGACACCGAGGGGCTGCCGAGAGATCTCGAAGCGGAAGAAGATACCTATTATGAGGGCGAAGTCGAGGAAGACGACCAGCAGTCGTTCTACGGCTCAGCGCCATCAACCAGCCACGAGATGGAATGGCAGGATATCGACACAGAAAACCCCGAAGAGCCCGTGGACACGTACCCTTCGAGGCCTTCGCCGCCCGACGACATCGGGGTGTACAATATGGTGGTCAGGAGCACTGCAACTGCCTTCGGCGTGAAACTGGACGAGGAAAGGCCGAAAGCCGATTTCCTCCTCGAGACCCTGCTCCCCATCCAGACGAGGAGCCAATTCCTTACCATGCTACAGAGTGTGATGAATTAGGGACTAGAGGTCTTTAAGGAACCAGCGACTTGCCGGTCCATCACGCCCAGGACGGAGAAGAAGTAGAAGCACTCTTCTCTGGACCCCCCTTACATCAAGGGAACTATCACGGCTGACTCCATCATAGCTTCCACGGCCAGGAGAAGGGCCAACGTGCCAGCGACTTTGGGGCCACCACCTGACAAAGAGAGCAGGAGGATGGACCTCACAGGAAGAAAGGTCGAGCGGAACGCCGCAATGCACTGGCGCATGGCATACTCTAACGCGCTTCTCAATCGACACCAGTACCAGCACTGGGACGAGATGGGGAGCTAGTGAAACACCTCCCCGAAGAGTACCACCAAAGAGCCTCCCACCTTGTGGAAGAAGGTAAAAACATAGCCAACTCTTACATTAAGACAGCGTTGGACGGGGCCGAGACTTCGGGAAGACTGATGGCCATAGGGATCACCGAGCGAAGACATGCATCGCTAAGAATCTCTGGATTCAAGCAGGAGGTGCAGAACAACATTCTTAACACCCCCTTCAACGGGGAAACACTGTTCGGAGCAACAGTAGACTAGAAACTCACCCAGCTGAAGAAGGAAAACGAGACGGCGAGGTCCATGGGGGCCCTACAGCTCAGGGGGAAGAGGAGAGGCACTCCCTCTAGGAGACCCTACGGTAGGGGAGGAAGCCAGCAGGGAGCGTCGCACCAGACCTTCCAGCAAGGTCAGCAGGGCGATAGTCACGGACAACAAGGTCAGCAGAAGCAAAACTGGCAGTACCAACCTCGGGCCAGTCCTTTCGCGGGAGAGGGAATGGACGTGGCCAGAGGAGAAGAGGGGGAGACCAACCCCCATCCAAGTGACTCGGCGCGCAGGGGGACGCCCACCCACAACATACCCCCAGGGGTGAGGCGCAATGCAGTAACATTGGGGGGGAGAAGAGACTCAAGAGCCTACGAACATCCAACACCAGTAGGCGGAAGACTGAGTCTCTACCTTCAGGAGTGGCAACGTATAACCACAGACAAGTGGATACTGAACGTCATGCAATACGGATACTGCGTGGATTTGGAGAAAAGGCCTCCAGACAGAAAACCAAAAAGAAGGCAGCGCACGGGCCAAGAGCTTGCCCTGCTTAGAGAAGAAACGCTGAAACTACTAGAAAAGAGAGCCATAGAGACAGTGCCGTACAAAGAAAGGAACAAAGGGGTCTACTCAAACTACTTCGTGGTACCGAAAGTAGACGGAAACCTCAGACCCATCCTGGACCTGCGATACCTAAACAAATTCATCAGAACGCAGAAGTTCAAAATGACTTCGCTGCAAGAGGTGCTGCCCCAAATAAGGGACGGGGACTTCATGGCCACCGTGGACCTCAAAGACGCCTACCTGCACATTCCAATAAACAGAAGACACAAAGGTCTCCTAAGGTTCAACATCAACCAGGATCATTACCAATTCACGACCCTGGCCTTCGGGCTAAAATCAGCGCCAAGGGTTTTTACGAAATGCTTGTCGGCAGTCGCAGCCCATCTACGAAGGGAGGGGATTCATGTCTACCCCTACCTAGACGACTGGCTGGTCAAAGCAGACACACGCGAGAAGTGCGAGAGACATGCAGCACGGGTGACAGAGACTCTGATGAACCTGGGGTTCTCGATACACTGGGGGAAGTCATCGCTGGAACCAGAGCAGGTGAACATTTTCCTGGGAGCAAAAATCAACACCGTAAACAGCACAGTGGTGCCCAGCGACAGAAGAACAGATGCCCTACTGAAGGAGACGCGTCTCTACCAGAAGGGGCGAGCTCTGACAGTGAGGTCAGTGAGCAAGATCATGGGGATGATGGCGTCGTGTATCCAGCTGGTCCCAAATGTACGACTTAACATGAGACCATTCCAAGAATGGCTACAACAGCAATGGTCACAAGCAAACGGGAGTTGGAAGGATCTAGTGGTTGTTACGCACGCAGTGCAGGAAGAGATGACTTGGTGGAACAGAGACAACATGACAGCAGGGAAGAGCCTGACACCACCAAACCCAACAATGACCATTACCACGGACGCATCGCAAAAGGGGTGGGGAGCGCACATGGACAAACTCAAAGTGAGAGGTCTGTGGGCTCCATCAGATGCGGTACGCCATATCAATTACCTCGAATTGAAAACCGTCCTGCTAGCCCTGAAGGCATTCCAGAGGCACCTGTACAACCAGAGAGTGTTGATTCAGACAGACAACACCACGACAATGTTCTATATCAACAAGCAGGGGGGGGGACTCAGTCGTACCCCCTTTCCTCTCTGGCACATGAGATTTGGAGATGGGCCATACCTCTCAGGATAGATCTGCTGGCAATTCACCTTCCAGGGAAGGACAATGTGGAGGCAGACTGGCTAAGCAGGCAGACCTCGGCTTCACACGAGTGGGAGCTCAATGGCCACGAAACGCAGAAGCTTTTCCAGAAATGGTGAACTCCCACAATAGACCTATTTGCAACACGCCAAAATGCAAAATGCCAAAGCTTCGCGTCCAGGCGGCCAGAACAGCAGTCCCAGGGGAATGCCCTATGGATAAGCTGGTCAAGGACATTTGCCTACGCCTTTCCGCCGATACCACTGTTACACAGGGTGCTCGACAAATGCAGAACCAGCAACATGACACTGATCCTAGTGGCACCGCAGTGGGCAAGGCAGACATGGTTCTCCCAAATTCAGGAAATGGCGCAAGGCAATCCCCACAGGTTCACGAGAAGAAGAGACCTGCTCTCCATGCAAAACGGAGAGGTCCTACATCCAGAGCCAGAGAGCCTCAGCCTGGCAGCTTGGCTCCTGAAGACCTAGAGTTCGCTCACCTAAGATTGCCTCCAAGCACTATGCGGGTGCTGCGGGAGGCAAGGAAACAGACTACACGCAAATGCTACAGTGCGAAATGGCAGAGATTTACTATTTGGTGCAGGAAGAATGGACTGCAAAATACAATGACAAGGGACTCAACAGTACTGAGGTACCTCACACACCTTCTAAAATAACCTATGCTCGACCTCCCTAAGGGTTCACCTAGCGGCGATCGTAGCCTACACTAGAGGAGAGAAGGGTGGAAGTTTCTTTACATCGCAGGTTGTAAAGAGATTCATGGAAGGAGCCAAGAGAATCACACCTCCTAAAAGGTTGCCGCCGCCGGCATGGAATCTCAACGTGGTCCTGACGGAGCTCATGAAGGCACCGTTTGAACCGATACACAAGGCCTCACTGCAAATGTTGACTATGAAAACGGCCTTTCTGGTAGCCATAACCTCGCTGCGCAGGGTGAGCGAGCTTCAAGCACTAACGCTACAGGAACCCTACATTCAAATTCACAAGGACAGGGTTGTCCTGAGAACGGACCCACCCTTCATGCCCAAGGTGGTGTCGGCGTTCCACATGAACCAGAGTATTCAGATACCGAGTTTCTTTCAAAACCCGACTTCAAACGCAGAAAAGGCTCTGCACACTCTTGACGCGAGAAGAGCGGTGATGCACTACATTGAGAGGACCAAGGAACTCAGAAAAACTAAGCAGTTGTTTGTGTCCTTTGCAACAAGCTTCAAGGGTAGACCAGTGACTAAGGGCACCATTGCTAGATGGATTGCTCTCACTATTCAATTCTGCCACAAACAGGCTGGACAGGAGCTAGCGGAGGGGCCTCAGGCTCACTCCACAAGGAAAAAGGGGGCAACCGTTGCCTTTCTGGCGAACACGCCCATTCAAGACATATGTCTGGCGGCAACATGGGCATCAGTGCACACGTTCACAAAACACTACTGCGTGGACATACAGATGAACAAGGAAGCACAAGTAGGACAGAAGGTGCTTCAACACATTTTCAACGACCAACGCTCATCTACCACCCAGCCGCCACAAAGTTAACAAAACCGCTACAAAGTCTATGCACAGCATAGTGAATCCAGAAAGATTCACGCTGCAAAACGAATAGTATCTTACCTGTCTGTGTAGTTTTGCAGCTTGAAGATCTTTCTGGATTCACTAGCGAACCCACCCACCTCCACCAGGAAGATGAGGCTGGAGGAAGAGGAGGTAAAAGAAAGAAGAACAGAAGGAATGAAATACTACAGAAAAATGGACATAAAAAATTAATCATTCGACTAGGGTTAAAAAAAAAAAGAGTAAAAAAGAACCCGAAGATGGCGCCCCAAAGGTGGGACTTCCGCAGGAAGCACGACGACGTCACGAGAAGTGCACCAAATGGTGAGACCTCGACGCCCACCTGGGCTACGAAAAAAAACGAAAGAAAAGACTACGAATCCGGACCCAACCACAAGATCGCGGAATAATGCACAGCATAGTGAATCCAGAAAGATCTTCAAGCTGCAAAACTACACCGACAGGTAAGACTATTCGTTTCCCTTCGGCATACGGAACAGACAGTGTGCCTGGAGATTTTTCAGACCAGTTGGATATTTTATCCTAAAGTTTTGTAGTATGAAACCTTTTCTTTTTTCCTTTTTCCCCCCCCCTTATTTGGGGCATCTACGACCACCATTTGGTGCTTGCTCCATCCCTTGTGTGACGTCAGACAGTGCCCCGGAAGTTCCTGTGCATGATAGCCAGATTCTTTATTCTGCCATTGGTTCTGGAAGCAAAGGGAGACACTCCAAAGTTTTGGACGAAATCCCTGAAAGAACCAAGGAATTTGAGTGAGGAAACCATCGGTCATAGACTGAAGACACCGGAGCAGGAGAGAAACCTCTGGACACCTTTCCCCATCTGGAGACTCCGACTGAGCAACAACACAGATGGATCAAAAGACTGCAAGGTAGGAGTCATGGAAAATATCAGTTTTAAATTTTGCCCAAATTGCCACCACAAGTTTGCACAACGTGATCCATACGACATTTGTAACCTCTGCCTGCCGAGGGATCACAAGCATAAAGAATGCGAGGCCTGTCTGTTATTCGTGTTGAAGACGCTGAAGGCACGTCAAAAGCAGAGGGAGGACCATTACACAGTCCTGCTCCACAGCCAGAAACAACCATCGTTGAGTGACTTGGGCCTCCAAAGCGACGAGGATGACCAGGGATTGGCCACAGAATTGACACCTGGGGTCAGATGTCGAGATCCTCGAAGGGGACACCAACGCGTACCGCGAAGAAGGCGACCAAGGACACAGAGAAGATGACAGACAAGGAACCTGCACCCATTGGAAACCAGGGGCCACGAAAAGAAGGCACAAAAGTCAGCCCAGGTGTCGAAGAAAATGATAACCGACAGTCAACCGTGACCAAAAGGAACCCACGGATCCGACCCCAGGGATATAAACGTGGGAAAATCGTCAAAAGGGATGAAGGCAGGCACCGAATAAGGGACTGCGAATGGTAAGACTACACCCTCTGAGGCAGAATTCACAACACCCAAGAAGAGGATCTCACCGGTTTCAGGCGCCGAAAGGGCCCTCGAGGTGGAGGAAAAAAAGACTACTGAAAGCGGAAATGGCAGCACTCGCTCAAAGAAAAAGTTTTGACTAGGTGCTGAAGGAACGCCGAAGAGGAGGAAGATGCCATTCAAGCTCTGGCAACCCCCGAACCTCATTAGGAGGATGTTAAAGAGCAGTTCAATGCTTCAGAAGAGGAAAAAGCCTCAGGACTTTTGAGGAAAAATTGAACCACCTCGACACAGAAACCCCCAGATGAAATGGTCTGTAGCTATCCCTCGAAGGCTTTGCCTCCAGACGAAATAGCCTTCTACAACAGCCTCATCATGAGAGCAGCTGAAACCCTCGGGTCCCCTTTGAAGAGGAGAAAGGAGTCTCCTGCTTCCTCCTAGAGACTTTAACACCATCCACCAAGAGGATATAATACCTCCCAATGCTACCAAGCATCCTGGACCAGGGCAAGGAGGCTTTCAACGAGCCTGTCTCAGCAGAAGACAACCCCAAGGTTTAGAAAAAATTCAAACCTTTGTCAAAGGACCCTAAATACATTCAGGGAAACACAGTGCCAGACTCAATCATTGTCACCACGGCAAGAAGGAGCTACACTCATTCTTCCACTGGCCTACCTCCAGAGGGAGAAAGCAAAAGATTGGACATGGTGGGGAGAAAGAGGGAGGCAGCAACGCAATGGTGCATTTCAAACTCCAATGCCCTCGACCAATATGGCCACCAACAATGGAATAACATTGAAGAACTGATGAACAAGCTCCCAGTAAAGGACAAGAAGAGAGCCAAATCCATCATAAAGGAGGGAAAAAACATTGTGAAAACCTGCCTGAAATCCGCCCTAGACGCAGCCAAGAGACAAATATGCACAGGCACATTAAGAATGCACGCCTGGCTCTGAATCTCAGGCTTCATTCAAGAGGTTCAAACCTCAATTACCTAACCCTTCACGGGACAGACCCTGTTTGAAGTAAGTTAGTTGAATCCCTTTAACAAATAAAGGACAATGAGACGGCCAGGGCTATGGGGGTCCTGCGACAGAGGGGCACCTTCAATAGACGAGGTTTTAACCTCAGAAAACCCATAAGGGGGGGGGGGTCTTCTCAACAGGTCAACCACAGCAAACACAGGGCGGCGGACAGCATTCAAACCAGCAGCCCCGATACCAAGCCAGGCACCAGCAACCAAGTCAGCCCTTTCCGGACAGAGGAAGAGCCAAGGGACAACCCTAGAGGGGTAGGAGCAAACTCGGTGACTTGCCCACAACAGAAGACCATCACACAACACCAGTGGGAGGCAGCACAGCACACCACCTACTTCAAAGGGAAACCATCACCACAGACAGTCGGATTGTAAAATGTGGTACGCCATGGCTATTATATAGAACTAACCCCCAACAAAAAAGAGGTTACAAAGAACAGAACTCTCACAATTAAGCAGCTGGCATGACTTGCAGGCGGGGGCTCGCGTTGGGACGGGGTTGCCCAGGGGTAGGGGGTTCATTTAAAATTAAAATGTTAACTTGCCTTTGCTGGCCCGGTCCCGCGTTGTCTCTGCTCCTCTGCTCCTCTGCTGCTCTCCTGCCTCTGGAAGGAACAGAAAGCAGGCAGCCTCCCTCCTGTAACCCAATCACAGTGCTGCAATTGCAGCATTGTGATTGGTCGGGACGCCGACCAGCCAGGCGCCCATTGGGAGGCCCTTTTCTCCATGTAGGCTGCATACAGTCTTCATGGAGAAAAGGAAGAGTGCGCATTCCTGGTTTGGTCAGCCCCAGAGGATCGACCAAACAGTCAATGCCCTCAGCAGTGGGCAAGCCACTCCTCCCCCGCCCTAGAGCAGCCCCGCCTACCCCCAATCAAACACTTCTGCAAGTGTGAGAAGCAGAAATATAACGTTTTAGTTTTCCATTTTATGTTTTTGCTTCTCGGACTGCGAGAAAGCAGTGGGACGATGCTCCTCTGCCCTAGTGGAGGAGCCGCCCCTGCAATTAAGACTGGAAATAATTGAACTCCTACAAAAATAAACGATTGAGACAGTTCCAAGGAAGGAACAATACAAAGGGAACTATTCACATTACTTGTTGGTTCCAAAGCAAGATCTCAAGCTAAGACTCATCCTAGACCTCCGATTCATAAAAAAAATTCATTCGCACGCAGCATTTAGAAATGTCAACCGTACAGAAAGTAATCAGACAGCTACAAAACTGTGATTTCATGGCAACAATGGATCTAAAAGACGCCCATCTGCACATCCCCATGAACCAAGCTCACAAGAAATACCTCAGATTCTTCCTTGAGAACACTCACCACCAATTCAAGGTCCTGCCCTTCAGGATTGAATTGGTACCAAGAGTCTTCACGAAGTGCCTAGCAGTGGTTGCTGCATCCCGAGGAGAGGAATCCACATCTAGGCCGACCAAGTTGACTGGTGGTGAAGGCAAACTCAAATCAAAGATGTTACACACACGTTCATCAGGTGATCACGACACTGAAATTATTATTATTATTTTTTTTTAATTATATTTAAAAAAACACAAAGTCGTGAACAAAGCCAGAACAAGACAAGACCTTCCAAGGTTGCATAGGCCTACCCGACCCAGAGGAGTGTACAAGTTATCACACAAGAAACTTGCCTTTACCAGAAGGGTCAGTCTGACTGTGATGACTGCCATGAAACTCATGGGCTGGATAGCATCATGCATTCCCCTCATCACCCATGCACGCCTCCACATGCGCCCTGTGCAGGAGTGGCTTTGCAGCAGTTGGTCACAAACCACAGGGAGTTGAGAGGATCTAGTGGTTGTAACAGAAAGGGTTCAGACGGAAATACAATGGTGGGCATTAAAACAGATGCGTCCCAAAAGGGTTGGGGAGAACATTCAGGAATCCTGAGTATATGGGGTCAGTGGAATAACGCAGACTCCATAAAGCACATCAACTTCCTAGATACAAAGACGGTGTTCCTGGCACTAAAAGCATTCCAAGCCCACATAGGAGGGAAGATCCAGACAGACAATACCACAACGTTTTACCGTGACAAACCAGGAGGAACGAAATCATCCTCCTAAGCAAACTACCTCCGGAAATAGGGAAATGGGCCAAATCAAGGAAAAACAGGCTACAGACCATTCACCTGCCAGGAAAGGACAACACCAAAGCAGATCAACTCAGCAGACGGAACAGCAGCGCCCACGCGTGGGAGATAAAACAAAGAAGCCTGCAACAGGTCTTCAACCTCTGGGGAACTCCAAAATAAACCTATATGCAACAATGGAAAATAAAAAAATTCCAATATTTCGCCTCCAGGTTCCAACACCACCTATCAAGAGGGAATGTCAGGTCACTAAACTGGTATGGGACATTTGCACCCCCCCCACCCCCCTCCCCCCAATTCTTCTACTAAAAAGGGTTCTGGAGAAAGCCAGACATCAGGAACAAACCTAATCCTCATAGCCCTCCAATGGTCAAGGAAAACTTGGTACTCGAGCCTACTCAAACTGTCCAGGGGACAGATGATCAAAGTCAACGCAGACGAGGACCTTCTCACAATGCAAAGGGGTCACATTTTTTTTGCCCCCAGAACCAGCAACATGCAGCCTTGTGTCTGCATACATAGAGTTTGGAAATTTGAACCGCAAAGAGAAATGTAACACACCACAAGACAATGCAACGCAGCCAAGTGGAAACGGTACACCATAGGGTGTATGGAAAACAATACCCTAAATTCGATTTCCACACAGGAAACCATGCCCATATATCTTACACACTTGCTTGACCGTAACATCAACTACTCAAGCCTCAAAGTGTATCTGGCAGCAATTGTAGCCTACACCAGGGGAGAGTCATGTAAAAGTTTCTTCACGGCACCAGCCATCAATTGATTCCTGGAAGGGTCCAAGAGGATTGCACCCCAAGGAAGGCTCCAGCCTCAATGTGGAGCTTAAACACAGTCCTAACACAACTAATTGGAGAACCATTTGATCCCATGCACAAAGCAGAACTAAGATACATCACTATAAAGACTGCCTTCTTAATAGCTATAACATCTCTACGGAGAGCAAGTGAACTACAGGCATTAATTATTGAGGAACCATATATGCTAATCCACCAGGACAAGGTCATCCTAAGGACAAATCCTCAATTCCCACCTAAAGTAGTAAGCAAGTTCCACATGAACCTAAGCATACAGCTAGCAGTCTTCTTCAAAAGCCCACAAACACAACTAGAAAGAAGCCTTCATACCCGGGACGTAAGAAGGGCTTTACTATACTATCTACAGGAGACAAAACCATTCCGTAAAGGGAAACAATTGTTCGTCGCTCACTCCAAGTCCACCAAAGGAGCACTGTGACAAAACTCTAAACACACCGCCAAAAGTCCACTCCAGAAGGAAAAAAGGGGAAACCTTGGATTTAATGGCCAATGTGCCAATAGACACCATATGTGCAGGGGCAACATGGGCTCCCCACACACATTAATCAAACATTACTGCATAGATATACAGATGACTAAGGAAGCTCAAGTGGGACAAAAGGTACTTTAGCACTAGTTTGCAAGGTCTTCCTGATCTTACCACAACCAACCCAAGAAGGGAGAAACCGCTACATAATCTAATGCAGAGCATGTGAACCCAGAAAAGGATTCATGCTGCAAAACAAAATTTTTAATTACCAGTAGGAGTAGTTTTATGCAGCATGAAGAATTTTCTGGATTCACATGTGACCCACCCACCACCCCTCACAGGTAGAATGCTTACAGGTGGGGAAAAAGATCACAGAAACCAAATAACTAGCTTCTAAAGACAACAGGATTTAAGACATACCCTAGAGAAGGAGGGAAAATAGAATCTGAAGATGGCTACCATGCACAGGAACTTCTGGGGTGCCATCTGCCTTCACACAAGGGATGGCCAAAGCACCAAATGGGGGTTGACAACGACCCAAACAAGAGAAGAAAAAAAAAGACAATTCCATACCCAACCACTAGATGGCAGAATAATGCACAATGTGTGAATCCAGAAAACTCTTCAAGCTGCAAAACTATACTTACTGGTAAGTAACCATTTCCAGAAACCTAACCTAACCAAAGATCCTCAGTGTTGTATATTCAGACAATTTAGAAATGAAGGCCAATGATAAGGGCTTGTGGTTAGTCCTAATCATTCACTAAAGAAAAAACTTGAAATACCGGATTGCCCACTAACAATGCCTTGGGGCCTCCTCCTCTACTATCGATTTCCAGGTCCCTTCAAGGCACCGGAAGTGAAAGCAGTAATTTGCTTATTTCCATCTACCAGTTGCATGAGCGTGGTACCCAGTCCTTCATTACTGGGGTCTATGGGCAGCCCGATTGGTCTGCTAGGGTCCAATTTCCCCATGGATTGTGCTTTCACAATAGCTAAGTTTACTTGTTAACGTGTGGTGTGACAATTTTAAGTTTCATTAAAAACGTGCATTTTTCTTCGAGGGAACGCAAAAATGTTGGCACAAATGGTGTCCATTATTCCCTTTCGTTTTCTCGTAACCATCCTCTAAAAAGAAGTGCTGAGGTGCTGAGTTTCCCTTCAAAAGACCTATTTTGACAAGGGATTTGGCGGAATGCTGTTGGTTTTCAGTAACCCTCTTGAAGAGGTTGCAAGATCTCGAGTCCTAAAACCCTGATACTCTTTTAGACACGTGCTCCAAGTCCCCTGTTACCAAACAGAACCACTCGTCAGCCGGCAGCTCTCACAATGCCCGGCATACTGTGAGTGCCTGCTTGGTAATGAGCGCTTCTGTGACCAGGTCCTAAGAACCACGAGCAATCTCGCTTTGTTCAGAAGTGGATTCCGACTTCTCCACGTGACACACAGGGCAGCCAATGTGCTTCTTTTGTAATCATCACCCCAGATCCTGTCCTTTTAATATTCTTCCTTGAATATTTTTGTGTCTCAGCCAATAGCAATGTGCTGTCCATGACCTCGCCCCTCACGGGTCCTTGAATGGCTTCCACTGACCCCCAAACTCAGGAACCAAACTGCATGCGCTGGCTGTTCAGGACTGCACACAGATGAATTAACATCAATGACCAGCTCAGGTCAAACAATTGCCTTTAGATTTGCAACAAACACAGGAGTCACCAAGGGATCCTACAGGGAGCGACAACCCCTGCCTGAGTTTTGCAAAACAACCCATAAAGGGGCAGAGGCTAGCTGGATGGTTGAACAGGGCCAGACTTCTCGTCTGAGGACACCTGGGCAGAAGCAGACACTTCTTGACATGGAGAAGTAGCTCTTCGTGGACTCTTCCCACCGCCCCCCCGCTTGCCCAGTAGTTAGAACAAAGACCACTTGGGCTGCTGTCCAAAAGCGACCAGATTTTCTAAGCCAAAAACAGGGACAATCCTTAGACATCAGTTCTGGACAACGACTGCAGTCGCGGAGATGGAAGTGAGACCTGCATCGGGGTCTCCAGGCATTGTTGTGGACCGAAAGCTGTGAAACGTGCTTGCACCATTGTAACTTTACATTTGTGCACTGTGTATCAATTTTCCTAGATTGGTGGTATGATAAGCCGGGCCACTGAGCTTGACATGGGACAAGGCAGTCAGCGGGTGCAAAGCCATGACCCATGTCCACTAACACAGGATCAGATTCCCTTGCAAGACAGGGCTGCTAAACCGTATTGCACAGGCACTACCGACGCGGCTTCCTCTCGCCACCGGGCCCGGGGCCATATACACATGACAATGGTGGAATAAATGAGGATGGCTATGAGGTTGAGCCGAA
The DNA here is from genome assembly GCF_964204655.1 of Triturus cristatus. NCBI lineage: Eukaryota > Metazoa > Chordata > Amphibia > Caudata > Salamandridae > Triturus > Triturus cristatus. Next base: position 1,059,132,795 of record NC_140588.1, on the reverse strand, counting down.
TATCCATGAAGTTTGCACTGAAAGGCAAATCTGTGAATGGCTTGCATATTCCAGAAGTGGGTGGAGCCTTCGTCTTTGACTCCTGTAACCAAAGGTAGCCAGCTTAGTGGGTTATTTGCACGTGTACCAGAAATATGTTCGAACATGCCCAAACCCACTGATGGAAAAAACAAATCTGATGTGGATTCTGTGCTCTGGTGCATTCTGCATTTCAAGGAAGGCATCACGAGCCACCTCAAATCCTCTGCTTTGAAAAGGAACTCACAGCACCTGAGCCAACACTAGATGTCAGGAGTGTACACGGCATGTGAATCTACAGGCTGCAAACCATCTGTTACAGGTAAATACCTTCCCATTGTAATATCTGCAGCAGAACAAAGCTGTCGAAGGAACATGTTCGGGTCACCCCATTCCAACTTGGGCGAGCATGGTGTGGGGGGGAGCCATATGCCATGCCCCCAAAAGGAGAGCCATGGTATTCTTAAAATGTGCATCCCTCAAGGGGGTACGGATTCTGACCTCTACCCTGCCTGTCCCTTCTGACGACACAACCTCTTACCACAAGGTCCTAGGTAGGGCTGTATCACGCCACAGGGCGGACATGCACAAGGAACCCGTTGAAGACGACTTCCTCTTCGAAACTCCTCTGCCCACCATTCCCTGCAGTACCTGCGCAAGCTGAAGGGAACGCTCACACGCACTCCTGACATTTTCAAGGAGCTGGTTAAGGCTAGCGTAATCACTCCCCGGGTTGATAAAAAGTGCCAGGCTTCATGTTCAGATCCTTTCTACAGTAGGGGCCGAGTCCCTCCCAGTTGCCTAGTAGTGCATACCGCCCGCAAAAGGGCCGGCACATAAGATACCAGTGACGATCCTCTTCCGGATACAGAAAGCAAGCGCATAGATGCTGCTGGCAAGCACATCGCAGCGCAGTCTGCCAGCCATTGTTGCATCACCAACTCCATCGACTGCTTTCCAGATACAGCCAAGTGCACCGGAACGAAAAAGACGGGCTCCTCCAATATTTCCCAGGGTAGCAGCGTAAGAGAGGGCAGAAGCTGGGCTTGGAGGACAAGCTCATCTAAAACATCACTATTCGCAGTCTTTAAATGCCGCCGACACTGGCGCTTGGGGCATCAACTCCAATGTGCTCCTCCGGAGACGCACCTGGCTCCATGTCACCGGCTTCAATCCAGACTTACAACAATACCACCTCAACCTGCCCTTTGACGGGGAACATCTGTTTGGGCCCCAGGTTGGTGAAATGTTGGAGAGGATAGACAGGGTGAAGGCCATGGGTGTCTTTCAAACGCCTGCCCCTCGTGGGTCCTTTCACCACTCAGCTTATCGTGGAGGCTCCAAACCACCTCCCCTGAAGCCTCCACATCCTTTCATTCTCAGCCAGCCCAGCAAACATCCACAACCGTGGTAACCAAGCCAAAGGTAGAGGCAAAAGTGGCTCCCACAAAGGAGCAGCCTGAGCCAAGCAATGACTTGTCACTCCTCCCCTCCCCCGAAACACTTAACACTTATCGGGGACACTTCAGATGTTTTCCCCACCTAGCAGCACGTTACCTAAGACCAGTGGGTATTCTACCTCATTCAGCACTGTTTCTATCTGGAGTTCACTTCCACCCCGCCCATCATACCACCAAGTAGACCAGTCCTATCCCCAGGACACCAACATGAACTCTGGGAAGAGGTTCAAGCGCTCCCTCATCAGGGCCATGGAGCCCGTGCTACAAAACCAAGAGGGCACAGGGGTGTATTCCCTCTACTTCCTCAGTCACAAGAAGGACAGGCCCATTCTAGACCTCGGTCACCTCAACCAGTACATCCTGTCGGAACACGTCCACATGGTCATTATCCGGGATGTCAGTCCACTGCTACAGCAAGGCATCTTATGGCTGCACTAGACTTCAAAGACGCCTACTCCCACATCCTGATTTAATCCAGCACATCTGCGCTACTTCCATTTTGTGGTACATGAAAAACACTATCCGTTCAAAGTGCTGTCTTTCGGGGTCACCATCGCCCCTTGAGTTTTCGCAAAATGCCGTGCAGTAGTGGGTGCGCACCTGCGAAGACCAAGCATCCACGTATTCTCATACCTGGACAATTGGCTGATAGCGCAATCCAGCAACAGTGTTGCGTACACACCCAAGTGACTATAAACCTGCTTTGTGAACCGGGTCCCACCTCCAACCCCGACCCTTTTTAGGGCCATCCTCCATGCAGAGATTGGCAGGACCTATCCCAGTCCTGAAAGAGTCCAGGCCTTCCATGCGTTGCTCCCTCTTTTTCAGCAAGGTCAGCCGGTAACAGTCTGGACGTGCATCTACTCGGCATGATGGCCTCCTCCATCGCCATAGTTCCCCGCCCACGGTTATGCATGCGCTTGCTGCAGAAATGCTTAGTGCATTAATAGTCTCAGGTCGTTGCGAAGATCTAATGTGGATCAGCCGCCACACATTGCTTTTGCCACTCCCGTGAATGGCTGTGAATGCAGAAATGGAGGCCTCAGTCAGGCAGATGACAGCTCTCCCTTCATTCGTATTCAGTGAATGACAACATTTTAGGTCTCGCTTCAGAAAATCTGCACATGCTTTCTTGTGCCGGAAGGATACACAATGCTACGTGCAAGGGACGCCTCCACCAATGACCGGCTTCTATTCAGAACATGTCTTGGGGGAAGAGGTTCTTGCTTCGGGCCAGAGTCAAGTCCTAGACACTTCGTGCTTTTGCATTTCCACATTTGAGTTTATACACTGATTGTAAGTTATGCGTCTGGGCGCACGCCTGTTCCTAGCATGTTAAGCAGGCCCGCGGACTCATCTCGGTGCACCCACGAACACCCAGTGCTGTGGAAGTGCGGTTTAGAATGCTTTGCAAGGGTCTTTGTACCTGCCTTCAAGGCACTCCATGCCTACGGGAAGGCAATAACAGTGTGTCACAATCGAAGTTGGCATGCAACAGGTTTGTACTGTAGAGGACTGGGCCCACCTAAAAATCAGGTTTGTCAGAACGCTCAAATTAATAATCAAGTTTTACTTTTGGAAAGCAATTGAATTAACTTGGTCTGAACAACAGAGTGAAACCGAATTCACGTGCTCAAGGTAAGGTGAGCGTTTCAAACTTCTAATCCTGGCTGCCCTGCTTAACTGTGTCCCCCTGGGCAAAACACCTGTAACGTAGCTGGGTACTACAGATGTAGAGAATGAGAGCCTTTAGAAACAGGAAATCATTTGTGTTAAAATATAACTATATATATATATATATATATATATATTATATATGTATAGCTGGCATTTGTCCGGGGCATTTGTGAGAACATATGGGAGTTCTTTCTGTGATAGATACCCCTTTGACGCTGCCTCTCCCCACATCAGCAGGTAACGTACCCTCTTCTCACATTACCATCATACCCCCAACAACCTTGTTGGGCCTGGAAGTGTCCCTGTGCGGTTGAACCAAGAAGAATCTTAGTCATGTATAGATTTACATATAAAATAATGTATTAAAAGAAAAGAACAACAAATAAGACTGAAGGGAGTCTGGTGCTGTGGTCGCTGCCACCAATTTGGGGTCACTGCCATTCAGGACTCAGGACACAGTTACACATGTGGGATCGGCTTGTGTTAAAGAGGGTTAGTGGGGCTACGTGTCGCCGGCCTTGCATATCGAAATATGTGTCATTTATCGAAGGGAGTGTGGTGCTGTGGTCGGTGCCACGGACTTGGGGGCACTGCCATTCAGGACTCAGGACGCAGTTGCACATGTGGGATCGGCTTGTGGTAAAGAGGGTTAGTGGCACCAGAAGAATTGAGACTGTATGCGCCTGTGATGATGCTTGGTGTGGACGGGGCCGCACTGGGAGCAATGTGTCTTGGCTACTGGACTGTGTCATGTGGAATCAGGACTATGAATTGAGGCGTGCTGACCATAGTGTAGGCCAGAGGTAGCAATGAGCAAGGGCCCACAGCCACATGCATAAGTTGGTGGCCCCACCGGCCTGTGTAGTGGAGGTTCAGTGGCACCACGTGTCGCCGGCCTTCCATATGCAAATACCCCTCACTAATCAAAGGGAGTATGGTGCTGTGGTTGCTGTTACGAAGTTCGGGTCACTGACGTTCAGGACTCAGGACACAGTAACACATGTGGGATCGGTTTGTGTTGAACAGGGTTAGTGGCACCACGTGCTGTTGTACTTACATGTGGAAGTATGCCTCACTGATGAGAGGGAGTCCGGTGCTGTGGTCGCTGCCATGGACTTGGGGTCACAGCCATTCAGGACTCAGGACACAGATCCACATGTGGGATTGTTCGGCTTGTGTTGAACAGAGTTATTGGCACCACGTGTCGCCGCCGTTGCATATGGAAATATGCCTCACTGGTGCTGTGGTTGTCTCATGGAGTTAGGGTCACTACCATTCAGGACTTAGGACACAGTTCCACATGTGGGATCGGCTTGTTTTGAAGACTGTTAGTGGTACCATTTGTCGCCGGTCGCCCACAGTGTAGGGCAGAGGTAGCGGTGAGCTAGGGTCCACAGCCACGTGCATACGTGGGTGACCCAAACAAACCTTGTGTAGTACAGGTTCAGTGGCACCACGTGTCGCTGGTCTTCCATGTGGAATTACCCCTCGGTGATCGAAGGGAGTCTGGTGCTGTGGTCGCTGCCATTGAGGACTCTGGACACAGTTACACATGTGGGATCGGCTTGTGTTGAACAGGGTTAGTTGGCGCCACGTGTCTTCGGTCTTCCACAGTGTAGGCCGGGGGCAGCAGTCAGCAAAGGCCCACAGGCAGGTGACGTTGACTTGAGCTGCACAGATTGGGAGCATGTGGTCTTCTTAGCCCATTATAGTCTCTTACACAATTTGCGTCGCTACTAATCTTGAACTGTGAACCATGTAACCCCAGTGTAGGGCGGAGGCAGTGGTCAGGATGGGCGCACAGCTACGTGGCGATGATTTATGGTGCAGTGAGTTAGTAGCACCTAAAGCACACCGCGTGAGCACACCGTGCGATGATGCATGGTCTGGGCGGGCTGCACTGGATGCAAAGTGTCTTGTGAACTGGACTGCGACATCTGCAATCGCCACTGCATCTGAATTGTGAGCACTGCTGTCTGCAGTGTAGATCGAAGGCAGTAGTCGGTACAGACATAAGTCTGCTGTGCTGTGCCGCTGGGTTCACAGGGAACCTGTGTCGAGGAGGCCCGCGGTTATGGCGGCAGCCATGTGCCAGGGTGAGGGCTGCCGCTGTGACACTCATTGGTCTTCCCTCAAGTGAACCACGCCTAGGGCCTGGCCTATTTATTCATACTGCTAGGCTGGAGTGGCGTACGTTGGAGCAGCCCACTCCGGTTCTAGGGGGGGGGGGGACAACACAGCTACATGACCGAGATCTTCCCCACTGCCTGAGGTAACATGGTTGCGTCCACTGTGCACTACACTACAAGTATCAACAGTATATCTCCACATGGAGAGGTCTGTGCTTTGCATAGTGAGGTCTGTGCAGCGCATCAGCGTTAAACTTGGCATTGTGTGCTTTATTGTTGAAGGGTGACTTGCCTCCTTCATATATAGTTGGTTGCCACATCTCCCAACATTGAGCTATTGTGTGGCTGAGGGGCATGGTGTTTTGGGAAGGTCCGTTGTCCTGTTTTGAGCTGCCTTGGTGGTAGTAGGGGGGGTGGTGCGGGGGGGAGGTTCTGGTGGTGGTGGCGCTGGGTGTTGTGGCCTTGTTGGGTGTCGGAGCTGCATGATCAGTAGCTCTATCATGTGTTGGTCTTTAGATGTGGCTGTGAGTTGGGTCCAATTCAAGGAGTAGATAGTCGACCTCCTTACACCAGTTAAAGGTTAATGTTAATTTGTTACTGCTAACTCGGCTTATCGCCTGCATTTTGGATCGCATTTCAAATTTGGCTGGTCGTTGAAAATATGGGGAAGTGGTGTTTTTGTGTGTTTTTTTTGCACAGGAACGCCTACTTTGCATTTCATTAGCGTTAGTTGTGGCTCTTGTTTGTGGCGATTTTGTTGGCGTAAGGTATCGATGGAAGAGTGGTGAGATTTGCAGTTTTCACCAAGTTGAGAATGGGTTGATAATTAAAACCAGAAAAAAAGATTGGTTTAATGAACATTATAATTAGAAATTAGCATTTAAAAAACCTTTGAAATTCACTGAAAAAGCCATAGGTTTCAGGGATGTTCTAGTTAGTTGGACATTTCACTCATAGGAAACCATAGAAATTCCCATGTTATAGTTAGTTGAGCTAACTATAACTCGCGCCCCCGCAATGCACTGCTGATGACGTCACATATTACATCATTCGTGACATGGTCAGTGACATCACTGATGACATCACTGATGACATCTCAAATGACATCACTGATGACATCATCCAAGTCAAAATCTGATGCGCCTTATCAGACTCTAATATAACACTTGATACACCCACTCTAAAATACAGACTATAATATTCGAATCCATGAACACACTAATACCAGTTAGTACATATCCACTCAGTAATTTCTAGGTCTACACACACATCCATTCATTCACTCATACAGTCACTCATACATACAGTCAGCCATCAATACAGCATTATCATATCCAGTCCCATATCTATACAGACACTCACACCGCCTCTCATTCATAGTTATTCACACACCTAGTCAGTAATGGAAATAATCAATCACACTTTCATTTACTCACCTGTACAGTTATACACCTACCACGTCACTTATTTAAACATGTACTAACACATACTTACACTCTAATGCAATAACTAATACAAGCACACAATGATCCATACAGACACTCTCACAATCACTCACTCACATATAGTCATTTATACAGTCCAACACTCATATATACTGCCTTTCACATATGGAGTTACTTACACATGTACCACTGAGGCATCCATTCACTCACCAAGACACTCATACACACACTCACCAAGCCATACAGCCCTTCACAGATACAGACTTGAACACATATACCCAGTGAATTATCCACTCACACATCTATGCACACCCCCACCCACCTACACAGACACTCAGGCACCCATACAGGTACTCAGACAAGCAATCAATAGCTCATGTAGATCCTCATTTAGTTGCTAACCAAACCATGGAACTGCTTACACACCAACTGACAACCTAAACTGTGTGAATGTCTGTATCAGTCACTAACACATGAATTAAGCAAGACACAATTAATCACTCACTTATACAGTCAGTCACACACCTACTTAATCATCCATCCTGACTTTTATACACCCATTCATTCTACAATACACCTTGGCATATATATATATAAAACATATTTACATTTTATAGAAACACACATTCACTGGATGATGTCATCCGTGATGTCATTTGAGATGTCATCAGTGATATCATCAGTGATGTCACTGACCATGTCATGAATGATGTAATATGTGACGTCATCAACAGTGCATTGCGGGGGCACGAGTTATAGTTAGCTCAACTAACTAGAACATTGGAATTTCTATGCTTTTCTATAAATCCCTGAAACCTATGTTTTTTTCTGTGAATTTCTAAGGTTTTTTAAATGCTAATTTCTAACTATAACGTGCCTGAAACCTATGGTTTTTCTGTAATATATATATATATATATATATATATATATTTTTTTTTTTTTCTGAAACGTTAAACCGGTTTATTTCCGTGTCTTAACCCAAATCCTAAAAAAAATAATTCTAGTAGCCCCAAACTGTTTTGCAACCAACTTTGCCTTCGTTTAGCCGGCATGCACGTTTGCACAATCCAACACTCTCAGCAGTCAAAAGGGGTCATAATAAGATCCATTTACAGCACACAGTGCAAATTACATCTCTTCTGGTCTGTTAAAATGATAGACGTTCTTGACCTGCGACTTGATGTCACAAATTATGCAAGGATGAAAGCCTGATGTGCAATTCTAGGCCTCATGCATGTGTGTTGCAAACTGTACACCAACCTCTGGAGTCTGCTCTCAGCCCGCTGAGCTACCTCCCTGTCTACAGGAAAATGAGAGGGGGGGGGTATTCATTTTTGTACAGGCCAGTTTGCCTCTGCCCCCTCAATTTGTGGTTTTGGGCAACTCTCTTTTTAGACCTCTGAATTCAGAAACCAGGTCACTTGCACATCTGCCCCCCTCCCCATCTTCCCCACAAGTGCTCCCCACTGTCACTGCCAGACCAGCACAACCTAACACCTGCATAGCATTCAGTCAGAAATGGGAGCTGTAATCAGATAACATAGCTGTGCTAGCCAAACTGTGAGGGCTTGCAGCAAGGAGGAGCGGGACAGGCCAGAGACTGGGCGTGGTTTGTAGTCCTGGTCGGTGGAGTACAAATAGGGCTCCCGGTTTTCTGTATTTATGGATTTATACATATAAATACAGACGGAAATCGATATTTCCTTTGTCTGTATTTATATTTATAAATGGCAAAATACGAGTAAATGTTGCCACGCTGCCGTGCAGTTTCTTTGCCACGCCCCCTGCTTCCAGGAAATGCCTTCCAATCCCTTCCGATCTTCCAATCAGGGTCTTTTGGTGCACTCGTGTGGGCCTATGGGCTCAGGATCTTGCAGTGACGACCGTGCTCTTCAGCCAATCCTGGTCTGATCTAAGCATCACTGTGTGGGCGTGCCAACACTTCCAGCCCCTCCCTCATAACTTTTATCCTTTATTTGGGGGCTCACCTGCGTATTTATCCTGTTTGCCTGCACTATGGACCACCAGGCGCCTTCCTGTTGCCACCATCAGCATTTGCTCTGCGCCAGCCCGCCGCCATTCCCACTCGCCAGGTAAGTGTATTACAACGACGGGATTGTTTTTTTGTGGGTAATGAAGTTTGTTAGACTGCTGATTCCACTCGGTAATCTCTGCTTGGCGATCGATTTTAGATGTGGCCCCGTGCGCACTCTCCCCCTGTGCACTCCGGGGGTTGTGTGTGTGTGCTGGGGGGGTGATGCCGTGTAGGGGTAAGGTGAGCATAGAGGAGGCGAAGTGAGGACAGTGAGTTGTGGTGTTATTTTGAGCAGACATGCCAACCCTTCCGATTCTGGCGGGAGACTACCGATTTCAAGGCTAGTCTCCCGCCTCCCGATTCCTGCAAGCAAAAACCGATTCCTCAGGGTTTCAGCTGACAGGGCTTGGTATTGTGTAATGTGCTAATTCTTCCAGGAATAGGCGGTGAGTGCCACTCACCGGGGTGGGGGGGGGGCTGCATACAGTGCTGTTTTACAGCCCCTTACAGTGCAGAGGGACCATGTTCTCACAGGGTTCTCAGCTGTGCTCTCCCTTGTAATCTGTTACAGTGTTGGGGTGCAATGATGCGTACAAAAAACGTGGCTACTTTGGTCACTGAATGGAGGTGCATCTCTGGCAAACTGGTGGCTAAAGTGTACAACTGGGGAGCATAATATTACTTTGCAAAGACACCCTAAAGTAGACATTGCAGAAAATACCCTGGAGTGCATATCACAGTGGGGGTGGGCACATGTGCTTCCATGGACGCCGAAGGCCTCTAGGAGCCCAACGTTAGACGTGGGAGTACACTGAAAGTCAGGGGTGCATTATTGTTTGTGTTGAAGGTGACAATACACTGACCCCCTATCTCACATGTCGCCCCAGGCAGTGCTAGCTGTGGGCCTTGACTTGTGGAGTGCCTCATGTGAAATCCAGTGAGGTAGCGAGCTAAACAGTGCTTGGGTGCCGTGTTTAAAGTGCTTTCCGTACATTGCCCCTGCAAAATGTCTTCCCCTATTCAGGATTTGGACCTAGAGCTAGAGCTAGAGCTGGGCACAGAGTCAGTCTCACCCACTCGCCTGTTTTCTTTTGTGGTGAAAAAGAAAGTGGTTGAGTATAAAACCCGTTTGAAACGTGCACTGAGGACTCATTTCAAGGAATTATCACCATCCTTACAATGAGAGAGAAGCATGGCCTTTCCATGCGCTCGGCCTTTCAGCAAGATGTTCCCTCATCTTCACCCAGATGGCGCTCTGATATACATTTAATAAAGGTTACCGGCCTGCAAATGTAAGATGTATTCAGCTGTGGCTCCCTGTATTCAAGCTGTAACGATAGATCTACCCATCGGCGGGATCGGCACACAAGACAACCCCAGTCACTATCAGGCGTAAAACTCACCCAGAACCGGCTATTACACCCAGGCGCAACGTCCCAATGTGATCCAGTCTGGGTCAGCAATGTGATGCCCCCTCTCCCCCCTGCAAGTACCACCAGCTCTTGTGTTTCCAGGTTTTATTAGAAATGGGTAAAATATCATCAATATTTTGAGCAGACATGCCAACCCTCCCGATTCAGGCGGGAGACTACCGATTTCAAGGCCAGTCTCCCGCCTCCTGATTCCTGCAAGCAAAAACCCGATTCCTCGGGGGTTTCAGCTGACAGGGCTCTTCTGAAATGTTGGCATGTATGATTTTGAGGAGCAAATCAAATCCTTCCTATGGCTTTGTCTCCTTAATTGCCAATGCCATTCAGTGATAGAGGTGCACGACGTGAGTCAGGAGCCTGGTTCTGGCTCAGCTTGAGGTTCGTGTGGATACTCAAACCCAAAACACACTGGCCCTTCATGTCGCTTTTGTGTGTCACCCATGCAGTAACCTCATCCTCCAAGAATTAACGGCTAAGCGTTACAGTTTGGTGTAAAAAGTGCGAGGGAAAGAGATATCGATCTAGTGACAGAATTGAAACCAGAAAACCTGGAATCAACCCTGGCTTCCACACTCGACCAAATTGTGTGATCCTCGGCAATTTTAAATTTCCCTTTGCTTTCTTTATCACATACAAGAACACCTTGAAATGCACGTTCTGGATGTGTGCTGCACACAACCTTCTTTGGGTTTGATTTACTAAACTGCATTGTTCCAATTATAAATATAAGGCCATCCACAGGGTACACATAAGAAATTATTTGCTGCTTGCCTCTCTAAAGGTCTTGTTGACAGGGAACAGAGGAGGCATGACTGTTTCTAAGTTCGTGTTTGAAAACAATCACTACTAATTCATACTTCTGAATACAGTGATATAATCTTGTGTACTAAGGTGAAATACTTCTGAAAGTTCCTGAAATATATATTTGAAACATTTTGAATAATCTATCATCATATTTTACATTTTTGTTGCACAATGTCTTTCAAAATGAACGTGTTCCTAAAGAAAAGTGGTACAGGACAGCTTTGCTACCCTTGCTTTAAGTTAATGTGTAAAACATGCTTGCCTGTTTAACAACTTTCCGAATATTATGCTCTGTGAAGTGAACAGCAGCCCAGTGCTATGTTAGAGTCGCTTCTATTTTCTGGGGTTGCTGAACAGCAAATGTGCCTCATCTTGGTTTCTTCCTTTTAACACCTGATACTCTCTGTATTTCACGCTGTCAGGTTCTTGTTCATCCTTCCTTTCTTTTTCTATCCCTGTTTTCCTCTCTTTCTGCCCACCCTTCTTTCCCCCAGTGCTGCCACTTTGTAAAGCTACCATTAAAATCAGTGTGTTTTGTTGCCATGTTTCATTTGTTGTTCCCTCTGTTTGACTATATTGGCGTTCTTTTACAAGCAAAATACTCCTTTTGTACTGGGGTGCGATCGTGCTGCAATCTTCATGGCTCATGTTTGCTTGTTATCTATGTGTGCCAGTTTATATAACTCGTACGACTTTCTCTACCCCATCCCTGGTTTGAGCAGCAGCGAATTTTGAAGGTGGCCTTAGGACTTCTGAGCAAAAAGAAGCATGCCAATATAAAATGTTAGTGCTATGTCATTGTGTTGAAAAGTTTGCATTTATCAAAGTAGTGTGTGTGGAGGACAGAGCACTATGCTGCAACTTATACTGGTGTAACATGTGACGTATGGTGTTTGTAGGAGGTAATTCTGCACTATATGTGAGGGGTCTGTGTTCACTTTGTGTTTCTTGCTTTCAGTGTGTTGTACTCTCCTGACTCGCCTGCTGCTGCAAGGTCCTGACATCACTTCCTGCTTAACACTTATTAAGGTAAGCCTGCTAAGTTTAGGGTTCAATACTTCCTTGAGGTGCCCCATTTACCTCTGCACTTCGATGTAATTAGTATCACACCGTTTAAAAGAGGTTGTCAATTTGAAATTGGTGGGCCTACTCGGTCTTTCATCCTTATCAGGTCGATACAACACAGAGTTTTATGTCAGTATAGTGTATGCCTACGGTGAGGGTAACTGTTCAGAGAAAAGGCACATCATAAAACAACAACAAAAACACCATCTGTCTACCTCTGTCTCCCCACTGGAAAAACAATTTTGAAACCTTAAATAAAGCTTTTTTTTACCTTTGAGGAAATCCGGAACAATAAGGCAACCACTGTTGTGGGTCTTTCTGCCCTAAGGTGCCCATTTCGAAAGTTATTCTTTTTCATAGTTTGTCCATGATGTCCTTTTGCATCATTTACTTTTTGTGATATGACAGATTACCAATAGCAAAAAAGATTGCAGAGGTCAGAATACACGTCCCCATCGCCTCCATCTCGCTCTCCCACACTCCTGCATCAGCAGACGCATGAGCGGAGGATACTTCTTCTCCTATCTCACAGCGAAGACCTGGACCAACCTCTCCCTCCAGCTCCAGACTGCCCCATCTATTCTGGGATTTCAAAATGATCTTAAGACCTGCCTATTCAAATGAGTCTCTCGGACCCTGGAAGTGCCTGCACACCCTCTCGGGTGATTCGCTGAGCTCTATGAATCACCTAATTGAGTGAGTGTGTGAATATATCAATGAAGAAACAATTGGTATATGTGAACACATTTGCACAAAGAAGAAACTAATTGCAACTAAAAATGTACAAGCTAAGATCAACGTGAAACATTGATGGATTTGTATGTCTTTGGGGTAAAATTCCTACATATCCAATTCCGCAGTGCAGATCATGGCTGAGTGTTTTGTCATGGTCACATACAGTATTTCAAACCTCAAACCAATGGCTGCTTAATTGTTGAATCCTTACATTTATAGAGACGGGCCGCAAACGCAAGGACATGTATGATTACGTACAGGAGTATGCTGATTTTGAAGCCGTATCCCTTAAAGGAATGAAAACATTCACCTGCAAGTCATGCCGAACAACTGTCGACATTGAAAACAGGGCGGCGGATAATATCAAAGCCCATCTGAGCAGCAAAACCCGCGAGAGACTTTCTTCTCCGGTCGTACAGAAGGCCCGCATGGAGCAAATGACCATGGAGCAATGCACAACTCGTGCACGCCAAAATATGGAAGAGGCTGCGGATATCCCGCACAAGTTTGTGAAAGCGCTGTGTGAAGGTGGTGTTCCACTTCACCAGACTGATGGTCCAATCAGAGAGCTGATTAGGCAGCTGTGCCCTGCAGCAAGGACAATATGCAAATCCAGCCAAATGTACGAAAAATATCTCCCCGAAGTGTTTGAAGCACGGCTTGGAAACACACGTCAAGCTGTAGCAAATGTCCCTATCTATTTAACAATTGATGAAACCACAGAGGTGCATGGTGACCCAGCCATTGGAACGTTGGTCACATATTACTGTGATGATGAAGAAAAGGGTCGCCGCTCAGCCTTAGTTGACATCACTGTATCTGATGAGTGTAATTCTGCTAAAATTGCCTTAATTGTATACAGCGTGCTTCAAAAGTTGGATAAATCATGCCATGATCTTGTTGCAATATGTTCTGATTCTGCATCCTATATGACAAAGGCAGTAACTGATTTGCGCGCTGCTCAGAGGATTAATACCATCCATGTAAAAGGTCCATGTCACCTTATACATGCTGCTGTTTCCTATGCTCTGTCTCAGCCTGAGAACCGGGACCTGTATGATTTTGTTATAAAGGCTGAAGCAGTATTTAAGTATGCGCGAAACTTAAAACGCATTTATTCTCAAGGAAATGTAGACGGGAGAATGAGATATCCAAGGGCGGTTGTTGTGATCCGATGGTTCAGCTGGTATGAGGGAGCAGTAAGACTTTTGGAAATATGGCACTACTTCCTAGCTTTTGTAAACAATGAAGCAGCCACTGGATCCAAAATCGATCACCTACGTGAACTACTTGGGCCCCAACAGGGCAAACCACCAATCTTTCTATGTGAAGATGTATTTCATTGTTAAAACTCTCACTGGTATCATCAACATTCAGAAGAAGCTCGAGTCAGAAGAAACACATGCCCACCAAATATATTCAGCCATAGAGGGTGACATGGCTGTGGCATTGGAGCAAGACTATATGCAAGACCCAATGATCGCCAGTCTATTGCAAATGTTACCACCCAAAAAAGCAAATGCCCTAACAAAAGAGATGATTACTTTTAAAGATGCACTGAAAAACAAGTGGGATGCTGTCCTAGCTCGTAACATAACTGGGCAAATGAGTTGCAGCTCTTTTTGGAAAACGGGTTACAATCCTGGACCCATTCAAGAAAGTTCAGTTTAGTCAGGATTTCAAGGGCTACAAAGATTTATTCATGTTGGTTGGAGCTTCTGATGATGTAATGAATGTTGTAGAAGAAGAATTCAAGAAATATGTAATGCACCCTTTCCCACAAAAAGACTTCAGTGCAATGACCGACTGGCGTCCTCAGAAGCAAGCATAGCCAACACTGTGTAATCTTCGTTTGAATCTTTTGGCCATTCCGGTATCATCAGCAAATATTGAACGGGTTTTCAGTGGTTTTCACTTCATTAACAAACCAGAAAGAGCCTCAATGTCCTCAAAGTCTCTTGAAATGCACATGTGCTTGTACTAAAATGGCAAAGTTTTCAGGTGAATGTATTGTGTTGACCAATAACAACCGGGCGCAGGTGTGCCTTGTCAATTTAAATAAATGTGGAAAAATACTAGCTGTAGCGTCGCCTTTTGCTTGTGGCAAAAATAAATATAGATAAATACAGAAAAAATGCCCAAAAAATAATTATGGATAAATACAGACGGAAATGGCAAAAAAATAAATGCCATAAAACCGGGAGCCCTAAGTACAAATCAGATAAGGGTCTGTGTAAATATGAGGAACGTGCCACGAGCAATCACATAATCATGTTTTATGTTTCAGTAGGTGGACCCCAATGAGGGACCAGTCATCCAAAACGCAGTAGGAAAAACACTAACCCTGGGCAAGGCAGGCGTAGTGCCTCTACACGAAGTTCCACAGAGTTGGAAAGCAACTCAGTGGAACTTCGCTCCGCGCCCTCCCCCTCCCAAAGTAATTAAAAGTAATTAAAAAGGCACTTACCTGCCCTGTGGCTGCCTCCTCCTCGCCATGGCCGCTCACCTGCCTCCTCCTCACCGTCCTTCACTAGTAACCCCTATGTTGTACGTATTGCGCATGTGCACTCACAAAACGTACAACGTATGGGTTATTGGTGAAGGACGGTGAGGGGGAGTCAGGACAGCGGCCATGGCGAGGAGGAAGCAGCCACAGGGCAGGTAAGTGCCTTTTTAATTACTTTGGGAGGGTGGAGGGGCTGGCTATCTGTGCTCGGCCACGGAGTCGTAGTTTTTCCTCAACTCCGTGTTCACAACAGAAAGCGGAGTAGGCAAAACTACGTAAACTCCGCTGGCGGAGTGTAGTTACCCACCCATGCTTCGAAAAAACAAAACGCCACTTCAGAGACCCACCATATTCAAATCAATCTTGGCCATTCTCTTACAAGAAGGGTCCAGTCAAGCACCCCTACAAAGCCCTCTGTGATGCAGGACCAGCGTACCTGAACCACCACCTCTCATTCCACGTACCTACCAGACACCTTTACTTCACCCAACTTGCCCTAGCCCCTGTCCCTCGGATCCACAAGACTAGGACCAGAGGACGATCCTTCTCCCACCTCGCTACCTGGACCACCCTACCTCTCCACATCAGACAAGCTCCGTCGCTGACCCAATTCAGGAAGGATCTCAAGACCAGGCACTTTGACTGCACCCCAGCACTCTGGCAGATCAGCAAAGCCCCCCCCCCAGCCCAGTGCCTTGAGACCCTCACGGGTGAGTAGCCGCACTATACAAACCCTGATTGATTGGTTGATTGAATCCAAGCTGCCAGACCAGGTTCCTTACAGGGGGGGCCACAAGATAAGCTAGCCCTGTTTCTGCCTTTTGGGCCTGGTCAGGGAGGTGAAGTGTTTTGGCCCAGTCAGCAGGGGATGCATGTCTTGTGCACCTTCGGATTAAGGCATCGTCCATAGACAAAGAAAAGTGAGGAATGCTCGAGTTAGTCTGAGCCAGATGTGTTCCTGTCCGTCAGAGGGCAGCCAATTCCATCTTGGTCCAGCTCCAGTAGGAAGAGTACCCCCCAAATGCCAGTCAGGGGCACCTCCAAATGGGACGTCCCTTAACAAGAGACTGGTTTGGCCTATGTGGGCGTTACTGGTAGGTGCCTCTTGAGTGGGACAGTCAGCCCAGGATCCAGGGCTTGGATACCCGTTGCACTTTCGGTGTCTCGCTTGGAAGAGCAGGAAAGGTGATGTGTTACATGCTTGAATGAATATCTGTCGGTAATTATTCATGGGTGCAAAAAAAGTGGCAAAAGTTCACCCCTTGCCCACATCAGAAGGGGCTGGACAGATGGTAGGGTCTCTGGGCGCTTATGTGCAGTCAATGGCCTGATTACATACCCGGAAGCTGCTCCCTTCTCGCGAGACCTGTATTGCGAGCTTCCTTTCTCTCCTGTGAGGGTTCAGCCAGGGCGGCACCTGGCACCTGCGTGGGAAGCGTGCAAGGAGTAGTGTTTTTATAGAGAGCACGTTAACGCGTTAATTATGCGCACAACTGCGAATGTGTCCCCGCCCTCTCCACCCGGAAAGCACAGAAAAACGGAATGTTTTTCTACAAAATAATTGCAGTTTTGCATGTGCTGTGGTTCAGGTTGACGCAGAGCAATCCGCCCTGTTTAATGTGTGTACTAAAGGGGGTGTTATTTCGCTGGATTGCGTGGTGAATTGTATATTACCCTCACCCCCAGCCCCCACCCCACGTGGGTTCGTGTGCTGTTCTCGCTGAATGTAAGAGGATCGAAGTTCATTTTTCGGTGTCATGTTTTTTTTAACATACTGTCCGGAAGTGGATTGTGAATGTCACACTGCTATTTGTCACTGATCAATCTATAAATCGATGTGGGGGTGGTTGTTGGGGTGTTTTACAAACATTCTGAAGAGATGATAGTCAGTAATATACTCGGGGCTACTGGAATTATGTGGCAGAGGAAGACCAAATTATGTGGCAGGGTGGACTAAATTATGCACCAACCAAAGACTAATTATGCTGTGTAATGCAACCCTTTTTGTAATAGTATTACTTCATTGTTTTGTCATTTTTCAGAGAATGACAACATTTTGGTCTTGCTGCAGAAAAACTACACATGCTTTCTTGTGCCGTGAGGATACACAATGCTACGTGCAAGAGAGGCCTCCACCAATGACAGCTTCTATTCAGACCATGTCTTGGGGGAAGAGGTTCTTGCTTCGGCCCAGACAAGTCCTAGACACTTCCTGCTTTTGCATTTCCACATTTTGTTTATTCACCGATTGTAAGTTATGCGTCTGGTCGCTAATTGTGTTGCGTAATTCAACACTTTTTGCATTCGTATTACTTCGTTATTTTGTCATTTTTACACACGTCAACACTGTTGGGCCAAATGTTTCCCCTCCTCAATCCTAGTAAAACATCAGAAAGCAACAGAAAGGCCGCTGGGCAACCTTTGTGAAGGGCCTTACTCTGGTAAGCAACTCGTTGGTGCGTTTTTAATAACTTGTGATCGGTTTGAGCTAGAAACAATTTTTTTTGTTATCATTGGCAGATTATGCATCAGTTGATTATGTGGCAAATGAATAACTACGCATAAATTGCCGCAGCCATAATATCAGGTAATGCCAGTGTCCCTGCGCACTGTAGGGCTCTGTTGCCCGCGCTCCTTCTTATAAACCTGCTTTTGCTCCTGATTGAATTTTTTTCTTGTTTACGCAATTTCCCTGTTACTTATTCAATGGCGTTCCTCTCTATTCTTTGTCCCACTGCTGGAGCATTTCTTTTCTGTTTTGATTGCATTACTTGTGTCCTTCCACTGCTTGCTTTCAAGGAACTATTTTTCTTTTTGCATTCCTTGTGTTTTCTTGCTCTCTCATTTGTGTGCAGATTCCTGGCTCGCATCCACACCCTGCGTTCTTCATGTTGTTCCCCCCTCAGCTGGTCTGTTGCTTCTCCAACTTCTCCCCCTTCCATATCTGCCCCTCTGTCTGCCTGTGGCTGCCCTTTTACTGCACAGCTCTGCCGTTACCCTTTGCTGCCAGGTCGCTCCTTCCTTTTTTATGCGCTTTCACGTCTAGTTTTAATTTACCACCCTAAGAGTGGCACCCACCATCCTGGGAAGGTAAATTAAAACCAAAATAGCCACCGTTTGAGGTATGAGGGCATGCGTGGGGATGCATGCACACGTGTACATCACACAGCAGCCAATATAGGATAACATGGGCTGCCACCCAGACATTCTTGAGGTTGCCCGCTCCAGCATGGTACAGCTGAAATATGTCATTTTGGCTATTACACAACATGCCGTCTCAGGCCTGGCATGAGTCTCATGCCCCGAGAGATGTGGTATGCACCCATGTGGCTACCTTAGAAGTTGCCCACCTTTTTTACCCAGCTTCTCTGTGCTCTGGCTGGCCAGCTATTGCTTCCTGCGTTTCCTGCTGCAAAGGCCGGACTCTGCCCTCCTGCCAGGTAGTGTGATCACTTCAAGGAGACAGAAACAAAGACTTGGGCAGGAAGGAGGTCACACCTCCCTCCTTGCAAGCAAGCTAGTGAAGTGGAACATCAAGGCAGTGAGCTTTAAAGACTGAGCCGCCTCTAACATGCATCAGGGGTGACTCCCAATGGAGCAAACAGCCCTGCCCCTGCCCCAGGCACATTTGCACCAGAGCAGGTGGGAAATAAGTTATGCAAGGAAGTGTACACCCCCTGGAAGGCTCGCCACACCTCCAGGATGAGCAGCCGGATCTGTACTCTAAAATTACATTTCTGCCGTCTTTAGGAGTCACAGAATATAGGGTTCTGGGTAGAAAAGGTGACCAGCATCCCCCGGTTGTGGTTACCTCAGGGGCAGACTAGCGGCAGGGACTAGCTGCTCATTGGCACTAGCTCCCCCACCCTTAAATCACCTCAATTTAGGATTTAAGGGACTCCCTGACACCAGAACCTCCGTTCTGAACAACCTGCATTGAAGAGGATAGAAGAGAGCCCTAGAACCAGCAACGAGAACACGACTTGCCCAAAGCAAAAGAGGGAAACCCTGCACCTGTGGCAACGCTCCTGGAACTGCCTAATCGAGACTCGTCCTAGGCTAGCTCTCATTTCCTCCAGGTAGAAGGACTCCTGTAGAAGACTGAAGCATCCTCAGACTCCCCTGAACTAGTAACACTAGTCCCCTGCAAAATGCAGGTAAACCAACTCTGAATTTGAAGAATCATTGGCCATTGTGCCGTGAGAGGGATTGCCCAAATCTAGATGGTCTAGTGCATTGTGGGAACTGCAGCTACTGCGTTCCCCTCGACCACGGACGTCAAAGATACTTTCTGCACTGCTTACCGCTGCCAAGGCTTGTGGATCGCCAGTCCAGCAGCCAACCCCTTTCCCAACGCTGCATTAAGTGGGAATTCCATCTGACCTCAGACAGACATCAGCAACCACACCATTGTAGTCTTTTTGCATCTTTTCCCCCGCAGCACCGTTTCGGTGGTAAAAGCAGCTCTCCCATTCAGCATCAAGGTCTGCCTGGACAACTCTAAATCGAGCCCCGCGGGCCAAGAAAAATTGAGCTGACTGTCGTGGCTGAGTCCTGGGACCTGCATCACCTTTATCCTGCAAGGTTTCAACGCAACTCTACCTGCAAGTGACCGATTGTCACCAGTGGTTTTTCTTATTGACCGCAAGATTACATTTTCACTGTATTATTTTGCAGATGTTCTAATTTTTCAAAAGTCTATAACTGTGGTTATATGTATGCGTTTCCATTTGTGCTGGTGTCTAAATTAAGATACAAATACGCTCTATTTTTATCAATTAGTGTTGGATTTCTCTCAAGTTGGGTCAATGACTTATCGTCCATATTGGTACTTTGAAATACTCAACACATTTTCCTCTGTGACTGCTCTTTGCCACACTACCAGGACTGAGTTAAGGAATTAATATTGTGAATCCAAGGGTCATCTCCGGGGTATCTTGATAGTATTTCATGGTGAAGACTAACCCCCACAGCACGTAATACTCCACTTTCCTACAGTGTGCAGGCGTCACAAAGCATGCGCCTACATGCGTCAAAGCACCTTTTTTTTGGCAATGTTCTTTAGCATCAGTAATATTTTTTTTTTATCACTTTAGCCAATATGTGCAGCACTGGAAAAAAACACTAGCAAAGCCGATAGATCGTTTTGGCAAAGCCAGTAGGTACGACGGATTAGCTTTGGCAATGCTTGTTTTGTTAATGACTTTTCTGGATCCCCCACAAAGCAGTTTGAAAGTCAGTCCCTCTTATGAGCTTTGTTCCTTCAGTGTTCTAGATGTGGCTGCAACGTACTCATACTTTCTGATCTGTGAAGGGTCTCGGTGGAGGGCCCCTTCTCTTGCGGCATTGCTGGCGGTGAGCGTTGGAAAGCTGTGGCACTGGACGGCCTCGATGTCCAGCGTTTGCGCTGCCAATGTTAGGTGGACCCTGTCTCGGGCGGGATCTTCGTTATTCCCCATCAGAACAAGGCCTGACATCCATCACAGACTTGCTGTGCCCAGTGGCTATAGGGCCTGTGTCTGCTCACAGCGGGTATGAGACCAAAGTGCAGACCTGCAAAATCTTCAGGACTCTGGTGCTGTCCCTTAACTGCTACTTTCTTCATCTTAGAGCTGTGCCCTTTTCAATCTGACCCGATCTTAGACTTGCACCCTGGTCATTCTAATCTCATCGTAGAGCTGCTCCTTACTCATGTGACCTCGACTCAGATCTCCACACTACTCTTACTGACCTCAACTTGGAGCTGCCCATAGTGACCCCTGCTGAGAGCTATTCCCAGCTACTCCTGAACTCAGCTTAGAGTTACTTCCTACTAATTATGAACTCAGCATGGAGCTGCACCCTACTCATCCTGACCTCAGCTTAAAGCTTCAGCCTACTCATTCTGACCTCAGCTTAGAGCTGCACCCTTCTCGTCCTGAGCTCTGCTTAGAGCTGTACCCTACTCATTCTAACCTCCGCTTAGAGCTGCACCCAGCTCATTCTAACCTCAGCATAGAGGTCCACCCTTCTCACCCTGACCTCAGCTCAGAGCTGCGCCCTACTCGTCCTGACCTCAGTTTAGAGCTCCACCCTACCCGTCCTGACCTAAGCTTAGAGCTGCACCCTTCTCATTCTAACCTCAGCTTAGAGCAGCACCCTACTCGTCCTGACCTAAGCTTAGAGCTGCACCCTACTCGTCCTGACCTAAGCTTAGAGCTGCACCCTACTCATTCTAACCTCAGCTTCGAGCTGCACCCTTCTCGTCCTGACCTCAGTGTAGAGCTGCGCCCTACTCGTCCTGACCTAAGCTTAGAGCTGCACCCTTCTCATTCTAACCTCAGCTTAGAGCGGCACCCTACTCGTCCTGACCTCAGTTTAGAGCTGCACCCTACTCGTCCTGACCTCAGTTTAGAGCTGCACCCTTCTCACCCTGACCTCCGCTCAGAGCTGCACCCTTCTCGTCCTGACCTCAGTGTAGAGCTGCGCCCTACTCGTCCTGACCTAAGCTTAGAGCTGCACCCTTCTCATTCTAACCTCCGCTTAGAGCGGCACCCTACTCGTCCTGACCTCAGTTTAGAGCTGCACCCTACTCGTCCTGACCTCAGTTTAGAGCTGCACCCTTCTCACCCTGACCTCCGCTCAGAGCTGCACCCTACTCGTCCTGACCTCAGTTTGTAGCTGCGCCCTACTCGTCCTGACCTCAGTTTGTAGCTGCGCCCTACTCGTCCTGACCTCAGCTTAGAGCTGCATCCTACTCATTCTAACATCAGCTTAGAGCTGCACCCTACTCGTCCTGACCTCAGCTTAGAGCTACACCCTTCTCATCCTGACCTCAGCTTAGAGCTGCACCCAGCTCATCCTGACCTCCGCGTAGAACTACACCTGGCTCATGCTGATCTTAGCTTAGAGCTGCACCCTACTCGTCCTGACCTCAGCATAGAGCTGCACCCTACTCGTCCTGACCTCAGCATAGAGCTGCACCCTACTCGTCCTGACCTCAGCATAGAGCTGCACCCTACTCGTCCTGACCTCAGCATAGAGCTGCACCCTACTCGTCCTGACCTCAGCATAGAGCTGCACCCTACTCGTCCTGACCTCAGTTTAGAGCTGCGCCCTACTCGTCCTGACCTCAGCTTAGATCTGCACCCTACTCATTCTAACATCAGCTTTGAGCTGCACCCTACCCGTCCAGACCTCCATTTAGAGCTGCACCATACTCATCCCAACCTCCGCTTAGAGCTCCACTCTACTCGTCCTGACCTCAGCATAGAGCTCCACTCTACTCGTCCTGACCTCAGCATAGAGCTCCACCCTACTCGTCCTGACCTCAGCTTAGAGCTCCACCCTACTCGTACTGACCTCCGCATAGAGCTCCACCCTTCTCATCCTCACCTCCGCATAGATTTACACCTGGCTCATGCTGTTCTCAGCTTAGAGCTGCACCCTAAGCGTCCTGACCTCAGCATAGAGCTGCACCCCACTCATTCTAGCCTAAGATAGAGCTGCACCCTACTCATTCTGACTGCAGTTCAGAGCTGCACCCTACTAATTATGACCTCAGCATGCAGTTGCATCCTACTCGATCTAACCTGTACGGAGAGGTCTGCCCTAATCGCCCTGACCTTGGAATAGAGCTGCACCCTTTTCCTGAGCTTCAACTTAGTGCTGTAGTCTACTTACACTAACCTCAGCACACAGCTGCACCCTACTTGTGAGAAGTTGGCCTGATATACGCTGCCCACTAGTTATAGTGGGCACCCTGTATCAGTCCAAACAACCCCTTATTGGTTATAGGGTAAAGACAACCTTTATTGAAAGGTATCCTAGTGGTAGCTATGGAGAGCAGCCTTCAGGCTAAGTCTTGAAGGACTGTAAAGCAGCTTGTTTTACCAGTCTATAATCTCTTGAGTTCCTAAATGAAAGATATACACACCAGGTATATATATAAAATATATGTATTTATTACTAAACACACCCTCCTAGTCTCTTTATGGGACTAGAGGTCAAAACACATAAGTTAATCTTCAATAATCACAGTAAAATAGCACAAATACACGTCAGGCCCTAGGGGCGAGCCAAACCATATACTAAAATAGTGGTATAAGAACCACGACTTAACTAGACACAAGGCCTAGAGCCTGTAGAATCGCTGGGACCCCAAGGAACCACCCAAGGTAGTGACACAGGGGACCCACGGGGTCGTGTGCAGTGTGTGAACACAGCCGCGAGCTCCCGTTAGCTTCTATGGGGAAAGTCGCGGTTTGATTTTCAAAGATTAGGGACACTTAGAATTGAGTCAGGACCAAACCCTTTTGGACTTAGGAAGTTCTAGGGCTAGCACCCACGGGAGCACCGGAGTACTCGTGGTACCTCACCCAGGGAAGCCGGGTGCATAGGTGTCTTTTGGTGTCGGGTCGCGTTGTCGATTTCAATGGGAGCTGGCGAAGAAGTGCTGCTGCCGTGAAGATGCGAAGTGTCCGAAGAGATCCAAGCCTGGATCAAAGATGAGAAGAACCTGAAAGCAGAGGGGACAGTCTGGGTCACTAGCCAGTGACCAGGAATGCGATAGGCAGATGCCCACTGATGTTGGGTGATTTCAGGTAAAGGTGAAGCTTGACTCTTCAGCCACGAGGACCAGGAGGCGTTGAGGATGACCAGGAGCTGGATTCGAGCTGTCCCATGAAGGATGCCGAGTGCTGCAGCGTCGGTGCCTGGATTGGACACAACAAGCCTTGGCAACAGCAACCCACTTAGAAACGAGAAAGATGCTTCGGTGCAGACCAGGGAAGCCCAAGGAAATACAAAGTTACCCCCTCAGGGACCCACCAGTCAACGGACCAGGGATCGCAAAGGGACCTCGAGAAGAAACACAAAATGGCGGCCCACGGGTCACTCGGAATGACCAGGCCGACCATCTTCGGTGGATTCAGTGCTCGAGGTAGGGGCTACAAGTTAGCCCAAGCACCACTTCAAGAGACGTCAAGAAGTTAATGCACTTGCAAAAGTGCACGGTGACCAGGAGTTCCAGTTTCACGCTACTCACGAGGGCTGTGGGTCTCAGCTTTGCTGGGAACTCTGGTCGGCCTGTGAGATGTCTGGAAATCCTCTTCCTGGGCTGCAAATACTTCGGAGTCCGGCGGGAGCTTCGGAAATGCAGACCGGCAATAGCTTCGTTGGTGCCTGCCAAGCAGGGGAGTCACTCCTTGACCCCAAGGGAGATTTCTTCAGTCCTTTAGTCTTGAGTAGAGCATCGAAGTTCCAGGATTCAGCTTCAGAGTTTCATCCAGGGATATCTAAAGTTCTGGTTACAGAGGTTCCTTACTTATACCTAAGGAAGGGGTTGGACTAGCTCTGGGGTCCCACCTATGGGAGGGTTTGGAAAGAGGGGTGGCTACACCCATTTCCTTTGTCCAGTTTCGCGCTGGAGCAGGGGCTCGAAGCCCCTGGACCGGTTTGAGCTGGACTATGCACAGGGACACCAAATGTGCCCCCAGTGCAGGACTTCAAAGCACTCTGAGTGCTCCCACCCAGCCCCAATACACATAAGCCTGTCTGGGAGGTGGTTACACCTCCCTGTGACAGGAAACCTATTGTCCAGGCCTCCCCTGCTGAAGTTTCGGTCAGCAGCAGGAGGCCAGATCCGTGTCTGTGGTTGCAGCGTCCATTTTGTGATGCCAGGGCTCTGTTAAGTTTCTACCGGGTAACCCAGTACTGTCATGTCTCTCCCTCTAGAAGGGTGGAATTCTACCCCCGCTGCCAGAACTGGCGGGGGGGGGGGGGTAGGATTTCAAAGTGTTTGACACCAAACACGACATGTTTCTGTGCAGCCATCCCAAAGTTAGCATTTACCGCGAGGTTATAATGCACTTAAGAGTATATGGTCAGGCTGCATTACAAACCGCATCAGAGAAGGGGCTCCGAACGCTGCAGAGGGTCTCTGCTCATGCATGGCACCCCCTCACATAAGAACCAAGCACTCTGCCTTCAGGATTGATAAGGCCTGCCAGAGGAGTGACTTATAGGTTTATATGTGTGTGTGTGTATATATATATATATATATATATATATATATATATATATATATATATATATATATATATATATATATAGTGATGTAGGTAACCTATATCACAGTAAGGGGTGCATGCACCACCTTACCCAGGCTGCAGTAGCAGACCTGTGGTGTCATTTTGGGTGGCTTTCCAGGGGTGGCATAATACATGCTTCAGCCCCTGCTAGGCCTCTGGGGTACCTATGCCCTGGGTACATAGTGTACCATATACTAGGGACTCACAACAGTACCTCAGTATCCAATCTATGGTGTACCTAAAGTACATGCAATTCATTTAGAGAGGAAGCAGCTAGGCTGGGGCCCTGGATAGCAGGGTCCCACCCAGACTAAAGTCGAAAAAGAGTGAAACACCAGCAAAAAGTGGGGGTATACATGTGAAGCAGATCCTACTCTCCTACGCTACTCATATTAACCTTGGCTTAGATCTGGACCATACTCGTTCTGATCTCATCTTAAAGCTGCACACATCTCACACTGACCTCAAATTAGAGCTGTGTATTCCTCTTACTGACCTCAATTTAGAACTTCACCCACTCACTCTAATCTCAGCTTTCATCTGAGGTCTACTCATGCTGAACTCAGCTAATAACTATGCCCTACTCGTACTGACCTCTACTTAGACCACCACCCTGCTCATTCTGACTTCAGCTTAAATCTCCACCCTGCTAATTCTAACCCCTGCTTGGAACTGTACCCTACTTATACTGGTCTTCACTTGGAACTGTGCCCTACTCAAAGCAAACACAAAGAGATGATGGACGGAGCGCTGAAACTTTTCAGACACTCACAGACCCACCCATATGCAAATCAGTCGTGACCCTGTTCCTTGTGGGAACAGTCCAGCCTGAACTGCCAAGCCAGGTCCTCCCTGGACTGGAAACAAGCATCCTGGTACCGGTTTCAGGGCTAGATTGAATCCAATGGCAAAGTTAGCAAGGGACACACGTCTGGGCATACCCTTCCAACTTAAGGTGAACAAACACACTCCAGGAGATGAGGTATGGAGCGCTGAAACTTTTCACTCACCCCCAGGATGCTGGTTTCCAGTCCAGGGAAGACCTGGCTTGGCAGTTCGGGCTGGACTGTTCCCATGAGGTACAGGATCAAGACTGATTTGCATATGGCAGGGTCTGAACTGGGGCGGCGAAGTGGGCTAAAGAATGATGATGGATTCAACCCAGACCTGTGACTGGGGGTGAGTGTCTGAAAAATGTCAGCCCTCCGTCCATCATCTCCTTGTGTTTGCACTGTGCTCTACTCATACTGAGCTGGGATTAGAGCTACGCCCTACTCTTTGGGATCTCCATTGTAGGACACTGCCTACTCAAACATACCTTGCCTTACAGTCAGATTGAGTATACAACAGTACTCACTCTGGACTCTTTGTGGAGTAAAAATCTATCCTCTGGACATGTGTTGGATTAACGCCTACTTGGGCCTTATTTTGGAGTGGATCCTTAGTCACTCTGGCCCTGTTTTAGAAAAATGGCTTAATCACTCTGGCCTTGTTTTGGAGGCACAGACTCCCCACTGACTACGGAGCAGTTTCTCACTCTCATGCCTTCATTTTGGGACGTCAGCCTACTTATCCTGACCTCTTCTTCTGGGATGGGCTTGTTCTTCTGGACATGGGTTCAAGCAGCGGCCTCCTCACTTTACAGCACCGGCCTAGTAAATCCCTGGGCCTCGTTCTAGAGCAGGCTTCTATTCATCCTGATCTCCAATGGTAGAGGTGGCCTAGTTACTCTGGACACAGTTTCGAGCTGATGGCTACTCATTTTGTCCTCATTTTGGAGCTGAAATGTTGTCGGTCCTAGCTTTAGAGCAGCAACCTATTCATTCCGACCTCAGTTTATAGAGGTGGGTAATTATTGCTGCCAGTTAAGATGAGGGACCTACTCACTCTGGCCTCAGCGGCGGTCTACACACCTTGACCTAACCTCGGGCGGTGGTCTACTCACTGTGGCCTAGTTTGGTGGCAATGGCCTATACCGTCTGGCCTCGTTTGTTTAGGAGTAGTGGCCTACTCACTCTGGCCTTGTGTGCGAGTAGCAGCCTACCCACTGTGGCCTAGGGGAGCAGCAGCTGATTCACTCTGGCCTTGTTTGGGAGTACTACTCCCGCTGGCCTAGTTAGGGAGCAGGGGCCAACTCACTCTGGCCTTGTTTGGGAGTAGCGACCCTCTCACGTTGGCCTCATTCAGGAGCAGCGGCCTACTCATGTTGGTCTAATCATGCTGGCCTCGTTCGGGAGCAGTGGTCTAATCACGTTGGCCCCGTTATGAAGCAGTGATCTAATCACGCTGGCCTCGATCGGGAGCAGTGGTCTAATCACGCTGGCCTCGATCGGGAGCAGTGGTCTAATCACGTTGGCCTCGATCGAGAGCAGTGGTCTAATCACGCTGGCCCCGTTCGGGAGCAGTGGTCTAATCAAGCTGGCCCCGATCGGGAGCAGTGGTCTAATCACGCTGGCCCCGTTTGGGAGCAGTGGTCTAATCATGCTGGCCTCGATCGGGAGCAGTGGTCTAATCACGCTGGCTCCGTTCGGGAGCAGTGGTCTAATCACGCTGGCCCCGAACGGGAGCAGTGGTCTAATCACGCTGGCTCCGTTCGGGAGTAGTGGTCTAATCACGCTGGCCCCGTTCAGGAGTTTTGATCTATTCCCGCTGGCCGTTTTCGGGAGCAGATGTCTAGTCACGCTGGCCTCGTTTGGGAGTAGCTTCCCAGTCTTTGTTTTCTGGTGGCCTCTGCCTGCTAAAACAATATTGATTTGGGGCACCAGCCTGTTCAATTGTACCTCCATTCAATCCAGTGCTATGTTGGGCCAGAGGTGGCCTGAGCTATCTAGCAGCACTTTGAGGCAGCTACCTACTCCTTCCCCCCCCTCGGTGCTTGGCGATACCATGGACATCTTTTAGGGGGACAGGGGGCCGCAGCTGTGACTTCTGGCTTGTCCCATGCAACCTCAGGCACTGTATTTGAGACCCTGGCCTCAGAGGTGGCAAGATCAATGCCACGAACACAGGGTCAGCTAGCCATCATGGGCGTCGGGTGGGCCTTCAATTTCCTTGTTTTTTGTCAGTTCTCTTTTTTTTTTGTTACACTAATAGATAATAATCTTATATTATTCACTATTAGGGTAATAAAGAAAATTAAATGCAATTAGCTGGAATATGACTCTCCCTGGCAGCTGATATAAAGAAAAATAACGAGTTTAAATATATATTGTGTGCATGCTTGCAGGTTGAGAGAGAGAGTGTGTGTGTGTGTATATATACGTGTGTGTAAACACGAACGTAAGGGTCAAATGGCATGGGATGTCACTTCCGCTACCCCGGGCCTTTTCTTGGATGACTTTCATGGGTGGTACCGCACCACAAGGTCACCTTGGCCCCGCAGCCTCTCCTTTGGCCCTCCGACCAGGCCTTTTAAACGCCTCCCAAGCTACAGGGCCCCCATCTCGTGTTCCCTTCTCGCACCGCGTGATCCCCCTCTCAAGAAACGAGCGGGGGCTGCCTGTGTTCAGGCTGGGAGGGGCTCCTGAAAGGGGGCATTGTTCCCCCTCGCTCCACGCGGCCTCCGCACCGGACATGCACAATGACACGCTAACATGGACAGGCACGCACACCTTCCCCTCCAATTAGCTCGAAATAAATGGCGCGCCAATTACCCGGGCACGGCCTAGGCACGTTGATAAATACTTCCTCATGTTACCACCGAGCCCCCCCATCCCCTGGGAAACATACTTTTCAAATAGGATGGATTTTATTATGCGGTGTATTCATGTGTAAAAACGGCGCTGTCTGTCTGGGTAGTGCCACCGGTCTCGGAAACTGGACCTGCCTTTGTATGGGTGAATTTCTTTGGGAAAAGGTGGCGCAGTCGTGCTTAGCACAAAGTAGCGCCCACAACTCCAAATATTTATGGAAGCACCTACTCCGCCCAGGCGTCTTGTGAGACGAGGCGAACCCGCAGTGTTAAGAGTAGAAACGCCCCGTTTGTTCAGCTCCCCTTAAATGGGTGATTTACACCTTTGTATTAAGCCTGCACCTTCACTGTGCTGGGGGCTCGGTGGAGCAGTCAAGGCTCAGTGCACGAGAGCTGGGCACCGGGGTCACGCGCATGCAGTGCAACACTTCGCGCTCTCTCACACACAAACGAGCACTGGCCAAGTTACTCGGTATGGTCTTGGCAAGCTTGTTTTTTTGTCTTGTTTTGCAAACATATGAAATAAACATTAAACGTTTAGCAGTACAACATCAATAGTAAAAAAACTCTCTAAATTTAAATGCTAGCAATAAATAAATAAATAACCCCTTGGAAAAATAACTAGGGGGACTACTTTTTAGGCGGATGAACACGTGTAAGAGCACCACTCACAGTGAAGATTCTTAAGTGTCGGAGTGGGCTGACCCGCTGCCTCAAGCTGGAAGCTTTGGTGGGCGAAATGAAAGTTGAATGAAGCTTGAATGGTTAAAGAGGGCTGTACGAAAGCCCTCGTGCATATACTTACATTTTTAACTTTTCTTGGAAAGTTAGGCTACATAGAGATAAAAGCTATCTCAAGGAACCGCCCACCACCCTGGAACTCCCTCTAGTGCTGCATCGCCTCCAGTGTGGTCATGGGAGCCTATGGAGATGCCGTGAGGGTGGGGGGGGCATGAGATATTAGGGCAGAGTGTGACTGGTGTTACAGTCTACACATGTTGGCCTCCTGTAGATTTGGGCCTCCAAGATTGATTTTTCGGGAGAAGGGACCGGGCAACTTAATTCAGCGGAGTTCAACTCCCAGTTGCTGCTTTGAAATGGACAGTATTGATATCTTCATATTTCCGAGGATCAGGCCAGGACTCTAGCGACAATCTGGTAGTGTGCACTCCACGTTTTGGGGCTCAGTCACCCAGGTGGAGGGCTGGGTGCAGAGAAACATCTCGTACTTGAACTGTTTGCATCTTCCAGTTCTGGGGCTGGACAAGAGGTTGTGGCTGGAGGGCCGTCCGCCACGAGGGAGGTTTCCTCTGCAGACCTCTTCCCTAAACATTTTGGAGGGGCTGCCTTGCTGGGGTGTGATGGGCGCGCCTCCCAGGTTGGGGAAAAAGATGCATGAGCTGCATGGATGGGGTTGTGTTCCCAATGATACACCTCTCTTGCCCGCTCCCTCTTTGGGTGAGGATGAGATTGGAAGTCGCCTCTTCACTAAGATCACTTACCCGTCTCTGGACTCAAGACTTTTCGGTCTCCTCCCGATCCTTTCTCTAATACGGCGGAATCCGAACCTTATCCAAACACTTATCCAGCAGTGTGTTGCATGACCCTAAGATGGCGTCTACTTTCTGTTGCAGTAGTATTTACTCCCCTCACGCTGACCTAACATCACCGTGCAAAAGCGTCCCTCACCATTGCTCTGCCGCTATAAAGGGAAACCCACATCATTTCACCATCGTTGAGCGGTTCAAGGTTTTGCAATTACCTGACTTCCTAATGGTGCCCGCATATCTGGTTCCTGGAAGCTTTGCCCACTGAGCACACAACAACCATCCAGCAAGGCTCTACCTGCTTCC
Source organism: Triturus cristatus (assembly GCF_964204655.1). NCBI lineage: Eukaryota > Metazoa > Chordata > Amphibia > Caudata > Salamandridae > Triturus > Triturus cristatus. The sequence continues at coordinate 1,059,101,877 of NC_140588.1, read as the reverse complement.
ATTCTACACAAGAGCCCCACGAGTCAGAAGGTGAGCTGCGCACTTAGCAGGACAGATTCATGCCGCAGCCCTTACGCCACCAAGGTCTCCAACTACTGAGACATACTGCCTGGACTGACAATGACGATGCCCCATGGGCGGATTCTAAAACTGTTATACCTCGCAATATATCATTATCCCTACATTTACCACCATTGTGTGTGCCCTTCACCAAAGCACTCCTTCTCCCCTTGTTGGGTAGGGATTCAGCATTTATAACCAGGAGTCTGAGACCCCCCTGAGAGAGTCAACAGTGTCAAGGGAGCCACACACAGCGGAGGTGTGGGAATGGAGCCCCTTGCCAAAGCACTCCTTCTCCCCTTGTTGGGGAGGGATCCAGTATTTATGCTCTGGAGTTTCAGAGACCCCTCTGAGAGAGTCCACAGCGCAAAGGGAACCACACACAGCGGAAGTGTGGGAATGATACCTCTGCCACTGGGATCACAGCACACCGGACGTCGGACACTTTTTCTCCTCGTCTCGCAGTTGTGTTTTCCTTCAGCCTCCCCCTCCTCTTTCCCTCCCTCATTCTTGAGCTTCCTCCCCTGCTCCTATCCTCTCTCCCCTGAATCTCTCTTTCCTTGCCTGCTTTTTATCCTTACGTCTATGTTTTTAACGCATGTAAATTTGCTCCAGTAACTCATGTAACTTGTAGCTATGCTCTGAAACAATGTCCGTTCTCATGTAAAGCGCTCTGATACCTCCGGGTCTAGCCAGCGCTATATAAAACTTTTCAAATAAATAAAGAAAACCTCCAGGCGCTTTCTGCTATGCAGATTCACTAGGTCACTTTAGGATTCATGTATTCATTCATACTCCTTAGATCTCTTGTCCAAAGCACTTTCCATGAGAGAGCTGCACACACACAGATGATTGACAGCTGGAGAGATTCAGCCAAAACACCGCCCTGTTCAAGGGGAGCTGGCTGGCCTGCAGCAGTGAGTGCTGGTCGAGGGCTGCTTATTAATAGCAGGGCAGGCAGATAGTGGCACATAAATAGGCAGCTCATGCCAGACTTCTAGGCGCCCGCCCAGCAGCAGGAGAAGGAGATCTGCATGGAGAGCACATGGAGGGAAGCAGAAAGACGAGTCCTGGTCTGTTCCTACTATGCGACGAGGAAGAAAAGGAGCAAAATAATAAATACACTTTAAAATAAGCATTGGTAAAGTTAATCAATGTGGCTTTTGTGTAGTGTATGACCATGTAGGCTCAGAACATAGGGTGCGTATGGACCATGTGTGCATACACACAAACACACCGGCAGGCATGCTTTTTTTTTAAAACAACGTAGAGGCGCCCACGGACACAGTTTAACCAACATATATTCTTTGGGGCACATAGACTAAATAGGTTCCTCAGCAAGGGACACAGGATGACGTGAACAACCAGATGTGCACATCAGAGGAGCACTGGGTGGTGTTTCAGGAGAGCCGGGACAGGTCCTCAATGGAGCAGTGAGTGGTGAGCCTCATAGGAGCACTGGGTGATGTGTTTCAGGAGAGCCGGGACAGGTCCTCAATGGAGCAGTGAGTGGTGGGCCTCATAGGAGCACTGGGTGATGTGTTTCAGGAGAGCCGGGACAGGTCCTCAATGGAGCAGTGAGTGGTGAGCCTCATAGGAGCACTGGGTGATGTGTTTCAGGAGAGCCGGGACAGGTCCTCAATGGAGCAGTGAGTGGTGGGCCTCATAGGAGCACTGGGTGATGTTTCAGGAGAGCCGGGACAGGTCCTCAATGGAGCAGTGAGTGGTGGGCCTCATAGGAGCACTGGGTGATTTGTTTCAGGAGAGCCGGGACAGGTCCTCAACGAGCAGTGAGTGGTGTGCCTCATAGGAGCACTGGGTGATGTGTTTCAGGAGAGCCGGGACAGGTCCTCAGTGGATCAGTGAGTGGTGAGCCTCAGAGGAGGAGAGGGCGGGCCTCAATCAATCAGCGATTTGTGAAGCGCACTACTCCCACGTGAGGGTCTCAAGGCGCTGGGGGGTGGGGAGTAATCGGGCAGCTCCGGCTCATCTGAAGAGCCAGGTCTTGAGGCTTCTCCTGAGTGCTCGCAGTGTGGGGGTTCATCTGATGCTGAGGGGGAGTTTGTTCCAGGTCTTGGCCGTGATGTAGGAGAAGGACCTGTCTCCTGTTCTGGCTCTGCAGATGCGTGGGATTTCGGCCAGGGCAAGGTTGGCGGGCGGAGGTCCCTCTTGGAGGCGTAGAGGGAAATTCTTTCATTGAGGTATTGAGCTACGGTGTTGTGGAGGGCTTTATAGGCGTGTGTAAGCAGCTTCAAAGTCACTCTCTTTTTTACGGGGAGCCTGTGGAGGTCTCGTGCTGCTGGGTGATGTGGTCATGTCGTGGGATGCTGAGGACGAGTCTGGCCGCAACGTTCTGAATGGTCTGGAGTTTGAGGAGTAGAGATTTGTTGATTCTGGGGGTGAGGGCGTTCTCATAGTCAAGTCGCTGCTTATGAGTGTGTGGGTGATGGTCTTTCTGGACTCAGGGGTGGGTCCATTTGAAGATCTTGCGAAGTATGTGGAGGGTGTTGAAGCACGTGGAGGTTACGACGTTGATCTTTTGGTTCACGGTGAGGGAGGAGTCGAGAAAGATGCTGAGGTTGCGTGCGTGGTCTGTGGGTGTGGGAGCGGTGCAGGGGGCCACCAGGTGTCATCCTACATGGAGGGGGTGGATCCGAGGACTGCTGTTTTCTCAAAGTTGAGCTTCAGGCAGCTGCTGCTCATCCAGAATGTGACCTTGTTTATTCCTTCCTGGAGACTGTCTGGTGATGTCTGTTTTCTTGGAGAGGAAGAGCTGGGTGTCGTAGTTGAGTCTGTGTTTTCTGACGATGGCTGCGAGTGGGCCATGTAGATGTTGAAGAGCGTGGGGCTGAGGGAGGATCCTCGGGGTACTCTGCATCTGATCTCTGTGGGTTCGGAGAGGGAAGGTGGGAGTCTGATTCTTTGAGTTCAGCAGGAGAGCAGAGGGCGGTCCTCATGGAGCAGTGAGTGATGAGCATCAGAGGAGCACTGGGTGATGTGTTTCAGGACAGCAGAGGGCGGTCCTCGTGGAGCAGCGAGTGATGAGCATCAGAGGAGCACTGGGTGATGTGTTTCAGGACAACAGAGGGAGGTCCTCGTGGAGCAGCGAGTGATGAGCATCAGAGGAGCACTGGGTGATGTGTGTCAGGACAGCAGAGGGCGGTCCTCGTGGAGCAGCGAGTGATGAGCATCAGAGGAGCACTGGGTGATGTGTTTCAGGACAGCAGAAGGCGGTCCTCGTGGAGCAGCGAGTGATGAGCATCAGAGGAGCACTGGGTGATGTGTTTCAGGACAGCAGAGAGCGGTCCTCAAGGAGCAGCAAGTGATGAGCATCAGAGGAGCACTGGGTGATGTGTGTCAGGACAGCAGAGGGCGGTCCTCATGGAGCAGCGAGTGATGAGCATCAGAGGAGCACTGGGTGATGTGTGTCAGGACAGCAGAGGGCGGTCCTCATGGAGCAGCGAGTGATGAGCATCAGAGGAGCACTGGGTGATGTGTTTCTGGAGAGCAGAGGGCGGTCCTCATGGAGCAGCGAGTGATGAGCATCAGAGGAGCACTGGGTGATGTGCTTCAGGACAGCAGAGGGCGGTCCTCGTGGAGCAGCGAGTGATGAGCATCAGAGGAGCACTGGGTGATGTGTTTCAGGACAGCAGAGGGCGGTCCTCGTGGAGCAGCGAGTGATGAGCATCAGAGGAGCACTGGGTGATGTGTTTCAGGAGAGCCGGGACAGGTCCTCTATGGAGCAGTGAGTGATGAGCATCAGAGGAGCACTGGGTGATGTGTTTCTGGAGAGCAGAGGGCGGTCCTCGTGGAGCAGCGAGCGATGAGCATCAGAGGAGCACTGGGTGATGTGTTTCAGGACAGCAGAGGGCGGTCCTCGTGGAGCAGCGAGTGATGAGCATCAGAGGAGCACTGGGTGATTGTGTCAGGACAGCAGAGGGCGGTCCTCAATTGAGCAGTGAGCAATGAGCCTCAGGAGTGCCCCGATTGATGTGCTTCACAGAAGCCCCTGAAGTTCTTTTCCTTCTGTTCCTCTCACTGACATCTTATTGTTCATGTTCAGGAAGCAACTGACCACTTTTGTGCGCTGCTCAGTAGCCCCCAGAAGCTTCGCTGTGGATGCGCACCACCAATACTCATCCATAGGTGGATGCCTCAAGTGTTGGTGGGTGTGGATATAGGGGACACAGACATGCATTTAGGTGACACAACAATGCAAAGAGGGCACACGGTGAGGTCTGATGGGCAGAGCTATCAAGAATCCTAATTCCATGTGAGCAGTTTATGCACTCAATGTTTTTTTTTTTTTATTCTATTATTAATAGTCCTGTTCTTCCTGCTGTAAATCCCAGATCTCCTGAGTAGCAGAATGAAAGACAAATCTGGACTGGGTGACCTGCTCAGTCACAGAGGTTTGCCAAATGTTGATGTCCAGTAGGTGGAGTAAGGTGATATCATTTGATGATGACCCCTAAACACTCTTTCTTATCTCTTCCTTAAAACGTGGTTAGTTTGAAAATGATTGTTTTAAGTACCGCTAACAATCAACACTCCTCTCTCTTTCCGCGGCCTCCCAAGCCCCCGTCGTGCCCTGCTTCTCATAATGGGCCTCATGTAGGTAGCCAAATACCGGTCGGTAACGGCCGATTTTCGGTAAATATGCCGTTACCGACCGGTATTCAGACAAGTGAGATGTAGGAGTCCAAAAACGACTATTCGGTAAATATGAGGCGGTAAATACCGAATCATATTTACCGAATTCTAAAATACCGAATCAGATTTACCGAATACATACTTAACGAATCGGTAAATATGAAGTGGTAAATATGAAGTGGTAAAAATTAAAATGACATGTAGGAGCACTCGGTAATTAAGAAATCCAAGGAAATCGGTAAATAAGAGTCGGTAATTAACACGGATTGAAAGCAGGTGGTAACCATCAACAGTGCATATAAGCAATCCCAAAATGCAACAGCGTGGACAACATGGCCGCTATGTATGTCATTGCAAGGCGCCTACGTCTACAGGCAGCAGGACTGAGGGTTTGGCGACGGGAGGAACGCATCTACAGACAGAAAGTTGTCTGCTGCAATAATGTTCTTTTTCCACCCCCGCATGGGCGGCTGGATGTTTCCATCTGGCCTTCGATTCCAACCTTGAAAGCAGAGTTCAACAAGTTGTGCAGAATAAGAGCGCTATTGTCCCAAAAAGAGGTGCCTTTGACTTCCTCTCGTGAAACATTTGTCCTTCACGTTGCTAATTCGCGCACTGAGGTACAGGCGCTTCTGAATACTGACCTCCCCCTGCAATTCGGCTCTTTGATCCATACTATTTTCAATGCCTCGTCCACGACCGGCCTGGCTCATTTTTTTAAACTTGTGGGCTCGGGTCTCGTGACCTCTTTCCAAACTATTTTTGGTGTGATTCCGGCATTTCTTCATTCACTTTTCTCGAGCATCTTTGGAGGTGTCCCGCTGCTTCTGGCGCTAGTGGCAGGTGTGCTGCTTTTCCTTTTTATACTCCGGAATGGCTGCTCCTTCTGTGCCACACGAGCACCTGTCCCGTCTGCATCTTCTTCGTGATAGGATGCTTGACTTTTATGGTACTTTGCCATTGGCGACTTTGAGCCTGGCTTATGGATTATCCTTCAGGTATTCCTGCGTACAACCTGTATTTCACTGCCTGGATTGTCCCTTTGAATGGCCTCTGGATTTGTGCTTGACCAACATGGTGTCTCCGGTGCCGGATTTCGATCGACTGATGAGGCCCTTAGTGTCTCACGAGTTGGCCTGTTCTGGTGTCCGGATTATGGCCTGTGGTGCGGCGCATGGTATCCTGGGTAATTGGGACATCTCAGCGGCTGCCTACGACTTCTTGGCTATGAGCTATTTGGAGGAACATTCCGGGTGCCCTCTGATTGTGCTAGAGGCTCCGATGGTTGGAGAACACGTATGTTCCTTTTCTTTACTTAATTGGATGGCTGAGACTTTCAGTGGCCCTGCAAACGATTTTTTGTTGGAAGCAGTGGCCACATATGCTGCCTATACATTCATGGATTAACTGGACTGTCGTCCATTGCGCCTGTGCTACTGGACAGCACCCTGGCGCAACATTTATTTCTTTTATTTCTCTTTTTTCTCTTCCTGATGGTCGTTTTGAGTTTTTTTATATACTTGCATTTTTTTTTAGAATTCTATGCTGCTATTTTTTGTAGTTTCGGACTTTGGCGCAGCATTGGTTACGCCTTGTTCTGCTCTGACGAAACTGAACTCTGCGTTCTCTCTTTTCTTGCCTATTGAATAGTGCTTCGATCAAGGGGGCGTGTAGTGAGTTCTCCCTGAATACGTACATACATTGTTAAGTTAGCATAACCACGTTAAATGTTAGAAAGCCATCTTTTGGTCGTTGCACACGACACTGCGTTTACATGTTATTTCTTAATTAAACTGCTGACTCGAGACTTGCTTCACACAAGAGCAATCTGTTGTTACCATCCCAAGCTCTGCGCAGCGACCTTGGTCTGTACATGGTGTGACAAACAGTCTGGAATATTACACAATGCATGTTTTCCACTCTAGGTTGATCGACCCACTGTTTAGCCATAACACACGCGCAGCTGCAAATACCTGAAAGTTGGTGCTTTTAATATCACAGACATCATGTTTATGATTCAGACCGAAGACGAGCCTTCCTGCGAGAAGACTCCTGATGCTCCTGTGATGTGATTTCACTAAGCTGATCTTTGAGGTATGGGGTCCCCTATTCAAGCCTAAGAGACCTTCTATTAGCATAATAAAATATTAGCTTCTTAGTAAAGGGAAGGTGGTAGTATCCTCGGTATTTTCCGATTCGGTAAATACCACCTCGGTATTTTCCGATTCGGTAAATACCACCTCGGTATTTACCGATTCGGTAAATACCACCTCGGTATTTACCGAATCGGTGAATTCCGATTCGTGATTACCGAATGTTACCGAATCGGTAACTGTTACCGAATTTTTACCTACATATAACTTACCGATTCTAATTTACCGATTCGGTACGGCTCGGTATTTAAGAAACGGTAAAATTTATTTACCTACATGAGGCCCAATGTATTTTAACAGGATATGCCAGCATGAATGTTGAGAAATATGAAGCTTAAACCCCCCTCCCCCGCCAATCTTACTGTCCAAGCCACACCCCTGGGAGTACATACTGCTCTTAAGGATGTGACACACCTCTTTTCCTTATATTATTAATGTTTACTGTACATAGACCTACTACAAACTGAAAATAGCGTAAAGGCCCCCCAGGGAGGAAACTTAAACTGCTGCACAATACAGTCTATATACAAGCTGGGTGACCCCCAAACATAATCACTCAACCACCCCAGAGCTCCTCTTACCCTGTAAATGGCTGACATTATGTGCGGTTAGGACCCAGAAGAACTCACCAAACGTCCGCCTGCTGCTCAGCCTCTTCTACGTTCCCTTGCTTCCTGAGTCTCTCTTTTTCTCCATCTAACTGAAGTCATCACTTCCCTTTCAGTCATAGACCACAATCTATTACAAACTGCTCCTTGTTTTTCAAACCTGGCTCCGCTCCCCATTTCTGGTATAAAACCAATTTCCTTTCATTCAGTTGCTGCCCATTCTTCGACCCCACTCACGTTCCTCTTACCACGTTTTCGTTTTACGGTCATCTGCCTTTTGTGCACTCTACCTGGTCTCACCTTAAGCCAGTCTCCTAGACACACCCACTTCAAATCACTCTCACTTTTTTTCCTTCATTAATTGTTTGTTACCACTGTCTTTATCCAACCTGCGGTCGTTTAGTGGCGGACTCTCTGGCCCTCCTAATAAAAAATCTTGATTAATTCATGGTAGTGCCAGATGCTCATATCCACTGCAGCCCTTTCAACATTCCTTTTACAGCCATCTCCACTGTGCCCTTGATCATCCAGTTGGGCTATTCCACGACTCCATTGGCATTCGCTCAGATTGTTTTACTCCACACGCCTACAAAAAAACCCTCCCACCTCCAGTGATATCCTTGGTGCCATTATTAGTCACAATACATGTAGGTAAGCCCTCTCTGATGAATATATTCCTCAACACCTTAATGGTGTTGCCAGTGGTTGTCTCTCTCATGAATGCCATTTGGTAAGAACACCCATCACAATGAGACACACTGACAGCCCAATGAAACTTGAGCATGTCTTTGTTCATGAAGTCCCGGAGTCACTCATTTGATGAACAGTATCTCCGCCTACCGTCAACCCTTTTGTTCCCTTCCCTGTATACACTACAATCAGTTACACATTTACAAATCTATTAATTGATGCCCTTCCATCAGAACTTTTCCCTCATCTATCTTTTTGGTATAATGTGGTCCAGATGACCCTCATGGGCTAACCCAATTGGCTTGCCTTGCACTTTCTCAGGAGGCACCAACCTGTCTCGCCGTCTTACCGCTCTAACCCCTCATACTCTCATGCAATGCAAAATCTTGTATTAAGACCTCACACATGCTGCCAGACCACCTTCTCTCTTATACCTTTTTTCTTTCTTTTCTTTCTTTTACATCACTTTCTTTAACACATCACCACCCTCAATTGCTTTATTCCACTTGTCCCTTGAAAATTGCCCTGCCACACCGATCAGGAACATCACCTGCACTGGCTACCACCTCGTCTGTCTCAAATTCCCCATCGTCACACTCTCTATTCTCTGTTAGCCTGGAGAGATAATCAGCCACACTATTTTTCCATCCTGGAATATATTCCACCTCATAGTAGATTCTTCTAACCTTGGGGCTAGTCCTGCTATTCTTTTCGAACTGTTGCAACACCTGGAAGCAAAACCTTAACTGAAATGTATGAAATGTTCTCAAGGCAATTATAAAGCCCCTTATGTATACATGTACATATTCAATGGCCCATGTAGCGCCAATGACTCCCCTCAGACTGTGACAAACAGCGGCGTGAGGGTAACCATCTTCCTCTCCATGGGATTGTGATGGAACTGCCTCAATATCTACAGCACTTGCACCCACCTTATCATAAGTTGTTCCCCTTACATGAAAGGATGATACGATTTCTATCCTGTTATTTAACTCTTTAATTCTCTTGAACAACTTTGCAGTGTAATTCAGGACTTCAAAGATCTCCCTTTCCTTAACAATATGAGAATTTGCTCTTGCTCGTTGGCAAAACGTCAAACAGATATTAGAACAACCCTAGGCAGGATCTTAACTAATCCTTTTCTACATATGTGGCTGCCTCTCGTGTGCCACCCCCCCCCTCCCCACCAGGGCAATCTTCAATTTCACATCTGCAGCTGAAATCATGTATCCTAAATACTCTGCCTCTTCCTCCAGACGTTTACATGCTTTCTTTCCACAATGTAATTCCCACCTTTTCCAGTTAATTTAACACGTGTTTCAACTCTGTTACCTTTCTGGATGCTTCTTTCAAACACCAGGACTTCATTTTGAAAGAAAGTCACCTTGTCCTTCCCCCATAAAATCTCTGTCATCATGGTTTGGAGCACACTTGCAGCTAATATGAGCTCAAAAGTCAGATAGATGAATTGGAACACCCCTTTCTTGTACCAAAGGCAGCTAGCACTTTGAATTTTGAATGCAATCTGACTTGATGGAAAACACTTTTCAAGTCCAAATTAAATAAGGACATAGCCGCAATTCAACAATGCTATTCCGTTATATCATTAATAAGCGAATAGTCTAACAAAATATTTCAATTAAAGTAGCAAAGATCTACACAGAATCTTAACTTTTCAATACAGCCTTTTGGTGATCACAATGGGTGACACCCACTGAATGGCTTTTACAGACCCAATTATTCGCTCATGCACCAACTGCTTCAACGTCTCTTTGATCTGTTATTGATACTGGAACTCGTCATGCTTTGTACGTAACTAACACAGCTCCTTCCTTTAATACTATGCGGTGCACAAAGTTCTTCAACGTTCCTTACCTTGCCTTCAAATAGATCTCTTGCATTTATAAGATTTCTTTTAAATTGGTATCAACTATGATGAACTGATTTGGGCCTCTGGGACTGATGATGATATGTAAGTCATGCTGGTGTGTCCATCCTAATATAGGTAAACCTCTGTTGACTACAATACCTCCCCTTTTATTTTCCTTTCCTTGAAGTGGAAATCTGTTAAAATGTCTATTCATACATTAATGCAGCTGCCCTGATATTCCTTAGGGGTTGAAGTTCTTGGGATACACCTTGGTCGGTGGCTACAACTCCACAAACAATGGTCCAGGAATTAGTGTACAAAGTCACCAAGTCAACCATTAGAGCTGTCAACATTTGCTATCCTGTTGCTCTGCTGGCTCCTCCACACACAGTCCTCTGTCCATTATATCATTATTATTTTCCACAGATTCCACGCTGTTCTTATTTCATTCTCCGCACCTTGAGCAAAATGCCCCCTTCTTTCACACTTTCTACAGTCTTTGCCAATGGTAAAATAGTTCTTAGACTTTGGTCCACAATAACTCCAACCAAATCTTTGGCTGCCTTTTGTGGCACTCCTCGAAGCAGCATTACTCTGTGCATTATTCTCGAGGTCACCACTGGTTCCTTTTCCAGATACTACTGGTTTCTTGTTCGTCTCATTAATGTTGGCAAGAACTTCATCAGTTATTGATACTCACTGTAGGAGAGTAGGATCTGCACTTATTTTGCCCCCACTATTTTCTGATGTTAACACTGGTTTCTGGCTATAGTCGGGCTGGGTCCCTGCTAATCAGGGCCCCAGTCTCTCTGTTCTCTCTAAACAACTTGGAGTGCATATTAGATGCACTAGTGATTGGATACTGTGGTACCTTATGAGCCCCTAGTATATGGTACCTTAGGTACCAAGGGCATAGGTACTTCACAGGCCTACCAGGGAATGAAGCATGTATTATGCCACCCCTGGGAAGCAGACTAAATCTGACACCACAGGCCTGCTACTGCAGCCTGGGTGAGGTAGTGTTAGCACTCCTCACTGAGGTATAGGTTCCCTATATCTCACCTTACACACACACATATAAACCTATCAGTCACCCCTAAGGCAGGCCCTATCAATCCTGAGGGCAGGGTGCTTGGTTTACAATGTGGGGGGTACCTCTGCATGAGCAGGGCCCCTCTGCAGCTGGCAGAGTAAATTCTCTGTGGCTGTTTTTGGATGCAGTTAAACCATATACTCTTAAGTGCATTATAACCTACCGGTAAATGCTAACTTTGGAATGACTGCATCAAAACATGTCGTGTTTGCTGTCAAACAACTTGGAATCATACCCCCACACCAGTAACTGGTGTGGGAGTATGATCCCACCCTTCTAGAGGGGAAAACATGTACCTACTGTGGAAACACGGTAGAAATCTGAAAGAGCCCTGGCATCACAAAATGGATGCCACCAGCACAGACACTGGGCTGCCCTCCTGCTGCTGACTGAAACTCGCAGTGGAGGAGGCCCAACAATAGGCATCCTGTCACAGGGAGGTGTCACCACCTTCCAGACAGGATTTAGTGTTTTGGGGGATGGGTGGGTGCACTCCTGGAGTGCTTTGAAGTCCTGCACTGAGGGAGCAGTAGGATTCCTCTGTGCATATACCAGCTCAAACCGGTTCAGGGGCTACCTGCCCCTGCTCTGGCACGAAACTGGACAAAGGGAAGTGGGTGTGACCACCCACTCCCCTGACCCTCCCATAGGAGTGGTCATAGAGCTAGTCCCTCCCTTTCCTTTAGTATAAGATAGGGAAACCTTGCCATTGCAAATCAGATATCCCTGGACGACGCTCTACAAGAAGAATCCTGGCCCTTTAAAGTTCCAATACCTTTGGAAGACTGAAGAATCTATCTTGGAGTCATGGAGTGACTCCCCTGCTTGGCAGGCACCAAAAACTTTGAATCAACGGTCACAAACCTTCCCGCTCCCGCCAGAGTCCGAAGTCGCTGCAGCCCCGGAAGTGGATTTCCTGACTTCTCGACGGCCATCGTGAGTCCCCAGCAGAGCTGAGGTGAGTGGACGCCACGAGTGACGAGGAACAGCAATACCCGGGTACCGTGCACTATTTTCGAGTGCAATCCCTTCACCACGTTGTACAAACTTGTGCATTGGACCCCATATGGTCCAAGCCTCCAGCAGGATTTCTCTCGAAAGTCAGAGACCTACCTCGTCCCGAGTGACCGTGGGTTCCAGGTGAAGCGAATCCTCACGAGGCATCCTCACGATCCCTTGCCCGTTGGCTTGTGGGTCCCCTGAAGACTTTCTCATCAAACCAAAGGGCTCCCCTGATTGCTCCAGTCCTGCCTTGACTTACTCTTGCTGGGTGAGTCCCTCAGACCTTGCTGGTCTGCACCGCGGACTTTCTTCACTTTCCACGAGACTTGCTGTTGCCAAGCATTGTTGGCTCCAATCCAGTTGCCGACACCTCAGTAAGCTGGAGACATGGTGGAACACTCCGAATCCAGCTCCTGGTTGTCGTCGACGCCTCCTGGACCTCGTGGCTGAAGAGTCAAGACACCTGTGGATCACCTGAAATCACCCGACTTCCATGGGCATCCATCTTCCTTGCCCCGGGTCACTGGCAAGTGACTGTGAACACTGTCCCTTCTGCTTTCAGGTCTTCTTCATCCTGAATCCAGCCTTGGATTCCACCGGACGCTTCTCCAGTCTTCACAAGCAGCAAATCTTCTTCGGCTTCCATTGAAAATGACAACGCGACCCGACACCAAAAGACACCTATGCACCCAGCTTCCCTGGGTGAGGTAACTCGTGCACTCCAGTGCTCCTGTGGGTGTTGGCCCTCGAACTACTTACCTTGTAAGTGGCTTGCTTGTAGACTCTCTAGAAGTACCCTAAAACTTTAAAATTCCAACCGCGACTTGCTCCATTGAAATCAATAGGGAACCCGCGGCTGTGTTCTCACACTGCACGCGTCTCCCGTGGGTCCTTTACTTACCTGCCTTGGGTGGATTAGTGAGGCCCCAGCATTTCTACAGGCCCTAGGCCTTGTCCCCTTGCAAGTCGACATTCCTAAACCTCTTTTTTAGTATATGGTCTGATACGCCCCTAGGGCCCCAGCCATATTTGTGCTTAACTTATTGTGAAACGTTGATATTTGAATATGTTCCTGACTTCTAATCTCATAAAGAGATTAGTAGAGTGTATCTAAGAATAAATACATATATATTTGATATATATACCTGTGAGGTGTCCTTTCATTTGGTAATTCAAGAGATTATAAGGTAAAACAAGCTGCTTTACATTCCTCTGAGACTTAGCCTGACGGCTGCTCTCCACAGCTACCACTAGGATAGCTTTCTTACAAAGGTTGTCTTAAACCGATCTACCATAAGGGTCGAATTGGACTGGTGCAAGGTGGCCACTATAACTAGTGACCAGCATATGCCAGGCCAACTTCTCACACTCAACCAGGATCTTTTCCTGGCACCTGCCGCATTTCTTTCATGCACTGGTCAGATTCATCCACGACTCTGGCAATTTACGTGGCATCCTTCAGTGCGGGGTATCTCACCATCCACAGCATCCCCTGAATCTTTCGCTGATGGTTTGCATGATTAATTGCTCTTTTATTAAACTCATCCATTTCTGACCCAAATTGATATTTAATGGCTATCCCTCTTAATGAGACCACACATTTGTTCATTGTCTCATTAGGTCCTTGTGGTTGCATTCAAGATTTGGGAAGCGTCATGGCAATATTGACACGCTTGGCGCGCCTTGCTCTAATCATGACTTGGCTTCTTTTAACACATCAGCAGTGAGCACTCCTCCTCGGGCACCCAAAGCCTCCAGTAGGTACTTGAAAACCTGCTGCCTTCTTCACCCAGAGCACTCAGTAACAGAGCTTTTTCCTGCCTGGGGAAGACTTAATTCAATTTACATCTTCTTCGTAAGTTTTGAATATGTCTATTGATTCTTCCTATTCTATAGGGTGTCTTCCTGACAAGGTGGTAAAATTTACTGCCCGAGAAGTCTCCATAACTGAGTTTGAAAGGTATAATATTTGATGATAATTTTTCAATGTTATTGATAAAAACATGTTTTTTTTATTATAGAAGGATCAAATTCAAGGAAGAATGGATAACACTGGGTGAGAGGTACCACAAACAAGGCACAGGTGTGTTTTTTCTACTGGCCCCTCGGTGGCAGCATCCTTAATAAATGTTTAAAGTCCTCTTTCTGAACTGGACACCAGACGGTAGCAGCTTCTAAGCTTCTTGCAGACTCTGATCTGTGGCTACTTGTGCGTGCCAATGACAGTGCCCTAGTTCACTCCCCCCTTTGTATATGGATACACTGGGTGGCTGAGCAGGTCCCACTTCAGACTAGGATCTAGGCGCTGTATCTGCTGCTGTGTGTGGCTGTGTCGGGCTCCGTCTAAAATTCAGCTTGGAAGCTGCGCCTTCGCACAAGAGGAAAGTGTGCGGGGTTTCACGTCCTGCCTGACCTGGTCATCCACCGCACGAGCGAGGCAGTGCCGTACTCAAGCATGTGAGCCGCATGCGCAATGCTTTCTTGCGCAGCAGATGAACAGTTGGATTCACACATGCACACGCAGTGAATATACCAAGATTAGAAAGTGCACTTTGTGCCCAAAATTGTGATGGGAATAATTCTGATTGGTTCTTATTGCTGTCAAGCAGTGCTTAATTTGAGCTGGGGTTTTCTGGTGCTTGGCATCAGCATTTATTGCCAGCACCGGCGCTTATTGACAGTCTGCCACATGGTGTCGCTGTCTGCCTAATTTAGGTGTGTGCACAACAACAGCTGTGTATTAATTTAATTTACACTTACCTTCACTGATACCTGCCTCCCAAGCCATTCTTATAGCTTTGGGGGCCTGGAATGGGATGAATGTTCACACTTGTAGGAGTGTGATGGTTAGTTGTTGTGTTGGCACTGTCATTGGCAGCGCTGGCAGGGACACTAGATAGTGCAGGCTGTAGTGTCATCCTACGAGGGTCCTGGCACAATGTTTTTTTTCACACAAATTAAGCACTGCTGTCAAGACCCAGCCAGTACAGAATGAGGACCGCTGTAGGATCCCATACTCCTCTTACGGATACAACTGGTGCTATCTTTGTTAAATGACTTGTTTTATTCAAGCCCCCCACACTGAAGTAAGACAGAGGAGTCACTTTCAGACATGCACCACTCACAGACAGGCAGATGCACCATTCACAGACAGGCAGATGCACCACTCACAGACAGGCAGATGCACCACTCACAGACAGACAGATGCACCACTCACAGACAGGCAGATGCACCACTCACAGATAGGCAGATGCACCTCTCACAGATAGGCTGATGCACCACTCACAGACAGGCTGACAGGCTGATGCACCACTCACAGACAGGCTGATGCACCACTCACAGACAGGCTGATGCACCACTCACAGACAGGCTGATGCACCACTCACAGACAGGCTGATGCACCACTCACAGACAGGCTGATGCACCACTCACAGACAGGCAGATGCACCACTCACAGACAGGCAGATGCACCACTCACAGACAGGCTGGCCTACATACCTTGACCAGGGACTATGCTAAGTGTGACGCCTTTAGTCAGTAAAGAGTTTTTTTTATGCAGAACAGCAGTGCGCATCCTGCAATTTTAAAGACTGCAATGTTGAAAGCAAAAGTACAAGTGCTGGAAGAGAGGAAGACAATGTCCTGAGACTGCCCCACATGAGATGCACATAAACAGATCGAGTACAAAACACACATTTTCTTTATATGTCGACAAGTTGAGCAGTTTTTGGTGTCTGTTGTCCTCTCTTTTTTCAGCATTCATCACAAAAAGAGCCTCGAGCCATATTCCACTATTTTTTCTTTATTGCACTCTCCAAGGCTTGCATGGCTCATGTATACATGTTAGAGCAGACACGAAGCACTCGTGAAAGATGGGACACTCGCCAAAGCTGGTTGCAGGCTGGGAATGCACCGCTCAGCTGCTCATCTTTTAACAAGACCCCCGTGCACACCTGGTGCGAGGTGCATTCGGGACCCTCTGCTCCCGAAGGATGAAACTTGCATATCTCTATTGCTTAAGGAATAATATTCCACACAACGAAAGCAGTCCCTGTGACCTATGACCGCTCCAAAGGTATCTGGCCGATGAGTGACCCAAGCATTCTTCCTGAAGCCAGGTCTAACTCAAAGCAAAAACGGAAGCGGAGGACGAAAAAGGATGCAACAGAAGGAGAACATTCGCGGTAAAAACAGGGAGACGCTGCCAATACATTTATTTTTTGCCGCTTTGCCTCCTTCACGATTTCAGTGATTTTTTTTTTAAAAAACAGCTTCCCAAAAAATCAGCAAAATGTAGGTATCGCAGGAGGAAAAAAAGCCCTTCAAATCTTTTCTTAAAGGACATTTTGCAAACACCTTTGCTGGTGGAATGGTCATTTTGCACAGCGCTGGCATAAATACAGTAACAGTTACAAGAATAGGAAGGAAGGGTGAATGCCAGCAGCACACATGAATTTGAATAAAGAGTGAAAAGCAATGACTTATCTGCAGATATCAACATAAAGTGAGGAAAGACATTGAGGCAAGAAAGATCTTAGTTGCGAAAAACAAATTTCAACAAGAAAGAAGCGTGTTTCAGACCTAAACTTGCAAATGTTATGTCAATAAACCGACAGGACTTGATGACAGCTGGGATTTGTTCTGTAAAGTTCAATGGAGAGTGAAAGATGGCGTTCTGGCTCTGAGCTGTGAAGGGAAAGGAAGAACAGCCGGGGGCACAGACATAGAAGATGGACAAACCGATCTGATGCAGCAGGAAAGGAATGACCATAGGTTTAAGAGGGGTTAGGACGTAAAATATTGTTCACCATCTTCCACGGCAGACACAATAAAATGCAGATGTGCACGAAAGAAGCAGAAAAATGCATAAATAATACATAAAGGTATTTGTAAAGCGCATGTAAACCCAGAAGGGTATCTTGGCACTGAATAACAGATGATTATTGTTACCCAACTCAATGGTTCCTATTTTATCAACCACAGAAGGATGAAATGCTGAATGAAAGTTCTGCAGCTCTGTCTTGGATAAGGCCCTTTTCTCCTGCCTGCAGGCAAAGGATGCAGTCCCTACACCACAGTCATTCAGAACCAGGTACAGAGGAGTTATCGGTAGACTTCCCTGTGTGAGGTTGTGTGCTTCGGATATCAGTATTGTTATATTATGTAAAAGTGTCTCATATATTAATATGTCATTCTGACGCAATCCCAAAAAGAAGGAGCAGTCTGTTCATGCAACGCACCTGTACCAGGTCAAAGGGTGAGAAACAGTGCACAGCGATGCTACGAAAACCCTGGTTTTGCTCCGTTGACGTCAAAAGGATGTGCGTGTTTAGCCCGCGTACAGGACAAATCCTGTCTGTCATCGAGAAGAGCAAGCGAGTGCTGCTGGAAATATAGAAGGATTCACACAACAGATACAAAAACAGTTTGCAAAGGATGAGCCAATGCAAACATTGATTTAGGGAAAGGCAAGCGTAAACTCCATTCACAAAGGCTTCAGAAGAAGCCGTGACTCCACAGATTCCTGGTTTAGCCGCTGGCGACCAATGGGCAGCTGCAGAGGTTGGGTTATGGAAGCCGAAGTGCCAGTGTTATGGCTCCTGCAGTGGCTGGAATGCAGCAGCTGTGGTTTATTCTAGCAGCTGCAGTGGACGAGATATCACAGCTACGTTGGCTGAATTATGATATCTACAGCGCTGTGATAGCAGTGACTGGGCTGTTGCAGCTACAGAGCATGGGGTATGGCAGCGGCACTGCTAGGATAGCAGTGACTGGGCTGTTGCAGCTACAGAGCATGGGGTATGGCAGCGGCAGTGCTGTGATAGCAGTGACTGGGCTGTTGTAGCTACAGAGCATGGGGTATGAAAGCTGCAGTGCTGTGATAGCAGTGACTGGGATGTTGCAGCTACAGAGCATGGGGTATGACAGCTGCAGTGCTAGGATAGCAGTGACTGGGCTGTTGCAGCTACAGAGCATGGGGTATGGCAGCGGCACTGCTAGGATAGCAGTGACTGGGCTGTTGCAGCTACAGAGCATGGGGTATGGCAGCGGCAGTGCTGTGATAGCAGTGACTGGGCTGTTGTAGCTACAGAGCATGGGGTATGAAAGCTGCAGTGCTGTGATAGCAGTGACTGGGATGTTGCAGCTACAGAGCATGGGGTATGACAGCTGCAGTGCTAGGATAGCAGTGACTGGGCTGTTGCAGCTACAGAGCATGGGGTATGAAAGCTGCAGTGCTGTGATAGCAGTGACTGCGCTGTTGTAGCTACAGAGCATGGGGTATGGCAGCGGCAGTGCTAGGATAGCAGTGACTGGGCTGTTGTAGCTACAGAGCATGGGGTATGAAAGCTGCAGTGCTGTGATAGCAGTGACAGGGCTGTTGTAGCTACAGGACATGGGGTATGGCAGCGGCAGTGCTAGGATAGCAGTGACTGGGCTGTTGCAGCTACAGAGCATGGGGTATGAAAGCTGCAGTGCTGTGATAGCAGTGACTGGGCTGTTGCAGCTACAGAGCATGGGGTATGGCAGCGGCAGTGCTAGGATAGCAGTGACTGGGCTGTTGTAGCTACAGAGCATGGGGTATGAAAGCTGCAGTGCTAGGATAGCAGTGACTGGGCTGTTGCAGCTACAGAGCATGGGGTATGGCAGCGGCAGTGCTAGGATAGCAGTGACTGGGCTGTTGCAGCTACAGAGCATGGGGTATAGGAGCTGCAGTGCTAGGACAGCAGTGACTGCACTGTTGTAGATACAGATCATGGGGTATGACAGCTGCAGCACTGTGATAGCAGTGACTGGGCTGTTGCAGCTACAGAGCATGGGGTATGGCAGCGGCAGTGCTAGGATAGCAGTGACTGTTGTAGCTACAGAGCATGGGGTATGACAGCTGCAGTGCTAGGATAGCAGTGACAGGGCTGTTGCAGCTACAGAGCATGGGGTATGGCAGCGGCAGTGCTAGGATAGCAGTGACTGCACTGTTGTAGATACAGATCATGGGGTATGGCAGCGGCAGTGCTAGGATAGCAGTGACAGGGCTGTTGCAGCTACAGAGCATGGGGTATGACAGCTGCAGTGCTAGAACAACAGTGACTGCGCTGTTGTAGCTACAGAGCATGGGGTATGGCAGCGGCAGTGCTAGGATAGCAGTGACTGTTGTAGCTACAGAGCATGGGGTATGACAGCTGCAGTGCTAGGATAGCAGTGACAGGGCTGTTGCAGCTACAGAGCATGGGGTATGGCAGCGGCAGTGCTAGGATAGCAGTGACTGCACTGTTGTAGATACAGATCATGGGGTATGACAGCTGCAGTGCTAGAACAGCAGTGACTGGGCTGTTGCAGCTACAGAGCATGGGGTATGAAAGCTGCAGTGCTAGGATAGCAGTGTCTGGGCTGTTGCAGCTACAGAGCATGGGGTGCGGCAGTGCTGTGATAGCAGTGACTGGGCTGTTGCAGCTACAGAGCATGGGGTATGGCAGCGGCAGTGCTGTGATAGCAGTGACAGGGCTGTTGCAGCTACAGAGCATGGGGTATGGCAGCTGCAGTGCTGTGATAGCAGTGACTGGGCTGTTGCAGCTACAGAGCATGGGGTATGAAAGCTGCAGTGCTGTGGTAGCAGTGACTGGGCTGTTGCAGCTACAGAGCATGGGGTATGGCAGCGGCAGTGCTAGGATAGCAGTGACTGGGCTGTTGTAGCTACAGAGCATGGGGTATGAAAGCTGCAGTGCTAGGATAGCAGTGACTGGGCTGTTGTAGCTACAGAGCATGGGGTATGGCAGCGGCAGTGCTAGGATAGCAGTGACTGTTGCAGCTACAGAGCATGGGGTATGGCAGCGGCAGTGCTGTGATAGCAGTGACTGTTGCAGCTACAGAGCATGGGGTATGGCAGCTGCAGTGCTAGGATAGCAGTGACTGGGCTGTTGCAGCTACAGAGCATGGGGTATGAAAGCTGCAGTGCTGTGATAGCAGTGACTGGGCTGTTGCAGCTACAGAGCATGGGGTATAGGAGCTGCAGTGCTAGAACAGCAGTGACTGGGCTGTTGCAGCTACAGAGCATGGGGTATGAAAGCTGCAGTGCTGTGATAGCAGTGACTGGGCTGTTGCAGCTACAGAGCATGGGGTATAGGAGCTGCAGTGCTAGAACAGCAGTGACTGGGCTGTTGCAGCTACAGAGCATGGGGTATAGGAGCTGCAGTGCTAGAACAGCAGTGACTGGGCTGTTGCAGCTACAGAGCATGGGTATGACAGCTGCAGTGCTAGGATAGCAGTGACGGGGCTGTTGCAGCTACAGAGCATGGGGTATGACAACTGCAGGTCCTGGAGTTGCTGCTGCAGTGATGCAGGATGGCAGTTGAACTGACTGCTAAATCAGATTCCTGGACTGTGGTAGGGCAGCTCTAATAGCTGGGATAAGGCATCTTCACTGACCAGGGTATGGCAGCAGCAGGGCCTGTGTTATGGCAGTTGTGCCAGCTGGGTTGCAGCAGCTACGTGGCAGTATCTGTAGGATGGTAGCACTGTCTGTGTTATGGCAGCGGTGCAGACTGGGTTGCAGCAGCTAAGTGGCAGTATCTGCCTGGCAGGAGCAGCACCTGGGTTACGGCAGTTGTGACTGCTGGGCTGAGTCAGCAAAAAGGCATGACCTGCATGGCAAAAGCAGTGCCTGGGTTACGGCACCAGTGCTGGCTGGGCTGAGGCAGCTAAGTGGCAGTGCCTGCACAGCTGTAGCAGCACCAGCGTTATTGCTGCTGTGCTGACTAGGCTGACGCAGCTAAGTGGCAGTGCCCTCACGGCAGTAGCAGCACCTGGGTTATAACTGCTGTACCGGCTGGGCTGACACAGCTTAGTGGCAGTACCTGCTTGGCATTAGCAGTGCCTGGGTTACAGCAGCTGTGCAGGCTGGCTGACGCAGCTAAGTGGCAGGACTTGCATGGCAGTAGCAGCACCTGGGTTATGGAAACCTTGCCCACTGGGTCGTGGCAGCTAAGTGGCTGTGTCTGCATGGCAGTAGCAATGCCAGGGTTATGGCTGCTGTGCAAGCTGGGATGCGGCATCTAAGTGGCAGGACCTGCACAGCAGAAGCAGAGCATGGTTTATGGGAGCTGTTCTGGTTAAGGTGCAGCAGCTAAGTGGCTGTACCTGCATGGCAGTAGCAGCACCTGGGTTGCGGCAGCTGTGCCGGCTGGGCTGCGGCAGGTAAGTGGCAGTACCTGCACGGTAGTACAAGCGCCTGGCTTACGGCAGCTGTGCCAGCTGGTCTGGCGCAGCTAAGTGGCAATACCTGTATGGCAGTAGAAGTGTCTGGGTTACGGCAGCTGTGCTGGCTGGGCTGCAGCAGCTAAGTGGCAGAACCTGCACGTCGGTAGTAGAGCCAGGGTTATGGTAGCTGTGCTGGCTGAGCTGCAGCAGTGAAGTGGCAGTACCTTTATGGCAGCAGCAGTGCCTGTGTTACTGCAGCTATGCTGGCTGGGCAGCAGCAGCTAAGTGGCAGTACCTGCACTGCTGTAGTAGTGCCTGGGTTACCTCAGCTGTGTTGACTGGGCTGCGGCAGCTAAGTGGCAGTACCTGCACGGCTGTAGCAGCGCCTGGGTATGGCTGCTGTGCCTACTGGGCTGATGCAGCTATCTGGCAGTACCTGCATGGCAGTAGCATTGCCTGGGTTACAGCAGCTGTGCCGGCTGGGCTGATGATCTAAGTGGCAGTGCCTGCACGGCTGTAGATGGGTTATGGTGTCTGTGCCGGTTGGATTGCAGCAACTAAGTGACAGTATCTGAATGACAGTAGCAGCACTTGTGTTATGACAGCTGTGCCTGCTGTGTCTCGGAAGCTAAGTGGCAGTATCTGCATGACAGTAGCAGTGGTTGGGTTATGGCTGTGGTGCCGGCTCGGTCATGGAAACTAAGCGCCAGTGTTTGTATGATGGTGGCAGTGGTTGCGTTATGGAAGTCTCCGTAGGTTGGTAATGGAATTGCAGAGGTAGTTGAAGGCCTCAATCCCTTCCGGTGCACCGCCTGCAATAGTGACTGCAGTTGTGCTGGTCGTGTTAGTCTTCGGGATTTTGTTTTTTCCTCTGTGGCTGTTGAGGCCAAGGTGTGCTGGGCCAAATGTGTTGGTCTTCTCTTGAATCTGCAGATGCGAGTGGGAGAGTAAGGGCAAGTCGTCTGCAAAGTCCAGGTTTTTGAGCTGCATCCAAAGTGTCCACTGGATCCCATATCTTCTCCTTGCTGTGGATGACTTATTTATCCAGTCTATGGCAGCAGGAAGAGGAAAGGTGAGAGCAAACAACCCCGGCGGACTCCAGTCTTCACTTGGAATCCTTCCGTGAGTTGTCCTCCGTGGACTAACTTGCAGGTCATTTCCTCGTAAAAGAGCCTGATGATTGTTTCGAGTTTATCTCTTACAGTGTAGTAGTAGAGAAGGTTCCAGCGTGTCCCTGTCCATGCTGTTAAATGCCTTCTCATAGTCAATGAAGTAGACAGAGGGGGGGGGGGGGAATTCCATTCCATCAGCTGCTCAATTATGATGTGCAGTGTAACAATCTGGTCTTCTACCTTTGCAGAAGACAACTTCCTGGTCTCACAACTGAGCGCTGACTTGTTCCGTCCTTCTGTTCAGGATGACTCTGTTGAACACTTTAACTGGGGTTGATAGAAAAGTTATCCCTCTGTAGTTTGCGCAGTTACTCGGGTCACCTTTTTTGGAGATCTTGATGAGATAGCCATCCTCCTATTCTGATGGCACCTTTTCCTCTTCCCAGATCCTCCAAAACATGGGGTAGAGCAGGTCTACTGATGTACTGATGCCGCTGCAGAAATGTAGTCTGGTCCTGCTGCCTTCCCGTTTCTCAGATGTTTGATGGCTTGCTGTGTGTCTTCCTTTGTTGGTCTGATGCCATCAGTTGGCAAGTCCTTGTCAGTTGGGTGGAGACTGCGGCATTGGCTGATTCAGCAGTTCTTTAAATTGCCCCACCCATCTTCGTTGTTGGCCTTCATTGCCCATGATTGTCTTCCCAGCTTTGCCTTTAACAGGTCATCCTGGCTTGCTGTATCCACCGGACAGTTTCCTCGTTATGTCGTAGCGTTGCTTCAAGTTCCCATGGCGTGCAGCTTTGTGGGCCTCTGTGGCAAGACCATCAATGAATCTTGGCTTGTCTGCCCTAAAGCTTCTCTTTGCTTCCTTGTTGGTTTTGGTGTATTCGCCTCGAGCTTTTGCTTTTTCTGCTCTTGTTCAGCTTGTGTTGACTGCAGTTTTCTTTTCTTGTCTCTCTTGGATTTTGTGGAGAGTCTTGGTGGAGATTCATTCTCTATGCTGCTGTTTCTTGGGACCCAGTACTTCCTGCAGGTTGATGTCACTGTTTGTGTGATCTTCTCCCACTGAATTTCTATTGGATTTATTTAGTTCTTTAGTTTTTGCAGGACCTAAAACTTGTTGCTGAGGGTAAATGAGTATTCATTCAATTTCTGTGCCTCTTTGAGGAGGGTGGTGTTATATTGCTGGCGTTGGTTTGTCGGCTCCATCCATGCTTTCTTCATCCTTAACTTTAATCTGGCCACAATAAGGTCTGATGCCCTATCCGCTCCTATCATCACTTTGACATCATGCAGAGACCTTCAGAACTTCTCTGCAATGCAGACATGGTCAATCTGATTTTCTGTTGAACGGTCTAGTGGCACCCACATTGCCGTGTGTATCCTTATGTGTGGGAATACACTACCGACTAGCACCAGACTATTCAGGGCACAGAGTTCTGCGAGCCTTTCACCATTCTCATTCATGTCGCCAAGGCCATGGTTGCCCGTGACTTCTTAGTACCCAGTGTTGTCACTTCCAATCTTGGCACTGACGTCCCCCATCAGTATGGTGATGTCTCTCTCAAGGCATTTCTCTAGGATGGACTGGAGTCTGTTGTAAAAATGTTCTTTTTCCTCTTCTTTGCTGTCATTTGCATGTGCATAGCACTGGATAACATCCATGCTGATCCTCTTAATCTAAGTGTGGAAGGTCGCTGTGATGTTTCTGGGACCATGGGCTTCCCATCCAATCGGAGCTCTGTTGACTTCTGGCATTAGTATCAGTGCTACTCACTGAGTATGTGGGGCATTCTCTTCCTCATGTCCAGAATACAGCAGCATTCCTCCTGGCTCCAGTCTTTTCTGTCCGGACAGTGTTCATCTAGTCTCGCTGATGCCAAGCAGGGCAAGATTGTATTTTTTCATCTGTGCCTACACTCTGGCTGTCTAGCCTGTCTCGTACATGCTCCTCACTTTCCATGTCCTGATGGTGATGGTCTTGATCGAAAGCAGGTGAATCTGCTTTGTGGCTTCCAGGGATCTCTGGCTTTCACCACAAGGCGTCATAGCTCTCTGTGAAGGAGATTCCTGTCTCCCCAAGTCCGAGATGTCTTTGGGTCAGCGTTTCTGTAGCTAGGAGTTTTTTACATGGTGGGGTAGCGAGCTCCATGCATAACCCTCCTCCTTTTACAGCTGGGCTTGGTACCGACCTTGGGGGAGGGGGGGGGGAGGGGGCTAAATGAAGTTCACTGGATCACTGCAAACTGCAATGAATGTCTTCTGGTCTCCATTCACAGTGAACTTGACCATCCCATTGACGTAGGGTCAGACACTCTGAGAGCACAATGTGTACATATAATAGCCCTGTACATTTTCAGAGTTGTAAACGCACTGCACAACAATTTAATCAATTGTACTCAAGAACCAAAATACAACAGATTGTAGATTAAGTGATTGGTGAAGCTCTGGGTCATTAGGGAAGCCCACTGGTGTCAATCTAGTGCTGGTCTGTCGAGGTCTTCCACTTAGATCACTTGAAGCTCAGACCCCCAACAACTCACATGCATGACTTTGCCTCCCCTCCTACTGTAAGGCCGAGCAGATTTGCTCAGTCATTGTTTGGCCTCTAGAGAAAAAGTTTATTTTTCACTATTCTCAGTCATAGAATGTGCACTAGCTCTAATGACAACCAAAAGCATGTGTGCAAACTGATGTTTATGTGTATAAAATACATGTGCAAAAGGGGTGGAAACGTGATCTGGCTCCTGCTGCGATCTGAAGGTGAAAAGCTTGCAGGCTTCCATCCTTGTGAGGTTAATAGATGGAAAGCCATGGAATCTGGGTACAACCACACCAGTTAGTTACCCTGAGTGGCAATTACAGAAGAGTCTCATAAAAATAGACGGTATTAGTATTTCTAAAAATGACCGAGGCATTCTGGGTGTTTTTTTCCAGGTGCCCAATGTGGCTGAAATAACCTGTGCTGTGTTCATCACAAAATGAGACAAACAGCGCCACCGTGTGGCTGGCTGTCATATGTCCGCTGTTGACAATCAAGTGCTGGTGCCGAGCACTGGAAACCACCAGCTCAAATTAAGCACTGATTGTAAACACCAATCGAATGCCTTTAGGGTTTGTTCTTCAGTGTCAGTCATGGAGTGTCAGCTTTCCTCCTGAACCAATCAGTGGTGCTGTTGCTTTTTGTGTAAGCATCACCTCTCCCACCTGACAGGAAGAACAAAAGAGAACACCAGCCAAATGCATAGTTTGTACTTGAAAGATCCTCTGCCATGGGGCACCCCAGCCACAATTCTCCTACGGTGATCCCCGAAGTCCCTGCTGCTCGTCCACATCCCAGGGAGATGTGCAGCCGCCTGCTTGGAGCGTGCAGCTGGGGCCCTGTCCAGGATTGCCTGTTCCACTCTCTCAGACATTGCAAAGTTCATTAGGAACATAAGAGCTGATGCTTTCTTTGGAAATGTGTCAGAAAATGAGCACACACACAAAGAGAGCCAGCTATTTAATTATTTAAAATAAAATAGCTCGCCGCGAGCCTCGACGCAGCCCTGGCGCACGCTTCCCTGCACTCCACCGAGTCGTTCATGGTTGAAGTGGGATGAACGTCAGGTGCCTGCCCCAGGACATTATCTTATGGCACAAACAGAAAGAGTTAGTATTGAGGTCTTCTAGAAGCTGGAGGCAGGCTGTGGCAGTAGTTCACAGCAGATGTGCACGAAAAGGCACCTTAAAAACAGAGAGGCAGATTTAGCAGCACTTTGTGCCACTGCAAAGCCACGCAACCAGACGTTAAGCAGCGCAAAGTGTTGACAAAGTATTGGCTTTCCAGTGCAAAACTTTAGTTGAGCCAGAAGATAGATGGTAAAGTAACAGAAATAGCACATTGCTGTACTTTGCACTACTTTGCTGCATAAAGGGGGTGGCCCCAGGGGGAACTAGATAGGGCTTTGTGCCTAAAAATAAAGTCTCCTTGACGGTGGCCTCAACACAGAGATTTATTTTTCTTTGCCTACATTTCTACACATTGCATCGTGCTGCACTGTGCAGCACACATAGAATGTGGGGAAAGTTGTAAAGTGTGCCTAATCGTAGCGGGCCAGCTTTAGCTACAGTTTGCACTGACGCTAAGTCACCAAGCATGACATAAATTGAGGAAAATGTTGATTTTGGGATTCACTTTTCAGTGTAAAATTTGTTTTGCACTGGAAAGCTGCTGAAACATAATGTTTCTTTGCATCAAGAGGGCGTCCCATGGGTGGTACAAACATTTCTAGATGGGGCTTTGCTCCACAAAAAACATGAAGGCAGTTAGTAAAACCTTGAGTTCGTAAAATGAGTTGGTAAAATAGTTGGCTAGTTGGACACCACCGGAGAAGAGAAGTGGTGAAATGCTGGGTTTGTAAAGCACCACCATAGGGGGGAGTTGGTAAAATGTTGGGCTTGTATGGCACCATCAGAAGAGAGATTTGTTGAAATGATGGGTTTGTATGGCACCATTGGTAGAGAGAGTTGGTGAAATGCTGAGTTAGTACGGCACCGTCATTCGAGTTGCTGAAATGCTGGGTTTGTACTGCATCACTGGTAGAGAGAGTTTTTGAAATTGTGTGTTTGTACAGCACCACTGGTAGAGAGAGATGGTGAAATGCTGTTTGTACGGCACCACTGGTAGAGAAAGATGGTGAAATGATGTGCTTGTTTGGCACCACTGGTAGAGAAAGTTAGTGAAATGCTGGGTTTGTATGCCACCATTGGTAGAGAGAGATGGTGAAATGCTGGTTTTGAACGGTACAAGTGGAGGGACTTGGTAAAAGGCTGGGTTTCAAGACTACCCCACAATGAAACAGCACATTTACAATTGTAAAACTCAGCCTTCCCTCGAATTACTCACTGACTGTGTCTCTGGCCCCATACAGCGCCCCGCTGCCTTTCAGTTAGGTTTGTCCTATACAAATATCACAGACATACATGCATGCACACGTACAGAGGAAAAGTACAGATACTCACAAGCATGTGACAAGCTATACATGTTCACATGCAAATTCACATAGAAAATATGTGCAAACAGATTCTTACAGAGGCATGCAAACAGATACACACATGTACACCCACACACATGAGCAAATAGTACACATACGTATGAAGGCATTTTCACACATATCCTCACATACGTTAACAAATACAAACATTCAGGTACAGATAGATTAGTACCCATACACAAAAGAAATGACCCGAGATTACCAGAAACATGTACAGATAAACAGATGTTCACATACAATAAATCCTATATATTACAAAACCATATAAAGACAAGTACAGACAGATGCATGTACATAGGCATGTGCCCAAAGATTCTTGCAGACATGTGTAGATATCCACACAGCTAGTCACATATAAATGCACAAACAAGGCACATACACACAGATTTCCACAGATATAAGTGCACACAGAATCAAAAACAGAGCAATACACACATGCATTGGCATATTTACAGATGCCCTCACTAACACATGAGCACTAAAGTACACATGAGAACTGATGCACACATGCCAGCGTCCGCATACATACATGCACACAGCCACCGAACCACAGAAACATACACCAGTGGTTGCTGAATAGTGGCACAGAGGCCTCCTCTGCAGAAGGAGGAAGGTTCTCTCCACCACAGAGCACCAGGTACAACTACAAGATGTAACCATTCCTAATGTAAGTGGATTTCTTGAAACACTTCCCTCCAGAGCAGGGCTGTCAGCATTAGGTAAGTGTCACATTCCGCAAAAAGCTCTAGCAAGGACAAGAGCGGTGTGGCTGGCCCGCCGGCTAAACAAAAAACAGGGGCAATGAACTACACACAGACCCATGATGCCTTGTAGAGAGTGCTTAATTTGTAAAAGAATGAGTGCCCGTGCCCAAAGTTTTGCTCGGAAGCCTGCATCCTGTACAATTAAACATCCATGCACCAAATACCAAGGCTGTGCAGTCTTGAATCGACCTCAGGTCTCTTTAATCCACCACCGGACACTCCTTGCCTATTTATCTCACTCTTGTTTGTGGGTTCCTGTTGTCTCTTTTGATGCTTCTTTTTCCATCTTCCTCTTCCTCTCTTTCTAATTTGTTTGTGTTTCCCTCTCTTGCATTCAGTAAATTTCTGCTGCACAAAATTATGCGCCAGTCCCCAAAATCAGTGTTGGTGGCCCCCATCGGCAACCACCGGCTCATATTAAGCACTGCTGGTAGAGACTGAGCCCACGCTTCCTGAGCCAGGATACATTGTATTGTAATAGTTAAAAAAGCACTAATAACCCCTATATGGGGCACTGTAGCACTTGCCTGCATGTATAGCGTGCTTCCCCGTGTAGTGTGTGTGGTTGGTAGGGTGCTGTCGTTGTTTTGATACTATATGAGAAGTGTTTCCATGTTCTGCGCGATGGACATTAAGGTCATCACATCCCGCACAAGGTGAGACAAAGCGCTTGGTGGTGTGCTGGATGAAGAAGTGTGAGAGGTAGGGGCACTGTGTATTGTTTTCAGTATGGGGGCAGCTCTGCAGGTCACTCTATGGAATACATTGTGTGCTCCGGCTTCTATGTTGGTTACAGCACAGGGTCGTCCATTCTGAGATTTTAATAGTTCTGAACAGGTGCAGATGAGAGGGGGAGATGGTCAAAGATCTGCCGCAATGGGCTGCGTTATACTCATCACTTATATGATTGTCATTACAAGATGTCAAGAAGCGGTCACAGTACATAGTGAGTCAGGACCATGGGCCTGATTTAGATCTTGGCGGACAGTTACTCCGTCACAACGATGAAGGCGATCCATCCACCGAAATATGAATCGCATAGGATATAATGGGATTTAAATTTCGGTGGATGAGATAAGGGTAACCAGTCCACCAAGATCTAAATCAGGCCCTATGTCATGAGCGCTGTCTCGAGCGCGCTATTGCCAGTGACACTGAGGCCATTATTCAGTTCGGTCTGCGGCGCTTGAATACGGAAGCACTGCCGCGAACTACATTTCTTAGGGAGCATAGCGACCTTGCGTATGGCGCCGCGCGGAACCACCCATATAGGAAGTGGTGGCACCCGCGAGAGCGTCGGAAATTCTTTGTCCTACTGTCGGGAGTGTCCAGGCGCTGTAGCGGTAGGGTAAGGGTGATGTGCACCACCAAGCTCTTCGTACAGGTTTTGGGCCCCGCATTCTGGATTTTGTTTGTGCATTGCTCTGTTGGAGAGCCTCTCCCGGCTCATGCAGAGTGTGGGCTTGTCAGTGGTTTAACTGACGTAAATCGGCTTTCGCAGCAGGCAGGTTACCTGCATTTTGCCTCTTAGCAGCAGCTTCCATACGGTCACGCTGGGATTCCTGGATTTTACACGCTTGATCGTAGACTCTCTCTTTGGTGTTTTGTGTATCTTTGGTTTGATCCAAGCACTACAGATTACGTATGCTTTCTTATGTTTATCTACAACTGGAAATGTTGGTGACGTAACCTTCTCTTGGCTGAATCTCAGAACTGATTTATAACCTTACTCCTTGACATGAATAT
Organism: Triturus cristatus; assembly: GCF_964204655.1. NCBI lineage: Eukaryota > Metazoa > Chordata > Amphibia > Caudata > Salamandridae > Triturus > Triturus cristatus. The sequence goes on along the minus strand of NC_140588.1, from coordinate 1,059,071,901 downwards.
CTGTGTGTGTGTGTGTGTGTGTGTGTAGAAATAAGCCTTCATATTCTACGTGTCGTTTCTGGCTCTATTTAACAGGGGTACACGGAGTGGTATGGGACTACGCTCCATCCCTCGTTAGTGTAGTGGAGTCTTATAGAGGGTAGGTTCAGGAGATACACATATATGTTTTTATGGTACAAGAGTATAGGTCATTGCTTTTGTGTACCTGCGTCATGTGTACAATGATTGGTTTTCTCTGTTTCCCTCACTACAGACTTAACGGAGCATCTGGTACTAATACCGCTCAACGCATACTAGTAGGAAGTTCTCAAATCAAAAGTGTCCTTTTTATTTGTTACAGGTATATGGTCTGTGTATTTGTTTGGTGTGCTCTATACTGGTTATGTTAGTTGGAGAGTACCATACGGTATTTACTATTGTTGTTGTCATTACAGGTCTCTCTCCCAGCTGGTTCCCATCCTTTCCTCGCTTAATCCTCCCTTTGAACTTGGCCATTACGGCTATCAAGGCTAGGGTATATCAAGAGGTGGACCCTTCTGAGCATCAAACAAATCCTGAGGACAATCAGAGCTGATACCCTATGTCACAGTCCTCCGACGACCACTGTTGCATAGCAGTCAGATCTTGTCTGTCGTTCCACGTCTGTCCAGTTGGAGATAAGTGGTCAGTTGCAGTGGACGCATAAGCACATTGGATGATAGGCTCGACCTGAAGTAGTGTCGTCTCATTTAAGGTTAGGAGGGCCATGTGCTATAAGCAAATTATTGTTATGTAGTGAGAGGTAAGGCAATGAGTGCTAAAGGAATCCGGAGGGTGTTCCTTCTCGTATAATGCGGCCAGGCTGTGGAATACCCTCCCCCTGCCTCTACGTTCTGTAAATCAGCTACTTCTCTTCCGGAAAATGCTCAAAGCTTGGCTATTCGAGAATATCTCCCTTTAATAGAGGAAGATCATTAAACCCTTCTGTGCCGCACTATCAGCGTTGGGATGCCTTCGGGTAGCTACGCACTCTAAAAGTGCTCCCTAAGATAAGGTAGATTAATGTCATACTTGGGATGTGCATGAAGTATACAACAGCTCTGCAAGTGGAGCACTCACTGCTGACCTCTCAGTGACCTAAACTCCCCCAAGCCAGCTCAGACTTTCACCCAGCAAGGGATAATACACTGAGCATCACCACTCCCTGGGGTCCACAACATCTTGCCGCTGACAAGGACATCTGGTGCACAGGGACTTCAGGGGAGCGCCCATCGGAAGGTAGGAGGGAAGGACCAGTTAAAGGCACCCCCGATGCAGCACAGAGCAGGCATGCGGCACAGGCCCTATGTCAAGCATTGGCAAAGCCAGTAGGTCTGCCTAGCACTTTCACTTTTAACTCAGAACCATTGGTTTATCCAAAGCCACAGCTGCCACTGCATGTCATCAGCAGTCTAGCAGCAGGCTTACAAGAGCTGCTGGGTGCACTGAATTTTTATTTCAGTAGTGGCCCGGCAGCAGCAGGGAAGCTGGGCATGCTGAATGTGGTTGCTAGGGACACCAAAGTGTCACTCCTCAAATGGAAGCCAAAGCTGTCATTAGACCAGTGATCCCTCGGCTTCCCCAGCAACCACATCATGCCACTAATCAGCAGGAGCATGGATGGACGTTCCTAGGAGCATCAAATTCAGGTGACGCGTGGTGAGGGTGGAGGCTTTGTGAAGGGAGGTCGGGAAGCAGCGGTGGCGCATCATGAGGACAGGGAGGTGGTACTGGCTCATCAAGCTCTATGACAAGTGCTTTAAATGAGCAGGTACTGTCAGGTACTGAGTACCGGCACTTCTTTATTAGAATTTCGAGAATGCCTGCACCCCTCAGCAGGGATCAGTACTTTAAATTAGCGGGGGCAGAATTTGCAGAGCTTGATTCCGCTGAATCATGCGGAATTACATTAAAGTTCCGCCAGATTCTGCGGAATTCTCCGACAGGCAGAGTGGGCCTCTGATGCTATTTTCTTAGCAGAAAATGCACCCTTGCATTCAAAAATGGGTGTGAGGTTGCATTTTGCCTCATAATTTAGCACTGGCAAATACCACTCTGCACGCTGGCATACTCTGCAGTGAGTAAAAGTTGTAATGACTGAGGAGTATGTATGGGCGCTGAGGGATACGCAGTGTTGTCTGAAGTTCTGGTGCCTCTATATACTCTGCAGGGATTCAAAGTTGTAATCACTGCAGAGTATGTAGGGGCGGGCGCCGAGAGATATGAAGTGGTTTCCCAAGTTAATAAAACACAGCATCATTTTAATTCTGTCCGTGGAGAGGCAGAATTTTAATGTATCAGTAATTCCGTGTTACAAGAGTAACGTGGAATTGGCAAAATGTCTCTGATTCTGCCGGCGGAATTCCAGCCACGGCTCCTTCGCTATGGCGGAGGAGCATCACTCCCCCTCCCCCACCAGCTGCCTCAAAACGGCAGGAAAGAATAAATAAAACAATAATAAACAGGTTTTATTATTTCCTTTCCTGTGGAGTCTTTAGGGGTGGGGCCTTGGGGGGGGGGAGGGGGCGACAGACGTAGGAGGAGTGGTAGTCCACTGTTATCAGTGCGCATGATGGTTTGGCCGGCTGCCTCAGGTCGGCCAAACCGTCATGTGCACGGAAGCTCTCTCCAACCCAGCTTTGTTGCTGGGCTGGAGACAGAAGGTACAGGCAGCCAGTCTCCCTAGGAGCGCAAATCCTGGGCGCGCATGCCAATCCGGACGCTACTCTCATTCTATGAGAGCAGCGTCAGGATTGGCCGCAGTGGAGTCTGGGAGCCTGTGCTTGCGATCAGAGGAGCGGAAGAGCGTGACGCAGTCGGTTGAAGGTAAGTTTTTTTTTTTTTATTTGTCCCCCACCTGCTCTGCCACTCTTCCACAGCACCAGCCACTACTGCCTAGGCCTACTTTTAATGAGAGAGTACCAGTAATTCTCAGAAGCAAGCAGATACTCTGGTATAGGGTACCTGCACTTCTTTTTTTTCTGTTTTTCCGTTGTACCAGCTGCAAAAACTACTTTATGCCTATCAGCAAATCCTCAATGGAAACTCAGAGCTCCTCTGTAATGGTGGAGGAGCGTCGCACCCTTGCCAGCAGAGACAAACTTGAAAAAAAAATGATAATAAAACTGTTTTATTATCATTTTAGTTTTCTTCAGGGAGCCGCGTCTTGGAGGCGGGCCAGACTTCGCATGGAGGAGGAGTGGTGGGCACTGCTGTCAGTGCGTATGTTGGCTTGGCCGGCTGTCTGAGGACCAACATGCGCACTGAGATCTCTCCAACCCCAGCTGCATTGCCGAGTGGAGAACTGCAGGCACAGGCTCACAGTCCCCGTTGGAGCGGAAAACCTTCCCGCTCAGGCCAATGCTAGTGCTTCTCTCATCCCGGTAGCAGCATGAGAGCAGCGTCTGGGTTGGCCATAGGGGAGTCTGGAAGGTTCCGCCTGTGCACAGCAGAAGAGCGGCGAGTGGCAGGTAAGTTCTTTTTGTTTTTTATTTTGTTATTGCCCCCCGCGCTGCCTCACCACTTTGGCCAGATATGAGCCGCTACTGAATGTGAACATCGCTGAAATGCTTTGGGCTTGATGGAAAGTCCATGCAATCAATGAAAACCAAGAAAATACTAGAAAGCCGATGGACAATGGGTGCCGACCTGGAGCCTTGGGCACCTGTTTGGAATTTTTTAGAGAACTGATTCTCACATCAAACAGCTAAAGCCATGCCAGACCTAAAACATACAATAAGTCTAAATATTTCGTTTTGTACAAAAACTTAATTCTTCAGGAAAATAGGACAATTTTTGGGACAGTGTGTGTTCACTAACCAGGGACTGCGTCTCAAACGTATCTTGTGTTTTAAGATTACACAGGCTCCCAGGGCAGAAAGCAGGTCTCCAGTCTCAGCTGGAAGAGCATTCCTGGTCATTCACTGCCAGAGATGACCCACACCCACCCTCACAGACCTCACCTCACGTGGCAGGGCCTGTCCATCACTCCAGGTCCGTGAAGCGGCCTGCCCCTCCCCACTCTATGCAGGATCGTGGCATGCACGTGCACCTGTCGGTGCCAATCAACAAATGAAATATCCGGTAATGTCATTACATGCTAAACACGCAGCAGAACATGCCTCAGTAAGATGCCGCCCTCTAAACGCCCGACCTGTCCGCCCTGGACCATGGAGCGTCTTTCATCCATGCATCCGTCATCCGACCTGTGGATTGGAGGACCTTATGGCCGGGGTCTGACTATCATCCCCCCGCCAGGCCAGCATTCCGCTGTACCGTGATGCTGCCGCGGAGGCAGAGTACCGCGTCTCCCACTCAGGACTGTAGGGGGCAGCATACATCGCGCGAGCGAGCCCGACCCTAGTGGGCAGAATACATCGGGCTTGCGAGCCCGACCCTCATCTCCCACCAGGCTGATGTTTCCCTTTAGCGGGGATGGTTTAGGCACCCGTCCATCCGGCGCTGAGTGCTGGGGCGCCGTTGCGCTCACTTCCGGTGCCTGCCGGAAGCAGGCCTCTTCCATGCGCCTCATTTTTCCCAGACTGTGCTCTAAACTTGATGAGGGGACTGGATGAGCCCTTTTAAACGGCAATGTTCTGTTGATCCTTCTTTTATGACCCGGGCTGCAGATAATGGCTCCAACAGAAAACATATGCCTACTTAAGTTGCTCTGAGCTCCTGGCCGGTTCCCAAACAGATGGAGATTTTTAGCGACACAGCGGTCCAGGCCCCTGCCTAATACCCCTTTATTGCTTCCCGGCTATGTTCCCCCAGTCAGCTCCCGCTGCTGGCCTTTGGGAGTCGTCGGGAGCTTGTTTTTCAGTGCAGGTGGCCACGGTGGGCTTCTTGGCCACAGGCCACACTCTGTCAGGTATGGAAACGGATGAGTTGATGATCTGTGCATTTGGAGGAAAAGTCGACAAGACACGATTCAAAGCAAGATGTGCTGACCCGAGAGATTTCCGCAAGAGCCTGCTGCTGGAGTACCCAACACACCGTGTAAATACCGACTGCCAGAACACCGAACCAGACCCAGTACGGTCTACGAGCCAGAAAAACCCAAGAATACCAAATAAGATCCTGCTGCAATAGCACATAAAAATACCCAGAAAGATCCAGTAACCTGCTGAGCTAGGATCAAACGTGACTCGGGTATATCCAGCTGTACTAGTACCCAACGATACCCAGTTCGACCCCACTGCGTGAGTATTCAAGAAGACATGGGAAGACCCTAATGCCAGGGTGCCCAATAATACAATATGCTGCTGCACTAATATACAACATGACTAAGTTCCTGCTACCACAAAACACAAAAATACCATATCCTGCAGCATTAGCAGCCATCAATACTTAGTCACACCATGATGCTACAGTGTCAAACAATAATGCTTCCTGCCGCTGTAGTACAGAACAGGGCCCAGTAACATCTCCATGCCACAGTAACCAGCAATATCGTCTTATGCTGCTGCAGTAGTACTCGAAAGGACCCAGTAGCATACCACTGTCACAGGACCCACCAATACCAAATCCTGCTGCATTAATACTCAACAGGGCCCAGTAGCATCCCGCCGCCACGACTAAATCCTGCTGCATTAATACTCAACAGGGCCCAGCAGCATCTCGCCGCCACGGTAACCAGCAATATCGTATCCTGCTGCATTAATACTCAACAGGGCCCAGTAGCATCCCGCTGCCATGGTAACCAGCAATATCGTATCCTGCTGCAGTAGTACTCGGAAGGACCCAGTAGCATCCTGTTGCCACGGTAACCAGCAATATCGTATCCTGCTGCATTAATACTCAACAGGGCCCAGTAGCATCCAGCTGCCACACTACCCAACAATACCAAATCCTGCAACGCTAGCATCCAACAGGGCCAATCCTATGCTTCTGTCCAAGAAACCACCATAAACCAGTATGATCCTCCTGCTCTGGTGTTAAACTGGAACCTGTAGGATCTTGCTGCCCTGGTACACGAGAGGAACCAATTCTATCCTGCTGGTCCGGTACCCTACAGTCATACATACAGTGTTTCTACACTACCATCCAACTCAAGCAAGTATAGTGGTTCTTTCTTAGTAATCCATGGCATCTGTAACATTGTGGCACACTGGTGCCCAACAGGAACATGTAATATCCTTTGTACAAGGCTATGAAGATAAGTGAAGGAGAAGGCTGTAAACATAAGTGAAGGACAAGGCTGTAAACATAAGTAAAGCACAAGGCTATGGCCATAAGTGAAGGAAGTAAGGACAGGGCCATCATATGCCTGTGATGAGGGACTATGGTCCCAACATTGAACTGAGGAAGAGCTGAAAATCCTCAGCTTTTTTATGGGAAGTGGCACATTCATTGGTGCCGGCTTTGGCAGTGGTAGTGGATCTGTCCGCGGAGTTACCTCCATCACTCTTTCCCTTTGGCTCAGGTGTTTCTTGCAGATAATTACTCACCGGCCGGCAATCTTCCAATGGAGGCCTTCCATTTCATCCAGGAACTGGACCCTTTTTATTTTGCTGCCTAATTTTAACTCGGGCTCTACCTATCTGAGCAGACTCTCAGTTCAGAGCATTGCCAACGCTTACTCTCAATGGGCTTCCTTGAGAGTCTCTTTACACTGGTGCAGGCACTTAAGAAATGATGGTTTGGAGACTGTCCTTCTCCAGTGTGGATACTAATTCCAAGAACACTAACGAACTGACGACAATGGCGCATTTGTAGTGATTTGTGGTCTGCAAAATTCATGTAATCTGCTTTTGCATAATTATATACAATTCCAACCAAATGGCACATAAATTGTGTGAATATGAATATTTTTGTGCAAAGTGCATCTGATGTGAGGATGTATTTTGCTGTAAAAAAGTAGTGCAAAAGAACCAAAAGCACAGAAAACAACAGCGGCTTGTGTTCCGTTGTTGCTATGCATTTGTGGTAAAAAAAAATGGAGAATACCATATTTACAGTAACTGTTTAGAGTGAATGCCACATAATTATGTGAAGGGGCATAATGGCATAGGTTTGGTTAGCAAGTGTACTGTGAAATTCCCAAAATTACACAAAATTTTCCAGCGTAATTCAAACTTTACCAAAACCTAGCGGTGATCCTCATTTACCGTTTAGCGCCTTGTAGTATCCACACCCTTGGTCTGGGCACCTACAATGACCCACGCTCCTATTTTCTTTATTGTAGGCGATCTCTGGGCTGAGGTGGTAATGTGGTAAAAGACCCTCCTAGTTGAATGTATGGCCAGAGCATACGCTGAGTACAAAGTGTGGGCGGTAACTCCAAAATGTCCAAACTCTTTATTAGTGATATACCTCATTAATCCCTACATTATTTGCAATGTTGTTACTAACTTTCTGTTGTACTGCCTCCCGCCCCACCATAGTTTGGATGTAAAACACGTAGTGTGGGGAAGGCGTTCATCTGTCCTAGCGAAGGTCACTGTGAGTTACTCATTACTGTCCGTGTGTCCTCTTTTGACTCTAGTTCTCCACCTACCACTGGCGAGTCTTCCAGGAGACTGCTGTAGACACTCTACATGTGGGAACATTGTGGGTGACATCACTTAATGAGTCTGCCAGCACCATTATAGTCTGAATGCCTCACTTCACCACCGGAGCCTGATAACAATTATCGATCCTCTTCGGGAAAGAAGCGATTGGAATCCAAGAGGTTCATCAATCATTGTCGCACAGGTTCACTTTGTCCCCAATCCGGACGGTGCCAATGAGAGCTGATGCCACTACAGTCATTGCTTCCAGAAGGTTGGAGTAGGCCTGTATCAAGGATGCTGCTCCTGTGACAGGTGAACAGATGTGGAAAGGCTTACCACTCAGTGTTGGAGGAATTGTTGATGAGCAAATCTGTGACCTGAACCCATGCCTACCAAGTGCCAGAACAAGAGGAGAGTTAAGAGGGTCTGGAACAAGAATAGCTGTAGAAACAATGGACCGGAGTGAGGAATAGTGAGGCTTAGATGATCAGGACTTGTCGAGGAGCCAGTAGCAGACAAGGAAAGGTGACTGGATAGAGGAAAATGAGGTGAAGCATTATGGTCTTTGTAGTACATGCCGGACTCCAGGCGCATACCGCAGTGGGTGCCAAAGTCCTTTAGTAGCAAAACATGTGTCTCCCAAGTGGGTCAAAAGGGATAAGCCCACAGCTGTCATTTCACCAATATGTACCGGCAGCTCAGGTCCCACTCAGTCCATTTCACCGCTCGCAATGATTGAGCAGCGTAGATCCTCCATGAGAAAGCGGCGGGGCCTCCCCGCGACCAGGCAGGCCGCTAAATATTTCAAAGAAAGGTTGCCCAAGGTGGAGAGGCCACACCTGAGGAGGTCAACGCACAAATGCTGCCGGTGGTTAAATGCAAGCCTGACACACCCCATTCCGCTGGCTTGCCAAACGCGTTTCGGGCGTCATCCCGCCCTTGATCATTGCGAGCGGTGAATGGACTGAGGGGGCCTGAGCTGCCGGTACATATTGGTGAAATGACAGCTGTGGGCATATCCCTTTTCACCCACTTGGGAGAGACTTTTTTTGCTACTAAAGGACTTTGGCACCCACTGCGGTATGCACCTGGAGTCCGGCATGTACTACAAAGACCATAATGCCTTGCCAGAGCCCTTGAGGGCGGGACTTCTACTCTTCAATAAAATCAGGTGCATGACATTATCTTGCCTTCTGTCCTTCTGTAGTGCAGCCAGTGATCAAGGGCGGGATGACGCCCGAAACGCGTTTGGCAAGCCAGCGGAATGGTGTGTGTTAGGCTTGCATTTAACCACCGGCAGCATTTGTGCGTTGACCTCCTCAGGTGTGGCCTCTCCACTTTGGACAACCTTTCTTAGAAATATATATATATATATATATATATATATATATACATATATACAGTCTGTTTATTAGGCTACCGATCCCTCTCAGTTCTGCCATACACAAAATATACCCACATTTATTCACATTAGACATTTACATTATGGACGCGGAAACCCTGGCAGGTATCCGCATCAAGCTGCTATTACTATCATATTGTTCATAGTAAGCGACTCAATCTGCACACACAGTCTCCCAGACACTCTCGATCCAGTTTGTATACTCTACGGGTGACACGGGCCATGGTACTTCTTCCATGTCTATACATGGTGACAGGGATGATGTCACAAATGCTTTTACACTTGAGTTTCACATGCTGCTTCTATATTACAATTTTATTTAAGCATTGTTTTGCAGGAAATGTTAGGATACATTAACAACAATTGTGATTATTTTTGTCTTGAAATCGTGGTTCACACTCTAGGAAAAATGCACTGTCATGCAAGAATAGGCATAGGAAATCTCTATGTCTATCACTAGGCTGAAGGTTGCTGTGACAACCATGTGGATATGTCTGCAGCCCGAAACACTGAATGGAATAACACCAAATTTGGCACAAAGCTAGCTTTGGTCCCAAGATTGTGCTTTTTGTTATTTGATGTAAATCTGTTCCGCAGTTTGCGAGATATTAAAGGAAATTCAATTTTGTATATCTACTATCACGAAGTCTTCGCAAATAATGCAGAGCTCATGCAGAGATCTGCAGGGCTCTGATTGACTGCCAACACTTCAACCAGGAAGTCTTGGCAGCCATCTTGGGACTTGGCTGAAGCCAAATAACATGAAGAAAAAGGAAAAGGGGACAGGGCAGGCCAGAGGGACACCGGCAAGGAATAAAAGGATTTTTTTTTTAAAGTCAGTGATTTTTGCAAAAATATTAGCAAATATCGCCATGAATTGGAAGGAAACACAAGTGCGGTCTCCCACGCTTGTTTTTCAAGTAGCCCCCAGGTGGACCAGGTTCCGGGGGGCACGCCGATATTTTTTTTAAAAAGGAGGGGGTCGCATGGGCCCCCCTTCATGGGCTTGTTAATGCCCAGGGACCATCATCTCCCTGGGCTAATGTTAAAAGTAAATGGTGGGCCTTGCAGACCATGCCAGGCCCTTGGGACCACCACCTCCTAGAGGCTATAAATGAAAAAGTAGCTGGGGTTCCGCGCGGACCCACTAGGCCCCACAGACTAACACCTCCCACGGTCAATTGGTGCTCTTAACAGAGGGAGGGGACGGCACGGCCCCCTTCCCTTGCCATATATGGCCCTGGGAACCACCACCACCTGTGCCGGCCTGTGCAGATCAAAGGAGGGAGTCATATATGGCCCTGAAGACCGCCACCCCCCAGGGCCAGCTCCTGCTGTGTTTCAGGATGCCCATAGCTGTTTGCTTTTGCTTGGCTGAAGGTGACAGCTCCTGCCAAGCAAAAGCAAACAATTTGCTTCCAGCAAGCGGGATTTGTCGAAGTGCTCCTACTTGCTGGAAGCGGAGTTTTCATCTCTTTCCTGCCCACACACATGAGGGCAGGGAAAGAGATGGAACTATGGCTCATCCACACAGGGAGCTGCATTTCCAGAAGCTCCCTGTGTGCAATAGCAATGCCGGCTCCCACAGGAGGCGAGGAGCCAGTTGGGACTGTGGGGGCCTTGATTCTCCCTCACGGTTTCCAAGATGCACACTGGGTGCCCTGGGTAGACTCCGGGGCACCCAGGTACACATGGCTGGGGTCCAGGGGATGGGGTCCCTGGGGCTGAAATTGGCTTGGGAAGGGGGTCCGCAAGGCCCCCTATACCACTGAATAATGGCCAGGCACGGGTTCCCGGGACTGAAATGGGCCTGGGGAGGAGGCCGTGCAGCCCCCCTCCCCAATTAAATTTTGTCCTGGCCCAATGGGGATGGGATCCCTGGGTCTGAAATCATCCCAGGGAGGGGGCACATGCCCCTCTCCTCCCCAATTAAGTTTTAGCAGGCTGTTTAGGCCCTAATGCATATTTCACATCTCCCGCTGATTTTGGAGAGGAGTTCTGGAAGCCGAGGAATAAGAGGTTATGTCCACCAAACTAAGAAGCACTTGGTTCCTATAGTTAAGAAGAAGGGCCCGTGTTTGGCAGAGAATTACCTCTTTGTAGTCTCGTTGTCTCTTCTATTGGAGGATTTATGTTATCACATGTTTCTGGATAAAGAAGCACCTAGGAACAATCACATTGCCAAAAAGCACACAAGGTGTCGGTGACATTTGCTCGTGCTCCATTACGCAACTGTAGTGCAGAATATGTTCTGGACATTTACCCAAGGAGGTAGCACTTAGTAATTAATCAGTAGAAAGTAGTCCACTTGGGTAGATATTTTGTACAAAACTGTGGCCTCTTGTTGGTGAAATAGGGCCGGTATGGTTCCTCCGAATGCTCCATTTCTAAATTAGCGCTCCCACAAGAATCTCTGAAATGCTTGCGAGCCCAACCTTCCAATATCTCAAATACTGCTGAATGGATCAGACTAAAGCACCGAAAGCACTATATATACATATATATATATATATATATATATATATATATATATACACACATACATATTTATACACACATACCACTTGGGCTTAATTGTGGAAACTACAATAACCAAGATGCAACATGGGACTGCATTTATGTATATGGGAATGACCACTTGGGCTTTATTGGTGGATTGTATTTAGTGTGGTAACCAGAGCCACTACATTGAATGATTTCTATCCCAAAACTTTTCTTTCTTTCACATTATTTTCATTTTGCACAGCTATGCACACTTTATACATTTCGCGCACATTCTTTTGCATATCCAGTTACGATCCCGTAGCATCACTGGTCACATGGTCCATGTTGGGCGCTTTTGCCATTTGGGAATTTATGAGTGTTACACCATTATTTTTACATTCTGGAAGTAAATTCTAATATAGATGGCAATTTCAAGAACAAGAAAATATTCGAAATTTGTATTTAATATATTGTTTTATATCTAGAGTGTGCCGAGAATCATTCATGCATTGTATTTAGTTCTTATAAGTGGATTATAATGTCAAATATATATATATGTGTACAATTCAAATATACATGAAATGTAATTGACAGAGCTCCAAAATGGCAGCTGACATTTCAGTAGCTTTCCTTCTAATGCATGAGCCCTTCTTCTATGTTGTTTCATATATAAAGTGTAATTCTCGTTTTAACCAACCAGTGAGAAGCTGTTACCTACCCATGATCAAGTCGACTTGTTCGCCGAAGCACGTTGAGATTTTTGTGCTAAACCTACAGTGTCCGTGGAATAAATTCTATGTGGTGCAAGCGACGTTGGAGTGCGCACTTCTTTTCTACATGCCAAGAAAGGTGGACCTTGTTACTTCGGCTCTCACGTGCGAACGTGCACAGCTGCCGCCAGGGCCGGGGGTTCCAGTGAGGAGGTGCGGACCGAATTTTATATATATATATATATATATATATATATATATATATATATATATATTATCTACTGGCGGTCGCCAGTAGATAGTTATAGTTACAACCTAGTTTCCATAGGAAATCTCAAAATTCTATTTTGAATAACTTTGGCGCCGGTTGACGAATCCTCGCGAAATTTTCAAAACTAATGGGGTGCTCCGCTCAGCTCTTACCCTGAAAGTCTCGGGGTGATTCGTCAAGTGGGGGCCGAGAAAAAGGGGGGGTCCCAAAACACGTTTTCCCCATGCATTTTTCCATAGGACCTTTAGACGCAGCTACAGCCCGAACGGCTGAACAGAATTACGTGAAATTTGTCAGAGAGGTAGCCATAAGGTCAAGGAAGTGCCTTTTGCAGGTCTGGTGTGAATCTGTTCAGTATTTCCTGAGAAAATAGCATTTAAAAGCATATCAATATCTATACGCGCGCACCGTGCGCGCACTGTGCGCGCACCCTGCCGTGCGCGAGCGCAATTCTGATTGGTTGTTAGATGTCGGTAAACCTTCAAATCGGTCGAAACCGGGAAGTGTCAGCCGCCATTTTGTCTCTCGCAGTCTGAGGGGGGGGAGAACGTGAAAAGGGGGCAGAGTGGACAGTTTCTGACCCCCTAGCCTTGGTCAGGGGGTCACAGAAGGACCCCCAAGGGAGAAAAAAACATTTTTTTAAAGATCGCGAGGTGCGCGCACGGCACACACTGCGAACCGTGGGTGCTCGGTGCACAAAGCGCACCGAGCGCCCACAGAGCGCGCACGGTGCGCGAAGCGCACTGTGCGAGCAGGGTGCGCGCAACTCGCGATTTAAAAAAAAATAATAAATTTCACGGTGCGCGCACGGTGAAAAACCTGAAGAAAAAAAAAATGAATACACAACTTACCATTTAAAAAAACGTACAAATTCACTGAAAAAACCATAGGTTTCACACACGTTATAGTTACGAATTAGCATTTAAAAAACCTTGCAAATTCACTTAAAAAACCATAGGTTTCACACATGTTATAGTTAGCTGGACATTTCACTCGTAAAAAACCTATGAAATTCCCCCGTTATAGTTACTGTAGGCAACTATAACTCACGCGACCGCAATCCTCTGCTGATGACGTCAGATATTACATCACTGATGACATATGTGTCTTTATGAAAAATAAATATTTGTAATATATGTATAGCTAAAGATTAATGGAAGAAGACATGGGTAAATAAGTGTCTAAATACAGTGATGTAATATCTGACGTCATCAGCAGAGGATTGCGGTCGCGTGAGTTATAGTTGCCTACAGTAACTATAACGGGGGAATTTCATAGGTTTTTTGCGAGTGAAATGTCCAGCTAACTATAACATGTGTGAAACCTATGGTTTTTTAAGTGAATTTGCAAGGTTTTTTAAATGCCAATTCGTAACTATAATGTGTGTGAAACCTATGTTTTTTTCAGTGAATATATATATATATATATATTACCTACTGGCGGTCGCCAGTAGGTAGTTATAGTTAGGACCACGTTTCCATAGGAATCCGCAACATTCTATTTTGAATAACTTTTGCGCCGGTCGACGAATCCTCGCGAATTTTTCAAAATAGGTGGGGCGCTCCGCTCCTACCCTGAAAGTCTCGGGGGGATTCGTCAAGCGGGGGCTGAGATAAAAGGGGGGTCCCAAAACGCGTTTTTCCCATGCATTTTTCCATAGGACCTTTAGACACAGCTACAGCCCGAACGGCTGAACAGAATTACTTGAAATTTGGCAGAGAGGTAGTCCTCAGGTCAAGGAAGTGCCTTTTGTAGGTTTGGTGTAAATCTGTTCAGTAGATTCTGAGAAAATAGCCTTTAAATCAATATATATATCTGAGCCAGCTTACGGTGCGCTTACGGTGTGCTTACCGTACGCGTACGGTGGCGTGCGCAAGCGCGATTCTGATTGGCCCTTAGATCTTAGTAAACATTCGAATCGGTCGAAACCAGGAAGCGGCGGCCGCCATTTTCTCTCTCGCACTCTGAGGGGGGAGCTGATAAACAAATGCCAAAAACATATAAAGGGGCTGTTTAGACAGCGCCCATGCACATAACCATGTTAGTTGAGTCTTCAAAGATCCCCCAAGGCAAAAAACGGTAATTTTTTATTTTTCGAAAATTTCGCCGATTACGCTTACCGTACGCTTACCGTAAAATTATTTTTAAAAAAAAAAACCACTCTCTCCACCCCATTTGTGCATGGCATATAAGAGCACAGCATTTCCCCAAAAAATTTTAACAGATTACCTATCACAAGGAAGCGCATAATATGTCCTCCATGTGCGCACGGTGCGCAAAGCGCATCGTGCGTACATGGCCCATCTAGCGTAACGTGGGCACGCGATGTGCGTAGCGCACCGCGTGCCCACCGTGCGTGCACGGCACTAACTGCGTAAAGTGGGCGCGCGGTGCGCGAAGCGCACCGTGCGCGCACGGAACGAACTGCGTTAAGTGGGCGCGCACGCCACGAATGGCGTAAAGTAACTTAGCATTTAAAAAACCGTACAAATTCACTGAAAAAACCATAGGTTTCACACACGTTATAGTTAGGAATTAGCATTTAAAAAACCTTGCAAATTCACTGAAAAAACCATAGGTTTCACACATGTTATAGTTAGCGGAAATTTTACTGATAAAAAACCAATGAAATTCCCCCGTTATAGTTAGTGCAGGAAACTATAACTCACGCGACCGCAATCTTCTGCTGATGACATATGTGTCTTTATGAAAAAAAAATATTTGTAATATATGTATAGCTAAAAATTTATGGAAGAAGACATGGGCAAATAAGTGTCTAAATACAGTATTAGCATCAGCAGAGGATTGCGGTCGCGTGAGTTATAGTTTCCTGCACTAACTATAACGGGGGAATTTCATTGGTTTTTTATCAGTAAAATTTCCGCTAACTATAACATGTGTGAAACCTATGGTTTTTTCAGTGAATATATATATATACACACAGAGAGTGTGAGAGAGAGAGAGAGAGAGAGAGAGAAAATTTGATGGGTAACTGTCTAATATGGGCCTATATTGCTATCCAGGTGCTCTGGTGTAATTTACAAACCACGAGGCTGTAGATTAGAGGTAAGTTATTACTTGCTGCTGCTCTGTGGATGGATGACTCAGTGAGATGAACACTTGCTGTGCAGACAAATGTGGTGGCCTGGAGGTCATGGTTTCAGTCCCATGCAAGGCAGACTTAAACGTCCATCCTTCCTGCGGGCCTATACATTTAGTAACATAAATATGGCTAATAGTCACATCTGCTATTTAGACCAGGTTGAAATGCAGTATAAAGAGCTAAATACAATCTGTTAATTAATACATGAGGATGTTATGTTAAATGACTAGGGTACATTTACTATTTTTGTTTATAGCAGTTCCCTTCAATAAGGCGTATTGTACACAACATTCTGATAGTTATAAATAAATACCTAGGACAAAAATCTATTTTATTGCCTATAGGGGTTATAAACATGAACCATAGATTCCGGTCTTCTTTCAGTTTCGCTTTCCATGCTGCAAGGTCCCTGCTGTGTTATGCAGCGTGCATTAATCTGTGTTTTCAGGAGACTCCCTCACACTGGAGCCTGCTAATGTTTGTGAGTTGGAATGTGTGAGTGTCACTGTGTAGATAGCTGATGCCTGTTGTTGATATATGGCTGTGTTGAGAGTTTCTTTGGGTGTGTCTGGAGGGTTAGCTTAGAAGCTTGTTGGGGTGATTTCTTTTGTATCTGACCTTGTGGCCCAAACAGAGGGCCATTGGTAGCCAGCATGGACTTGCTCCTTTTACCCGGGGCTTGACACTCCGAGAGGTTTTTCAGGTGAGCAGCCAAGGCTCATTTGGGGAGATTGGGAGAGTTTGTGTCTCATACACGAATAACAATAAAAAATTAAACAAGCATTGGGTAGTCAACCATGAGTGCTGGCTAAAAACTGTTCACATTAGCTGCTTAGTGGTTTAAAAAAGGACCCGATACCCATAAGAAGCCCAAACAGATGCGTATTTGTTGCAACAATGCACATGTTTTCCGGTGAGTATATTGTTTTATTGTATATGGCTACTAAGCGCCCAGGACCCTACAGATATTACAGAGTTAAGTGTACATTAATCAGTTACATTTGGAAACATTGTCAGTTGCAACTTCACTTTTTCAGCGCCAAATGCATAAACATGGTTAATTGACAGTAAGAAGGAATACATTAATATGGATGAATACAGAGGAAACGTCAAACAGAAAATGGAAAAAACCAAACATGTCCTTGTGAATAAGTCTGAAGAAGCATTGTGTATGCACGCGTAGCGCCAACTTTATGGTGCAAAATCTGTGTTGTACCAGCCGCATTACTTGGAATCCTATTATGTAAAATTCTGCAACATGGATTTCCATGTGTTTTCAAAAGTGAGTGTTCTACTTTTTAACACCGCCTTGAAGAAGCGCCACCCTGACGCGAAACGCACAGCCAGGGTGGCAGCAGCCTCGAGGGCACTTTGGTGAAAGATGCCTCTTAGCCAAGGAAGAGGTTCATGCCAAGGATTACCATCAAAGGCCCCTGCATGGGGAGGGTCAAGCAATTCAAACATGAATGGTCTCTAGAATTATGAGAAAGGGAGGAGTAACAGGCATTTGCAATAATATAATTAAGAAAACTGAGCTGGTGAACTGTCCCTGCATCGGGAGTATTGGTTATGGAAAGTACAAAACAATAAAACAGCAGAGTTGTTGGACATAATGATGGCATTAGGAAAGTCTTTCTTCGTGCTCGCAGAGACAATAGGGGCATATTAGCATCGCTGGCCGTGCTTAGCGATAATAATATGATCGCAGGCTATCTCTGGAATGTATTGCCCTGGTAGCGCGTTATTGACAACGCGTTTCTCCAGGGCGATAAAAATTTCAGAGATAGCGAGGTGATCACCCTTTTGCAGGGAACATTGCTGGTTTTCCAGCGATGTTCCCTGCAAAACAGCGCTAACCTTGCTGATACGACCCACAGGGTCGTATCAGCATAATCCACCCCCTATGTTAGGGATGGCTTAGTCAGGATTTTTGCAGATGTTAGATTTTGGCTAAAACGTCAGTTTTCGCCAAAATCTAACATGTGCTAAAATCATGTGGGCTGCCTTGTAATTATCGCGATGTAAACATCAGCGATATTTGCAAGGTAGTCCATCGGGGTTACGCCCAGTGACGCCCACTTTGCATCTCATTGGAGATGCAAAGGGAGGCGTTGGGGAAAAGGGTACTAACATGCGATTATGCATATTAGCACCCTCTTGTAAATAGGGCGCTGGTTTTATCCCTGCTTTTTTGGCTTTGTAAGCCAAAAAAGCCGAGATAAAGCCCTTGGAAATATGCCCCAATAGTTTCTTGCTGAATAGCCATCAAATAGCCTACAATTCCCTACATGCATCTCTAGATCTGCACAGGAACGGGTTAGAGGTGGCTTCCAGGACTGCACACAATGCCTCAGATTGGGTCTCCTGAATTTCACGCAGTCATGAAGAAATGGCTTCCAGAACTGCACACGTTTCAGATTGGGTCGCCTGAATTTCACACAGTCAGGAAGATATGGCCTCCAAAACTGCACACAAACCTCCAGTTCAGCCTTCCAAGAATGGACATAATATTGTGAGTGGGGGCTGCAGATATAAGCACACTGCCTTTGACCAGGCCTTCTCGTCTGGCCACAATAATTAATGTCTGAAATATGGGGAACTCGTTCTTGCCAACCTTGTGAAGGTTTAATAAAAGTTAGCCAAGACCATGAAGTTAACAGTCTTTTTGAAAATATCAATAGCACGTATGTTGCTAAAAAAATGTTTTGTACAATAAATAAGAATAAAACATATATTTTTACAGAAGTAGTTTGCACCAAAAATCCCTCAAGACCTTCTTTTTCCTGGAAAACGTGTTTGCAGTTAAAGATTTGAAAAGACGGTACATTTCTAAAGTTTCAAAAGTTATGACCTTCACAAACAAAATTTAATTTCACACATTTCTACAAAATACTTCAAATATGGCCGCCAGAAGGAACACCACATACCAGATGGCCATCTACTGATTACCGGTATAGTGGTAACACAATCTCTTTTTTTCTTCCGGTTCCATATTTCACTCAGCACCCTGCACATATTCCTTGTATTTAAAATTGCGATTTATGGCACTTAGACTGGGGGAATGGCACTTGCTGAAACACTTACCTATCTGGCGTCGCCCGTCAGATAATCAACAGTGCAGGGGTTGTGGGGCCCCGGTGGAATCTATGGAGCATGTTGCATGCCACTGCCCCGCTCTCCTGACTCAGCGTAGACTAAAATTGAGGCTAGAATGGAACAGACTGGGAGCTCGGACCTGCAGGCAGGCAATTATTGCGGCCTTGAACCCAGAGAACACAGTTTTGAACATAAGTTTTACTATTTTTATTTATCATGTATATCGTAAATTTAACCAGCAAATTGCAGGCCCAGTAACAATTCTAAAGAGAGTCACAGGTGTCTAAAACAAAACTGTAGACCTACAAGACTTCATTCTGGTCTCTCCTGTGCTCTCAACACCTGCAATATCAGGGTATGTGACTCCGAGGATTTTTATCGACACTGCTACTTGATGACTGTTTTAATGAAACGTTTACATTCTCTGGGTTTCCTTACAACTCCGGGCTCGCATCTTAGTCTCTGACAGTAACACTTATTTCTTTGCCACATCATTAACATTCTGCCGCTATATATTTTTAAAATTTGAACTTTCATATAATTCTTGGCCATTTTAATTATCTTTTTTTGTATATGTGTGGTGCGTATGTTCTGCTTTTATGATTATATTTTTTAAAAAAATCAAATAAAGTATTTTTTCTCTCACTCTGCACCCCAAAATTTCCACTGCTCCGCCACCTGCCACTCTCCCTTGTCACATTATGTAGCCACTGAACATACACCCTTGAATGGAGAGACAGCGACCACGGTGTGAGATTTCGATCCCCTTGTGGTACAACAACAGTACAATAGATAGGGTGGCTTGTGTTGTGATCTGAAAAGAGCCAGACAAGGGGGAGGGATTAGAGGTGATGATAGGCTGAGCGCCTTACAGTGGCTCCTGATCCTCCAATCCCCACCAGCCCTGTAAACACAAGCTTCCCTCGTCACTTCCTGGTTCTCAAGTTGGCAGCTTTCCAACAAAGACAGACTTCGAAAGAGCTGAAGGCGATGCCTCCATTGAAACATTCTATTTATGTATATGGTAAGCCTGTTTCTAAGCGCTTTCTTGTCTTCGCAGAGTGGTGAAACAAGGCACTAAGAAACTCTTCCAATGTGGTGAATGTTTCATGTAAATTGACCTAGGAATTTTTTGTTTTTCTCCAATGTAAAATAATATACTACAGTTTATAAATGACAGTGTATGCGGTTTCTGACATTGGAGAGAGCGGATGCATTGTTTTTAAACTGGAATAAAACCGCTAGATTAACAAAAAATACTAAATATAAATGAAGTGAGCGGTCCAGAGTTAAACGATATGTTCAACTGGGGAAGCGGGGATTACAATCGCGGTGGCATATTTACAAAGAAATGACGTGGCGCTCCAAGCAATCTAGCAGCGCCACGCTGCATCATTTGAAAGATGCAGGGCTGCACCATGTTATCATGAATACGGTGTACCCCTGTGTTTTTCCCCTTGCGCAGGTGCTAAAAAACTACCTTGTGCAAACACAGACCCCCTTGTGCCATGGTGCAAGGGTGCCTGCATTACAGGGATGATTGTTTATGTGTAAAAAGAGAGACCTTCCGCCACAGAAACAATCATTAAAGGAGATTTGCTCCTTTTCTGTGTGCTGCATATAGAAAGAGCAAAAAACGAGAAGAAATAAAATGATTTCTCCTCATTGTGCCACTCTAACACCTGCTTTTCAATAGCGTTAGTTTTTGGCGCTGCCTCAGATTTACACATCCCTGTAAATCTGGGGCAGAATCAAAAAGCAATGGGTGTTGCAGTGGAACGCTCACAGCAACACCCTTTGCACGCCCCTTTGCACGCAAAATGACGCATGAAAAGGGACCATAGTTACAAGGCCATGAAAAGCCATGCATGGTGGCTCTGCATGGCCTTGTAAATATGGGTCAGCACACCGCACCACCAGAGCGTCCAAAAAAGTGGTGCTTCGGTGGTGCTGGGGGCCTGTAAATAATATGCTCCTCGGTGCGCTTGGCCCAAATTCGAAATTTCACCCACCGACCACATACCCTCCAGAGAAGGTTGTGTGGCGCTCATAGTCCTACAAACCCAAAGCATAGGCTTGAAACTTGGTAGAAATGTCCTTGAGGGTTTTGTTGGAGAGCACAGTAGGATTCAAGTCATTCTCCAGTTTATTGAAGTGTCTCATCTTGTTGAGGCAGATAACCTCCAGAAAATCTTCCATTATATCTTGTGGATCAGCTAAGGGGTGGGTCAGGTGGCGTCCAATCAGATGAGGGCGAGACCTTCTCTGGTATTATTCAATGGTGGCCCCTGTTTTGGGCAGTATTCAGTTGAAAGCAAACCTAAAAATGCAGGGCCCGATTCACAAAGGAAAACTCACACTTTTGTGTAAGTTTACTACTTTCCTGTATTCACAAAGGTAAACCTAGACCAAAAGTCAAACTTTATTAGTTGTCGGTATTCACAAAGTTAAACTTCGAACAAAAGACTAACTTTACTTTTCGGTATTCACAAAGGTAAACGTAGACCAAAAGTCTAACTTTACAAGTAATAACTTACCTTTGTGAATACTGGAAAATAGTAAACTTACACAAAAGTGGAAGTTTACCTTTGTGAACGGGGCCCGAAGTTTTTACAAGTTTCCTGGACCGTACATAGTATAGTCTGCTCTCATTTTGGGGTTTGGGTTGAGGAGGTGCTCTATACACACTGATGCTCAGGTTGTCTTCTTATCGAAGACCCTCTACCTGCCACAGGTGTGTTTTTCCATCTGATGACCTTGTTCTGCTGCAAGGTGAGGTTTCGGATCTCAGAGAGCCCTCGCTTGGTCATGTCTCGCTGAACCCCCGTTCTTGCTGCAGAGCATCACCCTTCTTACGTGCAGCCAAGGGTTGCAAACTAAGTGTTCCCAGGTAAAGTTTATTGGTGACCTGTAGGAATGTTGGACGCTCCTATAAAAACTCATCATTTTGTGGACTTTCACAAACCTTCTCAGGGGTGTTTCAAACCAGACTCATTTTACCCTGGGCGGGCGGGCGGGCTTCTAATACACAGAGGTACTGGAAGTCTTGCCCCGCTTGTACTTTGCCAACGTGTCGGACATGCTTAAATCTTACGCACACTGCGAGAATCTTTTGCTGAAAGTGTTTCTGCTGACACAGCTCAATCCCGGCAGGCCGGCCATGCCAGCATTTCCCCTGTGTTTTTAAGCACCCCAAACTGAGGCTGGCTTTTGAAAAACAAAGAATTAATGCCCATGACACCATAGGATTTTTTTCCTAGCTTGTAGGGGGCTTAGCTTGTGTTTCCCTATCCAGGACCTCTATGGTGGACATGGTGGTCCTCGACAGGAGTAATCCGTGTTGGAAGCTGCATACTCACACTGGGCAGGCCTTCCCAAGCCAAGAAGCTGGTGGTTGCCCTGCCGCAGTGGTGTTTCCAGTGATAGAGGTGGCTGGAGCTGGACTAACGGAAGATCGTCTCTCCTGTCACCTCCAAATGAGGCTAGGGTCCTGAGAGGTGGCTGGAAGGGACAGTCACCATCTTAGGGGAATGCCCGATTACATTGTGCAACTAAACGAGGCCCTTATGTGAGAAATTAGGGTGAAAGGTTTCCTGAGCATCCCCATATTTTCAAAAGCTATAGGGAAAGGAACTATTCCATACTCATAATATGTGATAGCACGTAGAAAAGGAAATTATAGCAAAGGTCAAATGCACATTTCCCAAATATACAATGTGCCAGATCTGGTGGGTCAGTGGACTCATGCATTCACTGCAGGGATCTGTGTGACCCTGTGGTCACAGGTTTGAATCCTTAAGGGTTCCCTCAGACTTTCATCCTTCTGAAATTGATAAAATTAGTTCCCTTGAGTTGGGTAGCAAACATCTGTTATTTCAGCGCCAAGTTACCATTTGGGTTGAACACACACTTGACTAATGCACTTTACGTTACACACAATCTGAGCTATTAAGATTAGGAGACACAGAGGTGTGCCTTTAGCTCTATGTGTTTTTGTTGATGGAGGCCTCCTTCCCCCTTTTAGGAGTCTGTGAATCCCAAAAATAAAAGTAAATGTGTGAGAGTGAAGTGTTAATCTCACACAACACAAATGTGCGGTGGTAATGATACACAAAACCGTGTGCTCAGAGTCCCAAAATTGTTGGCTCTGGTGCAAAGTGTTAATCTCTACAGTGTGAAGAATGTCCCACGCCTTCCAGAAGCAGGCGTAGTGTCATTGTGACTTTAAGGTTGTGAAGACCAACTTCTAGACAGATGTTTCCAGCACGTGGTCCACTGCTGACGTCTTGTAGATCTACCGCGTGTGCATGATGTACCCTGCGTGTATCTAACATTAGGCGTATGCAGCCTTCAAGCTGCTCGTGTTATTTCACCCGTCCAATCACATACTGACAGAAAGTTACTTCAAACGCGTTGACCACATCTGCTCTGGTCAATGCGCCTCACACACATATGCTTAAGAGACGATGGGTGAGCGCCCGCCACTGCAAAGTCTTATGAAGGTTTCTTACGGTAAGGTGCATAGGGGCATATCAGCAACAACCGGCGATAATTATCGCTAAGCGCACTTAGCGCTAGGATAATTATCGCCGGCTAGCGTGGATTTTTATCGCTGAGATAGCGTGCTATTAGCAATGCTTATCTCAAAAGCGATAAAAATCCTCACGCTAACTGCCTAACATGAGATTATCGCTGGAAACCCAGTGATAATCTCACGCAATGTGGCGTTAGCTTGATGATAGGGACTCACAAACTTAGCCATAATATCCACCTTCCATAGGATATCATGGCTAAGTCAGTCCTGAAGCAGGCGTAAGGAAAGTAGCGATAACAGGGGTTATCGCTACTTTTCTTGCCACTATGCTTCATAGCGTGGGGCTTGATGATAGGAGAAATGTAGTTTAGCGACATTTCTCCTGTCATGTCAGGTCAGGAACGCCCACTTTGCATCTCATTAGAGATGCAAAGCTGGGCGTTAGGAAGTCCTACGCTAACGCAAGTTTTCACGCATTAGCGTGAGCTTGCTAATTAGGTGATAAGATTATCGCCGCCTTACGGCCGCAAAAGCGGCGATAATTTTATCGCCTCGCATTGCTGATATGCCCCATAGTCCTGTGCAAAACCTGCTGGCTACATGTTTGAATCGCAGTGTGGGGCTAACGCAGTATTTCATCTTTCTGAGGTCCAAAAACAATGTTATTGTGTTAGGCCATATCCCAAGACGAAGACGTAAGCTAATACCGAGCACATCAATAAGTACTTCTTTCAAGACATTCTTGATCCCGTGTAGCACAGCAGTGTTTGAAAGGTGTGACCTTGGTTTAGTGGCGTGTTCTCCTAGCGCTTCCATTTCTCTTATGCACCAATATTAGGTAGATAAGGGCATATGTAAGCGCTCTATAAAGAATGTCAAGATTTTGGGAGACTGTCTGCTGAACATCCTGTGATCCTGGGCAAATCACGTGGGGGCATATTATCAAGAAACGGCGTTAACATTATCGCCGTTTTAGCAGCAGAAAACTGCCGCTAAAGCGGCGATAATGGGCTTGATAATATGCCCTTGAGAACTACCATTGAAGCCCATGTTCTGGTGTCACCATGGGCTTCTATTGGAATTCTCAAGGACATATTATCAAGCCCATTATTGCCGCTTTAGCGCCAGTTTTCTGCCGCTAAAGCGGCGAGAATTTTAACACCGTGCTTAATAATATGCCCCTTCATTTCCCTGCGTCTACCAAAAAATGAATGTGTCCTGGTGTAACATAACTGGTGCTCATGTAAAGCGCTCCATAACTTCGGGTCGAGTTCGCGCTCTATATATATTAAAAAGGCATGTTGTTTAAACCCTAATTGATTGTGCCCTTTTCATGCTCAGCTGTGGACGCCATGTCGTCCTCATCGGTCACCTGATCCCTAACCGCTCCCCAATCTCCCGAGAGGCCCTTAAGAACACTTACGTTGTTTAACACCAGAAGTCCCGGCTTGAGGAAATCTATCGCAATCAAAACAGTTCCTGCTTTTCCAAGAATAACCTTTCATCTCGCTGGCTCCCGTCCGGGAGTGGGCGTCTATCAAACACAAGGGGGCCTGGGGGACGTCTGGATCTGCGTCGAAAGGCGGCGCTATAACCGAGTGAGTGTGAGGGAAGATGGGGCCCCCCGTTCAGCGGATAAAGTGTCCTTTGTGGAACCAAAAATCTAACGAGTGATCCTGCCCGCTCTTTCATCCTGGGAACATGACTCAACTGTAAGTTTCACCCTCGGGTCCAAGAATGTGCATCTCTGGGGCGAAGACGGACACCTCACTCACAGCCAGGGTCCTCCGAGCAGGCGCGCGCGTATTCACGCGCAAAAGCGCCCTTAGGCTGAGTAAGTGCAGGACAGGGGAGCAGAGGAGGCAGGGGTAGACCGAAGATGAGGGGTGCGCAAAGCTTTTCTCTTGCAAACGGCACGTCATTCATATGAAAAGGGCGCTCACTGCCAGTTTACGCATTTAGAAAAAAAATGTAAAATCCATATAGTTTCAAGGTTGTAATAACAATAGTTTTACATTTTTATCACAAGAAAATTCGGATCCATTTCAGCCCCAGCTAACAGTCACCAAGAGACTGTTGTGTTGTCGGAGGGGGAGGGGGGGGGCAATGCTGGACCCCGCGACCTGCTTGTGCTAGGGTGGGAGCGCGGAGGCAGTAATAAGGACGCGGAGCCGGTGTTGTTATGTCTGTGGCTCCCGCGTTCGCGCGCCAAGTGACGTCACGTCCGCGGCAGCCATTTACTAACAGGAGATCACATGACCTGGGACGTACTATGTGTCCACTCTCCCATGGGGGAAACACACTGGACACCCTTCCCGCTGGGCCGGGGTCTGTACGTCCTGCGGGGCGCATCCATGAGGTAACATTCCTCCCCAAAAACAACCAAACTAAAACACCACCCACGCCTGCTCACTGCATGGCGAGTTAACGACTCTAGGTCCCCAAAGAAGTTGGAACAGTCTTACGTGAAGTAGTCTCTCAGCTTGCGTGTCACGCCTCGGTTTTGTCGGAGGTG
Source organism: Triturus cristatus (assembly GCF_964204655.1). Lineage (NCBI taxonomy): Eukaryota > Metazoa > Chordata > Amphibia > Caudata > Salamandridae > Triturus > Triturus cristatus. The sequence continues at coordinate 1,059,046,275 of NC_140588.1, read as the reverse complement.
GTACTGGGAGCTTCCGCGACCACTCAGTCCTTCCTTCCTCCGCATCACCACTCTGAGAGCCACGTCGGTCCTCAGAGGAGCACCCGGGTTTCTCAGAGTCCCCTTCAGCCTGTGACGCGCCTTCTGGAACCAGCTCCCCATCAGGGACCAGTCCATGTTGGGTGGTTTCGGCTGCTCCTTCTCCTCTATCCAATTCTAGCCGGACTGCCGTCAGGGACGATGATGACGACAATGAAGAATGGAACCTCTTGAAGTGTGAAATGTTCCTGGTTACAGTCTCCCCACCTCTCCTTGCGGTGACTCGGGTACCTTTCACGTAGGTTATGGTCCAGTGATTTCTTTCATAGGGGAGATTGAATTTGCTGTTCGTCATCCTGTTCTTTAACAGGACCAGGTTGCCCCGTTCCAGGTGCAGCTGCCGGGCCCTCTGGCGTTAACTGACTTGAGCATGCATCCGTTGCCTGTGCTCATCCACCTGATCGCTGTTCGAAGGTGCTGGGTGATGGGGGATAGAGTCGGTGACCACCCGACCCATAGACAGATTCTGGGGCAACCCCCATGGTGGTGTGAGGGGTTCTGCCGATAGCTCCGTGGGAACGTGAAGATAGCTAGCTCCACTGGCTGTTGGCGTTCATGAGCTATGCGGATCACCTTGTTCAAAGTCTGAATAACCCTTTCCACTTCCCCGTTGGCTTGCGGCCAACAAGGGGTGACTCTCCTGTGCTTGATACCCAATGAGGTCAGGTACATGGCCATTTCCTGCCCTTGGAACGGGGGCCCATTGTCGATTGTCAGTTCCTGAAAGATGCCATGAGTCGTCATTATTTTCTCTATCTTCTGGATGACCTCGATGGCACTCAGTGTGTTGATGATCTCCACCTTTGGATATTTTAAGTGATCGTCAATGGCCACGAATGTGTGCCTCCCATACAGGAGACTTACGAAATCGACATCCAGGGATGCTGGTGTCTTGGCTCCGTTATTATTGGAGCAGGATGAGGAGCTTCTCGGGTCACCTGGCACCACTGACACGCGCGGACTACTGCCTCTACAAGCTCGTCCATCAGCGGGACCCATACTTTGGTCTGCCGTCTTGACTTCGTTTTGACCATCCCTTGGTGACCAATGTGCGCAAGTTGAACTACTCGGGCTGTCAAAGATGCCGGGATGACCAACCGATGTCCTCGCAGCAGGCACCCGGTGTCATCTTCTGTTAGTTCCTCTCTGATGTGATACAGGCTCTACAGGATATGTCGGGCGTCAGCGGTGAGTATCTTCCACTCTTCTTTTCCTCGGTGCCAGTTTCCATGCTTCAAGGCTCGTTTTGCTCTCTGCAGGCACTCATCTCTGTCAGTTTCTTTTCTCAGCACATCCATTGAGAGTGGCCTCGCTGTGATGCAGCAGAAGTATTCCTCGGTGTCAGCGGCGTCTTCCTCTTCTTGGGCCGTGGCTGTTCTCGGGTGGCGAGATAAGTAGTCCGCTGGATTTCAGGATCCTGGTTGGTATTCCACCCGGCAATTGAAATTTTGCAGCTGTAGCATCCATTTTTCTATTCTGGGAGGGGGCTTTGACGACGTTCCTGAAAACAGAGACACAAGGGGTTTGTGGTCGGTGGCTACCACAAACGGCTTGCCATATATATATAGAGATGGAAGTGGCGGCACCCCCAATGTATGGCGATAGCCTCCTTTTCTATCTGAGAGTACCTCTGCTCAGTGTCAGTAAGAGAGCGGCTGGTAAAAGCCCCCGGGGCCCCGGCCTCGTCAACACAGCCGCGTTGCATCAAAACGACTCCTAACCCTTTTGGGCCGGTGTCCATTGCAACCAGGGTCAACTTCCGCGGGTCAAAGAATGCCAGGGTGGTGGCAGCTGATAGGGCTTCTTTGATGTCCTGAAATGCCCTAGCATGTTCTGCATTCCATGTCCACGGGACAGAGTCCTTTGTGAGCTCTCTCAGTGGTTGAGTGAGGGTCGTGAAATCTCGAATGAACCGCCCACAATAATTAACCATTCCGAGAAAGCTGTGAACTTCAGTTACAATGGTGGGGGCTGGCGCGTTCTTGATGTCACGGACTTTGTCAGGGTCCGTATTTACCCCTTCGGCAGAGAACGTATAGCTGAAGAATTGAAGATTTGTCTTGAGGAATTTGCACTTTTCCCATTGCAGCGTAAGTCCAGCCTCTCGGATTCTCTGTAGCACTTGAGTGAGGCGAGAATTGTGTTCTGTGATTGTCTTGGCGTGGATCATGATATAATCGCTTACAATGATGACCCCAGGGATGTCCATAATCAGCTCATGGATTACGTTTTGAAAAACCTCAGCTGCACTGAATGGCCCAAAGCTCAGGCGGGTGTATCTCCTGAGGCCGACATGAGTGGAGAACGTCATTATGTTCCTTGAGGCCTGATCCAGGACTAGCTGATGGTATCCGGATTGTAGGTCGAGCTTTGAAAACCAGCACGCCCCAGCCATTTCTCCAATCAAGTCATCGATGGTGGGGGTGATGTGGCGCTCCCTCTTGATGGCAGCATTGGGTAGCCTCATGTCCACGCATATTATCACCGCTTCGGGTTGCTTGGGCTTCCGGGTGACGACGATCGGTGATACCCATGGAGTGGGTCCAGTCACCTTTTCAAATATGCCGGCTTGTTCTAACTTGATGAGCTCCTCTTCAACCAGAGGACGCAGATGGAACACCACTCTTCGATGACGTAGGCCCACGGGTTGCACCGTGGGGTCTATGTGGAGATGTATTTCCTTGCCTTTGAATTTTCCAGTTCCTTCAAACACCGATGTGAACTCCGCCAGGATGTGCTGAACGGATTCCTGATGTATCCCAAACGCGAAGGTCACCATTCCTAGGTCTTCTGCTGCTCGGCATTCTAGCAGCATGCCATGTCCATCTTCGGTTACATACACCATGGTGGTGATGGACCGGGTTCCATGAGTCACCTTCGTCTTGAATTTGCCTCGTATCTTCAAGGGCTTGTCCTGGCTGTAGGCAAAGACCGTGATCATCGTGGAGGTCAATGGGAGAGCAGGATGTTTGGTCTTGTACAAAGTCGCTGACATGATATTTATTGTAGCTTCAGTGTCCACAACGGCCGTGATGTCGTGCTGGCCCACTTGGATGTGGCATTGGAGTAGCCCTTGGAGTTTCTGAGTCGCCGCCTCGACCATGTGCACTTTGTGTACCATTCGTTCCTCCTCCTTATCATCATCCATGCCACTTCCTTCCAGGCCTAGGTTGACCATCAGTCTGGGTTTTCTGTATCTTTTCGAGCGGCATACCTTTTCAAAATGATTGAATTTGCCACATCCGGCACATCGCTTGCCCTTTGCTGGGCAGTCAGCCACCTTGTGGCGCACTCCTCCACAGTAGCCACAGTTTCGCGGATTCGACGGCAGAGCACTCACTGGTTCCTTCTTGTTGGGTCGGGCGTGGGTCTCGTCGTCCCTGCGTTCACTGGTTCCACTTTGACGGGCGACTGCAGCGCCGCCTCCAAGTGGGCCGCTCTGGCTTTAGATAATTCCTTGATGCGCCCCACTGTCAGTATGTCCGTTAACAATTTACCTGACTCCTCCAAAATCCTTTCTCGGAGTTTCGCCGATGCACAGACCTGGATTATTTGCCCTCTGATCTCCTCCGTCTCATCACGGAATCCACACGTGGGCGCTAGATTTTTTAGCCTGGCGTGGAATGTGTCGAGCAACTCCTCGGGCAGCTGTCACACCTTGCGAAAGATGAACCGTTCAGAATCTTGATTGGCCATTGGCTCGAAGTGTCTGGTGAGGGCATTGATGAGCGTGTGGTGGGTCTTAGGCGTGGCCTCTGCAAGCATCTTCATTATCCTGTGAATGTCTTCCCCCCTTAGCTGAAGTAGCAGGGCCCTCTTCTGATCCTTGCGGACCTTCGTGGCCTCAAAGTATACTAAAAACCGTTCCACCCATTCTTTCCACTTGGTGCTTGTACTGACGGGGGCCTTCCACCACAAAAGATTCTATGGGCGGAATGGTGGACATGGCCGTCATCTGGCTTACCGTGCACAGGGGCACTATCTCGTGGCTGAGCTAATGGTCCTCTATTCAGCAGGGACCTTGACCACCACTTGGACCAGGCGGGAAGTGCCGTCCACCACCTCGTGACGTAGGAGGGAGGAGTGCACTCGGTCACACAGGCCGCTGTAGGGCCGTAGATAAGCTGGAGGCCAGGGGACACTGACGCGCATGCACATTGTTGCAGGCCTTGTGCGGAGCCGGGGGTGAGGCGTAGCTGCCTACCGGGGGCTGTCCTCGTGAGTTGCTCTCACCGTGCGGGCCGTGGTGTGCTCCAATGATGCATTCAGTTGCGTGATCCACACAGGCAGGGCCACAACGCCGATGTAGCGGGGCACGCAGGGGACGTTGGTGGCACGAGCACCGCGGGGCACAGAGCCCAAACCCGCGGCCGCCACAGAGATGTAAGGTGGGGCACGCCCACCCTAGTCGCCAGTTGTTGTGTTGTCAGGGGGCAATGCTGAACCCCGTGACCTGCTTGTGCTAGGGTGTGAGCACGGCAGCAGTTATAAGGACGTGGAGCCGGTGTTGCTATGGCTCTGGCTCCTGCGTTCGCGCACCAAGTGACGTCACGTCCACTGCAGCCCATTTATTGACAGGAGGTCACATGACCTGGGCCATACTATATGTCCACTCTCCCATGGGGGAAACACCCTGGACACCCCTCCCGCTGGGCCGGGGTCTGTACGCCCTTCGGGGCGCACCCATTACCTCATGGGTGCGACACAACAGAGACAGCAGTTTGAGGTAAAACTATGGCGGGCACAGGCATCAGGGAAAGGGGAACCCCCCCCCCAACTATGGGCAGGTCCATATTCCTCATCTACAGGAGACTGAGCTCAGCTCTCTTAACAAACACCTTTTACAGCCCGGGGGATGGAAGGGGGGCAGTGGTTATACTACTAAGGGGCATATTTAGTTCAAAATCATGCAGCGCAGCAAGTTACCTTGCTGCGCTGCGTGATAAGAAAAGGGCGGGAATGCGTCGTATTTAACATTATACAGCACATTTCTGTCTTTTCCTTGCGCTGGCACACAATGTGCTGCCTGGCCCCAATGCAGGCACCCTTGCCGCGTTGTAAGCAGGAGTGTTTCTGTGTTAGCTGGCCGTGCATGTTTTGATAAATCTATCTTAAGAGTTGCGTGGCTCTTGTGCCCCATTATACGGTGCAAGGGCGACGCAAGTCTTTGAAAAATGTGGTCCTAAATATTTGGGAGGTAGGGAAAAGTCACAATTTTGTGGGGGTTCAACAAGTTTTGGAGGTAGTTTCTATGCTGCAAACACACAGAAATGTACACCAGGAACACGTGGCCTAAGTGTGTTTGCAGGGCGGGCAGGGGAGAAGGATTGGGGGGGATCACCTCCAAATTCACTTGAACTCTGGAGGAAGATCTTTCTCAAGATTAAACAAATATGTTTTCTTTGGCTACTAAAACGGGGATTTATGGTGAAAATACACCATACTAATTCTAAATGACAGAATATCTGCAACCAGACAGTCTGCCAGGCAGAGGGAAGGATACGGGCACCTCCAAAACTGCACTGCAGTTTCTTCCACAGTGGGACTATTTGAGGTTTGTGATCTCCAAAGCTATCGGGAGTCTAAATTCTCATGTGTCTGATGTCTTTTGAGATTTAGGTTCTTCAGTTTAGACTCAATTCTCTGATTGGCCAAAAGTGGAGACAGAAACTGGGCCCATGAGATAGGTCATCTCTCAACTAGAGGTGAGCGCCAGGTGCTTAGAAGCGGGCTGAGTCGGATAGACCAGTTTCACGACTAGAGATACGTGGCTTGTGCCAAGCCATGTGCAAATTAATCCTGGGTCCAGGGCACTCCGTGCCACTAGAACCAACCTGTACCCAACTGATGAGCCCTTATTAGGGAGAAAACGGTCAGCATAACTGTCTTTGAGAAAAAAACTTGAAGAGGTAAACAAAGACTTCACAGAATTCAAAGACCACCTAACCCAATTTAAATTGAACAAATCCCAAAAAGCTCTGAACAATTTTTCCCATGAAACACTATATCCATGCTCAACGGAGAACTAAAGGGCATATCACCAAACAGCATTAAAATTATCGCCGCTTTAGCGGCAGAAAACTGCAGCTAAAGCGGCGATTATGGGCTTGATAATATGCCCTGGAGAATTCCCATAGAAGCCCATGTTCTGGTGTCAACATGGGCTTCTATGGGAATTCTCTGTGGCATATTATCAAGCCCATTATCGCCGCTTTAGCGGTAGTTTTCTGACGCTACAGCGGCAGTAATTTTAACGAAGTGCTTGATAATATGCCCCAAAGTGAGGAAGAACAGCAGTTTATCTGAAACCTCAAGTTAGAGTAATATTTCTTCAGATACAGAAAGGTTTTTGGTAATAACAAAACATTTAAGAAAATGAGGGCACGAACAGGGGTGACAAACTCAAGGTCCTTTCCCCATAGGACTGTGGAAATTTAGTTTGTATCTGAACATTATCTGCGCCATCTTGTCCCTCCCCAAGTGCCACACGCAGAAAACGCGCGACGGCCATTTTAGGCACCATGGTCTCATTGCTGATCGCCAGCGCGTCCCTCAGGCACTGCAAACATCCCCCGCGCGCCGGCCACCCCCCCCCCCCGCTCTCTCATACATGGGCCATAAACCCTCTCCTTCTGCGCGACCCTGCCATGGAACCACATCCCGCGCCTGACCAACACCTCCTTTCCTCCCATACATGGTCATACATCCTTTTGATAACCCCCTTCCTCTGCGCCCGATTGTCCGAACCGATCCCAGGCCATCACCTAGCCCTGCGGATGCAGTTTATTGCCCCTACTGTAAGGGAAACACCTCACATCAAAGGGATTACAGTAGATCAAGGCCCCCACCCCCTGAGACCTGACCAGTCGCACACACCCCCGGGAATTGGCGGAATGTCCAGCTGTGTGATAGCCATCTCCTACTGTGGGTGGGGTGGGGACTTCCACTGCAGATATGTGTGGGAACGAGCTTGAAGTGGGGATTCCAAGGATGTCTTTCCGAACATCAAAGTCTCAACAAGAACGTGTCACGTGTAATAAAGCAATAAACCTGTGTATAAGAGGCCAGGCCTCAGAGATGTGGTTAGAGCACCTCCCGAAGACATTCTGTGTGCATGTCCGAAATGACAGGCTCTCCTCATGAGAAATAAACCCTGTTTCCTGCCTTCCAGTCTCCGGCACCTGCCTCTTTTGTTGGTTAATCATCGAATGGTATAAGAGGCGATTACCGCCGGGCAATACTTGAAAGGTTATCGACTGAAACTGCTGCTACCATTTAACAGGACAACAAGGGAATCAGCAATGGGGCTGGCCGCAACCTTATTGGTTCTCTCTATTCCCCTCCCCCACCAACAGGGATACCAGTGGCACAATCATAACCCTCCTTTTTTAAGGGTCTCTTGGAAGGGCACAGAAACAGAATAGCTTGGAAAAAAAACTAAAATACCCACAACCAGGGATGCGCAAATGAGAGTAGAGGTTGGTGATAACATAATTAACTCAGTAACAACCCCCAACTAAAATAGAAAAGAGATTGATCAATGAAGGATTCATATTTGTCCCGACTCCTAGTGACGATTTCTTCAAACTTGAAGACGTGGCAGAATCTCTCAGAAAAATAAAACTTAAAGATTTTTTTTGAAATTAAGGAAATGCAGATGCAGACAAAACAAAATAATGATCTTTCGGAGTAGATCCACCCATGTCTCACCCCATCACTAGTTTCCCCCTGAAGTAACTGCCTTTGAACAAGCAGCTAACTCTGGGGTAGACGCCCCGAACAAACCACACGTCTTTCAGAACATAAGAAAGAAAGAGAGAGAGAGAGAGGCCCTGAGTGTACTGGAAAGAGATGGATCCTTTGTGATAAAACCAGCAGACAAAGGCGGGGCCATAGTCCTGCTTTCCAAACAGACGTACCTCCATGAATGTCTTAGACTACTTAATGATGGCAGATATTACAAACTACCGAACAAAGACCCAACCAGGGACGTGATGGAAGAAATCATGTTTCTAAATAGGACAGGAAAAGACAACGGGTGGAAAGCAAGCAGATTTCCTCATTAAAAACCCATGCCCAGCAAACTGCTATATATTACCTAAGAAATATAAAAATAAACATCCCACACCTGGCCGTCCCATTTTATGTGGAAAAGGGTCCGCCCTTGAGCCCCTCACTTGGTTCTGTGACTTCTTTCTACGCTTGTTAGTCAATAAGATGCCCTCATTTCTTAGGGACAGTAAAGACTTATTAAATCTGCTAAAGGACATGAATTTTGATTAGGAGAAGGAAATTCTGATCACAAGATGTAGAGTCTCTGTACACAAATATCCCTCACAAATCCACCCTTGAAATAATTGATCAATTACTAAAAATACAACATTGAGAATCCATGACACCCCTGTTTTCATAATGGACTGTGCACATTTAATTATGAAGACCAATTCTTTCTACAAATACATGAAACCTCCATGGGAAGTACTTGCAGCCCGAGCCTGGCATGTCTGTAGGTGCACAACTGTGAACCAGAGTTCATCTTAAAAAGCACAAATCCTTTCATGTATTGTGGGAATGATACATAGGTGATATACTCTTGATGTTGAAGTGTCCACTGAACGAAGCCAAAACCTTTGCTAATCGGATAAATGCATTAGATTCGTACCTAAAATTCAAATTGTCATCAGTACTACATAAATGTTTTTTGGGGGATTTAATGAGCTATCCAGAACGAGGGACATTAAAAACTGAGGTATAATACAAACCAACTCATAGGAACAGTTTATCACGATTCGAGATCTTCTACTCACGGTTATTAAGCCTGGCGAAGCAGGCGTGCTTGCTCTCTACAGCACAAGAGAGGTCGGCTGGATTGGAGGGAGCTTTAGGTACTGCAAGTAGGCTGTTTACCTTGATGAAGTGAGTACTCATTTTGGGTTAGCTTTTGGGCAAAGATAATCGGACTCCCCGCTCGGGGATTTCCATAGACCGGGACCTATTTAACTGGACGCTCGCAATTTGGGCAAGTACAACTACCTTTTTCCTCCATGATACATTAAAAGATTACTCAAAGACTATTACCTACGAGTAGTCTCATGTCTCAGGAGCTCTATTGTAGCTCACAACCACTTATGACTCCTTTTTAGGTCTCACATACGCAGCGCGAGGGCCTTTAGCCGTCGCTCTGCTGATTTTCAAGCACTGCACTCGTGCTTGTGGCGGCATCCACCTTACGGGAGCGCTCAGTGGCGCGCCACAAGCACGAGTGCAGTGCTTGAAAATGAGCAGACTGCTCTCCCAAGCATGTGCGTGCCACTCGTGGGCTCACCTCCTGCCCCTCCCTCTCTCTCACGCGCGGACCACTCGCGCGCTGCATATTTCCACAGCACTCTCACTCAGTCTCTTACAAAGCTCACTCACCAATACTCCCTGGTCATGCATACACGTCGCTTTCACTCAGGTTTCTCTCACAGAAGCTTCTCAAATGCAGCTCACTAACATCCCACACGATGTTGTCATACACGTGACGCTTCTCTACAAAACATGCACAGCTCACACACCCTCAAAGTGCACACACTAACAGCCCCCGTGCCCACGCCCACCTCCTGCACCCTCCTGCGCTCTTCAATGCATCTCCTTCTCACACAGAGCGCAGTATTGATGGCCCGTCTTGTACTAGCATCCTTTCATTCTCCGACTCCCTTCAGTGTAGTGCTGCATTTTTCCGGCCATGGGGCTTGATGGTAGTGCAGCAGTGGAGTCTGCCCGGGTCATGCGGTAATGTTGGCTGAGGCTGTCAAGGTAACGAAGGATTGCCGCCCCCTGTTCTCAATAGAGCTATGAACAGCTGACCCCATAACATGTTTGTCGTATGGTCGTATGGTTTCTGAGCTTGTCACCACTTCTAACCAATAGCAAGGCTTACTGGGCAGTGCAGTCACGAAGACCCGCCCATAGCCATCTCTAAGCCTATCAGTTTAAAACTAGCCTTCTGATTACATGTCTTCGGGTACTTTTGAAAGGGACTTGTTTGGAATTGGAAAGTAGAGACAAGAAAATGATAAAGGTCCAAACTCGGGAGACTGGAGGTAAATCTACATTCCGGAACCTGCCTGTTGATTTGGGAGTGCTGAGATAGGAAATATGCCGTTTTATAACATAAAGACAGGTTCACGTAGGGTTCTTAGTTAATATATTTTCTGATGTCCGCGTACTAAACTAATGTGTTGTTTTGTATCGTGGATGATGATTACCCATTGCCAATGTGAATGACTGTGGGAGGGCGCAGATGCAATTAGTCTGAATGTTTTGTTACAGAAGACATGAGCTGGCAATATCCTATTTTCTATATGGCAGTTCTGTAGCGAAGTGCTGGCACTGTCCAGAGCAACGTATGGCAACGCTTCGGAAGTCATCAATGACGTAGATAACACCCGAAACCCGTCTACTCGTTTTGAGCGCCTCTGGTAACTTGACATGTGTATAGTTTTGTGACCTCTCGGGTGGTGCTACATTGATGTTGTATCTCCTGTGATATGTTGCTGCATGTGAAGTGCTCAGAGAGAGGCTACTTCGGTCCTGTTTAACAAACATACACTAAATATAACAAGCATTGGCATAGCCAATAGGTCTCTCCTTTGGGACCTTATAAGTGTTTAGTTATCCAGCACTATATCCTTGGTGCAACATCAAGTGTTGCATGGCTAAACACTTATAAGGTCCCAAAGGCGAGACTTATTGGCCATGCCAATGTTTGTTCTAAATACTTTGAATGATGAAGCTTGATACATACCCCTTCTATAAAAAGCTATTAATATATGTTGTTAGATATGTCCTAATTAATTTGTTTTGAATCTCTTCGCAAATGAAGTATGTGACTACAGAACAGCCCACGTCCACCAGATGATGAAGCAATTGCAACCCTAAAGAGGGTAGGAAAGCATGTCTGAAATCTAACGCGATGTTTCACCTCAATATGCATGTCGTGTGTGTGTGTGCTGTACAATGCCACCCGATCTATTTCACGTGCTGTATTTCAACAGCTACCATTCCAGCATGTCTGATTGTAGCCTACTGTCTAATCATGTTTTTGTACCCTAAGCCCCTGAATTGACAGAAGGAGAGGTAGGAAGTTCTGCCTTTTCCTTACACTAAAGCTAAATATAATAATATAAGAATGAGGACATGCTAACACTTTTCCGCTCCTAGCCCTGAGAATGCTCCTGACCAATTCTTTGACCCTGTGAGTGGGCAGAAACATGTCGGCACCTTTGAAGGTAGTCAGGCCACCGAATCCCAATACATCCACTAAGGCTGTGTACTTTTTTGATCATACCACCAAATAAAGGCTATTCTTGTGGTATGTTTAACCCAATACCTGGATCCCAGTATTAGTCAGGGATCCATTATATCTTAAGAACTCCCTCACTACTTGAGGTTGAGTCCACCCGGCACTATCACTTTACCAGGGCGGGATGAGCTGGCCAATGAGGAAGCATGCCACATTACGTGCGTAAGACCACCTCCTCCAAATCTTTTTGTGACCCATGAGGGGTCTTAATTCAGGACCTGAGGTTTTGGAGCTGGGAACAATAGTCTCCCATTCTGTAGAAGCAAGATTCACCGTACCTGCTGTGCTGTATATTATGCTGGGAAGGAAGTACGGTGTCCAAATCTCCCTTTTCTCTCCAGGTCATTTGATGATGTTACCGTTCCTCTCTCTGACCCCCGTCGGCCACCTCCTACCCGCATCAGATGCCTCTCCCTGGAGTTTCTCTTGTCCCACACACCCGATCCATGACAAATGGGTGAGGCTGCGGTGTTCTCTCTTCTCTAGGTACAGTAATAGAGTGACATCTCTGTTGTATTTATCTGGTGGGAAGGGGTGGATTAGTGGTTGGCCACAAGACAGTTGGAGCCCTTCAGCATCATGCCTCAAACGGTGGCATGCAGCCAAGGACATGGTTGTTTTACCCCCAAATGTGGTGCAAGGGTGCCTGCGTTGGTGCACAGCTTCAAAATGTGGGCTGGCTGAAAGGACCGGAATGCACTGTATCTCGGACAGCAAAAAGACTTGCGGCGCTGCCCTACGCCAAATCATTGTAAATTACGCCGTGGGTTTTATAGTGAGTTAGGAGTAAAAGCATGAAAGATAAATAAATAGTGCACAGGGCCAGCCAAAGTTTTCTTGAATTGCAACTCGGTCACCCTGTTATCTGGCCATTTATCTGTTTCTGAAACTCACATTAACCATCTCTTATAAACATTACTTCAGTCCTCCGTCTCTTGCTCTCTGAACTCTCTCCTGTCCTACACTCTGTTTATCTACTAACGTTCCCTTCTCCCTCACAGTCTTTTTTTCACTCTCTTCCTCTCTCTCAATTTCACATGTGCAATCCTTTTCTCCCTTCCCTGCAGCTTTATTTTTATCTTGTCACCCTTCTCGCTCTCTCTTCACAGCTCTCATATCCTCTCTCCTCTCACTTCTGCTGCTCTCTCTCTCTCTCTCTCAATCTCTCTCTCTCTCTCTCTCTCTCTCTCTCTGTCTGTCTCTTGCTCTATGTCTCTCTCTCTCTCAATCTCTCGCTATGTCCCTCTCTCTCCATTTGTCTCTCTATATTTGTCTCTCACTTGCTCCCTCTCTCTTTTTCAATCTCTCTCTTTGTCTCTCTCTCTCCATTTCTCTCTCTATTTATGCCTCTATCTTGCTCCCTCTCTCGGTCTCTCTCTTTTTCTTTCTCTCTATGTCTCTCTCTTGTGCTCTCTCTCTCAATCTCTCTCTCTCTCTCTCTCTCTCTCTATATATATATATATATATATATATATATCTATATGGCTCTCTCTCAATATCTCTCTCTTGCTCTATGTCTCTCTCTTGCTCTCTCTCTCTCTTTCTCTCTACGTCTCTCTCTTTAGCTCACAGTCTTTTATTCACTCTCTTCCTCTCTCTCTCTTTCACATGAGCAATCCATTTACCCCATCCCTGCAGCTTTATTTTTATCTTGTCACCCTTCTCGCTCTCTCTTCACAGCTCTCATACCCTCTCTCCTCTCACTTCTGCTGCTCTCACTCTCTCAATCTCTCTCTCTATGTCTCTCTCTCTTATTGGTTCTCTCTATTCCCCTCCCCCACCAACAGGGATACCAGTGGCACAATCATAACCCTCCTTTTTTAAGGGTCTCTTGGAAGGGCACAGAAACAGAATAGCTTGGAAAAAAACTAAAATACCCACAACCAGGGATGCGCAAATGAGAGTAGAGGTTGGTGATAACATCATTAACTCAGTAACAACCCCCAACTAAAATAGAAAAGAGATTGATCAATGAAGGATTCATATTTGTCCCGACTCCTAGTGACGATTTCTTCAAACTTGAAGACGTGGCAGAATCTCTCAGAAAAATAAAACCTAAAGATTTTTTTTGAAAATAAGGAAATGCAGATGCAGACAAAACAAAATAATGATCTTTCGGAGTAGATCCACCCATGTCTCACCCCATCACTAGTTTCCCCCTGAAGTAACTGCCTTTGAACAAGCAGCTAACTCTGGGGTAGACGCCCCGAACAAACCACACGTCTTTCAGAACATAAGAAAGAAAGAGAGAGAGAGAGAGGCCCTGAGTGTACTGGAAAGAGATGGATCCTTTGTGATAAAACCAGCAGACAAAGGCGGGGCCATAGTCATGCTTTCCAAACAGACGTACCTCCATGAATGTCTTAGACTACTTAATGATGGCAGATATTACAAACTACCGAACAAAGACCCAACCAGGGACGTGATGGAAGAAATCATGTTTCTAAATAGGACAGGAAAAGACAACGGGTGGAAAGTAAGCAGATTTCCTCATTAAAAACCCATGCCCAGCAAACTGCTATATATTACCTAAGAAATATAAAAATAAACATCCCACACCTGGCCGTCCCATTTTATGTGGAAAAGGGTCCGCCCTTGAGCCCCTCACTTGGTTCTGTGACTTCTTTCTACGCTTGGTAGTCAATAAGATGCCCTCATTTCTTAGGGACAGTAAAGACTTATTAAATCTGCTAAAGGACATGAATTTTGATTAGGAGAAGGAAATTCTGATCACAAGATGTAGAGTCTCTGTACACAAATATCCCTCACAAATCCACCCTTGAAATAATAGATCAATTACTAAAAATACAACATTGAGAATCCATGACACCCCTGTTTTCATAATGGACTGTGCACATTTAATTATGAAGACCAATTCTTTCTACAAATACATGAAACCTCCATGGGAAGTACTTGCAGCCCGAGCCTGGCATGTCTGTAGGTGCACAACTGTGAACCAGAGTTCATCTTAAAAAGCACAAATCCTTTCATGTATTGTGGGAATGATACATAGGTGATATACTCTTGATGTTGAAGTGTCCACTGAACGAAGCCAAAACCTTTGCTAATCGGATAAATGCATTAGATTCGTACCTAAAATTCAAATTGTCATCAGTACTACATAAATGTTTTTTGGGGGATTTAATGAGCTATCCAGAACGAGGGACATTAAAAACTGAGGTATAATACAAACCAACTCATAGGAACAGTTTATCACGATTCGAGATCTTCTACTCACGGTTATTAAGCCTGGCGAAGCAGGCGTGCTTGCTCTCTACAGCACAAGAGAGGTCGGCTGGATTAGAGGGAGCTTTAGGTACTGCAAGTAGGCTGTTTACCTTGATGAAGTGAGTACTCATTTTGGGTTAGCTTTTGGGCAAAGATAATCGGACTCCCCGCTCAGGGATTTCCATAGACCGGGACCTATTTAACTGGACGCTCGCAATTTGGGCAAGTACAACTACCTTTTTCCTCCATGATACATTAAAAGATTACTCAAAGACTATTACCTACGAGTAGTCTCATGTCTCAGGAGCTCTATTGTAGCTCACAACCACTTATGACTCCTTTTTAGGTCTCACATACGCAGCGCGAGGGCCTTTAGCCGTCGCTCTGCTGATTTTCAAGCACTGCACTCGTGCTTGTGGCGGCATCCACCTTACGGGAGCGCTCAGTGGCGCGCCACAAGCACGAGTGCAGTGCTTGAAAATGAGCAGACTGCTCTCCCAAGCATGTGCGTGCCACTCGTGGGCTCACCTCCTGCCCCTCCCTCTCTCTCACGCGCGGACCACTCGCGCGCTGCATATTTCCACAGCACTCTCACTCAGTCTCTTACAAAGCTCACTCACCAATACTCCCTGGTCATGCATACACGTCGCTTTCACTCAGGTTTCTCTCACAGAAGCTTCTCAAATGCAGCTCACTAACATCCCACACGATGTTGTCATACACGTGACGCTTCTCTACAAAACATGCACAGCTCACACACCCTCAAAGTGCACACACTAACAGCCCCCGTGCCCACGCCCACCTCCTGCACCCTCCTGCGCTCTTCAATGCATCTCCTTCTCACACAGAGCGCAGTATTTATGGCCCGTCTTGTACTAGCATCCTTTCATTCTCCGACTCCCTTCAGTGTAGTGCTGCATTCTTCCGGGCACGGGGTGATGGTAGTGCAGCAGTGGAGTCTGCCCGGGTCATGCGGTAATGTTGGCTGAGGCTGTCAAGGTAACGAAGGATTGCCGCCCCCTGTTCTCAATAGAGCTATGAACAGCTGACCCCATAACATGTTTGTCGTATGGTCGTATGGTTTCTGAGCTTGTCACCACTTCTAACCAATAGCAAGGCTTACTGGGCAGTGCAGTCACGAAGACCCGCCCATAGCCATCTCTAAGCCTATCAGTTTAAAACTAGCCTTCTGATTACATGTCTTCGGGTACTTTTGAAAGGGACTTGTTTGGAATTGGAAAGTAGAGACAAGAAAATGTTTAAGGTCCAAACTCGGGAGACTGGAGGTAAGTCTACATTCCGGAACCTGCCTGTTGATTTGGGAGTGCTGAGATAGGAAATATGCCGTTTTATAACATAAAGACAGGTTCACGTAGGGTTCTTAGTTAATATATTTTCTGATGTCCGCGTACTAAACTAATGTGTTGTTTTGTATCGTGGATGATGATTACCCATTGCCAATGTGAATGACTGTGGGAGGGCGCAGATGCAATTAGTCTGAATGTTTTGTTACAGAAGACATGAGCTGGCAATATCCTATTTTCTATATGGCAGTTCTGTAGCGAAGTGCTGGCACTGTCCAGAGCAACGTATGGCAACGCTTCGGAAGTCATCAATGACGTAGATAACACCCGAAAACTGTCTACTTGTTTTGAGCGCCTCTGGTAACTTGACATGTTTATAGTTTTGTGACCTCTCGGGTGGTGCTACATTGATTTTGTATCTCTTGTGATATGTTGCTGCATGTGAAGTGCTCAGAGAGAGGCTACTTCGGTCCTGTTTAACAAACATACACTAAATATAACAAGCATTGGCATAGACAATAGGTCTCTCCTTTGGGACCTTATAAGTGTTTAGTTATCCAGCACTATATCCTTGGTGCAACAACATCAAGTGTTGCATGGCTAAACACTTATAAGGTCCCAAAGGCGAGACTTATTGGCCATGCCAATGCTTGTTCTAAATACTTTGAATGATGAAGCTTGATACATACCCCTTCTAGAAAAAGCTATTAATATATGTTGTTAGATATGTCCTAATTAATTTGTTTTGAATCTCTTCGCAAATGAAGTATGTGACTACAGAACAGCCCACGTCCACCAGATGATGAAGCAATTGCAACCCTAAAGAGGGTAGGAAAGCATGTCTGAAATCTAACGCGATGTTTCACCTCAATATGCATGTCGTGTGTGTGTGTGCTGTACAGTGCCACCCGATCTATTTCACGTGCTGTATTTCAACAGCTACCATTCCAGCATGTCTGATTGTAGCCTACTGTCTAATCATGTTTTTGTACCCTAAGCCCCTGAATTGACAGAAGGAGAGGTAGGAAGTTCTGCCTTTTCCTTACACTAAAGCTAAATATAATAATATAAGAATGAGGACATGCTAACACTTTTCCGCTCCTAGCCCTGAGAAATGCCCCTGACCAATTCTTTGACCTTGTGAGTGGGCAGAAACATGTCGGCACCTTTGAAGGTAGTCAGGCCACCGAATCCCAATACATCCACTAAGGCTGTGTACTTTTTTAATCATACCACCAAATAAAGGCTATTCTTGTGGTATTTTTAACCCAATACCTGGATCCCAGTATTAGTCAGGGATCCATTATATCTTAAGAACTCCCTCACTACTTGAGGTTGAGTCCACCCGGCACTATCACTTTACCAGGGCGGGATGAGCTGGCCAATGAGGAAGCATGCCACATTACGTGCGTAAGACCACCTCCTCCAAATCTTTTTGTGACCCAAGAGGGGTCTTAATTCAGGACCTGAGGTTTTGGAGCTGGGAACAATAGTCTCCTATTCTGTAGAAACAAGATTCACCGTACCCGTTGTGCTGTATATTATGCTGGGGAGGAGGTACAGTGTCCAAATCTCCATTTTCTCTCCAGGTCATTTGATGATGTTACCCTTCTTCTCTCTGACTACCATCGGCCACCTCCTACCCGCATCAGATGCCTCTCCCTGAAGTTTCTCTTGTCCCACACACCCGATCCATGACAAATGGGTGAGGCTGCGGTGTTCTCTCTTCTCTAGGTACAGTAATAGAGTGACATCACTGTTGTATTTATCTGGTGGGCAGGGGTGGATTAGTGGTTGGCCACAAGATAGTTAGAGCCCTTCAGCATCATGCCTCAAACTGTGGCATGCAGCCAAGGACATGGTTGTTTTACCCCCAAATGTGGTGAAAGGGTGCCTGCGTTGGTGCACAGCTTCAACATGTGCGCTGGCTGAACAGCAAAAAGACTTGCGGCGCTGCCCTACGCCAAATCATTGTAAATTAGGCCCTGTGTTTTATAGGGAGTTAGGAGTAAAAGCATGAAAGATAAATAAATAGTGCACAGGGCCACCCAAAGTTTTCTTGAATTGCCACTCGGTCACCCTGTTTCTTATCTGGCTATTTATCTGTTTCTGAAACTCACATTAACCATCTCTTATAAACATTACTTCAGTCCTCCGTCTCTTGCTCTCTGAACTCTCTCCTGTCCTACACTCTGTTTGTCTACTAACGTTCCCTTCTCCCTCACAGTCTTTTTTTCACTCTCTTCCTCTCTCTCAATTTCACATGTGCAATCCTTTTCTCCCTTCCCTGCAGCTTTATTTTTATCTTGTCACCCGTGCCGCTCTCTCTTCACAGCTCTCATACCCTCTCTCCTCTCACTTCTGCTGCTCTCTCTCTCTCTCAATCTCTCTCTCTCTCTCTATGTCTGTCTCTTGCTCTATGTCTCTCTCTCTCTCAATCTCTCGCTATGTCTCTCTCTCTCCATTTGTCTCTCTATATTTGTCCCTCACTTGCTCCCTCTCTCTCTTTCAATCTCTCTCTTTGTCTCTCTCTCTCCATTTCTCTCTCTATTTATGCCTCTCTCTTGCTCCCTCTCTCGGTCTCTCTCTTTTTCTTTCTCTCTATGTCTCTCTCTTGTGCTCGCTCTCTCAATCTCTATCTCTCTCTTTCTCTCTCTCTCTCTCTCTCTCTCTCTCTCTCTATATATATATATATATATATATATATATATATATTTATATATATCTATGTCTCTCTCTCAATGTCTCTCTCTTGCTCTATGTCTCTCTCTTGCTCTCTCTCTCTTTCTCTCTACGTCTCTCTCTTTAGCTCACAGTCTTTTATTCACTCTCTTCCTCTCTCTCTCTTTCACATGAGCAATCCATTTCCCCCATCCCTGCAGCTTTATTTTTATCTTGTCACCCTTCTCGCTCTCTCTTCACAGCTCTCATACCCTCTCACCTCTCACTTCTGCTGCTCTCACTCTCTCAATCTCTCTCTCTATGTCTCTCTCTCTATGTCTCTCTCTCTCTCTCAATCTCTCTCTATGTCTCTCGCTCTCCATTTCTCTCTCTTGCTCCCTCTCTCTCTCAATCTCTCTCTATGTTTCTCTCTCTATATGTCTCTCTCTCTCTCCCTCAATCTCTCTCTCTCAATCTCTCTCTATGTCTCCCTCTATGTCTCTCTCTCTCTCTCTCTCTCTCTCTCTCTCTCTCTCCCTCTATCTTTCTCTCTCTCTCTCTCTCTCTCTCTCTCAATCTCTCTCTCTCTCTTTCTCTCTATGTCTCTCTCTCTCTCTTTAGCTCTCCGCCTTATGGCTGCCCCCCTCCCGTGCCCTTCACATTTTCTCAGCTCCATCACCTACTTTAAAATGATTTTCTCCCCTTTGGCAAATGCAATTTCTGTTCCATCTTGGAAAAAGGTTTTCTCGCTGACTAAATCTGGCCTTTACAAAACACAAAATGTAGGTTTGAGTTAACAGGAAGTGACAGCTCGAGCCCTGGCGGAGGACAAGAGGATTGTGGGAGATGTGAGGAGAGTAAGCGACCTAACTTCATAAGTACAATGATGCCATGGCCCATCAGGCAGCACTGGGCGTGAGGGGCAAGGGGCCCCGGAAACAGGGGGCTTTAGGGGTCCCAACAGTGTTAGGGGCCAATCTTTGCCCACCCAGTTGCAAACCAGGACTGGTTTGTTAATGCCATTGGCGATGTGACCTATATACTAATAGTTGCATTGCAAATTGTGCATTCACTGGGGTGGCCTAACTAACTGCTTAATGAATATTAATTAGAGGGGTTGTCATTTATGACGCCCTGTAATTGGTGGCAAATGCAAGGATTGGGTTCCTGACCGGAACAGCAGAACTCCCTCCCTTGCATTGCAAACAGGAAATGTTTATGGGAAATAAAATCCAGTTTCAAAGGATATTGGAGGGAAAAGGCAGTGTGCTCCTGGACCACTCTAGCCCCCACATAGGCCTTCTAGCACAATTCCCAGAAGGGGAAGTTTTCTCCTTTAATGAGTGAGAACAACGTTTCTAAATCATAAAATAACATTTATAATTTGTAAAAGCCCTGTTGCATTCACAACCATTTTGTTTGCCTTTTTTGTGCGAATCACATGGTTTGATACCACATAAGGGCTTTGTACATCAGGCTATTGTCACCTAATCTAGTGAGCACAGCAGTAATTCAGACCATTAGGAAGCAGTGGGCATGAGAGAGCACCGAGTGCCCGGCGTAGGGATATTGTAATAATAGGGATGGGAACAAAGTTAGGGAGCTAAACTTGTGAGCAGTGCTTAATTTGAGCCGGTGGTTTCCAGTGCTCGGCACTAGCACCTAACTGTCAACATCAGTGCTTTTGACAGTCTGCTACAAGGTGGCGCTGTCTGGCTAATTTAGCTAAGACCAGTTCGATATACATTCAAAATGACTATTACCTGCTCCAAAGCCATTCTTATAGCTTTGGGGGCCTGGAATAGTCCAAATTGTCACACATGTAGGAGTGTAATGTTTAGTAGTTGTGTTGGTACTGACATTGGCAGCATGGCAGGGGCAATGTGTGATGCAAGCTGCAGCGGTCTCCTGACGAGAGCCCTGGCACTTCTTTTTTTTACAAATTAAGCCGTGATTGTGAGTATACTGAAACATTCCATGACCCCTAAGGCAGCACTGGATAGATAGCACTAGGTGGAAGGGTAACTGAGGGATCAAGAGAGAATGAGGTTTAGATGTGCTAACAGGCAGAATACAGACACAAACGAAGTTTCGAATATTTATTCAAATGATTGTGTCCTAAAATGCAGTATTCGTGCCACAATTAGAAATCAAATGCATGCTAAAAATACTGTTAGCATGGTCATTAAACCATGTATCATAAAAGCCCTGTCATGTTAGAAGACAGAATATACTAAACCCCCCTTCCTTCTACTGAAGTTATATGATTATATATCAAAGATCTGGGATTAGTGGTGAACCCCGTACCTTAGTATACAGAGATGGACATTCTATATCTCAGCTGACGTAGCAATCTTTTTTCAGAACCCTCGCTCAGTGTGTCTACTCAAACTCCTGTGCTCAGATATATGACAAGACGTGTGCTCATAAACAGCCGCTGCATTCTTGTGTTATGTCTAGGTGCTAGTGCCTGACCAGAGAGAATAACAAGGGGCATTGTTGTTTGACCTTGACTGTGGTGTTCAGACAAAATCCCAGGAAAAGAACAGAACACGAAAACATATGCAGGTTCCGTGTGAAAGTACAATGCAAGCGTGTTTATATAGCAACGTTTGCAAAAGGAAATGTGACCTACAACATGCACAATTAGGGTAACATAGGGAAAACTACAATGGGCCATGCAGGAAACACATGACACTGTAAAGTTGCAATGAGGCCTATTTACTAATAGCTCGCATTGAAAAATCTCCATTCCAAGGTCGCAAAATGATCTGAATAATAAATATTAACTAGGTTGATCTCTATTTGCAACTCCTTGCGTTTGGCTAAGAACACAAAGGTGGTGGCCTACAAACAGGTGTTTATTTTAAGAACCAAAGGGGGCTTATTTACAAGCCCCTTGTGCCACCAGTGCGTCACTTTTAATATGGGAAAAGGTGACATACCTACGGCGCAAGGGGCTTGTAAATAAGACCCAAAATGTTTTTCATCAGGGGTGGTAGGCAGTGGTCCCTTGGGTGAATGCATTACCACTGCCTTTGAGCTTTTAAGAAACAAAATTATTGCCATGGGGGAGTAGGCAGAGGTCCCTTGGATGAATGTGTTACCACCTCCTTTGAAAATTTCTTAATTTTTTTTTTGCTTTTTTCAGCTATTAAAAGTGACGCACCAGCGGTACAAGGGGTTGTAAATAAGCCCCAAAATTTTTGACATCCGGGGGAGTAGGCAGTGGTCCCTTCGATGAATGTATTACCACTTCTTTTGAGCTTTTGGTAACTTCTTGTTTGCGGTCACAACTTATGCCACACACTATTGATTTATGAGAATCACAAATCGGAGGACGCAACCCTTTCACATCCGCCTCTAATTGGGATTCAGAATGAACCGTAAAACGCTTGTGATTTGGAAAGACATTTTTCCTTATCGTAAAATGGGGTTAGTATATAGTAAAAACGTTTTGTGATTGCAAACATTGTGCAAATCGCAGTGTTTGCGGCCACATGATGGTTTAGTACATCTGGCCATTAGTGATTTAACTTAGTGAGCACAATGTAACCGTGGGCCATCATGCGAGCCTGGGTAACAGAGGACTGTGGTGATGTGAGCATACTTACTATGTCATCTAGCCTAGTGAGCATGCCAATGCTGTGACACACAAGGCAACGCCGGGGAGGGGGCACTGGGTAGCCAAACCACTGAATCACATGTTCATAGATTACCTGCCTTATGCTAGTGAGCACAGAGATGCTGGTGCTATCACATGGCTGTATTGGGAGGGGGTCTCTGGGCGGCTGACACATTGTCAGTTCTGCTAATTATCATCAACATCCATTCTGGATTTATAAAGTGCTGCTAATCACCTGCGAGGGTATCCAGGCACGCAGGGCTAAGCTGCTCCGGGTGGTTCAGTTGAACAGCCAGGGGGCATATTCTCAATGAGCTATTGCAGAGTTATCGGCACTTTATCGCAGCCAAAGTTGCGATAAAATTACCGCCCCATTCACAAGCTGGTGCAAACAGCCGATACCACCAGTTTTCCGGCGATCGCATCCTCAAAAAACATCTCCAGGGATGACCCCGGCAACTATCGCTAATGAGATGTAGAGTAGGCGTTCCCGAGCAAAAAGCCACGACAACACCACTCCGCAACATTCACAACGACCATCCTGATCTGCCATAAGAACACAAAACAGGCGATAAGGAGCGTTAGCAGCAGGAAACTAACACCTGCTCTGACCTGGTGCAAATTCGGACGACAACCGGCAACAGCCACGGGAGCACAGCCCATAGCCAAACATGAAGAACAACAGATGCCCCGCAGCAACTGAACATGCAGCCCAGAGCACCAAGAGGGCAACACACACCGCCTCCCCCCCCACCCCCCCCAGACCCCACCCCCGTTCCCTTCCGACAAACCGAATGCACGAAACCATGACCCAAACAAATCGCCTGAAGTCGCACAACCACAACACCTAACATACAGGTGTGGCCACAAAAATGGAAACACACATCCACATCATATAACCTAATTTTTTTTTATTACAGATGGCACAAAAAAAAACAATCATGAAGAGGCACGACGGGTCTTCTCCGGGAATTCCGTAAGTCACAGCCTGCAAGACAGAAAGACAGATTAGAAGGTGTGACATGCGCCCATCAAAGGACAGAGAGGGAGAGCGACAGAGAGAGAGCGAGAGAGAGAGAGGGGTAGAGGGAGAGAGAGGGAGAGAGGGGGGGAGGGAAAGGGAGAGAGGGAGAGAGGGAGAGAGAGGGAGAGAGGGAGAGAGGGAGAGAGAGGGAGAGAGAGGGAGAGAGCGAGAGAGAGGGAGAGAGGGATAGATAGAGGGAGAGGGAGAGAGGGAGAGAGAGGGAGAGAGCGAGAGAGAGGGAGAGAGGGATAGATAGAGGGAGAGGGAGGGAGAGGAAGAGGGAGGGAGAGGGAGAGAGAAAGAGAGAGAGGGAGAGAGGGAGAGAAAGGGAGAGAGAGAGAGGGAGGAAGAGAGAGGGAGGAAGGGGAAGGGAGAGAGAAAGAGAGGGAGGGAGAGGGAGAGAGAAAGAGAGAGGGAGAGAGCGAGAGAGGGAGAGAGAGGGAGAGTGCGAACACTGCGGACCCAGGCCCCACTGCTCGCCTACAGCCACCGGTGTGTCTCCAACCACGGGTCGGTACATACTGCAGGCCCCCAGGTCACTCAACTGAAACAGTTGCCAGAGACATGAATGGCAGAGTCCACACAGTAGCACACACCATCATCGCATGCCCGCCCCTGCGCACACAGGCTGCTGCACCCCAGCCCTCCTGCGGCCCAGCGGAGACTGCCCGCCCCTGCGCGACCAGGCCTCACTGCTCACCTTCCACCACCAGCATGTCTCCAAGAGGGCCCACCACGTGCCAGGGAGAGCTCCAAGCCCGGGTCCCGCGACCATGGCACCCTTCACATCATGCAGCCACTCACCGCAGGCCACCAGGTCACACACCTGATTCTGGGTCTTGATTTCACAATGGCAGAGAAAACATCAGTGCACAGGGCATCATCACAGGCTGCACACCCGCTGAGCCCAATAGATGCCACTAACTCTGAACCGCGAGGCAACGCCACATGGCGGGAGGCCCGCACTTCCCGCTGGCTTAGGACCACACTGCGGTCTAGCAGGGCTCACACCAATGCCACAATTCTGGACTGCCCGGACGGCGCATCATCGAAGGCAGCACACCCGCTCAGCACTGACGGTTCCCCTATCTCAGTGCACCAAAAGACACCGTCCCGTCGCGGTGTGCCTGTGCCTGCCGCGGTACATTCTGGGCCAACAAGTCTGTGCACCGCAAGCCATGGACCCTTTATGATTGAGTTTTGTGGTGCGGACGCCATCATGTCACCACCGGCACTGGGAAATGTGACATGGCAGGGCCCTAGGCCCTCATGCATAACAGATACCAATACAGAGACACCCATTTGGAGAGTGGAAATGGCGTCCAGCACGTGCTCCAGGCCCTTTTTATTGGCAGCGTCAAATGTCCTGTGACGCTGGTGCTGGATGGGTGTGGTGTGGGTGTGAACCAGCCATGAGGGATTGGCTGTGGCATGCGTACAACTAGACCTGTGAGCAGCAGATCCTTACAGGGAAGACCTGGGACATGTAGCGTTGTCGTCCTCCCCTGTGAGCGTGAGCGGAGTGGGCTGGCCTGGCGTATGCCAGTCCAGCGAAGGGTGTGCACAATGACCCCGGGGCTGTGTGCGTGCTTCCGTACTGGTCTGGACAAGGAAGTAGCAAATGCGTGTTTCCCCGTTCTAGTGTCGGCGCCACCCGGCACGCAATCGACAATGTGTCACCCTGTGACCCAAGTCCCACAACATAAGAAACATGGACTTAAGATGAAATCATTGACCCTACATGCATCCATACCTCCACACTTGCAAGATCATAGAAATGACACTCCGTTGTGTAAATGAATGTTTAATGCACATTCAATGGAGTATTGTAGCTGGAGCAGTACAGGGCCATGCAAACCCCACCTTGCAGCGCTGGCCCGTGAAGGCCAGCCAGAGTCCTTCAGGGAATGACATGTACATCAGCAGTGGAGGAGTTCAGTCCGCCATCTGATATATGTGTCATTGGTGACAAAACAGAATATGGCAGTCCACGTCAAGGTCCAAGGTGAGTGTTGCAGAGTGCATCGGGGGACAGTGGAAGGGGATGATGCTGAGGGCAGAACCAAGCAGAAACAGGCCATTTGGCAGACATGAATGCTACTGCTTCCTTCTGACCATGGGGGCAGATTCATCCGCATCTTCGTCCTCAGCTGTTGCATGTGCCTCACATGTGGGTGGTGGTGTTCTGTCTCCAGCACTGTGTGGCAGTGACACCGCAGGGGCCGTAGGTGGGATGTCTGCCGCACTGTGTGGCACTGACACATCAGGGGCCAGAGATGTGGATGGAGTGGTAGCAGCAGCATGCATCAGCGCCAGGCCTTGTAGCAGCAATGTCATGAGGATGGTCTGTATGGCCTTGAGGGACCCAGCTAACTCTCGCTGGTGTGCAGCCAAATCAGCCGCTGTTTCCGCACGCATACGCTCACTGTCCTCCATGATCCTCCGCATGAGTCCCAACTACCGGGCGAGCTTGCTGGAGCCACTATGACTGGCCAGTCGTTCTTGCCTCTGAGTCAGGACCCTAGCGATGTCAGCCATGGTTTGTTGGAGAGCATGGAGCGGATTGTCGGTTTCCGTTAGGGACTGTGAGTGGTCCCTGATGGGATTTAGACACCCACGTATGGTGTCTAGTTTGGCTGCCATGCGGTCGAACCCCACCTGCACCTGTTCGGCCAGCTTCTCCTGGCACCCCAACACATGGAGTTGGAAGGCCATGTGTTCATCGTGGGGGCCTGTGAGGCAACCGTGGTGGTGGGTGCTGCCTGCTGTGTGTACTGTGCAGGGGGTGAGTTCTTCTCGTAGCAGCTGGGCTGCCCTGCTCCTGGAAGTGGGCTGCGGAGGCTGTCCACGTGTTGTTGGAGGGCGTCGGAGTCGAAGGTCTGGTTGTCCTCTTCGTCATCAGAGAAGAGAGGTTGGGGCTTGTTAGAAATGTGGATCTCTAGTTGGCAGCAGCTGGCGCCGATGTCCAAATAGGGATCCTTCTTCCTAAGTCAGAGTAAGGGGCTACACCCTTTGATAACCCCTGCTCAACCCTGTGGTAACGTAGCACAAGCAGACAGGCCTATCTCAGAGGCAGTGTGTGAAGCATTTACGACCATACCCAATAACGCAGTGAAGACACTACAAAGGGACACCACACAAGTAGCTATAGAAAAATAAGTATCTTTATATAGGCTTAACACAAGGCTCAAAAAGCGATTAAGAAACCACAATGCACATAATTACAGATTCACTTCAAAAGCAATAGAGGCACTCAAAAAGCGTGTGGAACGAACTTAGTTCGAGGCCGGGGTCCACACGACCCGATGATGCACATTGTACCTGGGATTTAAAGGGGCCCGGCACGCAGCCTCACAAGGAAGCTGCGGTGATGACAGGTGGATTCGCAGCAGCCACAGCTCACCGCTGTAGCAGTCCACGGCGTGCACTCACGATAATCCTGGGACTGAACTTAAAGGCGGGTACCCAGCGGTGATAACAAGATCCTTGAAGTGGTGACTAGTGCGGGCAACCAGAGGCACAGCTCCTCAGCTGCAGCGGCCCACAATAGCGATAGTGATGATTCTCGTAGGACGGCAAATGCGGGCACTCAGCGGCACAGCTCCTCAGCTGCAGCGGCCCACAATAGCGATAGCGCTGATTCTCGTAGGATGGCCAAGTTGGGCTCTCAGCGGCAACAGCTCCTCAGCTGTGGCGGCCCACACTAGCGATCAAGATGACTTTGGTAACACAGGCAAATGTGGGCTCTCAGCGG
This sequence comes from Triturus cristatus, assembly GCF_964204655.1. Classification (NCBI taxonomy): domain Eukaryota; kingdom Metazoa; phylum Chordata; class Amphibia; order Caudata; family Salamandridae; genus Triturus; species Triturus cristatus. The sequence continues at coordinate 1,059,019,254 of NC_140588.1, read as the reverse complement.
CAACAGCTCCTCAGCTGCGGCGGCCCACAATAGTGATCACGATGGCTTTGGTAACACAGGCAAATGCAGGCTCTCAGCGGCAACAGCTCCTCAGCTGCGGCGGCCCACAATAGCGATCACGATGACTTTCAGCCCGCGTTCCCCGCAGTAGAACCAAAGGCTCTGGAATTCTCAACAGAAGCCTCACCTGCGAGTGGAATCCCTCTCAAATAGGAATCTGGACGGCTGATGGGCGAATTCTAATGTCCCTGAGACTTCGGCAGGAGGCAAGCTCAAATCAGGCCCTCAGGTAGTTGCTTCAGCAAGATGGATAAAAGTCTCAAAGTACTCTCCCTCTCGTTACACGGGCAGAGGTTCGTCTTGACATCCAGAAGTAACACACCGTGTAGGGGTTTTAGCACAGATCTTTATACCCCAAAAGTCTTTGTTCTCAAAAAGTCACAAGTCACTGAACCCAGCCAGAACCAGTATGGTGTCGTCCTTGAGCACTTTATTTATGAGGCTACATCCTGCCTTTCAGGGAGAGGGGGTCTGCCATCAGACGCACAGTGGGAGGTGGAGCCATCATTCACCTTGACAGGCACAGCCCTGCTCAGATCAAAGGGTCACCCCTCCCCATACTCCAACTACAGATCTCTCTATTTAATCCAGGTCGGTGTCAGCCTGCCCTGACCCTCCAAAACCAGACAGCCAATACACATAACAGCAGAGCACACAGGAAGGCTTAGGCAAGACAATACCTACTTCCCAAAAGTGGTAGTTTTAAACACAGAATATAGAAATAATCATCACTAAAATATGCACTTTAATATTTGGAGCTCAGGTATACTAAATTCGACTTTCCTATCATGTTCCTTGGGTCAATTAGGATTATACCAATTCATACAGTCAATTTACAATAGGGAGCATTAGCGCTGTGGCACTGAATGGCAGTGGCACAGTGCCCAGAGCATCTAACAACAGCAAACACAGAGGAGACAAAAGCTGAAAATGGAAGGGAGACCCACGCCAATGGTGCCAGGTCTAACAGGACTGTTCTGCAAGAGGAGTTGAATTTCCCTCTGCAATGTGAAGGGGAGATGCAGTTTAACATTGTGTTCACATGTATGTTGACGCATTGTACATGTTTACATGCAGACTGAATGACAGTGTACATTGTTACTGTTTGTGGGGAGCTGCCTATGTGATGTGGGACAGTGGACATTTCGACAACTTCACGGATGTGTGTTTGTGCTTGTACATTGTCAACTCACATTTCCCTGCGATGCCATATGTGATTGGCCAGTTACTGCACACGGGCGGGACCAGTTGTGTCCCCTGTTCTGTTGTGGGAGTGTTGCGGATTGTGCCACATCGTTGTCAATGTTGATGTGCTCTGCATGTGATGTGTGTGCCGCTTTTTGGGGGAGTCACACCTGCAGCTCTGATTTGGCTGCCCCATATCCCTTACATGCGGTGTGCCTTTGACCTCTGTGCTTCTACAGTGCTGGGATGTTGTATTCTTGGGTGCATTGTTATCTTGGTGGGAGTTTGGGATCTGGGGCATGGTTAGTCTGAAGATGTGCTATGCTTACTTGTGCATGTGTGCCATTGTGTCCAACTCCCCCGTCCCCCCAGTCCCTGGTCGTGACTCACCCTGTTGCTGTTGTGTCCGGTCCTGTTGAGCAGTGTCAAGGCCCCCAACTCCTGCCACTGTCTCCCCACTGATGACTGTGGACACCATTTCCTCCATCTTGCCCAGTTCCTCCTGTGGCGCTGGACAACCACCTCCAGTCTGCATTGCTGCCTTCCGGTTGTTTGCGAGCTTCTGCTTGGTTTTGCGCTTGACATCATTCTAGTGCCGCTTGACCTCGTCCATTGTCCTCTTCAGCACTCCGACTGCATTCACCTTGTCCACGATGGTCTGCCATATTCCATTTTTAGTTGCCAGTGACACAGTGGAGGTGACGAACAGTAGTTGATGGTGTTCTATCACCTCCGTTATCAGGATCCTATTTTCCTGCGAACTGAACCTTTTCTTCCTACTCTTCTTCTCCTTGCCCTTCCCTGACCCCGAAGTCCCAGGCTGGTCCTCCGGGGAGCTTGTGGGGTTCTGGTTGTCCTCTGCACTTGCTCCGGCTGACTCCATTGTGCTTCGCTGTTGTTTGACTTTTGTATGTGTTTTTTTCACCTTTTGTAGTGCATTTTCCCACATGTTGCGTGGGGATAGCAGGCCTGTGGCTGTTTTTTGCTGATTTTGGTAACGTGATTGGCGTCATCGCCGCTTTTTTCGTGTTTCGCATTTTTGCGGCGTTGCGTTGACTTTATAGCATTGGTTTCACGCGTTGTCGTAGGACTATCGCATGGTGCCCCCGGCTTGGGAATACCACATTGACACAGAGTTAATTTCCCGCAATGGACTGCGATGTGAAGAGTTGTGTTATGCTACTTTTGCGGTAGTTATCACACGTTCTTGAGAATATCCCCCCAGGTCTTGTTCCCTTCCTGAATTTCAGCAGAGAGGATGAGGTCCGTAGGTGAAGTGAGCGGTCGTTCCATCACTTCGCAGTGAGGTAGGAGAAGGAGCATCCTCCACTGTTGCTTCGGCGGATGCGGGGGGTGCACGAGGGAGAGGGAGGCGGAGCGCAGGTGTCTGGAGGGTTGGTGGTAGTTCAGGCGGTGGTTGATGTAGGCTGGACGTTGGTTGTGCAGGGCTGTGTAGGTGTCGCTCAGCATCTTGAATTGGCATCTCTTGTGGACGGGAAGCCAGTGGAGATTCTTGAGGTGTGGGGTGATGTGAGTCCATTTGGGGAAGTCAAGGATGAGCTTGGCTGTGGTGATAGATTAAGTAAAGTAATCTAGCGAGCACTGCTTGCCGTGGCCATCAGATGGCGCAGTACAGGGGCCACTGTAATGCATCTGAATAGATGACGTGGCCTAACCTATGCCATCGCACATTAGACAGCAGTGGGCATGGTGCTTGAGGTGCCATGCAGATTATGGGGTAATAAATGCATAAAGGAGTGTGTACAATGGGAGAACAACCATAAACTGGTAGCTCTCTTGCTCTGCCAAGTCTGGGGTTACCCCACCCCATTTAGAAGTGGGGGGACCACTGATTGGTCTTCGATGGAGCTTGCACTGGCTGTGCCTTCAATCACTGGCAGCTGCCCATTCAGGGCAGGCCTGCCATGCCTACGATTGATACGTGAGGCATGGTGGCCATAGGCGAGGAAAATCTACAATGACCCGAAGGCAGAGAGAGAAAGGCTTTTGTTTACCAGAGGTCTTTGGGGCATATCAGCAACGAGACGATATAAAATTATCGCCGCTTTTGCGTCCGTTTTCGGGCGAAAAGCGGCGATAATTTTATCGCCTAATCAGCAAGGTCACGCTATCGCGTGAAACCTTACATTAGCGCCCGGATTCTTATCGCCCAGCTTTGCATCTCTAATTAGATGCAAAGTGGGCGTTCCTGACATGACATGACTTTGAGAAATGTCGCTCAGCGGCATTTCTCCTATCATCAAGCCCCACGCTATGAAGCATAGCGGCAAGAAAAGTAGTGATAAACCCTGTTATCGCTACTTTCCTTACGCCTGCTTCAGGACTGACTTAGCCGTGATATCCTATGTGAGGTGGATATCATGGCTAAGTTTGTGATGCCCTATCATCAAGCTAACGCCAAACTTCGTGAGATTATCGCTGGATTTCCAGCGATAATCTCACGTTTGGCAGTTAGGGCTAGGAATTTTATCGCTTTTGAGATAAGCGGTGCTAATAGCACGCTATCTCAGCGATAAAAATCCACGTTAGCCGACGATAATTATCCTAGCGCTAAGTGCGCTTAGCGATAATTATCGCCGGTTGTTGCTGATATGTCCCTTTGTGTTTTTTGTTTCTCAGAGCCCAAACCCAACTATGGGGGGGTTGCTTGTGAGAAAGGGAGGCTTGCTTGTGAGAAAAAAGAAAGCTGAGAAGCTGCCAGCAGTCAGTTTTGCCAAAAGTGCTTCACCCACTCTGGACATGTTGCCACATCTTCTAAACGCTAGCTTGATTTATAACAAGTTACAATTAATTGATTGAAATGTGTGTTTGTTATAGATCACTAGCAGCGTCTTGCGTTTATTTTAAAAGTGCAGATTCAACATGTACTCCCTTTATCTGCAAACACATCTCTTTTATAAGAAGGGAGAAACAGCACATGATCTGGAGAACAGTGGGGCATATTATCAAGCAGGGCGTAAAAATTATCGCCGCTTTGGCGGCAGAAAACTGCCGCTAAAGCAGCGATAATGGGCTTGATAAAATGCCGCAGAGAATTCCCATAGAAGCCCATGTTGACACCAGAACATGGGCTTCTATGGGAATTCTCCAGGGCATATTATCAAGCCCATTATTGCTGCTTTACTGCCGCTAAAGCGGCGATAATTTTAACTCTGTTTCTTGATAATATGCCGCAGTGATGGTTAGGCCATGTATTATAAGGATTACAATGCCCCCTACCATACGTCTAAGGTGTACTCTCTGGAGCAGGTAAACAATTGGATGGCAATCAGCTGTCTTGAACTGAACGGCGAAAAAAACGGAGGTTATGGTTGTTGGAAACAACCCAGCACTAGGGCATCACATTCTCTGGCCTTCATGCCTGGGTCAGAGCCCTCCCTCCAAAACAGAAGTAAAGAGCCTGGGAGTATGAATGGATAAAGACCTGACCATGGCCTCTCAGGGAAAGAAAGTGGCAGGGACATGTTTAGGTGTCCTGATAGCCCTTAGAAAGACAATCAAATGGCTCCCTGTGGAGAGTAGTGGTACAAGGTCTTGTACTTCCACGTTTAGACTACGGTAACTCTCTTTACCTAGGCAGTCCTGCCTACATTATTCAGAAGGTGCAAGTTATTTAAAATGCTGCAGCCCGAGTACTGTTGTGCCTGCCAAAAACACTTTCTGCACATTCGACGTTAGTCAGCCTTCACTGGTTGCCGGTGAACAAAAGAATTGAATGCAAGGCCTTGTGCATTGCGCACAAGGTAAAATATGCTCACGGTCCACATATCCTCAATCACCTCATTACACCACACAACAGCGCGAGAGAGCTAAGATCCAACAATCGCTCCCTCTTGGCTACTCCCAGAACCAAAAGAGCGAGAAGAGGAGGTCGATCGTTTGCATATCTGGGGAGAGGATGTGGTCCGTCGGCTAGACTGTCGACTTTGGTGCTGGAAACCAGGGTTCGAGCCTCGGAGTCGCGTCCACATCCTGTGATTCTGGGCAAATCACTTGATCTCCCCGTGCCTGAATATGTAATGTAAATACGGTGCTCATATAAAGCGCTCCAATACCTTCGGGTTGAGTTTGCGCTAAATAAATATGCAAAACAAAAAAATCTAGTGTCGAAGCTTTGGAACTCTCTGCCTAGTTACCTCAGATCTAATGGGAATCTGTTAAGCTTCAGGAAGCAATTGAAGACTCACCCGTTTACTTAATCAATGTTCTCACATCTTCACGACTCCTGTTAGCGCTGGGAAGCCCGTTTCTGGGTAGCTACACGCTCTACAAGAAACTGTGACATAACATAACAGAGGATGTGGCCTAACGGCTAGAGCTGTCGACCTCGAAGCTGGGGAACCCGGATCGAGTCTCGGCAGGGACGCTCAACATCCTGTGATACTGGGCAAATCACTGAGGGGCATATTATCAAGGACGGCGTTACAAATTATCGCCGGTTTAGCGGCAGAAAACTGCAGCTAAAGCGGCGATAATGGGCTTGATAATATGCCCTTGAGAATTCCAATAGAAGTCCATGTTCTGGTGTGAACATGGGCTTCTATTGGAATTCTCCACGGCATATTATTAAGCCCATTATCGCCGCTTTAGCGGTAGTTTTCTGCTGCTAAACCGGTGATAATTTTAACACCGTCCTTGATAATATGCCCTTTAATTTTTCCATGCCTAACAAAAATGAATGTGTCCATCTGTAATTGGTGCTCATGTAAACTGCTCTGATAAGTTCAGGTCAAGTTTGCGCTATATAAAACACCCCCCCCCCCAAAAAAAAGTATTTTTCTCAGTTCAATGACTTTCTAAAGGAACTAAACCTTTGTTGCTCTAAGACCTTGATTATGAGTGTGTTGGAGGCGTAGAAGCTCCTGATCGCACCCGATAAGTTATGAGGTGTGATCAATTTCACCTATTCCACGTTTTTGGGGACTAACGTGATAATTTTGGTGTTCACCACAGGGTGAGATATTTAACGCATTCTGCAGTTACTGAGTGTAGTAAATACCAGACAAATCAGAATTCCGACCCCTGCACAAACAGAAGTCTACACAGGTGGAAAACACCTGCCGACTCATAAGCATGGCCTAGAGACATACATCACTCAGTGACATGAAATACCTTTTTAATGTACAACATGGTGTCTCCCACTTAGGAGGATGAATAGTGCCCAACTCACACCCTCATACACTTAGAACAACATGCAGTGTAAACCTTCCCCGCTTCCTTTGTCCTTGCCTATAAGGGATTTCTATGGCACGGCGTAAGCTATAACAAGAAGTGAGCAGAAAACTACTAAATAGTTTCTTTAACAGTGGGTAAACTTATATTTCCCACGGGACTGAAGCAATTTAATCTTGACTAAACCGATTACCTGTATAACCGAGAAGATGACTTACAGTAGGAAATGGGTTGCGACCAATAATGCCCCCTTCCCATGAGGGGCAGCAAAAACCAGCGGCGGCTCCTCTGCTAGGGCGGAGGAGCGTCGCCCCACTGCTTTCAGAGGAGCGGAAAAAGGAAAATTAAAATGATCATAGCAATGTTATTATCATTTTATTTTTGGTACTGATTACAGGGCGATGTTAGGGTAGGGCCGGGCATGGCTGGGGCCATAGGGAGGAGGAGTGGTTTGTGCACCATAAGTACGCATGACAGTTTTGCAGGCCGTCTTGGGCTGTCCAACTGTCATGCGCAATTAGGGCCTCATTTATGAAAACTGTTGCATCGCTGCAACAAAACAGCGACGCAACAGTTTTCACTGCACCCTCCTTGCGACAAGATGGATGAGCTGTATTTAATGTAATGTATGGCGCTTCATGTCGCAAGGAAAGACAGATACATAGGGAATCCGGATGTATCTGTCCACGCAAGAGTCACGCATTGAGGGAGTTGTGTCGCAAGCATGATGCAACTTCAGCAATGCGTCGGGAGGCCTATACTTAATGCACTACGTCACCCTTACGTCTGCCATGAGCCAGGCATAAGGTTTTGAAGCAATGTTCTAGAAGTGGTGCACTGAAATCTTATAGATTTCAACGCGCACTTCTACGAGGCTTTCTTGCGGAGGAAAGCCCACCCTACATATATTATACCTGGTGCATGTATAATGTGGCGCAGGTGTTTACAAGGTGAAGCATCTGCCTACATGCGTCACTTTGTAAATATAGCACAACGTGCCGCATTGTTTACGCTGCGCTGCATCACGAAAGTGACACAACCGCGGCACAAAAGTGTGGCAAGGACTTATAAATAACCCCCTTAGAATTTCTCCACCTGGCTGTGTTTCAGAGCTGGGGGGAGAGCAGTCCCAAGGCTCCCAGGGACTATCTGGGCCGCCAAACAGGCCGCTCAGACCAATCACGACGTTGCTGTCATGCTTGTGACAACAGTGTTGTGATTGGCTTAGGGGACCCTTTGTGCTGCCGGGAGCCAGGAAGAGAAGAAGACAGAGGAGAAGCTGTGGCTGTTATCAGGTAATGATGAATTGAACCCAGATCTGTGACTGGGAGTGAGTGTCTGTAAAGTTTCAGCGCTCCGTCAATCATCTGCTTGTGTTTGTGTTGTTCACCCCAAGTTGGCAGGGTATGCCCAGATGTGGGTCCCTTGCTTACTTTGCCACTGGATTCTGTCTAGCCAGGCTGACGAGGGGTGAAACCCTCAAACAGTTCCCAGGATACTTGTTTCTGGTCCATGGAAGACCTGGCTTGGCAGACTCATTTGCATATGGCTGGGTTTGAACTGGAGTGGCTAAGTGAGCTAAAGAACGATGATGGATTCAACCCAGGTCTGTGACTGGGGGTGAGTGTCTGAAGGGTTTCAGCGCTCTGTCCATCATCTCATTGTGTTTGCAAAGTTGTTTTTTTTGGCAGCAAAGTGTTGTCAAGTTCCTTTTTTTTGCCCTTTGCTTAGTGTGGGAATTTCTCTTTGCATTTAACCATGCAAAGGTTTCTCTCTGCAAAGGTTCCTTTCACAGCAGCAGAACCAACCAAGCCGGAGGTCCCCCTTGGCTGCTTCTGCTTCTTGGTGTCATCATTTCACCCTGTAAAAAAATGCACCATCGTTCTCTACAAATGCAATAGCAAGTAAAGTACATCTTCTGCAGAGCCAATTTAGTGCTAATTAAGGATTTGTCTGACATTAATGATTTTAAAAAGTCACACTTTTCACTCAGATGTTCCAAAGTGAACAACATACACTAGTGGATATTGTGAAGACTTGACTTCTATGTACCACTGCAGTCCCACTTCCCACCCAATACAGCTTTTTTACAATCATTATCGGTACAATGTGCTGTTTAGCGACCTCTCTCCGCACTGTCACATTCCAATCTAGGTCTGCATTTTTGAGACTCCTCTCTGTGTTCAATACTTCTTGTTCAAATATTTGATCAAAAATTGATAAAAATGTAGGGGCATATTTATTAAAAATCGTGCAGGAAGCCACCTCAGGATAGGATGAGGGCAAGAAAGCGCCAAATGGGCCAGTCCTGTCTTTTCATTGTACTGGTGCACAATGTGCTGCCTAGCGCCAAAGCAGGCACCCTTGCACCGTAGTGCAGTGACGTAACACTATCCCTCACAGCCCCTGTGGTGTGTAGGGGGGCACCCTCAAGCACTGTGGTGTGAGATCAAAGACGGTCTGGCCCACAGGAAGAAGATCTTGGATAATTTTGTACTTGTTTCGAGTTTTTGTAGAGTAGTAGGTGTCTATTTTCACTTATGTCGTAGAGCTAGAATTAGAGCGGGAGAGTTAGATTCCTAGCAATACAGGTCACTGTCCCCGGATGTGTAAAGATGACTGCGTGTCTCCATCCCTCCTGTGTGCGGAGGAGAGGCGGGTTGGTTGGACTAGAGCAAAGTCCGCCATCAATGTTAGCTATCTGTCCACCTATTAAGTGTAGAGGCCTATGTTATATGTGATAAAGTATGCGCTGGGTTACCAGTTTGGTGGTAAATTGTGCTGTGGTGCAGGAGCTCTTTAGTAAACACCTTTGGCTTTGTTCAGCTCTTTCTCTTTTTGTCTCATAGTGTGCTCCTTCCTGCATGTTGACACCCCCTATTCAGTATCATACTGTACACATAACCATGTTAAACATTTACACCAGCACCATACTCTACACTCACATATATGACACACACAAGGCAGCGTGAAGGGGGATGACACAATGTTCCCCCGGGGGTGCCACAAAGGGGGGGGGGGGCGGCTGTCCTTTGTCTCTACAACTTCTGTACCTCTCAAATCTCAAAGCCATACTCTTTACACTACCACACCTAAACTGTATTCAAACTCTTCTCACCACTGAATTCTAGCATGCCTGTTTCAAAATCTTATCACCAACCCTACACTTTCTCCATTTCTTTCTTCTCTATTATATCAACACCAATAATCTATAATTGGGACAGTTTTCACCAAATCTCTCACTTTAAATACACCAGACTATCCTGATATTACAAACAAACTAAAAATCCATCACTTCAAGGATTGTGTCGTCAGTCTTCAGTAAGGCTAGACTTGGCTCCACGGTTAAACCAGCCCTACTATCCATTTGCAAGGTACATAATCTTGAATTGTTCCTTACACTGGTGCTATGTATATCCATATATTATGACATGAATATCCCCAAAATGTCTCTACTATCCCCATTCGTTTTGAACTCAACTGCCTTTCAACAGGTGACGAACACATACTAATGACTGCTGTGACAAGCCTGGCATCAATGCTCTTGCACGCTCTTCTAATAGCTTGCCACTTGCTCCCCTTAACCATCCTCTGCTACCAAATCTGCACACTTCACTTCAAATGATGACACCCAACTAGCATTCAGTCCATGACATCTAATAGCCCGCTCTTCATAACTGTCTCAAACGTTATTTCCTTCTGTTTTTCCCTCCACCTCGATGCTGATGAGGCTCAAATTATAATTGCAAATATAAGTGTTTTTGACTCACACATCCAATATCATCCTATGAATGAGAAGTGAAAACCCAAACAGCCTAATGATGAACCTTGTGAAAACCTTCATCCATTTGCAGTCACCCATGGCTCTCAGAACCATTCCCGTACGAATCTCTCCCTCACAACTTTTCTCTAAACTTTGAGCCCACAATAACTTTGATTAGTTCATCAGCGAAACGGTAACCTCCACTGGAATTGCCACAAATACCACCTCTGACTGATACCACTTTCTGAACATCAATTTCCACCTTTTTTCCACTCTACCAAGACACTGACAGGCTCAAACTACAAAGCCCTCTTGATCAAGACACTGATTAAGGTTCCAGCTATGAAAGCGTCCCAGATCTATGTGAATATTCCACAAGCCCAATGTGCTATTCCTTTTCCAGGTGCATGTTACTTGCAGCCTTGCTATCCGATTGGCCTGCTTCCCTTTAGCTATTGCTGATTGTCCTTTTATTAAGACCATAATAGTAGAACCCTACAATCCACCATAATTGAGAACATGCTTCAGTACATGTACCTCCTCCGTTCTTCAACATGCAGCGCGGCGTTGCCCTCAGTACTACGGCTTCCTTTAAGACTTCCATCACTACTACTTGAAAAAGTATCAAACTTAAGCTATCTTTTTAACCTTCAAATGTCAACCGGCTAGACCACCCTACAAATATCAGACATACTAAATTGTGTCCCCACAAGATTCTTAGAACTCAAATCAGTTCACTTCCTGTCTTTTGCTGTCAATGTTCTTCATTACCACATCCTGGAACCGCAAACTCAAACCCATCTTAGCCCTGCAGACACCTCTGTAATATTCAAGCGGCTATCTCTCTAGACACCCCTTCATCAGAAGACCTTTTCCAATGACCCAAGACATGACTCCTCCGCCAAGCAACGCCCAGGTGCAAAGCACTCCTCCAACCCCAGGACCATGCAGCACATCCACGCAAAAAGTGCGTCAAGGTCCATTTCTGAACCATTGCTTATGTATTCTATCGCCTCTGTCTCTTTTCACATTTAATATTTTATGACACACACAAGCCATAAACATGCAAATAGAGCATTCGAAGTTGGCCAATAAATCTTTAAGTAGATCTACAACAAAGGTAGAATGCACAAAATGCAGAAATCAATGTAAATTAAATCCCTTTACGACACCATCAATAATCGGAAAATTACAAAGTAAAATGCCATTGAAACAATAAGACGACAGCTCTAGAAGCAATCAGCAAGAAAAATATTAAAAAAGAAAGTGAAAAAAAGGTAAAGTTGAACTATTACCAGCTACAAATACTAGTCCCCGGGGAAAATCAATCTTGATAAATGTACACAGTTGAATCCACTTGAGCTTAAAAAGAAGCGGTGCATTTGTAAAGCTTGTGCTGGGTACAATTAACTAATGAATACAAGCCTAAACAGTAACTGTTTTGCCAAACCCATCATCTGGGATCAGTGCCGCCCGCGATCATCTTCGTACTCATACTTTCTTGAGCTTTAGAGGGCTGACCTCTGTGAAAGTATTCTCAGCTGACCACTTCCATAGGTATCATTATGGTTTGGATTGACAGCGCAGCTGTCGCCAGATAATTACGGCACAAAAAGCAGGAGAGGGGCATTGGCTAAACCTTTTAGAGTCACGCACATGCCATTGTAATGCTATGAAAGGGTCTGAGATAAATAGATCATTTATGGCATTTTCTCTGGCAGCGGCACAGATAGGAGGAGGGCAGTCATTAACATGCATGGATTTTTAGGCCTGGCTTGGCAGTGCATTCATAAGCCAGACCTATTGGCATTGCCAATGCTTGTCTTGTCAAGCCTGTGCCTGCAGGTGTTCACTAACGTGTTCCATAGCTGAACATGCAAGCGTGCAACAAACTTGTTCGTATGCATGGGTCACTGCCACCACCCTTCAAGTGTTTTCCTGAACCTAGGGCATCCGCGATAAGGACCTAGGCATCATAAGAGGGAACATCCATGGAAAAACCTTTGCTCTTACATCAGTAGTGTATGAAGGAATCCCCCATACCAGAAAACCAACCCTTTAGCGATAAAGCCGGGGCCTCTACAGGTATGATTAGACACAGGGAACCCGCACTCAGAAGTTGTACATTCATTTTTGAGACAGTAACCCTGTGTTCCCGCAGCGCATGGACATCTAACAGGCTTCTCCGGAGCTCTGGAAACATGGAGCAGAGAAACAGCACTTGCTTCTAACAGGGAAGTGACACTTAGTCATAACTTGATCCTTGCCTTACAAAGGATGGACGTCACCATTGCCAGCAATAATGTCCTAATTTGTGTACTTTTGCTTTATGCAAATTTGGCAGCATTTCAGAAAACACTTGAGCACACAATGATGTGCACTTTGTACAAGAGGGCCTGGATTTAGGTGAAAATATGATGTAAAAGACATGTATTCCTACCTTCGAGTGTCCCTGCTTGTACCTAAAGTGGCTTTTGAACTCTAGGTATGCCCTCGAGTCCAACTTTTCCTTAAGATACTCCATAGTGAATTTCCCAAAATGTACTTGTAATTTTGTTTAATTTTCCTGGAATTTCCTGTATTTTTTAAACAATACAATTTGTGATTTTCTACACCCCTACACACTCACCTCAGTAGCATACTATCCCCACGGCTATGTGCTCCACACTAACACTCACTCCAGTACCATACTCTGCACACAGATGCATTAAAAGAACTAAAGGAAGATCCTTCTGACAGCGCCACGTTTGCTGACAGTATTAATGGAAGTTACCGGTTGAATACAGATGTGTGGGAGAGGAAAAACAACTCCGAAAACAAACACAAGATAGGTTTAAACTAGGGGTGGGCGGAATTTGCGTAATCCACTTTCGCAAATTATCGCGAAAATGTTAAAAATTATCGCAAACACGCGGAAATATCGCGAAGATGCGGAAGTTTTTTTCCCGCATGTTCGCGAGATTTTCTACATGGTTGTGGCTCGCCAACTTACCCATGTGGTTGCTCGCGGGCGCAGCCATCTTGTTTTCAGTTGTCTCGCGGTGCATGATTGCGAGAAGAAAGACGTGATCGCGCGACGCATGACGTCACTGCGGGCGCGAACTGTCGCGAGACAGCGCAAATGGCTAAAAACAATACAACATCTCATGGAGAACGCGACCGGATCAAGAAAACTTGTCGGCGAACACAGGGAATCAGGTAAGGCGATCGTGCGCGCGCGAGAATGTAATATTTTACAGCGCGAGCAAGAAACAAATTATCGCCAAGCTGCGGAATGCGGAAATTTTGACATTATCGCGCTTTCCGCGGAACGCGAAAATGTCAAATTATCGCAATTTCCGCGAACTGAACGAAATTTTAGCCCAGGCCTAGTTTAAACCTGTGGTGGGCAGAGCTCGTGGGGTTTTACAGCGCGGAATTCCACAGCATTGTGCGGAAACTCGACGGAATTACGCGTAGTTCCACCGCCCAAATTAGCACACAACACTATGGGTTTTGGTGTACTATGTCCCGCATAGATTAAGAAAAAGGCCATGGTCAATACAGGCGCCGTGGCTTTGATGAACATGAAATGCAGGCCGGCTATCAGCGATAAACTTCTTGCTGGATGAGCGTGTACCTCCCGAGAATGGACCTGCAGCATGCATTCTGTAAGTGCATTTTATTTCGGACAATATATGATGCTATTGGCTGATTAGAGCAGGCGCCTGAACTGCGTTCCTCATGAGGCAGCTATGGTAAACAAGGTTCTCTGTTGTGGCCCCCCCTTAACCCTGCACAGAAGATCCATAGAAAACAGAAATTGCTTACTGCCTCCGAATCTTCAAATCCATGCATGTACAAATTGTCCTACATGAAAGTTTAACAACCCGAAACACAGCAGAACGCAGAAAAAAACTATAAATAAAACAATCAGGATTACCGCAAAACCAGAGGCAGGGGACAGGAAGGGGGAGGGGGGGTCTTCAGTTTTCAGCATCATCCTTAGCCGAGGCAGTGTTCATTCATATTATAGATATGGGGGGGTGGGGGTGTTACCCTAAGAGGCTGTCCAGGCCTGGCATTTTATCTGCCTTGAAAACACGGAGAACAACAGCAACGCAGCGTCAATGGCAGAGGGGCGCACACTGATTGGCTGGTCCTGCCCGCTCCAGTCAGCTGGAAGTACATCCTTCTAATATCCATGTTTATAGCACCAAACATAACATAACACCTTGCAGCAACTTCACAGTGCTTTGTGGCACACCCAATGAACGCAAATCGACATTTCGGAGTACAATGGGGCCACCACCTTCCTTTATCGCTTTAGGAAAAGCGCTGCCTCAAACGTTGCACAAGGTCCTCGTGTTCCTTTCCCAGCGCCCCCTCTGCAATCACTCACTGCATTTATTTCAAAACGGACAGGTGTAGGCTGGTGGGAGATCTGTAAATATATATATACATATATTTGCCTCACCTGTTCTTGCACCCAGTAGCTCTTGTAAGATGAAGAGCACGAGCAGCAGCAAATTCGACGTGCGGCACGTGCACGCACGATGGTGTCAGGAATGTTTCAGCTCATGTCACATGGGCAGTGGTCGTCTAATTACTGGCTGGTGGTCGTGCAATATGCAAGGGTTCAAATTCACTTGATTTGAAAGCACATCTTTGACATGTCCCCACCAGCAGCACTTGTTAGAATAAGGGTCTGGTCTGACAGCATAAACATTTCAGAAATGCTAAATGCATCAACTTCTAGGGGTGCGGGGGCTGCACCAGTAAACTCCACTACACTGTGGTGGGAGGAGTTTTCGCTGAACTTTGCGCTCCAATCGGAGTGCGGTGTGACAAAACTCTGCGGAGACCCCCCCTCCCCACCGACCCCTAGTTTAAACCTATAATAACTGATGAAACCTCATCAAAAGGGAAACAACCCAGTGTAAACATACAAACATTATTAAAGACCTGCACAAGGACAAACTAAAATGCTGTTCAACTAAAGGAATGTGGAAGAGAATTATTTATTTTAATTTCTCCACTAAAGAGCCAACTCAATGTAACTTTGTTATACAAGTTGAGCAGCAACAAAGAATGGTCTAAAAATGTTCTGGTTGAGTTTTGTTGTTTACGTATGTCACTAAATATTGTTTCTTCTTCCTTTTGTTTCCTGCAGTTTTGTGTGCTTGAATTTGAGGTGCGGGGTTGTAGGTCTGATCTAATTATTTTATAATTTATAGAGAATTTAGCAATATTAACATCAAATTTGGTCTGTTGGCAGTTTTTACTTCTTTCACTGATTGGTGAAATGTCTGGCTCTTGAGAATCCTGGCTAATATGTGCGATCACATTTACCCACAGACAGAGAAAGGGTAAAACTCTGATACATCACCTCCTCTTCTAACAACTCAGTAAACTCCTAAGCACCACAGGCTTTAAGCATTTAATGCAAGGTGTAGTGACAGGTACCTGTGAAAAGTGCTCTCACCAGGCACTTGGGATAGTGGTGAAAACATGGCACAAGACTTTCCACACACCAGCAAATTCATAGCTTCGAGGTGCCCCATCATTTTGTCTGAACCATTCAGGCAGTCCTGGCTTTTTACCCAACTGCACTTTACTGCTGGGGCTTTTGAGCTCATACTTACAATGTCAACAACAGAATTTCAAGTTCCAGAATACAATATGATGTCTGTTAAAAGGCCAAGACTGACTTATAGTGAGTCATTTGCCATGGGGACACTTGCGAGTTATGAATGTCCACACAAAAAGAGCACTGCTTTATTGCATTCGGGCAGTAAAGGGTATGCTTAAAGCGTCAGCTTTAATTAATCTGGTGTGACTTAAAATGTTAGAGGTTTCACAAGGTACTGTTCTGATGGCCTGGTTGGCTACCCTTACATGTCATAATATTCAGTATGGGGTAGGTGAATGACCCCAAACTGTGTCCAAGAATTTCTATTAAAACATTTGAAAATAGCCCTCTTACTTTTTCATCTATTAATAGGCCTGTTAACCAGACAGAGTACTGACTGACTGTGAGAGGTAATAAATTGTGAGAGGGTAATGAGATGTGAGTGTGAGCATGTGTGAGAGTGAATTACACAGACTTTCTATGCTTTGAACAGTCTACCATAAGTCCATTGGACACACTGCCTATAGGAAGACACTACATACCCTGCATTACTTCAACTTTAAATTAAAGGTGGGGTTTAAAACAATCGCACAAAGAAACAACAAGTAAACAGTGAAAAAAGAACACCGATTTGGTCCATTTTGGGGGTTAGCCGGTTGAATAAACACTGTAAGCTTCAATTTCAAAAGGTTTTGAAAACACTGAGAGAGCACCATTGAAACCCACAAAAAGAATCACCAAAAACAGGACAGCGTAGATAGTGTCAATGGGAAGGAAAGAAAGAAGGAACAATACAAGGCAGTAAATTAGATAGGAAATACAGGGAATTGATGGTTCTTTCATTTTACCATCGCATGACAGCAGGAGTAAACACAAAACAATACCAAAAAGAGGCACATTTTAAAAAGCTTATTTTGTTGGTTAATGTTATTGTTATTGGTATATGCATTTGTAGCGAGCTCGGCTGCTCCAGAGAGTGTCCCGGCGCGAAACCTGAGAGGATCAGATGACAGAGTTTAAAACAAGAAGGTTTTCAGCTTTTTCTCAAAGGTCCGGGAATCGTGGATAGTGTGAAGAGCCAATGGCAATGCGTTCCACGCCAGAGCAGCTTTCCGGACAAGGGAGCATCCGCCAAGCCTTTGACGAAAGAACCGGGGGGTCTGAGCCAGTAATTGGGAGGAGGAACGCAGCTGTCTCGCTGGGAAATAAAAGGAGAACCTCTTTTGTAGGTAACTGGGCCCCCGGCCATACAGGGCGCTATGGGCAATCGACAAGATTTTAAATTTAATCCGCACCTCCATAGGAAGCCAATGTAGGGAGCGCAGATGGAGGTGCACACTACTCCTTCTGGGGAGATACAACAGGAGGCAGGCCACTGAATTCTGCACTACCTGGAGCTTATTCAACAAATAGCCTGGGGTTCCGACATACAGCGCATTAGCGTAGTCCGGGCTAGAAAGGATCAAAGCCTGAACCACGGTTTCCTTTGCAGCCTTTGGGAGAAGAGGGAGAAAATTCCTCAGCGTTTTTAAAATGCCAAAGCAGGAACCAGCCAGCTTCTTAATCTGGGTGGCAAAGGTTAAGTTCTCCTCAAACCATACACCCAGATTTTTTTGCGGCGACGCCCAACAAACAGGGCAAGGGAAACCCTGCGGGCCATAGTAGCTCTCTGAAATTGGTCGGGAATTTGCCATAAAGAAGTATTTCGGATTTCTCCTCATTACACTTCAGCTGGGCCTGAGCCAGCCAGCGAAATACAGAGAGTAGGCAGTGTTGGGCAGAGGAGACCGCAACATCATCACCATCCCAGGTAAACAGAAGCTGAGTGTCGTCCGCATAGGAAATCACCTTAGCCCCAAGCTCTTCCGCCAGATAAATCAGCAGGGTGACATAGATGTTAAAGAGAAGGGGGCTAAGGGACGAACCCTGCGGGACACCCGTGTCTACTGGCTGAGGTGCAGAGGCGCAAGGTGGAAGCCAAACCTGCTGTGACCGGTCAGCCAGGAAGGAGGTAAGCCAACCTAAGGCGCAACCAGCAATGCCGATCTCCGAGAGGTGCGCAAGAAGTAGGGAGTGAAGCACCGTATCGAATGCCACTGAGAGGTCCAGCACAATCAAAGCTGCCCTCCCGCCGGGATCCAAACACTCTCGGATTGCCTCCGAAACCTCGACCAGCGCAGACTTTGTGCTGTAAGAGGCTCGAAAGCCAGGTGCGCTGGGTGCAACAAGCCAGCGCCTTCCACAAAGTCAGTGAGTTGTCTCGTGACCACATTCTCGCACACTTTAGCCAGACTTGGCAAGCGAGAGATTGGGCGGTAAATTCCAGGGGACAAGGGATCTAGTGAAGGCTTTTTTAAAAGAGGAAGAATTTTTGCCTGTTTCCAGGTGGCTGGCACCCGGCCCTCCGACATGGACATATTGACAATATTGTTGACTTCTGAATTAATAATGAATAATGAAATAGACTAGAAAGAAGGTAGGCAATGTAAACAAAAATGGACTGTGGTAACAGAAGAAAATGAATACACTGGAGTACAATACACAATCAAAAATGAAAATAAAACTGAAACAAACCTCATCTTGCACATATGATTAACCCCTTCGCTGCGGCGCGAATTCCGCCGCAGCGCTGGGGGGGCTTGGGGTGAGCGCAGCGCCGCCATGCTCATGACGGAGCCACGCCATCATGAGTCACGGGCGAGCTGTGCTCATGACGGCGTGGTTCCGTCACGACTCCACCCACTTGCGCTGATCGCCCGCACAGGCGGGGAAACAGCGCCGCTAGGTGGAGCGGCCGCCAACGGCCGCAGCATGACGGAACCACTCCGTCATGAGCACACGGCGCCCGTGGCTCATGACGGAGTGGTTCCGTCATGAGCATGCAAGGGGTTAAGACTAGGAGATGCGAAAACAGTAGGCGAATGCGTAATCTAAGGCACTTAGGAATACCCGAATGTGTAGAAGGTGCTATGGATCTCAGGGAATTTATGACTGGTTTAAAATCTAAGACAATTCTGCTGAGAGATGACATTATAGATGCAGGTACATAAATTTAGACTAAAGGAAACGAATCTAGCTATAAAGAAATGAAGGAAATACCTCATAAATGTTCTCAACTATGAGTTCAGTGAAAATGTATCCTCAGAAGTGCATCAAAAGGAACAGATAAACGTGGCAGATTTGGGTGTGCTGCTCAGCACATTCTGGGAGAAAAACAAGACCAGGAATCTAATAAAGAAATATTAGGGTGAGGTTCACAGTAGAATATCCCTGGACATTGAAAGCAATCCTTGATATTATGAAGCAAACCTTCTTCACCCAGGAGGTGCAGTAGAGTTTCTGGCTTAAGATTCCAAACAGAGGGTTGGGGGCACCCTCTGCTCCCAGGGGCTCTCTGCTGTCCCCTGGTATCCGTTGAACAGTCCACTGTGGTTTCTAAACCTCGGTCAGAAGCTGGTGCCTCGCACTGTCTTGACGTTTAATCTCCACCTCTTTCGCTCTACTTACCTTTCCCGCTCCTGCCCTCTCCTGCACCACCTGGCCAGGCACAAGGGTTCACTCCATATAATGCACTAGTGTCCCACCTGGTGAGATACGCATTGTGGGGACATCTCACCACGTCAAGGCTCCCACTTCATCGCCCCCACTCCCCACTCCCCTAACCCCTCATTACCTTGTTTCCTTGCTCCAGGGGCCTGGTTTCACCTTCTTGTCTTTCCAAAGTTTTAAGGAAACCTTAGAGAGGCAAAAACAGCTACAGAGCCCCCAACCTACCACATCACGACACTCTGTACAGCGATAAATACAACCCGCCCCTGCACGTACTGTATAAACGATGCATTACAGTCACTGCTGGGTAATGCCCATTACACAGCAATATTACACAGAGCTCCTACAGAACTATTCTACGTCCACAGACGTGTTACACTTCAGTACATTCTTATACATTTACCACAGCACCACACTTTACTCACACATTCATTAAACACTCACAGATACAATTTACTGAGTACTATGTTGTGTATATTGACATATTACATATAAAGGTTTACCCTAGCCCCGTTCTGTAGACAGATATGTAACAGACGTACACACACATGCTCACCCCAGTACATTATTATAAATACTTGTATGATAAACATAAACACGACCACAAAATGACCTACACAGACTCTTATGTAGTGCATTAAGCATAGGTATGTTGCACACACACCTACCTATGCACTACATAATGGATGGGATAGGTTTCACACGCACAGGTGACATCACCATGCTGCACGCACACATATGGAACACACAAGGGTCGGATTGGTAAAGCAGGCACTCGGGCAATGGCCGAGGGGCCGGTATCCGAGTTCCAGCTGTGGGCCCCAGAGTTGTATTGGGATCACAAATCGGCCTGGACACACCAAAAAAAAAGTGACCCACATTTGCATATTGCCTATCCGCAAAACACTGCTTCAGTGCAGTTTTATGAAAAGAAAGAGGGTGGGGGCATGTTTTCATGTTTTATTAACTTCACTTAGATTTAAAAAAATGCACAGATTAGTTCACACTGCTGAGCCACACAGGAATGCAAGTGAGACCACTTCTGTTCAGGCCCCCTGCCCCCGCTCAATCAGCTTACATTAATGGGCCGGCTCAGCGAGAGAAAGGGAGTGATACCGCCGCCCATCTGCCTCTAGAAAGGCCACTCAGGCACCCACTGCCGCTTGGTGGCATCAGAACAGCACCAACAGCCCCCAGGCTGCCCAAAAAAGCACCCCACAGCCAGAACTCAGCTACTGGCCCTTCAGCCATCTCCCGAGTGCCCGTGTTACCCAGGGCCGGACTGGGAACCAAAACCGGCCATGGCAAAGTGCTCGGCCGCCCCCCACCCTCCCGTTGGGGGTGCGGTCGAGCTCTTTGCCAGGCCCGGTGTTCGTCCGATTTTGTTACAGGGCCGAACGACCCCCAGGAGCCCAAAACCATCCCCCACCCTTGCGGCGCACCGGGGGATTGCCCGGTGCCCGCTACGGCCAGTCCGGCCCTGGCGTTACCAATCCGGCCCCGGTGGGCCCCTTTTTTGGGCAGCATGGGTCCGATTTGGGCGGTGTCTTTGTTGTTCGTATGCCGCCAGCGGCCCATTGGGTGCCTGAGTTTCCTTTCTGGATGCAGATGGGCATCCATTGCCGCCCTTTTATCAATGGGCAGAGGTGTCACTCCCTTTCTCAAGTTGGGCCGGCCCTTTAATGTATGCAGATTGAGCTGGTGTAGGGGGCCTGAGCAGATGTGATCTCTCTTGTATTAAGCTGTGGTTCACCAGTGTGAACTAATCCGTGCTTTAACAAAAAATCTAAGTCAAGTTCAGAAAACCTGCCTCTGTCAAAGACCCCCCCCCCCCTTCTTTTCATAAAACTTCACCAAAGCAGTGTTTTGCGGAAAGGCAATATGCAAATGTGGGCCACTTGTCTTAGAGTGCCCGGGCCTATTTTTGATCCCAATTCAACCCTGAAAACACACTCGTTCTCGGGCCCCCGCCGGCCGCCGCCGCCGCAGTGTGTAAACTCTGTAACGCGCCGCGACGCGCTCCGGTTTCTTCTGATGTAACTGGCTGCTGGAGGCCGGCATCTCTGCTCTTAAACACGAAATGCTCCTAGACACAAATCCAATAATTAGAGAGGAAAAGCGCCCTAAACCTGCGCGAGACCCGATAAAAGGATCTGTTGAAAGGCGGAGCGCACATAATCCGAGCTGCACTCTCAGCGACAGCTCTTCTCAATTCAGGCTGACAAGTTAAGTGTCGGAAGGGGCGGGGCAGTAATGTAAAACTACTGCGCGCGGCCTTGGACGGGGGTCTGTGGGACTGGAACCGAGAGGCCTTGCCTCAGGAAGGGCAGATGAGATGTGTGCCCAAGAGAAAGGAGGCCAGCTGCACACGGCGGGCGAGCCAAGATGAGGCAGGTTTGATAGGCTGCAGTGCAGTGAGGTAGAACTAGTGCCTGTGCACATGGACTTCACACCCCGGGTGAGCCAAGGTGAGACAGGTGAGACAGGCAACAGTACAGTAATGTAAAACTAGTGCACATGGACGTTCACAACCCGGGTGAGCTGGATGCGCCAGGCAAGACAGGCAGCAGTGCAGTAATGTAAAACTAGTGCACATGGACTTTCACACCTCAGGTAAGCCAGAATGCAGTGCAGTGAGGTACAACTAGTGCCCATAAACTTTCACACCTCTAGTGAGCTGGATGCGCCAGGCGAGACAGGCTGCAGTGCAGTGAGGTAAAACTGGTGAACATAGACAGTCCCACCTCTGGTGAGCCAGGATGAGGCACGTGAGCCAGACTGCAGTGCAGTGATGTAAAACTAGTGCACAGAGACGTTCACACCTTGATTGAGCCAGGCTACGGTGCAGTGATGTAAAACTAGTGCACATGGACTTTCACATCTGGGGTGAGCCAGGATGAGGCAGATGAGCAGGTGACGTAAAACTAGTGCACATAGACGTTCACACCTCTGGTGAGCAAGGATAAGCCAGGTGAGCCAGACTGCAGTGATGTAAAATTAGTGCCCATAGACATTCACTCCTCGGTTATGCAGGTGAGCTAGGCTGCAGTGAAGTAATGTAATGTAGACTTTCACACCCCGGGTGAGCTACATGAGCCATGCAGCAGTGCAGTGATGTAAAACTAGTGCACATAGACGTTCACACATCTGGTGACCCAGGATGAGCCAGGTGATCCAAGCTGCAGTGAAGTGAAGTACAATTAGTGCATATAGACATGTACACCTCGGGTGAGCTAGGAGGAGGCAGGGGAGCCAGGCTGTAGTGCAGTGATGTAAAACTAGTGCACATAGACGTTCACACCTCTGGTGATCCAGGATGAGCCACGTGAGCCAAGCTGCAGTGAAGTGAAGTACAATTAGTGCATATAGACATGTACACCTCGGGTGAGCTAGGAGGAGGCAGGGGAGCCAGGCTGTAGTGCAGTGATGTAAAACTAGTGCACATAGACGTTCACACCTCTGATGATCCAGGATGAGCCAGGTGAGCCAAGCTGCAGTGAAGTGAACTACAATTAGTGCATATAGACATGTACACCTCGAGTGAGCTAGGAGGAGGCAGGTGAGCCAGGCTGCAGTGCAGTGATGTAAAACTAGTGCACATAGACGTTCACACCTCTGGTTATCCAGGATGAGCCAGGTGAGCCAAGCTGCAGTGAAGTGAAGTACAATTAGTGCATATAGACATGTACACCTCGGGTGAGCTAGGAGGAGGCAGGTGAGCCAGGCTGTAGTGCAGTGATGTAAAACTAGTGCACATAGACGTTAACACCTCTGGTGATCCAGGATGAGCCAGGTGAGCCAAGCTGCAGTGAAGTGAAGTACAATTAGTGCATATAGACATGTACACCTCGGGTGAGCTAGTAGGAGGCAGGGGAGCCAGGCTGTAGTGCAGTGATGTAAAACTAGTGCACATAGACGTTCACACATCTGGTGACCCAGGATGAGCCAGGTGATCCAAGCTGCAGTGAAGTGAAGTACAATTAGTGCATATAGACATGTACACCTCGGGTGAGCTAGGAGGAGGCAGGGGAGCCAGGCTGTAGTGCAGTGATGTAAAACTAGTGCACATAGACGTTCACACCTCTGGTGGTCCAGGATGAGCCAGGTGAGCCAAGCTGCAGTGAAGTGAAGTACAATTAGGGCATATAGACATGTACACCTCGAGTGAGCTAGGAGGAGGCAGGTGAGCCAGGCTGTAGTGCAGTGATGTAAAACTAGTGCACATAGACGTTCACACCTCTGGTGATCCAGGATGAGCCAGGTGAGCCAAGCTGCAGTGAAGTGAAGTACATTTAGTGCATATAGACATGTACACCTCGGGTGAGCTAGGAGGAGGCAGGTGAGCCAGGCTGTAGTTCAGTGATGTAAAACTAGTGCACATAGACGTTCACACCTCTGGTGATCCAGGATGAGCCAGGTGAGCAAAGCTGCAGTGAAGTGAAGTACAATTAGTGCATATAGACATGTACACCTCGGGTGAGCTAGGAGGAGGCAGGTGAGCCAGGCTGTAGTGCAGTGATGTAAAACTAGTGCACATAGACGTTCACACCTCTGGTGATCCAGGATGAGCAAGGTGAGCCAAGCTGCAGTGAAGTGAAGTACAATTAGTGCATATAGACATGTGCACCTCGGGTGATCTAGGAGGAGGCAGGTGAGCCAGGCTTTAGTGCAGTGATGTAAAACTAGTGCACATAGACGTTCACACCTCTGGTGATCCAGGATGAGCCAGGTGAGCCAAGCTGCAGTGAAGTGAAGTACAATTAGTGCATATAGACATGTACACCTCGGGTGAGCTAGGAGGAGGCAGGTGAGCCAGGCTGTAGTGCAGTGATGTAAAACTAGTGCACATAGACGTTCACACCTCTGGTGATCCAGGATGAGCCAGGTGAGCCAAGCTGCAGTGAAGTGAGGTACAATTAGTGCATATAGACATGTACACCTCGGGTGAGCTAGGAGGAGGCAGGTGAGCCAGGCTGTAGTGCAGTGATGTAAACCTAGTGCACATAAACCTGCACACCAGGAAGAGCCAGGCTTCAGTGCAGTGATGTAAACCTAGTGCACATAAACCTGCACACCAGGAAGAGCCAGGCTTCAGTGCAGTGATGTAAACCTAGTGCACATAAACCTGCACACCAGGAAGAGCCAGGCTTCAGTGCAGTGATGTAAACCTAGTGCACATAAACCTGCACACCAGGAAGAGCCAGGCTTCAGTGCAGTGATGTAAACCTAGTGCACATAAACCTGCACACCAGGAAGAGCCAGGCTTCAGTGCAGTGATGTAAACCTAGTGCACATAAACCTGCACACCAGGAAGAGCCAGGCTTCAGTGCAGTGATGTAAACCTAGTGCACATAAACCTGCACACCAGGAAGAGCCAGGCTTCAGTGCAGTGATGTAAACCTAGTGCACATAAACCTGCACACCAGGAAGAGCCAGGCTTCAGTGCAGTGATGTAAACCTAGTGCACATAAACCTGCACACCAGGAAGAGCCAGGCTTCAGTGCAGTGATGTAAACCTAGTGCACATAAACCTGCACATCAGGAAGAGCCAGGCTTCAGTGCAGTGATGTAAACCTAGTGCACATAAACCTGCACACCAGGAAGAGCCAGGCTTCAGTGCAGTGATGTAAACCTAGTGCACATAAACCTGCACACCAGGAAGAGCCAGGCTTCAGTGCAGTGATGTAAACCTAGTGCACATAAACCTGCACACCAGGAAGAGCCAGGCTTCAGTGCAGTGATGTAAACCTAGTGCACATAAACCTGCACATCAGGAAGAGCCAGGCTTCAGTGCAGTGATGTAAACCTAGTGCACATAAACCTGCACACCAGGAAGAGCCAGGCTTCAGTGCAGTGATGTAAACCTAGTGCACAAAGACTTGCACTCCTCCGGTGAGCTAGTGTGAGCCAGTGTGAGCCAGGTGACCCATGCTGCAGGGGACACGAGATGTGTGCTCAAGAGACAGGAGGTGGGCTGCACACCTTTGGTCAACCAGGTGAGCCAGGTTGCAGTGCAGTGAGGTAAGGCGGCAGTGCAGTGTGCTTCATGGCCATCGTGCTCATTATGGAACAGGACTATCCTTTCTTCAGAGGGAAGTTTGTAAGAAGTGTGTCTCCAACAAGCATTGACAAAGCCAATATGCTTCACCTTTGGGACCTATTAGCTTTACCAATAGGTTTTGGCGATGCTGTACAGTGTGAGTATGCTGTCAAAAATTAAATCTAGAAAGGTCAATGATGCAAGCGTCAGTAGGCGTCTCATCATTCCACTGATGCATGTATGCGTGGCGATGTATGCGTGAGCATTTGGTCAGATTAATGTGTGTGCCATGGATGTTCTCTATTATTTTTTATTTGCTGATCCAAGGTGGCAGATTCCACTTGGTACAGAAAATAAAACAATAAAGATTTTGTTTTTAAGTGCCAATTTAAGAAGAAAAAAGCCTTGGTATTTTGGTATTAGTGGAGGAAAGCAGCAAACAAGGGAGAGAGCAACACGTAACGCAAGAAGATCATGAGAGAGAAGCGTACCAGAGAGAGATATCAAGGAACATGAGGGAAAGAGGAGAAGTATACAAGGAAGAGAGCAACACGGGGCATCGGAGCATGGGAGAAGTACACAAAAGTGAGCAGCACATGTGGGAGAGAGCAACACAGATTACAGGAGCAGGCATTTTGGGAAGGAGAGCAGACAAGGGAGACAGCTGGAAAACACACACACTCTCATGAAGTGCTTAAACAAAAAGAGAAAAGTAGTTCTCTAAAAGTGAGCACTGGAAGGACACAGGTAAAGAGGATACACTGTAGGGAATGGGCAAACACACTGTGGACAAGGACAGCCATCGAAAAGGAAGCAAGGAAATGATAGTGATAATTAAGCCAGCCAATGGCAGCCAAGGGTTGGGCTCTAAGCCCCTGTAAATTCTTGCTAGCAACAGAGCGCTTGTGCTGTGTTGTCGGCTCGACTTAAAAATGCACCTTCTAATCAACATACAGTAGTAAAATAAGTCACAAGTGGATGGTCAATATTCAATATCAAGAAAGATAAACTTTGGAATTCTCCCCCATTTTAGGCGACGAACTCAGAAGACTCCTGACCCTTTACAAATCACTGGAAACATGGCGGTAGAAATGCATCTGAACCCTACGGTGAGCCCATTGGCTGGCATGGATATTCCCCAGGAACACATCCCTTCAATTAACTTGCACCCACTCCTCCCTGAGCCACAATTGGACACGTCTGATTCTTATAGATGCCCTTTATAGGCACATATAGTGCCCTTCTCAGTCATGCACACATTCATCACGAAGCACCTGACCCCTCCCTCACCACTACCCAATGACTCCTCCATGCAGCCTCTCCAAACACCACCCACCACACACAATCACTCTTCTGTACTTTTACACACCACAAAAATGAACAAATAGGTCTAAAAGTGCAACCCTGGACAGGGCCTATTACAAAAAAAACCTGTGACTAACGAGTTACTGGCCACTCTTATATGTCTGGCAGCCCCTAGGGACAAGAAGGTGCCGGACTCCAGCACATGGTATGAACCGTTGAATGCAACCAGCCCGAAAGGCCCACACGTTCTGTAGACATTTGTCCTCCAAATCCTGTAGCGTCAGCTTGTCCTCCTAAGATACCTAGATTCATTACAGGCTGCTGTTCTAGATCTGGCTTATACGGAAAGGTGGCAATAAGTGTCTTATATACAGATGGGAGGGTGGCCACCTATCAAAGAGAAGGCCGTCTCTGATGTCAAGGAGTGAGGTACCTCCCGTGGAGCGGGCCCAGAGTGCTCAAACATCTGTGCATGCGCTCTGCATTAGTTGTGTCCTGAAAATGGTCCTGTTGTGACCACTTTAGGGGGTCGTGTTATAACGTGTTGGGGAGTCCTCCATTTGTAAAGTGTGTGGAGGCACTGGTCAACATTTTTACATCTCAGTGCTTAGATGCTTGTTGCAGTGCTTAAAGTTTCACCGACCCATTCTAAAGCAACCCAGAGCATCCAGTCCTGAGTAAAATATGCACAGGTAGGTGACACTCTGAATGTAATCCAGTCATGTTCCCAGGAAGATAGCCCGCTTGGTGTGAAGACTGCATCTGGATGCTGCTTGCCAGTTAGCTGTGTTGGAGTTTCTGCTTCTTCAATGAAGAGCACTTATGTTTTCATCTCTCTTCGTCTCCTGCGTACGTTCAAGTACAACTTCACATTTGGCGATCCACTAATACGTCTTGCCCATGAAGGACATCAAGGAATTAATAAAACCAATGAAAGGTTAAGAGCAAAGTATTGGTGGCCAGCATTGGATATTCAGGTTGAAAGCATCATTAGAGAGTGCTATGACTGTAAAATAAGTGACAAATCGCGAAGACTAAGAACTCCCCTATGGTATGACGGGAAATTCCTGAAGAAGTGTGGGATGAGTCGTATTAGACATTGTGGTACCACTGAATTGTTCAAATTCCTCAAAGTACCTGTTGGTGGCCAGAGATGAAGGTAGTGAATGATGTTACCACTTTCACAGTGATGAAATTCTTGTCGGAGATATTTGCAAGAGAAGGATGTACCAAAAATATACTTACGGATAATGGGGTTTAATTGAATTCCAGAGAAATGGAAAGATTCTTAAAAGAAATAGTTATTGTTCATAAAAGGTGTGTGTCGTACCATCCAGAGTTGAATGAAATAGTAGAAAGATTTAACAAAACACATAAAGAGACAATTCAGATGGCAAAATACAAAGGGGTGAGTTGGATAGCGATGGTGCAGCGTAGAGTGAAAGAGTACAGATTCACACCTCATACAACAACTGGTCTAAGTCCTTTTGAGCTGTTCAAAAAACTTAAACCGTTCACCAAGATAAATACTCCCTGAGCGTGTGGGTACAGTCAGGAGGAATTTAATTGGGAGAATTTGTTAATTAAAGGAAGGGAAAGAGATATCACAAGTCAAGAAAAAGTAAATCTGAGGTATGACCAATGTAAGGCAGAAAACGAGGCGATAATCAAGGTGGGGGATGAGGTAAAGGGTCAGGGTCCAAGAACAGCAAAGTCAACAACGTGACTAAAGAGTATCGCACTGCAGTGACGTCAAATGACGGCTGCATATGGAACCGGAGCACTGCAGTGACGTCAAATGACGGGTGCATATGGAACCGGAACACTGCAGTGACGTCAAATGACCGGCGCACATGGAGCCTGAACACTGCAGTGCGGTTAAATGACGGGTGCACATGGAACCTGAACAGGGTGGTTGTTCGGAAATCTTTGTGAAGTGCTTTTATTGTTGTTTCTTATTGTTTTTGTATTTAAGGGGGAAAAGGTGTGTGGTAATGTTATTGTTAATGGTTAATGCATGGTGTATATAATGTTCTCCTTTACAGGAGACCTGTTAATGTTTGACATGTTAGTATTCCATTGTTGCCATGGAATTATCTTCACTGGAATGGGACACATGTACTGGAAGCGTTGAAGACTGCGCCGGACGCTGCTTGCCAGTTAGCCGCGTTGGAGTTTCTCCGTTTTCAATAAAGAGCGCTAATGTTTTCATCTCTCTTCGTCTTCTGCGTAAGTTCAGGTACAACTTCACCCTTGGCTAATGTACCTGATGCCAGTGAGGAGAAAGGGGATTTCTAGCTGATGTAAGTGCTTGTTTAGTAACCATGACAGTTTTTCTTTAACGATGCGATAAAAAGCTCTGAAAAGAGATGGGGTAAACCTGGAGACCGTGTACGGAATAGAAATCAGGATTTGCCAGAAAGTAAGTACACTACATAGTCTGTGTGTTCCTTATCCACTGTGATGAAAGGTTCCGTAACTTGTAGCAAAAACACAAGCTTCAAACGAGAGGCGACTGTTAGCTTTCAAATAATCTTGAATATGTAGATAATGTATTTTGTATCAAGAATCAATCAGAAAGTTCGACTGCCGCACAACACTGCATTGTGATTCGCTCGGTTACTTACCGGTAATCTTCATTACTCCGAGTCATAGTCTTCCTCGTCACAGTCACCCAGGAGCACCCCGTGTTCCAGGCACAGCATTCACCCATAAACAAAAAGTGCCCACCCAATATAGTGGCCTGACAGGAAGTACCTGTCACCTGACCTATAAGGGTGGGGCAAACATAGGAAACATCCTGAAATACATAAGGAGAGAAAAACCCAAAAGGAATGCCAAACTTTTGTTCGTCCCCCCGCAACCAAGGGCGGGCAGGAGGGAACATGACTGTGACGAGGAAGACTATGACTCGGAGTGATGAAGACTACCGGTAAGTAACCGAGTCATTACCTTGCTCCTCCGTCTTCCTCGTCACAGTCACCCAGGAGCCTATACCCAAGAGCCGGACGAACAAAAGAAACAGACACCAAGATGTCAAGGAAAAGTTATTGCAGACAAGCACAAACAATCAGTGAACAGCCGCAAGGACAGCGGAATCAAAATCCCCAGAAAAAAACTCCCCCATCCGCAACTTATAATGGGATATGAAAGTATGTGGGGAGGACCAAGTCGCCGCAGCACAAAGGTCCTTCAAGGAGGCCCCCTTAAAAGAAGCCCAGGACGAAGCCACACCCCGGGTGGAATGACCCTGAATGACTGGGGAAGAGAGACCCCGAATGCAGGTAGGCTAAGGAGATAGCGGACTGAACCCAACGCAAAAGAGTAGCCGTCGTAGGTCTATGACCCTGCCGGGCAACCCCAAAGGTGACAAACAAAAAATCCACCTTGCGATGGGAGGTGGTTCGCTCAAGGTAGATCACCAGAGTCCTGGTCAAATCCAGGGAATGAAACGGATCTCCTCCTCCATAGAGGGGGCAGGAAAAAAGGCTGGAAGGACAATATTCTGAGACAAATAGAAAGTGGAGGACATCTGGGGAAGAAAAGCCGGGTCAGGACGAAGGACCACTTTGTCAGGGAAAAAATGCAAGAAGGGAGGATGGCAAAGCGCCAAATTCCCATAAATGCCACCCAGATGTAATGGCCATCGGAAAACAAACCTTCAGGGTGAGATACTCCAGAGAAACAGAAGGCAGAGGCTCAAACGGGGAAAGCTGCAAGGCATGAAGGACCAAAGGAATATCCCAGAGGGAAACAGGAGAAGCAACGACAGGCCGTCAAAAATAGAAACTGCGCAGAAGGCGAGAAGCCAAGGACTCAAAGGAGACAAGAGAGGCCCCCCGAATAGCCTTAATGGCGGACCACTGGCTGCGGAGAGTAAAGACCGACAGCCAAAGCAAAAACCCATCCCAGAGGAACTCAAGCACAGAACCCCCCTCACAGGAATCAGGGAGAAACCCCCACGAAGAACACCAAGCAGAGGAATTCCTCCAGTGACGTTCGTAGACCTTAAGCGTACTGCCCTTCCGAGAATTCTGAATAGACAGGGCCACTGCAGAGGAACAATCCAAAGACACTAGCCTTTGCCTTTCAATTTCCAAACGCCAACTGGCTGAGAGCCTGACGAGACAGGAGAGGAAAGCAGAGTGGAGAAGGGGACAGCGGGAACCTCCACGGGGATGCAACCGCCAAACAAAGACAGAGGGGATACCAAGGCTGGCGAGGCCAAAAGGGGACCACCAACAGCACCACCACCCCTTCCGCCCTGATCTTCGCCAAAACCCTGCTGAGAAGGGAAAAGAGAGGAAAGGCATAGAGAAGACCCTGAGGCCAAAGGAAACTCAGGGCATCCACCCCCACGCCTCCCCGCAAGGAAGAAGGGTGCAAAACCTCGGCAGAAGAGCATCCTGAGGGGAGGCAAAGAGATCCAACTAGGGCCTTCCGAACTGCCCTGACAGCTCCCGAAAGACCAAAGGAGATAGGGACAGAGAAACCGAAGAAGGAAGAAGGCGACTTAGCTGATCCGCACGTACTTACCAAGACCGTTACCGCAACAGCAGGGGACGGCCGCACGTACAATGGGTGTTCCAGCCGGAACACAGTGAAAAAAACAGGATGTTTCCTATATTTGCCCCACCCTGATAGGTCTGTTGACAGGTACTTCCTGTCAGGCCACCATATTGGGTGGGGACTTTGTGTTTATGGGTGAATGCTGTGCCTGGAACACTGGGTGCTCCTGGGTGACTGTGACGAGGAAGACGGAGGAGGAATGTAATGGCTCCTTGCTGGTCTTCTGCCACTAGGAAGAGAGTACATAGCACATGCCTCTGAAGATTAATACTGGGCTCAACTAACTGATAGAGCAAGAGAAAACATGGCGGCCGCTTTGTCACCAACAACGTAGAGGAGTCATCTTCTTGAATGCTTCCACTTGACATAGTGCTGCGAAAAATGGACCACTCGAAATAGGTTATGAAGTGCTTCCCAAATCCAGAATGTCAAGGGTTTCATTTACAGAAGAACTTTATTCGAGTGGTATTTCAGGGAAGTCGCCCCCCTCCAATCCTTCAGACCACCACCCCTTTTCGGATTTTCAAAACAGATGTTAAAACTCTTCTCTTCCAAAGACACTTTTATGAATAATTCGCCTCATCGCAGGGCATGACCCTGATTGCCATGTCACTCACGAGAGCTCAATTTTGGAAATATGTACTCTGTACTTGTATTAAACTAATTCTGCCACCTTTTCGTATTTAATAGTTTTTAATGTATCTGTAAGTTGTTAATAGGTAACTTTCACAACGAGTACCTATAAGTAGTTTTAACAACTTCCATGCTACTCTCATTCCTTATGTAATTTACTTTGCTTTATTGTAAAGCGCTATGGCACCTCCGGGTAAAGTTTGCGCTATATAAAGATGCATAAATAAATAAATAAGTCCATGACCGATGTGGATTAGTACTCCCACTTTTTAGGTCTCGACTGAGCCAGCACATGCGCTGCTCTGCGAGACATTTAGTAAGTGGGTTTTGAAAGTGCTACCAGAGGCTTTTGCTGGCCTCAAGCTTGCGGTTACGCGCGTGTGCACACGCGCAGCCTCCATCTGTCTTTCCTCCGTCACGGGTCATTAAGTGCATCGCGATCACTTTCGCAACCGCGTGGCCGCGTCACTTTCACGGCTGCGCGGCCAATACTTGTTCTGATTTTTAATGACGACATCTTAATTACAGTACACTTTCCATGGGATGCCACCCTTCTGACAGTCACGGTCATTGGTATTTAAGAACATAAGATGCATTTGATATTCTATTCAAGAATTGTTGATGTTAGAACAGGAAGTTTCACTTTGAAGACGTGGTGTATACAGCACTGTAAGCTCACACCATGCGCCGAACAGCATTAAATAAAGTTAGATGACTCCTCCAACGGGTGAGCGGAGCAGAGGATGAGGAAGTACATATATAGCAAACGCTACTCCTAGAAACGATTGCTGTGCTTTGTTATTTTTAAGGAAGACACCGTGTTTGCAACCTGATGCCTGTCTGGAAAGCTCTTTTACGTCTGTTTCCTTGCTCTTTTCCATGACCGACGAGTGAGCAATCTTGCCATCTAGTGGCAGCACCGTAAACTTTTTTTTATATGAAACTTTGTCTAACATTAATTACTACTTACACATGCCTACTTCGTACGAAGCACCTAGAATAGGGTGACCAGACGTCCTGGATATGCTGACACTGTCCCGGTTTTCCACCAGCTGACCCGGCAGATTTAGGCAATTTTGGCTCAGATCCCAGTTTTCAGTGAGGGCCGACTGAAAACATTGGAGGCATGTTTTCATGTGTTGCAGAGCGGTACTCAGTAGCAGCTCTTATTAAAAACCAAGTTAAATAACTTACGATACTGGGTTTAAAAACAGACCTCTCAGTTATTTCCTTAGTGCTTGGCCTGTGTTTCAATATTGATGAGCGCTATATCGATGTGTCCCTCAGAGACTGTTGAATCGAGTCCTTCCTCTATTTTTGCAAAATGTCGCTGGTTTTGGCTTTTAAAATCCAGTCACTCTAGCCTAGAACCATTCATGTGTGCATGCATGTGGCATACCGGCAACTTGAACAACAAGCATTGGCATAGCCAATAGGTCTTGCCTTTGGGACCATATAAGTGTTTAGCCATGCAACAGTTGATGTTGTTACACCAAGGATATTGTGCTGCATAAATAAATACTTATAAGGTCCCAGAAGTGAGACCTATTGGCTATGCCAATGCTTGTTAGAATTGATGGACGCCCTTTGGGCAGCAGTTCCCAGCAACTCAAAATTCCAGCTTTTCGAACCTTGTTCAAAATACTGGAGGATTTTTTTTAACTTTCTCAAAAGTATTCGAGGACTAAAGTTAGAATAGTAAATAAATCTGCTGGAGTCTGGACTATTTTGGGGAAAGTTGCATTTTCCCCTGAGGTTCTAGGACTTGAGGCAGAATGGTTACTTTCCCTTTCCAGCGCCTGCAAAACCCTCTGCTGCCCTGAGGGGGCGACTGAAGACAAGCTGGACTCTCCTTTAAGCTGTAGCCCAATGGCGCCATCTATGTGGAATACCTGCCTTGGAGGGCCCCTTCGCTCCCACCTACTTACATTACACTGTTTAAGTATCAATTTCATGTGTGTCTAACTTGAGACCAGGACAGCCGATCCATGCCAGATTTTCAAGGTATCCCTGTAAAATCCATTTAGCAACAATGAGCCTGAATGGAAGTCATGTATGCAGGGTAATCCTGAAACAAAGGCATGGATGCTGTGCTCTTGGATTTTCACTGGGCTCCGTGGTCTATTTGGTATAAACAAAGGAGCTAAGGCATACACAAGCTCGTTTTAAAAGCTTTGCAGATTGAATGTTGTAGTTTTAAGCAGTTTGAAATGAAACATGTTGCCTTAGCGTGACTGTTACAGCTGCAAGTATTTGTTTACTCAATGCTAACTAATGTTGTTGCAAACAAGTTTACTCACGCTTGGCATCATAGTTGAGAATGTTTTTAATAGAGTTAATAGTTCAAATGTTTATCAATATGAATTTTGTTTGTGCATTAATCAGATTCTGTGCCGGGTATTGTTTTTGTTTACGTTTCACCACGTGATCTCCGTTAGAATCATAGTTACCAAAATATATTCATTTTTTCCTTGTCTCTCGACTGTGCTTCACAGACTCTGATTTTTGTTAATAAACACTTGCTGACCTCGAACTGGCACGTGCTCTGCTTCCAGAGTGGCATTTTGTTCTGGACCTAGCATATAAGATGGCCCTCTGTGTGCAAGGATAGTTAAAAAAAATAGTTACAAAATATGTATTAATTTTCTTTCTATGCAGTGTACCTCTTAGAAAATTGAACGCTTTCTGTAGGACAGGGTATGCTGATGAGTCACACATGCATTCAGGCTGAAGTATATGTGTGGCCAGCAGCGGGTATGAAGGCCCTGGTGGTATCAGCTATCACTGCTTGTTAATATTAGAAGACCCACCCGCCACCTATTGAGACGGAAACTGAACTCTTCACATGCACTGTGCAATTTGTCAACTGTGCAATTGTGGGAGGTGCACTTTTCTAGCAAGATCTCATTCTGCAAAATAGTGAGTGAGACAAGACGCAAGGACGTCGATGTAGAATTTGAGATCTCTCCTGCTCACAAAAGATCTCAGAGGCGAAGAAACAGAGTCCATGTTCGTGTACCCATGCGTGTGGACTCACAGCAAGGATCGGTCTGTCTGAACGCAGGTAAAACAGAAGCATTGGTGGGAGGGGATGCAGGTAATACAGTGTTCCCTCTGGCACACCAAACAAGCATTTCTAAAGCCAATAGGTCTTGCCTATGCGAGCGCTATTGGCATTGTCAATGTCTCTTAGCCATGTTGTAGAGGAGTGCAGCTGCTGTGCAGCTACTGCGCAGTACGGCTATACCTTTAAAAAAAAGTGCTGGCCGTGTCATAGTGCTTTTTTTCTAATTGTGAGTGGGGGTGGGTAACACAGACAAGGGTGAGAGGGTGGAAGAGAACGGGCAACACAAACAACAGTTGGGTGAGTGTAGGATTCCTGGCATGAGTGTGAGCAGAACCACGGTCATCAGACAGAAGTTTCACTATACAAATGGACGTATTGAGGTGCCAGATAGGTCTCACATGAGGGACATGTGTCAGTGTGCAGTCTTCCGCCATAGACTTGGGCTCAGAAAGTGTTACAAGTCACAGCTAGAGGAGAATCTGTGGTAGCTGTGTGAGGAACAATCTAGTCTGATGTTAGTTTTGGTGAGGATAGATCACGATACAAAAAGATGCTTGGGAAAAGAAGACTTTGGGTGCTCTCATGAGTGCCTGGAAAGTAGAGTGTACCCCCACAATGCACCCTCAAACCCATACTGTCTTATTACTAGTTCCGGGGCTACAAAGTCCACATCTAGGTGCTCCCTATGCAAATGGGCCACTGCGGGCACCATTTCAGGTCCCAACGCAATACCGTGAGCATTCAATGGCGTGTGCGGAGGTTGATTCTTTATAGACATGAGGCAATTAAACTGAGAACTTTTCTTGCAGAGAGCACAATTTCTCACTTTTTGCCCGCTAGGAACCATTACAACCTTGCATATTATATTTTGCTGTGAGAAATGTAAAGACTGCCATTCCATTTATGTAACTGGTTTTACACTCTATTGAAAACATGCTGCCTGAAGAGTTTCAACTCACAGGGTATTCACTACTCCAACAACTCATCAGGGAACCCTCACTACTATACTTACTCTCCATATTTACATGGAGCATACTGCCGCAGCCATTGTGTTTTAATTAAAGGCTTGCTTTAGTCAGGTTTTATTGCTGAGATGGACACCACATCTTAGATAGTGATGTACCCTACAGTATTCTGGTATTCTTCTGAGGAGAAACTATCTTGAATATCTGGTAGCCTCTAGCACACAGAGATACTTTTCACTGCATGAGAAACAGTGCTGAACCTTTCAGCGACCCCCTGTGCCTGCACAGACGGACGCTCCCTCCCACTGCTGCTACCTACCTGCCTCCGCTGCCTGACGCCTGTTTGCCGCTCCTCACCACCTACCTGACGCCGCTGCCTGCATCTCGCCTCCGCCGCCTCCCAGGTACCGCCTGCTGCTTCCTGGTCGCCACCCACGCCGCTACCTTCACTCCTCACGCCCGCTGACCACCGCCACTTACCTGGTCACTCCTTGGGCTCCGTCGCTTCCCGCCGATTTTCCCGCCGTTTCTCGGCGCCGCTGCCCCAGGCGCACACTCCCACTCCCGCCTCCTCCTTCAGTCCCGCCCCCCCTCCCTGCCCATTGGCCACCCCGCTCCCGCCTCCCGCTGACCCTCCCTCCCGGCTCCTTATTTAAGGGGACCCCGCGGGCTGGTCAGTGCGACCCCCTGTGCCTGCACAGACGGACACTCCCTCCCACTGCTGCTACCTACCTGCCTCCGCTGCCTGACGCCTGTTTGCCGCTCCTCACCACCTACCTGACGCCGCTGCCTGCATCTCGCCTCCGCCGCCTCCCAGGTACCGCCTGCTGCTTCCTGGTCGCCACCCACGCCGCTACCTTCACTCCTCACGCCCGCTGACCACCGCCACTTACCTGGTCACTCCTTGGGCTCCGTCGCTTCCCGCCGATTTTCCCGCCGTTTCTCGGCGCCGCTGCCCCAGGCGCACACTCCCACTCCCGCCTCCTCCTTCAGTCCCGCCCCCCTCCCTGCCCATTGGCCACCCCGCTCCCGCCTCCCGCTGACCCTCCCTCCCGGCTCCTTATTTATGACGCCCCCTCAGCGACCGCGCAGCGGACGCGCACAGCGGGAGCGCCGACTGAGCGCCGAAGGTGCGCCAAAGGTAAGCCCGTCTGCGCCCGTCCGCGCCTGGACCGCGCCCAGCGCCAGACCCCCTGGTCCCCGCGCCCGCCAGCCCCCCCGCAGGACCTACGACTTCGCTACGCTCATCGCACTCAAAACCGCCCGAGCCCCCGGTTGCTACCGAGCGTCCCCGCGACGCACCCATGGACCCTTCGCCTGCCGATCCTGCAACTTCTCTTGCCTCCAAACAAGCACCACGCCCACCAAGACGGACAACAGCAACCACCTCAAGTGCATCCTGCTCAACACCCGCTCCGTCCACAGACACGCCGTGGAACTCTGGAACCTCCTCGACACTGCATCTCCAGACGTCGCCTTCCTCACGGAAACCTGGATGAACGACTCTTCAGCCCCCGACATCGCCATTGCCATCCCGGACGGCTACAAGATCATCAGGAAGGATCGCGTCAACCAGACCGGAGGAGGCATCGCCATCGTACACAAGAGCACCATTCGCATCTCGACTGACTCCATCGACGTATTCAACGCCGCCGAATACCTGCACTTCCAGATCCACACCGACCCCAAGACTACCCTCAGAGGCACCCTCATCTACAGACCCCCGGGACCACGCGCACAGTTCTGCGAAGACATCGCCGACTTCATCAGCCCTCACGCCCTCCCCTCCGCCGACTACATCCTCCTCGGGGACCTCAACTTCCACCTGGAGAGCAACAATGACCGCAACACCACCGCCCTGCTGGATAACTTCGCCAACCTCGGACTTCAGCAACTGGTCAACACCCCCACCCACTTCGCCGGCCACACGCTCGACCCACTCTTCTCGTCCAGCAAGCACGTCACCTTCAGCCACTCCACCGGACTTCACTGGACCGACCACAGCTGCGTCCATTTCAGCTTCAGAAAGAACACGGTCCACCATCACCCGAAGCAGGCTCCCCACAGAAACTGGAGCAAGATCACCGCCGACCAGCTCGCCACCTCCCTCAGCCAGAGCCCACCTGTCAGGACCACGGACCCTAACACAGCTGCCCTCGACCTCACGCAGTGGCTGACCTCCTGTGCCGACGACCTCGCGCCACTGAAGAACCCCCTCACCAGGCCCAGAAGCAAGAAGGCCCCCTGGTTCACCGACGAACTTAAGGACTCCAAGAAGGCCTGCCGCACCCTCGAGAAGGCCTGGCTCCTCAACAAGACCGCCGACAACAGAACAGCACTGAAACTCGCCACTCGCAGACATCACCAGCTCATCCGCACCACCAAGAAGAAATCTCTGCGGGAACGACTGGACAAGAACGCCCATGACAGCAAGGAGCTCTTCAACATCGTCAAGGAGTTCTCCAACCCCAGCACCGGCAACAACGACATCACTCCCTCACAGGACCTCTGCGACTCCCTCGCCTCGTACTTCCACCGCAAGATCGCCAACATCCACAACAGCTTCGACATTTCACCCCCGCACCCATCGGTCGTACCTTCGCACCCCGCCGCCACCCTCCGGACATGGACCGAGGTGACCCCCGAAGACACGTCACGCATGATGAACACCATCCACTCCGGATCTCCGACCGACCCGTGCCCCCATCATGTTTTCAACAAGGCAGCCTCTACCATCGCACCCCACCTCCGAGACATCATCAACACCTCCTTCAACACAGCAACTTTCCCGGAGAGCTGGAAGCACGCCGAACTCAGCGCTCTGCTGAAGAAACCAACAGCGGACCCGACCGACCTCAAGAACTTCCGCCCCATCTCGCTCCTTCCTTTCCCCGCCAAAGTCATCGAGAAGGTCGTCAACAAGCAACTGGCAGCCTTCCTCGAGACGAACGGATCCCTCGACCCATCACAGTCCGGATTCAGAGCCAACCACAGCACCGAGACCGCCCTCATCGCAGCCACCGACGACATCCGAGCCCTGCTCGACAACGGCGAAACAGCGGCACTCATCCTCCTAGACCTCTCCGCAGCATTTGACACTGTCTGCCACCGCACACTAGTCCAACGCCTCAACGACACCGGCATCCAAGGGAAGGCTCTGGAATGGATCATCTCATACCTCTCCGGCAGAACACAGAGAGTACGCCTCCCTCCGTTCCGCTCCGAGGCCACCGAAGTCATCTGCGGCGTCCCGCAAGGATCGTCGCTCAGCCCCACTCTCTTCAACATCTACATGAAACCCCTCGCTGCCATCGCACGCCAACACAACCTCAACATCATTTCCTACGCCGATGACACCCAGCTAATTCTCTCCCTCACCAGAGACCCCGACACCGCCAAAGCCAGCCTGCACGAAGGGATGACAGACGTCGCTGAATGGATGAACATCAGCCGCCTGAAACTGAACACGGACAAGACAGAAGTCCTCATCCTGGGACCATCACCCTCCGCATGGGACGACTCCTGGTGGCCCCCGGCACTAGGCACCGCACCTGAACCGACGGACCACGCACGCAACTTGGGCGTCATACTGGACTCCTCCCTATCGATGACCAGACAAGTCAACGCCGTCTCCTCAGCTTGCTTCCACAACCTCCGCATGCTCCGAAAGATCTTCCGATGGATCCCAACCGAGACCAGGAAGACGGTCACCCACGCTCTCGTCACCAGCAGACTAGACTACGGAAACACCCTCTACGCCGGTACTACGGCCAAGCTTCAGAAAAGACTTCAGCGTATTCAGAACGCCTCCGCCCGACTCATCCTGGACGTCCCCCGACGCAGCCACATCTCGTGCCACCTGAGAGACCTGCACTGGCTCCCGGTCAACAAGAGGATCACGTTCAGACTCCTCACCCACGCACACAAGTCCCTCCACGACCTAGGCCCAGGGTACCTCAACAGCCGCCTCACCTTCTACACGCCCACCCGCCGGCTACGTTCCGCTAACCTCGCCCTCGCC
This sequence comes from Triturus cristatus, assembly GCF_964204655.1. NCBI lineage: Eukaryota > Metazoa > Chordata > Amphibia > Caudata > Salamandridae > Triturus > Triturus cristatus. The sequence goes on along the minus strand of NC_140588.1, from coordinate 1,058,979,293 downwards.
GTCGTCCCTCGCATCCAGAGAGCCACCGCTGGAGGAAGGTCATTCTCCTACCTGGCAGCTAAGACTTGGAACTCCCTACCCGTCCACCTGCGGATGACCCAGGACCACCTGGCCTTCAGGAAACAGCTCAAGACCTGGCTGTTCGAGCAGTAGCAGACCCCCTTCCCCAAGCGCCTTGAGACCCTTACGGGTGAGTAGTGCGCGATATAAGTTCCATGATTGATTGATTGAACTCTAATGAAGCCTCAAATAGGTCAACCCAGCTTACCTTTCAATGGAACATTCCGCCCCTTCAAATCTGGAATCTTTCAATTCACCTACAACTATGATAAATTATTGCAAAGAACTGACTGATAATGTAAACAAATGACCAAAAAAGGTCCCGGTGTCTTTGAAAAAATCACCTCTTCCTCTAACACTGGAAGATTTAATGGATTAAATCAAGAACCTAAAACCTTTTGTTGTAGAAACACATGTCATTCTTCAAAGGATTGAAGAAAAATGGTTAAATCTCAACTCTAAATTATCTGAAATGGAACAACGAATAAGCGATGTTCAAGATGCAGCGACTAAAATTTTGTCGACATCCAAGGAAATGTCTCTTCTTGAGCAACAAACCAAAGATCTGGAAAATCGCAATTGACACAACAACCTGAGAATTTATGGAATTCCTGAAGATGCAGAGGGCTCTCCATCCTCAAAGTTAACATTCCTAAGATCCTAGGCTTTAAGGATTGCTTCAACCTTAACTTACAAAGAGCTCATTGTGTGGGTTCTAAGCCTTCGGCAGTGTCCTCCATAGCCCGGCCTTAAGGTATTATATTCCTCTTTCTACATATTCCATTCTCATGAAAGTGAAGCCAGCAGTCAAACAAAGATGTGGCTAGAGTAACAGCTAATAGACGGAAGGAGTTTCTTGAACTACATGCTGCATTAAGATCCATGAATGCTTGTTACAACCTTATTCATCCCTATTTGTTTAAGGTCACATATAAAGACAAGTTGATATATTTCAGTTCTCCAGATGAGCTTAAACAGTTCATCTAGCTTCACAAAGGGGAGGTGATAGACCTTGTGAAAACCTGAAATGTATTGTTTCATTCATATGCTGTTTATTCCATCATTTTGTTTGTTGCATTGTTGTCATAACTTTTTTGTGCGTTTTTTCATTGTTCTTTTTTTCTTGTTTTCTGTTTTTACAGGAGCCTTGTATGTTATTGGCTTGGATCCCTGTCCTACATGTTGCGTGTTCACCGTTTTCTCACCATATACCTCACTCAGAGTAGGTTCCTTCTGTGTTGGTACGTGTTCTCATTTCCCTCAGTGCATTGTTTAATATTGTTCTCTGGGTCTCTTTCTTGTCTTATTTTTCTCTTCTTCTGCATGGCTCCAGAGGATTTTTCTTCAGATGATCTTCATCTCTGCATTTCGCCACCTCACTTTTACACTGCAGCTTTCCATTTTCTTTCCTTGCATCATGGTTAAAGTCTTATTGGCTTCTTACCATCTCCTTTTTCTCATCAGAGTATGTCTTCTCTTTTTCCTTTCTCTACCTTCCCTTTTTTGTTCTATGTCTTTGTACTTTCTTATTACTTTCCTAATTTTGCTTACTGTGTGGACTCTTCAAAGGCTGCATTTGATTTATTATCTGTCCCTTTATTTGCTCTACATTTTATCTTTGTTACTGTCAGGGCTCACGGGTTTCCCCCTTTCAAACCCATCAAACTCACCTGCAAGTAAATTACCCCAGTGAGTTGGCGAGCATGTTGTCTTCGCCGGAATTCCAACATGGCCGCCAACATGCTTCAGCACACCGCTGTTCAGCGGTCTAGTTCTCACGTTAATCACTGCCTGGTGAAGCGCGCTTCAGCATTCCAAGGCGCACTTCACTGAAGACTTCAGCTGAGGAGGAGCAGTTTCTGGCATTGTGGAAGTTTGTTAGGGTAGTTTACGAATAAAAATGAAGTTGTGGTTAGTTTTCGATGGTATTTAATATTCCTGAGTCAAAGGTCAGTGTTAACTCTTGCGCATGCTCTGAAAACTCTTGTGTTCAACTTACATGCATTCCCATGACAGCTTCCTTGGTTTCCTCTCAGTACAGTCTCTACTTGGAAACCTCGGAAGCACCTAAAAGGTTAATTTCCTCAAATGTCAAAATAAAAAGAATCTCTCATTTAAAAAATGGAACGCTATTAGTCTTCCCTACAGAAACTCACTAGGAGAATAAACGCATGTATTCCAATTGGAGTTAGAAGTCGGCTGACTATAATCTCCTAAATATCATTAAAGCCTTAGCGCCCCCACATAAAAGATTGTATTTGACATTTCCTGTCCGTAGAGTCCAGGCTTTGACCAACGCGGGCGCGACATTCCACACGCCGCGTTTTCTCAGCCAATAAATTTGAAATAATACAAGAGAAAATCACACTCATTCCAAGTAGAGCCTGTGTGTATAACCACGCAAAGAAATAGAAAAAGAAGCAACTAATGCAGAATTGCGGACCCCCAACTAAAAAGTCCACTTTAGTTCTTATCGCAGTGAGTAAGATTAAAGGGATACTGGAGGGTTTGAAAATCACACAAAAAGAAAATAGTAATCATACACTTACCCTATGTTTTCTTGTACAATAGCTGAAGCAGGTTTAAACGCCCCTCGTCCCTGTAAAAGACAAGAGTGAGAGAGAACTAAGTGGCATCTTCTCAACACAACACAAAGCATAACATGAGAAATAAGAAGAGAAGTAGACTCTAAAACACACTCTGATAAGACAAGTAATTTAGCTTGAAGTAAGAAAGTAAGTTAAAAAGTAGTTTGGTGTAGTAGTAAAATTTATGTAATGTTTACAGTACTGTCAGAAGTTTAAAAGAAGAAGAAGACGAAGCAGAATAGACAGTGAGCTTGGAGTTGTCTCTTCTCTGTCCCATTCCCCTTTCCCCCCTTGGTACTTGCCTGCGAAGGATCATTCAAACCTAGCAGGGATGTTTTAAGAGGGGCATTGGAAAATAGCATCATTCTGCTCCTGTGCGGTTAAGACCTGACAGTTACATATCCTTTCAAATATTTGTCCATATGATGACTAATCTTCTAATTGTCTCCTGGAATGTCAAAGGTTATGTGACCCTATTAAGAAGCAAAGAGTTATCACGCATCTTTACAGGTTAAAATGTCACATATCCCAACTACAGGAAACTCACTTACGGACAAAGATCATAACTCTCTAAAAAAGAACTGGGTGGGATTTGCTTTCTTGTTCTTCAGCAAAGAGTCCTAAGAACAGTTTCACTGTTTTATTACACAAATCCCTCAGATTGGTTATTGGGAAGGAGATTTAGGACTAGGAGGTAGACGTCTTGCATGCCGCGATCTGACTGACGGATGTGGCAGGGGCAGAGCAAGCACGCACAAAAGATGAGCAGAGATGAGGGACATCTTAAAGATTCTGGGGGCCCTGGGCCCAACGTAGTTTGGGTGCCCCTGTTCAGATCATCTTTGAATTTATGATCCACTTTCAGCTCTTTCATGTCTTTTTTGGCTAGGTAACTGACAGTGCACAGGCACACTCATCCAAATTCTAAACGTGTTTAATGTAATATTCAGGAATATTAATTTGTGTTTTCAGTATTGTAACACAGCATTAGCTCACTAATATTACTGCAAATAATCTCTGTAACACCCTCCCATTTCTCAATTGTGAGATCCTGTTTGGATCTAAAAGAACTTTTTTTATGAATGTTGCTTGAAACATAAACACAACATATGTCAGAAAAATGTCTATAATATACTGTCATACATTACCCAAATTAAAAATAAATTAAAGGAAAACACTATTTGCAGTAATCTGTTTAAGAATTATTCAAGGTCATCAGGGCACGACTCTAAGCAGAATGGAGCTGGCTATATATGAGGTCCCCTGAATGACTGGGGCCCTGGGCCAGAGCCCACTTTGCCCATGCCATAAAACATCTTTGGCAGAGACGGCAAGAAGCTGCTTGGCGTACCAGCAGTTCCGTGACAGCCCTGCTGTCGGAACCACTTACCTTCCACTTCCGGGTCTTCCTATGCTGTCTTGTCGTTGGTGGCTGCTTCATCGGGTTTCTCCAGCGTTGGCTGTCCTTTTCATATCTTGGCGTCCTCCATCGCCCTCCGTAAATCCTGGAAGAAGAAACCTGTGAAAGAAACCAAGACAAAGAAAAGCCATTAAAGCATCATATATTTCCAAGTTTCAGGTAATGCACTTTTCGCTGCAAGAAGTATGTAAATCCTGACATACTTATCTAATGAGGTCGCTCTCTGCATGGTCTGCCTTGTCAGTAGTGAGTACGTTAAAACCTACAAAAGTAAAACAAACAGATTAGTGGTTAATGTGCTGAGACTAATCTATCGTAAGCTAATCATCTCACAATCTCTGATTACATGAAGGTCCTGTATTTTTGTTTTTTCTTTTCTTTTGCTTTATTAGACATCATGAAGCAAATGAGTGTCTAACTGTAAACAATTACTAGTATCAGCATTTGGGACTTATTTCTTTGCTTCTCTGCAAACGTCTAGGTAAGGTGAGGAAGTATAAAGGAATATACAGATTCACACATTCCAATGTTCTAATTATTTATATATGTTATCTACTTTCTAGCTCAACACATGCAAATATCATTAAGCCTACAGAGATATCTACCATCAGGCGGGAGAGGGAGAATAAAGGTATATAGCTCTCCACGATCAAGGCCCGAGCTACCTCAACAACCGCATCAACTTCTACGCTCCCAAACGCCACCTCCGATCTGCCAGCCACGCCCTCGCCGCCGTCCCACGCATCCGCAGAGCCACTACAGGAGGAAGGTCCTTCTCCTACCTGGCCGCCAAGACCTGTAACTCCCTCCCGGCCGACCTGCGCCTGACCCAAGACCACCCATCCTTCAGGAAGAAGCTCAAGACCTGGCTGTTCGAGCAGTAGCGGCACCCCCCCCCCCCCCAGCGCCTTGAGACCCTACGGGTAGGTAGTGCACTCTATAAATGTCTTGATTGATTGATTGATTGAATCACCATATTTATTTCATACATTTCTTTGCACACATGACATTAGATTGCCACTCACTTCTTCTTTTCTCTTTTCATAGGAAGATCCAATCCATTCCTGGGTAAACTGTAGCACTATAGGGCAGTCTTTGAGGGACAAAAGTTTTCTCTATCTTTTTCCTCTTCTCCGACGGACTAGGTAAACTTTGACTCTGTTGGGTTTCCTAGCTTGAGGGTGAGGTTCGGAACTCGATTTAAAATCTATTACACCAGCACACTTTATCATGTCTCTTGCTCGTCTGGCAATGAAAGACAACTTTTTCAAGTATGAGGATACCATATACTTACAAATCTCAGGAACAAGTATGGGTAGTGTTTTTGCGCCAAGTTTGGCCAATCTGTATGTGCACGCCTTTGAACAGGAACATGTCCTAACTCCAGCCAACCCTTTTCTTAAATCGATTAGCTTATGGAAGCGCTATATCGATGATGTGCTGGTAGTTTGGCGGGGTGATCATGAGTCTATTCTTCTGTTCCATCAATGGCTCAATACGCCCAATGAGTTCTTGAAATTTACAGTTGAAATGAACAAGACAAGATTGGCTTTTCTAGATCTGTCCATCTTTCCTACCCCATTGGGCTTAGAGAGTGAACTATACCGCAAGCCAATGGCACGCAATTCATTGCTGAGGTATGACAGTCAACATCCTAAAGCCCTAAGGGACAATTTGCCTTATGGTCAGTTTCTTCGAGTCCAAAGAAACAGTTCCACTACAAATAGTTTCAAGGACCACGCAGCACTTCTAACTGAACAAATGGTAGATAGACATTACCCACGTAAACTTGTAAAACAACCTTTGAAGCGGGCCACCAATAACAACCGTGAAGCCCTCTTGGAACCACCTATAGATAAACCAACACAAGATCGGTTGACCTTTGTCAACACGTTCAGTACTCTGGCTAATAGCATACAGAAAAGCATTCGGAAATATTGGCCATCCTGAATTGCTGTAATGACAAGATTGCCCCGCCTTTGTTTGCCTTTAAAAGATCTGGTAATCTACGAGATAGACTGATACACGCACGTCCTAAATCTACACCCACAAGGTCAGTGGGAACATTATGGGGTCTCCCGGCAGTAGAAGGACATCACCCTTGCGGGACATGTTCAATCTGTCCTCAGACAACACATACAACAACTTTAGATATAGGACCCAATAGACCATGGGTCCAGTTTAACAATAGCAGTAATTTGATTTACCTGCTGACATGCCCGTGTCAAATTAAGTATGTCGGAATGACAACTCGGAAGGTTAAGGCACGCATGCTTGAACATAAAAGCACGTTTAGGTGCAAGAAAACCACCACTAGACTCACCAGACATTTTGTTGAAATGAACCATGGAGCAGAAGATTTCCAATGGACAGTGTTAGAGAAACCTTTTATACCACCACACATTATTGATATTTCTAGGTACCTGTTCATAAAAGAACAAAAATGGTTCTTCAGGCTTCACTGTGATGTTCAGGGTCTAAATGACGACATACCATGGACCAGTTTATAGCTACATTCTTTTTGATACAGTATGCTGGTCTATTATAGTTACATTCCTTCTTCTTTTTGATTCAGTATTCTGGTCTATCTTGCTGAGCAGTGAACCGAATATGCTGGCAACCATTTGTTCTCCATCTGATTTTTTAACATGTGAGAATTGACCATATAGAACAGTGTAAACAGTCTGGATATGTTGATCCTTAACCACCATTAGATACTACTTAAGGGTACCCTTTGGACATACTCACCCGCTGTCTATTATCCTCTCAGAAGATGATATATAATGCATCAGTGGATCACTTGATGTTTTTAAAGTAAATAGTGACAAAGATATATAATCTTGTTGTGATTAGTAACAACAACATTATAGACTTGGGTTGCACGAGAACATTCAGTCGTATTGGGAACCCAGTAGTGTGGTCTGGCGCCTTGTCCACCTCTGAAATATCTGGCAGGAAGTCTGCATGTTTGCAGATTCTTCACCGAACTATTACAACATAGTTGGTGACGTCATATGGTAATTTCTTTACACTGACACTGAATTGTATTCACGATGTCCCTGACAAATTTAGCTTTGAGCATTCCATTTCTCATGATGAGTACGCACATTTGACGCATCTTTTTTGCTGATAATGATTCATTCAAATCGTATGTTTAAGTCTATACCATTATGACACATTTTTATAGCCCCTACATACTAGTATGCATAATCTTAATGCACCGAGGTTATGGTGGGTTTTTTACTTTCACAGCATCGTACGGTAAGATTATTATACATTTTGACATTTTGAACTACATTTCCCAACACGGTGACATCATTCTGTAGTCTTTGCCTCATGACGCCGTGTATGTAGACCGCCTCGTTCTGATAACCAATGCGGGGGAGGTGCGTTTGCAAGGACGTACGTCTATTCTGACGACATCATGGAGAGACGGTTGAACGCAAATTGACAACAGGTGCGTTAAGACAAACTATTTAAGCGTGGCTCCTGTTCCGGTCATTGCCTCTATCCCTGACTCAGAAGACGCTTGAGGCAATGACGGACAGGTAAGCACACACGGTTCGTAGGGTTCTACAACGGGTGTGTCTCTCTTCTCCCGGGGGATCCTTCCTTTATTGGGCATGCTTTTTACTGTGCATGTTTGGCCACAACAGCGACATCTCCTTTAAAAAGGGCTTGAGTGATTACCACTTGTCATGTGAGGATTAGTCTATGATATAAGTAGCCCGAATAACATACTGACCACGGGCCGGTACATCATGACTGGTGAAACTGTTAAGACTAGCAACGTCTCACGCTAGTATGTACTGGGTATGCTTTTGGCCACCACAGCGGCTTGAGCAATTACTACTAGGCGTGTTGAGGTTTAGTCTGTGTAACATGCACAGAAAACCACAGTGGTAGGGACAATTTGCGCTCGGAAATGAATTATTAGTACTGTGTGTAAATAAGAACCCTTGCTACTAGGTTAGCAATACGACGACCACCAACATCGTAATTTGGGCAAACTGGGTTTACCTTAAACATCAACAATTTATGAAAACCGAGCAAAAGGGTTCAAAGTGAAAATCAATTAATAATGCTAGTGCACATCAATTAAAATCTCAGATTAAATTCAGCTGTTCATATCTTGTCTTTATTTCTTGACAAAGCTTCTTCGTTGCAAGCCCCCTGCCAGCCAACACGTGTTTCGTCCTGACTATATTAGGTCATGGACTTCATCAGGGCTGAAGACAAAGAAATAACCAAATTCCATAAAGTATATATTACAAGTCAAAACAACATACGTACAACTATACTGACATCAAAAACTAAAATGCTAATTGTACAATTTATTGTGCCACTTAAACCTAATAGATAAACATGATGGTCGGAGCAAGACGTATGATGTGTAAGTACACCGAAAAATAAGGGTTGTGAGTAGTGTGTATAGGAAAGGAGGGGAAACTGCAGAGAGGGAGTAAAGATTATTAGGAAAGAACCCAATAAAAAACAATATATGTAGAGTTCAAGAGTCAAGTAAAATCAAGAAACTGTTAGTGACCTGAAGAAGAAACAGCTACTAACCTAGACACTAGTGCCCTAAATAAAGGCATGAGAAAAGAGGATATTATATAAAGTTGTAAAAAACCTGAGTCCAAGTGACCCGCCAGTGAGGTTAAGCCATTGCCGGGTATGATCTAATAATATTTATTAAGGCTAGAAACTGGAAATCGAACAGAAAATGCATTGAACTCACCAATACTTGGTGTGATCAAGGACTTAGTCTTATGGGTCCAGGAGCCTAAGGCTACGTCCGCATTCTACGAATAAGCAAAATTATTTTCAGCATAACTAGTATTCTATCAAGAGTAAAGTAATCTGTTATACGCCAATTGCGTTAAATATTAAAGAGCGTACCAATTAAATCTCGGGCTGCTGGCTCCAATCCAAATTCTCAAATTTTACGATCTGTAGTATTCAGCTCTAGTTATCAGTCATGTGACCTAAGACAAGAAGGAAACCGAACTTTACCGCACTATCCGCTGTATTGAACGAAAATTCAAGAAAAGCCTTGCTCGTCAGAGAACATTATGCCAGGGACACTAGTTAAGAAAACTATCAACTGCAGTCCATAAACAGACTAACACAGCCTACATACGGCCATGAAGTTTAATAGTATTAAGGTAGGGCCACAAACAAAATAAAGTAAACCCATGAAATAATAGTAACGCAACTTCATAGAGCCCTATGAGCTCCTAAGACTAATTTTATTAGCATAGCCAAGATCTAATACTCCGATACAAATCGACACTTCAAGAGATTTATATATCTTAAATTATCCCAACACGCTAGATCAGCGATTACCTCAATGTGTTCAGAACGGTCCGAAATCTCGACCTCTCGTAATCATCTCGGCGTCAGCAATGAGCGCCATGTTGGTATGAGAATAAATAGTCCTGTTAGACGACGGACTCTGTAGCTCGTTATTCGTGCCTCAGATAAGCGCCATATTAGAGCAGTACATGATTTTATCGATCGAACAACGTAAATCGTAATAATAAATTAAACTAAATGAGGCAGAGCCTGAAAGTAAAAGATATGATTATAAAAAGAAAACTGCCATTACCTAATTTCTACTCCTAACAGTTTATGACTTCCAGTGCGTCAAAGTGGCGCGCCATCTTGGATCGGGATCATCACGTTAAAGTTAAGGATTCTAAGTTGCGCGCCATCTTTGAAAAGACTGTGACGCCAATGGCGTTACTATAGAGTATTCACTACGAAAATAATTCATTATCTAACTTCTAATACTAAACACGCGTATCTGTGAGATTCAGTCTCAAACTAAGGTAATTAAGGTGAATGAACAATCAATAGGTATATATATACAGGCCTCTAATTTTCATTTGAGTAAATTATTAACTCCACAGGAGAAAGAAAAAGAAAAAGAAAGGATGAGTTACCAGAACCCAAAAGTGACCCCACCATAACAAGATTTCTGTGAGGGAAGGCATACAGTAATGTACAACATATTATTTTGTATACACTACCTTAGAACAAGATATTACAATCATCCAGTAAACACATGGAAAGGCAAGAAAAGGGAAGCACATAGTAAATTTCCGAAGGGTTATTCAAAGTTAATGTACAATATTTAACAGAGTTATTTGAAATTAACATCATGGCCTGAGGCTAACGTGAACAGGAGTAATATAGATACTAACATTCAGTTATGTACCCAAGAAGTACTGTAATTCATTTTCAATATTAATCCCCATATTCACCGCATGTAACCTCAGAATCCAACGTGCTTCAGACTGCCGCAGCTTTAGTTCTCGATTACCACCTCTAGTATCACTTAGTACTGATTCCAGAGCATGAAATTTAAAGTTCTGTTGTTTATTCTGCTCTGAGCATTCTAAAGCATGATGAACTATAGGGTATCTATCATCCATATTTTTCAATGCTCTGAAATGTTCCGCAATTCGAATTTTGAGGTTCCTAACTGTACTACCCACATAAATCATTGAGCATTTACAGATAATGACGTAAATGACAAACTTAGTATTGCAATTAATATACTGGGTTATGTGAAATTTTCTGGATCCATTATATGTGAATTCTTTAGTTCCTGATAAAGCATGTTTGCACATACTGCAATCAACGCATTTGAGAAAACCCAAGCTTCTGCTCTGTAGCCAAGACTTAGTATCAACATTTTTCTTAGGATAGCTTGGGCTGACCATATTCCGAATTGTTAAACCTTTACGATAAGTAAGACTTGGGTAATTGGTCAGGATTTTATTAAGGTCAGGGTCTGATGTGAGAAGTTTCCAATGGCGTTTAAGTATATTAAACACTTTATGAGACCAAGGGTGGAAATTTGTTATCATTCTCACTAGTTGTTCTTGTTTACCCTTAGGGTTATGATGTGATTTTAAAGTATCATTTCTGTTGAGAAGACTAGCTCGTTTTTTCGCCCTATTGATTATGTTTTGATCATAACCCCTGTCCAAAAATCTCGCTTCAATGTCTGTTGCACTTTTAATAAAATCTGTATCCTTACTGCAATTACGGCGTGCTCTATAAAATTCTCCATAGGGAATCGAATTAACTTGCGTCCTAGGATGAGCACTTGCTGCATGCAGTACTGAATTACATGCTGTCTCTTTTCTGTGCATACGACTATAAATGCACATGTCTTCAACAAAAAGTTCCACATCTAGAAACACAATTCTTTGTTTGCTGTGAGCCATTGTAAATTTCATATTAAATGGATTGCTGTTTAGATGTTCAAAGAAACCATTAAGTTCATCTATACTACCTGTCCAAATTAAAAGACAGTCATCTATGTAACGACCAAGAAACATTATATATTCCTGCCATCTCGTACCAGATGGGCCCCAGATGTGCACCGCCTCGAACCACCCCATGAAGAGGCAGGCAAAGGACGGCGCAAATCTGGAACCCATCGCAGTACCGCACGTCTGTTGGTACCACTCTCCCCCAAACAAAAATACATTGTGTTCTAAAATCATTCGTGACATATCAATTATCATTTGTGAATGTTCCAGAAATTCAACTGGTCTCTTATCCAAGTAATAGCGTAGAGCTAATAAACCTTGCTCATGTAAAATATTGGTGTAAAGTGACACCACATCTAATGTGACTAGGGTCATAGACTCATCCCAAGTAATGTCCGTTAATGTATTTAAGATGTGTTTCGTATCTCGAATAGTTGATGGTAGATTGTGGACATAAGGTTGCAAGAAGGTGTCCACAAATTCAGAGATACGTTCAGTCGGTCCACCTATTCCCGACACAATTGGTCTGCCGGGTGGTGAAGTAGCATTTTTGTGGATTTTAGGCACTGTATAAAGGCAAGGATATCTGGGTTTGTCAATCAGGAGATAGCGAAATTCATCATCACTGAGTAAGCCCACAGTGTTCCACTCTTTAAGTTGTTCATTAATCACTGTCTTAATAGTTAAAATGGGATTACTGGGAAGTTTCTTGTACCATGATGTATTATTTAATTGGCTAAGTATCTCTTGTACATAATATTCTGTAGACATTATTACAATATTGCCTCCCTTGTCGGCTTCTCTTATTGTGATTGACAAGTCTGCCCTCAGTTGTTTCAGTGCGAGTCTTTCTTTGAATGTTAAATTATCAACATGGGGGAAAGATTTCCGATGGTTAATAGTTTTTTCTAGGACATCTAAGTCCTTTTCAACCATCTTATGAAACAGGTCTATGCTGTTACCTGATGCAAGGTGTGGAACCCATTTTGACTTGAGTTTGAGGCCACTGTCCTCCCTTAAGTTCGTGGTACAGTCAAGATCTTGCAGGACCTTATGCATGGTAATAGGATCCTGTTCATTTTCCGTAATAGATAATAGTAAAACCCTATCTCTTATATCTTGGATAGATAAATCACCAACCATTGTATCTGTGGTACCTTTTTTATTTGGAACAATGGTAGTGGCAAAAAACTTTTTTAATTTAAGGTTTCTAGAAAATTTGAAAAGATCTATTTTCACATTGGTCATGTCACAAACCGGGGATGGGCAAAATCCCATACCCTTGCTTAGAACCGAAATCATGTCAGTGGACAAAACAGTATCAGATAGGTTAATAACCTGTATTCTCTCATTATCTTTATTTATTGTTTCACCTTGCTCCAGGATCTGGTATTCACTCTTTCTCTTGTGTTTTGATTTAGTGCCCCCCCCTACAGCCTCTCCTTGCTTTACTCTTAAATCCTCTCTCACTCTGTTGTTGTTCTCTTTGTTGCCTATCCTTATACGTTGTACTTCCCGTAAAAAACTGTTACCCGGAAGTACATTAGGCACCCCTTCTGTTGTTCCCTCCGTTCCTGATACTGAGACATTACTAGATGAAGCAGAACTCACTGTACTAAGTAAAGATGATCTGCTACTCGTCAATTGTTGATCCTGTCTGACCAGGTTATCAAATTTTTTGGCAAATGTAAATACTCTACCATTACGGTAGTCTATTTCATCACGTTTTAATTCACGAGCTTTCTTTTCTTTTGTTTCCTCTTCAAATTTATTCAAAATGTTTTCCAAAATGGCATAATTCTTTTTGGCTACTTCAGGCAAGTTTATTTCTGCAATTTCTTTTTCCAAAATGTCAGCTTCTTCCGCTGCCTTTTGGACTTTTCTTTCGGCATTTTCTATAAGAATATTCATCAGACGCATAGAATTACCAGTGAGTTCTTTTTCCCAGAGGAGAAGTAAATCCTCCTCGAGATCGTCATATGTTGGAAATATAGTAGATCTCAAGCCTCGTGGGATTCTTTCCAATCGAATATATTCTTTAAGTGTAGCTCCATCCCACCATTTACCTATTTCGGTTTTTTTGAGTCTTTCCAATCTGGAAAATTTAGCTTTTAATCCCTCATTAGTCTTCACATTGCCTTGCAAAACTGCTTTATTTATTGAAATTCCTGCGTGTAAATTTCTAAAGAGTTCCTCAGCTATTTTATTTCTGTCACTTCTAGAGCTCATGTTTGACAAGTTTACTATGCTTAGTAGCACACTTCCCGCAGCAGTCCCAAATATAAGACACAGAAAACCACAGTGGTAGTGTCTAGGTTAGTAGCTGTTTCTTCTTCAGGTCACTAACAGTTTCTTGATTTTACTTGACTCTTGAACTCTACATATATTGTTTTTTATTGGGTTCTTTCCTAATAATCTTTACTCCCTCTCTGCAGTTTCCCCTCCTTTCCTATACACACTACTCACAACCCTTATTTTTCGGTGTACTTACACATCATACGTCTTGCTCCGACCATCATGTTTATCTATTAGGTTTAAGTAGCACAATAAATTGTACAATTAGCATTTTAGTTTTTGATGTCAGTATAGTTGTACGTATGTTGTTTTGACTTGTAATATATACTTTATGGAATTTGGTTATTTCTTTGTCTTCAGCCCTGATGAAGTCCATGACCTAATATAGTCAGGACGAAACACGTGTTGGCTGGCAGGGGGCTTGCAACGAAGAAGCTTTGTCAAGAAATAAAGACAAGATATGAACAGCTGAATTTAATCTGAGATTTTAATTGATGTGCACTAGCATTATTACTTGATTTTCACTTTGAACCCTTCTGTGTAACATGCAGTCTAAATAACATACTTACCACAGGCCGGTACATTTAGACTGCCGAAATTGTTAAGACTGACAACACCTTACGTTAAGCTGAAAATATTTTCATGTGGAAGAACGTTGTTTAATGTTTAATTTTTAATTTTGGTTTGAGACTGGTTTTGCAGTTTTTAAAGGTGTACCTTAGTGAACACTATGTGTTATATTCATTTGTTTGGGTACAGCATGATTGAGCGTAGGGCTAAATAATCATTAAAATTAAATTTTAATAAAGACCCTTTTTCCGCCACACTTGTTGCAGGGCAGGGCCTCATATTCCTGAGAAAGGTTCCAGGTGAGGTTAAGTCCCCGATCAAGACGGGTAAGCCAAGCACTTTTGTATTTTCCATGATTGGTTTAAGAAATTGTTAGTTATTAGAGGCCGTTTGCCCCAAATTTTGGAAGTATACTCAAATACAGGGGTTGTTGATGACAATTGTTCTATCTTTTTAGGTGACTTTCGCACCCCTTGAAATGGAGGATTGAAACTAAATAAGGTTGTATTGATTCCGACCTTTAGCAAACAAATTGTGTTTTTCATTCACTTTCACACTTTACTGTGGGGGGTGTGAGTATACTTGACAGTAGCAAGATCTTGTCAAAAAATAGGTCCTGAAGAAAGCCGCGGGTAACTCACCCTTATGGCTGAAACATGTCGACCTTGAAATTAGCAGTCATTTGTAAACACTGCTATTTTTTGTACTGTTTTTAATAAGGGTGTGAGGAGTCTGTTTAATAAAAGGAAAGTTTTTTCTCCTGTCCAACCCTTTTTTAAGATTTCACTTACTTTATTCGTTTTTCTGCACTGCACTGTTATCATTATTTCTCTTGGATCACGAACTCGTCTTTCTGTATCATAGCTTCCAGTTCCATCTATTTATCTGAGCAAGAGAGCATCCCATGGAGATAGTCTCTATGATCAAGAGATATACTCCTTAACTGGGTGGATTACCAAATGATAGTACTGATCACGATAAAAGATTGATGGTAATCCAATCTCTGCTCTAAGAATTCTATGTTTTGACTCTCCCTTTATACTCTTGTCTTTTTGTGCTTCTGTTTATTTACTTTAGACCCCTAGTTCTCTTTGTGGTTTATAGAGAACCATTACTAAACAACAAACTACTAAAGCAATGATCGGAGCACGGTTTGACCACCAAGCAGGCCGAGCCTTGCACATTTGAAACATTCCATGCAGGCTTGCTTCAAAGCACATTAGTTGTAACAGCGCAAACAAACAGTACAATGGAAAGAACATCTTTTCGTCCATTTATGAAAAAGAGGCAATGTAGAAAGAAAAATATCACACAGAAACTTTTCATTGTATTATAAGAAGTCACGTTTCTTTAGCTGTCAGTGCAATCAGACCAGCAGGCCCAGTAAATTAGTTTTGCAGTTTATTTATGCTATCCAACACGCATGGTAATGAACATTAATCTTTATTAATAAATCTGCCCTCACAAGATCATCTGCTTCTTCACAAGAGGTCGTCCCGTCAATCATAACCTCAACACTTCTCATCGCCACACCCACCAAAGTACAATTGTTTAGAATCCTTTTGCCTCTGCACCTTCCACTAGATCACCCTTTCTGCAGTGACATCATCACAGCAAGCACCTCCCAAGCAGCCCACAAGCACCGCCCCTTTCAACTGGAAGAGCCCCGCCCCTCTGCCGCTAGCCCAGGAGCATCCGCGGTACTCCCTGGACTCTGATCTCCACATGGCTGACGCCTGTGCTGCCTCAAGATGAATCGACTCACTCACAGACCGCTCCCTCAAAGGCTTGTTTCTCTTAAGATCCAGCACTGAGTTCTCATGTTCTGCTGGACGAGATGCTCAGCAAGTGAGTGAACACACCAAGCCACTGCCATGTCTGTCCTCTCGGGCCCTTAGGGCCGGATTGAGATCTTGGCACAGGGGGTACTCCGTCAGACGTGATGGATATCCTGTCCGCCACATTACGATCTCCATAGGATATAATGGGATCATAATATGGTGGACGGGATACCCGTCACGTTTGTGACGGTGTGTTCCCCTCCACCAGGCCCTTAGTTGGACTTGGTATGAGCACATCTATTGTTTTGTAACCGGCACAAAGATCCATGGAAACTATTCAACCTTGTCTTGTTGGTAAAAGATTCCACATTGGGAGATCACTGTGAAAATCATACATTTGGGTCAATTTCTGTTGGGTATGTCCTTCCTTAGTGCAAACAATGCATCCTTTTTTAGAGCTAACAATGGATCCTTCCCTAGTGCACACAAAGGATCCTTCCTCTGTGCTAACAATGCATCTTTTTTAGAGCTAACAATGAATCCTTCCCTAGTGCAAACAAAGGATCCTTCCTTTGTGCTAACAATGCATCTTTTTTTAGAGCTAACAATGGATCCTTCCTTAGTGCAAACAAAGGATCCTTCCTTAGTGCAAACAAAGGATCCTTCCTTAGTGCTTTCAATGGATCCTTTCTCAGTACTAATAATGGATCCTTCCCTAGTGCAAACAACGGATCCTTCCTTTGCGCTAACAATGCATCCTTTTTTAGAGCTAACAATGGATCCTTCCGTAGTGCAAACAAAGGATCCTTCCTTAGTGCTAACAATGGATCCTTTTTTAGACCTAACAATGGATCCTTCCCTAGTGCAAACAACGGATCCTACCTTAGTGCTAACAATGGACCCTTTCTCAGTACTAACAATGGATCTCAATAACAACCCTTTTAAAAACAGAATAGCCCTGTTTGTGAGTTCCGCGCTGGGTTTGGTGCTGTTTATTGCCTTCCAGTAAGAAACGATACCCCATACTTTATAATTCTCCCAGTGCAATAAATTGCACCAATCAAGACCCTGGCCCTCAAACCAAAATGTGCATGTCTCACTCTTCATGGGGCCTTTTTTGTACAGTCGCATTTCGACAGGTAAATCCTGGAGGGTGCAATCTTTATCACACGTATTGTAATTGCAACCCGTGTGCAGACTGGTTTTTGCGCGTGGTGTCCGAGGCACTCATAGTCAAGGCCTCCGCAGTGCGACTGCTTGTAGAAGACGTCCTGAAGCCTCCATAGAAAGATTCTGCAGAGGTTTTCCAGTTTTGAATTCTTTCTGTCCACATTTTCTGAAGGAATGCAAAACTGAGTGTAAACCCATCGAATAGTAAATATTCCATAGAGTTTTACTCCATAATTCTAAGTGGGCTCTAAATGCAGATCAGGAGGGAAACAGGAGTTTCTGCCTAAATTACTAATACTGCGCTAGAATTACTACAGGAGTGTCATGGAAACCTTGGAGCCCGATTTGCAGCTCAGCCCTATGCGAGGTCCCGTGTGTCGCTACTATACACACAGTCTCCTCCTAACAAGGCCCAACTCATGGGCAATCAGAGCTCCATCTTACAGGTTCCTAACTTTAGGAAGTCAGTCAGATGAATATCTGTCAATTAAATAAATATGAGTACTTAGGATATTCTTTGCAGGGCTCAGAGGGAAGACCAGGGGTTGTGAGCTACACTAAAACCCATTTCGGTTTTTTAGGTCTGACGTGAACCAAGACCTTTTGATTTTAGTAAATGTATTTATATATTATGCTGCCTTTTAAGAGCTTCTGAAGAGCCCTCTTCATCCATCAGTTTACTGTATAATTCACATTTATCTTCTGCTCACTACCGCATAGGACAATGGAACCGCCCACTCCAGCCATTGGCTAACTTCACTTCGAGTGACAGCATTCTGCTCTTGCACAGTGTCCTTCTTAGTGCCACGGACTAATGGACTATGTGTGCTTTTTGATCAAACAAAAATCGACAAACCTGCTTCATCAAACAAAAATGTGTTTGTAATAAAGTTTTCCAAAAACTTTTACAAAACAGAAAAGCATTTACAAAGTTAGACCTATTGGCTTGGCCAATGCTTGTTTTTTATTTTGTGCGCCTCGAAAAGCATGGTGTCAGGAGGCATGTCAGGAAAGTCTCAGGGTCCTTGGCACTGTTCTCCAGAAATGTGTGGAATTTCTATAACTACTGAACTCTGACTTAGCCTGAGGCTGAAGCAGTTTGCAGACTTGTGGTACAAGTGCCTCGTTATCACAAAGCGCCACGATGCCGCTTTAGCACTAGATGAAGGACGCTATTATTTTTGTTTTGGGCTGAGACAGGTAAGATGCTAGAACAGCGGCGGCGCCCTCCTCTTTATCTTAAAAATGCTTCTTCAGTCCTGGTGGATGGAGACGAAATGTCTTGCTGAATATCCAGCCAAATATTAGGTATTAACTAAGTGCACACCCTGGCATGGAATTACAGTTTCGCACAAGTTATTCTCCATTACAAATGTGTAATCGCGTAATATCTTAGTTTAGATGCGGGATACCGCGCGGGATCGATAACACAGCACCCCCTTCGTTCCCGCGCCCTCTGTCCGGGTCACGCGTCATAGCGCCCAGGGAGTTCGAAGCGCCTGGCCCGGCTCTCCTTCCCATAACATCGAATTTCCTGGCCTTTCTTAAGCCGTCTGTAGGAAATGTTAAATTAGTGTGTTTTTTCTCTGCAGTCTTGGGATCCGTAACATATCTTCTCCAAACCCCTCCTGGAAGGTGGGTTCAGGAGCGGAGTTTTGACCCGTTTTACATAAATAAACCTGCGGTGTGTTTTTCTGCTCCAACGCTGCCTCGGGCGGCGACTAATTTCCTTACAAGACCCCCACTTCCCTAAAGCCCTTGTCACTCCGCACTCGCCCCCTCCCTTCTGTCGTCACCTCCCTCGGCCCCCTCCATATGGAGCTCATCACACCGCGCGCGAGGGATACCCCCCCCCCAGACCCCTGGTACCCAATTAGGGCTCGTGACGGACGGCTGCTGGCTCCGGCAGGCTGCGCCGCTGCTCGCTTCCTATTAAAATACGAGTTATCCGTGCAGCGGTGAGCAGCGCAGGCCCGCGCTGACAGGTACGGACACATAACAACCAGGGTCTGCCGTGGTGGGGGAGGGGAAGGCTCATTTACAGTGGAAGCCGGTGGTCCCAAGGGGATGCCGGGGAGGGGCGAGGAAACCTCTCCTCGGCTGCCCCACACCCCTGCTCTGAGGGACCCATGGACGGATCTTCTTGCTTCTGGGTATATTCAGTGTCACATCTGCCCCACCGCCCCCCACCCCCACCCCGACCTTCAGTACCAAACCCTAGACGGTAGTAGGTGAATTCATAGACAAACGAAAACATAGCAACAACATTGGAGGAAAACAAATTATGGAAAACCTAAGACAATTTTAAGGAAATACAAAAAAATCGATAATTAAAGGAAACATTTTGCATTTTAAAGGAAAGATCATTTTTAGAAAATCCAAAATGACATTAAACTTGCATGGAGTCTAAGACTACTGTGGGGTTTTGGGGCTCAGGTATGGATCAGGTTTCGGGTGATGAGCCGGTTCTTAGAGGTCAGGAATAATTGGCGTTCGGGCATAGAATGGGGTTTTTAGGGTTCAGAGATGGTTGGAGTGCAGGGGTGGTGAAGGCTTTTTAGGGTTCATGGATGAGTGGTGTTTAGGTGTGTGTGGTGCTTTTAGATTCAAGGGATGGGTAGAATGTAAGGGTGTTGAGGTTTTAGGGTTCATGGATGGGCGGAGTTTAGGGCTGGTGAGGGTTTTTAAGGTTCAATGATGGGTAGCAGCTGGGGTGATGAAGAGTTTTTAGGGTTAAGGATGGGGTGGAGTTTAGGGTTGGGAGGGGTTTTAAGGATTCAGGGATGGGTGGAGTTTAGATGTAGAAAGGAGTTTATAGGTTTCAGGAATGAGTAGTTTAGGGTGAAAAATGTGACTTAAGTTGGTGAAACAAAATAAAATTAATTTTATTTCATTTTATTTTGTTTCACCAACTTAAGTCACATTTTTCACCCTTACATAACTCACTATATATATTTTGCTATAAGGACACTTGTCACGAATTTGCTTTTCTCGTTCGCCAAATTAAAAGGTTTTATCTAAAACACATAGCAGTGGGACAAAAAAGCTGTACCCAAGTACGAATAAAGTGCTTAGAATAGGTATGGTCCATCTAAATGCACATTGGAGATGTTATGTGTGAAGCGGTAATGAATCTGATTCATTTGAACTAATTGTTGAAACATCCACAATTGTGGGATAATGTTTTCCGCCACGTGGTGATTGATACCACATTCATACTAACTAGACTGTTGTAATTCGATGTATATGTATACATACATGCCGTGTTCATTTTACATCAATTGATGAAAACAGCAGCAGCTATCTTTCATGTCCATGAATTGAAAAAATTCTTTGGTACTCAATGACAGGTACAATAGGATACTTGGTAAATATACTGCAAAGTATGAATTTCACTAACTCGATAGAGCTGCGAACAGTATTTAGTCTATTTCCATAACGACAAGGTTGTGTTTAAAATGGCGACCAGAGAAATGTATAAGCAACTTGACAAAGGCCGCTCGCGGCTGAAACGCGTTGTTGCTTGTAGCTGAATAAAAGTACCTGAAATTACGGATGGTTGTGCCGCCTTCTTCCTGAACTTGTGGAAGCAAACCCTTTGATTTACGTGGCTGTCTGCCGCCACGGCTGGCACCGGTGCTTTGGGCAGGCGAACGGCGTTAACGGCAGTACTACCTTGGAGGAAATATATATATATGTATATATATATATATATACTATCTACTGGCGGTCGCCAGTAGATAGTTATAGTTAGGACCGAGTTTCCATAGGAAATCTGAAAATTCTATTTTGAATAACTTTGGAGCCGGTTGATGAATCCTCGCAAAATTGTCAAAACTAATGGGGCGCTGCGCTCAGCTCCTACCCTGAAAGTCTGTGTGATTCGTCAAGAGGGGGCCGAGAAAAAAGGCGGGTCCCAAAACGCGTTTTCCCCATGCATTTTCCCATAGGACCTTTAGTCGAAGGTACAGCCCGAACGGCTGAACAGAATTACTTGAAATTTGGCAAAGAGGTAGTCCTCAGGTCAGGGATGTGCCTTTTGCATATATGGAGTCAATCTGTTCAGTAGTTCCTGAGAAAATTGCAGTTAAAGTACATAAATATCTATAGCCGCGCACCGTGCGCGCACCGTACGCGCACCGTGCGCGCACGGTGCCGTGCGTGATCGTAATTCTGATTGGTGGTTACATGTCAGTCAACGTTTGAATCGGTCGAAATCAGGAAGTGTCGGCTGCCATTTTGTTTGTTTTGAGTGCGAGAGTGAAAAAGGAATGTGGCGAACGTGAAAAGAGGGCAGGGTAGAGAGTTCCTGACCCCCTAGCCTTTATCAGGGGGTCCCTGAAGGACCACAAAGGCAGAAAAAAACATTTTAATTTAAAAAAAAAAAATCGCGGGGTGCGCGCACCGTGCGCGCACGGTGAAAAACCATAAAAAATTTTTTAAAAAATTTAATACGTACTTTATTGTCAAATAAATATATAAAAAATATAATAATAAATACATAACTTAGCATTTAAAAAACGTACAAATTCACTGAAAAAACCATAGGTTTCACACATGTTATAGTTAGCTGGACATTTCACTCGTAAAAAACCAATGAAATTCCCCCGTTATAGTTAGTTCAGATAACTATAACTCGCGCGCCCGCAATCCACTGCTCATGACGTCACATATTACATCACTCATGACATGGTCAGTGGCATCACTCATGACATCACTGATGACATCATCCTTGTGATAGAGTGGCGGTCGCACGAGTTATAGTTATCTGAACTAACTATAACGGGGGAATTTCATTGTTTTTTTACGGGTGAAATGTCCAGCTAACTATAACATGTGTGAAACCTATGGTTTTTTCAGTGAATATATATATATATATTACCTACTGGCGGTCGCCAGTAGATAGTTATAGTTAGGACCTATTTTTCATTGGAAATCCGCAACATTCTATTCCCAATAAGTCTGGCGCCGGTTGACGAATCCTCGCGAAATTTTCCAAATTTTTGGCCAGCTCCGCTCCGCTCCTACCCTGAAAATTTTGTGGTGATTCGTCAAGCAGGGGGCGAGAAAAAAGGGGCATCCCAAAACGCGTTTTCCCCATGCAATTTCCCATAGGACCTGTTGTCGCAGCTACAGCCCGAACCGCTGATCGGAATGACACCAAATTTGGCAAAGAGGTAGTCCTCAGTTCGGACTCGTGTCCCTTTTGCATAAATGGTGTGAATCCGTTCAGTAGTTCCTTAGAAAATTAGAGTTAAAAGTACATAAATATCTATGGCCGGGGAGGATCTGCGGACCCTACCCGCACCGTGAGCGCACCCTCCCCGAACCGAGCGCGCACCCTCCCGATCGCGCGCTGAATGCTAATTGGCTGTCGAGTGTCTCTCTACATTTGAAACCAGGATCTGTTGGCGGCCATTTTCTGCCTCAGTAGAAGCGAGGTTGAAGAAGCAAGGGGAATAAGTGTGTAAAACATATAAAGGGGGCAGAGTGGAAATACTCTGACCCTCTAGAGGTGCTTAGGGGGTCCCAGAAGGACCCCCTGGGGCCCCCTTTTAAAAAAAAAACGGCAAAATGCGCGCACGGTGCGCGCATCCTATCGCGTTGGGTGCGCGGATCCACAGAATTTATTTTTAAAAAGACAAGAAATCATTGGTTGTATGACTACTTTGTACACTGAAAGGTATGGTGTATATTTCTGTTTTTTAAAGGTATGATTCTTATTGGTTAACAAAAACAGATTGTAAGGAACATTATATATGATAAGCTGATATGTTGAAAAGTCAAGCACACTTCCTGTCTTGTTTAGTAACATTGTGTGCTGAACTTGTGACCTGTGAGCTCAGTGCAGTGTTCCATGACCTGTTTCTATGGTAACAGGCAGAAGGCAGATTGGGGGAAGGGTTGAAATGTATTTCAGTTGGAAAGGGTTGAAATGTTTAACCAATAGAAATGTGTGTTTGCTTTTGAGTTTATGTGTGAAGGATTGTGATTTGATGTTTACATGTATATGTGTGGAAAATGAAAGGGAAACTTTTCCATTCTTTGTTTTTTCTGAGAGGTGCACAGTGCAGAGATTCTGTAAAAGAAAATATGGTGAGTGACTGATATACTTCTTAATCTACAAAAGAACTTGAAAGATGAGTTATTTAATTGTGAGGGGATGTATGTAGACTATTTTGATTTTAACCCCTTCCCCGCTCATGACGGAACCGTTCCGTCATGAGCCACGGTTGCCGTGTGCTCATGACGGAACGGTTCCGTCATGACAATCCTGTTGGCGGCCGCTCCGCCTGCGCGGCGCTGTTTCCCCGCCTGTGGGGGGCAACAACGCAAATGGGCGGAGTCATGACGGAACCGTTCCGTCATGAGCACAGCTCAACTGTGGCTCATGACGGAGCGGCTCCGTCATGAGCACAGGCCCACCGCGCTGCCCCCCTGCCCCCCCCAGCGCTGCAGCGGAATGTCCGCAGCAGCGAAGGGGTTAATCAGACTAATGTATTTCTCCTGCTAAAGTGTAGGGAGTACTTTTTTTCTTTACAATCTTATTGACAGTGTGTGTGCATGTAGAAACCATTCTGTGATAAGCATTTGTGTTTTTCATGTGTTTGCAGACAGATAACTGTGCTGTTTTTATATTTTGGTAGAATTAGAAACCAGTCATTGTTTATGAATTTGTGAAATGAGTTATGTTATGTTTCTATACTAAAATGTAGTACTACTTCTAGATGAAGAAATGTGTTTTGGTATAGTGCAAGGGATAGTATTGTTTGTCTAGAATCACACAGTGAGTATGTGTGCATTTGAGAACCACTGTGAGAGAAGCATTTGGTAACATCGTGTATTTGCTGACAGATAACTGTTTTAACCTGTCATGTTGTGAAGTTGTAGTAGCATTAGAAGACAGTTATGGCTTATGATTTGATTAAATGAGTCAAGCATTGACAGAAAAGTGCAGTCCTGAAATATGTAGATTGTGTGCAGTTCCCTTACCACTTGCACTGTAGTGAATGAGTTTTGGTAAACTCCTAGGGATAGTGGTGCTTGTCTAGAATCACAGTGTGAGTTAGTGTGTATTTGGGATCACTGTGAGAGAAGCATTTGGTGACATCATGTATTTGCTGACAGATACATTTTTTAAAACCTGTCATGCTGTGAAGTTGTAGTAGCATTAGAATCCAGTCTTTGCTTATGCGTTGATTAAATGAGTCATGCTTTGACACTGATGTGCTGTACTTAAATATGTAGATTGTGTGCAGTACCATTAACTCTTCTAGACTAGTGAATGAGTTTTAGAAAACCCCTAGGATAGTGTTGATTGTCTAAAATCACACCGTGAGTCTGTGTGCATTTGGGTAAGCATTGTGAGAGAAGCATTTGGTAACATCGTGTATTTGCTGACAGATAACTGTTTTAAAACCGGTCATGTTGTCAAGTTTTAGTAGCATTAGAAGCTAGTCTTTGCTTATGCATTGATAAAATGAGTCCGGGTTTGACACTAAGGTGCAGTACCATGTACTATTCTCTTCACTGTGGCAGAACTGAAAAATTAAAAGTTTTACCTAAGCACTGTCCTAGAAGTAGTCTGATTATTTAGTCAGTTTCTAAGTACCAAATAGATTGCTTCAAATGTCTATGCAGTATGCTTGTAGTGTTCTAACATACTATGCACTTGTCTTTTACACCTTCAATTCACTAGTCAGTATCCATACACTTCCAGGAAACACCCTGTCACTCCCTTTGCAGTCCTCTAGAGACCCATTCAACAGCATGTACTAATCCATTCACCGTGCCAAAACCCAAACACTTATAAATTCACCAAGACACTCTCTTTCCAGTACTCTAATGATTCAGTCACTGCCTAAGTATTCATGCACTGAGCCAGGCCTTTGCACATGGACTTCTTCAAACCCCTATCCACTATGCATGCAGTCCTCTAAGCACCTACACACTTGTCTTTCACACCTTCAATTCCCCAGTCAGTATCCATACACTTCCAGCAAACACCCTGTCACTCCCCTTGCACTCCTCTAGTGACCTTATTAAGCATCATGTACTAATCCATTCACTGTGCGAAAACTCAAACACTTATAAATTCACCAAGATACTATCTTTGCAGTACTCTAATCATTCAGTCAGTGCCTAAGTATTCATGCACTGAGCAAGGCCTTAGCACATGGACTGCTTCAAACCCCTATCCACTATGCATGCAGTCTTCTAACCACCTAGACACTTGTCTTTCACACTTTCAATTTCCTAGTCAGTTTCCATACAGTCCAGCAAACATCTTGTCACTGCCTTTGCACTCCTCTAGTGACCCATTCAGTACCAAGTACTAATCCATTCCCTGTGCGAAAAGCCTAGCACTTAAAAATTCACCGAGGCACTCTCCTTGCTGTACTCTAATCATTCAGTCAGTACCCAAGTAGTCATGCAGTGAGCGAGGCCTTAGCATATGGACTGCTTTAAATGCCTATGCAGTATGGATGCAGTCCTCTAATCACCTACACAGTTGTGTTTCGCACCTTCAATTCCCTAGTTAGTATTCATACTCATTCTAGCAAACACCCTGTCGCTCAACCAGTGTGTCTCCTTATAGTACTGTAATCATTTAGTCAGTTAGCATGTAGAGTTTTAGTGAGGTAGGCTTTAGGGCATGAACTGCTTCAAAGTAGTATGCACTATGCATGTAGTGTTTTAACCATCGTCACACTTGTGGTTCAGGGCCATAGTTTCTTAGTCAGTATTTATATAAAATGTGTTTGTACAGTAATGGAATAGTATAATTTTGAAAGTTATTAATATACATTTGTTTGTGATTCTTTTTTACAGATACAGAACAGGAGTGTTTCTCATCTGTTTGCACTCTTCTCGTGCAAGATTGTTTGGATGAAGGGTCCTTAGGTGTTTCATCATACTTGCTGTGCCGCATGAGTATTTTTTGTTAGGATCCCCTCGTAACAGAATTCTTTTGAAAATCTTGTGCATGAGAAAGGTGGTATTGGTCTTTGTTTGCCCCTCGAGAAAAGTAGAAAATTTCCACATCACTGAAGGAAAACGTTGTGGGCGTGGTGTATCCTCCAAAAATTCAACTTTAGATTTGGTGAATATTTTATAGTGACATCATTTACAGTTTTTGTAAGTTAAAGTTAAAAAATGTTGTTAGCTGTGTGCATTTCTGTGATTTGTATTTTGAGAATGGCATGATGTTTTTTTTTTAACAATGTTTGAGATTGTGTTTTTTTTGCCCACTGTTAAGTGATGAGTATGATTGAAATCACTATTTTTAGTGAAATTTAATATATTCTGAGAACAGCAAAAAAGGCAAAAAAATTACTTTGTGGAAATTATGCTGTGTTGTAAAAAATGTATTATTACATGTTATATTTTGTTTTTCCTTTTCTTTCACAGATCCAAATTTTAAAATAAGCAATTTATATGAATTTATATTTGAATGAAAAACAAAAACATTTATACCATTTTTTATTCCTATTACTGTGAAGGTAAGTTTAACTAAGTCTCAATATGCAGAATGAAGAGGCCTGCAAGAAGCTACAAAGTTGAAACACGTTTCTAAAAACACTCTGTTTATGTAGTTTTGAAATCTGACCATAATCAGATATCATGTGACCTGCAAAAAAAGAGATTTGAGGGGTTAATAATATTTCACCTTTTTAGCTGTTGAAGGACCGCAATCATTTCAATCATTTTTCTTTGAACATCTTTGCAGACAAAACTCTGTGCTTACCTTCTATCATTCGCAAGGAAATTTAAAAACGGAAATATGTCACTTTTTGTAACATAGTTATTGTGCAAGATACTCTTTTATATTTACAAAGAGAGGAAAAAGCACTCTGTGCACTTTTTATACTCCATGTAAATATAACCTCATCATGCAGACCACTTTGTGTTTAAAGGGTGTTCTATAAGTGTTGTTGTGCATGATTGCACTCAATACTCATAGAACAAGACACGTCTAGATTTATCAGAAATCATAAATTTCGATATGTGTGTGAATGCTGCACCATTCTAAAATTGGTGTAAGAAAGCACAACAAGGAGAATTGTTTTAATTTCTCCACATTTTTATATCTTCAATGCATGCTGAAATGTTCAGCATACATTGAAGAAGAAAAATGCATTTTCTCATTGTTTTTCTGCAAGAAGCTGTGTCTTCCTGCAGAAAAACAAACAGCACATGACACAGATATCCTTGCACTATGGTGCAAGTGTGCCTGTGTCACCACATGGCTGCAGTTTAAGCAGCCGTGCAGAGAGAAGTATAGATTTGCAACATATTTATGTACATATGTTGCATCCCTGTGCTTCGGAAGTACTACAGCACACTGCAGGTAAAGAGGTTACTGTGTGATGCTGCAGCACTTCCTCATAGTTCTGCAC
Organism: Triturus cristatus; assembly: GCF_964204655.1. Taxonomy (NCBI): domain Eukaryota; kingdom Metazoa; phylum Chordata; class Amphibia; order Caudata; family Salamandridae; genus Triturus; species Triturus cristatus. The sequence goes on along the minus strand of NC_140588.1, from coordinate 1,058,951,720 downwards.
TTATACATTCACCATACGCTACTAATGCATTCATTCAGTCAATTACATACTACACATACATTCATCTAAACTAACACTAACAAAGAAATTTAGCTCTTTTTTTAAACCAGGAAAGTTAGTTCTTACAAGAACTTTTTTTTTCTTCTTTCTCCTTTTATAAGTTTTTTTGGGGATTCTGAACAATTTTTAATTTTTTTTGGTTTTTCTGAAAAAAAAAACAAAACAGGAGAAACCAAACAATCAACTTCAGGGAACAATAAAAAAACCAAAAAAAAACGTAGCAAATGTGACTTTCTTGCCGGCGGCAGATCAGATCGATCGACTGCTCACCATAGCACAAAGTCTTAGTGCCCTTAGTGCAGAGCACTTTTAAAAATTGAAATTGAGGACGGATGTCGAAGGTTTGGGCTGATGGATGCACTCTTGATGTGCTCGGCTGCGATGAGGTGGATGGCGCAGGAGCAGGAGTGTTTCTCATCCGTCGGCACTCTTCTTGTGCAAGATTGTTCGGATGAAGGATCCTCATGTGCTTCATCATACTTGCCGTGCCGCAAGAGTATTTCTTGTTAGGATCCCCTCTCGATAGGACTCTTTTGCAAATCTTGCACGTGACCAAGGTGGCATTGGTCTTATTCTGCCCCTTCGGGAAAAGTAAAAAAATTCCACACCACTGAAGAAAAACGTTTTTTGGGTGGTGCCTCCGGCAAAAATTCATCCTCAGAAGTATGAGGTGATGCAGGTGATGCCTGCTGCCCTGAAGCCATTTTTGGTTGAAAAAAGTTAGAGCTAAGTGTAAACTTAGTCTAAAAAATCTTCTTCTCTCCAAAGAGATGGTGCTCTAAAGAAGGTCAAAGAAGAATGATTGAAATGGGTGGGGTCTTTCAATAGTTAGAAGAGGAAGTGTAATGAACCAATCAAATCTCTTTTTTTGCAGGTCACATGGGATCCGCGCACCGTGCGCTTACGCAGCACGCACCCAGCGTGCATCCGCGAAATTGAATTAAAAAGAAATATAGGATTAGATGTAAAAATATATTAGTTTTAAGACTAGTTTAGAGTTTGTCTTCAATTAATATTCACATGAAATACATATATATATATGTTTTTTTAAATGTTAAATATTTCGCGGGATCTGCGCACCTACCGCGTCATAGACGCATATGACGCATCGCGGAAGCGCGTAAACATCGCGTTACGTACATCGAACGTGTTGCGTATAGGCTGGGAGTCGTGTACCTGTCGCATTGCGATCGTGCACTAACACGTACCCAACTCGTACCATGCGCGGATGCTATCACGTAGGGATCGAGAACAGTGCGCATAGGGTGCGCGGATCCAAAAACATTGAAAAAATATATAAAATACAGTTTTGAACATATAGTTAAAAAAATATTTTGAAAAATATAAAAATATGTTTGAAAAACCCATTAAGTTCAAATAACATTTTTTAATTTTTAAAAGAATTAATTGAAAAAATAAGTTTAAAAAATGGTGATAAAAGAGTATTTAAAAAAAAAGATAATTAATGAAATTGACACACTGAATTTGAAAAATATAGAAATCCAATCAAAATCATTTAAACATGATATCTTCAGAGATAAGTTATAGATAGGAATTAGCATTTAAAAAATTCTTTGAAATTCACTGAAAAAACCATAGGTTTCATGCACATGCACGTTAAAGTTAGGAATTGGTATTTAAAAAACCTTTGAAATTCACTGAAAAAACCAAAGGTTTCAGGGGCGTTATAGTTAGGAATTGGCATTTAAAAAACCTTAGAAATTCACTAAAAAAACCATAGGTTTCAGGGGCGTTATAGTTAGCTGGACATTTCCCTCGTACAAAACCCTAGAAATTCCCCCGTTATAGTTAGTTCAGCTAACTATAACTCGCGCCCCCGCAATGCACTGCTGATGACGTCACATATTACATCACTCATGACATGGTCAGTGACATCACTGATGACATCTCAAATGACATCACTGATGACATCACTGATGACGTCATCCAGTGAGTCTGTGTTTCTGTAAAGTTTAACCATTTAAGACTTTCTTCTGCTGCCAAGTTGAAATTGCATTCTCTTGAACAGTTGCGTTTCAACCTGAGAAATTCCCCATAGGGGATGCTATTTTTAAGTTTTGATGGGTGATTGCTTGCAGCATGCAATGTACTGTTGCCTGCTGTGGGTTTTCTATAAAGGTCTGTTGTTAATTTACCTTCCTGTATCGTCACCCTAAGGTCAAGATAGTTCACTGCCACTGAACTTATCTCGCCTGTAAACCGTAAATTCACATTATTGCTGTTCAAATGTGTCACAAACTCTTCTGCTTTAATCTGCGATCCCTTCCAAATTAGGAAGAGATCGTCGATGTATCGGTACCATGCCACTATTTCATTTGTCCAATTTTCATTGGTCAATGACCAGGCCACCTGCTCCTCCCACCAGCCTACGAATAAATTTGCATAGCTGGGAGCGAAGCAGGTGCCCATCGCGGACCCAGATACCTGCCTATATAGATCTCCCTGAAAGAGAAATATATTGTTCGACAAACAGAACTCAATTAATTCAAGTAGCATCCTATTATGTTCCACAAATTTCAATGGTCTTTTCTGTAAGAAATATTTTACAGCGTTCAAACCTTGCACATGATTTATACAGGTGTACAAGCTATATATATATATTTTCCCAAGCGATGACCTCCTTCCAAGCAACATAGCGAGGCGCACACTGGCGGATAATTAATACATTTTTATTTTCCACTCAACAACACAACCGACAGAAGCATTTCGGCTACACGCCTTTGTCAATGTCGATGAGGTAAACGAAAATCACCATTTTTAAATGTAAAAAGTAAACATAGAGAAAGGAAATACGGCACATATGGCTTATAATAGACATAAAGAAAGGGTGTCCCTACAACATGAGAAAATTCATTACTCCTTCATGGCAGACATCTTTGCAAAGGTAAGTTCATACTTTTTTTTATTATTAATTCTTTTTATTGAACAATGAATCATTAACATAGGTACATCGAGTGTTCATAATATTGATTTTACACACGCAGAGTCAATCAGCTAATATCATTACAAGTCAACCGTGTAGCATTTTATGGTGAATCATTGACATCCAGTTTAGGCAGTCTTGGGGGGTGCATATGTTCCCTCTATAGACATTCCAAGCAGTCCAAATGGAGACCCATTTTCGGGGGCAGCCCCTTGCCAGGTACACTGTTTTCTCTCTGAACATGCACCAGTCCATGTCTCTCATCCAGGCCCCAACTACTGGGGCATGGTCGGCACCCCAAAGCTGTGCAATATTACGCTTGGCTATCATGAGGCCCAGCGTCACCTAGGTTTTCTGTGCTACATTAAGGTTTGTGGGCTCCCACACATTTAGGAGGCACCTTTTGACCTCCAAGCAAACGGTCATGTTCAGTGCGGCACTCGCAATTGCTTGCACATCCCGCCAGTATCGTTGTATGGGGTCACAGTCCCATAGGATATGTAAATAGGTTCCCATCTGCCCGCATCCCCTCCTGCACTCTCCACCTTCTGCCTTCCTTATTTTCACCAGACAGGGGCCTGTTATGTACTCTCTGTGTGGAATTTTTAACTGGACGAGGCGTAACCTAGCTGATATTGCCACCGCTCGCGGGAACATCACTGCCTCCGTCCAGTCTTCATCGTCAAGGATTATTCCGTCATGTTCCCATTTTTCTCTTGTGCGGCTGAGCAGATCAGTCGTGTGGTTGATTAGTTTTTTGTACGTCAGTGAGATCGTTTTGGTGGGTAGGTAACCATCCAGGAGTCTGTCCTCCAGTGGGGAGGAGTCCAGGGGTGTGACGCACTGCTTGTATGTGGGTCTGCAGAGCATGTCGCACCTGCATGTATCTGAAGTGTTCTGTATTGGCTAGCTCATACTCCCTCTGTAGGGAAGGGAAGGATTTGATTTCCCCTTTGGCCCAGAGATCTCCCACTCTCGAGATTCCAATTAGGTCCCACCTGTCGAAGCCCTTGGAAGTCCATAAGTTACCCAGGCGCTCAGAGTCCCATAGAGGGTTGGCCATTGTGATTTTGTTCTCCCAACCCAGACTGCGATTAGCTGCCTTCCACACCTGCACCGAGTGTCTGGTCGGTCCTGTCAGTTATTGCCCTCCAGTCTTGGAGTACAATGCCCTGTTGTAATTCCCTCCATGGATTATCCATCGGTCCATGGTGTAGCCGGGGTCATCAGCCCTCCTATAAGTACCGTGGTTTATAGCAGCGAGGTGGGCAGCCCAATAGTAGCGTTTGAAGTCTGGCAGGCTAATTCCCCAATCGTACCACGTGAGTGTAAGTTTGGCAAATGCTATTCGGGCCTTTCCCTGCCATAGCAGCGTTCTCTGCAGACTTTCTATCTCCCTGAAATAACTCGCAGCGACTGGGTCCAGAGTATTTTGTAGTAAGTAAAGAAATCTGGGCAAGGCCATCATTTTGAACAAAGGTAAGTTCATACTTATTTTCAAAATATTTTATAAAGAGCATTAATTTCATTCTTAATGCTCTTCCTTTTTTAACACCATATCAGCATAGTGAATGTACCATTCATATTTTGGATTTTAGTCTAAGTAAACATATTCCGAAAAGCACAATTTTCCTTCCTTACATAGATTTAGAACAAAGCATTTCTGAGTTTATTCAATCACGCCCTGAATGGGCAAACCCAACTGGATTCTGCTTAGATTTCTATTCCTATTAATTCTTTCCTGCGCTTTCCCTTCAAAATAATTAAAAAGCATATTCAATAAATCGGAGCATAATTCTTTGTCATCTCATTTCCCAATTCATATATTTCTTATTTGCACAACCACGCCCTGAAAAAAAAAAATATGTATATATTTTAACCTTAAGTAATATATGCATTTGTTAAGCAGATCTAAAAGAATGGCTATATATTATTACACCATAAGTAGTATATTTATTTGTACAAAGAACTACACATATCTAAATCCATACATATAATCAAATTATACATGCTTACATATACAGGCATATGCTGTACATGTGTGTTGTATGGTGGTCATGTAGGAAAGAGTCAACTCTTGAGTAGTTTTCTGAAATTAAGTTAGTTATTTGTGGATCTTATGTTTCCATAGTTTGGCAGCTTGAATAGAGAAAGATGTACCACCCATGTGTTTTTTTCTTGTATGCTGGGGTTTTGAATTGAGATGCCAATCTGAGGAAGAGGTTCCTTTGTTGTACGTATTTGGTTATTTTATTCCTGATGAAAAGTGATACTGTTCCGTGCATTGCTTTGTGGATGAAACAGCTGAATACAGAAAAGACAGTTATCATGTTTTTTAGGTAAGCCCAACAACTCTGTATCTCCAATTGGTGGCCATCAGAACAAGGTAGCGCCCCAACCTGCAGTCATGTAGTAAAAAATCCTGGCATTAGGCTAAATAAAGCTCTAACCATGAAAGAGCAGATCCTATTCATCATGGGTACCTGCTTCTTTATGATGTGCCTACTGAGGAAAGCACCTCCTTTTCTTCCACTTATGGCCAGAAAAACCTTGGTGCAGACTCTCATTGTTAGCAGGCTGGACTATGGTAATGCTCTTCTGGCTTTACCAACCAAATTACAGGTCTTACAAAATACTGCAGCACGCCTTATTTGTAATCTTCCCTAGAGGTCTACTTCTACTCCACTGTTCAGAACACTACACTGTTGGAAAAAGAGTTACATTTTGATTTAGGGATTTATAGAGCGCATGGCTACCCGCAGGCATCCCAGCGCTATAACAGGTAAGACAGCTATCTGGAGTGAGAGGTAGAGGAACAGCCAAGTCTTAAGTTTCTTTTTAAAAGACTGTTCGTTTCCGATCAGTCGCAGCACTGGGTCCATGCTGTTCCAGAGTTTCGGCACCATGTGAGAGAATGATCTGCCACCCCAATTCGACCCTCATCTGAGACAGCAGCAGGGTGAATAAGGGGAGATCAAAGTCTGTAGCATAGCTGGGCCTCTACCATGCATGGCTCTGTGTGCCAGGCAGAGGGATTTAAATTTGATCCTGGTCTGAACGGGGATCCAATGCAGATCTCTCAAGGGCGTTCTAGCTGACTGATTCCTGGGTATCTTGAGAAGCAGTCTAGCTGCGGCGTTCTGTATAACCTGCAGCCTATTGGTGACGTATTTAGGCGACCCAAGGTATAGCGAGCTGCCATAATCGAGTCTCGAGACCAACAAGGCTTGCACCACCGTCCTTCTTGAGTTCGCTGGGATTAGGCTCAGAATTTTCCTAATCATCCGATGGATACCAAAACATATGCCTGCCAATTTTTTGTCTTTCGTCTCCATAGTTAAATTCTGATCGAGGCAGATACCCAGATTTTTTATGCAGCATTTAGTAGTTGGGGGGGGACCCCAGTTTACTGGCCAAGGGATCTCTAAGCGAGGGCTGAAATTGCTGCCCTGTATCATAAGCTCGGTATTTAAAATCTACTGTTTAACCCACAAAGCTTTACTGGGGAAAGGGCCTAGCTACCTACACTAGAAGCTTAAACTCAATTATTCAGTCAGGAACTTGCGATCCATGGACAAAGCTTTACTTACCATTCCCCGCATCCGACGGTCAAGGTGTAGAGGCAAGTCCTTCTCGTACCTGGCTCCCACTTATTGGAATAACTTGCCATTCCAAATCCATACCTTTAGTGATTTCATCCAATTTATGAAATTATTTAAGACGGATTTGTTTTACCTCAGTGTTCTGCTTCCTGTTGTTGTGGCTATCCTCAGTGCCGAGATACCCCTGCTGGGGTGATTAGTGAGTGATATCAAATTAAACTAACATAACACAACATACAAAGCAGCTTGAAGGCATCTTCTGGCAACCAGTAACCAATGTCAGGTGAGATATACAAGAGAAGTAGTGCAGCAACCCCGTTCTGGTCTCATGTGTTTTTGAGATAATTCCAGATGGCAATGAGGTCAGATTCTGTGCCTCTTCCTGCAAGGAATCCTGTTTGGAAGTCAGAAAGTATGGAGTTGTCTTCAATGAACTGTGACATCTGGGTGAATGCTGCTCTTTCTATCAGTTCGCTCAGGAAAGGTCGAACGTTTTGGATTAAAGTTGGTTTAGGATTTGTATGTTTTGTCTAGTCATGAGTATGGGAGTGGGTGTTAATTTCTATTTTGTGACAATGAAGTACGAAATTGTGTGTGTGGTTGTGATGAGCTGGTGTGTGCGTTATAGTTTGTTTTTGTGGAGAAGTGAGATTAGATATTGATGTAGTGAATTTCTGTAAAGGATTTGGATAGACCATACTGTTGGTGAGTGTAATTTGAATGGTAAAAGGGGTGGTGATGTGAGCTGGAGGAGAGTGTATGTGGTGTGTGTGAAAGGAGATGGACAAGGGTTATGAGTTTTTGTATTCGTTTTTGTAGGAAGAAGAGGTAATATGTGTGGTTCAGTGGAATGTAAGGATTGTGTGATTGCGTGTTTTTGGTAAAAGGAGGAGTAGGGTGTTGTTGGTGGATTATATGAGAGAGGGTTGATTGTAGGGTTGGTGGTGATAGAAAGGGGTATAGGACGTAGAGAGTAGAGCTGCCATTGTGTATGAACCGGGAGTGTATGTTTGAAATATGATAATTTATATTGTTTGTGTTGTGTTGGTGATGTGTGAATTTGATAGTGGTATAGGACAGTGTAGGGATCAGCGTGAGAGTGAAGGTGCCATTGTGTGGCAGTAAGGGTAGAAGGGTTTTTAGATGTGGTTTGTGGGGTTTTGTAGTGGTTGTTGAGGCACTGGTATGTGGTTAGAGTTTGTTTGATGTGGCTGAGTGGTGCATGTGTGTTTGCTGAGATTGTGTTTGTATGTTTGAGGATGTGGATAGCTCAAGGTAGTTGCTGGTAAATGTCAAGGGCTGCATCTCTGGCCCTAGGCCTGACCCGTCCCGAACAAGCTCAAACAGTCTGCTGCCCTTGTCCTCTCCACCTTTAGCCTTAACACCCGGGCTGAGACACCCTGAGCCCCAAGGTTAAATAGCCCAAGTAATCAAGTGACCTTGGGCCAGCCAGAGCCCTGTACCTCACTCTAGCCAATCAAACCCTAGCTCTAAACCCTAGATCCACTAGGAGCCCTGGCCCTATTAATCAATCACAGCCCTAGCCCTATCAACCAATCATAACACAAACCCTATGGGACCCAATCAGAACTCTAGCTCTATCCGCCAATCAGAACACAAACTCTAAGCTCTAGGTCCACCCTAACCCTAGGAATCAACCAGAACCCTGGCCCTATCAGCCAATCAGAACGCAAACACTAAGCCCTAGGTCCAATAGAAGCCCTTGACCTAGAAACCAATCAGGACATACTTGCAACAGCCAATAAGAAGCCTGTTTAAAGAGAATGTGACCTTAAAGTTAAGGGGCTGAGGAGGTGCTAGTGAAGGGCAGAGACATGTGGCCCAATTAATAAAGCCGAAACTGGTGTGCGGGAGGGTTAGAAGCTGCTCCTGGGCCCACAATCTTCTTGGACACAGACAGTGACGATACACACTTTGCAGCTCCTGTGTAAACCTACAGAAAAGGCGCAAATGTAAACCCACTAAATACTGCTTTTCGCACACTCTAAACCCTTCTTTTTCTAGTCAAAACACTGGTACAAACACAATTTCTAACCACAAAACAGGTGAAGCAGTCTCTTAAACAGCTTGGGGCTTAGGGGTCTTTTTGCCTTTTTAGATTCTAGGGAGGGGCTGTAAGGGGATTGCCTTCTTGTCGTCTTAGCACAGTTTAGGGAAAACAAGGAAGGACATTTAAACATACCTGTAGTGAAAAATGGCATTTTTAAAGTAAAACTGCACTGCACAGAGTGTGTGCTCTACCTTTTCTTTGAGCTTGTTCTCTGTACTGTTTAGGCCTCACAGAAGCTGGGGCTACAGAATGTAGAAGTTCTGTTCTCTCATAGCACTGGAGCACTTCTGGCTGCCCCCAGCAATGAAGCCCCCCCACCCCCTAGACTCAAGGGTGCCTGCATAGTGAAGGAAAGAATACTTTCTCACACAAAAGCTATTCTCATAGGCTTATTCCTCAGAGGAAGTAAGGAGGAGAAATATCTTCACACCTGCTTTGGCCAAGCTTTGTGGCGCAAATCCATGTTTCCTGACTTTAGCAAATATGGATTTTCATCAAAATACATGGGTAAATGTACAGGAACGCCCATGCCCCACCCATGTGATGCTTCCCCAACGTAAAGTAATGCTACTTTTGGGATAAAATAGCACACTGAGTCACACAAATCTTGATCTTCATGACTTGGTATATCCCAACATGAATTTTCCAAGTGCTGCGCCACAAAAGTGGGGCAACCTTGCTGGAAAATCTTCATAAATCCGGGCCTAAATCTACGTGGATGGATTTACATACTCAGCAGTTAGACTGGCAAACTGGCATGGGCGTGGCTTCCGAAGACCTGTCGTGAGATGCCGTAGAATGCGACATCGTGTACCTGTTCCGGTTCACTGGCCCAGTCTATGTCACTGTGGAATGGTTGGACATCACACTGGGTTGACAGTGGCCTACAGGACTCACAGGCAGTTCAGCAATTCTTGTAGTAAATATCACTGCTAACCTCGGCGATCTTTATCAAATGTTGTGATTCTGGAAACATGTATCCCTCTTGCACGCTCGAGCTGCATTAGGTACAGAGACTCTGAGAATTCATACAGAGGCTAACCGTTTATTAAGTGCTGTTGCTGTGTCTAAAACTGGGCCTGAGCCAAGACACCTGCCCGCTGCCTTGTTTCCCTTCTCCCCTCAGACCACAGAGCGTTTGGATATTAATATGTGTGAGGAGTGTTGATTGCAGGTAAATGATTTTCAAGACAATCAGTGCATTATTATGGGATTTAAACAGATGATGCTGTGCAGTGTTTTTAATTATATCATGCAGAATAGTAAATTAATGGCGAACACTTCCTGCTGCCAGAAGTAAGTATGTGTTGAGGCTTAATGTAATCTCATGCGATTCAAATTTGGTTTAGGAGTCTGCCAGCACTCACACAGAGCCTCTTAGGGGGAAGTGACAAGACTGTCACCTCATCTGCTCTCACACCCACACCCCGGCTCCACATAAAACCCTGAGTAAGTGACTCCTTTTGGAGTGGAACCTGTCAAATTCACTTGCACCACGTCAATGTAAACATGTCTGTATTGTATGCTATGATTCCCTCAGATTCTAAATACTGCTTTCTGGAATCTGTCATTTTATTTTCAACCTTTTTACATCTTTAAAATACTGTAATGTTTAATATCGTCTAGTGGGCTTCAGAGCAAGCCCAGGGACCCTCCGGTTTCAACTTAACATTCTGTCAGCACTTACTTCTCCCAAAGTCAATTAAAAGCTGTGCCTCTGAGTAGGTAACAACACCTCGCGGTAATTCACATGCACTGTAATGTGACATGTTCTTTCTACGTGGGCTCTGGGTGCTCTGGTGGTGAGCTTGTCTGTGGTGTGGGTGTGCCTACATTGGATCGGGGCTCACTGTGGGCATGACTGTACCCACAAAGTAAATGTGTTGTGGAATGAGTATATGGGTGTCCTGTGGGTGAGGTCGGCAGGTGTGGGCTTTGCTGCCTGCCATCCAAATCCATGTGAAGTTGATGCGGGTCTGAGTGGTTGTGGGGTGTAATGCAGTGGGGGTGTAGGCAGTGCTTAATTTGAGCCGGTGGTTTCCGGTGCTCGGCACAAGTCCTTAATTGTCAACACAGGCGCTTGTGACAGTCTGCCACAAGGCGGCGCTGTCTGGCTAATTGAGAGATGAGCACAACAACAAAAAAGTATGAATTCAATGTATATTGAAAATGACTATTATCTGCCGCCCAAGCCATTCTTATAGCTTTGGGGGCCTGAAATAGTCTGAATTGTCACACTTGTAGGAGTGTGATGGTTAATAGTTGTGTTGTTACTATCACTGGTAGGGGCAATGTGTGGTGCAGGCTGCAGTGGCCTCCTGTTGAGAGCCCTGGAACAGTTGTACACACGTAGAACACACTGCAGCCAGTCTAACTTCATTAACAAATATTGACTGCACACACACGCACACATACACACACTGCAGTTGCATCATTGTGAAGGATTAACAGATATGTAAGTGCACACCTGTTGAATGTGTAAATGCACCATCGTTTTGGAGAAACTTGTAATTCGCACGAGGATTCCAGGAACCTGACACTGTCGCAATTGACCAAACATACATCCGGAGTCCTCTGTGAATCCAAAAAGTTTCAAATGACTCCACAGCTAGGAGTGAACCTGCTGGAGTGTTTTTCCAACATGTCGTGAGAATGGAACCCCTTGGATCTCTCTGTCCCTCTGCCACTGGCGCCTGTGCACCTTCAGTGGAATCTGTGAAAAATATGGGCGTAAAACCGACAAACATCTGTCTGTACAGATTGAAGTTCGCTCTGTCGTGGCTTCCCCTTTCTTCCACCTTGAAGACTGTTGCACAGTCGAGGGAGTCCTGCTTAAGAACGGACGGTCATAAAACTGTTGTTTCTGGGACAGGAACATTGTAAGCATTTTCAGTGGTCCAGGGTAAATAACATTTTGCCAGCTGGTGTGCTTCCAGTTTCACACCCAAATATAGCAATAAGCAACAGGAAGGTGACCAGTCAAGCTTTACAAAGGGCCTTCCACTGCGCGGCAACACACGGCCCTGCGTTTTTGGTAAATTTTGAGCTGTTTGAGCTGGAAACATTTTTTTGTTAAAATCTTCAGATTATGCAGCAGATGATGGATTATGTGGCAAATGCAGCAAATCTATAACTATGCGAAAATTGTAGCAGCCGCACAATCGCATAATTCCAGTGGTCCTGCAAGAGTAAAGGTCCCATTGGGACTGCCTCCGTAGATTCATTGGGGTTGGTAACTAAGTTACACCTCATTTCATAGATCACAAACTCTCCTTTATTGCCCTATACCTGTAATTTAACAATACATAGGGCCTCATCACGAGTACAGCGGCAGCAGGACCGCCGTACTCGCGCTGGCGGTCCGCCCACTGCCACCACTGCAGGTCTGACTCGCTATTATCCGAGTGTGGTGGTCGGACTGCCACAGGAACGCTGCATCTGCCGGGGATCCAGGATCTAACAACAGTCGCACAACGGACGGGGGCAGCAATATTCTATGAGCCCGCTATGAAAAAGGTGGTGGACAGGCAACTAAGGGCCCCCTGCCGCTCCGGGGCTTGGGGGTGCATGCGGGGGACACATGTTATGCCTACTCGGAATTGCACTCTTGTTCCTGCACGGTGAGGCATGCATGGCACACCGTGCAGGAACATGCTGCAGGTGTTGTCATGCGGCGTCTACAGTTAAGGCTCACCTATGAGCCTTATGCAGCCACCGCCGTGAGACGGCCACAGCACTGCCCACCTGCCATGGATTATGGTTGTAATCTGGCGCGCAGGCGCTCGACGGGCTTAGCGGTCCTCCTGTCAGCGCGACGGTGGCGGCCCAACAGGAAGACCGCCAAACTCGTAATAAGGTCCGTAATGACCACCAGCCCATTCATTTTACCAATTATTTGTATAAACCCGCATAGCCCCACTAATGATCACACCCAACGCCTACTAACTTTATGCGCCGCAAAGAAACAGGAAAAAACGCACGGCATGGCTTCCTGAGATCATCTATTTCCAATAACTAATAATCAATGAAAGAACCACTAACCTTGGGTTCCGGCGTGGCATGCTACTCGCTGTGAAGCGCTTCACTGTCTAGTCACGTGAAGTAAGCGCTATATAAATGCAATTACAACACAGTGTGAAAGTCTGCACTTTTTTGGATTTTAAAGAGACTTTATCATATTTTTTATAAAGCTTGTTGCACGAAATGCATGTCAAATATTTGATGGCTCGGCTCGCGTTTGGGCTCTTAGAGCCACGTCAGGCCTTGGCTCGACCCTGCCCCGCACTCCCTGTCCATCTGTCGCCTGCCCACCTCCGCCCCGCGTAGCCCAGACGTGCCATGAGTGAACGCACCTCCCCCGGGGCCGGTGACCTTCGGCAGCTCCAGACAAGGCCGCCGCCTGCATGCCAATGAACCCGGAGCCCGCGCAAGAGAGCGGCGCGAAGCTTCACCGGGGCTTCTCCGCGCTGAATGAGATGTTTATTAAATTACAGGCATGATTCGTCATCATTAACCTCCCTGTCTCTCTCTCACGAGAGAGCGCCGAGCAGGCCTGGGCCCCGAGGCGCAGCAGGAGCGGCAATTATATCTGCGAAATCCAGGAAGCGGTGAAGCTGCTTTGGAAGTGCGTTCTGCACAATTGGCATGGAATATATTTGTCTCATTGGCATGTGCGCCCCCCGCCCGCCGCCTCAGCTAGTCAGAATCTGCAAGTGAATTAGCGCTCGTCGGCGCTGTCTCCCAAGGGAGTGCAGCGGGCGGGCAGAGGTGCGATATGTCATTTATCGCTCGGTTCAGGAGAGCAAGGCGAGGCACGGGCAGCCTGGAGAAGGTTAACACCCCCCACTCCCCTCCCTTCGCCCCCAAGGGCCTGTGCAAAGCGGGCACCACCATGCCACACCCTCAAACCGATGCAGCGCCCAGTTCACGTTCACTCTAGGCGCTAGAGCACTCAGCAACAAACGGAGCCCTCCTCCTGCCTCCGAGATGCGCCGTGAAGTGAACAGCGCTGCATCCATTTGATGGTACATGCCAGGGTCACCTTGCCTGCCGTGTCCATGCCTGTTGTACCCCAGAAACCCCAAGGGCCTGTTTTAGAGATAGGGGAGCGAGTCAGGAAAGGAACATTTACCGCATTTCAAGCTCTCCTTTAGGGGAGACACGGGGTTAGCTGCTGCTAATCAACAACACTTGATTTTATCTAGCGTCCCATGCCACTCTTCTGGCATTTCTAAGCACTATTGCCAACTTTAATGGTATTCAATCACCGAGCAAAAGTTGTGGCGAGTGTTTAACTCACTGAGCCACCTCACCGGCAGGGTGGCTGTACTCCCCAGCTCGGGAAGGCCACCCTACGGACCTGTTCTTGAATGTCCGTTGCTTGGGGCAATGCTGCGTTGTAGTGAGTATGCCAAGCCTGATGGAGTGTCCGTCATGTGCCACCAGGGCTGGCAGGGGCACCACCACACCAGTGGTGTCTAAAATGGCCCTCTGTGGGGTGTAATGCCCCCGTGCACCCAAACATTCTTTTGCCGTTTTGCACAGCCTTTGCACAATTTGGAAACTTTCCAGGCATTAGAATAATAAGCACAGAGCACTCCGGGTGGGGTTGCCTCCTACAATGAGTGATAATCTTATTTACAAGCCCCTTGCGCCACCATTGCTTAACTTTTAACATGGGAAAAGGACATGTAACGGCGGCGCAAGCGGCTTGTAAATAAGCCCCTCAGAGTCTCAACCACTGGGGTCCTTATTTATGAGGAATTGACGTAGGACAACGTCACAAGTCTTCTTTCTGCGCTGCCCTATGCCAATGTGAACGGGCAGGAATGCGCTGCTTTATGAAATACGGTGCATTCCTGTCCTTGCACAGGCGCCGTTTTGGCAGCCTAGCGCCAACATAGGCCCCTAGCACCATGGTTTAGGGTGCTTCTGTACAGGATTGTTTTTGTGCAAGGATGTCTGTGGTGCTGGCACAATTGTTTTTGTGCAGGAAGGGGCACCTTCCGCCACAAAAACAATCACGAAAGGTGTTTTCCTCACTCTATGTGTGCGGCAGCACACGTGGAAAGAGGAAACAACCAGGAGAAATGTCAACACTTCTCCTCGTCATGCCTGCTCTAGGGAGGCGCAAAGTTCTGACGCTGCCCCAGGTTTAGTAGATGTTGGAAATCTGGAGCAGTGTCAAATTCCGTGGGTGTTGAGTGGGAACACTCACAGCAATGCCCACGGAACACCTCTTTTACGCAGAGTAAGGCAACGCAACGGCTTACACTGCGTTGCCTCACTCCATTTCTACAATGCCATCAAGAGCCACACAGGGTGGCGTTACGTTGCCTTGTAGATATGTCTAAGCCCTGTCTACCACTGAAACATCGCAAAAAGTGATGTTTCGGCAGCTCGCAGGGCTTGTAAATAGGCCCTCATATATGCAATGCCATGCAGATTGGCTTTGCGTCGCCTCATAGATATGAGTGAGAGGCTTGCGCCGCCGGAGTGTGAAAAAAAAGTGACGCTCTGGCGGTGCAAGTCGCTCATAAATAACCCCTGACAGTCTAGCTGGGCCAGACTGATGCCATATTTTCACACAAACCACATGAGACACACTTACATGCCGGGCACAAGTCCTAAAAAACAGAAGTGGGGGAACTAACCTAGTTAGGCAATATGCAAGTGACATCACAGCACATGACATCACGGCGCACGACATCACAGGGCATCACAGGAATTGACATCTGAGAAAGTGGCATCACAAGCCATGACTTTACAGGAAGTGGCATCACAAGCCATGACTTTACAGGAAGTGGCATCACAAGCCATGACTTTACAGGAAGTGGCATCACAAGAAGTGACATCAGATCCAAAGCCCTCGCATATGTTTAGCAGGTCTATCGTGTGTACGTTTGAGCGCACTGCGAGGATAATAGCAAAGTGAGCTATGGAAGATGGTATGTGACTTCTACACCTTGTAAACCCCCAGTTTTATGTAACACATCTTGTACATTCATTTACAAACTTATACAACGTATTGTACATGTAAAATGCTCGTGTTGATGTAAAGCGCGCTGACACCATATTGGGATGAGTAGGGCTGTAGAAGAAAACGTGCAGGCGCTGCTTAAAGTGTCCCAGTGTTTGGAAATTACACCGGGACAAGTTCAGCACATTATTCAGCGGGACCCAAATTCTTGGCAGGGTGAACGGCGTCCACCCTGTGAAAGAAGTGGGTAGACGCCGTCCACCTGACTCGTGCCCTGCTTACATGGTATTAATTTAAGTAGGATTCATTTACCTAGTCAGGGGTCACCCAGAAAGTATGACTGGTCAAAGGTGGGCATCCTTTATGGCATATTTTGAACTGCTCTCCATGGTCTCTGCCCAGCAGCCATGACCCTGCACAGCCCTGCATGTCTGGTGCCACCTCCGGGAAGCCTCGCTGCCCTTTCAATACCTCCTCAGTTTTACATTCCTTCTGGGATGTCCTCTTTCATTCATATGCAAATCTCTGCCTTATGAACCCGTCCTTTTGCCTCATCCTGGCATTCAGGATGTCAGAACGGAGCCCACAACATCCTCCGCGATGCCACCTCCAGCCCAGACATTGCTTGATCCAACAGCATCCTTCATCTGTGATTCACCCAGCCACCTCACCACCCCAGGGCCCACCGTCATCACTGCGGGAATTCAGGAAAGGATTTAAGACCTGGCTGTTAAAATGAACAGATCGCCACGAAGCAGCTAGCAACCCTAGCTCCTTGAGACCCTCGCGGGTGATTCGCTGCGCTTTATAAATCCTTTATTGATTGATTGACCGTGGGGCAACTTCAAGGGTCCATGGGGCTTCAGATTAAAACTTTTGAAAGTCTTTACTGAGAATTAAGTTGAGCACATTCCCTCCTCTCCCTTAATCCAATTTCACAGCCACATCCAAAGATGTCCATTAGGTTTGTCTGTCAAGACATCCCCCTGGTGAGACCGTGCTGCTGAGGATCGCATAATTATGTGGTTTAAGGATAGATTACAGAGCTATCCTTCATAAAACTGATCATTAGATTGTGCATAGTGCTTAGAAGGCGCAACAGCCAGGTTATCTGTGTCATGGAGCTGCATGGCAGGAGTTGGCTTGGGCTGCAGCTGGGCTGCACCTTGAGTGTGCATTAGACAGTGCATAGTGCCTAGAAGGCACACGGCCAGGCTACCCGTGTCATGGAGCTGCATGGCAGGAGTTGATTTGGGCTGCAGCTGGGCTGCACCTTGAGTGTGCATTAGACAGTGCATAGTGCTTAGAAGGCACAACAGCCAGGCTACCTGTGTCATGGAGCTGCATGGCAGGAGTTGACTTGGCTGCAGCTGGGCTGCGCCTTGAGTGTGCATTAGGCTGAGTGGGCTTCAGATCAGATTTCTGATGTGTCTGAGCCGGTGTTTGCAGTGGGACCTGGGTCTGTCTGTGTGGGAGCTGTGCATATGAACTCACTATAAGGACCATCCCAGGACTGCCTCAACAGCTCACGTTCCCAGAACATGATTTGTGACACTTGGGGGAGGAGCTCTTTCCAGGGTTCATCAGTTTTAAGGAGTAGAATGACTGGAAGCTGATGCAAGTCCTGGACATACTTTAGGAGGAGGCCCATACCACTAGAGAGGAAGCATATATATATGGGTATCCTATTTGGATGCGAGATCTCTGAAGAGAGGGTTTATTCAAACAAGCATTGGAAAAGCCGATCGGTCTTACCTACACAAGGGATTTGGGGCATATCAACAACAACCAGCGATAATTATCGCTCAGCGCACTTAGCGCTAGGATAATTATCGCCGGCTAGCGTGGATTTTTATCACTGAGATGGCGTGCTATTAGCAACGCTTATCTCAAAAGCGAAAAAAATCCTAGCGCTAACTGCCTAACGTGAGATTATCGCTGGAAACCCAGCGATAATCTCACGCTATGTGGCGTTAGCTTGTTGAAAGGGCCTCACAAACTTAGCCATGATATCCACCTTCCATAGGATATCATGGCTAAGTCAGTCCTGAAGCAGGCGTAAGGAAAGTAGCGATAACAGGGGTTATTTCTACTTTTCTTGCCGCTATGCTTCATAGCGTGGAGCTTGATGATAGGAGAAATGTCGCTAAGCGACATTTCTCCTGTCATGTCAGGTCAGGAACGCCCACTTTACATCTCATTAGAGATGCAAAGCTGGGCGTTAAGATTTCGTGCGCTAAAGCAAGGTTTCACGTATTAGCGTGACCTTGCTAATTAGGCGATAAAATTATCGCCGCTTTTCGACTGAAAACGGCCGCAAAAGCGGCGATAATTTTCTATCGCCTCGTTGCTGCTATGCCCCTAGTTTTGTCAATATTTTTCAGCCATGTTGTACAGCACCACGACTGCTCTGTAGCGTGGCCAAAAGAGCATTTAAAAAATGAAATCTCTACATTGCAGTCTGCACTGGCCGCGTCGTAGCACTTTTTAAAAATTGCTGTCGGGAGGGGCGTGAGTTAACATGAAGGGAGGTGGGTAGACAACACGGAGGGTGGTGGGGACAAAAAGCACTATTGTGCTGCCAGCGGTATATGTGTCATAACACTTTCTTTCTTGTTATGGCAGGAGGGGGACAACAGGCATAATAGAGGTGGGATGGACGGGTGGGGGGGGCATCACGGACCACGATTGGAGGTATGAGGGAAAAAGCAAGATGATGTGACCAGTAGTGTCCACGTCACATCGCTTTTTTGGTTGTCACGGGTGAGAGCAGCACAACATGAACAACAGAAGGGCGGGTGGGAGCAAGGCAACACAGAAAATAGGAGGGAGGGGGGAGCAGGGCAACACAGAAAATAGGAGGGAGGGGGGAGCAGGGCAACACAGAAAATAGGAGGGAGGGGGAGCAGGGCAACACGGACAATAGGAGGAAGGGAGGAGCAGGGCAACACGGACAATAGGAGGGATGGCATCAGTGCAACACGGACAATAGGAGGGAGGGGGAGCAGGGCAACACGGACAATGGAGGGTGGGAGGAAGCATTGCATCACAGACAATAGGAGGGAGGGGGAGTAGGGCAACACGGACAATAGAATGAGGGGGGAGCAGGGCAAGACGGACAATAAGAGGGAGGGGGAGCAGGGCAACACGGACAACAGAAGGGCGGGTGGGAGCAAGGCAACACGGACAATGGAGGGTGGGTGGGAGCATTGCATCACAAACAATAGGAGGGAGGGGGAGCAGGGAAACACGGACAATGGAGAGTGGGTGGAAGCCTTGCATCATGGACAATAGGAGGGAGGGGGAGCAGGGCAACACGGACAATAGGAGGGAGGGGGAGCAGGGCAACACAGACAATGGAGGGTGGGTGGGAGCATTGCATCACAGACAATAGGAAGGAGGGGGAGCAGGGAAACACGGACAATGGAGGGTGGGTGGAAGCATTGCATCACGGACAATAGGAGGGAGGGGGAACAGGGCAACACAGACAATAGGAGGGAGGGGGAGCAGGGCAACACAGACAATGGAGGGTGGGTGGAAGCATGTCATCACAAACAATAGGTGGGAGGAGGAGCAGGGAAACATGGACAATAGGAGGGAGGGGAGCAGGGCAACACAGACAATGGAGGGTGGGTGGTGTTGGAAGGCGGACCCCGAGGAGTCGGTGAGACCACCAAGGGGGGGGCCCTCTCACTGCACGAAGTAGCCGAGCGCTGCCGAGAAGTCTCCTGAGAGATCCTTCTCCTATCCCGTACTAGCACAGTAACACCACCACACCGGACTCAAGGAGGTTGTCTCAAGACAAGCAATTCTTTATCATCAATAAAAGGTTACGAGTTCAATATTTACACGAAGGGATCGAGGGATCCACCAAAAGTCTCAATGTCTCTTTGGAAGGGTAGGGGTAGCGGGACAGTCTTTGGCAGGAATGTGGTACGAGGGTACCTGGGGCCCAGTTCTTATCCTCACGCTGGAGGACCTCCGATCTCGGAGGGGTCGAGCCGCGACGGCGTCAGCAGGGCTCTGGCGTACAGTTCGTGGAGAGCCGCGATTCAATCAGCAGGGCTCTCAAGATGGTTTCTGCTCAGCTCGAGCCGCGACGTCGTCAGCAGGGCTCCGAGGAAGGTTTCAGCGAGGTTGGGCCGCGACAGCGTCTGCAGGGCTCCGATGTTCCAGGTGGTTCAGAAAGGGTGCACAAGAGGGAGCCGCGACGCAGTCAGCAGGGCTCGTGATGGTTCCGGCAAGAGTTCGTCTCCGTAGGGTCAGCCGCGATTCGATCAGCAGGGCTCTCGACTCCGGGATACAACTGCCGAGCTGTGGTGGGGTCGCCCCAGATATAGGTCTGGAGCCCTTTGATGTCCGGACCTATGCGCCCGAGGGGGCGGAGTGGCCGGGTGGAGGTGGCCAGACGCCCAGCAGGAGAGGCGCCAGGCCCATGGGAGTTTGCAGGGTGATCACACCTCGAGAGGGGAGGACAGTTGGGGGTCCCATCGATACTGTCCTCCGCCGGGGCGATGAATGGTTCCTGCGGCACCCCCTGGCCAGTTCGTGGTGCCTCGATGTCGGGGCTTCGCTGGGGTCGAGGCCGGGTTGAGCGGGGTCGCGCCGGCTGGGGCACGGTGTGACGTGGATGCCAACAAGATGGCGGAGCCACTAGGAGTATGCGACCACGTGCAGCTCCGGGTGAAGGGCCTTGGTGCAGTCCAGACGGGTGGCCCGTGACGGCCGGGGCGGGGAACGGCCACAATCCAGGGGGTTAAGGACCACGCCACGAGGCCAGGTCCAACAGGCGTCCCCCCCAGCCGAAGGCATGGAGAGTCACCCATCTCCTTGGGGATTCTCCTCGTCAAGGCGGAAGAAGCGGGACAGGCCGTCGGCGTTGGCGTGGTCATTGCCGGGCCGGTGTTCGACGTCAAAGTCCATCCCTTGTAGCGAGATGGACCATCGCAGCAGCTTGGGGTTCTCGCCCCGCATTCGCATTAACCATTGCAAGGGCCGGTGGTCGGTCTGGACCCGGAAGTGGGCGCCAAAGAGGTAGGGCCGGAGCTTCTTGAGGGCCCACACCACAGCGAAGGCCTCGCGCTCAATAGTGCTCCAGCGTTGCTCCCGGGGCAGTAGTCGCCGGCTGATGAAGGCCACTGGTCTGTCGAGCCCCCTTTCGTCAGTTTGGGAGAGGACGGCCCCGATCCCATACTCGGAGGCGTCCGTCTGTACCACGAACTCCTTCTGGTAGTCCGGGGCTTGCAGCACCGGAGCAGTACACATGGCCGTTTTGAGGGTGTCGAAGGCTGTTTGGCAGCGGGGTGTCCAGTGTACCTTCTTGGGCTGTTTTTTGGATGTTAACTCTGTGAGGGGGCCAACAATGCTCCCATAGTCCCGGATAAACCGCCGGTAGTATCCGGTGAGGCCCAGGAAGGCCCGGACAGCGGTCTGGGTAGTGGGGGGTTCCCAGGTCTGGATGGCATCTATCTTCGCTTGGAGGGGGGCCACCTGCCCGCTCCCCACTTGATGGCCCAGGTAGGTCACGGATCCGTGGCCGATTTGGCATTTGCTGGCCTTGATTGTGAGCCCGGCCCGCTGGAGGGCGGCCAGGACGGCCTCCAGGTGGAGGAGGTGCTCGGCCCAGTGGTTGCTGTACACGGTAATGTCATCTAAGTAGGCCGCGCTGAAGGCCTCAAGCCCGGCCAAAACCTTGTTCACCAGTCTTTGGAAGGTGGCCGGGGCGTTCTTCATTCCGAAGGGCATCACTCGAAAGTGGTAATGCCCATCCGGAGTCGAAAAGGCGGATCTTTCTTGGGCGCCGGGGGTGAGCTGGATTTGCCAGTACCCGGCGGTGAGGTCCAGCGTGCTCAAGTAGCGAGCGGCCCCTAGGCGGTCGATTAGTTCGTCGGCCCGGGGTATCGGGTGTGCGTCCGTCTTGGTTACTACATTCAGGGCTCGGTAGTCCACGCAGAATCGCA
Source organism: Triturus cristatus (assembly GCF_964204655.1). Taxonomy (NCBI): domain Eukaryota; kingdom Metazoa; phylum Chordata; class Amphibia; order Caudata; family Salamandridae; genus Triturus; species Triturus cristatus. The sequence goes on along the minus strand of NC_140588.1, from coordinate 1,058,930,104 downwards.
ACTCCGGGGGGTGACCGGGAGCTGCGGCCTTGGGCACCAGGACGACAGGGCTGGCCCACGGGCTGTCGGAAGGCTCGATGACCCCCAGGGCCAGCATCTTCGCTACTTCGGCCTGGATGCAGGCCCGCACTCGGTCAGGCACCCGGTAGGCTCTGTGTCGTATGGGGGGGTTCTCCCCGGTGTCGACGTCGTGGACGCACCAGTGGGTCACCCCCGGGGTGAGAGAGAAGAGGGCTGCGTAGTCCCGCAGTAATCGCTGGCAGTCGTTGCGCTGCTCCGGGGTCAGGGACGAGGCGAGTTGGACCCCTTCGATCGATCCATCGTGAATGTCGGATTGCAAGAGGTCGGGCAAGGGCTCGGAGTCGTCCTCGCCCCCCTCGTCGGTCGCCAGCAGCAGGCTCAGTTCGGTCCGGGCGAAGTGGGGTTTTAGCCTGTTCGCATGTAGGACCCGGAGGGGGTTCCGGGGGACTCCAGATCGACCAGGTAGGTGACGGGACTTTTCTTCTCCACCACCTTGAAGGGCCCGGTCCACTTGTCCTGGAGGGCGCCGGGTTCGACCGGGGCCATGACCCATACTTTCTGACCTGGCTCGAATTCTACAGTAGAAGTGTTGCGATCGTACCACCGCTTCATGTCCTCCTGGCTGGCCTCGAGGTTGGCTTCGGCTATGGCTCGGAACTTGCGGGTCTGGTTTCGGAGGGTCAGGAGGTATCGGTAGACGTCAGGAGGGGCGCCTCGGGGCTTCATCTCCCAGCCCTCCTTGACCAGGCTGAGTGGTCCGCGGACCGGGTGTCCATACAATAGTTCAAACGGGCTGAACCCCAGGGACTTCTGCGGGACCTCCCGATAGGCAAACAGGAGGCAGGGCAGCAGGACATCCCATTTCCGCCTGAGGGGTTCTTCCAGGCCCTGGATCATCCCTTTCAATGTTCGGTTGAACCGCTCAACCAGTCCGTTCCCCTGAGGGTGATATGGGGTCGTGAACTTGTATGTGACCCCGCATTGTTGCCACAGGGACCGCATGTACCTGGAGATAAAGTTCGTGCCACGGTCGCTCACCACTTCGCTGGGGAATCCCACTCGGGAGAAGATCCCCATCAAGGCCCGGCCTACCACAGGGGCCGTTATAGTTCTGAGCGGGACCGCCTCCGGGTACCTGGTGGCGTGGTCCACGAGGACCAGGATGAAGCGGTGGCCCAGGGCGGTTTGGGGGTCCAGGGGTCCCACAATGTCGATTCCGACTCGTTCAAACGGGGTGCTGACGGCGGGAAAGGGCTGGAGGGGGGCCTTGACCCGACCCCCCGTCTTTCCGCTGGCCTGGCAGGTCTGGCAGGACCGGCAGTGGTTGTCCACATCTCTCCGCATCCGGGGCCAGTAGAAGTGGGTCACCAGACGACTGTACGTTTTGTCTTGCCCCAAGTGTCCGGCGAGGGGCACATCATGGGCCAGGTTGAGAAGGAACTCCCGGAAGCGGAGGGGGACCACCAACACGCGGCCGGCCCCGAGTTCTGCCACTTTCTGTTCACTGTACAACAGGCCCTCGGCCCAGTAGATCCAGTGGGTGCCGGTCTGGTCACCGTTGGCTTGCGCGGTCGCCTGCTGTCGGACCCCTTCGAGAGAGGGACAGGACTGTTGCTCTTGCTGGAACTGCTCTCGGGTGGGGCCCCCTTCATGTTGCCATTGCGTCAGCTCTGGTAGGGCGCTCGGAGAAGCCATCTCTTCGGGGGAGGATTCGCTGGGCCCGGGGTCGGTGTCCGCCTCCTCCTCGCTGCTGGCGGGAGGGGGTGTGAGCCCCTCGGGTCGGGCAGTCCCGGAGGTCGAGGATGAGCGGGGGGCCTGGGCGGTCATGGACCGGGTGATGGCGCAGGCCCAATCAGCCAGTCCCAACATTCGGAGGTGCTCTCGTCGTTCTACTTGAGCCCAGGGGGAACTCTCCAAGTCGTTCCCCAGGAGGCAGTCGACCGGGGCGTCGTCGCGCACTGTCACCTTCAGCAGGCCCGTCACCCCTCCCCACTCGAAGGGGACCAGGGCCATCTGGCATAGGCTTTCACTGTTGTCGGCCGTCCGCACAGGGCACAGCACATTCGGTAGAATCTGTTCAGGGGTCACCAGGTGGCAGCGGACAGCGGTGATACTGGCGCCGGTGTCGCGAAGGGCTTCGGCCCGTTGTCCGTTGACCGTGACCTGCTGCCGGTACTTCTGGGTGTTGGTTGGGATGGGGGTGCAGGGTACCATCTCTCGGCTACCCAGGCAGACCAGGGACATGGCTGCCGGCTCCCACTCAGTGTTTTCTCGGTCGAGGGCCTCTTCTTCCTCTTCTCCCCCCAAGGCGGCGGCTGTCAGCTGCCGGGGCGGGGGCCCGCCGGCCCCGTTTCTTCGGTTCAGGGGGCAGGCCGGGTCGCTGGCAAAGTGTCCGGTTTGTTGGCAGCCATAGCAGGTCACTGGTGGCCGTGGTCCGGGTCGGGCCGGGCCCACCCTTCGCGCTAGGCTCGGGGAGAGATGTGGCTGCGGTGGCCCTCGAGGGGGGCTCCTGGGGGCCCCAGCGGGAGGGTCTCGGTTCCTGTTCGGCCCTCCCCCCCCCCACCGCGCTGGCGTGGGGGTCCGTTGGGGTTCCTCTGGTACTCCCCCATTGAGCTCCGGGGGACCCGGGAGTTGACCCATCGATCGGCCTCGACGGCAAGTTTTCGCGGGTCGGTCATTTTGCTGTCGAGGAGGTGCTGTCTCAGTTCCACGAAGCAATTGTTGGAAAGATGTTCCCAGACGATGAGGTCGACCAGTTGCCCGTAGGTGGTTACTTTACTGCCTTTGATCCACCCTTCTAGGGCCCGACTGAAAAAGTCCACATATTCCACCCATGTGGTACCCGGGATTTTCTTGCAGTCTCGGAACCGCTGGCGGTACATCTCCGCTGTTAGCCCGTAGCGGGTGAGCAGGGCCTCCTTCATGTGATCGTAGGAGGTCATCACCTCCTCCGGTAGCTGGAGCAGCGTGTCCCGCCCTTCACTCAGGAATCGCCCCCACAGGCCTGTGCCCCAGTCTTTTCGGGGCACTCGATGGGAGGTCATGGCCACCTCGTAGGCCTTGAACCATTGTTGGATATCGTCATTCTTGTAATACTCCTTGACGACCTCCTTCGGGATATGCACCTTGGCCTCGGGGGGCGGTAGAGTGTCTCTAGTACTGGGGGTGTTGGTCCCTCCGTTCTTGGCCTTGATCTCGAGCTCCTTGAGACTGCGCTCGTGCTCAAGAGTTAGTTTCTTTTCCTCCAACTCCCGGTGTCGTCTCTTCTCTTCTATTTCTTCTTGAAGGCGTAGCTGCTCGAGGGCCAGTTTCTTTTCTGCCAGCTGGAGTTCGCCGTCCAGTCGCAGTCGGGCGAGCTCTAGTTCGTGGCTACGGACCTTTTCCCGCTCTCGTATTTCTTCCTCGGAGAGGCCGGTTTCTAGGCTCTTTCTTCCTCCGGTTGCCGGGGTCAGTGCGGTTGCTGTGGTCTCCGTCAGGGGCAAGGGCCCTTCTTCCTGGGAGGGGCCTGCCCCAGCCTCCAACCATGCCCTCAGAGCTTTCTGCATCTCTTCCTTGGTACCGAGGCTGGTGGTTGCAATGCCTTTGTCTCTGCAGAACTGTTTTAATTCTTTGTGCGTATATTCTTCCAGCCGTTCGGGCTGGAACTCCATTGTCGCGTTGTTTTCCTGGCTGCTCATGATGCTATTCGTTTGGATGGGTAGCTAGTGGGTACTGGCTGGTACGTACTGCGTTCGGCTCGGATCCCGTCGCTGGCCACCAAATGTTGGAAGGCGGACCCCGAGGAGTCGGTGAGACCACCAAGGGGGGGGCCCTCTCACTGCACGAAGTAGCCGAGCGCTGCCGAGAAGTCTCCTGAGAGATCCTTCTCCTATCCCGTACTAGCACAGTAACACCACCACACCGGACTCAAGGAGGTTGTCTCAAGACAAGCAATTCTTTATCATCAATAAAAGGTTACGAGTTCAATATTTACACGAAGGGATCGAGGGATCCACCAAAAGTCTCAATGTCTCTTTGGAAGGGTAGGGGTAGCGGGACAGTCTTTGGCAGGAATGTGGTACGAGGGTACCTGGGGCCCAGTTCTTATCCTCACGCTGGAGGACCTCCGATCTCGGAGGGGTCGAGCCGCGACGGCGTCAGCAGGGCTCTGGCGTACAGTTCGTGGAGAGCCGCGATTCAATCAGCAGGGCTCTCAAGATGGTTTCTGCTCAGCTCGAGCCGCGACGTCGTCAGCAGGGCTCCGAGGAAGGTTTCAGCGAGGTTGGGCCGCGACAGCGTCTGCAGGGCTCCGATGTTCCAGGTGGTTCAGAAAGGGTGCACAAGAGGGAGCCGCGACGCAGTCAGCAGGGCTCGTGATGGTTCCGGCAAGAGTTCGTCTCCGTAGGGTCAGCCGCGATTCGATCAGCAGGGCTCTCGACTCCGGGATACAACTGCCGAGCTGTGGTGGGGTCGCCCCAGATATAGGTCTGGAGCCCTTTGATGTCCGGACCTATGCGCCCGAGGGGGCGGAGTGGCCGGGTGGAGGTGGCCAGACGCCCAGCAGGAGAGGCGCCAGGCCCATGGGAGTTTGCAGGGTGATCACACCTCGAGAGGGGAGGACAGTTGGGGGTCCCATCGATACTGTCCTCCGCCGGGGCGATGAATGGTTCCTGCGGCACCCCCTGGCCAGTTCGTGGTGCCTCGATGTCGGGGCTTCGCTGGGGTCGAGGCCGGGTTGAGCGGGGTCGCGCCGGCTGGGGCACGGTGTGACGTGGATGCCAACAAGATGGCGGAGCCACTAGGAGTATGCGACCACGTGCAGCTCCGGGTGAAGGGCCTTGGTGCAGTCCAGACGGGTGGCCCGTGACGGCCGGGGCGGGGAACGGCCACAATCCAGGGGGTTAAGGACCACGCCACGAGGCCAGGTCCAACAGGTGGGACCAGGGCAACACAGACAATAGGAGAGAAGGGGGGGCAGGGCAACTAGAACAATAGGAGAGAGGGGGAGCAGGGAAATACAGACAATGGAGGGTGGGTGGAAGCATTGCATCACGGACAATAGGAGGGAGGGGGAGCAGGGAAACACGGACAATAAGAGGGAGTGGGAGCATGGCAACACAGACAATGGAGGGTGGGTGGGAGCATTGCATCGCGGACAATAGGAGGGAGGGGGAGCAGGGAAACACGGACAATGGAGGGTGGGTGTGAGCATTGCATCGCGGACAATAGAAGGGAGATGGAGCAGGGAAACACGGACAATGGAGGGTGGGTGGAAGAATTGCATCACGGACAATAGGAGGGAGGGGTAGGAGGGAAACACAGACAATAGGAGGGAGGGGAGCAGGGCAACACAGACAATGGAGGGTGGGTAGAAGCATTGCATCACGGACAATAGGAGGGAGGGGGAGTAGGGCAACATGGACAAAAGAAGGGAGGGGGAGCAGGGCAACATGGACAATAAGAGGGAGGGGGAGCAGGGCAACACAGACAATGGAGGGTGGGTGGAAGCATTGCATCACGGACAATAGGAGGGAGAAGGAGCAGGGCAACATGGACAATGGAGGGTGGGTGGAAGCATTGCATCACGGACAATATGAGGGAGGGGGAGCAGGGAAACACAGACAATGGAGGGTGGGTGGGAGTATTGCTTCACGTACAATAGGAGAGAGGGGGAGCAGGGAAACACGGACAATAGGAGGGAGGGGGAGCAGGGCAACACAGACAATGGAGGGTGGTTGGGAGAATTGAATCACGGACAATAGGAGGGAGGGGGAGCAGGGAAACACGGACAATAGGAGGGAGGGGAAGCAGGGAAACAAAGACAATGGAGGGTGTGTGGGACCAGGGCAATACGGACAATAGGAGGGAGGGGGAACAGGGCAACACAGACAATGAAGGGTGGGTGGGAGCATTGCATCGCGGACAATAGGAGGGAGGGGAGCAGGGAAACACGGACAATGGAGGGTGGGTGGAAGCATTGCATCACGGACAATAGGAGGAAAGGGTAGCAGGGAAACAAGGACAATGGGAGGGAGGGTAGAAGGGCAACACAGACAATGGAAGGTGGGTGGGAGCATTGCATCACAGACAATAGGAGGCAGGGGTAGCAGTGAAGCACAGACAATGGAGGGTGGGCGGAAACATTGCATCACGGACAATAGGAGGGAGGGGGAGCAGGGCAACACAGACAATGGAGGGTGGGTGGGACCAGGGCAATACAGACAATAGGAGGGAGGGGGAGCAGGGCAACACAGACAATAGGGGGAGGGTGGGACCAGGGAAACACGGACAATAGGAGGGAGGGGAGCAGGGAAACATGGACAATGGAGGGTGGGTTGTAGCATTGCATCACGGACAATAGGAGGGAGGGGGAGCAGGGAAACACAGACAATGGAGGGTGGGTGGAAGTCTTGCATCACGGACAATAGGAGGGAGGGGTGGCAGGGAAACACGGACAATAGGAGGGATGGGGGAAGGGCAACACAGACAAAGGAGGGTGGGTGCCAGCATTGCGTCATGGACAATAGGAGGGAGGGGGAGCAGGGCAACACAGACAATGGAGGGTGGGTGGGAGCATTGCATCACGGACAATAGGAGGGAGTGGGACCAGGGCAACATTGGCAATGAAGGGCAAACCAGACAACAGGAGGGAGGATGGAAGCAAGGCAATACACAGACAACTGGAGGGAGGATGGGGACAAGGTAACATAAACAATAGAAAGGAGAGTGAGGGCAAGACAACACTGACAATGTAAGGAGGGAGGGAGGCCAGATAGAGGCAAGCCAACACAGACAAGGAAGGAACCCGCAGGAGACAGAAGTACATGAGGGAGCCAGCTGAAATGACAAACTGTGGTAGAGTAGCGCATAATATATCCACCCAAAAATGAGCAATGGAAAGACACAAGCAATGCATCCATGCTCTATAGGAGGGAAAAACACACAAAAAGGAAGGAAACCTACAGCAGCTGACCAATAAGAAGCAAACAAATGTGAGTGACAATACAGCCAACCAATGGTAATTAATGGGCATTATCCAAGCCCACTGATATAAAACAAAAGGTCTCAAAGAGGCAGAGCATGCGCTCTCTAGGTGAGACCTAAAAAGGAACTGGTTGACGCTGTCATGACCACCCTTCCACCAGGTGATAAGGTATTTTGGGCCTTTTGTAACTAATATGTTAGGTGAACATTGACCAGTTTGAGCTAAAGCAATGATTTTGGTGGGCGTGTCAAAAAGAGTGTGACGTATAAATGAACAAATCGGCCTGAGGAAGTGTTGAGGGAAGTGAAGTTCCACACCATATTAACACATATTTGATCCAAGCATAAATGACCACAGCATAGTACCTTATTTATTTGTATTTTTAATTTATTTTTCATACAGCACGAATATGACCTTTGGGAGATAGGGTGCTTCACATAAATGACAGGTTTCGTCGATTAGCATACAAGAATGAAGTGATCCTCACTAGCAGAGATCGAACACAATGTACACGATGGACAGAAAGAAGTAATAGAAATGAGATGAGGTATAAAGGCTGGAGAGCCAGAGAGGACCGTATGAAAAAACACACAAGATGAACACCTTAGATAGAAAAAAACTATACAGTGTGAATTGTGAGTTTCAGTGCTCCCCTTCAGGAAAAATGTCTACTTCCAGAGTAGAATTCTGTAGAGTGGACATCTTCCAGAGTAGAATTCTGTAGAGTAGACATCTTCCAGAGTAGAATTCTACAGAGTGGACATCTTCCAGAGTAGAATTCTACAGAGTGGACATCTTCCAGAGTAGAATTCTGTAGAGTAGAATTCTACAGAGTGGACTTCTTCCAGAGTAGAATTCTGTAGAGTAGACATCTTCCAGAGTAGAATTCTGTAGAGTAGACATCTTCCAGAGTAGAATTCTACAGAGTGGACATCTTCCAGAGTAGAATTCTGTAGAGTAGACATCTTCCAGAGTAGAATTCTACAGAGTGGACATCTTCCAGAGTAGAATTCTGTAGAGTAGACATCTTCCAGAGTAGAATTCTGTAGAGTAGACATCTTCCAGAGTAGAATTCTGTAGAGTAGACATCTTCCAGAATACAATTCTACAGAGTGGACATCTTCCAGAGTAGAATTCTGTAGAGTAGACATCTTCCAGAGTAGAATTCTGTAGAGTAGACATCTTCCAGAGTAGAATTCTGTAGAGTAGACATCTTCCAGAGTAGAATTCTGTAGAGTAGACATCTTCCAGAGTACAATTCTACAGAGTGGACATCTTCCAGAGTAGAATTCTGTAGAGTAGACATCTTCCAGAGTAGAATTCTGTAGAGTAGACATCTTCCAGAGTGGGTGCAAAGATCCAAAATCCACAACAAAGGGTTCAGTTCAAGTTTATCGGAAAGTTCATCATCCACTCCAACATACTCGTGCCGGACCTGGCTTAACTGACAGAGGAAGACTCCTGGTTCAGATCATCGCCAATTCAGAACCCACTGACATCATTATGCCGACTACATCCTAAGGGAACGGCAATAGTCACCACAGTAGACAACCATAGAGAGTGGTGGATCTTGGGGGAATCTAATTCAAAGATTTTTAGATAACCTTGAAACGTTCTGCTGGAAAATTGGTCTTTTAATTTCACTCTTGAAAATTTCATAAGAGGAGTTTGTCTTTATGGCCAGTAGGAATGAGTTGCAAAATTTGGTGCACGCCCTGCGAAGGATTGTTTGAGTGTCCTCTTTCTATTGCCGATCAGGAGTCCAAGAGGGCATGTCAGTCAGTCATGAAAGCTTTATTCGATTTTCAAATTAAAATCATAAAAGCATACATTTAAAAAGAATACAGTACATATTTGATACAGATAAAAATTAATGAGAAGGATAAAATAATCAGAGACATAAAATGCATTTTAGGATGGTTGCATAGAGTTCCGAAATTTGATAGCCAATTTTAAAAAACTGGTTACTGCAGAAATAATACATTCATTTTCTAGTTGTAATAGCCTGGTCATGGCTAGTCTGCAAGTACGGATTCCCCAAGCCTTTAAGATCGGTTTTAGAAGAGCTCCCCTAGGAAGCTGGTAAAATTTGCAAAATAAAATACAATGAATATTTGATTGGGCAGAAATGTTATCACAGGGACATAATAAGATTTCATTAGACCAAGTATTGCAGACAGGGAATGTAATCATGCGGAAAAAATTGCCAAATCTAAGACGGGTCAGTAACATTCGAGCATAACAGTTTGGCTGGATTAAGAGATACCTTTGGAGGCCTTCATGTGTAGTTATTTTTTGGAAATCAGTGACTGTTGTTTTAGTTTTTTCCAGATTCCATCTATTAGTTATTAGATGGTTGAGAGCCAGCTCTCTTAGGGTTTTTCTGGACACCGTTTCCATACTTGATGGCCTCACGAAGAACTCCGGGTGACCAAGATCAGTCAACATATTTTTTACATAGGTAAGCCATTTAATGTTAGTTAATCCATCAAGGCTAAGGCAGTCTGTGATTAGATCTCTGTTTAATGAAGTCTGAGACGTGACCAAGATTTTGTGCCACAGAAGTATAGGTGCAATTTTAATAACGTCTGAGATATACAGTATGCCCAGCTCAATATGTATAAAGTAGGTTGCTGTTGTTTTGGGAACTCCTAATAAATAGCGTAAGAACTGATTTTCTGTTTTTTGTATCAGGTGTGAATTTTCAATGCCCCAAAGACCAGCTCCATAAATGGCAGTAGAGATACATTTGACTTTGTATATTTCAATCAGCTCTTTCACTGGTCTGCCACCTAATTTCGCTGAGAACTTTTTCAGGGCGCCTGTTTCTCGAATAAAGGCTAAGTTTCTGGCATTAATAGCTACATGCCAGTTTCCCTTCCTATCAAAGTTTATTCCTAGATAGGAATATTGATCTGTGGTCTCGATCCTCTTATTGTCTAAAAAGATTGAGCAAGGCGCTTTCTTTGTTCCGGGACCACAGGCCATCGTGTATGTTTTTGAGATGTTAATTTTTAGCCCTCGTTCTTTCATGTAATTTGCAAATTTCAGGACAGCCCTCTGAAGGCCAATCTTAGTTCGAGACATGATGGCAGCGTCATCAGCATAGAGGAATAGTGGAGCCGGGGTTCCCAAAATCGTTGGATAGTCATACTGTGATTCCGTTAAGTGTTTTCCAATGGAGTTTATATATAGGGTGAAAAGCAGGGGCGCTAAAATGCACCCCTGTCGCACCCCTCTCTTAATAGAAAATTTGTCAGAGCACTCCCCTTTGTTTCCAAAGCGGACCCTGGCACCTGCGTCCCTGTACAATGCTTTTATAAATTGTAGAATGTTAAGGTCTAAACCCATCTCGGATAGAACGGACCATAATATCTCGTGGTTCACGCAGTCAAAAGCGGAGCTCAGGTCCACGAAAGTGACAAAAAGTTTTCCCTTTTTTGCCTGGGTATATTTTGATAGGACTAAGGCCAAATTTAGGCTCTGTTCTATGGTACCTTTACCAGGGCTAAATCCATACTGTAAGTGTGATACTACCTTATTTTCTTCTGCCCAGAATTGTATTCTGTTTAAAATTGCCCGAGCTGCTACCTGCATTAATGCGTCTAAGAGTGATATTGGCCGGTAGCAGATGGGGTCATCTCTATTTCCTTTTTTAAAAATCGGAACGACTATGGCTTCAGACCAGGACGGAGGGAACCCATGTCGATTAGAATGATTTAAAACATTTGTTAGCAGGGGAGCCCAAAGGTCGATCTCAGCTTTATATACATCTGTCGAGACACCATCCGGACCTGGTGCTTTGCCTGAAGGGCTGTCTTTGATTGCCTTAATGATCTCCGGACAAGAAAAAGATATGCCTAACGGGAATAAGTTCGATGGGATTATAGATTGTTGTATAAATATCCCGTCCATCAAGGGGTTAGCATAATTAAAATCTTCAGCTTTGTCGTATAGTTGTTTAAAATGGTTCACCCAGGTTTCCCCATTTATGGCTATGTCTATAATGTCTGTCTGATTATTCTGTAAGTAAGGGGCATTGACCGCTTTCCAGAAGGCTGTATTGTCCTTAAGTTTGGAGGCTTCGGTTAGGGCCAACCAGGCCTCTTTCCTTTGTGTTTGTTTCCTCATTTTTACAGCCAGATTATAAGATGTTCTGGATTTGCGAATCTCAGCTGGGGATTTAATAGTTTCATGCAGTGCCCTTTTGAGAGCTTGAAGTGCTTTAGTGCAGTTTTTATCGAACCAACCATGATTATTTTTAGAGTTAGATCGATGCTCTCTGGTTAACAGTTTTTTAAGATCAAGTTGAATTTTTAGAAAGGAAGTCATGATTTCTAGTGACTCCTCTTTTTCTGTTAAACAGACAAATATATCAGGTTGGGAGGTTTCCATTAAATTGTGTAGGAAGTCTACGGGATTTACCCTATCCCATTTTATAGAGTAGCCATTTTTTTTAGCTAAATTAATATTAGGGTGATAAATAAACTTATCTATAGAAATCTGATGGGTGTTTTTAATTTTTAAATTAAAGGAAATTGGGTAGTGATCACTGAAGGGAACATCATGCGTTTCCCAATCAGTAGTCAACCCTGCATTAGATGAGGATATAAGGGTGAAATCAATAGTTGAACTGCATCCCCGCCCATGAAAAGTTGGCTGAAAAGGGATATTTGGGGTGCATAGTTCATTTATGTAAGACAAATTAAAATGAAAGAGCATATTGTTAAAAAAGTTTCCCAGTTTAGAGTGGACAAAGTGGGTTGGGTTATCATCCTTATGTTCACCAAGGCCGCAAATGCCTTTGGAGCCATGTGGACAGATTGTACAATTAAAGTCACCCAGCCAAATTAGAACCAACTCATCTTCTTTCTGGGTCTTAGAAGTGTTTACACTCTGAATGAGTTTATCGATCTGGCTTTCTAGACTGTTAGCTGGAATATTATTATAAAAATTAATGAGAGTCAGGGATTTTACATGACCCCAACTAATAGCTAAAATCTGATAATACTCAGTAAATAAATGTCTTATAACTTTTATATCCTGTGTCGTAGAGACATATATGGTCAGGCCTCCTTTGTTTTTCCCCTGTGGGCTTAGTTGTGCAGGTGCATGGATGGTCTGATATCCTGGTATATGCAGTTCATCTACAGCCCACGTTTCCTGGAGGCAGATGACACTATAATTAGTCACTATGTCTAACCAGGGTTGATGCGATATTTTATTAAAAAGGCCTGCAACATTCCATGAGATAATATTTTGGGCAACCAATGTCTTCCTCGTTGGAGGATCGTTAATGGTTTTATCTCTGCATGTGAAATTTAAAATAGGAAGGGAACTAAGATCAATAGAGGAGTCGAATTGGGGGGTAAGTCCAATATGTAATTTATCAGGGCTAATATAAGCCTGATCCTTAATTACCTCATTGGTTGAAATTTCCTGATCACAGTGATTATAAGCATCCAGGCCAGGATTTCCAGTTTTAGGGTGAGAATTGGGTGCCACAGTAAGAGGTTCATGAAGATAAGCTTCAGGGGTCATTTCCGTCTGTCAATCCAGATCATCTAGGTCTGTCAATGCCTCAAAGCGATTTGTGACAGGGACAGACCATGGTGAGTACTGAGGTATGTTATAAGTGTATTGCTGTTGATGAAAGTAAGGCCTGTCTAGGAAGGGTGGGGGAAGGAAGTGGTCCATCCGCCGGCTGAGTATACTGGGATGTTGAGACAATAGAGGATATCTGGCATTTCTAGGTGTTTTGCGAATGGATTTATTGTTACAGGGAGTAAGGAGAGATTGGGGATAGAAGTAACTCAGAGCGCGAGTTGATATTCCTTCCCTTCCTCTTTCAAGAAACCAATCCGCTATGTGAGTGACTGCTCTTCGGTCTTTAAAATTAATAATTACAATATCACCCTCTATGTCCTTAGGCCTACATCCTAGCCAGGACAGCCTTCTCACGTGTAAAATCTCGCCATTAATAGTGGGGGGCAGAGGTCTGTTCTTACTTAGCCAATAGATTACTTTGTTTTTAAGTTCTGTAAACCCCTCTTTCTTTCCTGGTGTCAGTTCTGGTACTCCTGTGAGTATGACAGCATAGGGTGCCGCCTCAGGTGGTAAATCTATGTGCTCGTCCGTTCTTTTTAAGGGCTTGTTCGGGGAGAATGCCCTGGTATTGTTAATGGTTTTGCGTCCTAGGATATTAAGTGGGGCTAATTGTTTCCCCTCTCCTATAGGAGCTAGCATGCTTACGGGTTTAGCCGAGAGCTGTATATTGGCTTTAGGTAGTGGAAAAGAATCCCCTGGAGAGGTAATGCCGGGGGGTTTCTGAGTTTCAGTAGTTTGAAGAGTTGCCAAACCTTTCAATAGTGTGGTATTCGAAGAGGATACTGCTGCTAGGGTGTCTAATTGTTCACTTAGCCTTTTAATTCTCTCAGAGAGTGGCAATAATAGAGATTTAACTAAGTGTTCAATACTCTGAATTAACCCGTCAGTTGGATCAGGGACAGAAGATGATTGGGCATTTTTATCTTGTATAGGGCTAGAATGTAATCTTGGTGTTTTTGGGCGACTACCTTTCATACCCTCGCCCCCCCGCTTTCTCTTTACTGTGACCCCAGATCGTGGATTTTTTTGGGGATTGGTATTTTTCTTGGGTCTTGATTTTACTTTGGATGGCATATTTAGTGGAACCTCTTCCAAGATGGAATGTAGGGAAGGGTCCGTGTTGGTGTTAGTGATCACAGGTTCCATTGGGGTATCTGCTATCAATAACTGTTCTTGTAAAAGTAAGGGGATACCCGGGTCACTTATTTGAATAGACGTATTGGCCATGAGTTGTGATGTAGGAGAGGGGATTGTTTGAATTAGGCCCAAAGATGAGCGTTTGGTAGGAAGTGGACCAAGGGACAGGCGACGCTCTGTGTCCCCTATTTGGTGATCTAGCTTCGAGACAGCTTTAGCCAAGAAATGATCTAGTGTCCCTTTACGTGGAGCTCCCAATGGTGGATTAAAGCCTTTAGTTTGTTTAACGGGCGATGTAACAGACATTTTAATGGCAGGCAGCTGATAAGCAATTGGTAATATACAGAATCTATAAGCAAGGCGATAACAATAACAATAGAAATGGTATTAATGGGGCAGAAAAAATAATGTCTTACACTTAGTCTTGATTACAATCCTGGTTTCAAGAACCACGAGGGGGGTCCCGGCCCGGCCTCCCTTGGCCACAGACGGCCCGCCCTTTGCCCGGGCTTAGCCCGGCGCCGCCCGCGCGCGTCCCGCGACGCGGAGGGAGCCGCGATCTTAAAGGCGCCTCCGGGCGCGTTGGCGGCGTCAGCGGCCGCAGGGGTGCTTGGGCTGTAGTCTCCCCCCGCTCTCGGCCGCAAGGTGTGGTGGCGGCGGCGGCGGGGGAGACAAACAGCAAGAGGCGGCCCGAAATCAGCAGCAGCAATGGCGACAGAGTGTGGCAGCAGTGGATTCCCCTCACAGGTAAGCAGCTGTGTGCAAGTCCGTTGATTCCCCCGCTCCCCCGAGGGAGCCGCGATCTTAAAGGCGCCTCCGGGCGCGTTGGCGGCGTCAGCGGCCGCAGGGGTGCTTGGGGGCTGTAGTCTCCCCCCGCTCTCGGCCGCAAGGTGTGGTGGCGGCGGCGGGGGAGACAAACAGCAAGAGGCGGCCCGAAATCAGCAGCAGCAATGGCGACAGAGTGTGGCAGCAGTGGATTCCCCTCACAGGTAAGCAGCTGTGTGCAAGTCCGTTGATTCCCCCGCTCCCCCGAGGGAGCCGCGATCTTAAAGGCGCCTCCGGGCACGTTGGCGGCGTCAGCGGCCGCAGGGGTGCTTGGGGGCTGTAGTCTCCCCCCGCCCTCGGCCGCAAGGTGTGGTGGCGGCGGCGGGGGAGACAAACAGCAAGAGGCGGCCCGAAATCAGCAGCAGCAATGGCGACAGAGTATGGCAGCTGTGGAAATATGGATTTTTCTGGTCAGTTATGTCCCCTATCTTGGACCCCAACGGTTCTATGTGCATGTCACAAGTACATGTATGTTCCCTCCAGTTCCAGTTATGAAGACGCAAATACATGTGCGTCCACCGTCAACATGTCCTCTGTCAGATCCGCCATGAATAGGCCGGATATTCCATTCCTAAATATGAAAGGCCACCGGCTTTATATGGCTCACTTATGCCATTTTACAGTCCAGGCAAGTAGGCCCAGATTCTGTCATCAAACTCTTCTTGCTTTCTGCCTCTGAAAGCTCCAGTCTGAGCCTGCATCTGTGACCATGAACTTTGTCTCATTCTCTGCGCGGCTCACGAAGCCTGACATCAGCCTATTCTCTGCCAAGAACTGTATTTCACCTTCGAATTATCTGCTTCCCCCTCAGCCGATGCATTCCTGCCTAGTAGTTTAAGTAAACATTCTTCCAGTTACCAAGCAA
Organism: Triturus cristatus; assembly: GCF_964204655.1. NCBI lineage: Eukaryota > Metazoa > Chordata > Amphibia > Caudata > Salamandridae > Triturus > Triturus cristatus. The sequence goes on along the minus strand of NC_140588.1, from coordinate 1,058,914,685 downwards.
AAGGCCCGGCTTCTCTGTCCTCATGCAAGTAATTCATAGTCCTGTTACCATGGAATATTTCCACCCCCTCGCATTTAGTGTAGACACTTAGACGCTTGTACACGCACACACAGTCAGTATAGAACAGATTCTGTCCGAGAGTCCTTCTTTTATGGATAACATAGTTCTTTAAACATAGGATGTTAGATATGATTTGGGATTAGGTTGACTTGACCCCCCAGACTTCTTGTCTCCACATGTAGAGCTAAATGTCAAGTCCCCTTCACCCCCTAGTTACACGTCAATTACACGTCATGCTGCTGCGCGCGCATCTATGCCAAGTATTATCTTATAGATCCACCTATAGGTGACATCATAACCAATTATGTTCCTTTTTACTCCTTGTTCCACCCATTTTTGGTTACGTAGACAAATCGTCATTTTCCTTATCAATTGTTACGCCTATTGCATTCGCTTCATTGTAAATGTATGTACTATAAAAGTCATTTCATGTCAATAAAGTATGTACTTCACTTCCTGAACCCCCGTGGTGATGGAACTTGGAGCAACCGATTATAATCGATTATTGGAATAAAGCCCATTCCGAATCTCTAATACCACGGATTCTGCCTCTCATTTTACTGAGCTATTTTATTATGTTTCTGTATCAAATTCAGTCCAGGTAAAGGAAAATTATTTACCACATGAATGGCGCCCGAATAGGGACACTTTCTCATCTCACGCGCCGGCGGTGAGTTGCAGGCCCGGTCTCCTGCCACAGCTGGACGGACAATAACGCGTACCAGCAGGATTTCCTGTATCTCCCTCCGGTCAAGCGGGGGCGACAGAGACTGCGATCAACACCCAGACGAGGCGGTGAGAAGTGCGAAGTATCCCGACCAGAGCCTAGCTGAGAGAGCAAGATCCGAGGTATACAGAGACCCACCAGTTCGAAGTCAAGCCCAGTGTCCGACGAGTCGAGTCCAGTCCAGTCCGGTTCAAGTTCAAGTTACCGAGGCCTTCCGTTTCCGAAGCTACCCGGTGAGTACCATTGCTGGGGAGGCATTTCTGACGTGCACATAGGTTGTGCCGGTCAAGACGGGTTTGGGTACACAAATCCGGTCTGCACTGTTTTAGCAGTGTATCTGTACTGTTTAGCAGTATATCAAGTATTTCGAAGTATCTAGTTATTGTCAAGAATTAAGCTTGGTGATTAGTTATGCAGACGATCATCATTGTTGTTTCAGTTAAAGGTTTAATGTTTAATGTTTAATGTGTTTAAAAAACGTCCTGCATATTGTGGTATGAATGACTGTTCATTATCGTGTTTATTGTATTAAGTCTGTTCAAAATCAAGTATCAGGTCAGTTGGTCAAAATCAAGTATAAGGTCAGTTCTCAATATGCCGCTCTTTTCGAAATTAAGACAGATCGGTACTAGAAAAGGGGTTCTCGAAGAAGCCGTTCCTATTCCTCCTAGGGACACTCCAGGGCACTTTATGTATCACAAACATGGCTTAGACGCTATATTATTTCTTGATTTATGGGTAGACTACACCAAGGGATTACCAGAAAGTCAGAGGTGGCCCGTAGCGGGAACCTGGGATGCAGAGTGCATCATGAAAGTTGAGGAAGAGTTATGGAAAAGGAAGGTCAGACAGTCACAGAAAGACGCCGTTGAGTTATGGCGTAAAGAATCTCACAGACGCACAGAAAAAGCACGTAGACAGGAAGAAAAGAATAAAGAAAGTTCAAATAAAGTTCGAGAGAATCTATTAATTGAGGAAGGTATCCGAGTGAAATCAGAACAAGTAGACAGACAAAGAAATGCCCTTATGAATGGTATGTATCCCCTTCTGGCCGAAGGATTACCTAAGGCTACTCCAGAAATACCGAAAGACTTGCCACCCCCATTGTTCCCAATAAAGGTACATCCTAAGGGGCATCCTAGAACCGCAGAAGATGTTTTTCTTTCCTCATATTTAGATGACGCAGCTCCCGAGTATGCAAATTCCGCCCCACATAGACCGCATATCAGGGAGGTTCAACGCCAAGATCCAGTGCCCGTATCCCTACAGCAACAAATCGAGCCACAAGTTCCGGCAAGCACATCCGTTTCTGCATCCGCTCCTACAGCTACTTCTATAGCTGTGTCCACACCTGTAGTTGCTGTGTCACGTTCGACGAATCCTTTCACGCCCGACACCCCAGATGGGGCTACGGGAGGTGCTAGCAACATTTTTTCTACGCCACCCAGAATAAATAAACTTACTTTTCAAGAGTCAGCACATTCACGTACACCGAAACTCATAAGTGCCCGTACGCTGAAGGAACTTCTTATAGATTGCAGATATGACCCTGTGCCCGGTAAAGAGGACGAAATGACCCTGGCATCATTGCGTATCAGACGAGCCGCAGTGTATTTAGGAAAGTTACCAGGAATGACTGCGCATCTGGATAAAATATATCATTTTGTCCAAACAGGGCGAGATCCAGAATGTATTAACAGAGCTATGGAATACCAGAAAGTAGAGATACAGGGGGAACTGTTACGTTTCCTCATAAACTGTGTGATCAGAAATCAAGACCGACCAGGGGTAGACCCGGAAGAAATGCAAATTCTTACCAGATGGAGCCAGAATATATCAGAAGGGAGACATGATAAACAAAATTGTATAATAGCCATGTGCCGAAAGATCCGTAAAGAAATAGAACGCCTACACGAAGAGAGATTAGAGGTAGACGAGTTCGAACAAAGCGAGGAAGAAGGGTCAGGACTGCCCACAGGACAGTCGGACACCATAGCCTATGTAGGTAGAGGAAGATCTTGTAATAGTAATAGATGTCTTACTGACTCGATACGTCCGATATGTCCAGATAATAACAGGAATTTCCAAATACCTATAATTAATATAAGGTCTAACGAGCATTCGTTCCAAACCGCCGACAAACTACTCCAAGAACGAAGGGGTTATCATTTCCTCGATTCTATGGATGAACAAGATTTAGCCAGGGCAGCTGTCCACTGGGTGGACAGTCCCGGAAAATATAGTGATGATACAGTAGCACGCACATTTTTTAATCTCACCCCAGACGAACAGAGGTTAGCTGGGATTTATATGATTCAACAACTCATTATACTATATCGGAGTCAGCATTCGGACCCTGGTCCCTTACCTGACATATTGACCGAATTGCTTATGAATAAATGGAGAGGTTCAGGTACTAAATTAATTAAAGAAATTCTAGAATCAAGAAAGCAGTATATTCTTTTTGTATGTTCAGACCGTGTCTCATTGCCCGTCAAGGAAAGAACCACGTATCACATGGATAGACAGAATCCCTTACGAGAAGTACACCCAATAAAAGGCGAGGACAACGAGTTTAAGCACGTATTTGTATATACGCCCATATCAAAAATAGAATTGTTACAAATGAAAAAAGTGGTACCTAGTCATGACAAAGATCCAGCGGGTTTTCACCGAGAAATTAAGGACATGTTACTCATGGGAGAGTATACCTATCCCGACATTATGACAATATTAAAGGTATTGATGCCTGCTGGTATTTATGAGAAACTCAAGGAAAAAGAGTGGGAGGTAGGAGACCAAAAGATAGAATGGTCAGTGTTAGAAGCAGAAGAAAAGGCCCGAACTGCAGGAGCAGGACTTGGGGATAAAACTAAGGCATTACCAGGTTTATTAGTACAGGTACTGCCACGTTTGTTAACTACGAAAAAGGAAGATTGGGGTACAATTTCAGCCTGTAAACAGAAGCAAGATGAAGACACTAGTGATTACTATGCCCGATTTGAAAAATGTTTTGGTATAAATAGTGGCATAAAAGCAAGTAGCGAATCATATCCACATCTGTTTGTAACAAAATTAGTAGAAAATGCCCTGCCCCCAGTAAAGAATAGAGTATTAAAATTCGAGAGTACCTGGCAAGGTAACACTCCATCACAAATGTTACAAATGTTACAGTACCATCACAATAGAATTAGAGAGGAACAAGAACATGAACACAGACGCATGAAAGACACGAAAATGAAAATGCTAGTTTCCCAGACAGTTCCAGCTGAAGGACATAAAAAGGGTATGACACATTCCGATTCAGCAGGACCTGTAAAAGGGACATGCAATTATTGTAAAAAGCCAGGTCATTACGTACACGATTGTCCAGTTTTGAAACATAATATCAGCATAGGTAAAACACAAGAAAGATCACGGCCACTTAGACAAGATCAGAATGAACAAGGAGCTCTGCAGCATGCCCAGGCCATGCCAGCCGCACAACAGCCAGTACAGTTTGTGCCAGCTGCACCACCGTTGCCTGTTGCTGCCACACAGACAACAACGCGACAAATGTATCAGACCGCACAGTATGAATATCCTGAGTATCAGCGTTACGCATGAACTAGCCTAGAGAGGGAAGTTGACTTACCCCTTATTGAAATACCTGTAGATCAAGAAGGACCTTATGTACACAGTGAATTATTAGGCCAAGATAGAAAATTTCTACTCGATACAGGGGCAAGTCGAACGACCATAAAACGTAGTGAAGTTCCAGGGGCACCCCTCTCAGGCTCACAGAATATTTCCCTTGGTTTTTCAGGAAAACCTATTGTTAATGAAGTGTCACAACCTCTGCCACTTACGATAGGACCTCTGACCCGAACTACAGATTTATTGCTTACTAAATCATGTCCAGAAAACTTGCTAGGAATAAAAACGTTGAAAGCTCTAGGAGCCATAATATGTTGTTCTCCGGAAGGAGTAAGGTTGTTTTTGCGTGATTTTAAAGGTCACTATGTGTCTAGAGACATGGATCCCCGACTACAGACATTACCTACACATCTATGGGCACAAGGCCCTACTGATGTTGGACGCATGAACATTACACCATATCGAGTCACATTAAAGGCAGGAGTGGTACTACCACGAATGCGACAATACAAGTTACCACCAGATGCTGTAGTGGCTTTACTGCAAATCATTGACGAGCTCATTACCCCATTACCCAAGGAGTGGTTGTGGAAACCGACTCAAATGTATGTAATTCACCGATAATTCCGATTCTTAAACGAACAGATCCAAAGGCCCCGCCAGTCTATCGATTGGTTATTGATCTGCGCGAGTTAAACAAATGCATTGTGCCACAATTCCCTGTGGTCCCAGATATCTCGTCATTACTGACAGCTATTGATTCCGAAGCAACATTCTTTACTGTAATTGATCTCAAGAATGCTTTTTTCAGCGTCCCAATAGATCCGGAAAGCCAATATTTGTTCGGATTTAGTTTAAATGGACGTAGCTTTAAATTCTCACGCGCACCTCAAGGATTTACAGAAAGCCCCAGCATCTATAGCCAAGCACTGAAACGAGAACTAGATAGTATCCACATGCCAGTTAACACTGCTCTGCTCCAATACGTCGATGATTTGCTGATCACCGCAAGAAGCGAACAAGAATGTGAAAAAGCATCACTGACAGTTTTAAAATTTCTAGCCGAAAAGGGGCACAAGGTGTCCCCTTCTAAGCTGCAATTCTGTGTCCAGCGAGTTGTTTATCTTGGACACTCGCTGTCCAAGGAGGGAAGGCAGCTTACACCCGACCGCATTCAGTTAATAGCTAACATGCCAATGCCCAAGACACAAAAGGAAGTACGGGCTTTCATAGGCCTCACTTCATACTGTAGACAGTGGATCCCTCAGTATGCATTTCTAGCAAAACCACTCATTCAGTTGACAACACAGGAGGCAGCCACATCGACTGTTCTCCCTTGGACTCAGGAACATACACAAGCTTTTGAAAGCCTAAAGAAAGCTTTATGTCAAGCACCTGTTTTAGCAACGCCATGTTACAGAAAACAGTTTACACTTTTTGTTACAGAACGCGAAGGTACTGCCTTGTCAGTACTCACACAGGAACAAGCAGGAGCACACAAACCATGTGCTTATTTTTCTAGTACATTAGATCCCGTAGCTCAGGCTTTGCCTGCATGCCTGAAATCAGTAGCAGCGACAGCTTTAGCAATCAGACAAAGCGATGCCATAGTGTTAGGACATCCACTGACAGTTCAAGTACCACATGCAGTAGAGGTCCTTGTAAATAGAACGCAAACACAACACTTGACTATAGCGCGACTTACAGGGTATGAACTTACATTGTTTCAACCACACATAGAAATCAGACGCTGTAACACATTGAATCCTGCCACACTTTTGCCAGTAACCGGAACAGACCCACTAGCTCATGACTGTATTGAAGTTATTACTATTACGACAAAACCCAGACAAGACTTAACCGATGTCCCATTGTCAGATCCAGACCTGACGTTGTATGTAGATGGTTCATGTATGAGAACGAGTACAGGAGAGTTAGTGGCCGCTTACGCAGTCACAACAGATACTGAAGTCATTGAAACAAATCGTATAAATACTTTGTCAGCTCAAGCCGCAGAGCTCATCGCTCTGACACAAGCCTGTATTCAAGCCACGAATAAAAAAGTCAACATATACACTGATTCACGTTATGCATTTGGAGTTGTACATGACTTCGGCGTGCTGTGGCGAGAGAGAGGTTATTTAACTTCCCACGGTGCCCACATTCAGCACGGACCCCTCATTCATGCTTTATTAGATGCAATACATCGACCCACTGCAATATCAATTATGAAATGTAAGGCTCATACGAAGGTTACTGATATCATTTCCCAAGGCAATGATCTAGCCGACAGAACAGCTAAACAGACTGCTCAAACTCAAACCCCCGACATGACAAAGACAATAGTCCCGATGCCGACACATTGTATGACAGTTAAAGATCCTACTCTTGACGTAATTGACATACAGACACATGCTACACAAGACGAAATAAAGAAATGGACTGAATTAGGAGGGATCCAAACGGACCAGGGATGGATGATGAAGGAAAAGTCTGTATGGTTCCTTCCTGATTCAATGGTCCAAGTTATAATTAACACTACACATAGTCCAGCACATCTCGGAGAAAAAGCTATGCTAGACAGCATTCAACACATTTGGTTCAATAAACATTTACGAGCAGCAGCAAAGCAAAAAGTCCGTACCTGTATGATCTGTTGTCAGTTTAACCCAGGAAAAAGCGTTCCCGTAGAACAGGGTGGATTTCATCCTCCTGATCACCCTTTTGAAGTGCTCCAGATGGATTATATCCAGATGGAACGATGTCGAGGATTCAAATATGTTCTCGTAGTCGTCTGCGCTCTGTCCCGTTGGACGGAGGCATACCCGGTTTCAGATTACACTGCCCCGACTACTGCCAAACAGTTGGTTCGAGAATTCTTCCCACGATACGGTTTACCACGTGTTGTCTACTCAGATAACGGCCAGCCGTTCTCATCCGAATTAATGAAACATGTTTCACTTCTGTTAGGATATCAGTGGAAATTCCACTGTGTCCGACACCCCGAGGCAGCAGGTCTCGTAGAAAGACATAACCAGATACTGAAAATCAGATTGTCCAAAATATGCAGAGAGAAAGGTGTCGACTGGGTAGTAGCATTACCAGTTGCACTCTTTTACATGAGAATGGTAGCACACTCTCGAACAGGGCTATCCCCGTATGAGGTGATCTTCGGCAGACCACCAAATATGTGGGGGACGCCCATACCACGCAAAATAACTGATATTGACTGTAATATGCTGACAGATTACTTGGCTTCCTTGATGTCTGCACTACAATCTTGTCGTTCACAGGTAGCTGCAGCATTTCCCGACAACACTGAGGTGAAACCCCATGACGTAGTTCCGGGTGATATCGTATTTGTGAGAAATTTCGACCGAAAGACTCAGCTGGAGCCCAGGTGGAAGACACCCAAGTTGGTTCTGCTAACCACAAGGACAGCCGTGAAGATCGAGGGCCGCAAGGGCTGGATTCATTCAAGTCATATCAAGAAATTTCATGGACAATCCTCGGATATAGACATTGTGCCCTGCACTCCCTCACAGACTGATTCAAAACTTCCTTTGGTTGAAAAAACTGAAAACGAACTCTATAAAGATAAATTGAGGCCTAGAACGTCAGACGGTTTGATTGTTTAAGTCCTCTCCTAGGTGAAGCGGTTGAATCTGTCTCTGACATGTATCCTCTAGACCTGAATCATGGACAGTCGCGAAAAATGATGAAACGACAGGCGTATTGTAAATCACTGCGTAGCCATTGCATAGTGACATTAATAATCTTGTTTTTCTTGAGTCTTTTAATAATTACTGCAAGCATATTGTTGCACATATATTACCCTATTTCTAGACATGTTTATAATGTTACTGCTGAACATTCTTTTAGTGACTTACCTCCGCATGAATTATCTTATAGACTTGCGCTGCGCAATAACACTTTCATTAGTATGTTACATCATTCCCATCAGACTAGTAATGCCACCAATTGTTGGGTGTGTGGTCGGCTCCCTCCCTATCAGAATTATGAAGGAGTCCTGCCATTCTTTCCACACCCATTTACACATAATGGCTCCTGTGGAGCATGGTTTAGTTTAATCAATTCCATAGATTCAGACACAGCTGTTTACCAAGATCAATGGGTATGGGGAAATCTGAACCTAGTTTTACTCAAGGTCTGCTACCCTGACAAGGAGGGTCGCCCCAAAAGAACAGGAACTAATCTAGAAAATGAAGTATATGGATTAGGTAATTTTACACCTAATCCCATGATTCTAAATGTCATATCCGAAGTTGAACTAGTCTTACCCACCATGTCAGTATTCCCAGCAAAAGGGGAATTATGTGTAAGAAAGGTTGGTTCCATACATATGGGCCATAGTAAATGCACTACTATAGTAGAATTCAGTGATCAAGGCAAATCTTCATTTAGAGCTTATCACCACTCCTATTTTATATGTGGTCAGACTGCATATATGCGTCTACCTCTAGATTGGGATGGTACCTGCTACATTGCATTCCTTCTGCCACCTGTTTTTCTAGCTCCTCCTGATTATTACAGAAATATTCATTTAGTACACAACAGAGAGCGGAGAGATCTCCCAATTGTCGATTACACTGAAACAGCATGGGAAAAATACACAGATTTCAATAAAGGCATCTTTCCCTATATAGGTACTGTTACTAATAGTAAACTGATACGTAGATTAACTAGAACCCTTGAAGCAGTAGTGAATGAAACTATTTCCGCCCTAGGCAATTTAACAGAAGAGCAGTCTGCTATGCGGATTGTTGTGCTTCAAAATCGTCTTGTCCTTGACGTCATCCTGGCTGATAGGGGCGGAGCTTGTAGGGTCATCGGATCAAGCTGCTGCGTATTCATACCAGAAAATTCGCCATCAGTATATAAAGCCATAACTCGCCTTCATAAGATTGTAAACCAGATACACCAGAACCCAGGCACTTGGACTTGGTCCAGTTGGTTTTGGAGTGTGATATCAGCCTGGGGATGGAGAGTTCTATCCTTCCTAGGTATTGGCCTTCTCATACTATTCAGTTGCTGTCTATGTCTACAATGTGGACCAGCGATCTGTGGTCTGTGTGCCACATCGTGTATTCCACCACCAAGATTTCATTCGTCACGGAAGAAGAAAGAAGAACAAATGATGTTATATGAACAGATCAATGGATTAATGAAGATTGATGTCTCTTAACGGGCAAGTAGGGGACAAGGAGGGAATGTGGAAATATGGATTTTTCTGGTCAGTTATGTCCCCTATCTTGGACCCCAACGGTTCTATGTGCATGTCACAAGTACATGTATGTTCCCTCCAGTTCCAGTTATGAAGACGCAAATACATGTGCGTCCACCGTCAACATGTCCTCTGTCAGATCCGCCATGAATAGGCCGGATATTCCATTCCTAAATATGAAAGGCCACCGGCTTTATATGGCTCACTTATGCCATTTTACAGTCCAGGCAAGTAGGCCCAGATTCTGTCATCAAACTCTTCTTGCTTTCTGCCTCTGAAAGCTCCAGTCTGAGCCTGCATCTGTGACCATGAACTTTGTCTCATTCTCTGCGCGGCTCACGAAGCCTGACATCAGCCTATTCTCTGCCAAGAACTGTATTTCACCTTCGAATTATCTGCTTCCCCCTCAGCCGATGCATTCCTGCCTAGTAGTTTAAGTAAACATTCTTCCAGTTACCAAGCAAAAGGCCCGGCTTCTCTGTCCTCATGCAAGTAATTCATAGTCCTGTTACCATGGAATATTTCTACCCCCTCGCATTTAGTGTAGACACTTAGACGCTTGTACACGCACACACAGTCAGTATAGAACAGATTCTGTCCGAGAGTCCTTCTTTTATGGATAACATAGTTCTTTAAACATAGGATGTTAGATATGATTTGGGATTAGGTTGACTTGACCCCCCAGACTTCTTGTCTCCACATGTAGAGCTAAATGTCAAGTCCCCTTCACCCCCTAGTTACACGTCAATTACACGTCATGCTGCTGCGCGCGCATCTATGCCAAGTATTATCTTATAGATCCACCTATAGGTGACATCATAACCAATTATGTTCCTTTTTACTCCTTGTTCCACCCATTTTTGGTTACGTAGACAAATCGTCATTTTCCTTATCAATTGTTACGCCTATTGCATTCGCTTCATTGTAAATGTATGTACTATAAAAGTCATTTCATGTCAATAAAGTATGTACTTCACTTCCTGAACCCCCGTGGTGATGGAACTTGGAGCAACCGATTATAATCGATTATTGGAATAAAGCCCATTCCGAATCTCTAATACCACGGATTCTGCCTCTCATTTTACTGAGCTATTTTATTATGTTTCTGTATCAAATTCAGTCCAGGTAAAGGAAAATTATTTACCACACAGCAGTGGATTCCCCTCACAGGTAAGCAGCTGTGTGCAAGTCCGTTGATTCCCTAAATTCAAAAAGAGAAAAATTTTACTTGTATTAATAACCCTACCAGAGATGTTTATATCACTCTAAGAGTTGCCGCCGTGTCTCCCACTTCGAAAACAGAGCAGGTGAACAATTGTGCTCTAAAATAAGCCAAGAGGGCATGTCTTATCGTCATTGTTTGTGTGGTCCACTGGAAATTGGTTAGGTCATTTGAAGACTGAGGGGGATATGTACAATGATGTGGCGGAGCGTGTCGTTAGCCTCCTTGGCTTGACGACATGTTGCGCCACTTCGGAAATGCAAGGCTGCATCATATTTACAAGAATGTGGTGCAGCCTTGCGTTTCCCCCTGCGATGGCGCTAAATTTAGCACAAGGCAGCACACATAGAAAAAGCAAAAACTAGAAGAAATAAAGCATTTCTCCTCGTTTCTCCAACTTAAGACCAGGGTTTTCCTAGTCTTAATTTTGGCGCTGCCTCCTATGTACGCCACCCTTGTACATAGGGAGCAACGTCGAATACAATGGGTGGTGCTGTGGAACGCCCACCACAACACCCACTGCACACCCCTTTCACGCTAACCATAGCATGAAAGGGTGCCTTATGTACAAGGCAGCGTTAAGCCACGATAGTGGCTTAACGCTGCCTTGAACATAAGGCACGACCCCTATCACCACGGGAACGTGACAAAAAGTGACGTTCCCGTGGCGATTGGGGCTTGTACATATGACCCTGAGAAGAAAGGGATGTGTGTATTATGCAGACTTCTCTTCAATCTAAACTTGGTTTGGTGAGACCAAGGTTGGTATGATATGGCTGTGTTTCCTGGTTCTTAAGACCAATCCACTGTGCCATGCAGAGATGCTTTCTTGTGAGTGAGATGGAGTTTAACGATAATCACCAACAGAGAGCTCCCATAGTCTAATATGAGCCGGACTAGAGCATGGACCACTTGCTTGTAACCTTGAACTGATAGGAAGGTTTTGATACAGAGCAAAAAGTCTCATTTGTAATGGTGCTCTTTTGTTAAGACGTTCACGAGAGAAAAGAGGTTGAAATTCTTGACAAGGAATAAACTAAAATCTTAGGGCGCTGAGGGCCACATGTGCCAATGGTAATCGTTTGCGATTACCAAATAGCGAATTTTTGCAATTCACTATTTGGTAATCTCAAACCCAATGTATAATTGTGTCTTTGTCACATTTTGCGATTCCTAGTGGGTTGCAAAAAGACTTACCTCATGAATATTAATCAGATATGTCTCGCTTTTTGACCTATTGGGAATCACTAAAATCACATGGATGGTGGCCTTCTAGGGTCAGCAGACCACTATGTCTGTGATTGCTTTTAATTAACGCAATCTATTTTTTTTTTCAATGCAGCCTGTCTTCCTTCATGGAAAACGGGATGCATTCTTTTAAAAAAAGGAAAGTTTTTTTCATTTTTTAAGAGTAGGCAGTGGTTTGTGAGACCTCACTACTCTTAAACATGTTTTTACAAAGATTCACAAAGGGGAAGGGGTCCCTGAAGGGCCCCTTCCTATTTGCATATGGGTTACCACCTACTTGAAGTAGGCGGTAAAATGTAACTATTTTACGACTGCATTTCGATCCCTATACATTCACACATACCACTGTAATTCGGTATTTTGAGGGATTGGATTTTGAGTAGTGTCCTGATTCGTTTTTGTCATTTTTGTGGGATTGTCAAGTTTCGCAGGAAAGGGGCAGTTGAGGAGAGCTGGGTTTGGGTCTTGTTCGTATGTGTTTGTAGGACAAGTTTAGTTGCTGTGTCGGGGGTGTGTCTTGTGGTGTGGAGTGGTCCATGTCTGTTGGATTTGGGTCTTGTTCTGGTGTGTTTTTAGCTCTGTGAGTTTGTTGATTAGTTTGAGTGTCTTGGGGTTGCTCTGGCTTAAAAGTGCTCTTGTGTGTGCTCTTAGTTTGGGGAACCATTGAGCGAAGATTTTGAGGATAGGGTCAAATGCTCGTACCAGTATGATGCCATTCTTGTAGACTGATACTGCAACTTCTGCATCAAATAGGTGGGAGGGAGTTATAGACAATTTGAGACCATGTGGAATCTTGGACCGGTGGGACTGCGTGGAATGATTTTCTCCACCTTGCTGTACAGAAAGTGAAAAAGATAAGGTCTGACTTCACGGTTCCTTTCTTTAAGCAAAGTTAGGAGTCGGAGACGAGTGTTCCTGGGTGGTCTTTTAGGAGTTTGTGTTTCTTATTCTTTAATTAGTCCCGGTAGCAGTTTTAATGCATACTTTCTGCCTCCTTTTTAATATTGCACCAGCCAAGGATCCGTTTAATATTGTTTAAAGGCTGGTCTAATGTTATTAGGGAGTCTTATGTTGTTTACATTGGCCCGGGCCATGATATATTATCCCGCTTCAACTTGTCAAATCCTTGCCCTTTACCATAATATGCTGCTATATTCAGAGTCCCACTTCCCTAGTGGTCCTACCTAATTCTCACGTCCATGACGGTTTAGTGACACTGTTTTGCTTAATTGTAGAAGCCGCGAAGTTTTTATTGCTTTTAACTATGTGTATATTGACTTAAACATGCAATGTTTTATTTGTTTCTTTGTGTCATGCTCTTTTATGGATATTCTTATATCCGAATAAAGATTAATTGAGTGAGTGAGTGTTTGAACTGTTTTGTTTCATTCTTAGAGAGATTCGGCGGGTACTTCAGTTTGAGGGATAATGAGAGGCATCTTTCTGGAGAATTGATTTTCTGTCAAGCTATCTGAGTGTTAACGGATGATCCTTTTAATATAATCAGGTCACCAATACCCTTAGATTCCTTTTTTTGAAACGGGAGCTCGTTAACACTCCTCTACGGGCTGCCAGGTTATACCGAGCTAAAAGAGGGATCAGCCCAAGTACCTTTTAAAGATGGTTGCTCCAGTAGCAATGAGGCAAGTAGTCCTTCTTTTCTTTCAGTCATACAGTCTAGTCACACTGAGACCTCCATTCTGGAGTCAAATGCCTTTTCACACCCATTTTAGACATGAGGGTGGTATTTTGTAATAAGAAAATAGCAGTAAATGCCAGGAGGTAAGCAGGGCCATACTGGGAACCAAAACCGGCCTTGGCATAGTGCTCGCCTGGCCCCCCAGGGCGTTGGGGGAGCGGCTGAGCTGTTTTCCAGGGCCGGTTTTGGCTGATTTTGTTACAGGGGCCAATATTGCAGCTATTCTAAAAAAACGGCCCTGTGACAATAACGGCCCCCAAGGGACCCAAAACCGGCCCCCGGTGCCCCCTACTGCCAGACCAGCCCTGGAGGTAAGTTGGGGGAGAGCACATTTAGAGAGCACTAGCAGCTGTTCAGTTGTATTGAGCACTATTTCTTAGCGCAAAATGCATTCTTGTACCCATTTTGGACATTAGGGGGATTTATACCTTAAGAAATAGTGCTAAATGCAGAACTACTCTTCTCACATATTTATGTTTAATCTCATTGAATTTTTGGTAACTCCGTGTGATTACGATACACTGAATTACGCGAGTTCTGCCCGCACCTAGTATGGAGGTATGAATTTCTTTCACAAAAGCACTCAGAATAGGATCAGGGATGAAGGTTGGCATTGGTAACATCTGATGCCAACACCTACGGGCAAGGCATACTTCCATTCGTGTGAGGAAAGTCGTCAGGAGCCTAGTCGTATTGTTTATTGATCATTAAAAGAGGACAGATTGAACTATTCTGTGATGAAGGCGACACCTTAGCGTGTCTGTGGTCATGCAGCTACTTTTAGACATATGTGTAAATAATCCCATTTACCATATACTCATCTACCTTGATCGCATGATACACCCTTGGTACACATGGCGCCTGCACAAAGGAGTAGTGATGTGTGGCAAGGTAGAGGCTGGCAAATTGAGCACTGCTAAATCAGGCCTTGGGGATTTTTCAATTATGCCGGTATCATTTGCATACATTTGTCAGGAATTTGGTGTTGCTCAAAATTCCAGAAATTATGGCACGAAGACAGGTCATGTAATTTACTCCGCTTGTGCAACAAAATTAAAGGACAGCAGTGCATGAACAACATGATTGACCAAAAAACGAGCAGATACATTAGCCTGGCTTTTTTACACTATTTTTTAAGCGCAAAATGCATTCTCGTGTGCAAGGAAGCACTAAAACAGAGCGCCAAAGGCCCTATTTGTATTTTGCGTAAATACATATATTATTTTAATGAAGTTTCACACAACTTCACAAAACCAAATTATGTGAATTTCGCACACACACCCTACTCTAGTCTAAACTAGGTGATAGAAACGTGTTATTTACAGCGCTTTGAAACAACTGTGTGGTATGAAAAAATTGATTTTAAAAAACAATTTACGATTATATGTCGCTGGGAAGAATAATGTGGCTGTCGATGATTGTCATTAAACTATTTTTTTGTGAGAAATCTTGAGCGAACCTTTGGAAACTGGATGCAAGTAGCAAGGACTGACTCAGAAAAGATTGCATTCAATACATAAACATTAGCAAAACAAATGACAGTTAAAAAAATAAAAACAATAGAACTCCACAATGAGTTTGTTGTTAAAAGAAAACATTATAGTGAGCAAAATGATACAAAACGAAAGTACGCCTGATGCAAATATCAGAAGTTATGGTTTTTAATTTGTTTTTGTTTTTTAAATAATCAAAGGCCATGACCAAGCAGTGATTTTCTAAAATGAGGACACCGGGAGGTAACAAGGCACCTGCCTTTGGCACTGAAGCAGATTAGAAGTGAACAGTTTTTGGTAAAATGAGTTCCTTTCAATACTCAGTTCACTTCCAGTAAATGTCTTTGTTTAAAATGCAGTAGATGAAGAATCTTTCTAGATCTTCTCATTGGTTCTTTGTCTTCTCTGGAACTCCAAAGTCATCAAATGTACAGGACGGGGGTGCCTTGGACATCAGACTATGGTGTCACGTGGGAAAGGCTCACTCACACACTTCTAAACAGGACCTCAGCCGAGGGTCCATTTACCACTGTTCTCGCACATTTACTTCCAAGCAGATAGGATGTCCCTGGCATCTCTGAGGCTTGGATCTTCCACCCTTTCTTCTCAGAAGAGAAGTTCCACAGCAGATAGGAGTATGGCAGTAGAGACACTGGCATCTTTACACCTTTACACGGGGAGGAGGCCAGGCTTCCAGCCATTCAGAGAAGCCATCCAGGTTCCTGGATTCAAGATGAAGCCGATCTGATCACTCTTCCATCCTTTACCAACCAGGAATGCTTCCATGGCCGCCATCTTCCTTCTCATCCCAAAGTATCCCTCCAAATAGAGGTGGTTGTGCAGTCTTTATTTATAGCGCTCCCTATGTTGTGATCGGAGAGACCCTATAGAAACAGGATAAAGTTAACACACTTTGAGCCTCATTTAGATCTTGGCGGACGGGTTACTCCATCACAAAGGTGACAGAAATCTCGTCTGCCGAAATATAAATCCCATTATATCGAACGGTAGTTATAATTCGTCCAACGGGATATCCATCGCCGTTGTGACGGAGTAACCTGTCCGTTGAGACCTAAATCAGGTCCTATGTCGGCTTCGGTTCACCGTGATGCAACACTTATCCTACCTCCTTTAACTCATGGTTAAATTATTATAATTATAAATCAATAATTGTAATGATTTGAAATAATCAAACCATGAATCAGTACCATACCACGTATCCTACCTCAGCCCAACAGTTTTAAGGGAAAGGTTCCCTAGAGTTCTGTGTGCTGCAGAAACCCAAAATAACAAATTTAATCTTCAGGGAAATCCATCTGGATCTGTGTGCAGGTCACCCCAAAACCAGCCCTCTCCAGTCCAAGATGATCAAAGGAAGGTAAAAAACAGTCCTCCCGAGTACACCTGCTTCCATCCCAGGTGCTCTGACGTTAATCAGTCTGCACGACTCGCTTCCTCCAAAGAAGGCTCAGTTATGGGTCCCAAGGCCTTCTGGTTGTTAGGTGCGACAGGAAAGGCATTACTCAGGGAATGCTTCCAAGAACTGCAAAGAAGAAGATGTTTAGGACACCGACAGCTTTGATCTCCACGGTGCCCTGTCACAGTGAGGAGACAAACCTACTGCACCAACTGGCCACTTAAATGAAGGAAAAGGACAACCTTATGAAAGGCACCTCCTCAGCGCACAAAACAGAAACCCAATGTGACGACTGACTTTTATTTGCTGTATTGCTTTTATGGCACAAGAAAGACATTTCTACTGATTTCCTAACTGGAGTTAGAAAAAACAAGCATCTGCAATGCAATAGGTCTCGCATTTATGTGAGTTTGAGCTACTGGCATTGTAAATGACAATGCCTTTTATTTATGTTTTGGTTTTAAAAATATAAATAAAAGGCATTGTCATTTACAATGCCAATAACTTAAACTCTTGCTAATGCGAGACCTATTGCATTGCAAATGCTTGTTTTTAGGGTGCCCGGGCTTATTTTTGATCCCAATCCAACCCTGGGCATGGGTGGGAGGACAGGGGGAGGGGGGCGGGTCTACGGGGGGAGGGGGGGGAGTTCCAATTTTGATGTCAGTGTTGTGGTGCTAGATTGTATTATTTTAGTGTCATTGGTCATTTGTTTGCTTTCTCTGTAATAAAAATCCTTAAAAAAAGAGAAAGAATGGCGTGTCTTGTAGGACAAACTTCAGGGCCACGGGAATATTTACATACTTTCTTTGCATTCTATAAAAAAAGGGGGAAGTGACTTATACACAGTAAGTTTTGTGTTCATGAATGGCTACGAATTTTCTAGGGTGCAGGTTGGAAGTGGTGTACCCCGCAAGGAGTGTCTTTTGATAGAGTCAATGCTCAGAGCTCCCACTGCTATTTTATTATTATTATGTTTTTTTTTGTAGAGCGCAAATGTGGCAGAGCAAATAGAGCGCGTTACATGAGCACCTGAAGAATGTCACAATCCGATGTCGTTTGGACACGGCGAGTTTAGGTGATTTGCCCAGAGTCACGAGCTGTTGACCCAATGCCAGGACTTGAAGTTGGTTGCCCAGTAGCTGCTTAGTAGACAGCTCTAGGCGCAAGGTCACATCTCCAATCTCCTGACTGTAGTGACAGTAATGATCAAATAAAAAAAGCAAAAGGGATGCACTCCCTGTAGTCCGGCTCGTGGTTTGACCGCTGAGCAGGCACCGCCTCCCTGAATCGAGCCTCTGCAGCACTAGGTGTTCCTGTGAAAGGGCAGAAACGCTTCTGCTATGAGATTACCCTACTACGGAGTCGCGGATCCTTTGCAATGGAAGGAGCTTGTGGCAGGGGTCATAGATCCACCTCCCACAAAAGGGGAACTAGTGTGTGTACCCTGTGGAGGCGGCCTTACAAAATCCGCTCTGCTGAGCGGTGTGGGCTGCGCGTACATCTCAAGGCACTCAGCTCTGTCTGCTCAAAGGGAAGCACCAGTGTTTAATGTGTACCGGTGGTTGCAGCTAGTGGGCACCGGCGCTCATTTTGGCGACACAGACTTGCCTTACAGCAAGAGAGAGAAAGGCATAAAAGGGAAGACGAGGAGGAAGAGAAAGCTAGAAAAACCAAGAACGCACAAGTGAGGTCGAGAGACAAAGTGTGGGTGGTGAGAGGAAGAAGCGCGAGGGAGAGTCTATACCTTTTGCAGAGCACGGTGTCCATTAAGCGGGCGCCGCACTCAGTATTAAAGTTTACAAAAATAAACAGAGCGTGCTGTTCCTGAAGCAGGCGCCACACTCAACATCAAAGTTTAAACCATTTTTCTTAACTGAAAGCATTGTCCCTAAAGCGGGCGCCGTGCTAAGAATGCAAGTTAGAGCACCATAGCGCTCTATAAGGAAAGCGGCCATTGTTCCCACCAGTGTCGTTAAACAAAATAGTGCTCACACACCAAAGAGGGACTAACAAGCCTATTTACGAATCAGAAGCAAGCATTTACAGAGGACAATGACACAAGCCAATGACAAATATGGGCGGAGAGTGGGCGGGGCTTCCAGTGCATACTCTAATACAGCATGCCTCGCAGAGCGAGCAGCATATGTTTGCTGCCGCTAAACTCGACCTAATAACAGTTAAAAGGGTGCAGCTACCTGGACCAACATGGCCTCACGAGCATTTAAAAGTTTTAGTTTCAAGAAAAACAAACATTTTGCTTTACACAGGTTCCTGAAAATTATTATAAAGGCACATGTAGTGAAGAATGGTTCAGCAATTACTCACAGCCAAGATGATCAAATAGTGGCTATCCAGATCTAGAGTCCAAAAATCTAAAATATTCTAGGTGAAGCATGCCAGGTAGATGAACATCCCAGCCATTACTAACAGAGAGTTCACTCTGGTAGCAGGAGAAAGAAGTGGTCAGCTATTTAGCATGGGTATGACAGGAGAAGAAAGAGTTAAAGAAGAGAGAGGAATGCTGCAAGATGGGGGAATATATTTGGAAGGGGAAACCTATTGGGAGGAAATATACTCATAAGGGGGGGGGGGGAATAAATTCCACAAGGGACCTCAAGGAAAGGGTTTGTTGTTTGATCCATGAACCAGACCAAGGTAACAGCACCACAAATAAACCACACAAGTGAACATGTGTTATTGATGGGCTGGGGAAAGGATTATGCAGTGTGTTTATTAAATTATAATTAGGGCTCCCAGTTTTATGGTATTTATTTTTTGGGCCATTTTATCTGTATTTTTCCATATTTATTTTGTATTTTGCGTATAAATGAAGTTGTAAAACTGTACATTTACATATTTATTTAACTGATAGACGCGCACACATGCTTTGATGTCTGTCATCCTTTAGCTATTTAAGCTGCCAAATATTACATAACAATACATCCACTGGTAAATACTAGCATTATACCACCGATATATATTGGCACATGCCGTTATTTTAAAGAAATGTCATCCTAATTTTTAATTTCCCATGCTGTCCATCTGCTCAGCTGTGGGGCTATAATTCATGAAAGATGGCACGGAGAGTCACTTTAAAGCAGCACAATTTTCTGTATTTCTCTACTTTGAAAAATAAATGCAGACAGAAAAAAACATTGTTTTCTGTCTGTATTTATCTGTAAAAATGGACAACAGGGGGCCCTAATTATAATGTACACAGAACTGACAATAGCAACTATTCTGTGGCCGGATGATCCTTTGAAAAAATGAACTCTGAGAATTATAGCCATTCCCTTACCTCAAAGACCTGACTTGTCGCGTCAATGGACATGGAGAAGGTTTCCACAAAGGATCCATGTAAAGCAGAAGACACCCGACCCTGGAATAGACTTATTATTTTATGGAAGACACAAGTAGAAGCATGTTAAACGGCAACCCAGGGTTTGGTCACTGTGGCAGCAGCACCTACCTCTTGACGGGACTTGACCAGCAAGAGGACCTATGTATTTGACGTGCAGCAAATTGAGTCACTGTGCCAAGGACTGCTGAGCAGAAGCTGCACCTCGAGGAAAGACTGGAGGCCAATACTCACAGAAGGAACTGTGAGTATGTGACAATAGAAGGAAAGCATCACCTCCCATGACACAAGGGACAGGAAGTCAAAAGAAATGTTCTTGATTCTCTTGATACTTAAAGAATTGAAGCGATACCAATCTCGATCAAAATACAAAGTCAGCCTAGAAAGCTAGATTTGAAATACCTCATTTGTTAATGTCATGTCAGCAGCAGACAGTGCAATATGGATTGGAGAAACTTCGTCCAGGCCCATCGAAGGGACCTTTTAAAACCATTTACATAAAAGGGATTCATCGCTGCAGCACTACAGAGATATCCCAACTAATCCACTTTGCACTCTGTGTGATGTGCTGCCTACCAAAAGACAGTCTCAAAAGCTATAAAAAAATCTCTTCCAGGGCATTGATTGTCCATGAAACAGGATGGTGAGGCTGCAGAGAAATTAAATGGAAAGAAGAAAGAGAAGTGAAAATTGCCTGCCATTTTATATTTGCTGTTTGGTCACAAATCCAAAGGAAAGAGAAGTAGCTAATATAGACTAACACCAGTAATAAGGTTAAAGGCCACATCTGGTGGGTATCACTGATTGTAGTTACAAAGAAGCTTAAACAACTCTGGACATTGTGGATATGTGTGGAAATGAGGCTTACCAACAATATCATCAACTGAGAATGTCACATAAAACATTCATCATCAAAGACATCCTGGCCAAACTCTCTGCAGCTTGCTTGTTTACCAAGCTAAACATCAGTGCAGGGCACCACCACAGTCACCCCATGAGCAATTAGAATCACCATCTTCTCTTCAATATGAGTTTAAGAAGTTAGTCAGAGCTAATCTAAGAAGGGTCTGTTACAGTAGATTTCCAGAATGCTATGAGGAAGACACTGCCGGGGTTATAAGGGCCAATCACTGTCAATAATAATATCTTAATAAATCCTATGCCAGAGAGGAGAGAATATTAGGGTCTAAAATTTGCACTACAAAGGTTCCAGGAAAACAAACTAACTTTGTGTAAGGATGCTGTCTCCACATACCCTCACTAAACGAAAAACATAGAGTGACAGCCCCATTGCATAGTACCCTTCAAGTAAAAAATGTCCTCAATATCAATACATATTATGGAAGGCTCATCCCCAGTACTGCCACATTACAGAGCCAGTGAAAGGGCCTTTAGGGACAAGGCGTCTTTTCAGGATATCAATGAGGTGGTTTTGGCCAACAACATTATGGCCTAATTTTACTCCAATAAAAAAACTTGATTGATGACAATCCATGTAGGTGTCAAACGGTGCCACCCCATGAAGATGAACAGGACAGGGGTGAACATGTAGCACATGCTAGTCATGCCCTGATATCTTGGGAGGACACACTGAGAGGCAGATGTAAATGGCGCACCGATCACCGAAGCGAGGGTGGAGACCGAACAATGCATCTGGATAGATTGCCTGGTTCTTAGGGTGGATGCTGTCTTAGACATCCAGGGGCTAGCTGAGCTAGATTGCATCAAGACTGAGCAATTCTTCACAGGTGAATGTCTAATGTTGTACTGGCATTTGAAGCAACAGACCAGTGCTCAGTGACATTTGTGTTTTCAGGGCAGTGCAAAAGAAGAATTTGTTCTAGTTTAAAGAGCAACAACAACAGTTCCTCTGACTGGCCAGTAAAAATGCCAATATTTGCACCGCTCAGGAGGTCCAAATGATGTTTGGCACTGGTCATTCAGTGCAGATACTTTTCTGCACTCATCTGTCAGCACAAATGTTGCTTGCATTAGGCTGTGTTAATGCTGGGGAGCTTTATCCTTTCACAGGTGAATATCGCTCATTGGCCAGTAAAGTCCTCCTCATTCAGCCACCGAGCTCCATGTGATTTACCTGCCAATTCAGGTCCAAGATTGAAACCAGCCTCCATCACACACAGGTAGAAGTGTTGTAAGGAATACAGAGCTAGCGTCGCCGGCATCCCCTGACAAATGGCAACTGGATGTCTTATAGGAATTCCAAAGGTATCTGAAAACATCAGGCATTTGCCTTCACCAGATCATGTCATTCTGGCCAGAGGCCACTGGAGACACTACAATCTGCAGATGAGTATATCAGTAGCGGCTGCTACCGAATGGGCGGGGGGGGGGGGTGGCAGAGGAGGGGGAGGGGAGGAAGAGAGAAGGGAATAAAAAATACATTTAAAAAATCACTTACCTGGAAGCTGGGGGCCACCGCCTTTCCTCGGCCCTTTCATCCTCTTCCTGGCTTCTGTGGAAGCAGGAAGCACCCAGGCTCCCCTGAGCCAATCATAACGCTGCAAGGCAGCGTTGTGATTGATCTGAACACCGTGGTTCGGCACTCAGACAGGGAATGGAACCCTGGGCATGTTCTCCACCCAGGCTGTAATGCAGCCTGGGTGGAGAACATGCAAAGTGCACATGAATGTTTGGCTGGCGCCAGAGGGCCGGCCAAACATTCATGCGCATCTAGGAGCGTGCCTCAACTCCTCCCCCAGCCTCTAAACAGCCCAGCCTGCCCCCAAACAACGGAGCCAGTACATTTAAATAAAATGCTAATAACCATTAAGTTATTATCATTTTAGTTTTCTGTTTTTGATTGCTCACTCAGTGAGTAGTGGGGCGACGCTCCTCTACCTTAGCCGAGGTGCCGCCACTGGAGTAAATGATGGCGATGGAGTCAGCTTTGCGTCATGGCAACCAGCACTCCTCAGGTGGACGTAACCCAGCAACAACATGACTGGCTCATCCCATAGCAGGAACCCCTTGGTTCATTGAACATGAACTTGTGGTTCCAGAACCATCCGCAATCGAGAGGAGAAGGCAAAAGAAAGAATCAGGAGGTGTAGGCAAGTGTGTATGTATATGGTTTTCAATAGAGCAAAATTAGCCAAAAGGCAGCTATGAGTGGAGAAAGTATGCCAAGGACTCTGAATCCTGACCTAATGACCTGTCACTGGTCAAACAAGGATACGAGAGAGGCAAGATGTACATGCCTTTAAAAGAACCTTTCGTAACTGATATTTGCATGACGGAAAGGACATCTGGGTGGTAAAATGAAAAAAAAGAACAAATATAAAACAACATAAATTAGCCAGAATGATAGGACGTTCTTTTCGAGCTCTGGAATACTCTGCCACCTCAGTTAAGAAAGATTCAAAATCATTTGAGCTTCTGAAAGCGGCCACAGACCTGGCTGTTTCAGTCTAGGCTTCTCTCTGTCTTCTTATGTGGTGCTCTGGCACGCATTCTGTTTTTTATCGCACTAGTAATTAGCGCTGGGAAGTACAGTCTCGGGCCGCTATGTGTTTTAGAAATCTTCCTAACATGACATAACATATGCTAGGAGTGTTGTAGTGTCCTCTGTGTACAGAGAACAAGCATTGGCAAAGACAACGGGTTTCGCCTATGCAAAAACTATTTACTTCGTCAATGTTCTTTTTTACATGTTTCACAATAGTGCAAGCTGCTGTGCAACATCGCTTATAGGGGCATATTTACAAGGCGGCGATAGAAAATTATCGCCGCTTTTGCGGCCGTTTATGGCCGAAAAGCGGCGATAATTTTATCGCCTAATTAGCAAGGTCACGCTAACGCGTGAAACCTTGCATTAGCGCAATAATTCTTAACGGCCAGCTTTGCATCTCTAATGAGATGCAAAGTGGGCGTTCCTGACCTGAAATGACAGGAGAAATGTCGCTAAGCGACATTTCTCCTATCATCAAGCCCCATGCTATAAAGCATAGCGGCAAGAAAAGTAGCGATAACCCCTGTTATCGCTACTTTCCCTACGCCTGCTTCAGGACTGACTTAGCCATGATATCCTATGGAAGGTGAATATCATGGCTAAGTTTGTGGGGCCCTATCAACAAGCTAACGCCACATTTCATGAGATTATCGCTGGGTTTCCAGCGATAATCTCACGTTAGGCAGTTAGCGCTAGGATTTTTATCGCTTTTGAGATGAGCGTTGCTAATAGCACACTATCTCAGCGATAAAAATCCGCGCTAGCCGGCGATAATTATCCTCGCGCTAAGTGCGCTTAGCGATAATTATCGCCGGTTGTTGCTGATATGCCCCTAAGTTTTTTTTAAAAGCACTATATCGAGGCTCGCATTGGCCACGTAAGAGCACTTTGCTTGTCCTTTAAGCCATGTTGCACAGCAGCCCACGCTGCTGTGCAATATTTCTGAAACGGGACGGCTGACACAACGGAGAGCGCGGGGATGGGAGGGGTGATGCCACAGAGTCGGAGGAGGGCTTGGGGAGGGGTAACACCATGGAAAGCGGGATGAGGGCGGGGTGACACCACAGAGGGTCGGGGGGATTACACCATGGAGAGTGGGAGGAAGGTAGGGAGGGTTGACACTGTGGAGGGTGGGAGGAGGGTGACACCACAGAGAGCGGTCTGAGGGCGGGTGGAGGGTGACACCATGGAAACTGGGAGGACTGCAGGGTTGAAGGAAAAGGACAACAGATGGGACTGCAGATGCATGCACTCTCTGAGAGTGCGTTCCAAAATGCCAAAAATTGAAATAATCCAAACCTGAATGAATGACGCGCTGATAGCAGCAAGTCTTCGGAGGGGAGAGACGACAAGGAGGAGCTAGCTGACCACCCATTACAGAGTGAAAAGCCAGATCTGTCAGGCCTGCGAAAAAGGTGTGCGATTGAAGACTGGAAAGCGAAAGGGGAAGCGAGTGCCACCGCTTGGATGCAGCCACCGAAGCAGCTCTACCGCCCCATCTCTATTTCCCATACCTAGGAACAAGTAGAAGATGTTTGGCTGGGGATCGCAGCTGTCTAGAGGGAATGGAGCAGTTGAAATAGATTCCTGAGTTGTTTTGGGTACAATTTTGTCCAGGGCTCTGTGAGCCATGCAAAGAGTCTTGAAGGTGATTCGTTTGTTCGCAGGAAGCCAGTGAAGTTTCCGAATCCCTACAGAGACTGACTGAAATTTAGGGATGTCAAGAATTAGTCTGGCTGAAGCGTTTTGAACAAGCTGCAGTTTAGCAAGAACAGTCTTATTGATGTCCAGGTAGAGAGCATTACAGTAATCCAACCTGGACATGATGAGTGCCAAAGCTACTTGTTTTCAGGAAACACGTTCCTCAGGGATTTAATTATCCAAAAAGAGGTAGATACTGTCCTGTTTACCTGCAAATCAAAGGATAGGTTTCTATTGACCACTACTGCAAGATTTTTTGCAAAGTCTGTTGGAGTAGGTAAGGCCCCCAGCCTACCTGGCCACCACAGATTGGACCATACAGAAGGTTGTCCACCAAAGATCAGAACCTCTGCATTCAGTTGTAAGTAGTTTTCCTCCATCCATGTGGCCACTGCCTGCATTCAGTTTTAACCCGTTTACTGCAGCGATAATTCCGCCGCGGTGCGAGACGTTCCATTAAGCGGGCGGGGCCGCGTCGGCCAACGGACGTGCACAGCACTACCGAGGTAGTGCCTGCGACGGCCGTTGGTTGATGGGCGCAACTAACGGGTTAAAATAGGATGCAGTCGTATCCATGTCCCTCGAGATAGACATGATGATTTGGGTGTCATCAGCATAAGACAAAGCCTGGAGCTGAAAAGATCTAAGAAGTTTTGCCAGTGGGAAAACATACAAGTTCAAACAGTGTAGGGCTCATAGAGGAGCCCTGAGGCACCCCACACTTCATCTTTATGGACTCAGAGCAAAACTGATCCACCATGACCATCTCTGACCAGTCACTTAATAGGGGAGATGGTATCGAAGGCTGCAGATAGGTCCAGAAGGACCAGCAGTGCCGCCTCCCCAAGATCCACCGTAGAGTGGATGTTGTTGACTGCAGATACTTGACCGTCTCCGTCCCATGGTTACTCCTGAAGCCAAATTGAGATGCATCCAGGAGTTCGAATTCTTCAAGATAGTTAATAACCTGAAGGTTTAGAATGTTTCATGAGGGTTTAGTGGGTACAAGCAGCAGGAAAATGGGGCGATAGTGTTTTAGTTCTGCAAGGTCCAAATTGGCTTTTTGGAGCAGAGGATTAGCTTCCGCCTTTTTACAAATTAAAGGGCCTGCAGGAGCCTGAGGCGAGTGGAAGGACACTGGCCACAGACAGGAAGCTGTACCTGGCCCATGCTCCTCAGCAGGGATGAAGACTTGAAGCCCAGGTGGAAGCTGAGACAAGGAGAAGGCTATGACCAATGAGTATCAAGGAAACGAGGATGACGTGGGAGCCAACCAATGGCAAGTAATGGACAGGCTGTAAGCCCATTTTAATATCTTTTGTTTTTGTTTACAAAACATTTTGCAAGCACAGCGCAAGTGCTGTGCAGGCACAACCTAAAAGAGCAGTTCTGATGACAGGCCATACTTGTTAGTGTTACCCTCTAGGGCAACAATGCAGTTAGGTTTATCTCCCAAAGTATTTGCTGTTTTTGCACACCACTGCTATATGTTGCTCCTTCTTTCAGTCTGTGACGGATGTACTAATTCCTCAGGGCATAAAATGGCCATTTGGAAGAATTTGCAGCAAAATGGCTTTTTGTATATTAACCGTGGGAATCCCTGAGTGCGATTTGTACAAGTGTTGTCTCATGGAATAAACCTTTTCCTTATCTACAATCTGCCTCCGGGTCATGTATCTACATGCAGAAGAATTCCACATACATTAACATGAGGTAGGATCGATCAGTCAATCAATCAGGATTTATAAAGTCCAGCAAGTCACCCTTGAGGGTTTCTAGGTGCTGGAGTTGCTCGCTGCTTTGCAGTGCTTTGTTCATTCAAATACCCAGGTCTTGAGTCCTTTTATAAATCCCCGGAGCGCTGCGGCGTTCCTGAGGTGCTCGAGAAGGTCGTTCCTGAGGTGCTCAAGAAGGCGTTCCTGAGGTGCTCGAGAAGGTCGTTCCTGAGGTGCTCGAGAAGGCGTTCCTGAGGTGCTCGAGAAGGTCGTTCCTGAGGTGCTCGAGAAGGCGTTCCTGAGGTGCTCGAGAAGGCGTTCCTGAGGTGCTCGAGAAGGCGTTCCTGAGGTGCTCGAGAAGGTCGCTTCAGGCTTTGGCACGAGGTGAGAGAAAGAGCGTCCTCCGCTGTTGGATGGCGGATCTAGGGGTGTCTGTGAGGGTAAGTGAGGCGGATCGCAGGTGTCCGGTTAGTTGGTGGAACGTCATTTGTTCCTTTTACGAGTCCCCCGATGGCTGTGAATGCAGGGATGGATTCCTGAGAGTAAGAGGAGACATCTACCCTTACATTTCAAGCCGCAGCATTCTGTGATTGCAGCCCCTCTCCTTTAATAGGACTGAGGATTCTGTCCAAATAAACAGTTGGCATTTGAGAAGAAGGGACATCAAGTAAATCAAGTGTCAATCCCCAGGACTGCTGCCTGCTCCCTAGAACCCAGGAGCCCACATTCACAAGTGAAAGTGGTTTCTCGTGTACAGCCTCCACTTAGCGAATGAGAACTGCATAGCTGCCAAGTTTCCCAGGTGCATGCATAGCTAGTTAGGCCAGTCCCAGCATTTCCCTAGCATTTTGGGACTTTTAGTCTTATTTAACCCATTATAAAACCAGGACTACAAGTTCCAGAATTCTCAGGAAAAAATCTGGCCTGGACTAACTAGTCACACATAGACCTAGGAAGCTCAGCAGCTATTATACCACACCTTTTCGAGTCTTTGTATGCCTAATGAGGTCTCAAACGGGTGAAACAGCAATTTGAGAGGTGCATGGATAGAAGAGGGTACCCCTTTCATGCACCAGTTTCCTTGCGAGACTAAAAAAGCTATGACCCCAGACGCAAGCAGGCCCGGACTGGCCGTAGCGGGCACCGGGCAATCCCCCGGTGCGCCGCACGGATGTGGGCCGGTTTTGGCCCCTTGGGGCCGTATTTGTTACAGGGCCGTTTTTGCAGAATAGCTGCAAAATCGGCCGTGTAACAAAATAGGCTGAAAACCAGCCCTGGCAAAGCCAGGGGGAGGGGGGGATGTGGGAGGGGGAGGCTGGCCGAGCACTTTGCCAGGGCCGGTTTTGGTTCTCAGTCCGGCCCAGGATGCAAGTCATAATCAGTGCTTAATTTGAGCGGGTGGTTTCCAGTGCTCGGCACCAGCACTTAAGTGTCAACACCGGGACACATGACAGCCAGCCACATGGTGGCGTTGTTTTCCAATTTTGTGATGAACACAAAGACAGTTTTTTAATAATTCTATATACATTAAAATCACTAATATCTGCCATCCAAAGAAAGAAAAATAGCTTGGGGGGGGGGGGGGCAGGTATTACTCATTTTTAATCTATAAAAAGTCTGAATTGTCAGTAGTAGCTGCTGTGGTCGCCTCACATGGGCCCTGGAACTTATTTATTTACAAATGAACTACTGGTAATAATGTTGCTTCAATACACTGTGAGCGTCCGTTTCATTAATTCATTCGTTCAACATTTCATTCATTCACCCATCTCTCCAAATCTGCTCTCGACCTTTGCCCTCTGCATTGTCTTCTTTCCCCAGCACTTCTCTCGCCTCCCCGCCAAGTCTCTGCGACCCAATTAGGGAGACGGTAGAAGTGAAAAAACAAGAGAAAACTTTTTCGGCTAATGGGAAATTAGCGCAGACATTTTAGGTCGGTTGCCTGTGCACCGGTTGCCATGGTGACCCACTTAACCTTTCTGAATCTCCGGCGGAGGATGCGCGTCCTGTCAGTTTTCATCTTTTGCGGGAGAGCAGCTCGCTCCCTTAGGGAACGGGGCGGCCAAAGAGGTGGCGGAAGGGGCTTTTTGGCAAGGGCCCCCCGGCATGGACAGAGAGACTGCACAGTGGCACACCGTGGTGAAGGCGCGTGATGTTTTCACTGGCCTGTCTACCCTGGACAGAGTCTGTGCTGCGTCCGATTCCTACATGTGTTCCAGGCCAACATCTTCGGCTAATGAAACCGGATCGGTCTCATTTAAGAAATCAGTGCATTCTGGGAGATATAGTATATGTTTGCTTCAATGAAACCAAACAGAATAACTCACCTGATGACAATGATTTGTAAAAGGAAAGGAGCGCATGACTTTCTTACTGACCCGTGACAGAGCTGGTGGGTTGAAGTCCAAAGATGCTGTCAAACCTGGAATGAGCCCCGGAAAAAACGAGTCTTTAGAAAGAATAGAAAGTCAGATATTTCAACAGGAAGCAGCAGTTTCCAAGTAGATTCCTCCGCATCTTCTCTAGTGCACCCGCTCGGTTGTGTGCAGTTCTGGTGTCTGAGCGGACAATAGGTGTAGTATCAGACAGGCCCATTCACTGGCGATGCAGGTTTATGTGGTATTAAGTTACGTGCCATATAATAAAACCTGTTGCCAGTGATTGAAATGCACAAAAAATATGGGCACTGTGAGCTTGAGTACAATGGGTGTGGGCGGGGCTACAGGCATGGCTAACAAGAGCAAAGTATTCTATTTCGTTGACCTTTCCCTAGCAGGTAACTGCAGGTAAAATAATGCACACACCTGAAACGAAAAATAAACGCAGGTTAAACTGGTGGGAAATCAACTCTTTTGTGCTGTGAAACGACCGACGGGTAACGAGATGACTGCAGATTTCTATGGGGCATATCAGCAACAACCGGCGATAATTATTGCTAAGCGCACTTAGCGCTAGGATAATTATCGCCAGCTAGCGTGGATTTTTATCGCTGAGATAGCGTGCTATTAGCAACGCTTATCTCAAAAGCGATAAAAATCCTCACGCTAACTGCCGAACGTGAGATTATCACTGGAAACCCAGCGATAATCTCATGCAATGTGGCGTTGGCTTGCTGATAGGGACTCACAAACTTAGCCATGATATCCTCCTTCCATAGGATATCATGGCTAAGTCAGTCCTGAAGCAGGCGTAAGGAAAGTAGCGATAACAGGGGTTATCGCTACTTTTCCTGACGCTATGCTTCATAGCGTGGGGTTTGTGATAGGAGAAATGTCGCTTAGCGACATTTCTCCTGTCAGGTCGGGAACGCCCACTTTGCATCTCATTAGAGATGCAAAGCTGGGCGTTAGGAATTCCTACGCTAACGCAAGTTTTCACGCGTTAGCGTGAGCTTGCTAATTAGGCGATATAATTATCGCCACTTTTCGGCCAAAAACGGCCGCAAAAGCGGCGATAATTCTATCACCTTGTCTTGCTGATATGCGCCTATGTTTGTAACCAGTCACTGAAATTAATCGTGTTTGGAGCAGTGCGGAATAGTGACTTTTCGCATTTATAGTGCCATGAGGTGCCAGTCTGTGGCAAAAAGCACTGTGAATATGTAAGCAACCATTTAAAAATGATATTACATGCACTATAAGAAATGCCGGACAAACTATGGAAAAGATATGGGGGCATATTATCAAGGGCCGGCGATAAATATCGCAAAGCGCGCTCGCTTAGCGCTTGCATATTTATCGCCGACTATCTATGGAATTTATCGCTCGGTTAGCGCGTTATCAACAACGCGCATCACCAAGGCGATAAAAATTCCAAAGATAGTTGGGATATTGCCGTTTTCCACCATGGAAAACGGCGATATCCTAGATGATAGGGCCTGTGGTCTTAGCCACACAATCCACCCCCCATGTTAGATGTGCCTTAGTCAGGAATTTAACAGACATTAAATTCCTGCGTTAAGGCATACTTAACGCGATTTTATATATTGCTAACCCTCCTTGATATCGCAAAGCTGCCTTCGCGATATTATCCCATGTTGTTTTCACAGCCACACCTCCTTTGCATCTCATTATCGATGCGAGGCGAGGCGTGTGAAAAAAGGGCGATAGGTCAAGGAATCATGCGCTAGCGTGCCCTTGATGATAATGTGATAATATTATCGCCACTTTTTGCCCGAAAACAGGCTCTAAAGCGGCGATAATATTATCGTCGCCCCTTGATGATATGCCCCATAATGTTTAAGGTAAAACAATTACTTTCAAAATCTATATGTTAATAACGTGCACTCAGACTGTACTTCGTGCAATTGTTTTTAGGTCTAGCTTGCAATAGTGCATGCGCCTCATGTGTTCTCGCTTGCTGCCCACCCACTGCTTGGCTACATTGTCATTTTTATTTTCTGCCTTCTAATTGGCCATTGCGTGATGGCTTCACTTCCTCTTCTTTCAGCTGGAGCATTAACCAAGTACTGATTGCTTCTGTTTGATTGCTGTCCTTCCGCTGATCAG
Organism: Triturus cristatus; assembly: GCF_964204655.1. Taxonomy (NCBI): domain Eukaryota; kingdom Metazoa; phylum Chordata; class Amphibia; order Caudata; family Salamandridae; genus Triturus; species Triturus cristatus. Next base: position 1,058,883,184 of record NC_140588.1, on the reverse strand, counting down.
GCTGTGATTGAGGCACTACTTCTATTTTTCCTTCATCCCTGTCATCCTTGTTAAACCTCTTGCCATTTGTAGCTGTGTTTTACACTTCAAAGAAGCTCCTTTCTCCTTTGAAAATGGATGTTTATTGTGATAACAGATGTTATCTGATTTTATAGTTACAACAGTTGTTACTTTCTTCCAAAAATGGAGGAGGTGTGGTGCAGCGGCCAGGCGGCTGACTCCGGAACACGGGGGCTCACGGTTCGATCCCCAATGCCAGAGGCAGGTTAGCCCAGCACCATGTGACCCTGGGTAAGACCTCGCTCAATCTTCCAGAGGGCCCCCAGTGCCCGTACACCTCGCCTGAGGTAGCTACGTGCTTTACAAATGCTGGTTATTATTATTATTTATTTTAATTAAGACATAGACATGGGCACAATTGCTTTGTCTATGTGATCGGATTTGTACTAATGCTGTATAGCAGTGTGGCTGTTGTGCAGCATGGCTAAAAATAATAATAAAAAAGGACGATGATGCAACCAGCGCTAACGCTCTTGTAAAAAAGGAAGGAAAAAAAAGCACATTAGAACTTACTGTGCCATATTGCTTTTTAAAATTAGTTCTAGACACACTGCAAAGCATCCACGCTGCTGCATAGCATGGCTGCCAAAGATTGCCAAAGCCGGCAGCTCTAATAGGCGAAGCGTATTGGCTTTGCCAATGCTTGTCTTATATATGTGTTCATTAAAAGGAGTGTCCATTAAAAGGACCTACTCTGGAACTCATCTGGTAACACCATGATGTCACCTCTCTAAACAAATGTAGGACGGTGCCTCTTTATATGGTGCATTTAAATAAAGTACATTGTGCAGAGAGTCCAGGGAGAGCCAGATTGGTATACAGAGGCAAAGTAGATAATACTAACGCTCTATCTGTATTAGTGTGGGCGAGTAGTGAGGCTAAGCATTTGTTGTACTCACAAAGGCAATAAATGAGACACACACTCAAGAATAAATCCAAGACCAATTTATAAAAATAACACCAAATTGTATGTAATTTTCAGACCAAGAAGTTTGTTCTACAATAAGTACTTTTTAGGTAATTAATTTTTCAAGTTCGCAAAATTATTTAATTTTGTGCACATTACACACCACTAAAGTGAATAGAAGAGAGAAAAATGTATATAAAATCACACAGATGGATTTCAAGGTCCACCTTCGAATTTAAGTAGGTAGCCAGGCCAGGTCCAATGTTCCACCAGCAGATTCTTGGGAGCCCCCTGGATTATGCCGGGAACAGGGTGCTGAGGTTGTTGGCAGCTTGTGTGCTACGAAGAAGGGGGCCAACTGAAAACACCCTGCACAAGGGAACTTAAAGGTGAGTCCGAGGGCTCCCACTCAAGTGAGCAGGTCGCAATAGCCTCAGGACCACAGAAGCACAGATGGTTCATCGGTACCCAGGCCAGGCAGGCTGGGTGCAGAGTAGATAGGTCAGCTGGCCGGCGCGCATCAAGAGTTCCTAGCGGTCAGGAGCAGGTAGCTTGGAGAGGCGATTTCGTGACAGCCGGGCTACTCGTGAAGTTGGTCTGAGGGGTATTGATTTCCCTGGAGGGGTGCTTGCTTCTTGGGCAGTTGGAGTCCGGATCAAACTCTTCGTCTTGATGAATGCTGAAGAGCGTCTGGTATGCCCGGGTATTGGTGCAGCACAGCTCCGGTAGGTCCTGGTGTCTCCAACCTTGGTGGGGAGACAGATTTGACCCTCCGGAGCTGGTGTTCCACTTTTGGTTGAGGTGCTGCATCAGAGTTGCCGGGGAGAAGCAAGTCGGTACAACCAGAATCTGGGGTTTGGTGCCTGCAGGCTGCGGGGAGTAGTATCTTTACTCCAAGGTAGTTCATTGGTGATTTGTCGAAGGCTGGAGGTGCTCCAGGGATTCTTGGAGGCCTCACAGTTGCTGGACAAGACAGCACACCATGATTGTGAAGTCCTTAGGCAGCAGGCAGGGTTTGGATGCCAACTTTCTGCTGCAGGGTTTCAGTCCTCGGAAAAACAGCAGCTTTTCTTTGTCCTTTTCTTCTTCGTGTCCATCACATCTGAGTTCAGGGTCCTGGTATGCCACCTAATTTTAGATTTAGTGGTGTTAAAGGGGGAGACAGTTACATCCAATGGACTACCTACCATTAGGGTATCTACACCGTCTAAGGGACCACTACCCTGACCCTAATTGGCTAAATCCCCCCAAGCCAAGATGGAGGGAAATTAATAGTGGGCTCCACATCGCCTGCCCCACCTTAGGGGTGATGCTGGCTGAATAGTGACCCACCTCTGAATTTACCCCAATTTTCCACTGTCTTCTCGGCAAATGTGGAGCAGGAAAGGGGGGTTGGCATCCTCCACTAGCTGGAGCTGGCTGGGTTGCATTTCAAAGGCAGCATCACCTTTGAAACCTCCTGCCTTGCAAGGCCAACCTGTCCCAAGGGCAGTGTGAAGGACCTCTGCCCAGCACAGTGTTTGTTCCTGGCCTCTGAGAGTGCTGGCCCTCACCCCATGAGGTCAGAAACATGTCGGATGGTAGCAGGCTGGCTAAGACTAGTTAGAGACCCCACCCGTGATCAGTAGGTTTTCAGGGGAACCTCTAAAGGGTCTCCTGTGTGCATTTATTAATCAATCCAACACTGGTACAAGTGAGGATTTATTAAGACAAGATGTTTGGTACCAAACATCTTAGGGCACAGTAAAGCCATCATGGAGCTAGGAAACTCATAATGACAAGCATCCAGCCCATGTACTCTCTATGGCTCCCCTGTGCACTTACAATATCCAAGAATGGACTTGATATTTTAGGGTCATATCTGCAAATGGGATGTATTGCACCCTGCCCTAGGGCTGTAAGACCTGCAGTAGGGGTGACTAACTGATACCTCATGCAGTGTATGAGGGCATGGTACACAGGGCTGTGTGCCATGTCGACTCTCTCTGCACCAAGACATGCAGCTTGCAATTGCAGCATGCATGGTCTTGGTGAGGGGTCCCTAGGGTGGCACAATTTGTGCTGCAGCCACAGTGGACCCTCTTCAGTACCAATGCCCTAGGAGGTACTAGGGGTACCAGTTTCTAGAGACTTACAGGGGTTGCTGAAGTTGTGCCAATCGTGGTACAGGTTTAGGAAAGAGCTCTGGCACTGGGAACCTGGTTGGCAGGGACCCAGTGCTCTTTCAATTCTAAATCACATCCTACATAGGTCAAAAAGAGGGGGCTAACCATGTCAAAGAGGTACATTCCTACCACAAATAAATCTTTGTCACCATGAAGCCTCAATAACCGTGACCATCATGGCTCCATCAATTAAAGCCTACAATGTTTCCTATACGGTATTTAAATTTGCTGATTTACCAATTGTAGACATTTATGTTTCTTTCAGGTAGCAGGAAACCTGGCGCTAAGGATTGTTCTTTTTTCTCTGTTCCTTTCTCGGCTTCACAATATGGGGACCCCCATGTCTTCGCTCTGAGCCGGTACACTTCAAGGTTGGAACAGGGATGGTGGTATGGAACTCTTTTTGTAAAATTTAGAAAAGTATGGGCATGTCGTTCCGCATAGATTCCCTCCATTTTGACCTCTGCCTTTTGAAAGAGTTTGATATCAGAAACATGTTTTCAATTGTTCCGATGCCATGCCCGTAATATAGCTTAGGTCTGGGTGAATCAGTGATTTATTGCACCCATCACAGAAAGCAAGCCCTGCACGGTACCTCATAGGGTGCCCACCTGCCTCCATAGGACTCAAGCTTCGCCTTACTGACGAGCCCAGAGCAGGGTGAAACCGGTCTGGGGCTGCTTGTAGTCCCTTCTAGAGGGAGCTTCGCCTGGCAGTTCGGGACAAACTATTATCATGAGGAACAGGTTCGGCACTGATTTGCCTATGGTGGGCCTTTGACTAAAGTGCCATGGTAGGCAAAAATCTATGGAATGGAATGTGGCCCTGAGCGTATTGCCAGTGGCTGAGATCCATCACTTTGTGTTTTTTCAAGGAAATTATCAACACTGTTTCCAATCCTGGACTTTCAGCAGATTGGACACCTCCACAGCTGTTGCTGAACTCTCACTGGGGCATATTAACAAGAAACAGGGAAAATTAACGCTAAGGGCGCTTAGCGTTAATTATTTTAACGCCCGCTATCGCTGGATAATATCGCCTGGTTATCGCGTTATTAACAATGCTAACTGCCTAGGCAATAAAAAATCCAGCGATAGCGGCATTTTGGGAGGTTATCGCTGGTAATGCAGCGATAAAACTACAAGGATAGGGATATCCTTGTTGATAGCCCATGGTGGATTTAGCCATGTAATCCACCTCCCATTGGATTACATGGCTAAGTCTGAAAATTAGCAGACGTAAAAAAGCAGCGTTAACCGTGGTTAGCGCTGCTTTTTGTGTCTCTAACATGGTTAGCGTGAAGATTGATAATAGGAGAAATGTCGCTTAGTGACATTTCTCCTATTATTTTGCTCTGGAACGTCCACTATGCATCTCATTAGAGATGCAAAGGGAAGCGTAGTGAAAAAGGGTTCTAACATGCGATTTTCTATGTTAGCACCCTGTGGTTGATAGGGCGATATTTTTATCTCCGCTTCTTTGGCTTTTAAGGCCAAAAAAGCGGAGATAAAGCCCTTGTTAATATGCCCCACAGTGTCGTATTACACTATTGTTTTCCATAAGTGTTAGGGGAGGACCCTGAGCTAAATGATTGTTTTCAATAACGTTTGAATGGTTAGGGGTGGAGACTAAAGACCATTATTCTCTAAATTATTTAATGTACTAAAATTTGACCACATTCATTATTGTGTTTTTCTTTTTCACATTTATGTGAGTCTGTGATGCCTACATTTTCCGGTGTCTGACTCAACGTTCACGCCACGTGCGGCAAGTCAATCCTTCACTGCTGAACCAAACAAGGCAAAAGACTCAATGAAGCTTTGGTGGTCCACATTCAATCAATCAATCAATCAATCAATAGACTTGTAGAGCCTACTTGTCATCTGTGAGGGTATCCAGGCACTAGCTGTGTCCAGATACCATTCTTCCTTCAAACACATGTCCAGCCTCCTGGTCAATGCAAGCTTATCTTTCATACTGTGTCAGATCCACACATCTTCAAAGATCTGAGATCTGATCCACTGGTGGCTGGCTACCAGGGGGATCTGAGTCCAGTCCTCGGGAAATCCTTCTAGTCCAGTAAGGAAACATTTAAATCATTAAACCAACGTGGGAACGACTGTGACTGTGCAGAGGGCATTGAATGGCGGTGTGATCACAAAGCCTTGTGAGATCAAACAATGAATGGCAAGAGACAGTACTCAATGCTAATCCACCTAAATCACCAGGATGCACAGAGAAGGAAATTACCCTCACAGGCAGATTATGCCCAATACTAATCCACATTAGCAGATGCTTCAGCCCAAACACGACATCTACCCTCTAACTCTAAGCACCATCAGGCTCCGAAGATTGGAATGGGGATTGGGAAACCAGTTGAAGCAGCAAAAAAGGGAAACTTAAAGGAAAAGACTCAAGATGACCCTCTCTGGGCACCTGAAAAGGAGACTTGTGGGTTCGACCCAGTTGTAATGAAGAAGCTAAGCCCTGATTGATTGAGCAAGAGTCCCACCTTTTCTAACCCAGCATCCTCGTCAGTATGGAGCCCATGCAGTTCCAACCGGGAAACTGTCACGTTGTCCATTCTCTTCTCCACCTCACCAAGGGAGTGAAACCCACAATCTTCAAACAAAACTCAGCACAGGGTGAGAATTATCTTCACAGCAAAGTCATGCAAACTCAGAAGCGTTGCATTAGCAAAGCCAGTAGAATTATTCAGACTTTGCACAACTAAACGGGATTTGAAGTTTCTCTGCCCAGCCGGCCTTCTGCAAGGCAACATTTTGGAGCAGTGACTTTGCGTTGCCCTTTGCATAGCAGCAGATTCCCACTTCCGCAAAGTGTTACTGAAACTTCTCTGTTTAAAGCTTTGTGAGAAGTGCAACAGAGTTGTAAGTTGGGAGACTTTGCAACTTTAGATAAGCTTAGTGCCCACCCAGCTGCTGGACCATCCCTGAACAGTTTCTATTCCCGTCCCTTCACCCCTTCCTACCAACCCCCTCTCATACCTACAGATCTGCTATTCCACTCGCCTCCCCAACTCTCCCTGCAAGCTTTAACCAAGCCCTCTCCTCTCTGCACTGTAAATTCCACCCCTTGGAGCTGTCTCCATGCTTCCCCTTTCCTCCACAGCAATCTTTAGCTTCGCCACTAGGTCAACATTCATAGAGGTGGTTTCTACGACTTCCCTATCAACTTTTCCCGCTTTGTATGTGTGCTGTGCAATGCTGCAAACATCCCACATTTCAAACTTTGGAGAAATGTCAACAATGCTCCAACGCTACTCCTGTCTCGAGGTGGCACATGCATTTGGTGCAAATACCAGTTTACCAACGTTAATAGACAGATATTTGAGTCAAAACCCATTGGTGGTTGCCTGGGAATGTCCTTGGAAGCCCTCTTGATGCAGAGAGTTTCTTAGCATTACTTTAGGGCTATTGGCCAAACACGTTTTGCTCTGAAAAGTAAGTCCCAAAAACACTTTGCGATGGTTTGTGTTACTTTGGGTGACACCGCAATGGAGCAGAGTGTAAATGAATCTTGGACATAACCCAGTACTGCTGCCCACGCCTTAGAACTCAGATCTGTGTGTTTTTTAGGTCTTTGAATTAGCTTGGAACAGGTTCTAAAAGCACTCTAGTGGGAACATGTATATTGTAGCATCTGAACACGTTGTGCTGTTCAGAGAGCAGTATGGGCTGCTGGAGAGCACTTTACAATCTAGGACGCGAGCGGCATGGCGGAACACGATCTCAGCAAAATATTATATGTTTTGGGCAAAAATACATTTTGGATGAAATCAGATTTCCAGGCCTCGGAGGCAGCAGCCTGTCTCCCGTGGCACCCTCACCCCATGGGCCATGATCTTAAAAATAAATAAAAATAACCAGATGTTTAGAGCTCTGCATAGTAACCTAACCCTGAAATTCTCAGATTCTCTCCAGGAAGACGTTCATTTGTCACTGCTTAGTGCGGATTTATTGCTCAATATCTACTGAATAATCCCTACCTCGCTTCAATAAAGCCAATTTCTGTTCCTCGCGTGCTTTATGGCAGTCTGGGGCGGCGAGCTCGCTCTAACAAGGAGCGCTTGCCCTCGACAAATGGACCGAAGCCGTCTCTCCTACATACAATCAGGAGAAAGGGAGCCTTGAATAATATATGGTTTCAAGAGGGCCTTCTCCGCCGCAGCCCAGCGGGGCCGGACTGAAAGGTCAACACATCTCATCTCTCGCGCCTCATTTCTTCCTGATCACAGAGCGCGTCCTCTGCGCGTCCCCCGTCTGCGCCTGCGCGAACTGCCATGATTCAGAGCCTGTTGTAATGGTGCAGGCCCTACTGCAGTAAGGTCCGGACGACATGGACACTTGTACTAGAAACTCGCCTCGAGCGCATGCGTTTGGGCTCTTTTTATTGGCAGGGTCACCTGACCGGTGACGCCTGTGTTGGATGGGCGTGGGGTGGGTCAGGTGTATGACCCAGCCCTCGTGGGAGAGGCTGGAAAACACTAGGGGGCAGATTTACAAGCCCCTTGCGCCACTTTTGCGTCACTTTTAACATGGGAAAAGTGACGCAAAAGTGGCGCAATGGGCTTGTAAATCTGCCCCTAGACTGTGTCCAGCAGGACACGACACCTATGTGTGCGCCTCGCCTTGGTACAAGGTGGTGGAAGCGCGTTTCATAGATCTGCCCTGTCCCCAGCCGCCCAAGGGCTTCGGGGCACATAACAGTGAGTCAAGAGCTCGACCAAAGACCTGCATATTAAAGGTGCATGTTGCACCAGGGCTTGTTCCGCCTCCAATCCTTCTGAGATCGATGACATGAGTGCCACTGAGAGAGTATGTTAGTAATAGAGGTGTGCAAAATTGCAATTTTTAAGCTGTCATCTCCCCAAAGGTTCATTCTCATTGTCACTGCCGTGTACATTTGCAACAGTTCATGGGACACATATCCTTATTTAAGATTAAAAGCATTGTCTCCATAAGAGATACTTTACATCAAGAAGCGTTTCCCTTTCATTTCCATATTGGAGTCAAGTGCATTAATATTATCTCCCTCTGCCAAGTGCCTAGAAAAGCTCTTCACAAGGTAAACCTGCACACAAAAATCTGAGTTCGATTCGAGTAAAAATCACAACTATGGGGCAGATTTACAAGCCCCTTTCGCCTCATGTACGCAGCCGTTGCGTCACTTTTGTGACGCCGCGGCCACGCAAATCCTGTGCCATGGTGCGGGGTACTTACAACGTGACGCATCTGGGAGATGCGTCACGTTGTAAAGGCCTGCGCCACATGTAAGCGTTCCTGCGCAGGGGGGGGGGTGGTGTTCCGGCGCAGGAACGCCTCCTCAAAGTGGCTGAGTTAAATTTTTACAAGATTTCACTCAGTCACTTTTAGGCCCATGCTGCGTCAAAACCCTGCGCCTGCCTGAAGCAGGCGTAAGGATTGACGCAGCATTAACAAGATCGGGCCCCCCAGAGCATTGCTGGAGCTGCGTCGTGCTTGCGACGCAACTCCAGCAATTCGCCACTTTTACGGCACAGATGCGTCACGCATCTGTGCCGTTTTTGCCCCATGGTGCGCCGCATTGTAAATGTGGCGCATCCATGGTGGCGGAGCTGTGGCGCACGATAACTGGCGCATCCCTGCTGATAAGCAGGGATGCGCCAGTTATTGTTAATATGCCCCTATATGTTGAAATTGAGTTTAAAATGAGGTAAAAAAAAATAGCTCAGGTACAGTTGATCCGGGAACCTTTGCAAACTTCACTAAGGCCAAAACTCTTCCCTCCACTGTCCCTCCTTTGACCCATCACAAACCTTCTTTTACTACTATGATCTCGCAAATAACACTTTCTCGACTCTTCCCTCCTTTATCCTTTCCAATTCAGCAAACAGACTCCCATGTCCACCGCTCAAATATAAAACTTATATTTCCCTACACTAATCTACCACTAATCCTTTGGGTTCCGGAGTAGCGTGCTACTCGCCGAAAGGCCCTTCAACTCCTCATCAGGGGTAGTAAGTGCTATATAAATACAATTAAAATTCACAAAACTTCCCTAGAGAAAACAAGTATTAATGGTCTGTAACATGGCCAGAGTTTCATGGGCACTAGTGCAAGGAAGGAAATGGGCTTCCTGGCTGCTGCTTAAATTATAAACTACAGTAATAATCAGGGTTCATGGGGCCACACAGGCCTCTGGGCCCCGGTGCTCCATTGGTTAATGGTTACTATCCATCGATTCAAGCGCCTACAGCCAATTCACATGACAGAGCGCTCTGTCTATGTCCTTAATATTACACGTGAAATGTGTGACTGGCCACAGGACAGCAGCAGAAAGTGAAAAGTAATGGAGAGGATAGCTAAATTATTCCATATCCTGGCAGACTCACTCATAGCGCACAGTCTGCAATGGGCGTGGCGTCACAGCACTAACAAAGCCCGGGTACCTTTCAAAGTTGGTTTGAGCATTCCATCAACCGTGTGAAACTGTCTCATCAGTGGTGTGCATACAACTGTATAGTGCTGTATTGTAGCATTTCTATAGCGCTTTCATACCTCTTATTGGGGCCATAGCGTGCTGTCTTGAACAGTTCAGTGTGTAATTACTACATCTGTAGTTCATGGGTGGGAAAGGGGTGATGGCGGTAGACGCACCCGTTTGTATAGCGCAGTGATGCATTCCCTGCCCCTTCAAAGTGGAAATCAGCTTTGCATGTACTAGTGCACTGAAGGAACAGTAGAACCTTCTGCAAGTGCACAATAGTGCAAGGTTACTGTGAACTCGAGGCTTACCGGAAGCACGTGCTCTTTCTAATGTCCAAGGAAGATGCACACTCTTAGGGGCAGATTTACAAGCCCCTTGCGCCACTTTTGCGTCACTTTTCCCATGTTAAAAGTGACGCAAAAGTGGCGCAAGGGGCTCATAAATCTGCCCCTTAGATTGTAGCAGAGACGTCATTTCACCGTGGTTTATGAGTGGCTAATTAATAGTGACCCTTGCTAGTCCTGTTTGTGAGGGAAAGGCAGTAGTTGTATTAGAATTTTCCAACTACTGAGGGCCCAAAACTGGAAGTTAAACAGAGAGAAACAGAAAGAGAAACAGAAGGGAAAACTGGGAATGTCGAAACAGCAGGCCTACTGCAGCCATTACTGGCCACTGCCTCATCATTGTCTTTGAGAGGCACCCACCATTCCAGTGTCCCAAGTCTGCATGTGCTGGAACAAGAGGTCTTCCTTTCAGCCGACAACAGCATCCTTCTCTCTTGGGGAGCTGTGTGCACAGTTGTAAGTCAGAGTTACACTGGCCCTGAACCTGCCTGCTCCTGAGTCCAGGGTTTCTGACTTGGCTTGGTATGTTTTCCTGCCCAGCAGGCTCTTACTGCCAGTCCCTTCTCAGGCTCTCGACATGTTTCGGAACAGGTTACTCAGTAGGAGAATTTGAGGTTCGCCGTAGCATGCGGTTGATCACTGGCCTCCTATCTAGGTATTAAGGATACAGGCATTTGTATCCGCTGATGGAGGCTTTTTTTTAGCAAAGGCTAATTTGCGGGGTCTTCCCAGGGGTCCTTTAACCTAAATCTATGTAATATAATGTGACGTGGACACCTCACTTCGCTCAGAGTGGGAGTCGTGCGCGTGGATTATGGATCATGTTGTGGTATATCTGATTGTTTGGGGTAACTCATACTGGGGCTCTCCTAGTGTATGTTAGATCCCCCAAGGGGGGATGAAAGGTTAGAAGGACAGGCCTTGACTCTGCTCTCACCTCTGACCCCATGTATGTCCCTGTGCTGGGCACTCCTCTTCCCCTCCGGTACCGTCCCTTGTGTCGAGGTGATCGTGTGTCTGGCTTGGGTCATCAAACTGTAATGGGACAGGGGAAGGATGTTCTGGGCTCTCGTCATTTGACTTCAACAGGTCACCTTACAGGCTATAAACAAACATCGCCTTGACAAAGATTATGGCCTAATTTATGGCCAGTGCCAATAACCAAAGGAATTGTGATGGTGCCTACCCCAGCCTATGACAGAGAGAAGGGAGCTGAGGATGAGCAAACAGGACATGCTGGCTGGAGGACTTTCTGGGTGAAATCCAGAATTCTTGATGATATGATATGTCTACTGAACTATGAAACCAGAGACACTGACAACATTACAGCATGTTGGGTACCCAGAGACTGAGCTGTACCTCACCGTACTTGATCCACCTAGAAAGAGCCTTACCGCGTCCGGGAGGCTGTTTAAACTGACCCAAATGTCTACTTTCTGTGAACATCTGCTGACTTTTTGAGCCAGATGTTCAGGTTTATCTTTGACGTCAAGTGCAAGTCCTGCAAACCAGCCAGAGAAAGGACACAACCAAGGGCAGGGAGTGTGGCATCCTGCTGTTGAGTCAAGACAAAGCCTTGATGGACTGAGGAAAAGGCTTGCTGTGATGTGACATGAAGGAGAATGAGGTAGGCTGCCCTCTGCCCTTAGACCTAGCAGGAATCCGCGGAGAACCACCAAGGCCCTGCTGCTTCAGTGCAGCTGGAAGGACTGTTGCCTGCGCGAGGAGTCGTCTGACACTGGAGAGTTGGTTCTGGTGCTCACCCCAAGTCCAAGGATGACACACAGAGAATGGAGATCTTGTAGCTTCTCTGGGGAAGAAAGAAGACACTGTGGGGCATATTTACAATAAAGTGGTAATGCATGACGTTAAGCCAAGAAAACTTCGTCAGTTTAGAGACGCAGGGCTGCACCATATTTACTAGAATATGGTGCAGCCCTGTGTTTCCCCCCAAGCTGGTGCTAACTTTAGTTGCCTAGCGCCAACGCAGGCACCCTTGCACCATAGTGCAAGGGGGCCTGTGTTGAGAGGAAGATTGTTTATGTGCAGCCTCAGCTCCACTGCACGAGCTCCCAGTGACCTCCAGTGGAAGGCCCCTGCCCGTGAGCGTCCAAGTCTCATGGACTTCAATGCACAAACTCTTTTAAGAAAAAACAGTAGGATTTTATGAAGTCCCTACATAGAAATGAGTGACTTTTCCCTGCAGACACCGCCCTCCCAAACAGCTGCCAGCATTTGTGCGGCCCTGCAAATGCTGTCAGGAGAGCCAGAGTGTGCCCAGGATTGGTGCTCAATGTAAGGCAAAAAGGGTAATTAGGTAACATGGTATAGAATCTTTATATGTGCACAACCGTCTAATGATTGTCTCAGAGTTATAACACTGCCTGGACCTTACATTTCTCTGTACACCATTCTAGAGTTCCCTGTATCTGAATGATTTAACCACTGTCTTAGGGCCTGATGTAGATTTCAGCGGACGGGTTACTCCATGACAAAGCTGACGGATATCCCGTCCGCCGATATATAAATCTCATTATATCCTATGGGATTTATATTTCTGCGGCCGGGACATCCGTCACCGTTGTCACAGAGTAATTCGTCCACCGAGATCTAAATCAGGCACTCAGAGTTTGCCATGGCTGTTTGCCCTCGCTTCCACTGACAGTCAAAACTAAAAGAGCAGTTCTTGGCATTCAACGAGACCACAGTATTGTCTGGTTCTTGAGGTTCTGGGGACAACAAGCAATACTTGTCGCAAGGATTTCCTAGCTGCTTCAATTTGGCCCGGAGAACTGTCCTGGCGCTCTATGTCAGGGACACAGGAGCCTTCCTGAATGGCAGTGCAACCGTTTTCCAACATCTTCCACAAAGCCCTGGAGCTCACAAAAAGGGTGAAAACATCTTAGTGCCACCAAATATGAAAAATTCAGACAGCAACAGGCCCTGGACACTGGGTTACCACCAGCAGAGGCACCATTAATACATAGAAATAAACATAAAAGTCATCAATGCAAGACAACTGCTGGACCTGGATGGGAATAGACTATAAGTGACACAAAGCCACCAACTAGAACTTACCATACGGGACCTCTGCCTCTCTTCAAACCTCAAAATCAACGCTAGAGCCGGACTCCAGAGTGGCATCTAAAGTCCAACATTCTAAGAGTACTCAGTCCAACATAACCCATCCAATACTCCAAAAGTACGATGTTCAATGTGCCAAAAGTTCTCAATTCAACATGCCAAATGTACCTGTCCAACGGGCTGAAAGTACCGGTCCAATCGACCCTGTCCAACGTGCCAAAACTACAGTCCAATGTGCAAAAAGTAGCCTGTCACACATGCCTAAAACTACCTTGTCTAGCAGGCCAAATGTATCCTGTCCAATGTGCCACATGTACCCCATCCAACATGGCGAAATGTACGCCTTACAACCTGCCAAAGGTTCCCTTTCAATTTGGCAAAAGTATCCTGTCCAACATATGACACCCCATCCACCATGCCAAAGAGAGATATAAACTGATGGACACTGGCGTACATATATAAGAGCGCTTCAGGCCAAGGTGCAATTTTGACCCCCTAAACAATAGAAATCACCACTCTGAGCACATCTGCAGCTCGAAAAAGAATCCCGGTTTTCCCAAATTGATGGCAATTTTATGGCGATACAAGAGCTGGTCAGAACAGCAGCATCTGAAGCTGTTTCTTAGAGGAGCTCCATGGCCTCACCAGCCTCTGAAGCTGTTCCTAGACTATTACTGTGGCCTCAACAGCATCCAGAGCTGTTTCCTAGAGCAGCACTGTGGCCTCACCAGCATCTGAAGCTGTTCCTAGAGCAGCACTGTGGCCTCACCAGCATCTGAAGATGTTCTTAGAGCAGCACTGTGGCCTCACCAGCATCTGAAGCTGTTTCCTAGAGCAGCACTGTGGCCTCATCAGCATCTGAAGGTGTGTCCTAGAGCAGCACCGTGGCCTCACCTGCATCTGAAGCTGTTCCTAGAGCAGCACTGTGGCCTCACCAGCATCTGAAGCTGTTTCCTAGAGCAGCACTGTGGCCTCATCAGCATCTGAAGGTGTGTCCTAGAGCAGCACCGTGGCCTCACCGGCATCTGAAGGTGTTTCCTAGAGCAGCACCGTGGCCTCAACAGCATCCACAACTGTTTCCTAGAGCAGCACTGTGGCCTCACCAGCATCTAAAGGTGTTTTCTAGTGCAGCACTGTGGCCTCGCCAACATCTGAAGGTGTTTCCTAGAGCAGCACCGTGGCCTCAACCGCATCCACAACTGTTTCCTAGAGCGGCACCGTGGCCTTACCAGCATCTGAAGGTGCTTCCTAGAGCAGCACCGTGGCCTCAACAGCATTCAAAACCGTGTCCTAGAGCAGCACCGTGTCCTCACCAGCATCTGAAGCTGTTCCTAGAGTGGCAGTGTGGTCTCACCAGCATCTGAATGTGTTTCCTAGAGCAGCACTGTGGCCTCACCAGCATCTAAAGTTGTCCCTAGAGTGGCACTGTTGCCTCACCAGTATCTGAAGGTGTTTTCTAGAGCGGCACCGTGGCCTCACCAGCATCTGAAGGTGTTTCCTAGAGTGGCTTTGTGGTTCCACCAGCATCTGAAGGTGTTTCGTAGAGCAGCACTGTGGCCTCACCAGCATCTGAAGCTATTCCTGGAGTGGTACTGTGGCCTCACCAGCATCTGAAGGTGTTTCCTAAAGCAGCGCCGTGGCCTCAACAGCATCTGAATGTGTTTCCTAGAGCAGCACTGTGGCCTCACCAGCATCTGAAGCTGTTCCTAGAGTGGCACTGTGGCCTCACCAGTATCTGAAGGTGTTTCCTAGAGCAGCACTGTGGCCTCACCAGCATCTGAAGCTGTTCCTAGAGTGGCACTGTGGTCTCACCAGCATCTGAATGTGTTTCCTAGAGCAGCACTGTGGCCTCATCAGCTTATGAATGTGTTTCCTAGAGCAGCACTGTGGCCTCACCAGAATCTGAAGCTGTTCCTAGAGCAGCACTGTGGCCTCACCAGCATCTGAAGCTGTTCCTAGAGTGGCACTGTGGTCTCACCAGCATCTGAATGTGTTTCCTAGAGCAGCACTGTGGCCTCACCAGCTTATGAATGTGTTTCCTAGAGCAGCACTGTGGCCTCACCAGAATCTGAAGCTGTTCCTAGAGCAGCACTGTGGCCTCACCAGCATCTGAAGCTGTTCCTAGAGTGGCACTGTGGCCTCACCAGCATCTGAAGGTGTTTCCTAGAGCAGCACTGTGGCCTCACCAGCATGTGAAGCTCTTTCCTAGTTTTGAAGAGGCGGGACACATTTAAGATGGATTAAAGAGAGTTTATTCAGTTAACAGGAACGACTCCTGAAAACACCAGCCACTCTCCACAGCAACTGCTTCTGTCTCTCTGGCCCGTCATTCCAGAACACCATAAGAGAGAACATGTTGCTAGGGAGCAGAAGGCATTCCAAAGGGATGACATGGAAATATAAGATGGCATAAAATGCATGAGAAGAATATAACACATCTCCCCTCTTAAGAAAATGTCCAAACAAAATATAGGTAACATTATGAACATATGAAATCTTCATATTTTTTTGGCATCACTCTGACACGTCCAGAACCAATTCTGACTCTAGATAAGGGCACATCACCCGAGCAAAAATCAGCTTCATGCGCATCAGTATCCCGCTGGGCCTTTAATGACACGGTCACTTCAGTACTAGTGCATGGTGTTACTTTTCTGGTGTTCCACCATTTGCCATCAGACACTTTCACACAATTAACCTTCACAAGAACAACGTTTTGGGTGCCTTCAATGGCTTATTAAAAAACGACAGGCTCTTTATAAAAGATATTCCATCCCTGTAATTAATTCAGCAACTTTACTATCTGGCATTTTACCATTAGCAGGGATCACACATTCCTCAGAACTCTCATTAAAGTGGGCTTCTGCTGAATTTCGTAAGGTCTCAGGTTTTCTGAGGAATGGAAGATGGTTGACTCTGACTGAAATGTCGCAATTGATTGTTAATGACTTTATTCTTTTAGGGTCATATAACATCTTCCATAAATTCCTTGCTGAACTAGATGTATCCCTAATTGGCGAACAACATCAGCTAGTTAAAGAACTTTTAGAGGATGCACCTGGCAGAAAACCTGGGCATGGAAAAAGCGTTTAGCCTTATTTAAAGGTTTGGATCTTGGACAGAAGGCAATTAAAAATGGATGGATCAGGAAGAGTTAGAAATATTTCCTAATATGTGGTCAGTTATTAATAAACTTAATTTCAGTGCGCTAAGAGGTGCAAATTGGCAAAGGATGTTGTTTTTTAGTAAATGGCTACTTTACCGAACTCCTCTTTCTCTATCGAAAATGTATGTTACTCAATCAGCGCACTGTTTCCGCTGTATTAACCATTCTACAGCTAATTGGTCGCATATTATGTTACATTGCCCTAGGATTCGGAGGTTCTGGAAGGATATCTTCTGTCATTTGGAAACTGAATGTTGCATACAATTAGCAGTGAATGATTTGTTAATTATTTTTGGTTTTGATCCAGATCTTTTTCTTCCTGACCAATTGGTCAAATTTGTATACATTGCAATGGCAGTAGCTAGATCACTTTTGTTGCAAAGGTGGTGTACTGTTTTGATTCCTTCTGTTCTAGAATGGGTCCATAAGATGAAATTGGTTAAAAGAAGTGAACGCACATATGCATTACGTGTGGGGGGTCTTAGGAAGTTCGAAAAAATTTGGGCCTCATAATTTGATTAAGATTGAGATCAGGAGGGGTCACTGCCTTTTGTATGTTGTCAAAAAACTAATAGTATTTGTATCTCTTTATTGTACCTGATTTCTTAGTGCTTTATGTTATATTTATTAATCATCTTATGCCCAAAGGAAAATTCATTTTATGGATGTACTGTTTTAATATTTTGTACATTTTGGACTTCAATTAAAAAAAGAAAATTAAAAAAAATAAACTTTTTGGGACACAACCATTTCGAACAACCTTCTCTTGCCTTGTCACCCAAAAACACTCTAACAAACATGCCCTCAGTGAAAAGACGCTTGGATTTCACAACATTCTTATTGTGCCTTTGACAATAAGCTTTCTGGTACTTATCCACTCTACCTTTTACATCCTTCACATCAATGTCACATTTTCCTGCTCTGTTCATTTAAGCTGGTACTGCTACAGAACAAAGTATTCTGCCCTTAAGTAATGAAAAAGGTGTCTCCTTAGTCACAGAATGAGGAGTGGTGCGATATGACCATAACATATCCTTGACCTGTCGCTTCTAACTCTCATCACTCATGCATGCGAGTTGCACACACTCCACCAAAACTCTATTAAAGCGCTCAACTAAGCCGTTTCCCCTGGGATGATAGACAGGGGTTCTGGTATGTTTGATACCCCATTTAACTAAAAATCTTTCAAACTCCTCTGAAACAAATTGGGGACCATTATCCGTAACAATCTCGGCAGCACAGCCTTTTCTCCTGAAAATGTCCTCACAAAAAGAAATGACTCCATTGGATTTGACCTCCCTCACAAAAGCTACTTTCGGCCACTTAGAAAAATAGTTGCCCATGACTATGACAAACCTTTCACTCACATTCAAGGTATCAAATGGTCCACAAATATCGATGGCAAGTTTATCCCAAGGACCCTTGGGAAAAGTTGAAGAAAGGATGGTAGTTTCTTGAGAAGAGTGAGTCACTACATGCACACGCTATGCAGTCACGAACATATCTTTCAATTTGGATATCCATCCCAGGCCACCAGAAATCCTCCCTGATTCTCCTTTTCATAGCAGACATACCATGTCCTTCATGCATGACATTCAATAATCTTTCCCTCAACACCTCCCGAACCACTAACCGACATCCTCTTCTCAGCAAACCATTCACCACATTTAACTCAGACCAAATTAACATAAAAGACTCCAATTCCTTGTGCAAACTCTATCCTTGTTCACATCCTAAAACTTCTTTGATTTTTATAAACACTGCATCTTCAGAAACCACTTTCCTCCAATCCTCTTCACTGATGGCACTACATACATCTTTCACCTCCGCCACCATCCATTCATCATCATCCTCATCTTGCACATTATCCAAAGGTAATCTGGATATACAATCAGCATTAACATTTTTGGCACCCAGAACATATTTTACCTCAAAGACATACTCCTGAAGGCGGTACAACCACTTGGCAATCCTAGGTGCTGTTTTGGCCGCACCTCTTTTGGAGAAAAGATCCACTAAGGGCTTGTGGTCCGTACGTAATTGGAACATGGTTCCCCACACAAAAATGTGGAAATATTGCACACCCCACCAGCATGCCAGGGCCTCTTTCTCTATGGTGGAATAAGTGTGCTCTGCACCCTTTGATGTGCGGGAAGCGAAGGCTACCACTCTCTCATTGCCCTTGTTTACCTGAATGAGCACCACACCAAGACCATGGTTACTTGCATCAGTAGAAATAATAGTTTGATATTCAGGATCAAATGGCTTAAGAGTGACTGCGCTAGCAATGTTTTTCTTTATCGCCTCAAAATGAATCTGACAATTTTTAGACCACTCAAATTTGACCCCCTTTTTCATTAAATTTCTTAAATCATGTACTTTCTCAGAAAAATGGTGCACACATTTTGAATAGTACTCTGCAAGACCGAGGAAAGACCTGAGTTGATCTTTGTCACACAGAGCAGGTGCTCTTTCTATGGCTTCCACCAAACTCCGCCTGGGCTTAAATCCATCACAGGTCAAAGTGTGACCTAAATATTCAACTTCCTTTAAACCAAATTTACACTTTTCTAAAGCTATAGTGAGACCAGCATCTGATAGTTTCTTTAACACCACATCCAAAATGTCATCATGCATGGCCTTATTACACCCCCACACCAAAACGTCATCTTAAAACACTAAAACATTTTTTAAACCAGATAAAACAGCTTGCATAACTCTTTGGAAGACGGCAGAAGCCGAAGCCAAACCAAATGGCATTCGAATAAACTGAAATGCACCTTCCGGAGTTATGAAAGATGTAACATGTCTTGAATCCTCATGCAACAACACTTGGTGGTAGGCATTGGATAAATCCAACATGGTGAAATACGCGCCTGCTTTTACACTTGCTAACATCTCACTAATGCGGGGAAGGGGATGTCGGTCAATCCAGATGTTGTCATTCAAGTCTCTCAAGTCTATGCACATCCTGATATTGCCATTGTGTTTCTTGGCCAAAACAATTGGACTCAACCATTCTGGTGCCACAATGGACTCGATAATCCCCTGCTTGCAAAGCCTCTGCAATTCAACCTTAAGTTTGTGTCTTAACATCAACGGGACATTTCTAACTTTGTGTACCTTAGGTATAGCATTCTCCTTCAATATAATACGGTGTTTGAATTTTTTTAAACATCCCAATTTTTTCCTAAACAGTTCAGGAAATTTGGTAATCGAAACAGTATTGTCCACAGATGATGTCAATAGTACCTGTTGCGGATTATTGGGCTCTAACACAATAGCAGAAGCCCTTTGTTCCTTCCAACCCAAAAGAGGCCTACCTTTGTTTACAATATACAATTTGGCTGTAGTTTTCCTGTCTAAAAAGCACATTTCTGTTTCAACATAACCCAGAACAGGTAATTTGTCACCACAATACCCTTCAGGAATGACATCAGTGGGATGTAAGTCATCTAGTTTGCCACCCAATCCTTCCCAAATGAATTTATCAATGATGGTGAATGGGGAACACGAATCCGCCCAGACTTGTGCATCCTTCCTCTTAATTTTGATTATACATTTGGGTGGGCGATAATTATCATACTTGCCCCCTTCACATTTAGGAACTTGGTTTGTCTCTATCACCATCACTTCTACATTGTCATCATCACTATCACATGAAACATCTTCCCTTTCAGATGGTTTGATCTGCTTTACTAGATTGATAGACTTAAAGGGAAAAGGAGATTCAGAGCTTTTACACAATCTAGCAAAATGACCAAACCTCCTACATTTGTAACATCTACTCTTAACAGCCGGACAGTGATTGGCATCCGCAGTGTCTTGAACTACCACACCTAAAACACGACTTGGACCTGAATTTTACTGCCTCTGGTTTTCAGATGTTACTTGCTCATCAATTTTCTTAACACTTTTCTTGATGTTATGAACTGTTTCATCTTTTTTAGAAACTGTGCTTAACTCCTATCTGGAAATATTCTCCATTCTCTTAGCCACTAACAACGTTTTTTCAAAAGAAGGATCTTTCATACCAAGTAGTTTTTCTTGAATTTTAACATTAGAAATTCTATTGATAAGTTGATCCCTTATTATTTCATCTCTCATGTCTCTAAACTTACAAGTGACGGCCAACATCCTTAAATTAGCCAAATACTGCTTGATAGATTCTCCTGGTGACTGTGTGCGGGAAAAGAATTTATGGGGCATATTATCAAGACAGGCGATAAAATTATCGCCGCTTTAGCGTCCTTCACATCTAACATGGGCTTCAATTGGAATTCCATAGAGCATATTATCAAGTCCATTATCGCCGTTTTAGCGGCAGTTTTCTGCCGCTAAAGCGGCGATCATTTTATCGCCTGTCTTGATGATATGCCCCCAAGTCTTTCTACTACTACACTGACTTTTTTTCCCAAATTTTCTTCTAACGCCTTTAAAGCAATTTCACACACATCCACGTTGCTTTCACCTGATCCGCCAGCCTCACCTTCAGTGCTCTCTTCAACATTGATAGCTTCCACCATGGGTAATATTTTTAAAACATTCCTGCCCTCTAATCCTAAAAACTGCTTAAGAATCGCTAATTTTCTCCTCGACACATATACATCTCCACCTATGGCATCTAAATACGTTTCAAATGTCTCCTTCCAGTCTTCCCATGCCATACAAGGTTGACCTGGACTTTGTAAGAAAAAGGGTGGCGCAGGAATGACTTGTCATGCCATGATTTGGAAATGTAAGTACTTCTGCGTAGTGTTGATATTTCCAAAATGTACCAAATTGGCAGGTAGAAAATGTCACAGGATAGTACTGTATATATATACTTGACTGATGGATATACCAATGTTCAAGTGCTAGTAAAACAAATTAGGATACAGTACCTCAAGATAAACTTGTAAATACAACCATTGAAGTGTCAAGGCCTTGCAGAAATGTTAGAGGTGTGCATGTCACCGATGCGAATAAAGTAGATGGCGGTACAAGCACACTCAAACGCTCGACTGTTGAAAATGAAAGGTGTGCGTGCCACCGATGCAAATTAAATGAATGGAGTTGGAAACACGCTAAATCGCTCGACCGCTGAAAATGAACACGCAAATTCTTGGTGTGCGTGTCACCAACGTTTTTTACTCCTCCAAGAAGGCGACACGTTTCCTACGCATGTCACGTGCGTGATGTGTGAGCACGTCAAAACGTCCGCCTGACTCCAAGATGGCGGGACGTTTACAGCAGTGCGTCAGCAAAAGAACTCTCCGGCAGCCACATTCAAAATCTCCGCAGCTGAAGAAAGATGAAGGTGCGCGGGCCTTCCAACAGTTGCTCGCAAAAGGTACGCTTTTTAAGCGTTTTATAAATCACTGGAAATTGTACCTGTGTTTATGGGCATACCATGTGTCTGGCTGGACACAAGGCTATCCTCCAGTAGCGAGCAATTACTTTTCCTTGAGTAAAGGCGCGTGACTGTTCCAACAGTTGCTTCCACAGGTAAACTTTGAAGCTATATATTTTTGTTTTTAAATAATAGTGGAAAGTTGTACCTGCCTCTAGCGGCTAGATGGACACTAGATGCTCTTCTAGTGCCAGTCTATTTCTTGCAAAAAGACTTTTCAAGGGTCGCTTACTGTTCTTCTTCCAGCATTGATGACACAAACATCTTTCACAGCTGGTGTCCTCTTACCAAGGGCATCCCATCCTCGTTGCCAGTTTTGAAGAGGCAGGACACATTTAAGATGGATTAAAGAAAGTTTATTCAGTTAACAGCAACGGCTCCTGAAAACACCAGCCACTCTCCACAGCAACTTCTTCTCTCTCTCTGGCCCTACATTCCAGAACACCATAAGAGAGAACATTTTGCTAGGGAGCAGAAGGCATTCCAAAGGGATGACATGGAAATATAAGATGGCATAAAATGCATGAGAAGAATATAACACCTAGAGCAGCACCGTTTTCTCACCAGCATCTGAGGGTGTTTTCTAGATTGGTACTGTGGCCTCACCAGCATCTGAAGGTGTTTCCTAGAGCAGCACTGTGACCTCACCAGCACCTGAAGCTGTTCCTGGAGTGGCACTGTGGCCTCACTGGCATCTGAAGGTGTTTTCTAAAGCGGCACTGTGGCCTCACCGGCATCTGAAGGTGTTTCCTAGAGCGGCACCATGGCCTCACCAGCATCTGAAGGTCTTTCCTAGAACAGCACTGTGACCTCAGCAGCATCTGAAGGTGTTTCCTAGCGGCACTGTGGCTTCACAAGCATCTGAAGTTGTTTCCTAGGGCAGCACTGTGGCCTCACCAGCATCTGAAGGTGTTTCTTAGAGCAGTGCTGTGGCCTCAACAGCACTTGAAGGTGTTTTTAGAGTGGCACTGTGGCCTCACCAGCATCTGAAGCTGTTAGTAGAGCAGCACTGTGGTCTCACCAGCATCTGAAGGTGTTTCCTAGAGCAGCACTGTGGCCTCACCAGCATCTGAAGCTGTTCCTAGAGCAGCACTGTGGTCTCACCAGTATCTGAAGGTGTTTTCTAGAGCAGCACTGTGGCCTCACCAGCATCTGAAGCTGTTCCTAGAGCAACACTGTGGTCTCACCAGCATCTGAAGGTGTTTCCTAGAGCAGCATTGTGGCCTCACCAGCATCTGAAGCTGTTCCTAGATCAGCACTGTAGTCTCACCAGCATCTGAAGGTGTTTCCTAGAGCAGCACGGTGGCCTCACCAGCATCTGAAGGTGTTTCCTAGAGCAGCAATGTGACCTCACCTGCACCTTAAGCTGTTTCCTAGAGCGGCACTGTGGCTTCACAAGCATCTGAAATTGTTTCCTAGAGCAGCACTGTGGCCTCACCAGCATCTGAAGCTGTTCCTAGAGCAGCACTGTTGTCTCACCAGCATCTGAAGGTGTTTCCTAGAGCAGCACTTTAGCCTCACTAGCATCTGAAGGCATTTTCTAGAGTGGCACTGGGGCCTCACTAGCATCTGAAGCTTATGTCCTAGGGCAGCACTGTGGCCTCACCAGCATCTGAAAGTGGTTCCTAGAGCAGCACTGTGACCTCACCAGCATCTGAAGCTGTTCCTAGAGCAGCACTGTGGTCTCACCAGCATCTGAAGGTGTTTCCTAGAGCAGCACTGTGGCCTCACCAGCATCTGAAGGTGTTCCTAGAGCAGCACTGTGGTCTCACCAGCATCTGAAGGTGTTTCCTAAAGCAGCAATGTGTCCTCACCAGCATCTGAAGCTGTTCCTAGACCAGCACTGTGGCCTCACCAGCATCTGAAGGTGTTTCCTAGAGCGGCACTGTGGCCTCACCAGCATCTGAAGCTGTTCCTAGAGCAGCACTGTGGCCTCACCAGCATCTGAAGCTGTTCCTAGACCAGCACTGTGGCCTCACCAGCATCTGAAGGTGTTTCCTAGAGCGGCACTGTGGCCTCACCAGCATCTGAAGCTGTTCCTAGAGCAGCACCGTGGCCTCACCAGCATCTGAAGCTGTTCCTAGAGCAGCACCGTGGCCTCACCAGCATCTGAAGCTGTTCCTAGAGCGGCTCTGTGGTCTCACCATCATCTGAATGTGTTTCCTAGAGCAGCACTGTGGCCTCACCAGCATCTGAAGCTGTTCCTAGAGCAGCACTGTGGCCTCACAAGCATCTGAAGCTGTTCCTAGAGCAGCACTGTGGTCTCACCAGCATCTGAATGTGTTTCCTAGAGCAGCACTGTGGTCTCACCAGCATCTGAAGCTGTTTCCTAGAGCAGCACTGTGGCTTCAACAGCATCTGAAGCTGTTCCTAGAGCAGCACTGTGGTCTCACCAGCATCTGAAGGTGTTTCCTAGAGCAGCACTGTGGCCTCACCAGCACCTGAAGCTCTTTCCTAGAGCAGCACTGTGGCCTCACCAGCATCTGAAGGTGTTTCCTAGAGCGGCACTGTGGCCTCACCAGCATCTGAAGCTGATGACCTAGAGCAGCACTGTGTGACCTCAGCAGCATCTGAAGCTGTTTTCTAGAATGGTACTGTGGCCTCACCAGCATCTGAAGGTGTTTTCTAGAGTGGTACTGTGGCCTCACCAGCATCTGAAAGTGTTTTCTAGAGTAGCACTGTGGCCTCACAAGCCTCTGAAGGTGGTTCCTAGCGCAGCACTGTGGCCTCACCAGCATCTGAAGCTGTTTCTGGAGTGGTACCGTGGCTTCACAAGCATCTGAAGGTGTTTTCTAGAGTGGTACTGTGGCCTCACCAGCACTTGAAGGTGTTTTTAGAGAGGCACTGTGGCCTCACCAGCATCTGAAGCTGATGACCTAGAGCAGCACTGTGGTCTCACCAGCATCTGAAGGTGTTTTTAGAGCGGCACTGTGGCCTCACCAGCACCTGAAGCTGTTTCACAGAGCGGCACTGTGGCCTCACCAGCATCTGAAGCTGTTCCTAGAGTGGCACTGTGGCCTCACCAGCATCTGAAGCTGTTCCTAGAGTGGCACTGTGGCTTCACAAGCATCTGCAATTGTTTCCTAGAGCAGCACCGTGGCCTCACCAGCATCTGAAGTTGTTTCCTAGAGCGACACTGTGGCCTCACCAGCATCTGAAGGTGTTTCCTAGAGAAGCACCATGGCCTCACCAGCATCTGAAGGTGTTTCCTAGAGCAGCACTGTGGCCTCACTAGCATCTGAAGGCATTTTCTAGAGTGGCACTGTGGCCTCACCGGCATCTGAAGCTTATGTCCTAGGGCAGCACTGTGGCCTCAACAGCATCTGAAGGTGTTTCCTAGAGCAGCACTGTGACCTCACTAGCACCTGAAGCTGTTCCTAGAGCAGCACTGTGGTCTCAACAGCATCTGAAGGTGTCTCCTAAAGCAGCACTGTGACCTCACCAGCATCTGAAGCTGTTCCTAGAGCAGCACTGTGGTCTCACCAGCATCTGAAGGTGTTTCCTAGAGCAGCAATGTGGCCTCACCAGCATCTGAAGCTGTTCCTAGAGCAGCACTGTGGCCTCAGCAGCATCTAAAGGTGTTTTCTAGAGTGGTACTGTGGCCTCACCAGCATCTGAAGGTGTTTTCTAGAGTGGTACTGTGGCCTCACCAGCATCTAAAAGTGTTTTCTAGAGCAGCACTGTGGCCTCACAAGCCTCTGAAGGTGGTTCCTAGTGCAGCACTATGGTCTCACCAGCATCTGAAGGTGTTTTAGAGCGGCACTGTGGCCTCACCAGCATCTGAAGCTGTTCCTAGAGCAGCACTGTGGCCTCACCAGCATCTGAAGGTGTTTCCTAGAGCAGCACTGTGGCTTCACCAGCATCTTAAGCTGTTCCTAGAGCAGCACTGTGGTCTCACCAGCATCTGTAGGTGTTTCTTAGAGCAGCACTGTGGCCTCACCAGCACTTGAAGGTGTTTTTAAAGCGGCACTGTGGTCTCACCAGCACCTAAAGCTGTTTCCTAGAGCAGCACTGTGGCCTCACCAGCATCTGAAGGTGTTTCCTAGAGCAGCACTGTGGCCTCACCAGCATCTGAAGCTGTTCCTAAAGTGGCACTGTGGCCTCATCAGCATCTGAAGCTGTTCCTAGAGTGGTACTGTGGCTTTACCAGCACCTGAAGGTGTTTTCTAGAGCAGCACTGTGGCCTCACCAGCATCTGAAGCCGATGTCCTACAGCTGCACTGTGGCCTCACTACCATCTGACACTGCTTTCCTAGAGCGGCCTCACCAGCATCTAAAGCTATTTCCTAGAGTGGCATTGTGGCCTCACCAGCATCTGAAGGTGTTTTCTAGAGCAGCAAAGTGCCCTCACCAGCATCTGAAGCTATTTCCTAGAGGGGTATTGTGACCTCACCAGAGCCGTTTAAGGGGCTCAGGCACTCATCTTTTGGGGATAAGTTACAGCTGAGCGAAAAATTTCACAACTAATCCACGTGTCTCTGGATGGATCCCAGACTATCCCAAAAGTCACCCACACACCCAAGGGATGAGATAACATACTTTGAACGCAAGCAGTACTCTAGGCCCTTTTAGTCCGGGGGGGGGGGGGGGAGGGTCTAGGCTGTGCATCTCTTGTGCTCTTTCTGCATTATGCTGATGTTGCATATTGGCAGAATCTTGCTGGCTTGGTTGCATGATGTTGACGTTTTGAAGATAAATTCTGATCTGCTTTTTGTTTTGCTAATGCTGTGTTGAATGCCCTCTGTATCTCTGGTATATCTGATCTACAAATGCTATTGTGCTTTCATGTGGTTTTATTATGTACGCTGACCCCCCTTCCTCATTGTAAGCGCTATATAACCTACAAAATAACGATATATGTCAGTAGGCCTAGGTGAGGGCTGTTGAATAATCCAGCCCGGATTTAACTTTTGCCAGATCAGCTTGATCTCACTGTGTATCAGCCTCCTACAGAAACATCCTCCTCTGGCATTTACAGGATAGAAACCAGAGTTTAGGACACTTGAGATGTGATTGTTCATGGACAGGGCACATGGCCGAGTTCCATGGTTCAGAGCCGAGCCAGAGGCTTCTGGCCAAACCATGAGCTCTTTTCCACTGGATGATGGCCAAAAGGGGTGATTGCTTTCCTTGCTGGTTCCAGTTTCTGAGGGGTTTGTATCATTCCAGCCCTGGATGGCTAGAACCCAGCCTGAGATGTTTGATGCTTTGCAGAAACATTATTTATCCTAGTAATCAGCTGGGTGCAATCAGCATAATTACACGGAGGTCACAGAGGACTGAATGAAACGGCAAGGGGTGTAGGTTAACATTACAAAAGAGAAGTATATGCAGAATCTTGGGAAAAGCCACATTTTAGCATTTGCCCCACCCATGTCTACCGAGTGATACGAGCCCCGAGGGAACGGCTTGGCCCATTCTAAGACCTGGTCCTGATGGAGATGGTGCAAGACAGTGGTGTTGTTAATGGTGTCGAAGGCAGCTAACAGATCTGAAAGTGCCAGTGCCCCGATCGTGCCTGCCCTCATCATCTGCCTCCTCTGGTACCTATTGGTCGGAAGACCAATGCTTTACCTCCTCTTTGTCTGGAACCTCCTTGATGGGACAATAGCCAGTGATGGCTCCTCCGCTAAGGCGAAGGTGCGCCGCCCCACTGCTCTTTGAACAGTGCAAAAAAAAGTTTAATAACAAGTCGTTATTATCATTTTATTTTACTGACCGGGACTCAGAGCCAGGTCGGGGTGGGGTCGGGCTCACCAGAGCAGAGTGAGGGGTGGTTTACACTCTCTAAGTGAGCATAACAGTTTGGCCAGCCCTGTGGGTCCGGCCAAACAGTCATGCGTACTTAGCATGTTCTCCACCGGGCTGTGCTGCTCAGCCTGGTGGAGAACATGCCCAGACTCCCAGGCACTGGCTGAGCGGCCAAACAGGCTGCTCAGACCAATCACAATGCTGCTTATGCAGCATCATGATTGGCTGGGAGAGTCTGGGAGCCTGGGTGCTTCCTCCGCTGCCAATGCTGCAGAGTACCCGTCCACTGCTGCAGAGTACCCGGCCACTGCTGCAGAGTGCCCAGCCACTGCTGCAGAGAACCCAGCCACTGCTGCAGAGAACCCAGCCACTGCTGCAGAGTACCCAGCCACTGCTGCAGAGTACCCAGCCACTGCTGCAGAGTACCCAGTCACTGCTGCAGAGTACCCAGTCACTGCTGCAGAGTACCCGGCCACTGCTGCAGAGTACCCGGCCACTGCTGCAGAGTACCCAGCCACTGCTGCAGAGTACCCAGCCACTGCTGCAGGGTACCCAGCTACTGCTGCAGAGTACCAAGTCACTGCTGCAGAGTACCCAGCCACTGCTGCAGAGTACCCAGTCACTGCTGCAGAGTACCCAGCCACTGCTGCAGAGTACCCGGCCACTGCTGCAGAGTACCCAGTCACTGCTGAAGAGTACCAAGTCACTGCTGCAGAGTACCCAGTCACTGCTGCAGAGTACCCGGCCACTGCTGCAGAGTACCCGGCCACTGCTGCAGAGTACCCAGCCACTGCTGCAGAGTACCCAGCCACTGCTGCAGAGTACCAAGGCACTGCTGCAGAGTACCCAGTCACTGCTGCAGAGTACCCAGCCACTGCTGCAGAGTACCCGGCCACTGCTGCAGAGTACCCGGCCACTGCTGCAGAGTGCTCAGCCACTGCTGCAGAGAACCCAGCCACTGCTGCAGAGTACCCAGCCACTGCTGCAGAGTACCCAGTCACTGCTGCAGAGTACCCGGCTACTGCTGCAGAGTACCCGGCCACTGCTGAAGAGTACCCAGTCACTGCTGCAGAGTACCCAGCCCCTGCTGCAGAGTACCCAGCCCCTGCTGCAGAGTACCCAGACACTGCTGCAGAGTACCCAGTCACTGCTGCAGAGTACCCAGTAACTGCTGGAAATGACCTTCTCTCCGCCCAAGACGTAGAATCCTTTTGGCATTTACTAGGCCACTCAAAGGTACTTTACATGGGATGCGTGGTTTGGTAAATACAAAGTAATGCAAGGCAGATCATAGCGTTAGGAAGGCATGGGCCCATGAATTCTGGAGCCTTCTTGGATTTACTAAAGCTGGTAAACCTGGGAATGCATCAAAATGCTGTGCCTTCCCCAGTGAGGCGTAACAAGGCGAAATATGTTTATTTCTTCTCACTGCTTCCTTTTTGTGTGCGTGACGTATTCTGCATTACACATAGAGGAATATAGTGCTAAGGATTGTTTCTGTGCGGGAAGGTGTTCCTTCCTGCACAGAACCTACCCTGTCCGTAACTCAGGTACCCTTGTACCATGGTGCACGGGGCCTGCGTTGGCACTAAGCAGCCTCAAGTGTGCCAGGGCAGGGACAGAGCTGGAGACTTTTATGGCACTTTTCAGCTCTCTCCCGTTCATGCAACACAGCACACCAACTAGCCTAGCTGCAATGTGTTGCGTGAATTTTAAGCAAATCTTTCCCTAACTCTCTACCGGTAAAGACCACCCACTCACTGTGGGAGATTTCCCTTTCGATGATAGATATTACTATCAGGTTCCCGGAGATAATTTTTTCACTTCGTGGAGTACTCAATCATCGCTAGAGATTGCCCAATCCCTCCTGGAGATTACTCTCTCTCTGCTGTAGATACCTTTTCATTGCAAGAGATTACCTTTTCGTGGCTAAACACTACTTTCTCGCTGCTTGAAATGAATTTTGCACTGATGTGTATTGTGATTGCAAGATTACCCTTTTACGGCTGGATTTAAGGCTCTCACTGCTGGGGATTAGCCAGTGACTGCTGGAGACTCACTGCTTTCACTGCTGCGGATTATCCAGTGACATCTGGCGAACCACTGCTTTCACTTCTGGGGATTATCCAGTGACTGCTGGAGACTCACTGATTTCAATGCTGGGGATTATCCAGTGACAGCTGGAGACTGACTGCTTTCACTGCTGGGGATTATTCAGTGACTGCTGGAGACTCACTGATTTCACTGCTGGGTATTATCCAGAAACTGCTGGAGACACTGCTTTCACTGCTGGGGATTATACCATGACAGCTAGAGACTCACTGCTTTCACTGCTGGGGATTATACTGTGACTGCTGGAGGCTCACTACTTTCACTGCTGGGGATTATCCAGTGACTGCTGAAGACTCACTGCTCTCACTGCTGGGGATTATCCAGTGACTGCTGGAGACTCACTGCTTTCACTACTGCGGATTATCCAGTGACTACTGGAGAACCACTGCTTTCACTGCTGCGGATTATCCAGTGACAGCTGGAGACTGGCTGCTTTCACTGCTGGGGATCATTCAGTGACTGCTGGAGACTCACTGCTTTCACTGCTGGGGATTATACAGAGGCTGCTAGAGACTCACTGCTTTCGCTGCAAGGGATTATCCAGTGACTGCTGGAGGCTCCCGGCTTTCATTGCTGGGGATTATACAGTGACTGCTAGAAACTCGCTGCTTTCACTGTTGGGGATTATACCGTGACCGCTGGAGACTCACTGCTTTGGCTGCTGGGGATTATACTGTGACTGCTGGAGACTCACAGTTTACACTGCTGGGGATTATCCAGTGACTGCTGGAGACTCACTGCTTTCACTGCTGGGGATTATCCAGTGACTGCTGGAGACTCACTGCTTTTTCTGCTGTGGGTCACCCATTCACAGTGGCTTTGTTCCTGTTCCTCCATCTGGGTTTCTCTGTTTTCAGGACAGTGGGGGGTCTGACCTACTACCAGTTTCCGGTGTCATCGGTGCTAGAGGCAGTGCCGCTCTGGTCTGTTGCCGCTGTTGGTTGCCTGGGGTAGTGGGGGGAGGAGGAGGACGGTTGAGTGACACCACTGCACGCCTCTAGGCACACCTACCTAGCCCCACTCCCCCATAACTGTGCTTGATGTCATCACTGATGCCATGAAGCATATCATGAACTGATGTCATTGATGATGTCATTTGAGATGTCAGTGGTGTCAAATTCTAAGCATTTATGCTGTAGTAATAATGATAATGTCGATTTACAGCGACCCCAAGGACAGCACCTAGCCGACGTCCAGGTCCTGTGCCAACCCCTATCCCATAGATACCAGTTGTGCCCGACCTTCAGCTGTGTTGCAGGCCCTGGGCTATGAAACGTTCTGGACTTCTCTCCCCACATGCCTATGGCCTATGGACTAACAGTCTGAGGTCCCACTATGGACCGGTCCTGAACCATCTGGCAGCCTTCCCTCTCCCACAAACCAGTGGGCCGCTGCCTTTGGCCAAACGTAGCAACCCCTAGGTCAAAAGGCCTGGCCTGTGGACAGGACCAGTCTGAGCTCCCACTGTGGACAGGACCAGTCTGAGCTCCCGCTATGGACCGGTCCTGAACCATCTGGCATCCCATGCGAACCATCTTTGCCTCAGATTCTGGGTGGAGAGCCTTACCTATGGCCAGGCTCTGTGCCCCGGCCTGTCCCATCAAACCAGTTCAGCATGGCTGTTGACCATACACAGTGCAATCTGATCGCAGGATGAGGCTTGTGTTAAGGTCTGCTCCAGCCGCAAAAACTACTTAAGCCAACAATGCACAGGTCCTGGGTGGAGGCCAGGCCTTGCGCCCCCCCCCCCCCTCCCAGCAACACCAATCTTTGCCCACCCCTGGCCACTTGTTCGCAGTGCTTTGCAAGGTTGACCTGTGGATTTTCTTTGTTTTTCAGGATTTGCAGCAAAAAACAAATTACATTTGTTTTTAAAAATGCAGATCTCACTTTGTAGATCCTAAAATAATGACCATGGGAAGATTTGCAAATCCCACCTTAAAAATTGGTTTTTTTGTCTGAGAGGCAATACCCGCCCTTCTTTGACCTCAGACATCCTCACCTGGGCAAGGAGTTGCATCGCCTGAACCTCTGTGCGCATCCTGCGTTTTTTCCACAACACACTTCAGTAAGTGGCATTCTGCAGTGCCTGACGCAACATCAATTTTCAATCTAGCCTGCAAATAATATTATCTTATTGTGAGGATCATATGAAAGGATGATGTCCTGTTCAATCAGATTCCTTATTTTTTTATTGGAAGAATTAGCGCTTCTATTATGGCAGTCCAACGGTCAAGACAGCACTCTTTTTATATATGGTTTGTGTTTGCATCTTTGCAAATATCGCTGAACGAATTTTCCTCCTGCCACAAAACGATTACAGGTCGGATCACCTGCTTCTTCTCGTCCAAGGACAGTGAAAACCTCTGTACTGTTTTTTTGCTGTAACTGCTACAGATAATTCCCCACAGAAATGAATACAGAGGTTGTGTTTTTTTAGGTCTCGCCTGACCCAGCGCATGCGCTGTCCTGGCGAGACTTTTTGTGAGGGCTCAAAAAAGTGCGACCACTGTAGCCTAGAGCTACAGTGCACGTGCGCGGGCGCGTGCGCCTCACTTTCGTGGCCGCACGGCCGCTTTGATGTTCTCCGTGAGCCAGTTTTTTTTTCTCCTGTTTATTACTTCTATGTAGTAATGGTGGCACCGTGCGCCGCCATTACTACAGAGCTGTAATAAACAGAAATAAGCATTGGCATAGCCAATAGGTCTCGTTTTTGGGACCTTATAAGTATTTAGTTATGCAACTGTTGCATGGCTAAACACTTATAAGGTCCCAAAAGTGAGACCTATTGGCTATGCCAATGCTTGTTTACCTTTGGGACCGCACTTCGGGGCATATCAACAACAGCCGGCGATAATTATCTCTAAGCGCGCTTAGCGCTAGGATAATTATCGCCAGCTATCGCTGAATTTTATCGCAGAGATAGCGCGCTATCAACAACGCTTATCTCCAATGCGATATGAATTCAAGCGATGGCGGTGAAATGTGCGATTATCGCTGGGAATCCAGCAATAATCGCACAGCGATAGGCAAAACCTTGTTGATAGGGCTGGGTGGTCTCAGCCTTATAATCCACCACCCATAGGCTAATATGGCTTAGTCAGATGAAAAGCAGGCGTAAGGAAACCTGCGATAAGCGCGGTTAGCGCTACTTTTATTGTCGCTGCACAGGTTAGCGTGCAGATTGATAAAAGGAGTAATGTCGCTCAGCGACATTTTCCTGGTAATTTCTGTGTGTTACGCCCACTTTGCATCTCATTAGCGATGGAAAGCTGTGCGTTGAGGAAACGGGCGTAGAGGCATGAAAACACGCAATAGCATGTCTTTGCTGATAGGGCGATAAAATGATCGTCTCTGATCTTACTAAAATTTGCTACTGGTTTAAGAGGCATCTTTTGTTTAAACATTGCAAAATGAGACTTGCACCGCCATTTTGAAAACAAAGCCTTGGATAAAAACATAAAAGTATGTTGAATTTCCCAAAACACATTTTCTAGACCAGGAAGGTGCCGTTTTCCTACTATATTTGAATTACATTTAAGCATTCTGAGCTATTTGTTTATTGATGCAGACAAAAGCCTTCCTCGAAGTCTGTCAATTTGGGATATTTACTGTTTCTGAGCGAAATGTCACCTCTTTAAATACCTGATTGCAGCCATGGACATCTGAAGGTGACACGCTCACTCTTTCAGCGGTATGCGCGGCATTGCATCCACTGTACAGAAATGTGAAAACATTTTGACCCACCTGACCCGGGAACATTTTTTGCTGAAATCAGCCAATTATGTGGTAGGTAGAGGATTATGTGGTAAGTGAGAAAAATCCATTTTCACGTAGACGTTGGGGCACCGAATCTAGGGGCATATCAACAACAACCGGCGATAATTATCGCTCAGCGCTCTTAGCGTGAGGATAATTATCGCCGGCTAGCGTGAATTTTTATCGCTGAGATAGCGTGCTATTAGCAACGCTTATCTCAATAGCGATAAAAATCTACACGCTAACAGGCTAACGTGAGATTATCGCTGGAAACCCAGCGATAATCACACGTTACCTTGTTGATAGGGACAGGCAAACTTAGCCATGATATCCTCCTTCCATAGGATATCATGGCTAAGTCTGAAAATTAGCAGACGTAAAAAAGCAGCGTTAACCGCGGTTAGCGCTGCTTTTTTTGTCTCTAACAGGGTTAGCGACATTCTTGATAATAGGAGAAATGTCGCTTAGCGACATTTCTCCTATTATTTTACTCTGGAACGCCCCCTTTGCATCTCATTAGAGATGCAAGGGGAAGCGTAGAGTAAAAGGGTGCTAACATGCAAATTTGCGTGTTAGCACCCTGTTGTTGATAGGGTGCTAGTTTTATCTCTGCTTTTTTGGCGTTTAAAGCCAAAAAAGCAGAGATAAGGCCCTTGTTGATATGCCCCTGAGTTTTTTAAAGTGTCAAGCTCCTGAAACAGACTAAAGAACAGGCTGAAAATGTGTATTTACCCCTGTTGTGCTCTAGGGGGCAGGCCATTAACACAGCCTTATAGACTAAGGCTTTTTGAGCGTCATGTTTGTAAACAGTGGAACTTAAATTCTCACCTTTATCGGTGCAAGATTAGGAGTAATTCGATGGCCTCTAGGCGATCACTAGCAACTTTTCTCTTATGATTTCTCCTCACCTTGGGGCATATCAACAAGGGCTTTATCTCTGCTTTTTTGGCTTTAAAAGCCAAAAAAGCAGAGATAAAACTAGCGCCCTATCAACAACAGGGTGCTAACACGCAAATTTGCATGTTAGCACCCTTTTACTCTACGCTTCCCCTTGCATCTCCAATGAGATGCAAAGGGGGCGTTCCAGAGTAAAATAATAGGA
This sequence comes from Triturus cristatus, assembly GCF_964204655.1. NCBI lineage: Eukaryota > Metazoa > Chordata > Amphibia > Caudata > Salamandridae > Triturus > Triturus cristatus. The sequence continues at coordinate 1,058,848,853 of NC_140588.1, read as the reverse complement.
GAAATGTCGCTAAGCGACATTTCTCCTATTATCAAGAATGTCGCTAACCCTGTTAGAGACAAAAAAAGCAGCGCTAACCGGGGTTAACGCTGCTTTTTTAAGTCTGCTAATTTTCAGACTTAGCCATGATATCCTATGGAAGGAGGATATCATGGCTAAGTTTGCCTGTCCCTAATAGCACGCTATCTCAGCGATAAAAATTCACGCTAGCCGGCGATAATTATCCTCACGCTAAGAGCGCTGAGCGATAATTATCGGCGGTTGTTGTTGATATGCCCCCTTGTCTTTTTTGGGCAGCGCTGATGAGAATATCAATGATGATAACTAACAAAATAAGAGAAATGTTTCTGTGTAAACATGAGCGGGGAGGTCTCCTCTGGAAGGCTGTGTGCAGCTTCGGGAGCTGTGTTTTTCCAGTTTTCTCATCCAATCTGTGATCTGTCCATCTGGATACATTTCAGAAGGCCACGTCTTGTGTATTGTGTCGAGTTCTGGGCACCACGCATGAGTAATTGTGTTAAATTCTGGAGACCACATCTGGAGGATCATGTTCATGTCTGGATGCCGTGTTTGCAGTATTGTGTCCAGTCCTAGAGACCTCATCTGGAGGATCGTGTTCATGTCTCGATGTCCTGTATACAGTATTGTGTCCAGTCCTAGAGACCTCATCTGGAGGGTCGTGTTCATGTCTGGGTGTCCTGTATACAATATTGTGTCCAGTCCTAGAGACCACATCTGGAGGGTCGTGTTCATTTCTGGATGTCCTGTATACAATATTGTGTCCAGTCCTAGAGGCCTCATCTGGAGGGTCGTGTTCATGTCTGGATGTCCTGTATACAATATTGTGTCCAGTCCTAGAGACCACATCTGGAGGGTCGTGTTCATTTCTGGATGTCCTGTATACAATATTGTGTCCAGTCCTAGAGACCTCATCTGGAGGGTCGTGTTCATGTCTGGATGTCCTGTATACAATATTGTGTCCAGTCCTAGAGACCACATCTGGAGGGTCGTGTTCATTTCTGGATGTCCTGTATACAATATTGTGTCCAGTCCTAGAGACCTCATCTGGAGGGTCGTGTTCATGTCTGGATGTCCTGTATACAATATTGTGTCCAGTCCTAGAGACCACATCTGGAGGGTCGTGTTCATTTCTGGATGTCCTGTATACAATATTGTGTCCAGTCCTAGAGGCCTCATCTGGAGGGTCGTGTTCATGTCTGGATGTCCTGTATACAATATTGTGTCCAGTCCTAGAGACCACATCTGGAGGGTCGTGTTCATTTCTGGATGTCGTGTATACAATATTGTGTCCAGTCCTAGAGACCTCATCTGGAGGGTCGTGTTCATTTCTGGATGCCCTGTATACAATATTGTGTCCAGTCCTAGAGACCACATCTGGAGGGTCGTGTTCATTTCTGGATGTCGTGTATACAATATTGTGTCCAGTCCTAGAGACCTCATCTGGAGGGTCGTGTTCATTTCTGGATGCCCTGTATACAATATTGTGTCCAGTCCTAGAGACCACATCTGGAGGGTCGTGTTCATTTCTGGATATTGTGTCCAGTCCTAGAGACCTCATCTGGAGGGTCGTGTTCATTTCTGGATATTGTATCCAGTCCTAGAGACCATATCCGGAGGGTCGTGTTCATTTCTGGATGTCCTGTATACAGTATTGTATCCAGTGCTGGAGACCACACCTGGAGGGTCATGTTCATGTCTGGATGCCCTGTATGCAGTATTGTGTCCAGTCCTAGAGACCACATCTGGAGGGTCGTGTTCATGTCTGGATGTCCTGTATACAGTATTGTGTCCAGTCCTAGAGGCCTCATCTGGAGGGTCGTGTTCATTTCTGGATATTGTGTCCAGTCCTAGAGACCTCATCTGGAGGGTCGGGTTCATTTCTGGATATTGTATCCAGTCCTAGAGACCTCATCTGGAGGGTCGTGTTCATTTCTGGATGTTCTGTATACAGTATTGTGTCCAGTCCTAGAGACCTCATCTGGAGGGTCGTGTTCATTTCTGGATGCCGTGTATACAGTATTGTGTCCAGTCCTAGAGACCTCATCTGGAGGGTCGTGTTCATTTCTGGATATTGTGTCCAGCTCTAGAGACCTGTCAGCGGGCACCCCGGATGCTCATTAACCTTATAAGCCGGATACAGCAGGAGCGATCCACGACGCTAGAGTCCACTCTCCCCAAGAACGGTGCTACCGATGAGGACTCTCAGTAACCCTCGATAAGCAACACCACCCCAGGGGAGAAAGGAAGGAGGAAGGATAACAGGGGAAGGGCAGCGGCGACTACACGGACTTTGCTCTCAGGGCACCCACTCCTGTAGAGAGAGAAGGACAGGTTGAGTCACCGGTTCACAGACCGCAGGGAAAAACACCAGTACAGTAGCACACACACTCTCAGACGGATGTCTGTGTCGCCGAATCAGTCTCACTCAGAACTAGGTACTCACTGCTCAGCAGGTATTGGCGAGGAGGTGAATGGAGTCCGTTCCGGTCGTAGTTACCAAGGGAAGGGAGGAGGGGCCGCTCTCCGAGCCTTTCAAACGGCTGCAAGCGTAGTAACCACAGGCGGAAGGAGCTGATGGATGTAGCATGGTCTGGGCGCTCTCCGAGCCTTTCAAACGGCTCCAAGCGGAGGAGGGCTAAGGTTCTTGGGGGAAGATAGGACGCTTCCGAGGTGGAGAGAGACTCTAGTCAGGTCTCTGGTCACGGCGGGGTCCTCAGGTGCAGCGCGCTTCTGTGAAGCCAGAGATGAATCGCGGTTCGGGTAGAGCGATCTCGAGCGCTCAGGGCATCGTGGCCGGAATCAACGGGGTAAGGTCAGTCCGTGCTATAGAAGCAGGGAAACTCTGGCGATAGGAAACCGCGAGGTTCGTACCTCGCCAAACGCCAGGCGGAACTTGATTGTCAAGCCCCCGGCCTTCCGCGTACGAGGCTTTTGTACTGCCTCCGGAAGTGCGCTCGCGCGTGCGCTGGGGCCGATGGGTATTGTAGTTTCATACCCATCGGCTCCCCGACGCCGCGCGGAGCGTCCCTGTCTTGACTAAATGTCGACGCCTGACAGAACCCCCAGGCAAGGGCCGGCGTCTCGACGGGCCTCCGGGTTTCGTAGGGTGAGCCGCGTGGAAGCAGCGTAGCAGCACAGGGCACCGCAGATTGACCAGAGGCTCCCAGGACCTCTCCTCGGGTCCATAACCCTTCCAATCGATCAAGTAGTGTAGTCTACCTCTGATGTACCTGGAATCTAATACCTCTTTAACTTCGTACTCTTCCCCTCCATCTAAGAGTAGGGGCTGTGGTATTGGGGGTAGTCTTGTGTGAGGGAGGCAGGGTTTGAGTAGAGAAACATGGAACACTGGGTGTATGTGCCATGTAGGTGGGAGTGTCAATTTCATGGCCACAGGGTTCACTACCTTTGTTATGGGGTACGGGCCCACGTACTTTGGTTTCAGGCGGGCGTTCCCCTTGATTCGGAGGTGTTTTGTATCTAACCACACCTTGTCTCCTACAGCATAGGCCGGCTCAGGGGTTCTTCTTTTGTTCGCGTAGTGCTTGTCTCGTTCTTGCGCGGTTGCCAGTTGTGTCTTTGCTGTCTGTAATACCTTTTTCAGGTGCGAGTGGTGTTCTTGGATTGACGGGTGTTTAGTTTGTGCAGGCCATTCAAAGGGCAACATGTTTGGATGGTATCCTGTTAAACAGAAGAAGGGGGAGCATCCCAGCGATGAGTGCTCGGCATTATTGTAGGCGAATTCCGCCATCCATAGGAGGGTACTCCATTTTTCTTCATGGAGTAACGTAAAGCAGCGGAGGTATTGCTCTAACGTCTGGTTCAGCCTCTCTGTTTTGCCGTCCGTTTGAGGGTGGTAGCTAGTGGAGAGACGGGCGTCCACCTTCATAACTTGACACAAGGCCTTCCAGAATCGCGACGTGAACTGCGTTCCCCTGTCAGTAATGAGAACCGCGGGGATTCCATGGCTCCGCACGATATGTTGTAAGAACTGCTGAGCTAGTTCCGCCGCTGAAGGGAGTTTCTCCATGGCCAGGAAATGGCCCATTTTTGTCAAGTGGTCTATGACAACCAGGATGGTAGTCATTCCTCTACTAGGGGGCATGTCCACTATAAAATCCATAGACAGAGTGTGCCACGGAGCTGGGGGGATCGGAATAGGTCGGAGCAAACCGCTCGGTCGTTGGTGTTGAGACTTCCCTTGTGTGCCTATAGCACATTCCGCTACGTAGGCCGCAGTGTCCGTAGATAATGTAGGCCACCAAAAATGGCGCTTCATTGCCATCGTGGTCTTCAGTACTCCCAGATGACCTCCTAAGGTGGAGTCGTGAACCCATTGCAAGGCTTGTTGCTGTAGGGAAGAAGTTGGCAGATATAAGCGTTCGTCGTGATATAATAGACGCTGTTTGGAAGACCGGTGTAACGGATCTTCGGCTATCCATCCTGCTTCATCGGTTCCAGCGGTTTGGTTTTGCACTTCTTCCACGAAGTTGGGTGTAGTGGCGGCCGCCGTCTGCACATCAGGGAATGATGTTGGCTTCAAGATCAGAGGGTTGTCTGTGGCGGATGCGGGATTCGTAACGAAAGGCTGGCGGGGCCGGGACAGTGCGTCAGCCTTTCCGTTCTGTGGCCCAGGACGATATTTGATTACGAAGTCGTAATCAGAGAAAAACAACGACCAGCGTAGTTGTCTGGGTGTCAAGGCTCTGGCGGTTTTTAAGAATAGGAGATTCCGATGGTCCGTATAGATTTCTACGGTGTGTCTTGCACCGAGCAAATGATGACGCCACTCTTCACACCCTCTTTTTATGGCCAGAAGCTCTTTATCCATGATGCTGTAGTTTACCTCACAGGGAGATAGTTTCTTGGAAAAGAACGCAACGGGGTGCAACTGTCTGGTTTCCGGATGTCTCTGTGATAGAATGCCTCCTATTGCATACTGGGAGGCGTCGGTTTCGACCATAAAGGGACGTGTGGCGTCTGGATGTCGGAGTACCGGTGCGGTGGTGAAGCAGATCTTCAGAGTCTGAAAGGCTTGTTCCGCTGCCGTGGTCCACTGGAAGGAGGTACCTTTCCGTAGGAGAAGGGTTAACGGCTGTATAATGCCTGAAAAGTTCTTTATAAAGCGGCGATAAAAATTCGCGAAGCCCAAGAAGCTTTGTAGGGATTTCACGTTGGTAGGTGATTCCCACTGGGTAATAGCTCGCGTTTTCTTATCGTCCATACACAATCCGTCGGGACCGATGACGTATCCCAAGAATTCCACCTCAGCAACGTGGAACAAACACTTCTCCAGTTTGGCGTATAGCGCATACTTTTGTAGGCGCTCCAGCACTGCCGCCACGTGCTTCACATGTTCTTATCTGGACGCAGAGTACACCAAGATGTCATCGATGCACACGATGCAGGATACGTCCAAGAGGCCCCTCAGTACTTCATCCATGAAGTACTGGAACGCGGCGGGGGCGTTGCATAGGCCAAAGGGCATCACCGTATATTCGAACAAGCCGAATTTGGTCCGGAAGGCGGTCTTCCACTCATCGCCGCGTTTTACTCGCACCAAATGGTAGGCTCCCCGGAGGTCCAGTTTGGTGAATATGGTCGCGGTTTTCAGTTGGTCGAGCAAAACAGGGATCTGCGGCAAGGGATATCGGTTCTTTATAGTGATCTTGTTGATTGCCCTGAAGTCAATGCAGGCCCGTAAACCGCCTTCTTTCTTCGGAATGAAGAAGATCGGAGAGGAGGCAGGTGAGGAAGATGGGCGTATGAACCCAGAGGAAAGCATGTCATCTAGATAACTCCGGAGATACGAGGTTTCTGCTTCGGTTAGGGCGTAGATTCTAATGCAGGGTATGCTGGCTCCAGCCTCTAGCTCGATGACACAATCATACTCTCTGTGCGGGGGTAATCTCTTTGCCTCTTGCGTATTGAAGACTGACTTATATTGGTCGTATTCGCTTGGTAGCTTGGTGCTTGGACTTACCCCTTGCTGATTGCCTGTGCTGGCCAGGAACCTCGCGGAACTGCCACCATGAGGCGAGGTCCTGACTTGCTCTGCGGTGCAGTGTTCTTGGCAAAACGAAGAATTCAGAGTCACGGTGCGTGCAGTCCACCTCACCAAGGGATCATGGAGAGTCAGTATGAGCTTGAAATGGGGTGCGTCTATTAGGTCAAATCGTATCCATTCAAAATGGTTCAACCCTATTTGCATCAAAAGGGGCTTCGTGTGAAAACACACGGGACCTGAGGTCAGAGCCGATCCGTCCACTGCCTTCACCGTCTCTGGGGTATCCTTTTGATCGCAGGGTATGTGTAGGTCCTTAGCGTATTGCTGATCTACAAAATTGCCGGTGGCGCCAGAATCCAATAGGGCGTGGACAACCACAGATATATCCTGAGGCAAGTTCAGCACGACGCACACATTCATGTGGGTGACTGAGGGTTGAATCGTGTTCGCTGCAGCCGGGAAGAACTCATCACTTCTAGGCCCCAAACAAGCGGTCCTCATCTTATTTGGGCTCGTCAGTTTCCCAGGTCCTCGGACGTGTAATCCAATACGGACACGGTCTTAAGCCCCGGGCTTCCTGCAGTTGCGTTCTTGGGTCGACTTCGGCATTCTTTGATGAAGTGACCAGGCTTACCGCAATACAAGCAGAGTTTCTGAGTTCTCCTCTTCTCTCTTTCTGCTTGACTCAGGGGTCCTCGGATCCCGCCAATCTGCATGGGCTCAATTCCCTCCCCTTGGGATGGTCTGTCCTCAGGAACAGTGCGAGGCCGGGTGGGTATAAACCTGGTATCGCTGCGATTCTTGTCCCCTTTTCTCTCTTGAAGCCAGTGATCTAACTGGACGGTTAAATCAATCAATTCGTCACAAGAGGCCGGTAGTTGTACCACTTGGGCCAAAACGTCCTTGAGTTCGCTTCTCAACCCTTGGTAGAATAAGGTAATTCTCTTTTCCATCGGCCAGTCCGTTTCTACCAAGAGCCGGTTGAAGGAGGTGATGTAAGTCAGAAGGTCCTGCGACCCTTGTTTCAGGGTAAGGAGTTCTTTATCCAACGTCATTTGATGTGCCTTGCGGTCAAACAGCCGTCGCATCTCCACACAGAAGGCTGGGAAGTTGTACAGCACAGGATCATCCCGTTCGATCAAAGGGAAGGACCAGCTAGCAGCGTTGCCTCCTAAATAAGACAGGACAAAGGCAGTTTTTGCCTGGTCATTCGGAAAGACTGTCGGTTTGCACAAGAACTGGAGCCTACATTGGCCCATAAAGATGCCGTACTTCTTCGGGTCCCCAAAGAATCGTTCAGGTGGGGCAAGGGGCAGTTGTATGGGCTGAATGACATGAACCGGGGGAGAACCGGAGGGGTGAGGTGCAAAGGATGCGCTATGCGGGAAGACCCCGGGGGTTGGTAATCCCCCGCCGGACGCCTGGGCGCCCCCATCCCCTACCTGTGGTTGAGTTCTCCTGGGCGGAGGCAGAGTCCAGTCTCTAATATAGGAACCCCCTTTGGACCCAGCTGGTGGTTGACGGGACAGGCAGGCTACCTCTCTTCTCATGGTGCCCATCTCATTCTTAAGCTCTAGATTCTCCCCCCTAACGGCGTCTACTTCTACTCTAAGTGCGTTCAAGGTCTCCAGCATAGAGGCCAGGACGGTAGCGGTATCCATCGCTCAGGCTGTATTGATCCGTGGGCTTGACAATCTGTCAGCGGGCACCCCGGATGCTCACTAACCTTATAAGCCGGATACAGCAGGAGCGATCCACGACGCTAGAGTCCACTCTCCCCAAGAACGGTGCTACCGATGAGGACTCTCAGTAACCCTCGATAAGCAACACCACCCCAGGGGAGAAAGGAAGGAGGAAGGATAACAGGGGAAGGGCAGCGGCGACTACACGGACCTTGCTCTCAGGGCACCCACTCCTGTAGAGAGAGAAGGACAGGTTGAGTCACCGGTTCACAGACCGCAGGGAAAAACACCAGTACAGTAGCACACACACTCTCAGACGGATGTCTGTGTCGCCGAATCAGTCTCACTCAGAACTAGGTACTCACTGCTCAGCAGGTATTGGCGAGGAGGTGAATGGAGTCCGTTCCGGTCGTAGTTACCAAGGGAAGGGAGGAGGGGCCGCTCTCCGAGCCTTTCAAACTGCTCCAAGCGTAGTAACCACACGCGGAAGGAGCTGATGGATGTAGCGTGGTCCGGGCGCTCTCCGAGCCTTTCAAACGGCTCCAAGCGGAGGAGGGCTAAGGGTCTTGGGGGAAGATAGGACACTTCCGAGGTGGAGAGAGACTCTAGTCAGGTCTCTGGTCACTGCGGGGTCCTCAGGTGCAGCGCGCTTCTGTGAAGCCAGAGATGAAGCGCGGTTCGGGTAGAGCGTTCTCGAGCGCTCAGGGCATCGTGGCCGGAATCAACGGGGTAAGGTCAGTCCGTGCTATAGAAGCAGGGAAACTCTGGCGATAGGAAACCGCGAGGTTCGTACCTCGCCAAACGCCAGGCGGAACTTGATTGTCAAGCCCCCGGCCTTCCGCGTACGAGGCTTTTGTACTGCCTCCGGAAGTGGGCTCGCGCGTGCGCTGGGGCCGATGGGTATTGTAGTTTCATACCCATCGGCTCCCCGGCGCCGCGCGGAGCGTCCCTGTCTTGGCTCAATGTCGACGCCTGACAAGACCTCATCTGGAGGGTCGTGTTCATTTCTGGATGTCCTGTATACAGTATTGTGTCCAGTCCTAGAGACCACATCTGGAGGGTCGTGTTAATTTCTGGATGTCCTGTATACAGTATTGTATCCAGCACTGGATACCACAGCTGGAGGGTCGTGTTCATTTCTGGATGCCGTGTTTGCAGTATTGTATCCAGCGCTGGAGACCACATCTGGAGGGTCGTGTTAATTTCTGGATGCCGTGTTTGCAGTATTGTATCCAACGCTAGAGACCACATCCGGAGGGTCGTGTTCATGTCTGGATGTCCTGTATACAGTATTGTGTCCAGTCCTAGAGACCACATCTGGAGGGTCGTGTTCATGTCTGGATGTCCTGTATACAGTATTGTATCCAGCGCTGGAGACCACATCTGGGGGGTCGTGTTCATGTCTGGATGCCCTGTATGCAGTATTGTGTCCAGTCCTAGAGACAACATCTGGAGGGTCGTGTTCATTTCTGGATGTCCTGTATACAGTATTGTATCCAGCGCTGGAGACCACATCTGGAGGGTCGTGTTCATTTCTGGACGCTGTGTTTGCAGTATTGTATCCAGCGCTAGAGACCACATCTGGAAGGTCGTGTTCATTTCTGGATGCCGTGTATGCAGTATTGTATCCAGCGCTAGAGACCACATCTGGAGGGTTGTGTTCATGTCTGGATGCCGTGTATGCAGTATTGTATCCAGCGCTAGAGACCACATCTGGAGGGTCGTGTTCATTTCTGGATGTCCTGTATACAGTATTGTGTCCAGTCCTAGAGACCTCATCTGGAGGGTCTTGTTCATGTCTGGATGCCGTGTATGCAGTATTGTATCCAGCGCTAGAGACCACACCTGGAGGGTCATGTTCATGTCTGGATGCCGTGTATGCAGTATTTTATCCAGCGCTGGAGACCACATCTGGAGGGTCGTGTTCATGTCTGGATGCTGTGTATGCAGTAATGTATCCAGCGCTAGAGACCACATCTGGAGGGTCGTGTTCATTTCTGGATGCCGTGTTTGCAGTATTGTATCCAGCGCTGGAGACCACATCTGGAGGGTTGTGTTCATTTCTGGATGCCGTGTTTGCAGTATTGTATCCAGCGCTGGAGACCACATCTGGAGGGTCGTGTTCATGTCTGGATGCCGTGTATGCAGTATTGTATCCAGCGCTAGAGACCACATCTGGAGGGTCGTGTTCATTTCTGGATGCCGTGTTTGCAGTATTGTATCCAGCGCTGGAGACCACATCTGGAGGGTCGTGTTCATTTCTGGATGCCGTGTTTGCAGTATTGTATCCAGCGCTAGAGACCACATCTGGAGGGTCGTGTTCATTTCTGGATGTCCTGTATACAGTATTGTGTCCAGTCCTAGAGACCTCATCTGGAGGGTCGTGTTCATTTCTGGATGTCCTGTATACAGTATTGTGTCCAGTCCTAGAGACCACATCTGGAGGGCCGTGTTCATTTCTGGATGTCCTGTATACAGTATTGTGTCCAGTCTTAGAGACCACATCTGGAGGGTCGTGTTCATTTCTGGATGTCCTGTATACAGTATTGTGTCCAGTCCTACAGACCTCATCTGGAGGGTCGTGTTCATGTCTGGATGCCGTGTATGCAGTATCGTGTCCAGCTCTGGAGTTCACATCTGGAGGGTCGTGTTCATTTCTGGATGCCGTCTATGTAGCATTTGACTCTTCCAGCCTGTGGTGGTACCCGCTCAGACACGGGTACAAGAACAGTCGAATACACAGGACTAGACTCAGAAGTTGTGTGTCTGTCTAAACCTCTGAAAGGGTGTTTGGGGAGGTTCTTCCTACTAACACATTAAACATATGTGCTCAAGCACTGCTTATTCCCTTCAGAGGTTCCCACGGAGCCACAGGGCACTGTGACTCAGTCACATTACATTGGTTTGTATAGCGCTCTAATCACCCGAGAGGGTACCCAGGCGCTCTGCAGCGATAAATCCGCGTGTGTGCATTGCAGCAGCCCATTCGGTAGTCTCACACCTCACCTGTGCCCAGTCTGCGTCTCTGCCCACATGGAGGCCTCAAAACGAGGACTGCCTGGGAATGCCCAGTTTTCCTTGTGATGACTGACTTCGTCACAGCCAACACACCTTTCAAGCCGCCCTCAACATTCCGGTGTCCCTTCACATTTGTTGCTATTGATCCCTATAGTAATCGATTTCTCCGCTGTCTCCTCCGCCTTTGCTTCCCTCTCCTCCGTCCTGTGATGGGGTTTGCAGATGTTCTGCTAAGATTGATGGTGAGGGGCAGTTGCGATGTCGGAACATTGATCCGAATGGATTCCCGCCCACCCCCTCACTTCCGGCTTGACCTCTGACCCCCGCAATGTCTGCTCATATTGCTTAAATACTGAAAGCCTCAAAAATAAAAATATGAGTGTTGAAACGTGTTCTCATAACTGGCGCGCGGGCCGGCTCTTGAGTCCGCCCCTCCCCCACTCCCATGTCGATAAACAGCGGTGAAAGTACAGACCGCGCAGGGATGTGTTTTATGATCTGCTTATTGTGGCCCTCAGAGGAGAATCACGTTCGCTTCATCGCGGGGGCGGGGGGGGGGGGGGGGGGGGGTGGCCTGAGATGCATTAGGGGCCCGGGTCCACATGGGGGTGGGGGAGGCGGGGCTGTTAAAGGTGAGTGCGCTGCGGGGCGGTGCGGTGGGTGGACTTGGTACCCAAGGCAGGTGTACAATAGCTCCCTGGGGGGCTCTGTAATGATTGCTCTTAAATACCTCGCCCTGGCTTGGGTTGTAATGTTCCCTGAGGATTATCTGACTCTAGTAAAAACCAACGACGGACTGACGCTTACTTTACTTACAAAGGAGAGGGCACAGCGCGGCGTCATCTGCTGCCACCACTTGCCACTAATAGGACAGAGAGAGTCTTCTAAGGACACGCGCCAATCCAGAGTTTGCAGCTGCAAAATAGGATTTTACTCTGTATCAATCAAATTATAGGAGTCGTCAACTTTTACTGTTTTCTAACTAGGGACTGCCCACCCAGACCGATTTGCTATTTGGAAGGGGCCGGTTGTGGGCACCCCTTCCAAATATCGACTCAGTAGGAGATGCATCAATCTTTTTCAACTGAAATCTGGTTGCAAAACATCGAAAAATTACAGACTCCCCAGTTGGGTTGGTCTGCATTAGTAAAATCGATGGGATCCCTTTCTGCTTTGTGATGGTTAAAACAAGTTTGTTGGGGAGTAGGCAAAAGCCCTGGGTACCACTTTCAACTCTTAAACACACTTTTCCAAGAGAGAAACCTTGTTGTATTAAGCACAGCCCATTTTCCTGAAGGAGAATGGATATAGTTAGAAAAAAACTTTCTTTTTTTTAAAAGCGATCACAGACCTGGTAGTCTGTTGACTTTAGTAGGCCAGCGTCCTTGTGATGGCCACCTATTGGACGGAGTCGCAATTAGTGACCTATTCCATTACTATTCATGAGGTAGGATGGATTTTGGTCCACTTGGAATTTGAATTTTACCAACCTGCCTATTAGTACTTAGGTCAGTTTGTAAAATTCTTTAATGGTCACAAAAACACTGGTAGCAAATTGGGACCACTTATTTACGTACACGAATTTCATACATTGACCCCAGGTTTGAATTCCAGTATCGGCTCTAAATCATGTGATTCTGGACAAATAAAGGAAATAGGTAAGACGTAGTCTTGTTCTGGTATAAAAAACTACAATATATATATCCGCTCACTCCGTCACTCCTCAGTATGCTTGCAAAGACGGAGGCGGACCACGATGTCGGGCTGCAATATTTTTATTGCCTTACTCAGTCTTGATGCGTTTCGGCTCGGGGTGAGCCTTGATCACATGACTATATATATATATATACACAGTATCACCTGCATATAGGAGCACATACTTCTATAGATTATGTAAGGAAAAAACATGTTTGCTAGGAAACCGCCAGAAACAGGTGACTGAAAGGTGCTTGTGCAGGGAGAGCGCGTAAAACATGGTCTTCAAAGAATTCTCAAAACTGAAGCGATCACCACTATTTCATGTAGTTCACATGTGTGTTTCATGTCTGACTTGTAATACCAGTAAGTTACTTTGTATTGTATTATAAAGTTTCCAAACAGTGTTGCAATGGTACACTCGCCTCCTAGACCAATGTGTCCAGTTGTGAACGGAGAAAGAACAAAGCCAGTCCAGAGGACAGCTACGGACTGGTCCATGTGCCAGATAGATGAAGGGCAGAGATGAAAACAGCATCCGCCTGGCAGACTACAAGAGAGAAATGAGACTGGAAGAGATCTCACCAAAGGATTGCACCGGAGTGGGCCCTTTTGAGTGGTAGGAATAAGGTCATTAATTCCAAGCGCGTTGGAATAATGGTGGCAGCTCAAGTGCACTGCAGTGTCCCGCTGTAGGAAAGTAGGATCTGCTTCTTATGGTTACCCCCACTTTTTGCTTGATGTGATGCTGTTTTTGACAAGTCTGACAGGGATCCTGCTAATCAGGACCCCCGTCTATCTGATTTCTCCCTAAACTGTAATGTAGGTACACCCCAGATTGGATACTGGGGTACCCTTGTCAGTCCCTAGTATATGGTACACATGTACCCAGGGCATAGGTACCCCAGAGGTCTCCCATGGGCTGAAGCATGTATTATGCCACCCATGAGAGAACATTCAAAATAGAACTTCAGGCCCTCCTCTGCAGCCTGTGTAAGTCGATGCTAGCACCACTTACTTAAGATATAGGTTTACTATAGCCAAGGGTCACTGCATTTAGAACCTATAAGTCACCCCTATAGCAGGCCTTTACAATCCTGAGGGCAGGGTGCTTGGTTCTAAGTGAGAGGGTGCCCCTGTATGAGCAGGACACCCCTGCAGCCTTCGGAGTCCAAACTCCCGGGTTGTCAGTGAAGCAGCCATATACTAACATAGAGGGGCATTATGCGACTGTGTGATGAACATCTCGAAAACGGCTGCAACCAACCCTATCATGTTGGAATAATACCCCCACACCAGTAAGGAAGGCCCTTCATGGGACCCTCGGTGTTCCCGGTACCAGCCTTCTAGCTCCGGACAGCACACAATGGTTGCTGTCGACCGGAGACACATTTCTTCCCTCCTGCTGCCGAGCGAAGCTCGAGCAGGGGAAGGCAGAACAATAGGCATCCTGTCACAGGGAGGTGTGACCACCTCCCAGACAGGATTTATTGTATTGTGGTAGGGTGGGTGGGCTTGCCTGTGCCAAAAAACCTACAGGAGTGGCACATTTGGTGTCCCTGTGCATAGTCCAGTTCAAACCAGTCGTGGGAGCGCTTGGCTCCCACTCTGGCGTGAAACTGGAAAAAGGACATGGGAGCAACCTCCCCCCTGTCCAGACCCTCCCCTGGGAGGGTCCCCTGAATTTGTCCAACCCTCTCCCGTGGGTACAAACGGGCTTACCTGGTTGTAGGATCTTAGATTCGTCATGGACAAGATTCAAACCTGAAACCACTGCACTTCGACCGTCTGGGCACTCTGGACTTCGCTGGACTTTGTTTGGGCTTGACTTCGTCTCCCTTCCAGCCTGCTGCATCATCTGTGCAGAACCCCGTCCCCTTGGTCCGAGGTCTATCTCTCATATTTTAACATATGTTCCTGCTCACACCATGGGCCAGGGGATTGTTATGAGGAAACACTTCTGGAAGACAGCAATAGGATTATCGTGGAATGCCCAGGTGGGCATGTTAGACATGCAAAAAGATGCTAAACATGTTGCAATGTGGGCAGATTAAGGCTTGGAGGAGTTAAAGCAAAGCAGAGACTCTGCTTGGGCTCCTTATGTTACAAACCCGCTCCGTCCACCAACAAGTCAGGTGTTCTAAGGGATATGACAAACAATTCCATAACTGTCCGTGGCCCCACCTCAGCAGTTATCCCTGTCACCCCAGCACCAGTAACTCTGATCTTTAACCCCTTCCCCGCTCATGACGGAACCACTCCGTCATGAGCCACGGTTGGGCTGTGCTCATGACGGAGTGGTTCCGTCATGCTACGGCCGTTGGCGGCCGCTCCGCCCACGTGGTGCTAATTCCCCGCCTGTGCGGGCGATTAGCGCAGTGGGCGGAGACGTGACGGAACCACTCCGTCATGAGCACAGCGCCACCGCACCTGTCCCCAAACCCCCCCAGCGCCGCGCCGGAATTCCTGCCGCGGCGAAGGGGTTAAAGGCAGGGGCAGATGGGGTGAGCCAGCAACCTACCTCCATGCACCTATGTGCTGTTGAGACTCAGCACTATGATTTAGTTTCCTTTTTTATGTCTCATCTAAGACATTGCATGAGCTGTTGTTTGAAAGACATTTTCCTAGCTTACAGGGGGTGTAGAGCCCACCCATTGCTTACTATTGATTGATTTCACCATCACTCTCATTTCCTTGCTTCTCTTTGGTCAGCACATGCCAGCTTCACTTACTCTTTGTGAGTTTGTCCCTCCCAAGGAGCATAGGTCAAGTACTTGTGACCTTTCATTGCTCACTCTTTCCTAGCTACTTTTTTCTTTTAGTTGAAGCACTTCATTCAAGTGCATGTGTCTCTCTCATGTGCTTCCACATCCATCCCACTTCATGTTGTTTATTGGCCGCTTCCACCCCTCTCCATGTTGTTGCTTGCCCTCTCATGCCCTCCCAGCACTCACCGTATTGTTGTATTTTCTCACTGTGTTGTTGCTTGTCCCCTCTGACCCTTCTATCCCTCTCTATTTTGTTGTGTTTACCTCTAACATTCCCTTCTCACTCAGTGTTGTTGCTTGGCCCTCCCATCTCACTTTATCTTGTTGCATGACCCCTTTCACCCTCCTGTCCCTTTCTGTGTTGTTGCTTTTCCTCTCCTGTCCCTATCTGTGTTGCTTCTTGTCTCCTCCCACCCCTTTGCCCCATTATGTGTTGTTGACGCTGGCCCTCTTCCACCCAGCTCTGTTCCATTACTTGCCACCTTCCATCCTATCCCACGTTGTTGCTTGCCCACTCCTGCCCCATCCCGCATTGCTACTTGTCCCTCCTGGATTGTCACTAGACCCCTCCCTCAACATCCTGGTTTATTGCTTGCCCCCTCCCACCATGCCCCACATTGTTACTTTCCCCCTCTCACCCCATCCCATGTTGTTGCTTGTGCCCCCCCACCCTCCTGTATTGTTGCTTGCCCCTTCCAACCCTTGCGTCCTGTCAGAAAAAACAAACATTGATAAAGCCAATAGGTCTCGCCTAAGTGACCTATTAGCTTTTTGTTGCATAGCAAGGTGGGCCTTGGTGTTTGATGGCTGAAAGTTAAGCAATATAAAGCAGCCCGCGTTGGCGGCATCATAATGCTTTTTTTTATTGTTGGCGGTAGGGCAAAGGGAAAGGCATCTACACCCTCTGTGTTGCACACCCTCCCTCTCTCTGAGATGCCTCCTGCCATCAATTAAAAAAAGCGCCTATGATGCAGCCATACAAATCTCAGCGATGCTGCACAGCAACTGTTCTGCTGTGCAACATGGCTAAAAACATTGACAAAACCAATGGCTCACATAGGTGAGAATTATTGACTTTGCCAATGCTTGTCTTGCATCATTCATTGATAGCGGGAGGATGACTTGTATTCTGGAGAATTAGAGGAAAGACACTTGGACCAATAGGCCCTGCAGATTGTCTAGTTGGGCTTCTCCCTCTTTTTCCTCAGGAAGACACCTCTGGTTCTCCTATCAACGTACCACCTTTGACACCAGGATGCTCTCTTGAAATGAAAACTGATCAACCAGCCACTCTAGAAACACTATAAATCAGGCTGCTGGACGAGGTATTTCATGTTGGAAAGGAAATCCAAAAGAGAAGGCTTCTACTCCATCTTGAACTTTGGTTAATCGAACATGTTTTGAGCAGGACCGGTTGAATATGGCAATAGTTTTTGGGTGCTTATGTTATTGGAACATCAGTGCTGGTTTGGGTTCTTGGACCTACAGTGTGACTACTTTCATACTTTCTTATCCTCATACAACCCTGCCATGGAAAGCTCCTGAGATTTTTTTCTAGCAAGCCAGCATTATCAACTCACCACTGTAACTTCTGGCTCGACTTCTGGGGCGTCTGTTTTCCCTAAGGCCATGCTGCTGCTTCCAGTGCACTTGTATGATCAGCAACCCACCTCTATCCTTATCCACACATCTGGCAGTCCAAACTAAAACCTTCTCAGGTCTTCACCATCATCTCTGGGGATGCAACATCCTACACCAGCTAGGATACACTGAATACATCAAAGCCTCCATCAGTGCTTTCCCAATGACTTCAGCCTATCAGAGCACTCCTAAACATCACTCAAGAGAAGGTGCCTGCATACTGTCCAAGGTGTTAGCTACCCAGCATGCAGTACAGACTTTCTGCCCAAAGTGGGTTGTTATCTTTGTGCTTCTTCCATCTGATAGGCCTCCTAACTGGTGGATGTTTCTTTTCACTCTATTTTGCAATCACTTTTTCCCCATTTGTTACCTAACATGTCATTGAAGTTTGTTAACCTCTTGTAGTCCAAAGACTGTGCCTTAATTCCCTACTTCCTCTTGCCACGCCTCTTCACTTCGTCATCCTAAAAGAGCAGCTGCGCCCCACTGATGAGTTTGAAACAGCGCAAGCACTTCTGCAGAGGTGGAGACCTCACCTATACCATGAAGGCATCATTGCATCAAGGAGAAGGGCCTAGCCATTTCCAACACACCATCATCATCCCACTGCTTGAGAGCCATCAGCCTCTAATGCTGCTGTAACTATCTGCATGTAGCCTGGCCATGCCCACCGATAGCTGAGTACTGTGAGGCCATATTTAGAATTCTAACATGTATCCTGTCTCTATAGTCAACTCCCCCCCACTTCAAGCTCTGCTAGTATACACTAAGGGGCATATCTATGACTTTAGTGGCACAGGGCAGTGCAGTAAGCCTTCGGGAAATGGCATTTCTGTCCTTTTCCATTGTGCTGGCGCATTTTGGCAGCCTAGTGCCAATGCATGCACCCTTGCACCATTCTGCAAGGGTGCCTGTGTTGTAGGCAGGATTGTTTTTGTTTAGGAAGGGGTACCCCCAGCACACATAGAAATAGGAGAAAATGAGAAGAAATAAACTCATTTCTCTTTGTTACACCTCCCCAGGGAGGGCGTATCTTTTTGGTGCTTTCCCAGGTTTACAAGGGCTTGTGAATCTGGGACTGCATCAAAATCAATAGGAGTTGTGTGCGAACACCCGCACAATGCCCATGGAATGCATACCCAGGGTAGAGTAACGCAGCATAGAGATTTGCTTTGTGTTGCGTTACTCCATTTTTTTGGAACCACGAAAAGTGGCCTTGCGTGGCTTCAAAAGTATGACTTAAGGTTCGCATTGCTCTTGCACCACATTTCATGGTACAAGAGCGATGCAAACCGGGTGATAAAAATGACCCTAACGACATCTCTTAAGCAACCCTTACATTTTCATCTCTGGCACATCTTCTTGCTAAGAGAGGTTTTGCACTGCATTGGAGCTGAGACTGTCCTCCCAAAGATAAAGATTGGTTTGAAGACTTGCTTTGTTGTATTGATACGACGGATGTATGCCTCAACGCTCCCATTCACATCATGACCAAGGGACATCTGGTCACCACTGCATATGTACTTGCTAGATACTAGCAGGCCTGCTTCCTGAGACTGAACTCAGATATAACGGATGGTAAATTATGATAAGGGATATTCTGCTGAAACGATGCTCTAGAGATCTATATCCACGTGGCCTAGACTGGACATTCTGATTAATTAGATCCTGATATTGTACTGAACATCCCAAATTCTTATACAAATGCCACAGAAATTGTTCTTAATGTAATGGAAATTGATGTCAATTAATAACAATTTAATTTAATTTGTATTCTTTTATTGTTTTTATATGTTAAACATTCAAAATAGAGATGAAAAAAAAGAACCATCGGCCAACTCAAAGGTATCAACTAACCATCGCCAGACTATCACTATCCACTGCCCTGTTGGGTTCATTGGAAAGTAAGGGCCTAGTTTAGATTTTGGTGGAGGGGAATATTCCATCACAAACGTGACAGAGATCCTGTCTCCGTATTACGATCCCATTCTATCCTATGGAGATCATAATACGGCGGACGGAATATCCGTCATATTTATGACGGAGTATCCTATCCGCGAAGATTTTAATCAGACTCTAAGTCACAAGGCATCACCAAGACTACATGGGACTCAACCACATCTTGCAAGTTCACCAGCCTGCGTTCAGCACTGTGAGAAGCACTGACATCACTGTGGCCAATATTGGGGAAGAACACCTGCCTTCTGTGAGTGCGAATGAGCTTGCCTCGGATTTGTTAACCACTCAGTAGCATCATAAGATCTTGTTGCAAAGACTGGAGGAGAGAGCTGGAATTTCTGCATCGGCCCACAAATTGATTTAGTCTACTGTTGCCAATTTCAACTAAAGAATCTCTCCTGGGACAGCAGAGTCATCACCACACAAGGTAACTTATGGCGTGCCAAATGGACTCTCCCTTTCCTGTCTGCTATCCAACATCTGTGTTCTACTGGTGATCGCACTCCTACAGCAGTGCTCGATGAACCTCCAAACACATGCCGATAAAATTAAAATTCTTTTCTATTTAATAAGGATGTCTTCATACAAGAGCCCACCTCGTAGTATACCTGGACCTCTTAACCTATTGGATGAGTGCCACCACCCACTTGAACATAGGTGTTACATTCAGTGCCGACTTCTTCTTTGGGCCCTAAGTCATTGTGGTGGTCAACGGCATCAACCTATAGCAATTCTCATTACTCCGGTGGATCCTTCCCTTACTCCAAAACAATCACTGGTCGAGTGACAAGAGCGTTCCTAATGGTGCATCTAAATTACTGGACTGTCATCAATACTCGGCTCCCTCAGAATCTCATTGACAACCTGCAAAGGCTTAAAAACCAGGCTATCGAATTGTACCAGAATGTTAGAAGGTCCGATCACATTAAGCTTGCACTAAACTGGCTCCATTTACAAGGCCATCTAGGCAAAGGTAATGTTAATCTTGATAAAATCGATGACATGGTCTATAATGATACACTTGCCTATATGAGTGAAATCGCATCACACTTATCAAACTCCCCCGTCATGAACTCTCCATCAACCCTGACTCAGAAATACAAGGTCAGGCAGGCTCTGCACTCTAGGCCTGAGGATACAGATTGACAAGTCACAGGCACATAACTGGCAGAAATACACGCGAACAGGAAATTCAGGTCAATCCCCAGATAGGAACAGCGACACCACAATGGTCCAGCGAGATTTTGCCCCAATAAAGCACACATGGCCAGAGGGGTGTGCACCTTCCCAAAACATCGAAAAGGTAGGAACACATAGCCAATCAGGACTCAGTACAAACAGTACATGCAGTGATCAGGTGCCTTTCATGTCGGTCATCTGGATACGTAATCCACTGGCCTTCATTTCACCCACACACGGTCGAGGCCCACCTGCATTTGTTATCGGGGGCCTTATTTATGACTCCAGAGACAAGGTCCGCATTCCTTTACCAAAAAGGTCTGTCGTAAGTACTTTATCACACCCAAAAACTGTATAAAGTCTCGTTCAGATCGATTGTACTTTGAGACAGTCCTCAGACCTGCTTCTGTAACTGCTCCCGGCCGAAGTGTTCAATGAAACCAACTGTTCCTGGTTTGCCAAACGCCTCTTGTCTTTTGTTTTTTCAAGTTAAATTCACATTCGAGCAACAGTTCTATTTACTTACAAAATCCAAGACTCACTGACCCAACCAGATCCTGGCCCATGAATGGCATACTGGGTCGCAAGAGTCTTCAGTCGGGTGAAGCATGAGGTAGGGCTCTCGTCCAGGAGGAGAGCTGAGGTCAACTACTTTCATTTTTATAAAGGTTTGATGCCACAATGGCTCTTGTATCTCCTATAACTGGACTTTCACGCCCCCAGAGTAGTGACTGAGAAATGTTAGATTGGGCAGTGGTACTAAATGTCCTGGTCAGCATGGACTCTGACATAAATAAATATCATATCCTAATATTGTTTACAAAAATATTGCCCCTTTGGAGTTAAAAAAAATCTGCATTGAATGAGGCGATAGTTTTGTAAACAGCATTTTGACCACAAAATCTACAGCAGGTGGCCTTGCTCTGCACAGTATTTTGACATACACAGCGTGGACCGGGCCTTTCGCTTTAACTATTGGACTCTCGGCCTGAATTAGATCTCGGCGGACGGGTTGTTCCGTCACAACTGTGACAGATATCCAGTCCGCCGAAATATAAATCCCAAAGGATATAATGGGATCTATATTTTGGCGGACGGGATAGCTCTTAGTGGTACACCCTGGAGCAGCGCAGGGCTCCGAAGTAACCGAAAGACAACATGCAGCAATATGTAATACAACTAAATTAATAAATACATTGGGGCAGATTTATGTTTCCTGGCGCATCCCTGCAAATCAGCAGGGATGCGCCAGGAAAGATGCGTCACGCAAGTTTACCCTTGCGCCACCACAGATGCACAGCATTTACAATGCAGCGCATCTTGGCGCAAGGATAAATAGATGCGTGACGCATCTGATGGCATAAGGGTGGCGCATTGCTGGAGTCGCAAGCACGACGCAACTCCAGCAATGCTCAGGGGCTGCCCATATCAAACATGCTGCGTCATGCCTTACGCCTGCTTCAAGCAGGCGCAGGGTTTTGACGCAGAAGCGTCGGAAAAGTGACGCAGTGAAATCTTGTAGATTTCACTGCGTCACTTTTCCGAGGCTTTTTCCGACGGAACGCCCACCCTGCATACATTAAACCTGACGCAGGTTTAATGTAGCGCAGGGCTTTACAACATGACGCATCTCCCTAGATGCATCACGTTGTAAATAAGGCGCAACATGGCGCATGGTTTACGCTGCCGCTGCGTCACAGAAGTGACGCAACGGCGGCGTAAATGTTTCGCAAGGGGCTTGTAAATCTGCCCCATTGTGTGTAAGCTTGTTGTATACATGTTTTTGTTAACTGACTATAATTGTTACGTTTGTGACCAAAACATTCAAGTCTAGTACAAACCTTTTTTTATTTAATAATGTAATTCTCCTTAGCAATCTTTGATAATGATTAAAATATTTGCATAATCTTTGTAATCATATTAATCACTTTAAAGGCTAAGGGGCAGATTTATGTTCCCTGGCGCATCCCTGCAAATCAGCATGGATGCGCCAGGGAAGATGCGTCACGCAAGTTTGCCCTGGCGCCACCGCAGATGCGCCGCATTTACAATGTGGTGCATCGTGGCACAAGGACAAGCAGATGCGTGACGTATCTGCCGGGGTAAGGTTGGTGCAGTGCTGAAGTTGTGTCGCAAGCGCGACGCAACTTCAGCACTGTTCCAACCTACCCCATACCTAACATGGTGCGTCAAGCCTAACGCCTGCTTCAAGCAGGCGCAGGGTTTTGACGCATCACCGTTGGGAAAGCGACTCAGTGAAATCTTATAGATTTCACTGAGTCACTTTTCAGGGGCGTTCCTGCGACGAAACGCCCCCCCTGCGTGGAAACGCCCACATGAAACCTGACGCAGGTTTCATGTGGCGCAGGGCTTTACACCGTGACGCATCTCCATAGATGCGCACGATGTAAATAGGGCGCAACGTGGCGCAGGGTTTACGCCGCGGTTGCATCACAAAAGTGATGCAACGGCGGCGTAAAAGTGGCGCAAGTCAATCAATCAATCAATCATGGAATTTATATCGCGCACTACTCACCCGGAAGGGTCTCAAGGCGCTTGGGGAAGGGGGTCTGCTACTGCTCGAACAGCCAGGTCTTGAGCTGTTTCCTGAAGGCCAGGTGGTCCTGGGTCAGCTGCAGGTGGACGGGTAGGGAGTTCCAAGTCTTAGCCGCCAGGTAGGAGAAGGATCTTCCTCCGGCGGTGGCTCTCTGGATGCGAGGGACGACGGCGAGGGCGAGGTTCGCGGAACGTAGCTGGCGGGTGGGCGTGTAGAAGGTGAGGCGGTCATTGAGGTACCCTGGGCCCAGGTCGTGGAGGGATTTGTGTGCGTGGGTGAGGAGTCTGAACGTGATCCTCTTGTTGACAGGGAGCCAGTGCAGGTCTCTCAGGTGGCACGAGATGTGGCTGCGTCGGGGGACGTCCAGGATGAGACGGGCGGAGGCGTTCTGGATACGCTGAAGTCTTTTCTGAAGCTTGGCTGTTGTACCGGCGTAGAGGGTGTTTCCGTAGTCTAGTCTGCTGGTGACGAGAGCCTGGGTGACCGTCTTCCTGGTCTCGGTTGGGATCCATCGGAAGATCTTCCGGAGCATGCGGAGGTTGTGGAAGCAAGCTGAGGAGACGGCGTTGACTTGTCTGGCCATCAATAGGGAGGAGTCCAGGATGACGCCCAAGTTGCGTGCGTGGTCCGTTGGTTTGGGTGCGGTGCCTAGTGCCGGAGGCCACCAGGAGTCGTCCCATGCAGAGGGTGATGGTCCCAGGATGAGGACTTCTGTCTTGTCTGTGTTCAATTTCAGGCGGCTGATGTTCATCCATTCAGCGACGTCTGTCATACCTTTGTGTAGGCTGGCTTTGGCGGTGTCGGGGTCTCTGGAGAGGGAGAGAATCAGCTGGGTGTCATCGGCGTAGGAAATTATGTTGAGGTTGTGTTGGCGTGCGATGGCAGCGAGGGGTTTCATGTAGATGTTGAAGAGTGTGGGGCTGAGCGACGATCCTTGCGGGACGCCGCAGATGACTTCGGTGGCCTCGGAGCGGAACGGAGGGAGGCGTACTCTCTGTGTTCTGCCGGAGAGGTATGAGATGATCCATTCCAGAGCCTTCCCTTGGATGCCGGTGTCGTTGAGGCGTTGGACTAGTGTGCGGTGGCAGACAGTGTCAAATGCTGCGGAGAGGTCTAGGAGGATGAGTGCCGCTGTTTCACCATTGTCGAGCAGGGCTCGGATGTCGTCGGTGGCTGCGATGAGGGCGGTCTCGGTGCTGTGGTTGGCTCTGAATCCGGACTGCGATGGGTCGAGGGATCCGTTCGTCTCGAGGAAGGCTGCCAGTTGCTTGTTGACGACCTTCTCGATGACTTTGGCAGTGAAAGGAAGGAGAGAGATGGGGCGGAAGTTCTTGAGGTCGGTCAGGTCCGCTGTTGGTTTCTTCAGCAGAGCGCTGAGCTCGGCGTGCTTCCAGCTCTCCGGGAAGGTGGCTGTGTTGAAGGAGGTGTTGATGATGTCTCGGAGGTGGGGTGCGATGGTAGAGGCGGCCTTGTTGAAGACATGATGGGGGCACGGGTCGGTAGGAGATCCGGAGTGGATGGTGTTCATCATGCGTGACGTGTCTTCGGGGGTCACCTCGGCCCATGTCTGGAGGATGGCGGCGGGGTGCGTAGGTTTGACCGATGGGTGTGGGGGTGGAATGCCAAAGCTGTTGTGGATGTCGGCGATCTTGCGGTGGAAGTACGAGGCGAGGGAGTCGCAGAGGTCCTGTGAGGGAGTGATGTCGTTGTTGCCGGTGCTGGGGTTAGAGAACTCCTTGACGATGTTGAAGAGCTCCTTGCTGTCATGGGCGTTCTTGTCTAGTCGTTCCTTCAGAGATTTCTTCTTGGTGGTGCGGATGAGCTGGTGATGTCTGCGAGTGGCGAGTTTGAGTGCGGTCATGTTGTCGGCGGTCTTGTTGAGGAGCCAGGCCTTCTCGAAAGTGCAGCAGGCCTTCTTGGAGTCCTTAAGTTCATCGGTGAACCAGGGGGCCTTCTTGCTTCTGGGCCTGGTGAGTGGGTTCTTCAGTGGGGCGAGGTCGTCGGCACAGGAGGTCAGCCACTGCGTGAGGTCGAGGGCTGCTGTGTTAGGGTCCGTAGTCCTGACAGGTGGGCTCTGGCTGAGGGAGGTGGCGAGCTGGTCGGCGGTGATCTTGCTCCAGTTTCTGTGGGGAACCTGCTTCGGGTGATGGTTCCAAGATCGCTATGCCCTGGTTTACCGCTGAGCTATCACAACTGAAGCTCGGTTGTAGACGTGCGGAGCGAGCTTGGAGGAAAAATTATTTAGACCCTGAGAAAGCTCTCTTTAAACAGGCCTTATCGACCTACAAAACACACATTAAAGCTGCAAAAGCACGATTCCTGGAGGATTCTAAAGGATTCTTAAATGCATCGAATAAAACGCAGGCCTTGTTTAGGATTGTTGGGGACCTCGCTCGACCTGCCTCCGCTGCCAACGATATCCCTGCCTCCCAAGCTCTGTGTACCTCTCTGGCGCAGGCTTTTGAGGATAAGATCGCCTTGATCCTAAATAAGCTTGCTTTAACGACTACACCTGCTACTCAGCCTGCACAGGGCCCCTTATCAGTGACCGCCACAGAGATGGAAAGGGTAGCTGGTAAACAGGTATTGCTGGATAGTTTTCCCCTCCCATCTTTTGAGGAATTCTGTTCGTTGGCTAATAGTGTATCCTCCGGCTCCCCGCTTGACCCATTGCCACATAAATACTGGAAAGTATTCCAGGCGGAGATTTTTCCTCCGTTGCATGCTATCTGCTGTCAGTCTCTTTCCTTGGCACGTGTCCCGGAGTGTTGGAAATTGGCAGTGGTCTCACCTTTACTGAAGAAGGAGACCTTGGACCCTACCTGCCCAGCGAATTATAGACCTATATCGCTGCTCCCTTTTCCCATTAAGATTCTGGAGAAACTGGTTACTAGACACTTGTCCAGTTTTTTGGAGACCAATTTCTGCCTGGACACGTCTCAATTCGGCTTCAGACCTGCACACGGCACGGAGTCTGCCCTGGTGACCGCCTTAGACGATCTTCGTTCGCGGGCCGACACTGGTCGAGCAGCCTTTTTAGTGCTGCTCGACATGTCGGCCACATTCGATACGGTCAACCACGACATCCTGGTCAGAAGACTTGAGGATGTAGGGGTGAAGGGCCTGGCTCGTGACTGGCTGGTTTCCTATCTGGGTGATAGGCAGCAGGTAGTGGCCCTGCCACCTTTCCAGTCGGAGATCAAAGCAGTTAAGCAGGGTGTTCCGCAAGGGTCTGCCATCAGCCCTATTTTGTTCAACCTCTACCTCTGCCCTCTAGTGAGTCTGATTAAATCATTCGGCATCTCGGTTATTAACTATGCCGATGATACACAGCTCATTTTTTCCATCGAGGGCAAAGATGCGGTGCCTTTGGAGACCTTCCATCAGTGTATGGCGTCAACTGCGGAATGGTTGAGGCAGAACTCTCTGCAGTTCAATGGCTCCAAAACAGAGGTACTACACTGCTCGCTGGATCGGGTCCCTCGGCCGCTGCCTCCTGACTTCTGGCCCGCCTCTTTTCCGGATGTTCCTTTGGCAGCGGCCTCTGCCAGGAATCTGGGTGTAGTGCTTGGGCCCAATCTTCAACTGGACCTTTTTGTAAATAAAACTGTGGCCACTTGTATGATGCTGCTCCGTATGCTGTGGAAGATCTTGCCGTTGCTGCCGGCCCACGTTCGGCCAGAAGTAGTGCGTGGCACCATATTGAGTAGGTTGGACTACTGCAACGCACTACTCCTGGGAGCCCCAGCTAATTTGGTGGCTAAACTGCAACGTGTGCAGAATATGGCGGCCAAGTTGGCTTTGTCCCGGCGCCGTTCCGACTCTTCTTCCATGGCACTAGCCGATCTTCATTGGTTACCTGTCCCGCAACGAGTCATCTTTAGAGCACTTTGCTTAGTGTTCAGAGGACTTCATGGACAAGGACCTGTTCCGTTGCAAGAATTGTTCCAGTGGTATGTGCCCACTCGCTCCCTTCGGTCGCTCTCAGCACATCTTGTGGTAATTCCTAAGGTAATGAGAGCTCGGATGGGTGGGCGAGCTTTTGGATTTGTGGCAGCTAAACAGTGGAATACTCTTCCCTTGTCGCTGAGAAGCTCCGGAGACTTTTTCTCTTTTAAGAGGGAACTCAAAACATTTCTCTTCCCTAGGTCTGATTAATTTCTTTGACTGCTCTGTGTGGTGTTGGTATAATTGTCTGAAGCGCCAGGATACCCTTCGGGTGACAGTCTGCGCTATACAAATACGCCATACATACATACATACATACATACATGGTGGACCGTGTTCTTTCTGAAGCTGAAGTGGACGCGGCTGTGGTCAGTCCAGTGAAGTCCGGTGGAGTGGCTGAAGGTGACGTGTTTGCTGGATGAGAAGAGGGGGTCGAGCGTGTGGCCGGCGTAGTGGGTGGGGGTGTTGACCAGTTGCTGGAGTCCGAGGTTGGCGAGGTTGTCCAGCAGGGCGGTGGTGTTGCGGTCATTGTTGTTCTCCAGGTGGAAGTTGAGGTCCCCGAGGAGGATGTAGTCGGCGGAGGGGAGGGCGTGAGGGCTGATGAAGTCCGTGATGTCCTCGCAGAATTGTGCGTGTGGTCCCGGGGGTCTGTAGATGAGGGTGCCTCTGAGGGTAGTCTTGGGGTCGGTGTGGATCTGGAAGTGCAGGTATTCGGCGGCGTTGAATACGTCGATGGAGTCAATCGAGATGCGAATGGTGCTCTTGTGTACGATGGCGATACCTCCTCCGGTCTGGTTGACGCGATCCTTCCTGATGATCTTGTAGCCGTCCGGGATGGCTATGGCGATGTCGGGGGCTGAGGAGTTGTTCATCCAGGTTTCCGTGAGGAAGGCGACGTCTGGAGATGCTGTGTCGAGGAGGTTCCAGAGTTCCACGGCGTGTCTGTGGACGGAGCGGGTGTTGAGCAGGATGCACTTGAGGTGGTTGCTGTTGTTCGACCTGATGGGTGCGGCGCCGGGTCGGAGGCAGGAGAAGTTGCAGGATCGGCAGGCGAAGGGTCCATGGGTGCGTCGCGGGGATGCTCGGTAGCACCCGGGGGCTCGGGCGGTGTTGAGTGCGATGAGTGTGGTGGCATCGTAGGTCCTGCGGGGGGACTGGCGGGCGCGGGGGCCAGGGGGTCTGGCGCTGGGCGCGGTCCAGGCGTGGACGGGCGAAGACGGGCTTACCTTTGGCGCACCTTCGGCGCTCAGTCAGCGCTCCCGCTGCGTGCGTCCGCTGCGCGGTCGCTGAGGGGGCGTCATAAGTAGGTAGCCGGGTGGGAGGGTCGGCTGGGAGGCGGGAGGCTGGGTGACCAATGGCAGGCGAGGGGAGGCGGGTCTGGGGTCAGCGGCGGGAGGAGCGACTCACCAGGGGCAGCGGCGGCGGGAAAAGGCGCCAAGGAGCTTAGCGTCCGGCGGGGAGCAGGAGGTGTTCCCCACCTGAGGGAGAGAGGCAGCGGCAGCAGGCAGCAGGCGGCGGCAGGCAGCAGGCAGCAGGCGGCGTCAGAGCGGAGCAGAGGTAAGGAGCGACCGACTGTGAGGGCACAGTGGGTCTAACATCTTAACGTCTTTAACGGTGACGTCTTTGAGAAATGTCTGACTGATTGTAACAGTATCACTGATTTCTTTCAGAATCAGATATTGTTCTGAGCACTGAGTTTAAATGAAGCTAAAAGAATGGTATATTTCCTAAAACATGCAACTTTGGGACTTCTGCCGTGATTGTGGGATGAAGTCTCCAGATAAAGGGTTGCTGGGCAGGAAGGGAGGGCTGCGTGATAAATAAATGAACATTTCCTACTGCACCTTCTCTCCCCTGCAAAGGGTGTTTTTAAACTCCCTCTGTGGCTTCAGGAGCCTGAGGTCTGTCTGTCATTTCAGGGACCTGAGCCCCACCCCCAGATTACTGCCCGGACAAATAATTCCTTGTTGGTGGCAAGGGGTATTTTGTTAACTTCTCTTCCCAGCATGTGTTGACAGCTCCTGTCAGCCCAGACCTGCTGGCTCCTCCCCCAGCACCGAGAGGTGTCATCACGTCACCTTTGCACACAGAGGAGATTAGGCGGTTTACCCCCCAGCAGTGTGCGCCTTCCTCCGGTGCGGCTGGCGTCGAGCCTTCTTTGTCCTCCAGAGGAAGGGATCCCTGCCTTTGTAAACATTTGAAAAAGAAGAGCAACTCACCATGAAAAATGCGATTTAGCACCTGAGAAGCATTACCAAAAGAAGACAAGCAAACCGTTGGAGTTAAGTAAACAGGACAACATTTCACCTGCATTTACTTTACGGCAAAAATGTAACTTTGCAGACCCTGTGTACAGAGATGTCAAAAACAGAAGTTAGACCTGAATGCGGTCTGGTTTAAGGTGTGATCTTTGGCATCCACCGGGAGACAGTTCGAAAGTCGGTTTCACCTCTTGACTATTGCGTGAACTTGTTTCAGTCCCTCAGTTATCCGGAAGAGGCTAAACCCGAACATTTTGCCCTATCTAAAAAGCTGAAAATGTACTTTAAGAGAGAACTACACATTTGTAAGGTTTCTACGTGCCTGTAAGCTCAGGTTAGTTTGCTGCCACAAAAATACCATCAGCTGACACTTCTACTCCTCCCATCACCAGATTCCAGGTTCTGGAAGATCGGTTTGGAGTCCTGTGTTAAAGGATGTGTCTGGGGCAGGGTTGACCTGGGTGACCACCTCTAGGAAGTGTCCAAGCGTTCTCCTACTTAAGACGTAGGACTCTGTAGCCTAGCGCCACATCGCTTCTGTCCTGGGGTTGGGACACAGGATACTTTAGCCACCTTTAATGGGTTGTGCGTCAGAAGTGATGTACTGCATAGTGGCATCGATGAAACATACTAATGTACTTTATCCTATTGTAGCTGCCTTTATAGCACTTGGTACCCCTGAGAAGGTACTGAAGCGCTTTACAGATGGTTAGTGTTATGATTCATCCCACTGCTAACAGAAGAGTCCATGGATGCGGAGTAGATCAATCAATCAAGCAATCAGTGATTTGTAAAGCGCAGCAAATCACCCGTGATGGTCTCAAGGCGCTGCAGTTGCTAGCTGCTTCGTGGTGATCTGTTCAATCAAACAACCAGGTCTTGAATCCTTTCCTGAAGTGCCGGACAGATGCGGCGGTCCTGAGGTGCAGAGAAAGGTCGTTCCAAGCTTTGGCCGCCAGGTGTGAGAAGGAGCATCCCCTCCTGTTGCCTCAGCAGATCCAGGTGGGGGGGGGGGGGTGTCTGCGAGGAAGAGGGAGGTGGATCGTAGCTGCCTGGTTGGTTGGTGGAAGGTCATGCGTTTGTTGATGTATTCTGGTCCTTCATTGTGCAGGGCTTTGTATGCGTGGTTCGACATCTTGTACTGGCCTCTCTTCTGTATCGGGAGCCAGGGTAGCTTTTTGAGGTAGGGGTGTGATGTGGATCTTTCTGGGAAGGTTGAGGATGAGTCTTGAAGCTGAGTTTTGTATTGTCTTTAGTCTCTTCAGTAGGCGTGCAGTGATTTCTACATAGAGGGGGATAGTCTCAAGAACGTGCGATAATCATCGCCAATATCCATTAACGCAATGTTTCATATCGCCGCCTATCGCGGGAAAATAACTCTGTGTTAATGTCCTATTCACAACATGGCGGTAACATGCGATAGTCTCTCAATAACGCGGTAAATGTCCGCGATAAAGTCACCCGGACGGTGATAAAAATCTAAACCCCCAATGTGAAAAAAAGTTGCGATGGGCCCAACCGCGATAACAAAGTCGGCGCTAAGCTGCGCCAGGCCTGCAATTCACACACGTCAGGCGGGAAAAATCACTATAAAAGTTGGGAAAAAAAACACAAACAACAGCAAAACAACAGCGAAGCACAATGGAGGTAGCCTGAGCAAGTACAGAGGACAACCAGAACCCCACAAGCCCCCCGGAGGCCCAGGCCGGGACATCGGGGTCAGGGAAGGGCAAGGACAAGAAGAAGAGGAAGACGCAGTTCACTACGTAGGAAAACAGGATCCTGATAACGGAGGTGACAGAACACCATCAACTACTGTTCGTCGCCTCCACTGTGTCATTGGCAACAAAAAATGGAATATGGCAGACAATTGTGGACAAAGTGAATACAGTCGGAGTGCTGAAGAGGACAATGGAAGAGGTCAAGAGGCGCTGGAATGATGTGGACCGCAAAACCAAGCAGAAACTCACCAACAACCAGAAGGCAGCAATGCAGACTGGAGGTGAGAGTCCAGCGCCACAGGAGGAGCTGGATGAGATGGAGGAAATGGTGTCCACAGTCATCAGTGTGGAGATGGTGGCAGGAGTTGGGGGTCCGGACACTGCTCAACATGACCTGACACAAAAGCAACAGGGTGAGTAACGACTAGGGACTGGGGGATGGGGGAGATGGGCACAATGGCACACATGCACAATTAAGTATAGCACAGTGCTCACCCACAATGACTCTGGAGCATGTCTCTAATCCTTTGGCACACTGCGGCACACCTAGAAACAGCAAGTAGGCCCCGTCGACTATGTGCCCAGAGGGGGCCCTTCACACACACCACCAAATCTCACAACCAACCCATGCACATGAGTTAAACCCAGCAAAGCGGCGTGTCTGTGAGCAACACTGACAATGCAAGTTACACTGCATGACGAATAGCATTGCTGCAGTCAATATATCATGAAATGTTGCACGCCACGACACTGAGGTGGCTGAGTGTGGACCACATCCATAAAGGAGCAGGTCACACTCTGACACATCCACGTGCACAAACAACCCCTGTCGTCAACAACATATCTGCGGAGAAACCATGCCCCAGACCCCTAACTCCCACCAAGAGACCAATGTACCCAAGTATGCAACATCTCAGCACTGTAGAAGCACAGAAGTCAAAGGCACACCGCATGAAAGGGATAAGGGGCAGCAAAATCAGAGCTGCGGGGGCGACTCACCCAAAATGCAGCACACACACAGAACATGCAGAGCACATCAACATTGACAAAAATGTGGTACAAACCGCAACACGTGCACAACAGAACAGAGGACACCACTGCTGCCGCTTATGTGTAGAAACTGGCCAATCACATTTGGCAGAACAGCGAAATGTGAGTTGATAATGTACAAGTACAAATACACATCCGTGATGTAGTACAAATGTCCTCTGTCCCGCATCAAATAGATAGCTCCTCCCAAACAGTCACAATGTACACTGTCATGCAGTCTGTACGTAAACTTGAACAATGCATCAACATACATTTCAACACAATGTTAAACTGCATCTCCTATTCACATTGCAGAGGGACAATCAACACCTCCTGCAGAGCAGACCCAACAACTCTTCACTGAAGACGAAGAGGACCTCTCCACCTTCGACACCGATGACCTCCAACAGCTCATGGACAGCCTGGGCACCCCACCTCCACGAGCAGGGCAGCCCAGCTGCATCGAGGAGACCCCACCCCCTGCACAGACCACACACCAGGAAGCACCCACCACCACGGCTGCCTCCTAGGATCCCCACAAACAACACATAGCCTTCCAACGTCGTGTGTTGGGGTGCCAGGAGATGTTGGCTGAACAGGTGCGGTGGGGTTCGACGGCATGGCAGCCAAACTAGATGCCATACGTGGGTGTCTAAGTCCCATCAGGGACCACTCACAGTCCCTAACAGACACCCACAGTCTGCTCCATGCCCTCCAACGATCCATGGCTGACATCGCTGGAGTCCTGACTCTGAGACAAGAACAACTATCTAGTCAGAGTGGCTCCGGCGATGTTACCCGGGAGTTGGGACACATGCGGAGGATCGTGGAAAACATGGAGCGGACGTAAGCGGAAAGAGTGGCTGCCAAGGCTGCACACCAGCGACAGGTAGCTGGGTTCCTCAATGCCCTGCAAACCCTCCTAATGGCATTGTTGCCACAAGGCCTGGCGCGGATAAATGCTACTACTCCATCCACAGCTCCGCCACCTGAGGTGTCACTGCCACACAGTGCTGGAGACAGAACACCACCACCCACATGTGAGGCACATGAAACAGCTGAGGACGAAGATTCGTATGATTCTGCCTTAGTGGTAAGGACGCAGTAGCATTCATCTCCACTATATGGCCTGTTTCTGCTTGGTCCTGCCCTCTGCATCATCACCTTCCACTGTCCCCTGATACACTCTCCGACACTCACCTTGGACCTCGACATGGACTGCCATATTCTGTTTGGTTACCGATGACACAATGATCAGACTACGGACTGAACTCTTCCTCTTCTGATGTACTTGTCATTCCCTAAAGGACTCTGGCTGGCCCTCCATGGGCCAACAATGTAAAGTGGGGTTTGCATGGCACTGTACTGCTCCAGCTACAACAGTCCACTGAATGTGCATTAAACATTCAAATTCACACAGATGTGTCATGTCTATGATCATTCAAGTGTGAAAGTATGGATGAATGTAGGGTCAGTGATTCCCCCTTACGTCCATGTTGCTCATGTTGTGGTACTTGAGTCACAGGGTGCAACATTACTGATTGCGGTCCGGGTGGCGCAGACACTACAACAGAGACACACGCATTAGTTACTTCCTTGTCCATCCCAGGACGGAACCACGCCCAGAGCCCTGGGGTCATTGCTCACACCCCTACGCTGGACTGACATACGCCAGCCCAGCCCACTCCGCTTACGCTTACATGGGAGGACGACAACGGTACATGTCCCAGGTCTTCCCTGTAGTGATCTGCTGATCACAGGTCTAGTTGTCAGCATGCCACAGCCACTCCCTCACGGCTGGTTTACACCCACACCACACCCATCCAGCACAGGCGTCACAGGACATGCGACCCTGCCAATAAAAAGGGCAGAGTGCAAGTGCTCGATGCCATTTCCACCCTCTATCTGGGTGTATCCATGTGGTTATTATTAATGCATGAGGGCCTAGGGCCCTACCACATCACATTCCCCACTGCCTCAGGTGACATGATGGCGTCCGCACCACGGGACTCAATCATCAAGGGTCCATGACTTGCGTTGCACAGAGTTGATGGCACCGGATACACTGCGGCTGGCACGGGACTACCGCCACGGGACGGTGACATTCGGTGCACTAAGTTAAGGGCACCTTCAGTGCTGAGCGGGTGTACAGCCTGTGATGATGCCGTGTGCACTGATATGATCTCTGCCATTGCGAAATCAAGACCCAGAATCACGTGTGTGACCTGGTGGCCCGCGGTGCGGGCTGCATGATGTGGAGGCTGCCGAGGTTGCGGGCCCCGGGCTTGGAGCTTGTACCGGCACGTGGAGGGCCCTCTTGGAGACATGCCGGTGGCGGAAAGTGAGCAGTGAGGTCTGGGTGCTCAGGGGCGGGCAAACACCACTGGGCGGCGGGAGGGGCTGGGGTGCAGCAGCCTGTGTGTGCATGCGATGATGGCATGTGCAATTATATGAACTCTGCCATTCATGACTCTGGACTCTGTTTCAGATAAGGGACCTGGTGGACTGCAGTGTATACTGGCACATGGTTGGAGACACACCAGTGGCAGCAAATTAGCAGTGAGTCCTGGCTCCACAGTGTTGGCACTCTCTCTCCCTCTCCCTCTCTCCCTCTCTCTCACTCACCCCCTCTCCCTCTCTCTCCCTCTCTTCCTTTCACTCTCTCTCTCCCTCTCTCTCTTTCTGTCTCTTTCTTTCTCTCTCTCTCTCTCTCTCTCCCTCTCTCTCCCTCTCCCTCCCCTTCCTCCCTCCCTCCCTCTCTCCCTTCCTCCCCCTCTCCCTCCCCTCCCTCCCTCCCTCCCTCTCTCTCCCTCTCCTTCACTTCCTTTCACTCTCTCTCTTTCTCTCTCTCTCTCTCTCTCTTTGTCTCTTTCTCTCTCTCTTTCTCTTTCTCTATCTCTTTCTCTTTCTCTTTCTCTCTCTCTTTCTCTCTTTCTTTCTCTCTCTCTGTTTTTTGATGAGTGCATGGCACACCTTCTTATCTGGAATTTTGTCTTGCAGGCTGTGACTTACAGATTGTCGTAGAGAAGACATGCCATGACTCCTCCAAATAGTTGTTTTGAGTTTGATTTGAATAAAATGATTTGTTTGGAAATTCAAAGTTGATTGAATGATTCTCCTTTTTCTGACCACACATGAATGTTGTTCATGATTTCGTAAAGTTGATGTGACATATCTTTGTCTGGGACGGGAGGTGCCTGGGTGGGGCAGGCGGGCCTCGGGGTGGTGACTGTGGGTGTTGTGCCCTCTTGGGTGTCCGAGCTGCATGATCAGTAGCTCCATGGCATCTGTTGTTCTTCAGATGTGGCTCTGGGCTGGGCTCCCTTTTATGGTGCAGGTTGTCGTCCGACTTCACACCAGGTAAGAGCAGGTGTTAAATCCCTGCTGCTAGCGTGCCTTATCGCATGTTTTGGGATCTTATTGCCGATCTGGCTGGTGGTTGAGAATGTTGCGGAGTGGTGTTGTTGCGGCTTTTTGCACGGGAACGCCTACTCTGCATATCATTAGCGTTAGTTGCCGGGGTCATCTGTGGCGATGTTTTTTTCGACTGTTATCGCAGGAAAACTGGTGATATCGGCTGTTAGCACCAGCTTGTGAATGGGGCGATACATTTATCGCCACTTTGGCTGCGATAAAGCGCCGATAACTCGGCGATAAGTCCTTGAGAATATGCCCCAAAAGGTTTTCTCATAGTCCAGCTCTCTGCTGACGAGGGCCTGCGTGACGGTCCTTCTGGTATTGACTGGACCCACCTGAAGATCTTGCAGAGCATGCATTGGATGTAGAAGCAGGCGGTTAAGACTGTGTTTGCCTGTTTCTGCATAGATAGCTTGCTGTCCAAGACAGTGCTTAATTTGTAAAAAATTAAGTCCAGGTGCTCACATTTTTATAGGAGGCCACACCCACTTTCCCAAGCTCCACCGCGTCCTCCACCCCCTTACTCTGGTGGTGAGATATGAAAGGAGGGTGGGTGGAAGAAGAGGAAGCAGAGTGGTAGTGGATGCTGTGATTGTTTGCTTGGGGGAGTTCATAATTTAGGGGCGCTTAAGGGTGGAGGCATAGTTTGTTGAGATTGTTTTTATTGTATGTCTGAAAGCTAGCTGCATGTCTCTACTAAGAAATCATTTTTTTACTCTCTAATGGTTGTCCTGCTTCTTTCTGCACCATCTTGCTGTCAGAGTCGGTATTTATGTGGGCACTATGGCTATGGTGATATTTTTAGTTTGACTTCACTATTTTCCACCACATCCCAGAACTAACAGTATGAAATTGTAAAGCATAATGCCGAGTATGATTGCTCAGCCTGCGCTCTCGCTGCTGGGGCTAGCACTGAATGATGACTGTTTTTCCTCTCAGACGATAGTGGTTTGCCACAAAGGCATCACCACCACAGCATGTGACGTTCAGGCACAAAGCACAACGCATCTATGATGATGTGTGATAGGGGAGTCTGCACAGTGCGGGCCTCTGGGGTCTCGGGACATCCGGCAAACAAACACAGACAAACGTGTCCGGCAGCGGGAAAGGTTAGCTAAATTCCGCCACCTGGATGGCCATCCCTGATCTCATGGACGTTCAGAGTGTTCACATTTCTGAATAACATGTACAAAAAGGAAGAGCGCGTCAGGGATTAAAGCAATGGCTGGTCTGCATGTCCAGAAAGTATGCTTCCAATACATTCTCTGATCTTTGAGCAGAATACAGTGTGTCTACAGGAAGCCCACGAAAGAGCAGCAAAAGTTATGCTGCTACAAGCGTATACTTTAATTAAATGTATCTGGGATTGTTTTTGCAGATCGTGTTCATAAACGCTAGTTAAGATTGCTCGGCCTTTCATCTGTCTGAACACAACTACCCCTTACATTTTTTATGTGCTATGAAATAATTCTACATAGTCCGTTAATAGTTACATATATCACAGCAGTTGACAACTTACCAGAATTGGCACTTAAAATAAATGTATAGGACATGGGCCCCAACTTCTTCTTAGACAATGAAATGCCATCATGCGGCCTCCGTTGGGTGTTCACTTTAAACCATACCTTGCAAAACATAGGAGGCCGTAGTAGGAGCAGCAATGTTTGAGTGATCTGTATCATAGAGCTGAAGCAGGGCCGGCTTTAGCAGTGGTGGCGCCCTGTGCGCCAATGTTTGTTGGCGCCCCCAATGACCACCGCTGCTACAGATTCCCTCACTACCACCATCTAACAGCGCCCCTCACGTCTCCGTAACCAATCTCTCAGATTCATTTAGTTTTATAGCGCCACTCATACCAGTGTGAAGCATCAGAGCACTTTACATCATAGACACATTTAACAATCACACGTGTAAATCAGTGTATAAGAAATGTTACAGAAGACAGAGGATTACAAGATGTAGGAGTCACACGTCATCCATATTGGTAGGCAGTATAGTTTAGGAGTCGTTGGTCTGGAAGAGTACAAATTAAGATTTTAAAACATAACACTAATATTCAGGGGTTCACGTTAATATTAATAATTAATTTCTACCCTAATGAACCCTTTTTGCAAGATTAGGTTAAGGAAAGACCGTGCAAAAAACATCGAGGTTTATATAATATACACCTTGCAGTTTGCATGCAGCTCTTTGATGACAGTTAATAGGTCATTGTTCTATATTAGGTTTTTAACTTATAGACTGCAAGTAACAAAAAGATCTCTCTGACAAAAGCAGTAACCCATTGACCTATTAACATTATATGCACTTTGTGATCTGCATGGCACACATTCCTAGCAGCAGGCATATTAACCCTCTGAGCTACCTTAGCAGGAGTCAAACTTCCACTAGACAAAACTCCATCTCTCTTCTCCAGGAAGTACATTAATCACTGGAGTTATCTCGACATTTTTATTGATCTCTAAAGGTTGCTGGAGGCAATGAACGTGGCAGCAGGTGGTTTTCAAGCCATAATATATTTGCAAACAGGGCGCCCCCACCCCAAGTCAACGCCCGGTGCGGTGGCACCGTTCCCACCGCCCTAGAGCCGGCCCTGAGCTGAAGGATCATATTTGATAAACTTGAGGAAGGCGGCACCATTTGGGGCTTGAGCTAAGGGAATGCCTGGGCACTGAACCACCTGCAGGCACAGCCACGAGGGATGACGGCCTGGAATAGAAATAAACCTAAAACTGGCGCATTCCGACATACAGCACACCGGGAAGAAGCTGAACAAGTATTATAAATACCTAAATATATCCGGATTCCAAAAGAGATGATGAAAGTGAAAAGCAGGTAAAAACAGCACATTTTCATTTCGTGTGAATGATCAACGTTTTTAGAACAATAGGGGTGAAATTAAGGGCGAGGCCCTGCTCTTCCAGCCCCCTCCTGGCCGGGTCGTTGCACTTCCATTTGCACACAGTGCCTGTCGCCGGAGGCATGATTGAGCCTCAATACACATTTCATTCATACCACGCACGAGGAAAAATGCAGTGTTGGTTTAGCTACTTACTCGGTAACTGGTGGGCGGCACTGGCACTCACTGCCTTTATTCATATGCCCGCTGCTGCTGCTATCTCGACGTCATGCTATACTGTTGGTCACGGAGGGTAACTTGTGAGGTGCGTGTGTGCCGGGGCATGGCGTTTAGGACAAAACCTATGCACGCACGCTGCCACAGCTCCTACCCCTGCAGAACCAAACCCCACCCACCAGCTACACTAAGCTAAGGGCCGCCACCTAAGGCAAATCCACATGGAGAATGGCTTGATTTATATTGGCTCTCAACACTTTATTGAGGACTCGGGAGACGAACAATAGTGTCTGTGCCAGGTGTGCCTGCAGTCAATGAGGTGATTATATTTAGTTTGTCATAGACATGCAGATGTGTGGTGCAGCCCGGCCCTAATAAATAAGTGCCGGTGCTGAGCACCGGAAAGCACCGGCACAAATTAAGCACTGGTCCAAGATGATGCCAAGGTTGTGTGATTGGTCTGTTTGGGCACGGGACGGGCCCAGTTCAGCAGGCCACCATATGTTTCAGGGCGATATGTTGTTCCCAAAGATGAGGACTTCCCTCTTGTCTGTGTTGAGTTTGAGACAGTTGTCCTTCATCCAGTCGGCGACACTCTTCATACATCTGTGGAAGTTGGCTCTGGTGGTGGAGGGGTCTTCTGACAGCATGATGATGAGCTGGGTGTCGTCGGCATAGGAGATGATGTTTAGTAGATGTAGTAGAAACATGTTTATTCCAGAAGCTCCTCAGAGCAGTCAGTCAAGTAGAAGTCAGCAGGTCAGTGGCCTCCTCCCCTTCGAACCAGAACATCCTCACCTTGGAGGACACGGTTACATCCCAATGCTGAGGTAGACAGCGTGCTGTACAGTACATAAGAACACTATAGGTCTCCTGCTGCTTTGAGGGCAGGGTGTGAGTTTGTACTGTGGTTGTGTGTGAGAGTTTCTCAAGTGTTTTGGTGTTGTGCTTGATTGACAAAGACTATTATAGACTTTACATTGGTCTCTAACAATTATCACCGCAGTGTACTCTCGTTTAACTTAGAGCACATTGCACTTAGTGACCACTATCCAATTGGCTCTAGTTTTGAAACAGGGCAGAGAGGCAGTAAAGCCACCAATGTGGTGGAAAATATCTATTTACATGGGATTTCCTTGGCTAGAACCAATGGATACATTATTAAATTGAGTAAGGTAAATCCGACTAACTTCTTAGAGAACCTGGTAGTAGAACAGAAAAATGATTTGATGACCTGTTTAGAGGAGAACCCTAACCCCACCAAGGTCATTGCAGCTTTTGACAAGATTTCAGTCCACATTAGCAACAAATTAACTGGTACAGCACGAAAAGGGGGTCACAGTAGAATAGAGAGATGGTTTAATCAAGAGTGCACCAAAGCACATTCTCATTTGATCCAGACCTTAAAAAAACCCAAGAAACCAGCTAGATATTAGAGTAGCCAGAGCTTCCTATAAGGATGCCTTAAAAAAACGGAGGAAGGATTTGAAGCACTCTGCCTGGGAAGCCCTATTAAAAGTGAGTTCATTAAAAGATACGACTGCATTTTGGAATGCAGTCAATGCCCCATTTTTTGTGGAGGGAAACTCTGACCAGGTAGAGATTGTCATTGAAGAAACACTTTGGGTTAAACATTTCACCGAGTTATACAAACAAGAGACTCGTACTGGACTAATGAGTTCATTGGTGGGAGTTACGAGCACCACAGAACCTGATGCATTAGTCCTATTTCCCCGTAATGTAGTCTTCTCTTTAGACGAGGTGGAATTAGCATTGGCAGATAGTTCAAATAGTAAAGCCCCGGGACCAGACGGTATTCCACTTGACATCTATAAGGATAACGTCGCCCTTTGGGCACCACTCCTGACCAACGTTTTAAACAGTTGTAACATCAAGGGTTTTCCAACTACCTGGCAGGAAGCTATTGTAGTCCCCATCTTTAAGAAGGGGGACAGAAACGATCCTAAATGCTATAGGCCAATCTCCCTCCTTGACTCGCTAATGAAGGTAGCGGGCAGAATTCTTTTAAATCGCCTCCAATCATGGGCTGAGGAGAAAACCGTTCTTTCGAAACTCCAGTACGGCTTTAGGTCAGGTCTTGGCACTGTCGAACAAGGCCTAAACTTGGCCTTAGTAATAGGTAAATATTCGGCAGCAAAGAGGGGAAATTTATTTATGACCTTTGTAGACCTCAGCTCGGCTTCGACTGCTTGAATCATGATATTTTGTGGGCTACCTTAGCAGATCTTGGTATTGATTTTAATATTCTTAATTTTTTGAAAGAGCTATATAGAGGAGCAGGGGCTAAAGTCCGCTTTGGAAAACTGGGAGAATGCACGCCCAAATTCCCAATTGAGAAAGGTGTCCGCCAGGGATGTATCCTGGCTCCTTTTCTTTTTAATATATATACATAAATGGGGTGACAGACCATTTATTAAAAACAGAGGTGGACTACTCGCAAATAGATGGTGAACGTGTCCCTATCTTTCTGTATGCCGATGACGCGGTCATTATGGCCCGAACACAAATCCAGAAGGCCTTAACCAGCTTCTCGGCATACATGGGAGATAGGGGCCTTAGGATTAATATTGGAAAGACCTTCACTATGTGCTCCTCGAGCAAGGTAAATATTACCTGTAATATTCACTTAGAAAAATCAAAGATAGGCTTAATCGATAACTTTTCCTATTTAGGAATTGTTTTTAACAAGAGGGGTACCTGGAGATCAGCGATCACGACTAGGAATTTAGCGTTTTCACGGGCTATTGGCGCTCTGAAGCAATTCACAAATAAGCTAGGGGGTAGGCCAGTACGCATCCTGATTGACATATATAAGGCGAAATGTGTATCGACGGCTGTGTACGGAGCTGGTATATGGGGGGTTGCAGATTGCCATGAAATTCAAATAAAGGAAAATGGTTTTCTCTGCTACCTGCTCGCTGTTCCCCGCTCCCCCTCTTCCTATGTTTGTCACAAAGAACTAGCCTTGTCTTTTATCTCGGATCTAATTAAAATCAGTCCTATCTTGTTGTGGCATAAGATCTGGACTACAGCAGAAACTGCTCTTAATAGGGCGATTATTGCTGATTGTATCAAACTTGAAGGTTCTAAAAAGATCCAGTGGCTCTCTTATGTTCAGGAATTTTTTAAGAATATCGGACGCCTTGAATTTAATGATTCCCCCGAGACAATGTCTTCGATCTCCAGACAGGCTCTGAAAGAAGTTTGCCTTGCCCATCTGGAAGATCGACGCTGGTGCCTCGAGGGAAAAAAGGCCTCTGTTGTTTATCATCAATTCCTGCTGCAAAATCCTGGGCTACCGCTTTATTTGTCACCCGATCAGACAAGTTATAGCAGAATGCTCTTAGCTCGTTTGAGAACTGGAAGTTTTTTCAGGATGTTAACTTTTCCTACCCAAAATGATTGGTCATCGCAATTAACGACTTGTCCGTGTGATGATTCTTCCACCCAATCAATCATTCACTCCGTTTTGTTCTGTAGATTTTACGAGTGGGGGCGGAAAAGATATTTACTACCTCTCCTTAAACTTTGGAACTTGAGACAATGCAGACCAGCATTATTTAAATTATTGACCTTATCTGATGAAATGACTATTACCGCTGTGTCTAGGTACCTGAAATATGTGATTAGATGCAGATCCACTATGGTTTGATTGAAATCCTCATGAGTTTGTATGACTGTTGTTTTATCCTTGCACCCTTGGAGCAAGGGGTTTTGGTATTCACGAACTATGTATTGTATATAGATTTTTAAACATGAATTGTTACTGTTTTACTGGTTGTAATTACTCTATCTGCTTTTATGATTTTAATGTAAAATCGATTAAAGCTATCTTTGATTTGACAAAGGCTGTGCATGTTGTGTGGCTGTGAACACGTGGCTAATGTAAACTGTGTCGCGAAGGAGAGCGAGTGCCTGCTGGACAGATGTTTGTGCCTGCCATCGTTGAGCAGGACAGGTTCTAGTTCTTGGGTGGACCTGCTCCTGAGTTCTGTGCCATCCACCCCCTCCTTGTGATGGTGGAGAGTCTGTGCTTGCTGGTTGCTGTGGCCTCTGTTCACCACCCAGGTCTTTACTCCCCTCTGTTGGGTGGTAGGCTTCTTTTGTATGCGCTGCTTAAGTATGTGTAGATTCTGTCCATCTTCAATATTTGTATGATGTACCATCGCAAGGATTCTGTCCCCTGGAACTGCCAAGGTTTGGATACAACCTGGGAGTCCGCGGAAAGGAGGCTGTGTGGCTGCCCGGACACTATCGAAGGTACTTTTTGACCACAACTTGTGTACTGTTTCACTACAGTGGGTGGCGCCCGGTCACTATTAAATGTACTCTTCAACCATAACTTGCGCACTGTGTCACTACAGTGGGTGGCTGCCCGGTCACTATTAAAAGTACTCTTCAACCATAACTTGCGCACTGTGTCACTACAGTGGGTGGCTGCCCGGTCACTATTAAAAGTACTCTTCAACCATAACTTGCGCACTGTGTCACTACAGTGGGTGGCTGCTCGGTCACTATTAAACGTACTCTTCAACCATAACTTGCGCACTGTGTCACTACAGCGTGTGGCTGCCCAGTTACTGTTACTATTAAACGTACTCTTCAACCATACCTTGCGCACTGTGTCACTACAGTGGGTGGCTGCCCGGTCACTATTAAAAGTACTCTTCAACCATAACTTGCGCACTGTGTCACTACAGTGGGTGGCTGCCCAGTCACTATTAAACTTACTTTTCAACCATAACTTGCACAGTGTGTCACTACAGCGAGTTGCTGCCCGGTCACTATTAAACGTATTATTCAACCATACCTTGTGTAGTGTGTCACTACAGTGGGTGGCTGCCCGGTCACTATTAAACGTATTATTCAACCATAACTTGCGTACTGTGTCACTACAGTGGGTGGCTGCGCGGTTACTATTAAAGGTGCTCTTCAACCATAACTTGAGTACTGTGTCACTACAGCGGGTGGCTACCCGGTTACTATTAAAAGTACTCTTCAACCATAACTTGCGCACTGTGTCACTACAGTGGCTGGCTGCCCAGTCACTATTAAAAGTACTCTTCAACCATAACTTGAGTACTGTGTCACTACAGCGGGTGGCTGCCCGGTTAGTATTAAACGTACTCTTCAACCATAACTTGCGCACTGTGTCACTACAGTGGGTGGCTGCCCGGTCACTATTAAACTTACTTTTCAACCATAACTTGCGCACTGTGTCACTACAGTGGGTGGCTGCCCGGTCACTATTAAACTTACTTTTCAACCATAACTTGCGCACTGTGTCACTACAGTGGGTGGCTGCCCGGTCACTATTAAACGTATTATTCAACCATAACTTGTGTAGTGTGTCACTACAGTGGGTGGCTGCCCGGTCACTATTAAACGTATTATTCAACCATAACTTGCGTACTGTGTCACTACAGTGGGTGGCTGCCCGGTTACTATTAAAGGTGCTCTTCAACCATAACTTGCGCAGTGTGTCACTACAGTGGGTGGCTGCCCGGTCACTGTTAAAGGTGCTCTTCAACCATAACTTGCGCACTGTTTCACTACAGTGGGTGGCTGCCCGGTCACTACTAAACGTACTCTTCAACCATAACTTGCGCACTGTGTCATTACAGTGGGTGGCTGCCCG
Source organism: Triturus cristatus (assembly GCF_964204655.1). Taxonomy (NCBI): domain Eukaryota; kingdom Metazoa; phylum Chordata; class Amphibia; order Caudata; family Salamandridae; genus Triturus; species Triturus cristatus. The sequence goes on along the minus strand of NC_140588.1, from coordinate 1,058,805,215 downwards.
GTCACTATTAAAAGTACTCTTCAACCATAACTTGCGCACTGTGTCACTACAGTGGGTGGCTGCCAAATCACTATTAAACTTACTTTTCAACCATAACTTGCGCAGTGTGTCACTACAGCGGGTGGCTGCCCGGTCACTATTAAACGTATTATTCAACCATAACTTGTGTAGTGTGTCACTACAGTGGGTGGCTGCCCGGTCACTATTAAACGTATTATTCAACCATAACTTGCGTACTGTGTCACTACAGTGGGTGGCTGCCCGGTTACTATTAAAGGTGCTCTTCAACCATAACTTCAGTACTGTGTCACTACAGCGGGTGGCTGCCCGGTCACTATTAAAAGTACTCTTCAACCATAACTTGCGCACTGTGTCACTACAGTGGGTGGCTGCCCAGTCACTTTTAAATGTACTCTTCAACCATAACTTGAGTACTGTGTCACTACAGCGGGTGGCTGCCCGGTTACTATTAAACTTACTTTCCAACCATAACTTGCGCAGTGTGTCACTACAGTGGGTGGCTGCCCGGTCACTATTAAACGTATTATTCAACCATAACTTGTGTAGTGTGTCACTACAGTGGGTGGCTGCCCGGTCACTATTAAACGTATTATTCAACCATAACTTGCGTACTGTGTCACTACAGTGGGTGGCTGCCCGGTTACTATTAAAGGTGCTCTTCAACCATAACTTGCGCAGTGTGTCACTACAGTGGGTGGCTGCCCGGTCACTGTTAAAGGTGCTCTTCAACCATAACTTGTGCACTGTGTCACTACAGTGGGTGGCTGCCCGGTCACTATTAAATGTATTATTCAACCGTAACTTGTGTAGTGTGTCACTACGGTGGGTGGCTGCCCGGTCACTATTAAACGTATTATTCAACCATAACTTGCGTACTGTGTCACTACAGTGGGTGGCTGCTCGGTTACTATTAAAGGTGCTCTTCAACCATAACTTGCGCAGTGTGTCACTACAGTGGGTGGCTGCCCGGTCACTGTTAAAGGTGCTCTTCAACCATAACTTGCGCACTGTGTCACTACAGTGGGTGGCTGCCCGGTCACTACTAAACGTATTCTTCAACCATAACTTGCGCACTGTGTCACTACAGTGGGTGGCTGCCCGGTCACTATTAAACGTATTCTTCAACCATAACTTGCGCACTGTGTCACTACAGTGGGTGGCTGCCCGGTCACTATTAAAAGTACTCTTCAACCATAACTTGCGCACTGTGTCACTACAGTGGGTTCCTGCCCAGTCACTATTAAAAGTACTCTTCAACCATAACTTGCGCACTGTGTCACTACAGTGGGTGGCTGCCCGGTCACTATTAAACGTGTTATTCAACCATAACTTGTGTAGTGTGTCACTACAGTGGGTGGCTGCCCGGTCACTATTAAACGTGTTATTCAACCATAACTTGTGTAGTGTGTCACTACAGTGGGTGGCTGCCCGGTCACTATTAAACGTGTTATTCAACCATAACTTGTGTACTGTGTCACTACAGTGGGTGGCTGCCCGGTCACTATTAAACGTGTTATTCAACCATAACTTGCGCACTGTGTCACTACAGTGGGTGGCTGCCCGGTCACTATTAAATGTATTATTCAACCATAACTTGCGCACTGTGTCACTACAGTGCGTGGCTGCATGGTCACTGTTAAAGGTACTCTTCAACCATAACTTGTGCATTGTGTCACCACAGTGGGTTTGGCTGCTTCTTTTCATTGCCGCAGTGAGTTCCAGAGGTTTGCCGCCCTCACCGAGAAGGAGTTACCACTGATGTGCTTCTCCTTGCTGGGAGGATCAGTCAACAGGGGGTCAGTTTAGAGCGGAGGGTGCTCAGTCAGCATCTTCACTGTTTTGGTTGGATGACGGCAGGTCCTGGTACTTCAATTGTTATTAATGGCAAACTGTCTCCTTGCATTTAATACCGCGAAGACGGATTATCAAGTAGCCAAAAGCACCTTGGAGAGAACCTTTATATTGTAGCAGGGGTACCTTGAACATGTGACACTGCACCTAAAATGTTGTATTTAGCACGATTGTGTAGATCACAAAAACCAGAACATAAGAGAAGCGGGACACGAGGGCATGTAGGGTGATTACTACCCAGCACTCGCTATTGTCGATTTTTTGTGCATATATACCATTCACAAACTTACAAAATGAGGTGACGCTTATAAACTAATTTGATGAGAAACTGAGTATTTTGGTCGAGCCACGAATGAAAGCACGGACTCCAGGTTAGCACCGTAGCACTTTGGCCACTACACTATACCCCTAGATAGCTTGCACTATCAGGAGGAGGGCGAGGAGACACAGCGCTGTATGTGCACTGTGGAGGTTTCACGGCGGCACATTTTGTTGCTATCATTTCAGTTCCTACTGTGCACCACAGGCTCCTGAAAAGAATCGGGGAAAAAAGAATGATGTGCCTTCTTTAATGGCACACAGCCTGTTGTTTGTTGCTAGAAAATGTTGGAGCGTGGTACTGCGAGCAATTTTGCAGCGCCACGCTGTGTCATTTAAAAAGCGCAGTGATGCTCTGTATTTACAAGAATATGGTGCACCCCTGTGTTTTCCCTTGCGCTGGCACTCTAAATAGTAGCGTAGCGCCTACACAGACACCCTTGCACCTAAGTGCAAGGGTTCCTGCGTTGTAGGGATAACATATGGTGCTAGGGTGCCTGTGTTGCAGGGAATGATTGTTCATGTGCTGAAGGGATGCCTTCATGCATGTAAACAACCTTTAAAGGCGTTTTGCTCTTTCTATGTGCGCTGAATTGCATCGCACATAGAAAGTGCAAAATCAAGGAGAAATACAAGTATTTCTCCTCGTTGCTCCAATCTAATGTCTAATTTTGTATGGCGTTAGTTTTTGCTGCTGTCTCAGATTTACACATCCTTGTAAATCTGGAGCAGTGTCAAGCAATGGATGTTGCAGTGGAACGCCCACAGCAACACCCATTGTACGCCCTTTTCATGCAGATATCTACGTGAAAGGGTACCATATTTACAAAGTGGCATTAAGCCACACAAAGTGGCTTACCGTCACTTTGGAAATCTGAAGCAGGGCATTGTGCCACCACAACATGTCGGAAAAAGTGATTTTTCGGTGGCACAATTCCCTTGTAAATATGCCCCTTAATTTTCAATGGTGCTATTACATGTCCTGGGTGGAAAGTTAAAGTCATGCCTGCTCTAAACATCGTTTGCCGCCATATCATGAAACCAGGGGACATATTTACAATGAAAATGGCACAGCGCAGTGCCACAAGCAATTTTGCTGAGGTAAGCTGCGTTATTTTCAAAACACAGGGACGCGCCGTATTTACAAGAATACAGCACACCCCGGTGCTCTCCCCTGCGCCGGCGCTAAATAAGTTGCCTAGCGCCAGCACAGGCACCCTTGCACCATGGTGCAGGGGTGCCGGTATTGCAGGGATGATTGTTGTGCAGGAAGGGACACGTTCCTGCACAAAAACAATCATTAATGGCGTTTTACTCCTTTTATGTGTGCCGCAGAATGCTTTTGCATGGCGTTAGTTTTTGGCGCTGCCTCAGATTTACAGATGTTTGTTAATCTGTACATGTTTCAAAAATCCCTGGGTGTTGTGTGGGAACGTCCACAACAACACACATTGCACGCCCCTTTGCTGCAGAAAACTATGGCGAGGAGGGGCATATTTACAAGACGGCACTAAGCCACGTAAAGTGGCTTAGCGCCACCTTGTAAATATGGAGCAGGGCATTATGCCACGGACCACGGCCTACTCTTAAAAAATGAAACTGTAAAGTTTCATTTTTTCTTTTTAAATGCAGCCCATTTTCCTTTAAGGAAAATGGGCTGCATTTAAACAACAAAAAAAGGATTGTGTTATTAAAAAGCAATCTCACTTCTTTCATTACCTCAGCAGGCCACCATGACTGTGATGGCTGCGATTCCTAAGCAGTCGCAAATTCGACCTACCTCATTAATATTCATGAGGTAGGCCTATTTGCGACCCACTAGGAATCGCTAAGAAACTGAAAAGAGTTTCATACATTAGAAATACCGATTTAATCATTGTGATTTGAAGACTGCAATTAGGAAATCGGTATTCCTAATGTTAGTACATCTAGCCCTAAATTTCTAATATTCTTTCAACTGTTCTTAGGCCTGTGCTCCTTTTTTAACTCTACCTTTCGATTTCCGTAGTAACGCTTATGTTCAATCGGGCTTGGACTGTTAACAGTATTTGGGCGCTTGCACCAAGGTTCTCCTTGTGCAACGCTACTGCTAGTTGGTTAATGAGTCTACAGAAACAACTATTTAAGCCTCACAACTGCAGTCTCTGGTGATAGCACAAATAGTTCCCTAGCATAAATCCCCACACTGCTTGACCGACAGGTTTCGGCGCTATGACGCCCTTCCTGCCCTTACATCGGCTAATATTCAAACGCATTCAGAGCTGATGTCAGATGGGCCAGAGCAGAGGGAAGAGCATTCTCTGGTGCAGACTCTGGAATGAACTTCCACCTGCCCTTCGAGAAGGGTCCAAATTCCTGAGATACAGAACTGGTTCAAAACTGGTGCTTTACCAACTAACACCGTAGTCAAGCTCTTGTCACTCATCTGAGTCCCCCATGACACCCTTGCCACAAGCCTCTGCTCATAGACTGCTGACCCAGCAATGGTCCTTCAAGAGGATGCAACGAAGCGGGTCCATGGGGAGACCAAGTCCAAGACTGTGAGATGCCCTTAGTCCTTCGAAGAGACCCAGAGCCAATCACATGCGCTTCAGGAAACTCTTGGAAACAGAACTATTCAAACTTGTTTTTCAGTGGCCATCTCTCGTCGATCATCAGCCAGGGGCGTACACAACCAGACTGGACGAGTTTTCTCCAACATCTCACATTCTTCAGGCTGGACATTGATCCTGTCTCCCATGTGCTCTGACTTCACTGCCTGTGCATTATAAAACTAGAAAATAAATAAATAACTTCAGGAAATGATTGTGAATGTTTGGCTTTAGAAGCAAATATAAGATAACCAACATAAACTCAAAGGGGGATGTTCACAAGGATCTATCGCTGAGTTAACGGCACATTATCGCAGCCAAAGTTGCGATAAACTTATCGCCGCAATCACAAGCTGGTGTTAACAGCCCACAGCACCAGTTTACCCGCAATAGCAGCCACAAAAAACATCGCCACAGATGACCTCCGCAACTATCACTAATGAGATGCAGAGTAGGCGTTCCTGTGCCAAAAGCCGCGACAACACCACTCCACAACATTGACAACGACTAGCCAGAACTGTGATAAGAACACAAAACAGGCGATAAGACGCGTTACCAGCAGAAAATTAACATCTGCTCTGACCTAGTGCAAAGTAGGACCACAGCCAGCACCACAAAATGGATCCCAGCCCAGACCCACACTTGAAGAACAACAGATGCACCCGGACAACTGAACATGCAGCCCAGAGGGCCGAAAGGGCAACAACACCCACCGCCACCACCCCCAGGACCCCCCTTCCCCGGCACCACCCCACCAAAGACATGCCACATCAGCTACACCTAAACATGTACAAAATAATCCGCTTGATGTCGCACAATCACAACCGGTGACATGCATGTGTCGTCACAAAAATGAGCATCACACATTCACTTTCGAAGCAACAAATGAAACTTTATTAACATGAACACTGAAATGAAATGAAGACACATGGCGGCTCCCCTCAGAACAATCCGTAGGTCACAGCCTGCAAGACAAAAATCGTGATGAGAAGGTGAGTCCTGTGAACAGCAAAGGACAGAGAGAGAGCGAAGGAGAGAGAGAGGAAGCGAGGGGGAGAGAGGGAGAGAGAGAGAGAGAGAGAGAGAGAGAGAGAGAGAGAGAGAGAAGAAGAGAGGGGGAGAGAGTGAGAGAAGAAGAGAGAGAGGGGGAGAGAGAGTAGAAGAGAGGGGAGAGAGAGAGAGAGAGAAAGAGAGAGAGAGAGAGAGAGCGCTGCCCCTGTGCACCATGGCCACACTGCTCACCTGCTGCCACCGGTGTGTCTCCAACCACTTGCCGGTATGTACAGCAGTACACCAGGTCACACGTCTGAGACAGAGCCATAATCTGAAACAGAGTCCAGATACATGATTGGCACAGTACACACACTTGCACAAGACAACATCGCCTGCCCGCCCATGCACACCCAAGCAGAGGCACCCCAGCCCCTCCCGCTGCCCATCGGAGCATGCCCGCCCATGCACACCCGGGCAGAGGCAGCCCAGCCCCTTCCGCGGCCCATCGGATCATGCCCGCCCATGCACACCCAGGCCTCACTGCTCACCTTCCGCCACCGGCGGGTAGACAGGAGGTCCCACCACGTGCCGCTGCAAGCCACAAGCCCAGGGCCCGCGGACATGGCACCCTCCACACCATGCAGCCCTGCTCCGCAGGCCACCAGGTCTCACGTTTGGTGCTGGGTCTTGATTACTCCATGGCATAGGACATACCAGTGCACCCGGCATCATCGCAGGCTGCACACCCGCTCAGCCCAAAGGGTGCCACTAACTCTGGGATCCTGGATGCGGATGCCCGCTGGCTCTAGCCTACACGGTGGTCCAGGAGGGCACACAAAACCTGAGCTGTCCGGACTGCCAGGACGGGGCATCATCGCAGGCTGCACACCCGCTCAGCAGCTTAAGGTGCCACTAACTCAGTGCACCCAAAGTCACCGTCCTGTGGCGGGGTGCCTATGCCGGCCGCAATGCTCCGGGTGCCACTAACCCTGTGCAAATCCCATTCAGCGCCACATGGTGGTAAGCCTGTGACGGCCGCAAGGCCTCGGGTGCCACTAACCCTGTGCAACCCCAGTCAGTGCCACATGGTGGTAGGCCCGTGACGACTGCAAGGCCTCGGGTGCCAATAACCCTGTGCGCAACAACTCATGGGCCCTTTATGATTGAGAACCGTGGAGCATCCGTCATCCAGTCACCACCGGCAGAGGGGAATGTGACGTCGTCGGCCCCTTATGTTGGCGGAGTCACATGGCCTGTGACGCCTGTGCTGGATGGGTGTGGTGTGCGTGCAAACCTGCCCTCAGGGAGTGGCTGTGACATGCTGACAACTAGAACAGTGACCTGCACACCACTAGCGAGTACGTCTGCGATGGGTAGCAATGAGGGCCCCCCCTCGGTGCGTAAGCGGAGTGGTCTGGCCTGCAATACGCCGGACCTGCGCAGGGCTTGCAACAATGACTCATGGGCTCTGGGCGTGGTTCAGTCCATGTCCGGACATGGAAGTGACTGATGCGTGTGTGCCTGTTGTAGTGTCTACGGCACCCGGCACACAATATGCTATGTAGCACACTCTGACTGGCATCCCACAGGATGAGCATCATTGACGCAAGGGAAATCACTGTCCCTACATTCATCCACACATTCATACATGAATGATGAAAGACATGACACAGCAGTGCGTCACTTGATGTTTATTGCACATCCAGTGCAGTTATGAAGCTGGAGCGGTACAGGGCAATGCCAAGCACACTACACAATATGGGCCCGTGGAGGGCCAGCCAGAGTTCATCCGGGGATGACAAGTACTGCGGAAGAGGAAGGGTACAGTCCACAGTCTGGTCGCCGTGTCATTGGTCATCAAACAGGAAATGGCAGTTCATGTCGCTGTCCAAGGTGAGTGCATTGGAGTGTATCGGGGGTCAGTGGAAGGTCATGAGGCCATGTGCGGCACCAAGCATAAACAGGCCAGGTGGCGGGAATGAAGGCAAGTGCCTCCTGATCACAAACCCATCCACGTCCTCGTCCCCAGATGTGTGCTCTATTCCCCACCTGTGGGTGTTGCAGTACCGGCTGAGGCACTGTGTGCCACTGACACATCAGGTGCCTGAGTGGATACGTCTGCTGCACTGTGAGGCAATGGCACACCAGGGGGCGTTGATGTGGATGGTGTGGGGGCAGCAGCATTTATCTGCGCCACGTCTTGTGGCAGCAAAGCCATGATGATGATTTGCAGGGCATGATAGATCCCAGCTACATTTTGCTGATGTACAGCGGTGGCTGCCATCCTTTCCGCCTCCATCCGCACCATGTCCTCCATGAGCCTCCCCATGTGTGCCAGCTCACAGCTGGTATCGCTGGTGCCCCTCTGAGCAGACAGGTGTTCTTCTCTCCAAGTCAGGACTCTAGCGATGTCAGTCAGGGCTCGTTGGAGACCATGAAGCGGGCCTAGACACCCATGGATGGTGTCCAGTTTGGTGGCCATGAGGTCGAGCCCCATCCGCACCTGCTCATCCGTCTCCCTCTAGGCCTCCCGCACATGCCGTTGGAAGACCATGTGTTGTTCTTGGGGGTCTTGGGAGACTGCTGGGACTTTGGGTGCCTCCTGCTGGGTGGTTTGGGTGGTGGGTGGAGTCTCCGATGCAGCGGTCAGCCCTGATCCTGGAGGTGAGTCGCGGATGATGTCAATGATGTCTAAGAGGGCTTGTGCGTCAATGCTGGGGTTGTCCTCCTCATCATCAGTGAGGAGTGGCTGGGACTGCTCTGCAGGGGTTGTTGACGGTGGCCTTGCAATGTGAAGGGGAGATGGTGTATTGCAATGTGTGCACATGTATGTAGCTGCATGGTAAATGTTGACATTCAGACAGCATGGCATTTTACATTGTGACAGTCTATAGATCTGGGCGATGACCCAGAGTCATTGAGGGTGTGCACTGTGCTCTGCTTGATTGTGCATGTGTGCCATCATGGCCATCTCCACCCGTCCCCTCAGTACCTGGTGGTCACTCACCCTGCTGTGGTTGTGTTGTGTCCTGTCGAGCAGTGTCCGGTCCCCCGACTCCGTCCACAGTATCCTCACTGATGACTGTCGACACCAGCTCCTCCATGTCATCCAGCACGAGCTGTGGCGCTGGGCCCCCACCTCCAGTCTGCATTGCTGCCTTCTGGTTGGCTGCTTGTTTATCCTTGGTCTTTCTCTTGATGTCATTCCATCGCCTCTTGACCTCGTCCATTGTCGTCTTGTGCTCTCCGACGGCATTCACCTTGTGCACGATGTCCCGCCATATTTCAGTTTTGGTGCCCAATGACATGTTGGAGGTGACGAACAGTTGTTGATGGTGTTCCATCACCTCCGTGACTATGATCCTGTTCGCCTGCGGACTGATCTTCGTCTTCCTCTTCTTCTTGTCCTTGCCCTTTCCTGTTCCCGAGGTCCCAGGCTGGTCGTCCGGGGTGCTTGTGGGGTTGCGCTCATCCTCTGCACCTGCTCCGGCTGCCTCCATGGTGCTTGGGTGTTGGTCAGTTTGTGTTTGGGTGTTTTTTCGACTTTTATGGTGATTTTTCCTGCCTGTCAGGTGTGTTTTGCAGGCCTGGCGCTGCTTATCGCTGATTTCCTCATCGCGCTTTGGCCCATCGCAGGTTTTTTTGTGTTGTGGTTTGTGTTTTTATCTCCATCAAGGTGGTTGTATCGCGGACATTGTCTGCGGTTTAGGAAGACTATCGCATGGTACCGCCTTGTTGTGAATTCCACGTTGACACTGGGTTATTTTCCCGCGATGGGCTGCGATGTTGAGAGTTGCGTTACGCTACTCTTGCGGTAGTTATCACATGTTCTTGTGAATATACCCCAAAGAGAGGCTGTTCTACAAGGGGATAGTGCACCCCCCCAGCACGTGACTCTCATGGACCTGGGAGGAATCGACCACCCTGTGCTCTCAATCCCCCGAGAGGTCCCGAGTGAAGCTAATCACCCCATTCTTTCTCCTATTATGTAACTGCTCCTTGCACTGGGGCCCACCATGCATCACAGTGTTTGACAGAATCTGGGAGGTCTACAGAGCACAAGTCAGTGCAACGAGCCGTGCACAATCACAAACTTGATTTACAGGCGTAGGTAGGTGCTCACAGTTACAGTGCTCTTACAGCGCCTCTCACTACTCACTGAGAGACAGTACCTGAGGGCAGCAGGGTCGGAGGCTAGGCTCAGAACAGTCAGAAGGGGGCTCCCACTCAGAGAGGTGCTCATGAAGTGCTTCTGCTGTTCGCATTATAGGGCTTCTAGGCACATTCGCTTCTTTGAGGCAGAGCGTGCACGTAGCACTAGGTCAGCTCCTGTTGTGATAAGCTGTGATTCTAGGAGGAGCCACTGGAAAAGAACGAGGACTTGACGGGTGTGATCCCCGCTGCAAGTGCCTGAGATGTGCCCGGCTGCAGATGGTGTGGTCAGGAGGACCCCGGACAGGGCTTCACTGCATTTCACACAGGTTTGGGATATACCACATATATACATACATACATATTTACAAAGATACATGCATGCATGTATGTATGCATACCTACAAACATACATACATACATACATGTTCCACCTGCTGAAACCAGTCAAGGAAGGACAGGAAACACGAGGGCGAGAACGTGGCATGAGAGGCAGTGGGTATTGTGTCGTCATAGGAGGATCTCACTTCTTTCATGAGACACTGTTGCACACTTGCCCTTACCACAGTATGCGCCGCCACCCCTCTGCTCAAACGCTGCCCATAATGTAGGCCAGCCAATGAATGTAAGCCAGTCAAAGATAAACAGCTGAGAATTAAAGAGGCTAAGAATCCTCTTTGACTATAACCAACCCTGTCCCGTTATTCTGTAGTTTCCTATTGAATATTACACATTCTATACCTAGATTTCCTACCTTCACCACCAAAGATGACTGAGGTTTTGTGTCCAGTCACAAATATCTTTCAAGATGTTCAGCATCCCGGATAGCTTTCAAAACCCGAGTCAATGCCTAAGAGATTTTAGAACAAAAGGAAAAAAGCTAGTTAGAGATTAACAGAAGTAAGGTATAATCTATGAGAGCCTCTATGCACAAAATAACACCCAGTTCACTGTTTTCCTTTGCCAGGGCTTCATTCCAGACTCCTCATAAGAGGGCAGGCTGTACCCAGCCTGAACAAGGCATTCCATGCAGTGCAAAGGTCTTCAAAGTCTCTGCAGGGTTTATCTGAACTGATACATTAGCAGACCCTAAAAGAACCCAAAGCTATTAACCAATCACTCTGACTTACTTTCCATCTGCAATTTGTTCTAGGTGTCCTTCACAAGTAAACACCTGTATCAAATACCTTTCTCTGCCAACCATCAGACTGACATCAGGCTCGTGGGACACAGAGTCAGCCTCCTCGAGGTCCTGCTGGCCACATCTAAAAGTATCTAAGAGTGGTCACTAGTCCAGTGGAACAAGCCATTTCCATTCATCCTTTTAACTCTTGCCTGTGGGTTTATTGTACATGGGGTGGTGTCGTCACCTGCACATTTACTGCCCAAGAAATTGAATGGGTCAAAAAAGTGTCAAATTGGAACAAATTGTCCTATAACCGACCGATGGGAACTCCTTGTATTGACAGATCATTCTGATGTTTTCTAGGTCTGAGAAACAGCATCTGAACCTTATGACCTTGGAACTCTTTTGTTAGTCCTCAGATGGTAGCATCTATAAACAATGCTACAAGCAGTCGCGGCTGCTGCAGGTAAGAGCGGTGGGCGGTGGGGCCGGCTGGGGTTCGAGAGACAACCACAGAGGAAAATTAAACAAATGTTCCCTCGTGGTCGCCTCTCAAAATCCCCCCCAGCCGGCCCCACCGCTTCTAACTGCATCGGCCATGGCTGGCTACAAGGCTCTAGCTAATCATGGACAACACCTATTTGGCATCTTCGTTATACTAATTTGGCAGCGACTTACAATTGTAAAATCGGAGAAGCTAAGAAGAACCATTTTTAGACGCAATACACAAGCTCCCAATCTATCAAAAGAATCACTTCATATCATCGCAGAGCTCCAGAGAAACAGTGCTCCTTCGACAACCATGCATTGGCAATTACTCTGAGACAACATTGTTGAATTTTTCAAGAATACAAAACACTATTGGGGCAGAATTAGTTCCCGCCCCAAATAATCTTCCTACAACAACACACTGCACCAGAACCATTGCCTCCTTAAATTCTTTTTCACCAGTAAACAAGGCTGTTAAATTGATGTTATCACAAACGTCTTTCTCCATTCTGCTCTGAAAAACACGACTCCCTGAATTGTTTAATTGCTCCCTAATGCAAGGCCCCGTTCCAACTGCCTGGGCAACCTACATTATGAAACCTCTTCTAAGAAACCCTCCCTTACCTCACAAGATCTCAACACGTTTCGGACAATTTACCACTTATCTTTCCGCAGCAAACTCTTGAAACAAAATGGTCCTTGAAAACCTCCAGGAATTTGTTGAGGAGAACAACCTTCTGGATGTGTCCCAGTCCAGATTTCTATCCGGGCACAGAACCAATCTGGTGGCCCTTTCCTTCATGGATGGCCTGGGTCGTTTAGGGGATGATGGTGATGTCGGAGCTCTGATGTTCTCAAATTTCTTAGCGCCCTTTGATAACATAGACCATGACACCCTAAGGGAACTCTTAACAAAGGCAGGGTTCAGTGAGCAAGTCGTCCAGTGGATCATGTCGTTCCTTTCAAGCCGTACGAAAATAATATCCCTACCGGCTTTTCAAATTACGATAAAAAAACATAATTTGTGATCTATTGCAGGAGTCAAGTCTATCCCACTTTCTCTTCAGGCCATATAAGCTAGGCCTAGCCTCTAACCTCCACCTCTTAGGGGTCTGCTTGCCTTTTCGCTGTTTGTGAATGACACCTACTCATATTTGACTTCTCTTATCCTAAAGGTGGCGTTTCCTCACAACAGAGTGCAAGGATTCTCACCAACTGCCTCCCTTTAACACGTTGGTGGATATTTTTCTCTAGCTAAATCCAGCGGCGACCAAGATGTTACCTATTCTTAAAGTCCACTCCAGCAATGGACATACGCGAACTGGGCATTCGCCTTGACACTAATCTCTCGCTCTGTTCTCAAGATATAATGGCGTCCACTCAATGCTTCCGTCATCTCAGGCTTCATAGAAAGCTTCTACCCTCAATTGACGGCAGCTGGCGAGTATTTATGGCTGATACCTTCATCCAGTCAGGGTCGGATTAAACCTAGATTGGATGAAGATCGCAAACTCTACCCCAACCTCCCAGATGTCCAAAATGCTGCCATCAACTTCGATTCAAGCATTTCAAGGAATGTCAGACATATCAAAGTCTGAGATATCTCTATTGGCACCCATCTGCTCAGAGCTTTTCCAAAGCCTTTACCATTATTCACAAACGTTTACACTACTTTTACACTAGTGCAGTACTTATTTTGTGACATCTGAATTTACCCTGTCTTCAAACAGATTCCCTTCACTCATGTTGCTTGTGGAGAAGGCTTTTTTGTTGCTGCATCAAAATTGTGAAATTCTCTTCCAGTAGTGCCCGCTGCGAAACATAACAGCCATTTTTAGGTCGACCCTTGGAGCTGCTCTGCAAGGCATGCTGTATTGGAGTATGGACTTGAAGCCCCACCCTCTCTCCGCCCATATTTGTCATTGGCTTTTGTCATTGTCCTTTGTAAATGCTGGCTTCTGATTCGTTAATAGGCTTGTTAGTCCCTCCTTAGTACCGTCTTGTCTTCATTTGTAACCTCCCCTGAGGACTAGCCCTTTTACTTTGGTTGTTACACGGTATGTCTTATTTAGTCTTCATGCACTATTTTCTTTAATGAGTTTCTCCTACTGCAGGCACGACATGCTTTCCTGCAACATTCAGCGCGCCATGCGTGCTTTTACGGGGCGGTTTAAAAAAAAAAACATGTTTGTCAGCTTGACAAACAAATGCTTTTTTTGGTAAAAGTGCCCCATGCGCACTTCCACTTTAATAGCGACTGCAGACCCTTCTTTAGACATGGCTCGTCTAAAGAAAGGGGCGTGGCCTCTATTAACTTGAAGTTCACAAGGACAATGGTCTGGTGAGGTCAGAGATCCTCATGTAGCGGAGCTACAATTAATGATTTGGAAAAACAATTCAATGGTATTTCTGATACGTAGAACTCAATTTAAGGACATATGCAGGGACACAAGAGAGTAGAGGAAGGCATCACATTTTATTCAACATCATAAAATGGAGTCGCTTCCATTCCTACCATTTTCTCATTTTGCGACAGTGTATTTTGTATATACAGTGCTCACACATACAAAAGTGAGGGTGCGTGAAGTGAAGTGCTTTGTGACAATAAAAACATTTCATCGCATTGACAAGGAGATCAAAAGAACCCAATTGGTTTGAGCAATTTAAAGGGAACTCTGAAATTGGGGTCGACGGCGTTTCGATCTTAGTGAGTCAAGATCATCATCAGGACGAGGTAAGTGCGAGCACGTATAATTACGTGGAGCCGTAGCGATAGAATCCAAGACCTGCACAGGTGGTCGATGAGTCCAAGATTCAGGGGAACGTCCGTGTTAGTCAGGGCACGAAGGGGAGGAGAATTCCAAGGCGTTGTATGTACGGGAGTGAAAAACGGAATAAAGCCGTTGGCAGTCCGTGTTCTTCGGCATAAATTATGACCCAAGGCGTATCATTAACCCGGGAATTTTTAGTAAGAAGAATGAATCACTTCACGAGCACGCTGGCAGCAGTCCGGAGCGTTCACAACTATTAACTTGAAAGCACAGCATGGGAGCTTGTAAACAACAAGCATTTGCAATGCAATAAGTCTCGCATTTTAGAAACTTTGACCTATTGCTATTGTAAATGACAATACCTTTCATTATTGCGTGTTTTTTAAACACATAAATAAAAGGCATTGTCATTTACAATGTCAATAGCGCAAAATCTCGTGAGACCTATTGCATTGCAAATGCTTGTTTAGGAAATTGATCCAAACCAGATTGTTCTAAGCAGAAATGTTGTCTTCCTTTCTTTTACAGTAGGCTTATTACAATTTATATTTTCCTCTTTGACCAAGAAAAGCATTATTTCAGGTCTCCCCTCCTCTCTTCTATGTAAGCTGTATGAAACAGCACCTGCCACTTGCAGCCAGCTTCACATATGAGCATGTTCTTCAACTGAACTCCACCAGAATCCAGGGCACAGTTCTAACTGGCATATCTCACTCACAAAACACATTATACTAATAAATCAGCCATCTGCACAGAAAAGAGCTTCAAGTTTCTCCCCAAAACAAGGACTTCTCAAACTCAAAATGCCAGAATGCCAAACTAAAAAGAACAAAAGCAACCAATGGCTGTTCCTTGAACAACTCAACAAGGATCAACTGCTTCCAAGCCCCAGGCATCCATCACAAGTGTTGAACTACAGTGCACCTGCAGCTCCCTCTTCACATCATTGAACCTCACCTATATTATCTGCCTTATTCACAACTTTATAACTTGTAAAACCCTCTGGGTGTGATGTTCCAACCATGGCAGCCCCAAAAATAAATAATGTAAGGTTCTAGAACACGCTAGGGACAGCAAGGGGGCATCAGGACAAGCAGAGGCCACCCTGCCCCCAAAGTGTCTGGAGGCAAATGGCTCCTACTGCCTCTCCATAGTCAATATATTTACTTGTGCGCACCCATCTGAAGGGGAGAGGGCAGGCGACAAACATGCAGGCATTCCCCTTGGTAGGTGCTTGGGCATCTTGGGAGCAAGGGCATCTGGGTTCAAGAAGGAGCCCTCTACAGGGAGCTAAGACACACCCTGACGTTCACAAGAGAGCACTGCACAGAGGGTCGGCCCCAGTGGGGATACATAGGGCGGGGGAGCAGTGGGAGCAGGCAGAGCTAGTGCAAGGTGTGAGGAGTCAGCCTGTGTGAGGGAGAGTTGCATGAAGAGGTGGGTTTTCAGTTTCTTCCCGAATTGTAGGAGGGCTGGTGCTGTGCTGAAGCCAGACTTGGAACCAGGCAGTTTGGTGTTCTTGGCATATGTTCTTTGAGTGCGAGGTTCGAGTCAAGGGTGAACCTGTGGGATTTGGCCTGTGCTGTCAGTTGGGTTTTGGAGCCTATTAGGGTTAAGTTGGAGAGACCTGACTGAATCAGAGAATATTTGGTGCAGTTAGCAATACCTTGGAATTTAGGTGTTGTGAGGTTAAGAATCAGGTAGTTTGTTAACTTCAAGGGTCGGGTGCATCTACAACAGGCTTTAAGTCTGTTCATGTCGGTGGATGAGGAGATTATGAGACAGTATTGGGTGTCATCATCATGGGGGGGGTCTTGATGTTTCTGTCATCAAGGATGGCTGCAAGGGTTCCATAAAAGTATGAACATGATCGGTGACAGCATAGAGCCCTTGGGGCCCTGCAGGTGATGGGGAGATGTGGAGAGACCGGGATCTTGTGGGATCTCCTATTTGAACAACTTGATGTGGGTTGGTGAGGCAGGGTGAGGCCATTGTAGAATTGTCCGTGAAGCCCGGGTGAGCTTTCAGAGTGTGGACCAATGCTGGTTGGTCGACAGTGTTGAAAGATGCAGAGAGGTTTGGCATGACCAGGAGACAAGGCTTATTTTTGTCATTGATGAAGAGGGTGTTGTAGACTGCTTGGAGTGTGGCTGTTTCGGGACTGAAGTGTGGTACTCTGATAGTCATGAAGTAGGCTAACAGGTGAGGTCCTTCTAGCATTTTGATCTTCTCCATGTCTTCCTGTCTTCATATGGTTCACTCGTTTTCATTCAGGTCTTCGGTCTAGTTGGGTGCTGATGGGTTAGGCTTGGAAGTGTGAGCTTTCAGAGGAGCACAGCATTCTACGTGATTCTGAATCGTGATTTTTAGATGTTGAGAGGATGGTGACCTATGGTGAGGGCTAGAGATGTCTGGCTCTTCTCTCCTTTTTTACTGCTCTTCATGTGGTGGAGTGGCCTATGTGATGGCGAAAGGGTGATCAACATGATCAGTCAATCCAGGAGTATTGGGGCCGACAGGGGATGTTGAGGGGTGCAGATAGGACAAGGCCCATAGGCTGCCTTTGGAGTGAGTGGGGTGGGTGGTGTGGTAATTGTTGTCTTGGGTGTGAGGGCCTCCTTCATGGTTTTGATGCTGGAGTTGCAGTGCAGATTGAGTCTCTGAAGAAGGTGAGGTGGGAGTTGAATAGAGACAGGGGTGATGAGGCCAGATGTTTCTTCCTTGAAGTCCTGGTGGGTTCTGGGTAGTCTGCATATGGGATGAAAGGAGGCTGAGATTGGAAAGTGTCAGGAGAGGGCCTCCAAAAATGTAGGTTCAGCCATGTTAAATATGTTGAAGGACACATTGACTTCTGTATGACTCTAAGTCCCTCTCCAGCTTTGTATGTGTGGCCTATGTGTTGGATGTGGTTACCTAGAGGAGAGGGGGAGCTTCAAGAATGTGTGTGGAGGAGGGTGTGAACTAGGTTTCTGTGATGAAGAGTGTCTAGATTGTGTTATGGGATGATGATGATATTAAAAGTGTAACTTATTGCTGAAGATACAGGATGAATTTGATTTGAAGATGGTATGATGTGGGTGGGGTGTGTATTCTTGTGAGTGGTCTGTGGATGAAGTGATTGGTGTTACATGTGCAAGTATTTCGATTTGATTTGATTTTAAATTCGTAAAGCGCAGCAATTACCAAAAGGCGTCAAGGTGCCATAGATCGCCGTCCGGAAGAACCTGCTCATAGTCCAGAAAGAAGATGACTACAAGGGGAATAAACATGCATGGTGAATATATTTGCTGGGTCTTAGGGTGAGTGCGGGAATGGTGCGTTTAGTGGTATTTAATAAACACATCATGGCAGCTGACTTACCTTGACTGGAGGGATTTTGGACCTACGTCTTTTAGGTCCAAACAGGCCCAGGTGGGTGATGCCCATGTCCAAGCTGCCTTTAGTTTGGGACCCTCAGTGAGGGAACCCCGGGTGTGGGGAGTGGGGGTAGCTTATTGTTTCAGGCGTTGAAGATTATGGAGGGTGTTAAAATGCAGAGCTACCACTTATTGTTGAGACTGATGCTGGGAATTGAAGTCTGCTTTCCTGGCTTCTTCTTATAAATATGATTTTGCCAGGAACCCGGTGAAGTCCCTTCCTGTATAGGTAGCTGCTGGGAAAATGCAGTGATGTCACTTCCTAATGAGATGGATACTGGTAAATCTGGAGATGTCTTTTTATTGAGTTGGATGAATGGAAATGAAGTCTGCTTGCCTAGCTTCCTTGTTTAAAATGAACCCTGTGATGTCACTTCCATCACAACGGGATGCTGGGAAATGTAGTTCAGTCACACCTGTACGTACGGAAGGATGCTGTGTAATCTAGAGATGGCTTCTTGTTGAAATATGTGGTTCGAAATGAAATCTACATCACTGGTTCTGCTTTTTTAAAGATGGTTTTGACCAGAAATCAGTGCTATCACTTCCTGATGCTGTCGTTTCCTATTGAGATGGATGCTGGCACATCCAGGCATGTCTTGCTGTTGTGGTAGGTGTGGGGAAAATAAATCATAAATAACAAATTGTATTCTTCAGAGTAGGCATACGGTCTTGCACAATCTTATGCAGAGGATACACGTCTGTAGTAGATTCCCTGAGGATCTTTCTTCAATGCAGAGGTCTACACATATCCATATTCAGCATCCAGTCTTGACTGCCATCTGCTCTCCAAATCTCTGCAACTGAGAAAGTTAAAAGATTAATGGTGATTTTTGACAGTGAAACTGCATTATCACTAGGGTGGGCATAACTCTTCTAATTCCATGTAGTGGAATCACACGGAATTACATTAGAAGTTTGGGAAATTACATGTAATTACACTAGAAGAAGGATTCTGAGTTTAGCTCTATTCTTTAGCACAAAACATGCCCCCTTGCATCCAAAACAGACAAGAGGGTGCATTTTTGCACTAAGACAATAGTAATGATGCATTTTTTGTTTAAGAAATAGCACTAAACAGAGGTGATTTCTCCTCGGGCATGAAGTAATTTCCGTCCTAGCCAGACCTGCCAACTCACATGGCGCACCATGTTAGCTCCCTTCACACCGTTACCCGGTAAGGTGTCAATAGGACACAGTGGCAATGAAAAGCAATGTGGCAATGTGGCAATGAAAAGGAGTTAACACAAATGTAAACAGTGGATTTCCAGCTCGTTTTCGGAGTCTGTAAGCAGCCGATGTCCATTAAGAGGTGGGTAAACACCACAGGGCATCGGCCGCAGCCTCAATGACCCTTTCTTTTTTTCTTTCTTTGGGATGGAGAGGTGGTAAGAGACAGAGTGCCTCTCAGGTAGCTCGCAGTGCATAGCCCCACCCCCTCTTCACACGGTGAAATTCATTTGTAAGTTGGAAGGTATGCCCTAGCACCCCCCCCCCCTCTGTGGCAGATGATGATTATGTGACAAATTCGGCAAATCTATAATTATGCAAAAATCACTGCAGCTGCACAATCACATAATTTCAGTGGCCCTGCTCATAAGACTTAAATGTGTGTTTTAAAAAAATTAATTTGCTTTACTGTATTCAACAAAAATAACACAAATTTATGTGAGATGAAAAAGGGCATTTTGTGCTAAAAAAATAGTGCAAAAAACACAAGTGTCGCAAACAACAACCAGTTCTGGTCATTTGCATTGTCCTCGCTCCTCATCGCTAACACAAAGTAATGTCATAATGTCAGGAACTTCACGTAACAAGCATAATGTGAAATTTGCATATTCAGGTAAGATTACACTAGCATAATGGAAAATTTGCCCAGACCTAGGTGTAGATTTACTCATATTTGATGCAGTGCAACGCAGCAAGGCAACTCGCTGCGCTGCGTCAAATGAGAGGGCATGAATGAGCCATTTTTACTAAGATCTGGCGCATTCCTGCTCTCCCTCACGCGGGCGCACTTGTGGCTGCCAGGAGCCAATGATGGCACCATCGCACCATGGTGCAAGAGTGCTTGTGTTGCAAAGGGGGAGACGCCTTCCAGCACAAAAACAATCCTCTGAAGCTTTTTCCCCTTTCCACGCGTGCTGCAGAATGAGGATAAAATGAGGAAAAATAAAATGTTCTCCTCGTTATGCCTCCCCCGGGAAGGAATAGCATTGGGACGCATTCCCAAGTTTACTTTTGTTAGTAACCCTGGGAATGCACAAAAATCTGTGGGTGGATGGGTAGGACCACCCATGCTCCACCAATGGAACGCTTTTTCAGGGCAGAGTAATGCAAGGCAGCGATTTGCACTGCATTTACTCCAGATTTACTACGCCATCCAAGGTGGATCTGCGTGGCATAGTACATCTCACTTAAGGGCTTGCGCTGTGTGACGCAAGGACAACTCAAACCTTTAGTATATCAGGGTCTTAGTGAGGTTTCCAATTCAAGATGTCACACAGTCTTTTTGTTTGGTATCAGTTCCACTCTAAAGTGTGCATTAAGGAAGCTTTTTGAGAGCAAGATGAGTTCCAGGGCACTTTTCCCCTCATTTTTTGTTGCGATCTTTCCCACTTGATACTATTTTTGACTTTGCTTTTTAATTGAAATAGGTTGGATCTTTTTCCTTCTCGATTCTTCTCCTGGGATGGCCTGGCTCTTTCCTCCTTTCTGATGTCAGGAGGAGTTTGATCCCTTGTTGATTTCCCCACATTTCATCCTCCATCAAGAATCACGAGGTGTGGGCTTTTCCTCCTAGCTGTGACGCTCTAGCGGCGACTCTTGTCGCGTTTCCCATTCTCTGCAGGGTGGCACCTTGTTACTGGGAGGAGCCGCCCTTTCCTTGGTCAGTCTAGAAGGGCACTCAACAGACCTTCTCTGCCTCCTGTCCTTGACATTCTGCTACTGAATGAATCAATGCTCGCTTTTTGCAGCCACTAATTGCGGCCGGGTTTGATGAGTAGCTGCACATAGAGCAGGGACACCTCTGTGCCCTATGCGCAGTCATATATATCCCCTTGCAGTGAGGCTAACCTATGAAAGGTTGCTGACATTGCAACGGCTGCCCCGGATACAATCCATCTAACTTTAGGTCTGGATGAACCCGCTTGCCTTTACTAAGAGACGCGTCGCTGGGGGAGGAGGAGGGGCTTCTTGTGCGCTTGCCCTTTACGCACCATCCTAATTCACCTGCTGCGTAATGAGCGGGGCCGAGAAGAGATGGATGGTCCTCCCGCAGCAGGTCAGGACGGAAAGAGCAGGAACAGCGCAGTGATGTACGAGCAGTCGGGCCTCCTGCCCTTCAGAGAGGTAATTGGGGACAGAGAACATTGTACATCTCCTGCGAGACATAGAGGTCGCTCTGCTGCCTGAATGTGGATGTGTGTGTGTGTGTGCGCGCGTGCGTGCGTGTGTGCGCGTGTGTGTGTATATGCGCACCTTTATGTGCTGCTGAAGTACACACCTCACATCCAATGTGTAGGATCCTTCTGAATTTGCGTAAGGATGGGAATTTGTGCTGGAAGGGTCTACTTCTTTGCTAGATAGTACACATTCACGTCTGCAGCATCGCGTGAGGCTGTGCGCGGTGCATGCAGGCCAGCCACATTATTGCTTCAGCACAGGAGCACATAGCAGCAGCTGGACAATCCTAGTAGACATGTCTCTACGGGTTCACTGACACAATATCGAAGACCTAAATATTGTGCTACAGAAATATGGTGTCAAAAATATTGATCACAAAAATATCATTTTCCTAGGCATATAATGAAAAGTACAAAAATACTGAAAAAAATATCGTTTTACACTAATATCGAAAAATATATAAAAAAATATCGTTTTTTAAGATATATATATATATAGTCAAATACAGTAAATATCAAATATATCAACATGTAACAGCAATATAATGTAGATTAAATATAAATATATAAAATATATATAAATATATACTTATTCAAACACACACACATATACATGTATGTGTGTAAGTTTATGTGCACATATATAATGTAAAACTCTTATTAAAAAATGAATTGTAATTTATATCATACTTTTCTACTTTTTTAATGATATAACAAGTATACACATCTATATGTATATATCTATAAATTTATATATATATATAAATATACAATAAAGTTAAAAACGTAACAAATAAACAAAACATTTTCGAAAAATTCCAATTTCGTTAGAGATAAACAAACGATATACAAAAAAATATGTTTTATTAAAAATAGATTCTATATTACAAAAATTACTATATGAAAATCAATTTTAAATACACAAAAACATAATAATAATAATAATATAATGTTCAACAATATTAACAAAACTTTTAAATTCTACATATAGGACCCAACATCCTGAGGTTTCCCTTCGACTACCGTATTTTGATTACGGCAGTCGGAGGGAAAATCTCAAGGGGATTCCGCTCTTCTTCTGACGGCTTCTGTGAGCCCATCGGAAGAGGAGCGTAATAGTAATCCCTTCAATGACGGCGGCGCCAGGCTCGGCTCCGCCGTCGGGAATACAATGTCGGTTTCTGTCAGCCAATTCATGTCAGCCTTTTCGACATGGATTGGCTGTCGGAAACTGACTTTGGGGGCCTTGGTAGGGCCCCCATAACTCATGGCCATCCGCATTTGGACCTGGGGGCCTGCCACATGGTGGAGGGATATTTATAAACTTCCATTTTTGAATGGGAGATTGTGCTGCATCCAGCTAAGGCGTATGGTCCTTGCTTGGTCTCCAGCGGATCCTGCGCATTGTGCTGGACGTATGGGGACTGGGGTACCAGGCTGATGGCGATGTCCAGGACAGGTGTGAGGGACTTGGATGTGGCTGGCTGTGTGACTCCTCTAATTCTGGCGGGTGTTGTATGGGGGATATCAGGGGCCAACAGGTGCAGCACAGCCAGCAGCTTTGTGTGGGGTGGGATGTTGGTTGTCCGCTGTGTTAGTGCTGTCGGCCTGTTGGGCGATGTTGGTCAGGATGCGTACGATGCTTGTCCTTTTGAGCCTGTAGTGGGCAATGCCATTGTCAGGTGTTGGGTCTGTGAGGCTGGTGTGTTTCCTGGGGGTCCGCTGTCTGTGTCTGCGCTGCCTCTGTGGTGGTCCGGGGGAGGGGAGCGTGATCCGGGTGGGGTTTGGGATCCTGGGGTGGAGGTGGTGGGTCTTGTGGCCATCTTGGGTGTCCGAGTCGCATGACCAGTGGCTCCATGGCATCTGTTGCCCTTCTGTTGTGGCTGTGGGCTGTGCTCCCTTTTGTGGTGCCAGCTGTGGTCCGACTTTGCACCAGGTCAGAGCAGGTGTTATTTTCCTGCTGCTAACGCGCCTTATCGCCTGTTTTGTGTTCTTATTGCAGTTCTGGCTGGTCGTTGTGAATGTTGTGGAGTGGTGTTGTCGCGGCTTTTGGCACGGGAACACCCACTCTGGATCTCTTTAGAGCTAGTTGCCAGGGTCATCCGTGGCGATGTTTGTTGCGGATGCTAACGCCGGAAAAGTGGTGCTGTGGGCTGTTTGCACCGGCTTGTGAATGGGGCGGTAAATTTATCACGACTTTGGCTGCGCTAAAGTGCCGTTAAATCGGAGATAGCTCCTTGAGAATATGGCCCTATGTGCGGTCGCATCCAAATTAGGGTGTCGGAACCGCCGACCTATGGAACGGTGGTTTCTTCACTGCAAGGGTGTCCGGTGGATGCAAGTCCGCCAGACATCGTAATGAGGGCATAGTATTCCCGCGTCAGTCTGTGCAACAGTAGAAAAAGCATTGGACTCAGGAGGGTTAACTTTTACCATTCCCACTCCAGTCTGTGCAACAGTAGTGAAAGCATTGGACTCTGAGGGGTAAAATGTACTGTTCCCACTCCAGTTGGTGCAAAAGTAGGGAAAGCCTTGGACTCAGAAGGTTTGAAATTTACTTTTCTAACTCCAGTCGATGCAACAGTAGGAAAATCGCAGGATTCAGGAGGGGTAAAATGTACTATTCCCACTCCAGTCTGTGCAACAGGAGGGCAAGCATTGGACTCTGAAGGGGTAAAATGTACTGTTCCCACTCCAGTCGGTGCAACAGTACAGAAAGTGTTGGACTCAGGAGGAGTAAAATTTACTATTTGCACACCAGTTGGTGTAACAGCAGGGAAAGCGTTGGACTCAGGAGGGGTAACATTTACTATTTCCACTCCAGTCGGTGCAACAGTACAGAAAGCGTTGGACTCAGGAGGAGTAAAATTTACTATTTGCACTACAGTTGGTGTAACAGCAGGGAAAGCGTTGGACTCAGGAGGGGTAACATTTACTATTCCCACTCCAGTCGGTGCAACAGTAGGGAAAGAGTTAGACTCAGGAGGTGTAAAATTTACTATTCCTATTCCACTCAATGCAACAGGAGGGAAAGCGTTGGACTCAGGAGGGGCAACATTTACTGTACCCACCCCAGTTGGTGCAACAGTAGGGAAAGCGTTGGACACAGAAGGTTTGAAATGTACTATCCCCACTCCAGTCTGTGCAACAGTAGGGAAAGCGTAGGACACAGGAGGGGTAACATTTACTATTCCTACTCCAGTCTGTGAAAAAGTAGGGAAAGCATTGGACTCTGAAGGGGTAAAATTCACTGTTCCCACTCCATTCATGCAACAGTAGGGAAAGCGTTGGACTCGGTAGGAGTCAAATTTACTATTCCTACTCCAGTCTCTGCAACAGTAGGGAAAGTACTTCACTTCACACACATACCATATTTTAATACAAGTCTTAATTTAATACAATTATGAAATTATTAACATAAAATTAAATATATACATTAAAAAATACAATATAAATAATTATACATTTCTGAAATAATTCATAACAATTATTTTTAATTTTAATTTTATATTTATTTCATTAAATTCCCACACTATACTCCCACATACCTAGCAGCCCACATTGAACATATATCTAAAATAAAAGATTATAACACAATTAACATATTAAGTAATAAAAAAAATATTTACTAATATATGAATAATGAATTGTTAACTATTACTTAAATAACTGCCCACCCTACCACTTAACATAACTTAAAAAATGTATTAAGTACACAATTTACATAATTAACCATCAATTAGGAAATTAATAATTAATTATTAAATAAGTATTAATTAACTTACCACCCTATATCCCTACAAACCCCAAAACCTGCACCTAAAATATAACTTTAAAATTAACTTCCCACCCATACAAAACTTACAACCCACTATGATACTTTCAATTATTATTTTACAATTAAATAAAAAATATAACTAACTTAAAATTAAAACTATATTTAAAAATATTAACAACAATTTCCAAACAATTTAAAACATATACAATTAAAATATTGTTTAAAATAGAAAGACATTTCAAAAACTTTATTTCTTACCTTAAAAATCGATATTTTTGTCAACAATATCTTTGCACACAATATTTCTGTTTCACATTATTAAAAACGGGATATTTCTCCATCTCAATATTTACAACTCGATATTTTGTCCAAATATAGGGGGTCATTAGCATTGCGGGTGGATCGCCACCGCCGTCCCGGCGGTGGTGGTCCGCCCGCCGAATGCCCTGTTGGACTCCCCACCATATTAGCATGGCGAAGGGCACCGCGGTGGACGGAAAGACCATCCGCTGCTTTTCCGCCAGTCGGATTGCCGACAGGGCGGAAATGGGAGCTAATATGGTGGCAGTGCCTTGCAGGCACTGCCATCCATATTAGCATGGGCAACCTGAAAGACCTTTCCATGGCGGTGGAGATTGTTTAGGGGGCCCATTACGGGCCCTCGGGAGGTGGGGGGTTGCACTTGGGGGGTACCTTTTGTACCCCCCTACGTTGGCATACACAAGGTGGCAGGCACCGCGCAGTGCCTGTCCCGTTGTGTATGCCAATGCACAACATGCATCTTGAACAGCAGCACCATCCACCACAATGTTCAATATGTGGGATACGACCGCCAGGGTGGCAGCTGCATCCTAATAGGCACAGCGGGACCGCCGCACCCCTGGCGGGCGGTCCTGCATACCGTAACGGTGGCGGGTGCAAACATTGTGGCGGGTGCTGCTTGAAGCACCGCCTGCCACAGTGTTCAATATGCCGGATGCGACCGCCAGGGTGGCAGTCGCATCCTAATGTGCACAGCAGGACCGCCGCACTCCTGGCGGGCGGTCCCGCATACCGTTACGGTGTCCGTCCGCCATCGTAATGGTGCCCATAATCTCTACGCTGATATATCTGCTTGCAAATTGGATTGCAGCAGAGCGTTGTGAGAAAATGAGTAAATCTGCCGCAAAATGTGAATAGTGTTGTGTTGACTTGTTTACTCTCGACTCGTTATTCTTGGTTTTTTGTGTCTATATTTGCTGTTTCTTATTGCACACACACAGGTATCTGCATTAAGTGTGTAGAAATATATTTTTGTGATATTAGACATTCGATGCGTCTTCTTTATAGCCACATTATTCACAATGTACTCAAACTGAATGAAATTCATATGTTATTGATATATTGTACATATTATAAAACCATTTAGCTCTGATCAATAACTTTGGGTAGTTGTCTTATACAGTAGGCCTGGGCGAAAATTTCGTTCCGTTCGCGGAAATTGCGATAATTTGACATTTTCGCGTTCCGCGGAGAGCGCGAAAATGTAAAAAATTCCGGTTTCGGCAGCTTGGCGATAATTTGTTTCTTGCTCGCGCTGTAAAATAATACATTCTCCCGCGCGCGTGATCGCCTTACCTGAATCCCTGCGTTCGCCGACAAGTTTTCTTGATCCGGTCGCGTTCTCCATGAGATGTTGTATTGTTTTTAGCCATTTGCGCTGTCTCGCGACAGTTCGCGCCCGCAGTGACGTCATGCGTCGCGCGATCACTTCTTTCTTCTCGCGATCATGCACCGCGAGAACAACTCAAAACAAGATGGCCGCGCCCGCAAGCAACCACATGGGTAAGTTGGCGACCCGCAACCATGCAGAAAATCTCGCGAACATGCCGGAAAAAAACTTCCGCATCTTCGCGATATTTCTGCTTGTTTGCGATAATTTTAAACATTTTCGCGATAATTTGCGAAGGTTAATTCCGCAAATTCCGCCCACCCCTATTATACAGGCTTGTAGGATGAGGTTGCATAGAACCACTGGGTACCCCGTCCACTATGTGATTTTAGGGACTTCTAATAGAATGATAAATTCCCTCTGAATGAAATTCACCACAGTTACTACAGCCATGGCTCAGGGCTTCAGTGTGGTCTGCAGAAGGTCAGGATGATCCCTCTCCATCAGTATTATCCCTCCTTGTAGCATGTCCCTAGGTTCTTCTTCAGGATGATCCTTCTCTGTATCAAATCTCCCGGTTCTCCTTCTGGATGATCCCTCCCTGCATCATACCCGTAGATTATCCCTCAGGATTATTCCTTCCTGTATCATGTCTCGAGGCTTACCCTCAGGATGACCCCTCTGTGTTTCATGGGCCTAGGTTCTCCCTCAGGATGATCCTTTGAATTGTCATGTCATAGATTGTCCCTCAGGATGATCCCTCTGTGATTCATGCCCCTAAGTTCTCCTTATGGATGATACCTCCCTGTATCCTGCCCCTAGGTTCTCCTTCAGTATGAACCCTCCTTGTAGCATTCCCCTAGGTTTTCCCTCAGGATGATCCCTCCGTGTTTCACAACTGTAGATTGTCCCTCAGGATGACCCATCCCTGTATCCTGCACCTGCTTCTCCCTCAGGATGATCCTTCCCTGTATCCTGCCCCTGCTTCTCCCTCAGGATGATCCCTCCCTGTATCCTGCCCCTGCTTCTCCCTCAGGATGATCCCTCCCTGTATCCTGCCCCTGGTTCCACTCTCTA
Organism: Triturus cristatus; assembly: GCF_964204655.1. Lineage (NCBI taxonomy): Eukaryota > Metazoa > Chordata > Amphibia > Caudata > Salamandridae > Triturus > Triturus cristatus. The sequence continues at coordinate 1,058,777,574 of NC_140588.1, read as the reverse complement.
TTTTAGTAAACCCCAGCTGAGGACTTCTAGCTCCTCTCTGGCCCTTCCCATATCCCTCATTACCTATAACTCGGTATTTGTGAAGCGCAAACTACTCACCCCTAAGGGTCTCAAGACGCTGGGGGCCTACGGAAAGATTAAGTGAGCTATTGCCCAGAGTCACATGGTGCTGGGCTGAGCTGCTGCCAGAGCCGGGAATTGAACTGTGAGCCCCATGCTCCGGAGTCTACTGCCGTGGCTGCTGCGCCACACCTCTACCCTATCTCTGATGCCCTCACTTTCTGCCCCCACCAGAATATATCTGGCGTTCCTTATTGATACGGCGCTCTGTTGTTGGCAGCTAGGATCATGCTCAACAAATCCACATGCAAACATACATACATGTTACCATACAAAAACCCTCTTACAAGACTTCATCAAAGCATCCTATGAGCATCTCAGCATCTATCCGTGATGATAACCACAGTCGAAGTTGGATATCACCAGAGTCAGATCTCCAAGGGTTCTCTAGTAGCGTCCAATGCGCTCACGCGGATTTTACACTAGTCCGACATCTGCACGAGTAAATGCGATGCAAACCTATATTTGAACATGTAAAGGTAGAGAAGCTATTTTCCCCTTGAAGAAATACCATCCTCCTCGCCAATAATAAATATGTGGGTGTCCCCTCCGACTCCCACCCACAGAACGCTTGCTCCTGACCTCTGCAGTAGTTTTTGTGTGAATATCAGGGCGGGAAAATTCATTGTAAACTTTCGTGAATGCCCAAAAAGTTCAGACAAAGGGCCCGATTATGACTTTAGTGGTGCGGCGCCGGGTCCTTCCCACCGCCGCACCGCCAAAGCTGTGGTCAGATCACCCACCAGAGATATGAAGTTTCCTTCTGTCTGACGGGCTGGTTTTTAGGTCTCCTCGCCAACTCCGAACACCTTCACTTCCAGATCCACACCGACCCCAAGACCACACTCAGAGGCACACTCCTCTACAGGCCACCAGGACCCCGCGCAAAATTCAGTGAAGACATCACGGACTTCATCACCCCACACGCGCTCCCCTCCAAAGAATACATCCTTCTGGGAGACCTAAACTTTCACCTCGAAAAGATCAACGACCACAACACCGCCACCCTCGTGGACAACCTCGCCAACCTCGGACTTAAACAACTGGTCACTTCCCCCACCCACATCGCAGGTCACACACTCGACCCCATCTTCACATCCAGCAATCATGTCTCCTTCAGCCACACTACGGATCTCATCTGGACTGACCACAGCTGCGTCCACTTCACCTACAACAAGCCCAAACCCACCAACCACCTCCAACCAACTCTGCAAAGAAACTGGAACAAAATCACCACGGACCAAATCTCCGCATTACTCCTTCAAAACACCCCAGCCCTCTCTTCTAACGTTAACGAAGCCGCCGCCAACCTCACCCTATGGCTATCCAACACCGCTGATACCTTAGCTCCACTGAAAAAACGTCAAAACAAACCCGGCAACAAGAAGGCCTCATGGTTCAACGATGAGCTTAAGAAATCCAAGAAACTCTGCCGCTCCCTCGAAAAGGCCTGGAAAAAAGACCCTACCACCAGCACCAAGGACGCCTTCAAAAACGCCACCCGTACTCACCACCAACTAATCCGAAAAGCCAAGAAAACAGCATTCAAGGATCGACTTGACAACAACGCCCACAACAGCAAGGAACTTTTCAACATCGTCAAGGAATTCTCCAATCCCTCGGCCAACTCCAACGACATCACCCCCTCTCAAACCCTCTGCGACTCCCTAGCCTCATTTTTCCACAACAAGATTGCAGACATCCACAACAGCTTTGACAACCAACCCGGAAACCAACCCACCCCACCATCTGCTGTACACCTTCCCCCCGTGAACACCCTTAACGCCTGGAACCCAATCTCCACTGAGGACACCATCCGCCTGATGAATTCCATCCACTCAGGATCCCCCACAGACCCATGCCCTCACCACGTCTTCAACAAAGCAGACTCCGTCATAGCACCGCACCTCCGAGACGTCATCAACTGCTCCTTCAACTCCGCTACCTTCCCAGAAGACTGGAAACACGCTGAACTCACTGCCCTTCTGAAAAAACCCACAGCAGACCTCACCGAACTCAAAAATTACCGCCCCATCTCGCTTCTTCCATTTCCGGCCAAAGTCATCGAGAAAGCTGTCAACAACCAGCTCGCCGCCTTCCTCGAAGCCAACAAATCCCTCGACCCCTCACAATCTGGCTTCCGAGCAAAACACAGCACTGAGACCGCCCTCATCGCAGCAACAGACGACATTCGAACTCTACTGGACAATGGAGACACAGTCGCCCTCATCCTCCTTGACCTCTCTGCAGCATTCGACACAGTCTGCCACAGCACCCTTTTACAGCGCCTCAGAAACATCGGGATCCAAGGAAAAGCACTTGATTGGATCACCTCGTTCCTCACCGGAAGAACCCAGAGAGTCCGCCTTCCACCATTCAAGTCCGAGGCCTATGAAGTCATCTGCGGCGTACCACAAGGATCCTCACTCAGTCCCACCCTCTTCAACGTATACATGAGCCCCCTCGCGGCCATCGCACGCCATCACAACCTCAACATCATCTCTTACGCGGATGACACCCAACTTATCCTTTCTCTCACCAATGACCCCAGCACCGCCAAAACTAACCTACACGAAGGAATGAAAGAAGTTGCCGAATGGATGAAACACAGCCGTCTGAAACTGAACTCAGACAAAACTGAAGTACTCATTCTAGGTACGTCCCCCTCTTCATGGGACGACTCCTGGTGGCCGGAAGCCCTCGGAAAAGCACCCATCCCGACGGACCACGCACGGAACCTAGGCGTCATCCTGGATTCCTCACTCTCAATGAACAGACAAGTCAGCGCCGTATCCTCTTCCTGCTTCAACATTCTTCGCATGCTCAGAAAAACATTTCGCTGGATCCCCACCGAAACAAGGAAAACTGTCACCCACGCTCTGGTCACGAGCCGACTGGACTACGGAAACACCCTCTACGCAGGTACTACCGCAAAACTCCAGAAGAAACTCCAACGAATCCAAAACGCCTCAGCCAGAATCATATTAGACATCCCACGCAACGAACACATCTCTGGTCACCTCAAAGACCTCCACTGGCTACCCGTCAATAAGAGGATCACTTTCAGACTGCTTACCCACGCACACAAATCACTCTACGACATCGGACCAGAATGCCTCAACTCACGTCTGTCCTTTTACACCCCCTCCCGCCAACTACGCTCTTCCAGCCAAGCCCTCGCCACTATCCCTCGCATCAACAAGACCACCATGGGAGGCAGATCCTTTTCTTACCTGGCTGCTAAAACATGGAACTCTCTCCCCGCATACCTTCGCCTCACCCAGAACCACCTAGCATTCAGAAAGCAACTTAAAACCTGGATATTTGAAAGGTAATCCTCCTCCCCTTCCTAAGCGCCTTGAAACCCTATGGGTATGTAGTGCGCTATATAAGTTTTGGGACTTGACTTGACTCTGAGCCAGCGCATGCGCTGACCTGTGAGACATTTAGTATTGGGCTTTTCAAAGTGCTACCAGAGGCTTTTGCTGGCCTCAAGCTTGCGTTCACACGAGCGTGCACGCACGCACCCGCCATCTGCCTCCCTTCCAGCGCGATCACTTTCACTTTTTCCTGCTGCTGCGCGCGCCCACTAGCACCACTCCCGGGCGATCGCTTTCGCGGCCGCGAATGCGGCCAATGCTTATTTCATTATCATCTAATTTTATTTAATCTGAGAGGGTTATTATGCACACTTGCTGAGGTCTTCAAGAAACACAGAGCACGTTGCTCGGGTTAGGCGGTCATGTTGGAAGGTAATGCATGTTGCCACGTGATTTAGAAGTGGAAGTCCGGCGCAACTTGACTCCTGGGTGCACATGCTGCATCTGTGCTCTTAGTCAGACCTCTGCTGTCCGATATTCATGACCTCCCGCTCACAACTCTGTCTGCTATAACCGTAAATGCACCATTTAATACACTTTTGTTGTGGGGTCTGTGGCTCCACCACAGCCGCATGGGCCCGGGCGAGGGTGCACCTGGAGTGCTATTAAACACATCCGCATGAAACCCTCTTTCCATACATCAGACGCTTCTGTGTGTGGAACCATCGCGAGACTGCTTCCTGACGCCATGTTTATTTCAACCCCCGCACTCACATTCTTGTCCAGTGTAAACATTTAACTAAAGAAAGGCTCAACTTTAAGGTTTTTCATTACAGGCCTGTCGCAGCGGTACAAAACCGCGTTTCACTATTTTTCCAGCGCACTTTTGTTCATTCTAGTGATCTGATTTCGGAGACATTATTTTGAAAATTATTTTTATAAATCTACATTTTTTTCCTGCTCTATTGTTTAGGCTGAAATGTGTCTGTTGTTATACTGCTATAAAGTGTAAATGAGCCCAGTTTATTTCTTGAATAATCTCCATAAAAATCGAAGCTACATTGTGAAGGTTTGTGTCTGGCTTCTAAGCACTGGAACACCACTATGCCCCCTTCTCTTTGTATTCAGTCTAGCTTTTCTGCCCTATCTTAATTTTTGTAAGCAACTAAAAATGTTGCTCTCGCTTTGTAGGGAGGTGAACTTCGAAAATCTGCTGGCCATAATCTCGTCATGACACCTTTTTGAGCAACAGCTGTGACTTATAAATTGCCCTTGATTCAGTGCTTGAAATGGGAAAATAGAAATGCAGGTACCTTGAACCAGAGCACCTGCTTGTTTGTGAGAAGTGCCAGTACTCTCCAATTAAAAGTATAACATCACTCTTTAGAAGTGCAGGTTCTCTCCCTCTCAAAATAAACAAGCATTGGCATAGCCAATAGGTCTCGCCTTTGGGACCTTATAAGTGTTTAGCCATGCAACAGTTGATGTGGTTGCACCAAGGATATTGTACTGAATAACTAAACACTTATAAGGTCCCAAAGGTGAGACCTATTGGCTATGCCAATGCTTGTTGGTGTTCCCACGGCCTCTAAAAATGAGCAGCGCAATGGGAACGTCAAAAACTGAAAAGTCCATGCCGTGCAGGATCTGGGGTACATGCACACAGGGGAGCACATGTTGTGCCACACTGTGTGCATCCCCATGCGGAGAAATCAAACTTTGTTTCCTCTCCGCCACTGTGTTTTTTGGAGGAGGAACCTCCATGACACCGCCAGTGGAGAGGAAACTCGTAATATGCTTGGCAGGACCACGGTGGTCCCACCAAGCATATTACTGCCTCCTGACCGTCGCAACACAACCAGGGAACGACGGTTCTCTGGTGACTGCATCGGAGCTGTGGTGGTACCACCGCTCGACTCTTAATAGGGCAGTCAGAGACCACCACTGTCGCATCTCGTGAGTCTGGCAGTCCGTGGACCGCCAGACTTGTAATCGGGGCCATAGTGTGTAGGATAACTTGCATGCAGACATCCCCTTCAAACCCAGGTGTGCCTGAAAGGTGTGACTTTTCAGATTAATCTGTTGATTCGCGATAGCAAATAATCACAAATCCTGATTCCGTGAATCAAAATTTGCTCTTTACAAATGCAGTTCCAATATTTCACGCTGCCCAGCACAGAAACCCTGTGGGTTTCCTAGTTCTCCTGCAGGAGCCCCCCAGGAGTCCACTGGGATCATAAACACTGTCGCATCTTCTCTCTAAGAGTATATTGTTAGTTGTTGCAGACCAGCAGTGTTGACAAGGCAAGAACTGGCACACCTTCTGTCCACAGACAGCAAATGATGCTACCAACAGCATCTGGGGAACATGAGGCAGCAATTGCCTGTAACAGACACTGGGACCAGAGCCCTCTGGCCTGAAGTGGAGCTGGTTCCGGTTTCAGCTGGAGCTGCGTCTGCTGCAGCTTCCCCATTTTTCCCTCTCCACAACCTCCTTAGCCCAACCTCAAATCCCACCGGACCGCTCTAAGACTGAGGATTTTATTATTGCATTTTTGCAATGGATTGGAAAATAGTGACGGAGGACGAGAGAGAGTTCAGAAGGCGCAAACCTCTGCTGTCTCCACAGCCTGGGACGCGAGCAGCGATGGAGGCTTGGGTTTCCAGGCACTTTCTCCGCTGCGTCTTCATCCAATGTTGGACTGGCTCTTCAGACTGGACGCAGCGCCAAGATTTGCGGACTTGGCTCCATGTTTGGGCCCCGGGGTGTCATTGTGTTGTCTCTGAGCCAGGAGATGTTAACGAAACATACAGTAGAGAGGAAAAATAACAGATTTCTACAGGAAATTGGAGAAAATCCAGAGTCTGAGATCACTTTGCGAATGGACAGGGACAATTCGATCAGACAGAGCATTTATACAAATGTCGAAGTGTGGGCGCAGCGGAGATGTTCCAAGAAGATGATGTGGTCTCTGGGGACAGTAGCTAACTAGAAACCTTTTGGTCACCATCTTAGTCAATTGCAGTGTATTACTGTATATCATTAAATGAAATGAAACTTATTTCAATGGGAATTATAAACACAGATATTGACTCACAGATACCACCCTCCTTCCCCCAATACTCATCAAGAAGGCTTTGCTGAAGGGGGCCTCGCTATACAAAAGAAAGGTGTGGTTCTTTAGAAACCTGACCAGTGTTCCACTATGAAGGACAGTGAGAGAAATGGACAAGCACCAAAATCCTCATTACATCTGCATCTGGATGAGAGCTAGAATCTTCAATCATTCCCGGCTCCGTGCCTTGTGTCAGGTCATGGGGTGTCGGGGTGTCATTGGTCTCTGGTAGACACGAAGGGCGGGATCGTGAGTCATGAGAGTCTGGGAATCCGGCCGAATGTGAGTCCATCACAGAAGCAGGGGGCACAAGGGTGAGATCAGAGCACCTTCTTGGATTCTAGACTAGGTTCAGGGGTTATGGACAGGTAATTTGAAGGAGATCCTACGAACAATGAGAGACACTTAAAACTGAACCAGACATTATTAAACAATATGGTTTCTGGACTCCAAAGCCCAATAAGGCATCATCCAAACTAACAAAAGGACATAGCACATGCGAAGCTCAGTAAGACAGCTTCAAACAAAGGGGAGGTCTAGACTAGAAATCCAACCAATCAGCGTTAAATAAAGGGGCATTGTGGAGTCCAACAGCCCATCAGACATCAGCAGAAAGAATGGCACTCTATAATATAAAACAAGCAAACCTCATCAAACAAAGGCATAATGTGGATCCAAAGCCCAATTGAAGGCGATCAAATAGAGAGAAACTCTGGAATCCAAAGACAAACAAACAAACACCATCAAACAGAGGTGCCTTAAGTAATCCAACGATCAGTCAGACAATATCAAACTTCTCACAATCATCAAATAAAGGGGCTTTGTAGAAAGCAACATCCAATTAGAAGTTATAAAACTCAGAAATTAGTCTAGAATTAAAATGCAACCAAGCATCATCGAACAAAAGGATATTGTGAAGTCCAAAGTCAGATACGTTCAAACAAAGAGGCACAATAGAATCCAAAACCAAACAAAGAGCAACAGACAAAGAAATAAAGGGCAAATGAGTCATCCAAAGCACAGTCAGATATTATCCAACAACAGAAATCTAGAACCAACCAAATGGCAACAAACAAAGGGGAAATGTGGAATCTAAACTCAATCACACATTATCAAGCAAGGAATCATACGATTCCAAAAACACTTAGGGGCTCATTACGACGGCAGAAAAATAGTGACGACCAGGCCGGCGGTGGCGATCATTCCACCATCGTCATGAGATTTACCTCCCGCCACATTATGATGACGGTGGGTATCGCAGCGGACAGAAAATACGTCTGCCGCTTTTCCGCTGGTAGCAATCGTCACAATGGTCAGCAAGCTCACAATTGCGAGCCTGTCACAATTATGATGCCTGCGGAAGCCAGCCTTTCCGTGGCGGTTGAACCGCCATTGAAAGGCTGGTGGAGAATGTCTTCAGGTGCCCGTTGCGGGCCCCCCTTGTGTTGGGGGGAGGTGTGAGTGCACTGGGTGGTACCCATGGTACCCCCCTGCATTTCACTGCACCAAGTGGCAGGCACAGTGTAGTGCCTGCCACGTAGTGCAGTGAAACGCACAACATGCTCCTTTCAACATCTCCCGGCGGTGCTGCTGTCAGCAGCCACTGCCGCAATGTTAAAGGTGCGGAATACGACCGCATCGGTGGCGGTCTCATCATAATTGTATATGCTAGACCGCCAATCACCGCCATCATAATGAGCCCCTTAATTCCAAAACCAACCAAACTTCATTTAAAAAGGAGTCAAGGCACAGTGAGATAGAATCTGCTCTACAAAAGGGACACTCTGTCAATCAATCAATCGCTACTTGTAGACCGAGGCTTATCACCTGTGAGGGTATCCAGGTGCTTTGATGCTCGTCTAATCAAAGAGCCAGGTCTTGAGTTTCTTCCTGAAGTCCAACAGTGAGGGAGATGTTCAAAGGAGGAGGGCATTCAAAGACTTGGCAGCGAGGTGGGAGAAGGAGTGTCCTCTGTGTAGCTACGGCAGATGCACGGAGTCTGTGCCAGGGCGATGGAGGCAGAGTGAGCGGTTTCGGATGGTTAGTGGAAGTTCAGGCATGCTGGCCCTTGGTCATGGAGGGCTTTGTAGGCGTTGGTCAGTAGCTTGAACTGGCATCTTTTCTGCATGGGGAGCCAGTGGAGGTCTCTTAGATGCTGGGTGATGTGGCTCCTTTTGGGCAGGTTGTGGATCAGTCTGGTTGCTGCGTACTTTATCTTCTCGAGCAGTCTCATGAGTTCGCTGGAGGTCCCTGCGTACAGTGCGTTTCCATAGTCCAGACAGCTGGTAACCAGGGCTTGAGTGCCTGTTGTCCTGGGGGTTGTGCGGAGACATTTAAAGATTCTTTGGGGCATGTACTCTGTGATGCAAAAACCAACCAGGCATCATCAAATATAGTGGCATTCAAGAAACCAACACCAAACCATACTTCATCAGAGAAAATGGTGTCCTATTATTAAAGTTTACATCTTCCAACAAAGGAACACACTGCGATCCAAGGCACAACCAAACATATCAAACAAAGGGACACTCTAAAATCCAGACTCAATCAGATGTATTCAAACAAACGATTTTACAAGAATCCAAATTCAACCAGAAATCATCAAATACATGGGCATTAAGGAATCGTTGTAGGTCATTCTGAAAATGTAACTTAAAACGAACATAGAGGATCTCACTGCCCTCTACCGCTCCTTGTCTTGTTCTTGCCTGGCCCTCTTGCTCCCTTATAACCAATATTCTTTGACACAGTATTATTACAGTTGAGGCAACCTCCTTTTTTGCTGCTGTTATCTCCTCCTCGATCATCACTTCTCCATGCCATCAGGACATTGCACCTCTTATACATTCTATAAAGTCCTTGCCTTCTTAAATGCTCCATACCTATTTCACCAAAACTGAACAAATGCCAACCCTTCTAAAAAAAAAGTGTCACTCGGATGAGTTCTGCAGCCACTGCCCCATAACCCACCTTCAACTTCTTAGATAAATACTAGAGAAAGTAATTTCAGCAACTCAGAGAGCACCAGGATCTCCGGCGCTTCCTAGAAACTTGAAAGTTGAGATTTGTAATGCACGCAGAAATGAAACTGCAGTCACTCGGGTAGTGGACGATGTCCTCAGGATCGCTGACTTTGGAGAGGATTGGTTTCTCGAACTGTTGGCAACTTGATGTGGGTGGAGGGTGCTCGCAGAATCATGGGCATCTCATGTACAGCTGTAAAATGGTTTACCTTCCACCTGCCATCCTCTTTGTTTGGCAAACTATAGGGTCAACTGTCAGAACCCCTTTCAGAGGGCCATGGGGCAAAGGCTTCCTCTTTGGAGGGGGGACAGTGTAGTTAAATGTAAGTGAGCATAACTCAAAGTGCACACAGTACAAACAATAAATCAATGTCAGTCAGAAACTTGCTTTTATAGGGTTATTCCTAACTTTACACATGTGACGGAATAACGATATGCACAAGCAATAACACAGCTCTCTTGAGGTCGGGGTACTAGTAGTTGTCAGGCAAATCCCTGTCCTACCCTCGTCCTAGTAACGTGCTTGGAGTTATTCCCCATTCACTTGTGGCTGCATCCAGGGAATGCTCACTATTTTACCATACTCACAAGTTCTCCTTTGACTCCTCAGGAATCAGTTAAAAGTGTCCATGGTGCCACAGCACCTCTAGCGGAGCGTCCTCCGGGGCCCAACAGGCCCAATTTATATCTCACCCTGAGTATGGACATCCATGAGTTCTAAGACTGCTCGGAAAAGTTGGGCTGCTCGCATCCCATGGGGTGGCACCCGGCGGTGCAGACTCTCCCTTTTGAGTGCTGGCTTCTCCAGTGATCGGAGCAGCAACCAGCTCATGAAAGGAGGTAAGTCAGCCTTCCCCAGCAAGGAAAGGTTGGATGAAGGTATCCTTTCTTCAGTTCCCAACCGGAGCCATCAAGGGTGCAGAGTCATCCTCGGTGTCTTCTACAGTCCTGAGGGGCAGGCCAGTGTAAGTTCTATCACTGTGCGGGCTCGACCCACCAAACACAGCCTCAGTATTTTCCTCGGGCGACTGTCCAAACTTCTAGGCAAGGTAGGTAACAGTAGCCCCTCCTTACATATGGAAGAAGCTGATTGACCCACATCACTATTCATGGGAGTGACCATAGTTCACACCTGGATGTCAGCCACAGTGATATGTGCGTCAAAAGATTAATCACAGACCCCCAGCCCTACTCTTTATGGTTCTGTTATCAGCCCCATCTCCTTCCTGAGATGTGTCCAGGCCCCTTCCTTGTGATTTATCACTGAATCGAAGAACAGTCTTTTGATATGTAAAGGGGGTCTCTTCCTTCCCTGTAGTGTGTCTCCACCCAGGAATACACACATCTGTCTGGGGGATTCCTCTCCTCCCCATGTCTTCAGCAGGCTGGCTTGGGCATCTCAAAATGGAACCCAGGGTCCTCCATATAATATACCAGTGCCGGCACTCGTACTAAGCGTAATTTCACAGCACTGCCCAGCACAGTTTCCTCCATCCATTGTACCATTACAAGTACACATACAGCCAGTAGGTAGGTAGGTAGAGGAATCTTTATTGCATAATTTATAATAAAAATCTCAGTAAATCATATAAACCACCCTCAATCCCCTCTATAACTAGTTCAATTGAAATTTACACACATAAAAAGCATTAAAATTCAGTAAATTCTTCTAAATGGTTTTTAAATCAACCCTGTCTAAAAATTGATTGGTGATCCTATTTTCATAATCATTGAACATTATCACTGATGCACCAATACAGTACCCACAACATTCACCACATACAATCTGTTTGACATATCTCAATGCATTAATAGACATTAAAATCATTAAACTATTTCTATTGAATCCCTAAATTCTTCAAACTTAACACCATCAATATAAGAAACTTTACCGCGCACCCAATTACTTTATTCGTCCTTCCTGCAAAACAGTGCCGGGTTGCCTCTTTGAGTGTTCTAATACCCGCTTCCTTAAAAAGTGGCTTCAGAGAGTTCGTTTTTGAATCCCGCAGGCAGGGACATAGGCTCAGAATATGCTCAATTGCTTCAGAATACGAGTCGCAAAAGCAACATTGACGCCTACGCTTGTCAGGTTTATTCCAACAGTTTTCAAACTTCAACAGATGGATATAAGGAAGCCTAAAATGTAAAAAAAAAATGCCTGTTTTACCCATAGATGTGGGCTAGAATCAAGGTACAACTGCCTTTTTATTGGTAGCGATCCATACGTGTACTGGGTGTTCTTATACTTTGCTGCTGCCGCTAGATCTGTCTCATATGCTGCGGCTCTCGTGTTCCCTTTTACTAGCGTCTTCCTGGACAGCGTTGGCATCATAGCTAATGTTTTTATTGTAGGTAATTGGGAGTATCGCAATAACTCATCCAACTTGGCTCTCGGAACAAACATGATAGTACTCGGACATACATCAAGTACACACCCTCAGTCTGTGCGCACTGGAGCTTTTCTATACTGTACCATGGTGTGCTATTTGCAAAAACACACTCTGCCAGCACACACACTCACCATGTGTGCGCTACACAACCCTTCACGTACTCTACTTCACGCAAGCACACATATGCCCAGCACATGCTTTCATTGCGCATGCCCTGCACTGCACTATGCCACTCATATAATGTATTCCGAGCAGGTATATATACACTCAGTGCATGCACTAACCACACATATACTGCACACCCATGCCCCATACCTGTACTGTACCCTTCCCAGAAACACATACATCCAGCACAGAGTCACTACTCCTGCGCTGCGCAGCAATTCACATCCCCCTGATGTAGGCTAAGGGTGAGTGAAGCACACAGCAGCGGAACTTTGAAAAAAGGGGAATGAGTTGTAGGCCTCACTCCAGTGACACAGAATAAAAAGGTCCTATTCACTACTACTGATCACTATACGGTATGCTGACACCGCCATGCTGTGCTGCTTAACTCTTGGTGAAGGCGGGAGCCGTGCACCACTATGAGGGTAGCACTATGGGCACTTCTTCTGGTCCAAGAAGACTGCAACTCATGAGACGGGCCTCTGTCATGGCGTGCACGCCTTATCCGTGTTTACCCATGACAACAAATAAACATGAGGGACGCAGACAACAGTACACTTGGATGCTCAGCAGAGCAGGGGTGCCTGTCTTTAACCATGCAGAGGACTTTTCCATTCCAACATAAAACTCACTCAAACTTAGTTAAATTCATTTCTGCTGCCATTGTGAACTTTTCGCAGTAAATAGAAGCATTCCTTCATCAATATGTTGAGGTCACCGAATTCTGGGAGTTTTACTCCCTAAAAGCCCTTTCCATTTTTCAGCCCACAAATATTACCTTTCTCTGCCATAAAGTGTCATTGTAAAGTTACAAACTCGAACGCCAAGCTTGTTGTGAGGCCAGCCAAACCTGGATGTGTTCGATCTCAAGCTGCTCATCAATGGAGGTAAACATTACCTGCACTCATTCAAGAATGGCTGAGTGGCACACACCCAAGAGTGGCACACACCCGTATGGGGATGGGGAGAGGAGAGAGAGAGAGAGAGAGAGATAGAGAGAGAGAGAGAGCAAGAAAGAGAGTCAAAGAGCAGAGGGAGAGAGAGAGAGAGAAAGAGAGAGGGAGAGAGAGAGAGAGCAGAGGGAGGAAGAGAGAGAGAGAGAGAGAGCAATAGAGAGATAAAGAGAGAGAGAGAGCAAGCAAGAGAGTGAGAGAGCAGAGGGAGAGAGAGAGAGAGAGAGAGAAAGAGAGAGAGAGGGAGAGAGAGAGCAGAGGGAGTGAAAGAGCAGAGGGAGAGAGAGAGAGAGAGCGAGAGAGATATCCCCCTCGCTCTCCTCCCGCCACCCCCCCCCCCCCACCGAATCTCCTTGGTTCCACATTTGTCCACTTTAGAAACTCAGGCCTTTCCTTCTGCCTACCAGTTCCGGTTTTACAGTTATCGCTCACATTAATGCTAACAACCCTCCCAGAATTTATTCTAGCCTATTTTAGGACGGTTTTTCAAGTTTCAACCTGGCTCATCACATACCAAAGGATGTTAGAGCAAACCCTCCAAACCTCAATACAGCTGTGCTGGTTCCTTCTCCCACCTCAAATCCTCCTCCAGACGTATTCCCATCTTGGTGAAGCCTTTCTTGTCAACAGGTCTTAATACTTGACCATAGAATTCTGCATCTTTGAAGACACGTTCAAAGATTTTAGAACGCGTACCCCCCTGACCTCTGATTACCTCTTTCCTTCCTGAAAATCAGAACACATCACACTCTTCCATATTTTTGTTCTCCCTAAGTCCTGGTGAACTTTCTCATGATAGCACATCTGATCCATGAGTCACTACAGTGCTGTAACGTACAATGCAGTGGCGGCTGGTGGATTTTGAATGTGGTGAGGTGAAAAATGTTGTAACCTAATCTAATAAGCGAGCGAGTCAAGCGAGCAAGCCCGAAGTACAAAAGGAGGGTGCGGGGGGGGGGGCGGTTCTCACCCCACAAGATAAAAATGGATTCAAATGGTGGGTTTTACCCCACATATTTACTGCAAATTGTTGAAAAAAGGGGGAACCAAATATAGCATTTTGAAGCACAAGTGTGAAGAAAACATTAGAATCAAATCAAAAATGTGCCCAATCCTCAAACCGGTCTGCTTGCAAAATGACCCCCAAGCCAAGCACATCCCACCAACGGAAACAGGCCCTCTAAGTGTTTCCCACCTGTAACACATCTCTGAACCACCTATGTTTTCATTGTATATAATAATGAAAATGCTGCAGTTTGTTCTTATTTATCTTATGCAACTTACAACCATTGACAAAGCCTATAGTCCTGGCTGGTTGTAGGTTTGATGTCACTTGTATTATATATCTGGAGGCAATGACAGAACAAGCACAATACCATTGGGGCGCACACTATGCTAAGTACAGATTTTTATCTTAACAGTTTTAAGCCACGCTCATAATTACATCGGCTGCCGCTACGAGAGACCTCCCCAGTATTTTCATCCCCCTTAAAGCCCTGCGCAGATCGGGCATCATCCTCCATAAAAAGTTTACACAGACACTCCTTGTCCTCTATAGGGAAGCGAATATTTTGCTGTCACTGGCAACAAATAGGTAGGCAAACGTTCTACTCAAAATCATTATTGCTGTTTTTTGGGTGTTACTATATTTTGTATGTGTGTGTGTGTGTGAGACCCAGGACAAACAGAGGGGCCCAGCTCTGTTGCGTGAAGAGCAGTGTACCCAAGTGGCAGCTGGTAAAAAGAGTGCAGGTTTTGGATGAAGGCCCCGTCTGCAGGAGTACCTTCGAGGCCCTGTTGCAGGTGAGCTCCGCCGCTAGAGACCCCCCTACCTCATGTGCGCTCCGGACTGCGAGAGGCCGCTGGCGCACACACACATATTTCCTGTGCACTACCTATATCACAACAAGCTCACATACAGTGTCCCTGCACTCCTCCTGCACTCTCTCCCGCACACATTCCACCCCGGCACCGCTGTACCCAGATGTACAAGCACACCTCTTCCGCACTCCTACAAGCACACACCTTCTCTGCACTCCTGTACCCCTGCACATCTACACTTCCGTCGCCAACTGAACACATGTACTTCACACGTTCACTCATACACACGCTGTACATCTCCTGCACCCTACAACCCCTTCAGATCTTGGCCCCTGGACTCTCATGTGCTCTTTTCACCATAGGTATATTTACAGAGCTTTAAAACTTTAGACGTGAGTTATGGAGCACTGCACACAATCTCATTATTATTGGCATATTACTGCTGCTAATAGTAATGTCATTGCGAGCATTGTTGTGACTGTAACAAGCAGACTCTTACTGTATGTGCTCCAGGGTGAGCATGGCTCGGTTCGGGTCACACTGATTCTTGCACAACTGGCCCTGGTGATCCGGTGACTGGCACAGCGCCCTGTCAGCGACGACTCTCTCCAATGCTGTTCTCTGGGGCCTCTCATGACGTCCGACTCCAGTGGTGTCGCGGGGGCTCCGCTGCTTGTGATCACTGTGCCCTATTGGGTGTGAGAGCACGCCTCTCCGAGTCTGAGCCCCTCCAGTGATGTCGCTGAGCAGATGCCACTCTCTGTGCCAGGCACTCACTCTAGTGCCGTGCAATTAACCAGTGCCCCTCCTGCAGCTAAGAACACCCTATCCAGAGTCCCAGTGCCTCTCTCTGGTAACACACTGGTGGCGCAGTGTGGCAACCCCTCTCATCCAATACGGTCTCTGCTACAGCAGTGCTAGGATTGGCTTAGCAGGGACACTCGCTGCCCATTAGGAGACCGAGGGCTGCGCCATTGATCAACCCTCGCTCTCCTGATGCGCAGCCGCCAGTCAGAACAAACACTAGTGCGCATGACTGGGCTGGTCGGAAAAATTCTCCTACACAAACCCAACATGAGCATTTGTGAGTTGTGCGCTCCGCTTGACCACCCCCTGGCCTCCTGCAGTGCTGAGTCTGACAATGACATGTCAGTCAGCATGACGCCGGAGTCAACCTGCTGGCTGCCCTGCCCCACCCCCAGCCTGTCCGCTAAAAAACTGTAAATGACTGCCTCCAGTGCCTAGGGAGTTGGACGCGGCCCGGGACCCGGGAGGTAATTGTGGGTCAACGCCCCAGCGCCCTAATGGACGCACCGCCACAGGTACAATGATGGGGCACCCTGCAGAATGTGATGAAAGGTTCCTGAGTATCCCATATCTCATGGTTATTTAATCGACTTGGGCTGAATCGGGATCCCCAAGTAGGTCGGGGGAAGAGGCCAATAAAGGGTACGGACTGCCCTGTGCCTGATGGGCTGCAAGGGGCTTTGTTACGCTCCTTATTTAAATGTTTTATATAGCGCTAGTTAGCTCTGAAGGTATCAGAGCGCTTTACATAAAAAGAAGAAATAGCATAGCTTAGCTGAACATAGGATGCATAAAAAAGCAAGTATAACTCATTAGACAGCACAAATTAAAGAAATGAATGATATATTAAATAATTGAAACAATCAAGTACCCAACTATCACAAACGGTCGAGTCACTAGGAGAGTGAGCTACTGGAGCATAGTTCTGTTGGCGTGTGTGGTAAAGTATTTGTTGAGGTGGAGTTTCAGGTCCCTTTTGGAGCAGGAGAAGGCGGGGTTGCATCGGAGGTCTCTGTGGAGTGCGTTCCATATCCTTATTGCATTTCCAAAAAATGAGCGAATCTGGGTGGTTTTCTTTTTCAGTTTCGGAGGAATGAGAAGAAGTGAGTTGGAGCTTCTCAGAGTTCTGGATCTTGCTGCTTGCATAAGTTTGCTCTTTAGATAGTTGGGGGAATGTATGTGAAGGACTTTGTGTGTGATGCAGGCAGTCTTATAAGTACATCTTCCTTCATTGGGAAGCCAGTTGAGGGATTTGAGTACTGATGTGATGTGTTCAAACCATTCAACACCTGTGATGAGCCGGGCGGCCATGTTTAGAACTTACCTTAAGGGGCTAGGTGAATTTGAAAAGATGGCGTTCCCATAGTCCAGTTTAGAGAGGACTAGAGATGTTACTGCTGTCTTGAAATCTTCAGGGGGAATGAAAGGTTTAATTTTCTTGAGGTCTTTTAGTGAGTAAGGCGCTCCTTTGGCTGAGTTTTTGATGCAATACTTCATTGACAAGTTCTTGTCCAGGGACTTTACTGAGTTGGACAGGGAGAGAGAGCACTTTAGGGCATCAAGGTTCTTGGGCCAGTTTTGGATTGGTAGGCCCTGGTTTCTTTATATATGTTCTATTCTCCCCGGTCCACAGAGTATCCCTTCACCCACTTCCTGGACTGTATTATATTTTGTCTCTTCTAGTCCAGTGACAATGCTAGATTCAGGGGCATATTTTTGAGGGGGTTTGCATCATGTTTGCACCACATAATGTGCTACACGTGCTACGCAAACCCAAAATGCGATTTATCAAGCCATGCAAGGTGTAACAAGGAGAAATATCTATCTGTCTTCTCGTTACTTCCTCTCTCTTTCTGTGTTTGCTGCATTTTGCAGCACACATAGAGGAATATGCCTCGAGGGATTGTTTTTGTACAAGAAGGTGCCTCTTCCTGCACAAAAACAATGCCTGTATGCAATTGGAGTCACCGTTGCACCATGGTGCAAGGGTGCTTGCATTGGCGCCTAAGTAACCCATTGTGCGCCAGCGCTGGAGAAGGGACAGGAATGCAACATATTGGGATAAATATGCCGCATTCCTGCCCTTTCCCTGTAACGCAGCCCAGCTCAACAAGGTGGCTTGCTGCGCTGCGTTGCATTGTCGTAAATATGTCCCTCAATATTCACGCTTGGGGGTACGCAAGGCTTCACCGTAATGCTGATATGTCTTCAGGAGGATTGTAGCTGGGATATTAAGATGAGGGAGATGTGCTGAGGCGTAGTTGTGCCTTGCCAGGTTACATCTCTAACCTACCCTATACAAAATTTTTAAGCTTATTTACAAGGCGCTAGCGCCGCCGCAGCATCATTTTTATTTATGCAGCGGCGGCGTAATCAGTGCTCCACACTGCTCCATATTTACAAACTGACGCTGTGGGCCCAATGTGTCAGTTTTTAGAGACTTGCGTCACATTATACCTGCGTCAGGTTAAAAGCCAAGTAGAAATTTACAACTTTTCACTGCATCACTCTATGACTTGACCTCATCAAAATTCCTACGCCTTCTCAAACCAGGCGTAAGGATTGCCGCTGGGCTTTTAACACGGGACTTGCCTCTGTGTTCTGACGTGCTGCTGGAGCTACATCAACCAACTCCAGCAATGCGTCACTTTCCACTGAAAGATGCAGCAGATTTTCTGACGCATCCGTGAATCCTTGCGCCATGGAGCATTGTTGTTAAAGCATTTGTGGCAGGCATCAATGCCAATGCGTCCATTTTTGTGAATATGCCCCTTCTTTTATTGTAAATTTAGCAACAGTATTTTTAAAAGCTCCGGGGGGGGGGGGGTGGGGGGGGCACTGCTGATGCTGACTGCTTTGACATTCTCCAGTAACCTTTCCCTTCATGCTCTAGTTACTTCATCAATGTTCTTCAGAAATGCAAAGCAATAGCTGAGACAAATGGAGCTGGGGGCAAAGGTCAATCGAGTACATTAAAAATGTCAACACAGCTCTGGTAAGACTTATCTGATAATATCACATTTCTGACAAGCAAAACGGAATCGGTCAAGTCGTTTTTGTACAATGTGAAGGAATTCAATATATTCATGTTCCATTCTTTAGGACAGTGCAAGCTTTCCTGGAGCATTTTAAAGCACCAATAGGAGTGACCAGGGCTTTAAGTGGGCAGGGTGTAAAAAGCAGGTGCTGAGACGGGTCCCTATTGGGCTCTCCAATATTGCCCTCACCCTCAGGGTGAAAAAAAATCTTACCTCTGCAGCAGTGCCACCCTTCACTGCCTTTGACGTAACTTCAAAGAGACTCGTTATAGTTCTTTCACAGTCTCATCATTTCAGAATGGAAGCATTTTAGGGGTATATTCACAAGAACGTGTGATAACTACCGCAAGAGTAGCTTAACGCAGCTCCCAAAATCACAGCCTATCGCAGGAAAATTACGCCGTGCCACCCAAATATTCACAACGCGGCGGTAGCATGCGATAGTCACCAGAGAACGCGTCAAATGGCCATGCAAAAATCAATGCCACACCACAAAAATGCGAAAGGCGAACGTAAAAAAATCATGCGATGAGGCCAATCGCGGTACAAAAAGTAGCGAAAACCAGCCACAGTCTTGCAAATCCCACGCGTCTGGCGAGAAAATGCACCATAAAAACTACAGAAACAACACACCAGAAACAAGCCAAAGTACGTAGCAACATGGATGCACCCTGACCGAGCGCAGAGGCCAACGCGAACCCCACAACCCCCACAGACCACCAGCAAGGAACAATGGGGACGGGGACGGCCGAGAAGAAGAGGGAGAGGAAGATGGGTGCAGTCCGCAGCAAAACCAGATCTGCGTCACGGAGGTGACAGAACACTACCAGCAACTGACCCACAAGTAGACCACCTGGAATGCAGTCGGAGTGCCGAGGAGGCCAAGAGGCGCCGGCATGATGTGACAACCTAAACCAGGCACAAACCTGCTGCCAACAGGAAGGCTGCAACGGCGACAGGAGGTGGCAGTCCTGCGCCACAGGAGGAGCTGGAGGAAACCGAGGCCACAGTCATCAGTGTGGTGACGGTGCAAGGAGTAGGGAGTACAGACACAGCTCGAGAGGAACTGACACAACATCAACAGGGTGAGTAACGGCCAGGGACTGGGGGCACAGGGGGAGATGGGCACAATGGCACACATGCACAATCAAGTATAGCACACTGCACACCCACAATTACCCTGGATCATGTCCCTCATCCCCTTGGCACACTGCAGCACACACACATAGCAAGAACAGCACACCCACATTGACGACAACGTGGTACAATGCGCAAAGCCGACACTGCAGAACAGAGGACACAACATGCACAGAAACATGCCTGCTACATCTGACAGAGGAGGAAACCGTGAAATGGAAATGTAAGTGTACAACTTCACATCCGTCATGTAGTCCAAATGTACACTGTCCCGCAGCAGTAGTCAGCACCTCCCAAACAGTCACAATGTACATTGTCATACAGTCTGCATGTAACCCAGAACAATGCGCCAACATACATGTCAACACAATGTCAACATGCATCTCCCCTTCACATTGCAGAGGGGCAGACAACACCTCCAGCAGAGCACAGAAGACAACACATCTGTGATGCCGGCTAGGACCACCACACCTTCGACACCGACGCCCTACAACAGCCCATGGACATCCCACGCAACCCACCACCAGGACCAGGGCAGCCAAGCTACTTAGAGGAGAACACAGAGCCTGCAACAGACCACACAGCAGGAAGCACCCTCATACACAGCGGGCTCACGACACTTCACCCACCCACACATGGCACCCCAATGCCATGTGTCAGCACGCCAAAAGGAGGTGGCCGAACAGGTGTGGGTTGGGTCCCAACCCATGGAAGGCGAACTAGATCACATACGTTGGTGTCTATTACCCTTCAGGGACCACCTACACCCCACAAAGGAGACCCACACTGCCATAGAGACACATGCAGATGAACATTCATAGTACACAACCACGCCCAGAGGCATGCACATATCAGTCACACACCCACGTTGGCCCTATGTACGACAGCCCAGGCCACTCCCCTTACGAATTGAGTGGGTGACAACAAAGCTAGATGTCTAAGCTCAAACCCGATGCCTGCGGTGACATGCCTGCATCCGATGTACACAGCACAAGGTAATGTTGCAGGGCCCTGGGCACCGATGCATACAACAAGACCACAGGGACACACGCAGACATGATGTTGAACTGGCTACGGGCACGTGCGCCCGGCCCCTTTATTGGCAGGGCCACATGTACAGTGACGCCTGTGCTGGATGTGTGTGGGGTGGGTGCAAGCCAGCCCTCAGGGAGTTGTTGGTGCTGGCAACAAATACAACAGTTAACACAATGAATACCTAAACAGACAACACCAGCATCACAGGGACAACTGCGGAGAATCATGGAGGTAGCCTGAGCAAGTCCAGCAGGCACACAATGAGCAAACAGAAGTGTCCGTGAGTTGCAGCGCACTGAGGTCGGGGCACTACAGCTGGGCGCACCCATGTGAAGAAAAAGTCTCGGATTGTGTCCCTTCGAGACATTCCTGATGCAGATGCAATGGGGTGTGTTAGACCTGCATCATCTGCCTCATCAACGTCCCAGGTCTCCCACACTGCTTGAGGTGACATTGATGCGCAACCTCTCCACAGCACAAAACTCAATCAGTAACAGACGATGGCTTGCGGTGCACTGAGTCAGTGGCACCTGGAGTGCCTAGCAGGGTATCAGTCTGATGATGGCATCCACGACAGGTGTGAGCAACTCCGTAAGTCTATCAGGACCACCGTTTCGACTCTGGCAGATGGCGATTGGAGGTGGTCCTGGCGGTGGTGGCGTGTGCCTCCTGTGGTGAGGGATGTCCGGGCCGGTCAGGACTCAATTTGGTGTGTGAGCCCTGGTGGACTGCAGTTGAGGCCGGAGGCAGCGGACAGCGAAGGGCCACAGCCACGGGGCGTTGATGACCCTAAGGCCATCGCCTCAGAGGCCATGCAATATCTCAGAAGAAGGGGTCCCGGACCTGGCCAGCACAGGGTTAGTGGCCCTGGATGCACAGCGGCCGGCACAGGCTCCCTGCCACGGGACAGTGACTTCTGGTGCACTGAGGTAGGTCCACGCGCAGTGAGCGGGTCCTCATCGATGTCAAAGGTGAATGTGGCGGGGTCTTGCGGGGGACATAGGAAGGTGTCCTCTAGGGCATGATGCGGAAGGTCTGATGTTATCCGGAAGCAGCAAATGGTGGAGTGGAAAGCGACAGCCTCGTTTTCACCACCAATTCGGTATCAGCTACATGAGGATGAAAAGTAGCCCCTAGTCCAAAGACTCAGGCGCCACCAATGTACGACCAAAAAGTGTCCATGAATGTCGGGGAACAGTCTTAGTGGCACCGGTGCTGAGAGGGGATGCAGTCTGCGATGATGCCGGTACACTGATTTGAACTCCGCCATCGCTAAATCACGACTCTGTGACCTACTGGACCGCAGTGTAGGCCGGAGGCAGTGGTCAGCAGTGGCCCACACCCACCTGTCATTGGGATGCTATGCACATGGTTGCTGCCACCTGACCAAAGGGAGTACAGTGAAGTTGAATCTTCCTTTTTGTGCGTACACGGGCAATGTATGATCAAGACTCAGTTCCAAATGTGTGACCTACTGGACCGTAGTGTGGGCCGAAGGCTGTAGTCAATAGTGACCGACAGACATGTGTGGTTGTAATGCTATGCACAGACTTGGTGGCACCACATCGAAGGGAGTATAGTGACATGAACTCTGCCTTAAATAATGTTCACTGCCATGGTGTAATCAAGACTCAGTTCCAAATGTGTGACCTACTTGACCGTGGTGTAGGCCGGAGTCGGCAGTAGAGTACGTCAACGAGAAAGGAGTAAAGCGAGCCTGTGTCGTGGAGGCCTTGATGGTCTGAGAGGCTGTCAAGGTCGCGGGCCTCGTGCCTCGGGCTTGGAGCTTGCTCAGGCATGTGGTGTGCCCACCTTGACACACGCCGGTGTTGGAAGGTGGTCAGTGTGGCTTGGCTGCGCAGGGGCGGGCCTGGCGGGTTTGGGGTCCAGCGGGCTGGGGTACGGCAGGCGCACAGGATCGCAGGCAACTCCGCTCACAAGGACGGCATCGGCCTCGTGGCGTGGTGAGAGGCGCTGCCCTGGCAGAGAAGTTGGGCTTCCGGAAGAGGACCACGCCCAGGGCTACGTGCTTTTTATTCACACCTCTATGCTGGCCTAGCGTACGCCAAGCCATCCCACTCCGCTCACACTTACGGGAGGGACGTAACAGGCAACATTTCCGCAAACTCCGCCACTGGCTGGGGTGATATGGTTGCGTCCACTACACTCCATACACCAGAGGTGTATGTTGCCATGGATATGGGTGTGTTCGGCATACTGCTGTCTGTTCAACACATCTCCACCACTCTTGGCATTGTGTACTTTCCCAATCATGGTTCTCCTGCATCCTTCACACATGCCTGGTTGCCACCTCGGCCCACATTCGGCTAGTGTGTGGCTGAGGTGCCATGCCGTTGATGGCTCATGTTCAGTGCTTGCCCAGGTTACCATTGTGAGTTGTTGTGTTGCGTCTGGTGGGTGGGCATGTTGTTTTGCATGTTGGTTGTGAATTTGTGACGTGTGCATTGCCAGGGTTCTGAGTTGCATGGTTGTGGAGTTAAGGTGAGTGGGGTGTTCATTTGGAACTTGCCACGGGGCTGTGCATTTCCCTTGGTGCCATCCTGGGAACGCTGGTTGCTGATGGACTGTCGGAGGATGAAGGGACCATGCACACTGGCTGGGTATTTGGAGGTGAGATTGGTGGAGGTTCCACAGTGTTCGGATATTGGCTGCACATTGATGTGAGACGTGTGCTTTCTGTTGCGGTGAT
The DNA here is from genome assembly GCF_964204655.1 of Triturus cristatus. NCBI lineage: Eukaryota > Metazoa > Chordata > Amphibia > Caudata > Salamandridae > Triturus > Triturus cristatus. Next base: position 1,058,753,936 of record NC_140588.1, on the reverse strand, counting down.
TGTGTGCTGTGTCACCAGGGGGCACAGGTAGGACATGTGTGCTGTGGATTGCCCCCAACCGTGCATGCATCCAGCTATGGCGTATGGTCCTTGCTTGGTCTCCAGGGGATCCTGCGCATTGTGTTGGACGTATAGGGACTGGGGTACCAGGCTGATGGTGATGTCCAGGACAGGTGTGAGGGACTTGGATGTGGCTGGCTGTGAGACTCATCCGACTCTGGCCGGTGTTGGTTGGGGGATACCAGGGGCCAACAGGTGCAGCACAGCCAGCAGCTTTATGTGGGGTGGGTTGTTGGATGTCCACTGTGTTGTTGCCATCGTCCTGTTGGGCGATGTTGGTCAGGATGCGTAGGATGGTTGTCCTTTTGTACCTGTAGGGGCAATGACATCGTCAGGTGTTGGGTCTGTGAGGCTGGTGCGTTTCCTGGGGGTCCGCTGTCTTTGTCTGTGCAGCCTCTGTGGTGGTCCGGAGGGGGGACTTACGGGTGGGTGTTGGGGTCCTGGGGTGGTGGCGATGGGTGTTTTGGCCCTCTTGAGTGTCTGGGCCGCATGACCAGTGGCTCCGTGGCATCTGTTACCCTTCCGACGTGGCTGTGGGCTGGGCTCCCTTTTGTGGTGCAGGCTGTTGTCCGACTTTGCACCAGGTCAGAGCAGGTGTTATTTTCCTGCTGCTAACGCGTCTTATCGCATGTTTTGTGTTCTTATCGCAGTTCTGGCTTGACGTTGTGAAAGTTGTGGAGTGGTGTTGTCGTGGCTTTTGCATTGGAACGCCTACCCTGCATCTCATTAGCGATAGTTGCGGGGGTCATCTGTGGAGATGTTTTTTGCGGCTGCTATCGTGGGTAAACTGGTGCTGTGGGCTGTTAACACCAGCTTGTGATTGGGGCAATAAGTTTATCGCAACTTTGGCTGCGCTAAAGTGCCGTTAACTCTGCGATAGCTCATTGAGAATATGCCCCTTAGTTTTATATACAACCAAGCCATAGTTAACAACCATTGGAACAGCCAATAGTCTTGGCTTGTTGTAGGTGTAATGTTAATTGCTGTATTATATATCTGGATGCAACCACAGAAACAGCAAAATGTCAGACGGACGGCACACTACGCTAGGCACAGATTTTTAGCTTAGGTGTTTTTAAGCCACACCCTTAATTACAACAGCTACGCCCCTTTAAGAGACCCCCCCCCCAGATTTTTCATCCCACTTAAAGCCCTGGTAGTGACAGAAACTGTGCACACTTTCCTTACACCTGAAACAGTCACTTGCACGATTCCATACCACACACAACGATGGATGAAGCTATCATTAATACAGCAGCAGCAACGACAGTGGTGCCCATGGGCACGCGTGGCACACTGCACCCTAAACCTGTCTGTATTTTACCACTCAACATGGGTCCCGTTTTCCTATTTCACTGTATTTTTTTAATATATTTTCGGCCAAGATGGGAACTGAAGTAACTCAGATCACTATTAATACACTCAGGTGTTGGAGGTGCCAGTGGTAGAAGTGGGCAGTGCCAGTAGGGGAAGGGGGCAGTACCTGTTGTTGGAAATAGATGGCGCCAGCAGTTAAAATGGGCAGTGGCATCTGAAAAGAAATACTGGAGACTCAACTTTTTTTGACAAACTAAGCACTGCCTAGCTATAATGTTGACATTGCTTTGAAGTGCTGTGTAAAAACGAAGGGGCCTCCTTGTTGCAACGCAAAGTGTCCAATGCCCGTCATAGCTAGGTCAGGGCTGTGTGGAATACCCTTTAGCTGTACACAAACCACAACAACACTTCAGCAATTAAAAGTAAAAGCAGCCTCCTTTCTCTAAATGTGCAGCTATTGGTTGATAACGAGACAATAATGGTTGTATGTTCATTTACTGTAACACAAGAGAGAGCTAAAATACTATTTTCATGTTGACGAGAATTCTAAAACACAAAGCAAGGGCCAGATTTTCTGTGCAAGTCGACGCATGACAACACAAGTGCTAAAGTGACATTTACAAAGCCACGCCAATCACGGTTACACACATATAGGGCTCATTTACCAGCCCCTTGCGTCACCGCTGCCTCAGTGGCTCAACCAGTGTGCCACACTGCTCCATATCTACAAGCTGACGCATTGGGTCCAGTGTGCCAGTTTGTAGAGGCCTGCGTCACTTAATATCTGTGCCACATATGATGTATGCAGGGGTGGCGGTCCCATGCAAAAAAAGACCCGTAGAAGTGGCACAGTAAAATGTGCAACATTTCACTGCGTCACTCTACAACTTGACTGCATCAAAATCCTCACGCCTGTTCAGACCAGGTGTAAGGACTGACGCAGGGCTTTTACCCTGGGGCTCGCCTATGTGTTCTGACGCATTACTGGAGTTTTGGTCGTTTTACGACCAACTCCAGCAATGCGCCGACAGATGTGTCAGAGTTTCTGACGAATCAGTTAAATCCTTGCACCATGGAGCACTGTATTGTAAATACAGCGCATCCAGAGTGTCGCGAGGACATTTAGCGCAGGCACAAGGAAACTGACGCATCTATACCAATGAGTCACCTTCTTGTAGTTGAGGCCCATGGTACCGACCTGAAAGCAAAAAAAACTTCTATCAGATGGAATAAGTGAGAAAAGACTGAATGGCAGTTTGGGAGGGACTGCAATGGGGCAACAACACATTATAATGAATAACTGTTCTTACTGCTCATTAAATGGATTTTTCATGTCACCTTGCATTTCCTTTACAACATAGAGAATTTTGGTGTGTGGCACTGGGCCTGTCCTTGGTCGAAGATCACCTTGGTTGGGGTACAATATCTTACAATGTATTTTATTCTATTTAAAAGGGTGGAAAAGACTGTCAGGCAGGGATAGCATTTGGCGTAGTCATAAACAGTAGTTACGGTAGAGGTGATCCTGCAAATGTAGGACAGATACTACATTTAAGTTAACCCACAGGCCATCTCACCGCTTTTCTCTTACACTTTCATCAATTTGGCGCTAAGAAGCTCATCACTGCAAGATTCCAATGTGACCTTGAGGAAGTAATGAGTACATTAGTATCCCAGTTGCAGCCGCGTGGCGGGAGCGGGTCCAGCGTGATGATCCATGGAACCGGCCATGTCAATCAGTTTCCATCCATCCCGACAGAGGTCGAAGAAATGGGCCGGATGCGTCGTTATCATCATGATTGTGCTCTCTGTCTTCAAAGGTGTGTTGATATCCTCCGCATGAGTTTAAAAAAGACCTCTCAGAACTATGAAAATATAAGACCACGCCAAACTAAGGGCCGGATTTAGATCTTGGCAGACGGGTTACTCGGAAATATAAATCCCATAGGATATAATCTGATTTATTTTTCGGTAGAGGAGATATCCATAAATAAAAGGGCAAAGTGCGGCTGACCTAAGGCTCTGCACCTCAGTTTCTTAGGTAAACAAGTTCATATGATGTCTGTGCAACCACATCCGGAGTATGCCACACTTTTACTCCACTGGAGGACAGATAGATTCAAAGAAAGAAGGACGGTGCACCAGGATGAAGTCAAATAATTCCGTGTATATTCCAAAATAGACTCTTTATTGCTTTTTCAATTAAAATCTTGAACATCAGCCAACGTGTTTCGTTCCAAATGGATCTTCGTCAGGGCAGATATATCTTTATCTTTGTCCGACAATCGAGTGGTCTCAATAATGGAACAAAATTAATACAGGCCCGGATTCAAGAATTGTAAATCAGTTGAGCATTCCACATATTTCCAAATTCGGTCGATTCATCAGAACTGTAGAGCCCAGGTCCTTCGTAATAACTTTAACTTGTTATTTCAAATAATAAATAAATCCAGAGGCCTAGGTATCGGCCAATATTCCTTATTTGTGTCGATAGTCGCGGTCTGAGTACCAGTCCCCTATTCGGTAGAGGAGATATTAATCACCATTGTGATAGAATAACCAGATCGTTGAAATCTAAATCAGGCCCTCAGAGACTGAACTATGCATGTTATGTTTAAAATAACGGGGCTAGGAGCGATAACTTTCCTGCCATCCAACACCCTACACTATGGAGGTGTTTTTGTAATATTTCTAGGCAAGAATGTTTTAACAAATTGGACAAAAAAAGAGTTATCAGTGTCGGAGATTGGTGGCTGGCAAGTGCTATGACATGTGTAAATACTCGCCACAGTGGTAGCCAACTGGAGGATGGAGATGTGGCCGTCTTCTTCATCGAGGCATCCAGTGCTTAATTTGTCCCAGTGGCTTCCGGTGCTCAACAACGTCACTTAATTGTGAACACCAGCACTTATGACAGTCTGCCACATGGCAGCACTGTTTATCTAATTTAAAGCTGAACAAAACAATAGTTGTTTATTAATTCAATTTACATAAAAAAATGACTAATGCTGCTGCCCAAGCCTTTCCTATAGCTTTGGGGGCCTGGAATAGTCCAAATTGTCACACTTGTAGGAGTGTGAGGGATAGTTGTTGTCTTGTTACTATCATTGTCAGTGCTGGCAGGGGCAATGTCTGGAGAAAGCTTCAGTGGTGTCCTGACGAGAGCACTGGCACAAAATTTTTTACAAATTAAGCACTGGAGCCGTCTCTACAACTGAAGTTAGGGCGCACCAGGAGTATGTCTCCAGCTCTCGGTGCACCATGAAAAGAGCGGGGTGACAGTGCTTCCATCCTGCCCCACCAGTTCTCCAGCCAAGGGGTAACAGTGAGGGGCAGTGTTGCGGGGCTTGAAGGAGTAAAGCGCTCAGTTCAAGGTGCTGAAGGAGAGACAGGCACTGGAGTAGGGGTGTGGAGGAGTAACGGCGGGTGCGAGTGGAGGTAGGGTACAGGTTCAGGGAGCTGGTGGCGTGAGGAGCACTGGGAAGAGATGTGCGGATTCGAGGGACCTGGCGAAGAGCGCTGCGGCCATGATGGATAGGGTTGCCCGATGCTGCAGGTACACGGGTGCTGCGTGTGTGCCTGCCTATCCCACCTGGTAACATGAAGGGAGTCTCCTAACCCTTTTAATAATTTACTCATGTAAATTTAGATCCAAGCTGTGCATTTTACAGCACATTATTAAAAATGTGTTGGATAGAAAGCCATAGGTTTTTCAAGCTCTTATGAAGAACAAAAAGAGGAAACATTCCAATGCTCCAAAGCTATAAAAATAAATGTGAATTCAGGTAAAAATGTGTCTTCCACAGGATAAGCAATGCCTATCGGATACGCGAGCCCCAATGGAAGAAATGGTTATCGAAGATCGCCTGCCGGAGCAATAACACCAGTTTGAAATGTTGTGCAAGGGCGCACAGTGTATCACACGTCATATGACAGTTAGCAGCCCTTCGGTACTAGGTACTAATAAATAAAGTACCACAATAATCTATGACAGGATGCACCTGGTAATATCCAAAATGTATATGAATTTTGCTAAGAATTACACTTCCACTTTCTGCTGAAATGATTGCGATTATTGTGGGTGCTGCTAATAAAAGGAAGCTGAATGTCTCAGTCTGAGCACGGCTGTGCTCAATGTGCCAGCTCTCCATGATCACTGTGCCGCCTTCACTCAATGTGCAGTAGATGTGATGTTTCGGTCAGTGCTTCCTGTACCATGGCTCTTCCTCAGGGTGCTAAGAGAAGTGTCACAGATTGTAGAATTACCCATCAGGTGACAGATATGAGCATGTAACCTAAGCATATGAAGTACACACTGGCGTGCTAGTATAGATATTGCCCCCGATATGTCACGCACACTTTACTATGCCAGTATCTGTTTTGCCCCAGAGTATGGAGAGCACCCTTTACCCAACCAGCATGTATCCCACATTGACCCACAGTATGAAAGCACACATTACCGTACTCTTTTGCACTCAGGCCTGGTTCTTAAATCTTCATTGTTTCGCGTTCACCAGCATGTAAAGCCAGTAATAGGTTTCCACGTAGCCCCCGTATGTAACACTCAACTGACACAAATGCTCTTGGTCCTTACCCGCAGCATAGAAATTACCATTGCAGTACTAGCACCATGAAATCCCATGGGAAAAGTTCCATTGCCTGCTCTTCCTTCTGTAGCTCCTCCCCTTCTTTGGCTACCTCCTTCCCTCCCTTCTTCTCCTTTCACCAATTAATTTCCTTTTTCCCACCCTCTCCTGCTCAATGTGCTTGCACTGCTGCTAACTGTGTGCTAGGGAAGCTTGCACTGCTTCTGACTGTGTGCTAGGGAAGCTTGCATGTTGCGTACGGTGTGCTAGGGAAGCTTGCACGCTGCTGACTGTGTGCTAGAGAACCTTTTACGCTGCTATGTGCTCGGGAAGCTTGCACTGCTGCTGACTGCGTGCTAGGGAAGCTTGCACTGCTGTTGATTGGGTGCTACCGAAGCTTGCACTGCTGCTGACTGTATGCTAAGGAAGTTTGCGCTGCTGATGACTGTACTGGTACTTACTGTATGCTAGGGACGCTTGCACTGCTGCTGACTGTGTGCTAGGGAAGCTTGCACTGCTACTGACTGTGTGCTAGGGAAGCTTGTGCTGCTGCTGACTGTATGCTAGGGAAGTTTGCACTGCTGCTGACTGTATACTAGGGAAACAGGCACTGCTGTTGATTTTGTGCTAGAGAAGCCTGTACTGCTGCTGACTGTATGCTAGGGACGCTTGCACTGCTGCTGACTGTGAGCTAGGGAAGCTTGCACTGTTACTGTGTGTTAAAGAAGCTTCCACGCTGCCAAGTGTGTGCTAGGAAAGCTTGCACTGCTGCTGACTGTACTGCTGCTAATTGTGTGCTAGGGAAGCTTGTCCTGCTGTTGATTTTGTGCTAGAGAAGCCTGTACTGCTGCTGACTTTATGCTAGGGACACTTGCACTGCTGCTGTGTGCTAAAGAAGCTTCCACGTTGCCGAGTGTGTGCTAGGAAAGCTTGCACTGCTGCTGACTGTACTGCTGCTGATTGTGTGCTAGGGAAGCTTGTCCTGCTGTTGATTGTGTGCTAGAGAAGCATGCACTGCTGCTGACTGTGTGCTAAGGAAGGTTGCACTGCTACTGACTGCACTGCTGCTGACTGTGTGCTAGGGAAGCTTCTACTGCTGCACCTTTCATGCGGGCCATGCAAATCACTTAGAAGGGTCGGCCATATTTGTTTGACTCATTTTGTGGCTCAACATAAACGAGTTTGAAGACCTCTGCTGGAGGCTCGGAGACCACAGCCCGGTGTCAAGCACTCGTCTCACTGCAATTAAGGGATCAAGAGGTCAAGCAAGGAGCACTTGTTTCTTTTACAGAGTGCTTTTTTCTGTGTGTGCGTGCCGCTCTCAGAGCACAAGTATTCTTTTCCCGCCCTCTCACCTGTGAGTGGCAGCCTCAGGCCGGTGCCCCCCTCCAGGGCACCAGGTCATCTTCAATTACCGGATTATTTCATCCACTGGATTTGCACCCTGCGCTGTCAGTAGGATTAGGAGCACAGATGTCTGTCTGAGGGGCTAAGAGCTGACGCTGATGGCGTAAACATCCTGTGATCGCCAAGCCTTTGATGGGACTTCCTGTTTACCTGAAGGTCCCGCCTCCTCCATCCTCATCAAAACAAATGCTGCTTCAACATGTATGTGCATTCACGTCATTCTCTTTTCATAGTAATTTCCCTTGTGTTTGAGCACAAAGCCTGACCTGCTCCTGGGACCCTCCCTGGCCATATCCAAACTCAGCTCGGGCGTTTGAGCTGGGACAGCGTTTGTTTATTTCAGGGTTTCTGCATCGCTGCTATGACGTCGTCATGGCCCATTCCAAGAGCTTTTCAGCCCTCGTTTCAAAAAGACTTCAAAGGTGTGTGCACTTATGGAAACTAGGGCTAGGCGGCTAAGTAAGATATTTACTAGGTATCGGAGAAAGTGGCCTCTGTGCAACCGGCAGCCATTTTGAACTGAGGTTTACCCCTAGAGCTAGAGGTCACTTTTTGCCTCTGGAGTTAGAAAGGTTTTTGACCAATGACTGCCCTGTTTTTTTCATTTATTTATTTAATTTCGTTTTATATAGCGCAAACTTTACCCAAAGGTGTTAGAGCGCTTTATAAAAGAACCAGATAAATTACATAAGGTACACAAGATACATTTAACACGCTAACAAGTTACATATATACAGTTACAAGGGTACACAAGAAAGACTGAACACGCTAACAAGTAACACATATGCAGTTCCAACTCTAACTATTTGCATATTTATGTTGTAAACAGTGGTCGAAGTGGGGGAAAAAGGTAGGGGAACTGTGGGCGGAGAATCAGAGGGCGGGATTAACCTGAGGATTGGATCAGTGGGCGGAGTTAGAGGTGTGGCCAGGATTGGCAACACATCCCATTCTTTAGTATTTGTTTGGCATTTCACTGACCAGTTACAGCTTATTGTGTTATGTAATTCAACCAATGGATACACATGATTATTTAACGATTAATATGAGTTATTGACATTAAAATAAATTCACAAAGTGGGATATGTTTCTAATCACAGAATGTCCCAAATATGCTTAAAAGTGGAAGCACAAGTCATTTGTTTCCGAGCCATGGATTTTCGATCCTCAGCAATATACACAGAGACAATCAATTTTACGTCTGTAAATCACTGTACAGGAAATGTTACATAAGACAAAGGACTACAAGGTGTAGGAGTCACATGACAACCATATTAGTAGGCAGTATAGTTTAATAGTGATTGATCCGGAGAAACACAAACTCAGAATTTAAAACGTAATACCATGTTTGGGGGTTCACTTTAATAATCATTATTGATTTCTATCCAAATGAACACTTTTTTGCAACATTAGGATAATCAAAGGCTTAGGGAAAAAACCCATAAAGCTCTAGTGTATACCTTGCAGTTTGTATGCAGCTCTAAGATGAAAGTTAATAGCTCACTGTTCTTTGTTAGGATTTTAACTTAGAAACTACAAGACCTATTTACAATATGTGCACTTTGTGATGGGCATGGTACATGTTCTTAGCAGCAGGCACATTAACCCTATCTTTCCATGAGTCAAACCTTCCACTAGACAAAACTCCGATCTCGCTCTAGGAAGACGTTTATTCATCGGAGTTATCATGACATTTTTATTATTGCCGAAAATTGCCGTAGGCCAGGAAGGAGGCAGCAAGTGCTTTTAAACCCATAATATACAACGCCCCCACTCAAAGTCAGCACCCGTTGCGGTCACAGCGGTCGCACTGCCCTAGAGCCAGCTCTTCTCTGGGGTCCAGGGACCTCAGTGACAGAGTCACTGTTGCTCTAGGGTCTGCTACTTCATAGGCCTGCCTGCAAAACTGGAGGTGAACTTCAGCATAGATTGTGGTGGGCAAGCCTTCAAGGTGAACCCACACTTGCCACGGCTAGGGTCCACCTGCTGGTTTTAAGACACCGGGGCTTTTCCGGATTTGCGGGGCCTTCTAAGGTCCAGCATGGGAATGTGCTCCCTCAGGAGAATGGTCTGGGGGACTGGTCATAAAGGCTGAACCTGGTTCCCCAGTTCTAAATTCGGCAGCTCTGCCCCCAGTGCTACATCCGCTCCCTCACTGAACACCATACCGCTCCACTGAGAGAAATTCACACTGCCTTCAACTACAATCCAATTTGACCTGCTATAAACAACTGGATGCGACTCAATTCAAATTACATACTAGGCAAGAGCAATATGCTCCCTAAAGGAAAAAGTAACAACATCCTGGAAAAAGCAAACACTCATAGGGAATGAAAGATTAAATAAAGCATGTGAAATGTAAGCAGGAACAACATGGTGAACTTAACGCTTTTACACTCACTATTCAGAAATCAGTGAGTATTTTTGCCTGAAAACTACAGGGCCCAGAAAGGACCCATTTCAATGTCCACTGCTTATATGCTTACAAAACGTAAGCAGTATGGTTTAAAAAGACCACATTTGTGAACACAAAGCCGCCCTACACATTTTGTTTTCCAATTCACCCATCAACCAGGTATTGCAGTACCTCCAGGTTTGGCGCACTTCCCCACTGGGGAAAAACAGCGCTTCACTGGCAAACTCAGTAAAGTGACGCTTCATGTTTTTGGGGTTTGCATAAAACCGATCTGGCCACTTTAAGAACACTCCGTCTTGCTTTATTTAGTTATTGATTTGTCATATTTTGAACCTTTTATTTCCGTGGCTGCACTTTGGAATAGAAAAATGTCAAAACGGCATTTCCAGCAAAAGTGTTTTTCTTTTTTGCATCCATTTCACAGGCGAACAAATGAACGACAGGAAGAAAGAGAGGGTGAGAACCATTTCTTGAGCCACGGTTTTCGGTAAGTGAGGAGGAGCTAGACAGAGAGAGGGAATAAGAGTAAGAAAGAGGGGGAGGGGGGGCAGCTGCCAGCAGTAGAGCAGAAGCGGACACCTTTCTTGCCTTGTCTGGGCAGGAAGCAAGAAAGGGAGACCTTTTCCTTCTCTGCTCCCCGCCCGTCCCCGAACAGCCACAAATGCCAGCCTTCACTGCAGGCCTTGGATGTTTCTTATGTCCAGGGACGCATGTTCCAAATAAAAAAGTAGGGGAACGGAATCTATAGAATTAAAGAAGTAGGGGCACATAGTGCCCTGCCGATCCCGCCCACTTCGACCACTGGTTGTAAAAAATAAAAAGGTGTCAGTGTTAGGTTAAAAGCAGGAGTAAAATACATATTTAAAAAGTTGACCTCATGTGAGTGCTAGATGACTGTAAGGTTCAAGAAATGGGTTGAATTATTCCAGGAAGTGCCTTTGGAGGAGGAGAGTTTTAAGGTTTTGAAAGTCCGGAAAGAGGTGGTGGTTCGGAGGGATGGAGGAAGTGAGGAAGTGAGTTCCAGATTCTGGTTGCATTACCAGAGAAGGATTGAGCCATAAATCTTTCCCTTTTGAAGGTAGGAGGTTCCAGCAGTAACTTGTCCCCATTGCGTGAAGATCTAGAGCCTCCAAAAATGTTGAGTTTATTAGCCAGATAGCGAGGGGTGAAGGTGTGCAAGGCTCTCTGGGTGATACAGGCAGTCTTGTAAATTGACCTAGCTTCGTTAGGAAGCCAGCGAAGAGACAACAGTAAGGGTTTGATGTGGTCATTTCTTTTAGCCCCATATACGAAGCGAGCTGCTGAGTGGAGGATGGATTTTAGAGGGGAAAGGTGGGATTTGGGGAGGCCAGCAAGGACAGAGTTGCAGTAGCCCAATTTGGAAAGTATCAAAGATTGGACCACATTTTTTAGGTCTTGCTCAGGAAAGAAACGCCGAACCCCCCAGAGAAGGCGCAGTTGGTAGCGTGCATTCTTAGCGATGGTATTGATATGGGACTGTAAATTGAGCCTTTTGTCTAGGATGACGCCTAGAGATTTGACACTGTCAACAATGATAGGTTTGTTGTTGAGAATGTTCAGATTGTTCATCCAAGATGGGATAGGAGGAGGAGATAGTGAGGTCGAGAGGAGAAGAGATTCTGTTTTGGAAGGATTCAGAATTAGTTGATGAGTCGACATCCAGTGGTGGATGGAGTTAAGAGTGGTGTTGAGGATTGAAATGTCAGGAGTGGAAGATAACTTTAGGTAGATTTGGGTATCATCCGCATGTAGGTGATAATGGATCCCAGATTTTTTTAGATTACCCAGCGGTTCAATGTAAAGGTTGAACAGTGTGGGTGCGAGGATCGAGTCTTGAGGGACGCCTTGTCCAACAGCCATGCAAGTGGAGAAATAGTTTGCTATTTTGATCATCTGCGATCTGCCCGAGAGGAATGATTCAAACCATTTGAGCACTGTGCCTTCAAAACCCATTCTTAACTTTAAAGAGTTCAAAAGAGTGTTGTGATTAACAGTGTCAAATGCTGCGGATAGGTGAAGAGGGATCAGGAGACAAGATTCACCAGAGTCAAGTACTCGCAGGGCATCATCGATCACTTGAAGTAGGGCTGTTTCGGCACTGCAGTCTTGGGTAAAACCAGATTGGAATTCGTTAAGGAGGAAGTTGACCTTGATGTGTTGGGAAAGTTGCTTCGCCACACAACTTTCTGTAATTTTAGCAAGAAAAGGGAGCTTGGTAAGAGGGCGAAAGTTGTCTTTGGCATCAGCAGGGAGTTTCTTAAGAAGTGGAGTAACCTGTCCTGTTTTGATGGCAGAAGGAAGGGAGCCTTTGTTAAGGTAGAGGTTTATCAGACTGGTCCAGTAGGAGAGTGTGTGTGAGTAAAAGTCAATGGCAATGTCACTGGGGATGGGGTCGATGGAATGGTTAGAGGGTTCAGTTTCTAGAATGCGTTCAAGGAGGGCCGTTTTGGTGATGGTGTCAAAGTTCTGCCACGGAACTAAGGATTTGCGGTCCTCAGGGGGGGTAGGATGGGTACCCTGATCCACAAGTGATTTTACTTTTTCATCAAAGAAAACTGCAAGTTCTGCCGCTATCTTGGGGGTCGTCAAATTTGGTGGGAGAGGGAGAGATGTTGGTGCTTTTGATAAGGTCGAATAACTTTTAGGTCTGTTTTTGGCGGTATGGAGGAGGGTTCTGAAGTGCATCACTTTTTCATGGAAGATGTGTTTGTGGTAACGAGATCTTGCAAGGCGGAGATTGGATAGATTGGTAGTGGAAGGAGAATGTCTCCATAGTTTCTCGATGTTCCTCAAGTTTTTTTTTTTTTGTAGAGGGATTTATTGAACCATGGAGCAGAAGGAGTGGGTCTTTTCTTTTTACTTTTCAGTGGAGCAACATTATCAATTGCAGCTGATAGACTGGTGAGACATTGGGTGGTCAGGTCGGTAACTTCAGAGTAGAAGTCTAGGATAGGAAGTGAGCTCATAGCCGTGTTGCACAAAATGTCAAGGTAAATGTTTTTGGTGTTTCAGAAAAAGGTAGTAGTTCTTGCAGGCGATGACGTGTTGGCAGCTCTGTTGCTGCCGGCATACACTTAAAACTAATCTGACTTCAGAACCAGCCTTCTTGATGGCCTGGGACCATGTGTGAAGACAACAGGCAGAGCCCTCAAAGGGGATGCCCAACCACAACCAACAAAAAAAAACAAGCTTTGGCATTGCCAATAAGTCTGGCCATGGCAAGTTTGCACTGGTTTTCATTTAATATTTTTACAAATATAAGAAGAAAAATCGACAAAATATAAAAATAATGGAATTGTCCAGCAGCACAGGCACTCCAGCTCTCGCACAAAAGCGCACTCTCATTTTTTGGAGGCGGTTCACATGTGATGAAGTAAAATGCACTCACTGACAATGCATGAGAGCCGATGGATAACGTGTGCTTATGCACTGCCCCATCTTGCAGCGGGCAGAAACACAAAATGAATGACACTTGAACAGACCAGTGGATGAGGTGAGTTGACTAAATTATGTATATTGATTATAATCTTTTGGAGAAACATTAGGGTGGTGAGACTAGCTCTAAATCAATGGAGGAAGGAAGAGCGAGATATTTTATTGAGGTCCTACACCCTAGCACCTCCAGGGAAGCAGTACATTTGTTATCAAAATCAGGGTAGCTCCTCCTCTGCCAAGTGGACACAACTAGTTGAACCAGATGGCTAAGGTGCGTGTCGCTGAAAGAGCTGAAAAGCAGATCTTGGTGCCCTCACACACCCGTTAGGGTGTCATGCTTCATCATTGGGCACTCCTCGTCTGGCCGGCGCTGCAATGCCTGGCGGGCCTGGAAGCTTCTTTATCGCAGATCTTTTGATCTGGAGATGCTGTATAGATTAATGCAGGTGAAGGAGTTAAATGAGTTTAGTGAGTGAGTGGTGACTAAAATAGGCTCTGGTAACCTAAAAACAAATGTATAAGGAGAGAGTACCAGGACTAAATAAAAACAGCAGTGCTATCTTGTGGTTTTCTGGTACCAGGATAGCTACTATTCGGAAGGCGTCACTAGTATGGTGTGGTCAACATGTTTCGTGCCATGAAAGCCCAATCTTCGGGCGGCACTTCGTCAGGACCAAGAAAAAGTCTGTTAGTGCTCCTATATGGGACTGAGGGGTTCCTCTGTAGTAGAGGAGGAAATCTTAATATTTGCCGGTATCCCCTGCAAGGGTGCCGGTCAACGATTCCACCTCACAAGAGGCTTGGTAGCACTCCTTGGGCGAAATGGAGGGTCCCAACCACAATGAGGAACACTTGGTGGAAGATCCGGACACTGCCAGGTCGGATGGAGGAGGGTAGGTTAGACAGCAGGTTGAATTAAGACCCACAATGGTACAGAATTTTACGAGCTGATCTATTACTACATAGATCAGTTCGAAAAATTCATTACTGGTCACAAAAATGCTTGTCACAATTTGGTTCCAGGATTTGGCGACCAGGGTTTTGTACATCTGGCTTATAGTTGGTTCTGGGTATGTGACCAGCTTTCACCACATACAGGGGGTCAATCTACCTTAACTCCTGAAGTAAATGTTCCAGGACCCTGGAGCCGTGGGCTCAGTAGTGGAACCGAAATCTGAGTGATGTCACTAAGAGCGCACCATTTCACGACAGATGGACAGACCACTGAGTTGTGTCCTGGTAGTGTCACTTCCTACATCCTTGTGTCAGTCTGAGGAAGAGGTGCAGTCACAGACTCAGGCACCGTGATGCCAAGGTAGTTGAGTTACTTACTGCTCGCTGCTGACATCTGCTTCAGTCTCCAGGTCATGACTTGAAATGCTTAGAAAGTCAACTCATCCTTCCAAGGGAAGTAAACCAAATACCATTACAGTGGCTTATATTACCAGCTGTTAGGTATAGTGCTTAGAAAAGGTAGGAGTGTGCTACGTGTTGCTACATAAACTTATTATTATATGATACATGCACTAAAAGGAGCTAACTTTCCCATTTGCACATCTTTTTTGAACCCCTAACTACATTTTCAAGCTTCAAACAGAGCATTATTACCTGTCCTGTTTTTGACCAAAGATTTCTGCAAAATTCATTTGCGATGGACTAAATGCCTAGTTTTTTTTATGATACCCCTTTACAGTGTTACTAAAACTTAATCTGTACGCCAGACCCATTGTTGCCAGTTTTTCCACATTTAAGTAGATTGGGTTTTGGCTCCGCCCACAGAGGTGTCCCTTACCCCATGCTATTGGCTGCTTAGTGTATTATTCCACCTGCCGTGCAGTGCTTACATTGCAATACACGAGGGAGTATTTTCCATCTCGAATGTACACTGAATAATCACACATTAGGAAGTATTGTATACAGAAAGCAATCTTTTTTGTTTTTCAATGCAGCAGGGTTTTCTCCCCCATTATTTTAGCCAAGGCTCAGAATGCAAGTCAGACCCATCGGCCCTGCCATTTCTTGTTCGTCTTTGGAAATGTAAATATTTTTTTAAAATACAGACTTCAGAAAGTTTATAGAAAATGTTATGTATTCCTTTCTGCCCGCCTCAGACTCCGCCCTCACATGTGCAGGCCTCGCTCTGCCACTGCTGGGGTCACCGGGGAGGGGCGGGGGTGCAGTATATTACCTGTCTCAGGACGGGCATTGGGTTTCACTGCTCTGTCGGGCACCAGGGACCCGGCTCTGTCGGACAGAGGCACGTCCTCTTGTTAACAGCTGCTCCTGGGCCAGTTATGGGGTTTTACGGGCCAGCAGCGCCCCCAACAGAGTCGTCTGTTTCTAGAACCTTCTATTAAAAAGTAGCACCGTGTGCAGTGTTTACAGCACCCTGGGGTGAGGCCTGTCTGCGTCTCTCTTGTCTTGCTTCATCCAGCACAGTGCTGGCTGCTTGGCACAACTGTAATGTAGCTCAGCAGGTTGGGCGCCTGCACCAAAGATCTGTGCAAACTCTGTTGGTCGCAGGTTCGGATCCAAGCACGGCTCGCCCTTCCTGCCTCCTTGATGCTGTCCTTCTGGCTTTGCATTTCTTACGTGCTACTATGGGCGGGGCCTCCGACCTCTTCTGGAATCAGAGCTACTTCTGTTCATTGAAAGGCATCCGGCGCTACTATTATTGTTAGTGGGTAACAGTGACACATCAGGGAAGATTACCATCATGGCCACCACATGCGAGATTTCCAGCAGTGACCACCTTAGTGCATCAGGCACAATTGCCAGCAGTAATGTTAATTAAACAAGCATTGGCACACCCATTAGGTCGCGCTATGTGAGTGCTATTGGCTTTGCCAATGTCCTTTGGTCATGTTCTACATCAGCGGCTTAGCAAGAGTTTAGTAGTGTGGCATGAAGCAGAGAGGCAATGAGGAGAGTGGAGTAGAGTGGCATAGAGCGGAGTGGCACAGAGTGACGTGGACTAGAGTAGTGTGGAGTGGCGTACAGTAGTGTAGAGTGGAGTGGCATAAAGTACAGTGGCGTAGAGGAGAACGGCATAAACAGGAGTTTCGTAGACCGGAGTGGCGTAGGGTAGAGGGACACAGAGTAGAGTGGGAGCAGCATAGAGTGGAGTGGCATAGAAGAGTGGCATAGAGCGGAGTGGCGTAGGGTAGAGTGACATAAAGTAGAGTGGAGCAGCATAGAGTGGAATGGCTTACAGAAGAGTGGCATAGAGTGGAGTGGCGTAGGGTAGTAGAGTGGAGCAGCAAAGAGTGGAGTGGCATACAGAAGAGTTGGATAGAGCGGAGTGGCGTAGGGTAGCGTGACATAGAGTAGAGTGGAGCAGCATAGAGTGGAATGGCTTACAGAAGAGTAGCATAGAGTGGAGTGGCGTAGGGTAGTAGAGTGGAGCTGCATAGAGTGGAGTGGCATACAGAAGAGTTGGATAGAGCGGAGTGGCGTAGGGTAGCGTGACATAGAGTAGAGTGGAGCAGCATAGAGTGGAATGGCTTACAGAAGAGTGGCATAGAGTGGAGTGGCGTAGGGTAGTAGAGTGGAGCTGCATAGAGTGGAGTGGCATACAGAAGAGTGGTATAGAGTGGAGTGGCGTAGGGTAGTAGAGTGGAGCAGCATAGAGTGGAGTGGCATACAGAAGAGTTGGATAGAGCGGAGTGGCGTAGGGTAGAGTGACATAGAGTAGAGTGGAGCAGCATAGAGTGGAATGGCTTACAGAAGAGTGGCATAGAGTGGAGTGGCGTAGGGTAGTAGAGTGGAGCAGCATAGAGTGGAGTGGCATACAGAAGAGTTAGATAGAGCGGAGTGGCGTAGGGTAGAGTGACATAGAGTAGAGTGGAGCAGCATAGAGTGGAATGGCTAACAGAAGAGTGGCATAGAGTGGAGTGGTGTAGGGTAGTAGAGTGGAGCAGCATAGAGTGGAGTGGCATACAGAAGAGTGGGATAGAGTGGAGTGGCGTAGGGTAGAGTGACAGAGTAGAGTGGAGCAGCATAGAGTGGAATGGCTTACAGAAGAGTGGCATAGAGTGGAGTGGCGTAGGGTAGTAGAGTGGAGTAGCATACAGAAGAGTTGGATAGAGCGGAGTGGCGTAGGGTAGCGTGACATAGAGTAGAGTGGAGCAGCATAGAGCGGAATGGCTTACAGAAGAGTGGCATAGAGTGGAGTGGCGTAGGGTAGTAGAGTGGAGCAGCATAGAGTGGAGTGGCATACAGAAGAGTTGGATAGAGCGGAGTGGCGTAGGGTAGAGTGACATAGAGTAGAGTGGAGCAGCATAGAGTGGAATGGCTTACAGAAGAGTGGCATAGAGTGGAGTGGAGTGGCGTAGGGTAGTAGAGTGGAGCAGCATAGAGTGGAGTGGCATACAGAAGAGTGGGATAGAGTGGAGTGGCGTAGGGTAGAGTGACAGAGTAGAGTGGAGCAGCATAGAGTGGAATGGCTTACAGACGAGTGGCATAGAGTGGAGTGGCGTAGGGTAGTAGAGTGGAGCAGCATAGAGTGGAGTGGCATACAGAAAAGTGGGATAGAGTGGAGTGGTGTAGGGTAGAGTGACAGAGCAGAGTGGAGCAGCATAGAGTGGAATGGCTTACAGAAGAGTGGCATACAGTGGAGTGGAGTGGCGTAGGGTAGTAGAGTGGAGTGGCATACAGAACAGTGGGATAGAGCGTAGTGGCTTAGGGTAGAGTGACAGAGTAGAGTGGAGCAGCATAGAGTGGACTGGCATACAGAAGAGTGGCATGGAGTAGAGTGGCGTAGGGTAATGACATAGATTAGAGTGGAGTAGAGCGATGTAGAGTGGAATGGCATAGAGTACAGTGGTGTTGAGTGGAGTGGCACAGAGAAGAGTGGCGTTGTGCAGAGTGATGTAGAGTGCAATGGCATTGAGTGGAGTGGCCGAGAGTGGAGAGTAGTAGAGTGCCACAGAGTACCATTATGTGGAGTAGAGTGGAGTGGGGTTGCGTAGAGTGGCGTTCGTAGAGCGGCATAGACTGGGGTCGAGAGATGTGAAGTCATGTAGAGCTGAGTGGCGTAGAGTGGAATGGCCTAGAGTGGCATTGAATAGAGTGGAGTAGAGTGGCATAGAGTGGAGTGGAGTGGTGTGGAATAGAGTTCTATAGAGTATAGAGGAGTTGCATAGAATAGTGTGAAGTAGGGTGGTGCAGAGCAGAATAGCGTAGAGTAGAGTGGAATACCCTAGAGTGGCGTAGAGTAGAGTTGCATGAAGCAGAGGGCCTTGGAGTGATATAGAGTAGAGTAAAGTGGTGCAGAGCAGAATGGAGTGGCACAGAGTGGCATAGAGTGGAGTAGAGTGACTTAGAGTGGATTAGAGTGGCATGGCGTGGAGCGGCGTAGAGTGGCTTAGAGTAGAATGGCGTATAGTAGAGTGGGGTGGAGTAGAGTGGTATGGAGTAGAGTGCAGTAGGGTGGAGTGGAGTAGAGTAGAGTGGCGTAGAGTTGAGTGGTGTAGAATGGCGTAAAGTTGAGTGGCATAGGGTGGAATGGCATAGAGTACAGTGGCATAGGGTGGAGTGGCATAAATGGCGTAGAGTAAAGTGGAGTGGCGTAGTGAAACAGAGTAGAGTAGGGTAGAGTACAGTGGAGTGGTATAGAGTAGAGTTGAGTAGAGCAGAGAAGCATAGAATGAAGTGGTGTTGAGTGGCATAGAGAGGAGTGCCGAAAAGTAGAACAGTTGTGGGTGGGAGTAATTAAAGCGTCAATAGGGAAGCCAGGTAGAATGAAAGCAACATAAACAGGAAGACGTATGCCTGAGTTAAAGTCGGAAAGCACATTGCAGGTCCAGGAATAATAATGAAATGCTTGTAAAGTAAAAAATGTGTCCATTGCAAAAGGATGAGGCAGAACACAGATGACAAAGAGCACGTGTCCTTGATCCAGGCTCCTAGGGGAAGCAAACACATAAAAGAAGGGAATCCAATAGGAACTGAGAAATCGAAAAATTGTAAATGAGAGGGACCCACTGAATTGTAAACAATGCATCTCGCAGCACAGAACATGCTCTGTGTATGCAAGACCAAAAAAGACTTTGTCGATGTGGAATGCCTCGACGGGGTATACATGCCAGCCATAGGTGCGATGTCCCTGGCACCGAAGTGATAATATTGGCAATAGGTCTCCTAATGCTGCATGATTGATCACTCAAGTATCTGTTTCAAATATAATCTGGACACAAAACCATTTTTCTCTAATAATCAGCTAATGAGGTCTTAAAATACAAACATTTTCGTCTTGAATATGTGCTTTTCAAATTCGATATACCTACATTAATTCAACCAAGCAAAAGCTTCTAATTTAGTGGACCGGGCTCCACAGAAGAGAGCTACTTACAAGGAGCTGGATGGAGGGATACCAGTATCTCATGAGCTACTCATTGGAGAAGCCTGACGTACAGGGTGAAAGGCTACTCACATATGAATACCATGACATCACAAACAGCCTATGACCTTTGCACTCTAGCGTTAGACCTAAGATGTTTTTGCAGGCTCACCATCAGTAAGTGGGGCGGATAATGTACATGGAGGCACTACAAAACCAAGAACCGCTACAGTACCACGGACAACCTCATGAGCATGATGACTGTAGGAGAGTAGGATCTGCGCCTTATAGTTACCCCCACTTTTTGCTGATGTTTCACTGTTTTTCGACTTTAGTCTGGCTGGGGCCCTGCTAACCAGGATCCCAGCCCAGCTGCTTCCTCTCTAAATTGATTACCAGTACTTTAGGTACACTGCAGATTGGATTCTGGGGTACCCTTATAAGTCCCTAGTATATGGTATACTATGTACCCAGGGCATAGGTACCCAGAGGCCTGGGGCCAGGGGGTATTATCCCATCCCTGGGAAGCCTTCCAAAATGACACCACAGGACTGCTACTGCAGCCTGGGTAAGGTGGTGTGTTGTAGTTCAATAATCCAGTCACCAAACATAGATGTTGTTCCAAGTTGTAGATGTTTTATTAAGAGCATAGGAATAGCGTTGGTATCCCCTCAGCAGCCAGCATACATCTGCCAGGCAAGGAACACCACAATGATGCTCCCCATAGCAACGTTAGAACACACAATAGAATCCCCCCATTTAAAGTGCCATACCATACCTAAATTGTAGCATGTAGTAATAACCAAACATAACATATCTTCTTCCCTTAACCTATTTATATTTATAACAATAAAGTGCATTAGCACTTCAACAAAACAAACTCGTGTCTATTTATTTTCACATACATAATCTAAAACTCATGCCTATTTATCCCCACACACATAATCTTGTAAGTACCTAGGTGGACACCTGGATCTCTGTAAAGCAGCTCTATTATTGATATTATCACCATGATCTCCTGTGACCACGGATGATTGTCTATTACACATTTCACCATCACTGATAAGAAGATATGGATTAAGATCACTATCTTGTCTACACTCCACCTCTCTGTCCAAACCTGAATTTTTTTTGTATAAAGCAACCCTTCTCAAATTCCAATTCTCCCCATTGTATAATGTGACATGCCTACTATGCACAATTCTCACCTTATACGGGACGCGAAATTTTGTAAAACCAGCCCCTATGCGTCCTGGTTTAACTTTAACCCAATCATTGGGTTTAATAGATGTTCCAAGTGGAAGTGGCTTATCATCCTTTAATTTATCATAATCCAAATTGGCCAAACCCATACACTCCTTCATCCATGCTGGGATTAATTTGGTACTAGCAGTACGTCCTCTCATAACAACAAACGGAACTTTCCCAGACACAGTGTTTGCTGTTGTACGATACGCCCACACCAAATCATTAACCATAGCCTTCACATCCCTCCTATTTACTATAGCCATTTGGATGACCCCCTTCACCATGCGATTGGCCCTTTCCACCACACCATTCCCCTGTGGATTGTAGAAAGATGTTCTTGTGTGCACAATCCCACACGATTTCAAATAAGATGTCATTTCTGCAGAAGTTAGCTGTGTACCATTGTCAGTGATTAACTTTACCGGGTATCCTTCCTCCCTAAAAATATTAGCCAATACCTTGATAGTACTACCTGTGGTAATTTCTTTTACAAATTCTACACTCAACCATTTTGACATCACATCAATTACAACCACTCCAAACCTCAATTCCGGACCTAACCCAACAAATGGACCAATAAAGTCTAGGCATATAGTATGCCAAGGTAGATCAGGAACCCCAATTTTGCCAAAATCACATTGGTTACCTACTCTCAACCTTTTCTCACTCTCCATGCACTCACCACACCTCTCAACCCAATCAGACACTTGTTGGTCCATTGCAGGCCACCAAAAGTGTTCCCTTAACCTTTTCTTTGTGAGTGTCTGACCCATATGACCCTCATGAGCCAACTTAAACAAAGCAAACCTCAATTCTTGTGGAGGAATAAATTTATCATCTTTCATGATAATGTTCCCCTCCTTATCAAATATGGACAATTCCTCCAAAACCTTCAAGAAAGGTCTCACACCCATCGGAAGGGTACTCTCCCTTCTGCTCCCTTTGACGATTAGCTCCTTAACCGCCTGAAGTACTTCATCCTTTAACATACTTGCATTCCATCCTTCCTTATCAATCGCTCTGCCACACATTTCTACCAACTCATCCACTGCTGCAACCGCACCTTCACATTGATATGCCTCCACCTTTGCTTTGTCTATCTCATCCCACGGTAGTGGAAGTCTAGATAACCCATCAGCTTGACTATTTCTCCACCCCGCAATATATTCAACCTTGTACACATACTCTTGTAAACGTGCAGCCATTCTGGCCAGCCTTGCTGACCCTTTCCCTGCCCCACCAGAGGACAAGATCTTCACTAAAGGTTTGTGATCAGTTTGTAAGGTAAAATGAAAACCCCACAAATACGTGCGAAAATATTCTGCTCCCCATGCTGCCGCCAGAGCCTCTCTTTCAATTACAGAGTAATTCCTTTCAGAGTTAGTCAGCGTCCTTGAAGCAAATGCTACAGTCTTGGGACCAGACGTATGGACTTGTGCCAACACAGCACCTATACCTACTGCACTAGCATCTACAGTAAGGATCGACCTCAACCTGGTGTCAAATGGGGTCAAAATTCCTGCCTCGCATATTTCCTTCTTGATCTTCTCAAAAGTCTCTTGTTGTTCTAAGTCCCACACAAATTTTACCCCCTTCCTAAGGAGTATTTTAATTCTTTCTGTTTTTTCCGCAAAATTGTGCACAAATTTTGCATAGTACTCTATAAGCCCTAAATATGATCTAAGTTTATCTTTGTCTGTGGGTGATGGAGCCTTTCTTATCGCCTCCAATAAGTCTCGTTTTGGTTTCACCCCTTCACTGGATAAAGTATACCCTAGATACTCTACCTCTTCTACCGCAAATTTACATTTCTCTTTTTTAAGTGTCAAACCAGCATTATCCATTTTTGATAACACTTCTTTTAAAACCAGATCATGACGTTCCTTCGTATCCCCAAATACCAAAACATCATCTTGGAAATAAACAACGTTCCTTATATCTTTCAAAACCGACCCCATCATGCGTTGGAACACCCCGGCCGCAGACGCCAAACCGAAAGGCATTCTTGTAAATTGAAATATGCCCTCCGTAGTAATGAATGCTGTTAGTGGCTTTGACTCTGTATGCAATTTAATCTGATGATACGCACTACGTAGGTCAAGTTTTGAAAAATATTTTCCTCCTTTTAACATTAGAATGAGTTCATTTATATTTGGTAATGGATAGTTATCAACTACATTGTTTTGATTGAGTGTGCGCAAGTCCACACAGAACCTGTAACTACCATCAGGTTTGCCCGTGATTACAAAAGGTGAAATCCAACTTGACGTTTCAATTTGTTCTATTATACCTTGTTCCACCATTTCACACTACATTCGCTTGACCTCCTCCCTAGCAATGATAGGAACTTTTCTGACTTTGTGTTGCATTGGTATTGCATCAGGTTTAAGTATAATCTTATGAACATAACCCTTGAGTTCACCTATATCATCTGAAAACACATTACTCATTCCCTCTATGATTGTGTCTGTTGTAATTTCATCAACCACCATCACCTGGTTTACAGCCCTTGGGTTAATAATAATGTGTAGATCGTATTGGTGTACCCATCCCAATATTGGTGGTCCACTGTCTGCTACATACACCTTCCCTTTTATGCATCTATCCTGAAAATTGATGTCCACAAACATATATCCTATGATATCTATTTTCTCCCCTTGATATCCTCCTGGATTGATATCCTTAGGAAGTAACTCTTGATTCGGCCAATGCTGTTCAAACAAAATATGAGGAATGATTGTCCAGAATGATCCTGAATCAACCATTAATTCCACCTCTTTCCCATATATAACAAACGTGGCCTTGGGTCTTACCCTCCTTCCAACTGGATCTGCTATATTCTCATCCTCTACACACAAAATTTTATTGACACCTTCCACCTCACACAATGATGTTATATTTCCCACCTCGCTTTGTACTACCGATATTTTGGGTTTGTATGTTTTACACATCTTGTAAAAATGACCTTTTCGACCACATTTTTTGCACTCCTTGTCAATGGCATAACACCTCTTATAGTCACTTGTGTGGTATGTACTACCACACCTGGTACACATCTTCTCATGTGTCTTATTATTATCCACATTAGTGCCAGTGTTATTGCTATACCTCTTCCCAGATACTCCCTTCCTTTCATTGCTTTCACTATTTTTGCTAGTACTCAGCGCTGCTACATCATCTTTACTTATGCACGTTACAGCTGTGGTACTCTCTTTTTTCTTCTCTAATTCTTTCACACACGATTCCGATTGCTCCACCACCTTAGCAATATCAATAGCATTCATGAGTGTAGGGTTCTTTGCAGCCCATAATCTTTCCTGCATTTTTTTGTTGCAGCATTGTACGATAAATTGATCTCTAATCATCTCCTCTCTCATATTTCCAAATTGACAATCTAGAGATAATTCACGCAAACGTGTTACAAATTGATCAATGGTTTCATCCTGTCTCCGTGGTTGTGTGTAGAATTTATACCTACACATCACTATGTTTCTTTCTTTGGCATATTTTTTCCTTAACCTCTCTTTTGCTTCTAAATAAACATTTGCTATGGCCCTTCCTTCCACGTCCACACCAGCTGGTAAAAATTTAAATGCATGTTGCCCCTCCTTTCCTAGTGTACTTAGTAATAACGCTTTTTTCCTTGAGGCACTGAATTCTTTACCATCCAAAGCCTCAATATAGTTTTCAAATATCTCTATCCATTCTTCCCACTCTATGGGAGGATCACC
The DNA here is from genome assembly GCF_964204655.1 of Triturus cristatus. Classification (NCBI taxonomy): domain Eukaryota; kingdom Metazoa; phylum Chordata; class Amphibia; order Caudata; family Salamandridae; genus Triturus; species Triturus cristatus. Next base: position 1,058,729,375 of record NC_140588.1, on the reverse strand, counting down.
TGGTTGTTGGAGAAATAAAGGTGGAGCTATCACATTAATGCTTTCCATACTTCAATAGCTGCTTCCCCTTATTTAAAAAAAAAAAAAAACCCACAGATGAACTTTAGAACAAGCAACAGCACTCTATCTAATTAAATAGTCTTTACAGTTAATTCTATGCGTTATAGCAACTGGCATAAAGTCAATAGTCTCAAAGTGTGAAACAATTCATGTATTTCACTATAGGAATTCTACCGCTCGAAACAGTAGTCCGCCTCAATCCACCGCGTTGAACGTAGGTGTCTGCTTCAATTGAAACCGCAACGACCTGTCTACCTCCTTGCGCTTGCGTTGGTTACCACGGCAACCTCATGCCTTAACCAACATGGCCGCCGTTTGCATCACCACGCATGCGTCAATCACGTCGATCGTCAACACGCTACCGTCGATCACGTTCACCCGCTCTCACTGTACATACGCTCGATCTTCGAAGGTTGGTCAGCTTCGTTCATGAAGATCGTGGAGGAATCACGCGATGAAAGTTTCACAATGGCAGACGTCACGAAGTGATCGCGTGAAGTTGTTATTGTACGAAAAGGTAACAGTTGCCTTCACCGTTCAATACTTTCGCCGATTTCGCCAATTTGCCATATCACCCTTCTTCTTCTTCGTTACTCTTCCTAATTCCAGTGTCAATAACGACTCTGACCATTTTTTCAAAGTACAGTCTTTTCCTTCAGTTTAACGATCTTTCAGCAAAGTGTTCCTTCAGGTTACAAGCAGTTGAACTGTTCTTTCATCAACAGCCTCCGTTTTCTTCCTTTAAAGACAATCTTCACTGTCCTTTCGCTCCTCCTTTTTTTTTCTGTGTTAGGTCGATTCCTAAACACCTTTGTGGGTCCTTTTCACCAAACTGCTACTTCCTCTCTGCTCTTGCATCTGCTTCTTCTACATCCTACTTGCTGGCTCCTTCAAAAATCGTCACCATTTGTTGTAGTTCAATAATCCAGTCACCAAACATAGATGTTGTTCCAAGTTGTAGATGTTTTATTAAGAGCATAGGAATAGCGTTGGTATCCCCTCAGCAGCCAGCATACATCTGCCAGGCAAGGAACACAACAATGATGCTCCCCATAGCAACGTTAGAACACACAATAGAATCCCCCCATTTAAAGTGCCATACCATACCTAAATTGTAGCATGTAGTAATAACCAAACATAACATGGTGCATGCGCCCCTTACTGAGATATAGGTTCACTTTATCTCTCCATATCACTGCGCCTATAAACCTATCAATCACCCCTGTGGCAGGCCTTACCAATCCTTAAGGCAGGCTGCTGGGTTTTATGTGAGAGGGTGCCCAGGCATGAGCAGAGCCCCTCTGCAGCCTTCGGAACCTTTATTCCGGGGTTGTTTGTGATGCAGCCAAACCATATACTCTTAAGTGCATTATAACCAAACGGTAAATGCTAACTTTGGGATGGCTGCACGGAAACATGTCGTGTTTGGTGTCAAACACCTTGGAATCATATCCCCACACCAGTAACTGGTGTGGGAGTATGATCCCACCCTTCTAGAGGGAGAGACATGACAGCACCGGTATACCCGGTACCAGCTAACAGAGCCCTGGCATTAATAAATGGATGCTGCCAGCAACAGACACGAGTCTGCCCTGCTGCTGCTGGACGAAACTCCGACAGGGAAGGCCTGGACAATAGGTTTCCTGTCACAGGGAGGTGTCACCACCTCCCAGACAGGCTTTAGTGTATTGGGGCTGGGTGGGTGCACTCCAAGAGTGCTTTGAAGTCTGCACTGGGGGCACATTTGGTGTCCCTGTGCATAGTCCATCTCAAACCGGTTACAGGGGCTACCAGCCCCAGCTCTGGCGCGAAACTGGGCAAAGGAAATGGGTGTAGCCACCCCTCTTTCCTGATCCTCCGATTGGTGGGTCCCTAGAGTTTGTCCCACACCTTCCTTGGGTATAAGATAGGAACCCCTGGCAACAGGACTTTAGATTACACCTGGATGAAACTCTGATACTGAATTCTGCAACTTTGACGATCTACATTGAACTAGATGACTGAAGACTCTCCCTTGGAGTAAAGGAGTTACTCCCCTGCAAGGCAGGCACCAAAGACGCATCTGACCGGTTTGCATCTCCAAAGCTCCCGCCGAACTCCGAAGAATTTTGCAACACAGGAGGTGGGTTTCCGTGGTCTTAGGGGTTGATCAGCGCCCACAGCAAGTCTGAGGCCCGTATCCCTCGTGGCGACTGTGCAACCTGAACCCCTGGACACCGCGACCATTTGCAGAAGCATCAGCTTTCCAACAGCTCCTGCTGCTGAGCTTTGGTTGACTTGTAGCCCTGATGCCAAGCAGCATTTGCTCTGAAGATTGCCTGCCTACACTTCACGAGTGTTCCAGGAGCTGGCCCTTTGTGTTTTCTCTCGAGGTCCCTTCGCAATCCCTAGTCCGTCGACTGGTGGGTCCCTGTGAAGGCAATTTTACTTCTAATTGGCTTACCCGGTTGCTCCAGATGTGCGCTGACTCTCCATTGCTTGGGAAGTCCCCAGGACCTTGCTGGTCTGCACCCAAGCATCTTTTCTCTTCCTGCGTGGGTTTCTGTTGCCAAGGCTTGTTTGGTCCAATACGGGCACCGACACCGCACCACTCGACATTCTTCATGGGACAGCTCAAATCCAGCTCCTGGTTGTCATCGACACCTCCTGGTCCTCGTGGCTGCAGAGTCAAGTTTCACCTCTTCGCACCTCAAACACCCGACATCGGTGGGCATTCGTCTATCGTGCCCCTGGTTACTGGCAAGTGACCCAGACTCTGTCCCCTCTGCTTTCAGGTTCTTCTGATCTTTGATCCAGGCTTGGATCACACTGGACACTTTTCTCCTTACCGGCAGCAGCACTTTGCGGCAGATCGCCACTGAAATAAACGATTCCCGACACCATTTGACACCTATGCAACCGGCTTCCCTGGATGAGGTAACTCGAGTACTCCAGTGCTCTCGTGGGTGCTGGCCCTAGAATCCCCTAAGTCTAAAGGGGTTTGCTGAAAGTCCTCTCCTAAGTGTCCTTAACTTCTAAAATTCCAACCTCGACTTTCTCATAGAATAGTACGGGGCTTGCGGCTGTGTTCTCACACTGCACACGTCCCCGTGGGTCTCCTGTGTCACTACCTTCGGTGGTTCCTTGGGGTCCCAGTGATTCTACGTGCTCTAGGCACTGTGTTCAGTCAACTCGTGGTTCTTATACCACTTTCTTAATATATGGTTTGGTCCGCCCCTCGGGCCCATAATCTATTGTGCTATTTACTGTCATTTTAGAACTGTATTATTGTGTATGTTGGGCTCTAATCTCATAAAGAGATTAGTAGTGAGTGTTTAGAAATAAAAATATATTTATATATTCCTTGTGTGGTTCTCCTTTCATTTAGTGATTCAAGAGGTTATAATCTGGTAAAACAAGCTGCTTTACATTCCTTCAAGACTTAGCCTGAAGGCTGCTCTCCATAGCTACCACTGGGATAGCTTTCATTAAAGGTTGTCTTTAACCTATCATCAATAAGGGGTTGTTTGGACTGGTACAAGGTGCCCACTATAACTAGTGGACAGCATATGCCAGGCCAACTTCTCACAATGACATCACAAGATTAAAGCATATCGTGGTGCCAATGAGAGCCTAATTTACACAGCAACATCGCAAGATCTAAGGTGCTGCTGGGCCAGTGACAGCCTTGCGTACACGGTGACATCGCAAGATCTAAGGTGCTGCTGGGCCAGTGACAGCCTTGCGTACACGGTGACACCACAAGATCTAAGGTGCTGCTGGGCCAGTGACAGCCTTGCGTAGACGGTGACACCACAAGATCTAAGCTGCTGCTGGGCCAGTGACAGCCTTGCGTACACGGTGACACCACAAGATCTAAGCTGCTGCTGCTAGGCCAGTGACAGCCTTGCGTACACGGTGACACCACAAGATCTAAGGTGCTGCTGGGCCAGTGAGAGCCTTGCGTACACGGTGACACCACAAGATCTAAGCTGCTGCTGCTGGGCCAGTGACAGCCTTGCGTACACGGTGACACCACAATATCTAAGCTGCTGCTGCTGGGCCAGTGACAGCCTTGCGTACACGGTGACACCACAAGATCTAAGGTGCTGCTGGGCCAGTGACAGCCTTGCGTACACGGTGACACCACAAGATCTAAGCTGCTGCTGCTGGGCCAGTGACAGCCTTGCGTACACGGTGACACCACAAGATCTAAGCTGCTTCTGCTGGGCCAGTGACAGCCTTGCGTACACGGTGACACCACAAGATCTGAGGTGCTGCTGGGCCAGTGACAGCCTTGCGTACACGGTGACACCACAAGATCTAAGCTGCTGCTGGGCCAGTGACAGCCTTGCGTACACGGTGACACCACAAGATCTAAGCTGCTGCTGCTGGGACAGTGACAGCCTTGCGTACACGGTGACACCACAAGATCTAAGGTGCTGCTGGGCCAGTGACAGCCTTGCGTACACGGTGACACCACAAGATCTAAGCTGCTGCTGCTGGGCCAGTGACAGCCTTGCGTACACGGTGACACCACAATATCTAAGCTGCTGGGCCAGTGACAGCCTTGCGTACACGGTGACACCACAAGATCTAAGGTGCTGCTGGGCCAGTGACAGCCTTGCGTACACGGTGACACCACAAGATCTAAGCTGCTGCTGCTGGGCCAATGACAGCCTTGCGTACACGGTGACACCACAAGATCTAAGCTGCTTCTGCTGGGCCAGTGACAGCCTTGCGTACACGGTGACACCACAAGATCTAAGCTGCTGCTGGGCCAGTGACAGCCTTGCGTACACGGTGACACCACAAGATCTAAGCTGCTGCTGCTGGGCCAGTGACAGCCATGCGTACACGGTGACACCACAAGATCTAAGGTGCTGCTGGGCCAGTGACAGCCTTGCGTACACGGTGACACCACAAGATCTAAGCTGCTGCTGCTGGGCCAGTGACAGCCTTGCGTACACGGTGACACCACAAGATCTAAGCTGCCGCTGCTAGGCCAGTGACAGCCTTGCGTACACGGTGACACCACAAGATCTAAGCTGCTGCTGCTGGGCCAGTGACAGCCTTGCGTACACTGTGACATCGCAAGATCTAAGGTGCTGCTGGGCCAGTGACAGCCTTGCGTACACGGTGACACCACAAGATCTAAGCTGCTGCTGCAGCCTGGACCCGTGACAGTACATGATGACGTCACAATATTAGAGTTCCGCTATGTCGATAAGAGCGTCTCATGCATAGTGACATCACTAGAGATAAGCTGCAACTGTAGCCTGCACCAATGAGAGCAGCGCATCCATGATGACATCACAAGTTAAACGAGTGCTGCTGTGCCAAAGAAAGCCTCACGTGCATGATGACATCACAATATTAAAGAGTTCCACTATGTCAATGAGAGTGTCGTATGCATAGTGGCAACACTAGATCTTAGCTGCTAATTTAGCCTGCACCAATGAGTGGCTTGCGTGCACGATAACATCACAAATTAAACTAGAACTGCTGTGCAAAGGAAAGCCTCACGCGCATGATGACATCACACGCTTAGAGTGCCGCTATGCCAATAAAAGTCTCACGTGCATATTGACATCCCTAGATCTAAGCTGCTACTCTAGCCTGTACCAATGAGCGCATCGCATACATGATGACATCACAAGGAAAGCCTTGCTTGCACGATGACATTACGAGATCAACGAGTTCTGCTGTAGCACAGAAAGCCGCACGTGCAAGATGACATCACAAGATTAAAGAGTACTGCTGTGACACGGAAGGTCTCACGTGCACGATGACATCACAAGATTAAAGAGTACTGCTGTGAAGTGGAAGGTCTCACGTGCACGATGACATCACAAGATTAAAGAGTACTGCTGTGAAGTGGAAGGTCTCACGTGCACGATGACATCACAAGATTAAAGAGTGCCGCTGTGACGTGGAAGGTCCCACGTGCACGATGACATCCCAAGATCCAGGATGCTGAAAGGCCAAGAAAAGTTTCTTGTGTGCAATACCATCACACACTTCTAGCTCTAACTCCAGCACATTTTAAACATGTAATTATATTAAAATTAAGGACATTAAATAAATGATGTGACCAATAGTCTTAACCATAACAAATGTTATACATTTCATTATATTAAAATTCATGACATTAAGCAAAACAAGCGGTGTGCTCAGCCATAACCATAACAAATGTTATATGCCGCATTGTGTCAATTTTAAATACATTAAATTATTTTAATTTAGATAATAAATAGGGAACTATATACAAAACAAATCTCACGTTCTTATTCATTCTAATTCAATAAAATTAGACTCATTTGTCATAAAGGGTACTATATCCCTATTTCTGCTATATGTTAAATATCTATTTATGCTAATAATATATATATAATATCGAATTAAATAACAAAGAATGCCCTCTAATGCTCAATGTAAATATTATCTCAAAACGAATGGAAGAATTAATTTTAACCTTGATTGTAGATGTATTCTTAAAACTTGTAAACTATCTCTATTTCAAAACCTTAGCAAGGGATTTCAATATTTTGTGGCCGATCTAGAATGTGGAAGGTGGTCCGCCCCTTTTCCAGGGTTGCCAAGGTGATTGCCTGGCAGGTCAACGCCCACCATATTTAGAAATCCCGTCTTTCAGGCGGCTGCACACAAAACATTTTTGTTTTTCAAAAACAAACTCCCAAAGCAGTAATTTGTTTTTAAAACAGAGAACGAATGATCCCAACTCTCGAGGAGTTTCCTCTTAGTGAGAGGGAACTTCTTTTTTTTTTTGCTGTCCAGTACCATCATGTTTTTCTTGGGGGTGACAGACTGAAAAACAAACATCAAAACATCCGCTCTAAGGGGCATATTATCAAGCCAGGCGATAAAATTATCGCCGCTTTAGCGGCAGAAAACTGCCGCTAAAACGGCGATAATGGGCTTGATAATATGCTCTATGGAATTCCAATAGAAGCCCATGTTAAATGTGAAGGACATCTAACATGGGCTTCAATTGGAATTCCATAGAGCATATTATCAAGCCCATTATCGCCGCTTTAGCGGCAGTTTTGTGCCGCTTAAGCGGCGATAATTTTATCGCCTGGCTTGATAATATGCCCCTAAGTAAGTGGGCTCTCTGATGTCATTACTCTGAAGGGCCCTACCCTGTTGGCCTGTTGGAGAAAATGTCCTGATGGCAGAGACGGGGGGCCACCGCTGTCAGTAAGATGACCGTCTGCCCGACCGGGCGGCCCGATGGTTTGGCCCTGTCTCTCAAACTCTCCATGGGGCCCTTTGTTTTTAAATACATTATCTACATATCTATATACAGTACTTAAATACATCCTTTTAATGTGTCATACTTCTTGAATGAACCTTTATACTACTTATTTACTTACCTTAATAACTGCAGTCTGGTTGTATAATGGCAGGTCTAATTAATGCCAGTCGAGGTAATGGTATCTACAGAGGTTGAAGTAACAGTGTTGCAGCCGCGGCCCGTGGAGGGAGTTCCGTGGGGCGGGAAGGTGGGGCGGGGGAGGGGCAGGGTGGGGGGTTCTAAAAACCGGAATATGGATAATTACAGGTAAGTAAACAATTAAATAAATAAAATGAATTTCGTAGCGCGCGCTGCATGAGTGTCGAAGTATCAGTAAGTAGAAGTAATGGATCCGAAGTAGCAATGCGAATGCACCCGCTACATGTTCCTACAAAGCCTAGGGCCTCTTTTGTGCAGTTGTCAGTCTCTCTTTCATGATGACATCACAGACAGAAGAACCAATGCTGTGCCAAGAAGGGTCATGCGTACACGCTGACCGAGATGCAGATTCCACCATGTACTGGTTTCTGGGAAATTGCCAGTTTCATCAATTTGCATAGCGGCTACTGGACCGAGCCTGTCTTGGCAAATCATTTTTGGAATATCAACTTCTAACATTCTGACCCTGTCCGACTCCTGTCTACTGATTTCAGGTGCCCCCGTCCCAGGGTGCTCAGCACATTGAAGTGTTGTGTATTTCTATCAAACAAGTGCGTCTCATTGAAGTGTCTACTTCATATGTCTGATCTGTTTTATTTTACCAGAGAGATAATTCTTTTTCTTACAGAAACTTGGTTTCCTCTCTGTTCTGGTTGATTTTAAATTGACGAGATGTTCCTTATTCCACCCCTGTGGCCAGGGGTGCAGCCGGAGATGTCCATACTCTGGGGTCAACCTGATCCCTCTTCTGCTTCATGTCTCCTCGCCTGGCCTGTATGGGCTGGGATTGGATGGAGTTGTCCGGGTCCAGCCTCCAAAATCAGAACATTCTGTCTTCCCTGCTTCTGCCAACCAGGGGACAATATTCAGCATACCCATTCCTTGCGGGGACTGGATAGGGCCCCTTTATCCAGGAGACATTCATTCTCCATCATCAAAGGCAATTTCAATGTGTCTAGACATCCCTCGGACGCTCCCTCTGACCTTCTTACTCAGAATCTGTCCCATCTAGGACTTACCAGAGGGACCCATGGACCAACTCACAACAAAGGCCATGCATGGGGTACCATTTTTTTTTCAAAATATTTGCAAATTTATGGGGCAAATCTCGTTTTAATACACTTTGCTTCATCTCAAACTGATTTATTGCACAAAAAAACCTACATTTTCCTTTCCAGTGGTGAAACGAGATTGCCATCAGAATCTGGCGAACAATTAAGCGCACGCCTTGAAAATCTACTTAGATCTCAGATGGTCAACAGGCTTTGCTGCTCTGAGGCCTTTGATCTTCTCTCCATCTCAGACAAGTCATTCAAAGATCAGCTCTCCTCATTACGAACCTCAAAGGCAGGGCCGGCTTTAGTGCTGGTGGCGCCCTGTGCGACAATGTTTGTTGGCGCCCCCCCAATGACCACCTCCACCACGGATTCCCTCACTAGCACCCTTTAACAGTGACCAAGTCACCATAACTACACTCTCGCAGATGCATTGAATTAGTTATATAGCGCCACTCATACCAGTGTAGGGTGTCCGAGCACTGCATCACACACACATTACACAGAGACAATCAATCATACGTGTGTAAATCCGTGTATAGGAAATGATACATAAGCCAAAGGACTGAAAGTGTAGGAGTCACATGTCATCCATACTGGTAGGCAGTATAGTTTAAGAGTGCTTGGAGTGGAGAAGCACAAACGCAGAGTCGAAAAAGAAACAGCATAGTTGGGAGTTTTCTTTAATAAGAATCGATTTCTAGCCAAATTAACCCTTTTTGCAACATTAATCAATGTTCTAATAATGTATACTTTGCAGTGTGTATGTAGTTCTGGGATGAAAGTTAATAGCTCACTATTCTATATTAGGACTTTAAGTCATAAATTGCAAGTAACAAAAGGGTGTCTCTTTTGAAAGCAGTAACCTGCTGATCTGTTTACATCACACGCACACTGTAATCTACCTGATACATGTTCTTTGCAGCAGGCATATTAACCCTCTGCACTAACTTCACCAAAGTCAAATCCACAACTATACAAAACTCTAATCTCTCTCCAGGAAAATAATGAATCACACGAGTTTTCTTGACATGTATGTGAGGCCTGGTATTTGCGGGGGAAAGAAACGCTGCAGCAGGTGCTTCAAAAGCTTTATAAACTTGCAAACACGGCGCCCCCAGGAAGCCAGTCCCCGGTGCGGTGGCACCGGTCGCACCGCCCTAAATCCGGCCCTGTTCGAAGGCCCAAACACAACGTTCCTGGATTGAAATAGAATTGGAGCTTCCTATAGAAAGTGTGCATTCATTGGAGACCAGAAGGAAAACAAATTGACATATCTTCTTTAAAGAAGCATAACACGCTTGTGAGAAAAAGTCGGGGGAAAAAAAACATAATAACGGCAAAAAAAAACATAGACGGGGGTAGAAATGAATGCAGCCTCTAATCATTCCGCAACATTGTTTAGACTTTTTTTGCGTTGGCCACTGAGATCTTACGGACGTTGCCAAATGAGAGTCCAATGCAGGACCTCTGTAACCAATTTAATAGTTATTTTTCTGAAGAAAAAATCAAAGTTCAAGAATTCTTTGCCACATCTCATAAGGGGCGAGAGGTTTCTTGGTGGATTCTGGGCTGATGTGCTTTCCTCCAAGATGCTTCGGTTTTTTAGCTCACCCTATTTAGCATCTAATATATTAGCAATTTTTCAAATAAACTGAAAGCATTATTTTTTAAAACAAGTATGCCATTATCTCCCTTGAGAGGAGGTTTGTCCAATATTTTTGGAAATAGCAGAAACAAGGTTCCCAACAGCGCACTCTGTTCTTTTGCTGCATTTTTGAAGCCCTCCTGAACATTTTTTTTGTGCTACTCATCAAACCATTAAGTCATTTGTAATGGTATTGAGGAGGGAAACCAAGCGCATTCCGTGGACCTGGCTCTCAGATGTAAGCGTTCTTCTTGGGCACTGACCATCAACTTTATTGTGAAGCATTTAGGGGTGGGCGGAATTTGCGAAATTCACTTTCGCAAATTATCGCGAAAATGTTAAAAATCTTCGCAAACACGCGGAAATATCGCGAAGATGCGGACGTTTTTTTCCCGCCCGTTCGCGGTATTTTCTGCGTGGTCGCGGCTCGCCAACTTACCCATGCGGTTGCTCGCGGGCGCGGCCATCTTGTTTTCACTTGTCTTGCGGTGCATGATCGCGAGAAGAAAGACGTGATCACGCGACGAATGACGTTACTACGGGCGCGAACTGTCACGAGACAGCGCAAATGGCTACCAACAATCCAACATTTCGTGGAGAACGCGACCGGATCGAGAAAAGTTGTCGGCGAACGCGGGGATTCAGGTAAGGTGCTCGCGAGAATGTATTATTTTACAGCGCGAGCAAGCAAAAAATTTCGAGTAAAATGCGGATTGCGGAAATTTTGACATTTTCGCGCTCGCCGCGGAACGCGAAAATGTCGAATTATCGCAATTTCCGCGAGCAGAACGGAATTTTAGCCCAGGCCTAGAAGCATTATGTTGTGTTACGGTGGCTTATAAAGCACAGACTGTAATCCAAAATGGCCTCCAAGCTATGAAAACACACAACAATGGCATTTCATTGACTGCAGCCTTACATAAGAACGTCTTAAAGCTGCTCCCCAAAAGATAGTAGGTGCATGGTGGGTGGAAGGACATTCCTCAGGGTGGGCGTCTCCACTGACTGTGACCAGCCATCCAGTCTCATCTTTTTCATCTAAGAGCCGGAACTAACACTGGATCTGTGGGCTATAGATGTCTAGCGGTGATGTACCACTTGAACCTACGAGCAGGAGATGGGGACAGTGACCATCAACGACCGGTGAACAATACTCGGGGCCTTGGACTGAATGACTTGGCTGCTGGCAACCTGTGCGGAGTGACGTGGACTCTGTGATCAGTTTGCAACAGCATCCTCCACAGCAGTCAGTCAGCTGTGAAAATAGTGAAACAGAAAACTACACCGCGTTGAGAATCTGCACCATACCAGGGAACTGGAATGCGCTGTGTGGTAGGGTTGTGCGTGACAAGCCGCACTAGGGAGGTGAACCAACAGTGTGGTTCCTGTTGGCAAAGGGTGGTTGATGCAGTCAGTGGAGGTGGAGGCACAACCCGAGTGGTAGCAGAAGATGGTGATCAGGCCGTTCATCTGGGGGTTGCTATGAGTTACTCCATCCATCTGAGGGGATGCTATGAGTTACTCCACCCATCTGAGGGGTGCTATGAGTTACTCTGCCCATCTGAGGGGTGCTATTAGTTACTCCACCCATCTGAGGGGATGCTATGAGTTACTCCACTCATCTGAGGGGTACTATGAGTTACTCTGCCCTCCTGAGGGGTGATATGAGTTACTCCACCCATCTGAGGGGATGCTATGAGTTACTCCACCCATCTGAGGGGTGCTATGAGTTACTTTGCCCATCTGAGGGGTGCTATGAGTAACTCCACCATCTGAGGGGATGCTATGTATTACTCCACCCATCTGAGGGGATCTATGAGTTACTCCACCCATCTGAGGTGCGCTATGAGTTACTCTGCCCATCTGAGGGGATGCTATGAGTTACTCCACCCATCTGAGGGATGCTATGAGTTACTCCACCCATCTGAGGTTTGCTATGTGTTACTCCGCCCATCTGAGGGGATGCTATGAGTTACTCCACCCATCTGACGGGTGTTATGAGTTACTCCGCCCATCTGAGGGGTGCTATGAGTTACTCCACCCATCTGAGGGGATGCTATGAGTTACTCCACCCATCTGACGGGTGCTATGAATTACTCCGCCCATCTGAGGGATTCTATGAGTTACTCCACCCATCTGAGGGGATGCTATGAGTCACTCCACCCATCTGACGGGTGCTATGAGTTACTCTGCGCATCTGAGGGGATCCTATGAGTTACTGTACTCATCTGAGGGGTGCTATGAGTTACTCCACCCATCTGAGGTGTGCTATGAGTTACTTTGCCCATCTGAGGGGTGATATGAGTTACTCCACCCATCTGCGGAGATGCTAAGAGTTACTCCGCCCATCTGAGGGGATGCTATGAGTTGCTCCACCAATCTGAGGTGTGCTATGAGTTACTCTGCCCATCTGAGGGGTTGCTATGAGTTACTCAGCTCATCTGAGGGGTGCTGTGAGTTACTCCACCAATCTGAGGAGTGCTATGAGTTACTCCACCCATCTGAGGGATGGTATGAGTTACTCCGCCCATCTGAGAAGTGCTATGAGTTACTCCGCCCATCTGAGGGGTGCTATGAGTTACTCCACCCATCTGAGGGGTGCTATGAGTTACTCCGCCCATCTGAGGGATGCTATGAGTTACTCCACCCATCTGAGGGGTGCTATGAGTTACTCCACCCATCTGAGGGGTGTTATGAGTTACTCCGCCCATCTGAGGGATGCTATGAGTTACTCCACCCATCTGAGGGGTGCTATGAGTTACTCCACCAATCTGAGGGGTGCTATGAGTTACTCCACCCATCTGAGGGATGGTATGAGTTACTCTGCCCATCTGAGAAGTGCTATGAGTTACTCTACCCATCTGAGGGATGCTATGAGTTACTCCACCCATCTGAGGGGTGCTATGAGTTACTCCACCCATCTGAGGTGTGCTATGAGTTACTCTGCCCATCTGAGAGGTGCTATGAGTTACTCCACCCTTCATGGTGGGAGCCCATAACGGTGGTACGCTCACACATGAATAGCTAGTCAACCCTGAAAATGAAATGACAGTAAAGTGTATAAAGCGCACTAATACCACGAGGTGTCTAGGCGCTAGAACAAAAGAAGGAGACTACCAGGTGGATAAGGAAGGGTACACCTGATGCATGATTCTTAGTAATTGAAAAGCCAGGATTTGAGGCTTTTCTAAAAGCAAGCCGATCAGACTTCTTAAGATGGAGAGGCGAGGATCTCCAGAGCTTGGGGGTGCGGGCCCCAAAGCTCCTGCCACCTCAGTTCCATCTTTTGAATTTAGGGAGCACCAAGTCAAAAGAAGAAGATGAACAAAGAATAACCTGCGTCTTTGTAAAGATACCAACAATGACGAACAGCAGAGGCGTAAGAAGTATCTTTGAGGAGATGTATTCATCTGTGCAGCACCCACGGGAGTGGGGCCTTTCCAAGCACGCTCCTCTACCCCGGAGTCTAAAGTCCTGCAGAGGTGTTACCCATCCATGTCCTTTCATAATTCCTCCCCTTGCTCCTTTGAGGCCAAGCAGGAATATTTCCCTGCTGGCTTTCGGTCTTTCCTCCCTGCAGTGTTGCCACATTCCAGTCTATTCCCAGCTTTCTATCCCTACCGTCCCTGCTTCGCTTCCGTCTCTTCTCGCTTCCCTTCACCTGCCCTCCGGTCTGGCCGCCCTGCCCCTGTCTGATGACGTCAGGATGGCCTCCTCCTACCTCCGCCTGCTGACCTCCCTGCCCCTGTCTGATGACGTCAGGGTGGCCTCCTGCTCGCCTCCCTGCCCCTGTCTGATGACGTCAGGATGGCCCCCTCCTACCTCCACCTGCTGGCCTCCCTGCCCCTGTCTGATGACGTCAGGGTGGCCCCCTACCTCCGCCTGTTCGCCTCCCTGCCCCTCTCTGATGACGTCAGGATGGCCCCCTACCTCCGCCTGCTCGCCTCCCTGTCCCTGTTCGATGACGTCAGGATGGCCTCCTGCTCCACCTGCTCGCCTCCCTGCCCCTGTCTGATGACGTCAGGGTGGCCCCCTACCTCCGCCTGCTCGCCTCCCTGCCCCTGTCCTGCTGGTGACAGGGAGGCCGAGCAGGGAGCCGCCGCCCCTGACAGGAAAGGTGATCCTCGCTGACAAACGTGGCTCTGTGGCCCGAACAAAGAGGGCCCTGTCTGCGCCGGCCCGACAACTGTCCCGCTGCAAAGGCCTCCCCGGGAGCGGCTGGCAACCTGATCCCGGCCGGGGTCAGCGCTGTAATGCGGCCGCCGCCTCTCAAGCGCTGCGAGATCCCCCTTAAGCTAAAAGGGAGCTAATTAGTGCTTAATAATAATGAAAATAAAAATAACCCCGGGGCTCTTGGCAGTGGGCTGGTGCGCCACTGACCCAGACCGGCTTCCAGGAAGTAGGCCTCTGTTTACCCACAGTGTAACCCGAGGCCAGGCCCTCCATGTGGGCAGCTCTGCGGCCAGGACTCCCGGGGAACAGAGGGACCTGTTGGAAGTAAAGGAGAGGGGCGGGGCAGACAGTGCTTAGTTTGCAAAAAGGAAAAAAAAGTCTCAGGGTCTTGGTCACGAGGCCAGTGCAGCTTCAACCACACATTGCCCCTCCATGCTGCCAGTGACAGTAACAACACAGCTCCTAACCCTCACACTCCTACAAGTGTGACAATTCAGAATATTTCTGGCCCCAGAGCTAGAAGAATAGCTTGGGTGGCAGGCAATAGTCATTTGTAATGTATATTGAATTAATAACTAACTGTTGTGGTCAGGGCTAGGCTGCCCGTGCCGGCATCAGGCGTCTCCCTGGGAGGCTGGAAGGGTGGGGGCAAGTTAAGCAGCAATGGTGGCCGGTTTTGCTACTGGGGCCCAGTTTTGGAGCGGTGCTGCAATATAGGCCACCAGTAACAAAAACAGCAGTGCTTAGCACTTGCACCCCCAACCCCTCTTCTGATAAAATTGCCTGGGTTGCTTTGGGATCCCAGTCCGACCCTGGTTGTGGGCATCTGTAAATTAGCCAGACAGCGCCACCTTGTGACAAACTGTCACAAGCACTGGTGCTGACAATTAAGTGCCGGTGTGGAGCACTGGAAACCACCTTCTCAAATTAAGCACTGCTCTTGGGAAGAGGTGTCCCTCCCAGAACCCCTTGCATTCAGGCTTGAGAAGGTAGAGGTGGGCGAGCCAGACAATTTGTGTGAGAATCGGACCAGGGGACTGGCTTGCCGCTAAGGGTCATATGTATGAAAGTTTGGTTTTGCGATTCTCAAATAGCCATTTTTTGGGAATCGCTATTTGAGAATCGCAAAACGCTATGTATGTAGGATTTGCAAATAATTTTGAGAATCCTACATATGCCTTAATTGCGAATTGCGATTCGCAATTAAGATATACCTCCTCAATGAATGGAAAGACATTCTCAATTTGCGATTCTCAATTAGAGAATCGCAAATTGAGAATGCAATTTCAAGGGTGCCAGGGTGTCAAAAGGACACCCTGTTGCATCCCTGAGATGTGCACGTGTGCACATGTGGCACACATACGTCACATGGCACTTTGAAAAATGCAAAAAAAGTGCATTTTTCAGAGAAATCGCAAATTACCACCAACTTGAAGTTGGTGGTAATTTGTGATTCCTTTAGCCCAAATTGCACTTTTTCTGTGCCTCTCACATTGCATTTAAGGAGTCGCAAATTTTGCGATTCCTTATTTTGCGAGGCACTTTTACCTTAATACATCCCACTTAGCTAAATTGCGATTGCAAACGCCGAAATCCTGCGAATTTCGGCGTTTGCGATCCCAATTTTGTTTGATACATATGGCCCTCAGAGCCTAAACACGAACCGAGCCCCCAAAAATGGTTTTCACAATGTGCGCCATCTATCTCTAATAGCGCTCTAAGATTGCCACCTTTTTGCCTTTTACTCACACCTACATCCGTTCACACCAATTTCCTTTCTCAACACCACTTTCTTTTTTTGATCTTTACCTCTTCTTCTCTTCCTTTTCCTTCCTGTATCCCTACATTTTCCCTCTCAGACTTGGCTGCACCAGATCTCTCTTTTTCGTTTCCTCCTATCTCGTGCTCGCTTTCTCCTCTGTCCGCTCCCAGCGTCACGCAGTGCTATCTTCTTCCGTTTCTTTGAATTCTGTCTTCAGCATTCCTTCCCTCTTCTGTACTTCTTTAATCGGTTGGTCCTTCTTATTGTATGCTTCTTTCCCTTTTCTTGCAGTGCATTCATCCTCTAGTTGACAATTTCTTTTGTTCTTTTCCTTCCATCCCTGGAAAACAGGAGCATCGCAGTTTTTCAAAGTGGCGGGTGCGCTGGAGGGCCCCCGCTGAGTGCAGCAGCAGAAGAGATGGCCAGCCCCTCTGGGTCTATGGATTCTGATGTTCCCCATTATCAATATGTAAAAAGCCCGCCTGTCAAGGTCTGGGCAGAGCAGCCTCTCGACCAGGGTAGGCACAGTCGAAGCCTGGGTGGTGAACCTTAGAGGCCTGGGTGGGGCAGGATCATGCCTGGGTAAGGCATCCTCTAGGCATCTGTAGGGCATCATCTCTAGCTGAGTGTAGATGGAGCCGAGAGCACCATTGAGGCTTAAGAAGGACACCGCTGAGGTCTATGTAGGGCGCCGTCAAGGCCTGGGAAGGACATCATTGAGACCTGCATAGGGACACTCAATATCTAAGTAGGACACAGTCAAGCCCTGAGGAGGACTCCATCAAAACCTCAGCAGTGCACTGTCAAGGACTGGGTAGAACACCGTAGGGTGCAGTCGAAACCAGGGTAGGGCAAAGTCAAGTCCTGGCGCCATCGAAACCTCAGTGGTGCACTGTCAAGGAGTGGATAGGGCATCTCGGTGGTCTGGAGAGGGCTTCACGGATGCCTGGCTAGGGTACCATGGAAACCTGGTAGGGAGTGATGGAGGCCGGGGTATGGCACCATCGATCCTTGGGCGCGGCACAGAGGAGCATTGGAAAGTACTTTTGAGGCCCCATGGAGTCGTGGGTAAGTACAGTTGAGGCATGGGTACGGCAGTGTCAAGGACTGGGTACAGTATTGTCAACGCCTAGGGGGAGCATGATTGACACCTGGGGGGCACCTTCAAGGCCTAGGTAGGGCACCGTGGAGGATTGGGTAGGGTACCACCGAGGCCATAGTAGTGCACTGTTGAGGCCTGGGCAAAGCACTAGAGAGCGAGGCCTGGAGAGTGCACTGTTGAGGCCTGGGCAAAGCATTAGAGAGCGAGGCCTGGAGAGTGCACTGTTGAGGCCTGAGTACGACACCGTTGAGTATCGGGTAGAACACTATCGAAGTCATGGTAGGACACCTTCATTTCTTGAGTAGGGCACTGTCCAGGCATGAGTAGGCATTGTCCAGGCGTGGGTAGGGCCCTGTCGAAGCCTGGGAAGGGCACTGTTAAGACACTCTCCAGGCCTGGCTAGGGCACTGTCAAAGACTGGCTAGGGCACTGTACAGGCCTGGATTGCACACCATCGATGCCTGGGTAGGGCACTGCCAAGGTCTGGGTAGGGCACTGTTGAGGCCTGGGTAAGGCACTGTTGAGGCCTGGGTAGGGCACTGTCAATGCCTGGGTAGGGCACTGTTGAGGCCTGGGAAGGGCACTGTCAATGCCTGGGTAGGGCACTGTTGAGGCCTGGGTAGGGCACTGTTGAGGCCAGAGTAGGGCACTGTTGAGGCCTGGGAAGGGCACGGCAAATGTGCGCAGACCCAGGCTGTGGTGGTTCTACGGTTAAATGTAAGCCCAGACCAGGCCAAGGACTTCAAAGTTTGATTACTTCTTAGAAAAGAGGATATTAACATATTTATTAATATAGGAGTTTTATAAACCGCTGATTGTACTTTCACTTACATTCATAATATAAATTATATGATGAATAGTAATAATGCTGACAATAAACACATTAGCTTCCTACGTCCCTTATCTGAACATACAAACACCGCGACCCCTCACTGGTACTTTTCTGCCTGTGACATTAAGGGGAAGCCCATTGGAGGCAGAGACTTCGTGGCACTGGTCGCGTTCCCCCAAATTCTGCCTCCTGGACACTTGTGAGCAGCGAAAGTCATTTTTCATCCCTTTTCTGACGTGTTCTCTCATTTCTCCGAGGCCCCCCGTAAGAATGTACAGACAACGTCTCGCAGCGGTGTGGGGCCTTAATTACTTCTGCAAGCAGCGGTGCACTTTCCTCAGATTGTCTGCTCACTGCTCTGTGGGAACAGCCATAATACAATTAAAAACAGACAATTTGCGCGCACCCTTTACCAAGCTGTAGCTGTTCCGGGCCCACCGGGAGAGTGTTTATTGCTAGTCTAGCCAGGACGCAGCATTAGATGTTAAAGATAAATTAAAGGCATGGCTGTAATGTTTAATCAAGCTGCGGCCATTTCCAGCGCGCGCAGAAATGGACAATTAATCAAGGCGAAGCTGCTTGGAAACAAAGCTGTAGGCGCCATTTTAATTTGTGAAGCGCTGTGAGGTAAGCGTTATCCGGTCTGAGGCACCCAAGCCTTGAACTAGTGCTTGTTCGTGAGAAGTCACGTGTGGTGCCACACAACAACTCTGTCCTGAAGTCCAAGTGTGAGGATGGAGTTGGGTGCAACAAAGTACCTTCCAGCAGGTCTTGTGATGGCAAGCACAATAACAGAATTCAACGGGGGGAGGGCACTGGGACCGAGCACAGTCTGAGACTGCAGAACAGGCCATTATGGCTTTGCAATCTGGCAGGACATTGACAAGCTAGGGAGGACTGGCGGCCATTTTGTTCTGTCAATGTGTATGGCTTTATAATATGGCGGTACATTAACAAGCTAGGGATGACTGGCAGCCATTTTATTCTGTCAGTGTGTATGGCTTTGCAATATGGAGGGACATTGACATGGTAGGGAGGTCTGGCAGCCATTTTGTTCTGTCAATATGTATGGTTTTTCAATATGGCGGTACATTGACATGATAGGGAGGTCTGGCAGCCATTTTGTTCTGTCAATGTGTATGGTTTTTCAGTATGGCAGTACATTGACATGGTAGGGAGGTCTGGCGGCTATTTTGTTCTGTCAATGTGTATGGCTTTGCAATATGGCGGGACATTGACATGGTAGGGAGGTATGGCGGCCATTTTGTTCTGTCAATGTGTATGGCTTTGCAATATGACGGGACATTGACATGGTAGTGTGATCTGGCGGCCATTTTGTTCTGTCAATGTGTATGGCTTTGCAATATGGCAGAACATTGACAAGCTAGGAAGGTCTGATGGCCATTTTGTTCTGTCAATGTGTATGCAATCGACGCATGAAGCCAAGCTACACACGAGCTGCATTGTGTTGTCAGTGAGGCACTTTTTAATTCAATATCTTGTTTGGGTAGCAATAGAGCCTTTCCCGTGCCTGTGTCTGAGGTAAGGCTACAAGGATTAGAATGTGGGGCGTGGATGTATGGAAAAGGACACATGCACCTTGTCTGTGTTTACAAGCAGTGTTTCTCCATCTCTGACTCCCAACCTAGGAGCTGGTGTGGGAAAGCACTTACCAGCTACGCCTTCCTTTTTGAGAGTAGGAAAAGAACTTACGTCGTTTAACTAAATCATAAAGTAACTGATGGCAGGCTCTGCTCCCAGGTGATGCCAGACTGTGCACTGTACACCTGGTTTCTGCACGAGGCAGCTGCAGGTTAATGTGAAAGTATAATGAGTGTGATTCCGTTCATTTCTTTGTGGGGAGTTAGGTACATGAGTGGGTGTGTGAAAGAATTTGCTGTTGTTCAATTTGTTGGGTTGTTGGGTGTCCAATGCCCACTGCATGCTGGTTGCTTTCTAGACATCTTGCAAGCCACACAACTAGTTGTTGTGGAATGTGTATGAGGCTGTTGTATATTTACATTCAGTCAATTGTTCTAAGATCCAGGTTTCTATAGTCCGGGGACTTGTGTGGAGTTGAGGGCAGTTTGTTAACTATTATAACCTAGCTTTGTGCTAGGATGCACACACCCGGGGTCAGAAAAGTGAGTTTCAAGTGTGATTGGAAAAGTGGGGTGTACAAGTGTTGTTGGTCAAAGGTGCTGTTCGGTGGCTGATGGTAGACAAATATTGCATATCGAAAGTGGGGTGGGTGCCTAGTTTTAGGTCTGTCTATTGTTTGGGTGGTTGCCTGCTGTACCCTGGATTTGGTTGATGTGTAGCCTAGCGTCTGGTGACTGTACATCAGATCTCAGGCGCCTTTGCCTGGTGTCCCCTGGATTTGGTGAAGTTTGTAGCCTAGCGCCTGGTGACTATTCATCAGATGTCAGGCCCCTGTGCCTTGTGTCCCTTGGATTTGGTGATGTTTGTAGCCTAGCGCCTGGTGACTGCACATCAGATCTCAGGCACCTTTGCCTGGTGAACCCTGGATTTGGGTGATGTTTGTAGCCTAGCTTTTACACAAATAGTTTTACTCCAACTAACCATCCAGTGGTCGGTATCAAAGCACGTGAATGGAATGATGTGAAGTGTCTAGTGAGGGAGAATATAACATCACCAATAGGTGAGCAAGGAAGCAATTTCTTTTGATTTAGGTACCCTCACACACCCTAGTGGTGTCATGCTTCATCATCGGGTCACCCCGACGCCTAAAAGTCGGGGTGGGCTCAACCACAGTGTTGGGAGCTCTTTGAAGATATTACAGACCAGGGGGACTAAAAATTAAAAAACCTCAGGCAGATCCCCAGTTTCCCTTTATTATTGGGTCTGACTGGGTTGATAAAATAACTAAAAATGGGGTCTTAATAGGAGTATTATGGTCCTAGGACCCTAGTGCCAACATGTTTCAGTCCGAGTGCGGCCGTAAAGGTCCAGGACTTTCTTCAGGGCAAAAGTGGCCTCCCTGGGTAATAGAAAGGAGATTCCCTATTCTATTTTCTGTTGCAAGGACAGAGTAGCTGCTCCTTGTGTGATCGACTGATTGATTAATCCGTCATGCGTGGTAATCCATCCGAACTTCGGATGAGTTCCGCATCTCAGGGGATCGTGGGGCTATGAGGGGTAGCTCTATAGTCAAACCTTCGTCAAGAGTCCTGCCCCGCCACTCAACCTATTCGGTCCCGATCTCCGGCGTGTAGCCTAGCGCCTGCTGACTGTGTATCAGATCTCAGGCACCTTTGCCTGGTGTCCCTTGGATTTGGGTGATGTTTGCAGTCTAGCGCCTGGTGAGTGTACATCAGATCTCAGGCACCTTTGCCTGATGAACCCTGGATTTGGTGATGTTTGTAGAACATAGTGCCTGGTGACTGCACATCAGATCTCAGGCACCTTTGCCTGGTGTCCCCTGGATGTGAGTGATTTTGTAGCCTAGTGCCTGGTGACTGTACATCAGATCTCAGGCACCTTTGCCTGGTGTCCCCTGGATTTGGGTGATGGTTGTAGCCTAGCGCCTGGTGACTGCACATCAGATCTCAGGCACCTTTGCCTGGTGTACCTCGGATTTGGCTGAAGTTTGCAGCCTGGCGCCTGGTGACTGTACGGTGGACAGTCAAAATTTCGATTTTTAAATATTGAAGCACAGTTATATCGAGTTTTAAATAT
Organism: Triturus cristatus; assembly: GCF_964204655.1. Lineage (NCBI taxonomy): Eukaryota > Metazoa > Chordata > Amphibia > Caudata > Salamandridae > Triturus > Triturus cristatus. The sequence continues at coordinate 1,058,707,588 of NC_140588.1, read as the reverse complement.
CGTAGGGACAAAATATGGTAGTCAAGAATATCTACAACCAGAAAATCGAAATTAAGGTAAGAAATATCGATGTTGGAAATATCGATGTTAGTAATATCGATAGTTAAATTATCGATGTTAATAATATCAATATTTATATGAGTGTTATGTATTTTTGTATGTATTTAATATGCATGTGTTCTAAATTTTTTGTTAAGTATTGTACTGTTTTTTTAAATATATGTATACATTTTTTAGAAATTGGTAAGTTTTTTAAAAAGTATATTTTGCGTTTTAGTACCGTAGCGGGTTGTGGGTTTATAGGGGAATAGTGTGGGAAGTAATTTAATTATAGTAAATTACAAAATTATTATTAGGAATTATTACTTTATTTTAATTACATTTTGTGTTTTATTTCTGTAGCTGATTGTGGGTTTATAGGGGAATAGGGTGGGAAGTGATTTAATTTTAATTAAGTAATTTTTTGTATTTATTATTGTTATTAATAATTAATTTAATGTTAATTAAATATTAATTGTTAATTAATTATTATTTATTGATAATGATTTTATTTGTATTAATTTATTATTGGAGTTGATTTTGTGTTTTTAGGGGAATAGGATGGTAAGTCAATTATTTGTAATTGAGTAATTAATTCAGAAAAAGAGACTATTGATAATTAATTTTTTTGTTAATTAATTATTAATTGGTTATTAATACTTATCAAATATTATTTATTGGTATTGATAATTATTTTTTGGGCAATTATATATTAATTGGTTACTTTTTTTTCTATCAATATTATTTATTGGTATTGATATTTTTGTGTTAATTAATTATTAATTTGTTATTAATTTTAATCCACTATTATTTTTTGGTATTGATAATTTATGTTTTTGTTAAGCAATTATTAATTTGTTATTAATTTTTATTGAATATTATTTATTGGTATTGATATTTTTGTGGTATTTAATTATTAATTTGTTATTACTTTTTGTTAAATATTATTTATTGGTATTGATAATCAATTTTTTTGTTAATTAATTATTAATTTGCTATTAATTTTTATCACATATTGATTATTGTTATTGATAATTATGAATTGCATATTGATTTGTATTAATTGATTAATTGCTAATTAATTGAATTGTGTGACATTTTATGTGGTGTGTGTTGTGTGTTTATTGGGGAATAGGGTGTGAAGTATTTAATAGTATTAAAGTAATTATTATTTTTGATATATTTGTATTTATTTTCTAAATGTATTAGTAAATCATTATTTAATTACAATATTTATTTAATTTATAAGTTTGTTATTTTTAACATCTACGTTGTCCAACGCTTTCCCTACTGTTGCACTCACTGGAGTGGGAATAGTAATTTTTACCCCTACGCTATCCAACGCTTTCCCTACTGTTACACTCACTGGAGTGGGAATAGTTATTTTGACCCCTAGGCTATCCAACGCCTTCCCTACTGTTGCACTCTCTGGAGTGGGAATAGTAATTTTGACCTCTTCGCTATCTCGCGCTTTCCCTACTGTTGCAAAGGTGCCTAAGATCTGGTGTACAGTCACCAGGCGCTAGGCTACACACATCAACCAAATCCGAGCGACAGCAGGCAAAGGTGCCTGAGATCAGATGTACAGTCACCAGGCGCTAGGCTACACGCATCACCCAAATTCAAGGGACACCAGGCAAAGGTGCCTGAGATCTGATGCACAGTCCCCAGGCGCTAGGCTACAAACATCACTCAAATCCAGGGGACACTAGGCAAAGGTGCCTGAGATCTGATGTACAGTCACCATGTGCTAGGCTACAAACATCACTCACATCCAGGGGACACTAGGCAAAGGTGCCTGAGATCTGATGTACTGTCACCAGGCGCAAGGCTACACACATCACCCAAATCCAGGCGACACCAGGCAAAGGTGCCTGAGATCTGATGCACAGTCATCAGGCGCTAGGCTACAAACATCACTCAAATCCAGGGGACACCAGGCAAAGGTGCCTGAGATCTGATGCACAGTCACCAGGCGCTAGACTACAAACATCACTCAAATCCAGGGGACACCAGGCAAAGGTGCCTAAGATCTGATGCACAGTCACCAGGCGCTAGGCTACAAACATCACTCACATCCAGGGGACACTAGGCAAAGGTGCCTGAGATCTGATGTACAGTCACCAGGCGCTAGGCTACAAACATCACCCAAATCCAGGGGACACCAAGCAAAGGTGGCTAAGATCTAATGTACAGTCACCAGGCGCTAGGCTACAAACATCACTCAAATCCAGGGGACACCAGGCAAAGGTGCCTGAGATCTGATGTACAGTCACCAGGCGCAAGGCTACACACATCACCCAAATCCAGGGGACACCAGGCAAAGGTGCCTGAGATCTGATGCACAGTCACTAGGTGCTAGGCTACACACATCACCCAAATCCGAGGGACACCAGGGAAAGGTGCCTGAGATCTGATGCACAGTCACCAGACGCTAGGCTACACACATCAACGAAATCCAGGGGACACCAGGCAAAGGTGCCTAAGATCTGATGCAGTCACCAGGCGCTAGGCTACAAACATCACTCACATCCAGGGGACACTAGGCAAAGGTGCCTGAGATCTGATGTACAGTCACCAGGCGCAAGGCTACACACATCACCCAAATCCAGGGGACACCAGGCAAAGGTGCCTGAGATCTGATGTACTGTCACCAGGCGCAAGGCTACACACATCACCCAAATCCGAGGGACACCAGGGAAAGGTGCCTGAGATCTGATGCACAGTCACCAGACGCTAGGCTACACACATCAACGAAATCCAGGGGACACCAGGCAAAGGTGCCTAAAATCTGATGCACAGTCACCAGGTGCTAGGCTACAAACATCACTCACATCCAGGGGACACCAGGCAAAGGTGCCTAAAATCTGATGCACAGTCACCAGGCGCTAGGCTACAAACATCACTCAAATCCAGGGGACACCAGACAAAAGTGCCTGAGATCTGATGCACAGTGACCAGGTGCAAGGCTACAAACATCACTCACATCCAGGGGACACCAGGCAAAGGTGCCTGAGATCTGATGCACAGTGACCAGGCGCTAGGCTTCAAACATCACTCACATCCAGGGGACACTAGGCAAAGGTGCCTGAGATCTGATGTACAGTCACCAGGCGCAAGGCTACAAACATCACTCACATCCAGGGGACACCAGGCAAAGGTGCCTGAGATCTGATGCACAGTGACCAGGCGGTAGACTACACACATCAACCAAATCTAGGGGACACCAGGCAAATGTGCCTGAGATCTGATGCACAGTCACCAGGCGCTAGGCTACACACATCAACCAAATCCGAGGGACACCAGGCAAAGGTGCCTGAGCTCTGATGCACGGTCACCAGGCGCTAGGCTACAAACATCACTCAAATCCAGGGGACACCAGGCAACGGTGCCTGAGATCTGATGCACAGTCACCAGGCGCTAGGCTACACACATCAACCAAATCCAGGGTACAGCAGGCAAAGGTGCCTGAGATCTGATGCACGGTCACCAGGCGCTAGGCTACAAACATCACTCAAATCCAGGGGACACCAGGCAAAGGTGCCTAAGATCTGATCCACAGTCACTAGGCACTAGGGCTACAAACATCACTCACATCCAGGGGACACTAGGCAAAGGTGCCTGAGATCTGATGTACAGTCACCAGGCACAAGGCTACACACATCACCCAAACCCAGGGGACACCAGGCAAAGGTGCTTGAGATCTGATGCACAGTTACCAGGTGCTAGGCTACACACATCAACCAAATCCGAATAACACCAGGCAAAGGTGCCTGAGAGCTTATGCACAGTCACCAGGCGCTAGGCTACAAACATCACCAAATCCAGGGGACACCAGGCAAAGGTGCCTGAGATCTGATGTACAGTCACCAGGTTCTAGGCTACAAACATCACTCAAATCCAGGGGACACCAGGCAAAGGTGCCTGAGATCTGATGCACAGTGACCAGGCGCTAGGCTACAAACATCACTCACATCCAGGGGACACTAGGCAAAGGTGCCTGAGATCTGATGTACAGTCACCAGGCGCAAGGCTACACACATCGCCTAAATCCAGGGGACACCAGGCAAAGGTGCCTGAGATCTGATGCACAATGACCAGGCGCTAGGCTACAAACATCACTCACATCCAGGGGACACTAGGCAAAGGTGCCTGAGATCTGATGTACAGTCACCAGGCGCAAGGCTACACACATCGCCTAAATCCAGGGGACACCAGGCGAAGGTGCCTGAGATCTGATGCACAGTCACCAGGCGCTAGGCTACACACATCAACCAAATCCAGGGGACACCAGGCAAAGGTGCCTGAGATCTGATGCACAGTCACCAGGCGCTAGGCTACACACATCAACCAAATCCAGGGGACACCAGGCAAAGGTGCCTAAGATCTGATGCACAGTCACCAGGCGCTAGGCTACAAACATCACTCACATCCCGGGGACACTAGGCAAAGGTGCCTGAGATCTGATGTACTGTCCACCAGGCGCAAGGCTACACACATTACCCAAATCCAGGCGACACCAGGCAAAGGTGCCTGAGATCTGATGCACAGTCACCAGACGCTAGGCTACACACATCAACGAAATCCAGGGGACACCAGGCAAAGGTGCCTAAGATCTGATGCACAGTCACCAGGCGCTAGGCTACAAACATCACTCACATCCAGGGGACACCAGGCAAAGGTGCCTGAGATCTGATGTACAGTCACCAGGCGCTAAGCTACAAACATCACTCAAATCCAGGGGACACCAGGCAAAGGTGCCTGAAATCTGATGTACAGTCACCAGGCGCTAGTCTACACACATCAACCAAATCCAGGGGGCACCAGGCAAAGGTGCCTGAGATCTGATGCACAGTCACCAGGTGCTAGGCTACAAACATCACTCAAATCCAGGGGACACCAGGCAAAGGTGCCTGAGATCTGATGCACAGTGACCAGGCGCTAGGCTACAAACATCACTCACATCCAGGGGACACTAGGCAAAGGTGCCTGAGATCTGATGTACAGTCACCAGGCGCAAGGCTACACACATCGCCTAAATCCAGGGGACACCAGGCAAAGGTGCCTGAGATCTGATGCACAATGACCAGGCGCTAAGCTACAAACATCACTCACATCCAGGGGACACTAGGCAAAGGTGCCTGAGATCTGATGTACAGTCACCAGGCGCAAGGCTACACACATCGCCTAAATCCAGGGGACACCAGGCAAAGGTGCCTGAGATCTGATGCACAGTCACCAGGCGCTAGGCTACACACATCAACCAAATCCAGGGGACACCAGGCAAAGGTGCCTGAGATCTGATGCACAGTCACCAGGCGCTAGGCTACACACATCAACCAAATCCAGGGGACACCAGGCAAAGGTGCCTAAGATCTGATGCACAGTCACCAGGCTCTAGGATACAAACATCACTCACATCCAGGGGACACTAGGCAAAGGTGCCTGAGATCTGATGTACTGTCACCAGGCGCAAGGCTACACACATTACCCAAATCCAGGGGACACCAGGCAAAGGTGCCTGAGATCTGATGCACAGTCACCAGACGCTAGGCTACACACATCAACGAAATCCAGGGGACACCAGGCAAAGGTGCCTAAGATCTGATGCACAGTCACCAGGCACTAGGCTACAAACATCACTCACATCCAGGGGACACCAGGCAAAGGTGCCTGATATCTGATGTACAGTCACCAGGCGCTAAGCTACAAACATCACTCAAATCCAGGGGACACCAGGCAAAGGTGCCTGAAATCTGATGTACTGTCACCAGGCGCTAGGCTTCAAACATCACTCACATCCAGGGGACACCAGGCAAAGGTGCCTGAGATCTGATGTACAGTCACCAGGCACTAAGCTACAAACATCACTCAAATCCAGGGGACACCAGGCAAAGGTGCCTGAGATCTGATGTAGTCACCTGGCGCTAGTCTACACACATCAACCAAATCCAGGGGGCACCAGGCAAAGGTGCCTGAGATCTGATGCACAGTCACCAGGCACTAGGCTACAAACATCACTCAAATCCAGGGGACACCAGGCAAAAGTGCCTGAGATCTGATGCACGGTCACCAGGCGCTAGGCTACACACATCACCCAAATCCATGGGACACCAGGCAAAGGTGCCTGAGATCTGATGCACAGTGACCAGGCGCTAGGCTACAAACATCACTCACATCCAGGGGACACTAGGCAAAGGTGCCTGAGATCTGATGTACAGTCACCAGGCGCAAGGCTACAAACATCACTCACATCCAGGGGACACCAGGCAAAGGTGCCTGAGATCTGATGCACGGTCACCAGGCGCTAGGCTACACACACCACCCAAATCCAGGGGACACCAGGCAAAGGTGCCTGAGATCTGATGCACAGTCACCAGGTGCTAAGCTACAAACATCACTCACATCCAGGGGACACTAGGCAAAGGTGCCTGAGATCTGATGTACAGTCACCAGGCGCAAGGCTACAAACATCACTCACATCCAGGGGACACCAGGCAAAGGTACCTGATATCTGATGCACAGTGACCAGGCGCTAGACTACACACATCAACCAAATCCAGGGGACACCAGCAAAGGTGCCTGAGATCTGATGCACAGTCACCAGGCGCTAGGCTACACACATCACCCAAATCCAGGGGACACCAGGCAAAGGTGCCTGAGATCTGATGCACAGTGACCAGGCGCTAGGCTACACACATCAACCAAATCTAGGGGACACCAGGCAAATGTGCCTGAGATCTGATGCACAGTGACCAGGCGCTAGGCTACAAACATTACTCAAATCCAGGGGACACCAGGCAAAGGTGCTTGAGATCTGATGCACAGTTACCAGGCACTAGGCTACACACATCAACGAAATCCGAGAGACACCAGGCAAAGATGCCTGAGATCTGATGTACAGTCACCAGGTGCTAGGCTACACACATCAACCAAATCCGAATAACACCAGGCAAAGGTGCCTGAGAGCTGATGCAAAGTCACCAGGCGCTAGGCTACAAACATCACCAAATCCAGGGGACACCAGGCAAAGGTGCTGAGATCTGATGCACAGTGACCAGGGGCTAGGCTACAAACATCACTCAAATCCAGGGGACACCAGGCAAAGGTGCCTAAGATCTGATGCACAGTCACCGGGCGCTAGGCTACAAACATCACTCAAATCCAGGGGACACCAGGCAAAGGTGCCTAAGATCTGATGCACAGTCACCAGGCGCTAGGCTACAAACATCACTCACATGCAGGGGACACTAGGCAAAGGTGCCTGAGATCTTATGTACAGTCAGCAGGCGCAAGGCTACACACATCACCCAAATCCAGGGGACACCAGGCAAAGGTGCCTGAGATCTGATGCACAGTCACTAGGCGCTAGGCTACACACATCAACGAAATCCGAGAGAAACCAGGCAAAGGTGCCTGAGATCTGATGTACAGTCACCAGGCGCTAGGCTACACACATCAACCAAATCCGAATAACACCAGGCAAAGGTGCCTGAGAGCTGATGCACAGTCACCAGGCGCTAGGCTGCAAACATCACCAAATCCAGGGGACACCAGGCAAAGGTGCCTGAGATGTGATGTACAGTCACCAGGTGCTAGGCTACAAAATCACTCACATCCAAGGGACACCAGGGAAAGGTGCCTGAGATTAAGCCTGGGCAAAGCACTACGCTCGCGTAGTTTGCGAAGTTCGCGCTACTTCGCACTACGGGAATTGCACGTAGCACAGTGCGAACACGCGTAGCGTAGTGTTGCGTAGTGCTGCGGTAATTCTTTGCTTGCTCGCGGTCCTCAACGTCAAGTTGGCGACCGCGAGCAAGCAAAATGACATCCCGGCGAGACTTTTTCCTTGTTCGCGATCAGCAACATCAAGTTGGCGATCGCGAGCATGGAAAATAAACCTCCCAGCGAGATTCCCAACGCGAGGAGGTCAGGTTTCTCATTGCGAGTGGTCGCGTATGCTCGCGACCGCTCGTGATGAGAAACTACCAGTTCGCGTTGAGAAAGCTGCCGCTCGAGTAAAAATCAACTCGAGCAGCAGAAAACTACAGCTCGCACTGTGCAAGATGCCATTTTCAATGATTGCACAGTGCCGGTTGCGTGTCCGCACTGTGCAATCATTGAAAACGACATCTGGCACAGTGCGAACAAGGTACTACGCAGTTCGCGAAGCACTATGCGTAGCTCGCGTAGTGCGAACTGCACTTTGCGTAGCTTCGCAAAGTGCTACTTCGCGAACTACGCCCAGGGTTACCTGAGATCTGATGTACAGTCACCAGGCGGTAGGTTACAAAATCACTCACATCCAGGGGACACCAGGCAAAGGCGCCTGAGATCTAATGTAATTTGCCTGGGGAACCCTGGATTTGAGTGATGTTTTAACCTAGTGTCTGCTGACTGCACATCAGATCTCAGACATTTGCCTGGTGTCCCCTGGATGTGAGTGATTTTGTGGCCTAGCACCTAGTGACTGTACATCAGATCTCAGGCACCTTTGCCTGGTGTCCCCTGGATTTGGTGATGTTTTAAGCCTTGCGCCTGGTGACTGTGCATCAGATCTCAGGCACCTTTGCCTGGTGTCTCTTGAATTTGGGTGATGTGTGTAGCCTAGTGCCTGGTGACTGTACATCAGATCTCAGGAACCTTTGCCTGTAGTCCCTCGGATTTCAGTGTTGTTTGTAGCATCAAATCTCAGGCACCTTTGCCTTGTGTCCCCTGGATTTGGTCATGTTTTTAGCCTAGCGCCTGGTGACTGTGCATCAGATCTCAGGCACCTTTGCCTGGTGTCCCTTGAATTTGGGTGATGTGTGTAGCCTAGTGCCTGGTGACTGTACATCAGATCTCAGGCACCTTCGCCTGGTTTCCCTTGAATTTGGGTGATGTGTGTAGCCTAGCGCCTGGTAACTGTACATCAGATCTTAGGCACCTTTGCCTGGTGTCCTCTGAATTTGGTGAAGTTTGCAGCCTAGCGCCTGGTGACTGTGCATCTGATCTCAGGCACCTTTCCCTGGTGTCCCTCGAATTTGAGTGATGTTTGTAGCCTAGCGCCTGGTGACTGTACATCAGATGTCAGGCACCTTTGTGTGGTGTCCCCTGGATTTGGGTGATGTTTTTAGCCTAGCGCCTGGTGACTGTGCATCAGATCTCAGGCACCTTCGCCTGGCTTCCCTTGAATTTGGGTGATGTGTGTAGCCTAGCGCCTGGTGACTGTGCATCAGATCTCAGGCACCTTTGCCTGGTGTCCTCTGAATTTGGTGACGTTTGCAGCCTAGCGCCTGGTGACTGTACATCAGATGTCAGGCACCTTTGTGTGGTGTCCCCTGGATTTGGGTGATGTTTTTAGCCTAGCGCCTGGTGACTGTGCATCAGATCTCAGGCACCTTTCCCTGGTGTCCCTCGGATTTGGGTGATGTTTTTAGCCTAGCGCCTAGTGACTGTACATCAGATGTCAGGCACCTTTGTGTGGTGTCCCCTGGATTTGGGTGATGTTTTTAGCCTAGTGCGTGGTGACTGCACATCAGATCTCAGGCACCTTTGCCTGGTGTCCCCTGGATGTGAGAGGTTTTGTAGCCGAGCCGCTAGTGACTGTGCATCAGATCTCAGGCACCTTTGGCTGGTGTCCCCTGGATTTGGGTGATGTTTTTAGCCTAGTGCCTGGTGACTGCACATCAGATCTCAGGCACCTTTGCCTGGTGTCTCCTGGATGTGAGAGGTTTTGTAGCCGAGCCGCTAGTGACTGTGCATCAGATCTCAGGCACCTTCGCCTTGTTTCCCTTGGATTTGGGTGATGTGTGTAGCCTAGCGCCTGGTAACTGTGCATCAGATCTCAGGCACCTTTCCCTGGTGTCCCTCGGATTTGAGTGATGTTTGTAGCCTAGCGCCTGGTGACTGTACATCAGATCTCAGGCACCTTTGGCTGGTGTCCCCTGGATTTGGGTGATGTTTTTAGCCTAGTGCCTGGTGACTGCACATCAGATCTCAGGCACCTTTGCCTGGTGTCCCCTGGATGTGAGAGGTTTTGTAGCCGAGCGGCTAGTGACTGTGCATCAGATCTCAGGCACCTTTGCCTGGTGTCCCTTGGACTTCAGTGATGTTTTTAGCCCAGCGCCTAGTGACTGTACATCAGATCCTAGGCGCCTGCCTCGATGGGCATGAACATGAGACAATCATGTCTGGAGAGCGAGCTGTAGGGAACATAATCTCACCCCTTCAGCCCACCAAAGAATTACAACCCACTCAAAGAAACAGCGCCTCTCTGACGTCCGACGCCTCGACGCCATTAACGTGCCGTGCGTGTCAGGGGCGCGTGGAGTTAACCCTTTACACAAAGCCTCCCTGTTGTCCGACAGCTTCTGCCGAAAGGAAGCTGTCACCGTGCATTAATCCTTCAACAGACTCTGTCCCGGCCCCACACCTCGGTCCCTGGTGCGACGCCCGTCACTAACACACCAGGAAATGCCGATTTGTGCTGCGAACACTGCCCTTTGACCTCACATATCAGGGCAAAGCATGCTTGTCAAGTGACACACGATGGTGTTTAAGGCTCTTAAAGATCAGAGATGGAGCCACTGACGTCACTGAGGCGAGGGCTGGCCTGCTCGCCCTGGCGTTTGCTGCCTCGGCCTGGGGGGGAAATAATTGTTTTTTTTTTGTATTGTAGCCGTGTCCAGACGCGGCATTTCGAGGGTCAAAGCAGCATCTATGGCAGAAGAGCATATAATGTGCTGAGTAAGAAAAGCTCTCATGCTAGGTCTGCCCGAAGAAAGCTGTTCTCATATGCCCTTGTATGCATGTTTGATTGAATTATTTTATTTGTTGATCTTGCATAGCGCCACCACAGTCCTGAGGTAGCTTCAGGGTGCTTTCTGTGAACGGGTGTTTTCATGAGTGCAGGGGAATGAAACATGGTTGGTACATGATGCCTTACAAACAACACTGTACAGAAAAATAACAGCCACTAATGCAATTCACCCTGCAAACAGCTTCCATCCGAACAATCAGAAATGGAATATTCCGTATGGTGAATTTTTAAGGGTACGGAGAAATTGTTCATCTGATGGTGAAGTCCTCAGGTCAAGGAAATGCCTTTTGTAGGTTTGTTGTAAATCTGTTCAGTAGATTCTGAGAAAATAGCCTTTAAATCAATATATATATCTGAGCCAGCTTACGGTGCGCTTACGGTGCGCTTACCGTACGCGTACGGTGACGTGCGCGAGCGCGATTCTGATTGGCTGTTAGATCTTAGTAAACATTCGAATCGGTCAAAACCAGGAAGCGGCGGCCGCCATTTTCTCTCTCGGACTCTGGGGGGGGGGATGAAAAACAAAGAGAATAAACATGTAAAGGGACTGTTTAGACAGCTCCCAACCACCTAGGCTTTCTAACAGAGTCACCAAAGAACCCCCAAGGCAAAAAAGTCAATTTTTGTTTTTTACGAAAATTCGCCGATTACGCTTACCGTACGCGTACGGTAAAAATTAAAAAAAAAAAAAATCCAAACTCTCCCCACCCCGTGTGCAAATGGTGCCCGAAGGGCACCATTTATTCATGGCATATCCTGATAATATAAACTTTATATAAATGTGTATCTTTCACAACGAAGCGCATAATATGTCCTCCACGTGCGCACGGTGCGCGAAGCGCACCGTGCGCGCATGGAACGAACTGCGTTAAGTGGGCGCGCACGCCACGAATGGCGTAAAGTAACTTAGCATTTAAAAAAACGTACAAATTCACTGAAAAAACCATAGGTTTCACATACGTTATAGTTAGGAATTAGCATATAAAAAACCTTGCAAATTCAGTGAAAAAACCATAGGTTTCACACAAGTTATAGTTAGCTGTACATTTCACTCGTAAAAAACCAATGAAATTCCACGTTATAGTTAGTGCAGGCAACTATAACTCACGCGACCGCAATCCTCTGCTGATGACATATGTGTCTTTATGAAAAAAAAATATTTGTAATATATGTATAGCTAAAATTTAATGGAAGAAGACATGGGCAAATAAGTGTCTAAATACAGTATTAGCATCAGCAGAGGATTGCGGTCGCGTGAGTTATAGTTGCCTGCACTAACTATAACGTGGAATTTCATTGGATTTTTACGAGTGAAATGTACAGCTAACTATAACTTGTGTGAAACCTATGTTTTTTTCACTGAATATATATATATATATATATATATATATATATCCAATCGAAAGCTGCACCAAAATTGAGGCACCACACATGTGCGTATTCAACCTTTTATTTCGGCGAGTTGCAGGGAAATCAGGCTCCACATCACAGCGTAAGTCACCAAACATGTTTCGGGCTACCTTAGCCCTTGCTCACTGGTATTCCTCGGGGGGCACAGCACAAGAGTTTCCCGCCGCCTTTGCAGCATTTAAAGTATGGTCCCGCCCAGTGGGCGTGCCTCGCAACGGCATGCTGGTCTCAGTAGTTTAGGCTGATTGACATCACTAGTGGATATCGCTGTGTCTCCCAAGAGTCTCTCCAACCTCAAGTGGGTAACTGTATATGTCAAGGCTGGGTCCCTGCTCGTAGTCTCGCCAAAAATGGTCACGCCATTCCATTGTGCGCCTATACAATCACAGCGCACTGGAGCTGCTCGTCCGCAGCGGGGTGTCTCGCGACCAGGGCAAGGCCGCTACACATCCAATCGAAAGCTGCACCAAAATTGAGGCACCACACATGTGCGTATTCAACCTTTTATTTCGGCGAGTTGCAGGGAAATCAGGCTCCACATCACAGCGTAAGTCACCAAACATGTTTCGGGCTACCTTAGCCCTTGCTCACTGGTATTCCTCGGGGGGCACAGCACAAGAGTTTCCCGCCGCCTTTGCAGCATTTAAAGTATGGTCCCGCCCAGTGGGCGTGCCTCGCAACGGCATGCTGGTCTCAGTAGTTTAGGCTGATTGACATCACTAGTGGATATCGCTGTGTCTCCCAAGAGTCTCTCCAACCTCAAGTGGGTAACTGTATATGTCAAGGCTGGGTCCCTGCTCGTAGTCTCGCCAAAAATGGTCACGCCATTCCATTGTGCGCCTATACAATCACAGCGCACTGGAGCTGCTCGTCCGCAGCGGGGTGTCTCGCGACCAGGGCAAGGCCGCTACACATCCAATCGAAAGCTGCACCAAAATTGAGGCACCACACATGTGCGTATTCAACCTTTTATTTCGGCGAGTTGCAGGGAAATCAGGCTCCACATCACAGCGTAAGTCACCAAACATGTTTCGGGCTACCTTAGCCCTTGCTCACTGGTATTCCTCGGGGGGCACAGCACAAGAGTTTCCCGCCGCCTTTGCAGCATTTAAAGTATGGTCCCGCCCAGTGGGCGTGCCTCGCAACGGCATGCTGGTCTCAGTAGTTTAGGCTGATTGACATCACTAGTGGATATCGCTGTGTCTCCCAAGAGTCTCTCCAACCTCAAGTGGGTAACTGTATATGTCAAGGCTGGGTCCCTGCTCGTAGTCTCGCCAAAAATGGTCACGCCATTCCATTGTGCGCCTATACAATCACAGCGCACTGGAGCTGCTCGTCCGAAGCGGGGTGTCTCGCGACCAGGGCAAGGCCGCTACACATCCAATCGAAAGCTGCACCAAAATTGAGGCACCACACATGTGCGTATTCAACCTTTTATTTCGGCGAGTTGCAGGGAAATCAGGCTCCACATCACAGCGTAAGTCACCAAACATGTTTCGGGCTTCTCATTGCGAGTGGTCGCGTATGCTCGCGACCGCTCGTGATGAGAAACTACCAGTTCGCGTTGAGAAAGCTGCCGCTCGAGTAAAAATCAACTCGAGCAGCAGAAAACTACAGCTCGCACTGTGCAAGATGCCATTTTCAATGATTGCACAGTGCCGGTTGCGTGTCCGCACTGTGCAATCATTGAAAACGACATCTGGCACAGTGCGAACAAGGTACTACGCAGTTCGCGAAGCACTATGCGTAGCTCGCGTAGTGCGAACTGCACTTTGCGTAGCTTCGCAAAGTGCTACTTCGCGAACTACGCCCAGGGTTACCTGAGATCTGATGTACAGTCACCAGGCGGTAGGTTACAAAATCACTCACATCCAGGGGACACCAGGCAAAGGCGCCTGAGATCTAATGTAATTTGCCTGGGGAACCCTGGATTTGAGTGATGTTTTAACCTAGTGTCTGCTGACTGCACATCAGATCTCAGACATTTGCCTGGTGTCCCCTGGATGTGAGTGATTTTGTGGCCTAGCACCTAGTGACTGTACATCAGATCTCAGGCACCTTTGCCTGGTGTCCCCTGGATTTGGTGATGTTTTAAGCCTTGCGCCTGGTGACTGTGCATCAGATCTCAGGCACCTTTGCCTGGTGTCTCTTGAATTTGGGTGATGTGTGTAGCCTAGTGCCTGGTGACTGTACATCAGATCTCAGGAACCTTTGCCTGTAGTCCCTCGGATTTCAGTGTTGTTTGTAGCATCAAATCTCAGGCACCTTTGCCTTGTGTCCCCTGGATTTGGTCATGTTTTTAGCCTAGCGCCTGGTGACTGTGCATCAGATCTCAGGCACCTTTGCCTGGTGTCCCTTGAATTTGGGTGATGTGTGTAGCCTAGTGCCTGGTGACTGTACATCAGATCTCAGGCACCTTCGCCTGGTTTCCCTTGAATTTGGGTGATGTGTGTAGCCTAGCGCCTGGTAACTGTACATCAGATCTTAGGCACCTTTGCCTGGTGTCCTCTGAATTTGGTGAAGTTTGCAGCCTAGCGCCTGGTGACTGTGCATCTGATCTCAGGCACCTTTCCCTGGTGTCCCTCGAATTTGAGTGATGTTTGTAGCCTAGCGCCTGGTGACTGTACATCAGATGTCAGGCACCTTTGTGTGGTGTCCCCTGGATTTGGGTGATGTTTTTAGCCTAGCGCCTGGTGACTGTGCATCAGATCTCAGGCACCTTCGCCTGGCTTCCCTTGAATTTGGGTGATGTGTGTAGCCTAGCGCCTGGTGACTGTGCATCAGATCTCAGGCACCTTTGCCTGGTGTCCTCTGAATTTGGTGACGTTTGCAGCCTAGCGCCTGGTGACTGTACATCAGATGTCAGGCACCTTTGTGTGGTGTCCCCTGGATTTGGGTGATGTTTTTAGCCTAGCGCCTGGTGACTGTGCATCAGATCTCAGGCACCTTTCCCTGGTGTCCCTCGGATTTGGGTGATGTTTTTAGCCTAGCGCCTAGTGACTGTACATCAGATGTCAGGCACCTTTGTGTGGTGTCCCCTGGATTTGGGTGATGTTTTTAGCCTAGTGCGTGGTGACCGCACATCAGATCTCAGGCACCTTTGCCTGGTGTCCCCTGGATGTGAGAGGTTTTGTAGCCGAGCCGCTAGTGACTGTGCATCAGATCTCAGGCACCTTTGGCTGGTGTCCCCTGGATTTGGGTGATGTTTTTAGCCTAGTGCCTGGTGACTGCACATCAGATCTCAGGCACCTTTGCCTGGTGTCTCCTGGATGTGAGAGGTTTTGTAGCCGAGCCGCTAGTGACTGTGCATCAGATCTCAGGCACCTTCGCCTTGTTTCCCTTGGATTTGGGTGATGTGTGTAGCCTAGCGCCTGGTAACTGTGCATCAGATCTCAGGCACCTTTCCCTGGTGTCCCTCGGATTTGAGTGATGTTTGTAGCCTAGCGCCTGGTGACTGTACATCAGATCTCAGGCACCTTTGGCTGGTGTCCCCTGGATTTGGGTGATGTTTTTAGCCTAGTGCCTGGTGACTGCACATCAGATCTCAGGCACCTTTGCCTGGTGTCCCCTGGATGTGAGAGGTTTTGTAGCCGAGCGGCTAGTGACTGTGCATCAGATCTCAGGCACCTTTGCCTGGTGTCCCTTGGACTTCAGTGATGTTTTTAGCCCAGCGCCTAGTGACTGTACATCAGATCCTAGGCGCCTGCCTCGATGGGCATGAACATGAGACAATCATGTCTGGAGAGCGAGCTGTAGGGAACATAATCTCACCCCTTCAGCCCACCAAAGAATTTCAACCCACTCAAAGAAACAGCGCCTCTCTGACGTCCGACGCCTCGACGCCATTAACGTGCCGTGCGTGTCAGGGGCGCGTGGAGTTAACCCTTTACACAAAGCCTCCCTGTTGTCCGACAGCTTCTGCCGAAAGGAAGCTGTCACCGTGCATTAATCCTTCAACAGACTCTGTCCCGGCCCCACACCTCGGTCCCTGGTGCGACGCCCGTCACTAACACACCAGGAAATGCCGATTTGTGCTGCGAACACTGCCCTTTGACCTCACATATCAGGGCAAAGCATGCTTGTCAAGTGACACACGATGGTGTTTAAGGCTCTTAAAGATCAGAGATGGAGCCACTGACGTCACTGAGGCGAGGGCTGGCCTGCTCGCCCTGGCGTTTGCTGCCTCGGCCTGGGGGGGAAATAATTGTTTTTTTTTTTGTATTGTAGCCGTGTCCAGACGCGGCATTTCGAGGGTCAAAGCAGCATCTATGGCAGAAGAGCATATAATGTGCTGAGTAAGAAAAGCTCTCATGCTAGGTCTGCCCGAAGAAAGCTGTTCTCATATGCCCTTGTATGCATGTTTGATTGAATTATTTTATTTGTTGATCTTGCATAGCGCCACCACAGTCCTGAGGTAGCTTCAGGGTGCTTTCTGTGAACGGGTGTTTTCATGAGTGCAGGGGAATGAAACATGGTTGGTACATGATGCCTTACAAACAACACTGTACAGAAAAATAACAGCCACTAATGCAATTCACCCTGCAAACAGCTTCCATCCGAACAATCAGAAATGGAATATTCCGTATGGTGAATTTTTAAGGGTACGGAGAAATTGTTCATCTGATGGTGAAGTCCTCAGGTCAAGGAAATGCCTTTTGTAGGTTTGTTGTAAATCTGTTCAGTAGATTCTGAGAAAATAGCCTTTAAATCAATATATATATCTGAGCCAGCTTACGGTGCGCTTACGGTGCGCTTACCGTACGCGTACGGTGACGTGCGCGAGCGCGATTCTGATTGGCTGTTAGATCTTAGTAAACATTCGAATCGGTCAAAACCAGGAAGCGGCGGCCGCCATTTTCTCTCTCGGACTCTGGGGGGGGGGATGAAAAACAAAGAGAATAAACATGTAAAGGGACTGTTTAGACAGCTCCCAACCACCTAGGCTTTCTAACAGAGTCACCAAAGAACCCCCAAGGCAAAAAAGTCAATTTTTGTTTTTTACGAAAATTCGCCGATTACGCTTACCGTACGCGTACGGTAAAAATTAAAAAAAAAAAAAATCCAAACTCTCCCCACCCCGTGTGCAAATGGTGCCCGAAGGGCACCATTTATTCATGGCATATCCTGATAATATAAACTTTATATAAATGTGTATCTTTCACAACGAAGCGCATAATATGTCCTCCACGTGCGCACGGTGCGCGAAGCGCACCGTGCGCGCATGGAACGAACTGCGTTAAGTGGGCGCGCACGCCACGAATGGCGTAAAGTAACTTAGCATTTAAAAAAACGTACAAATTCACTGAAAAAACCATAGGTTTCACATACGTTATAGTTAGGAATTAGCATATAAAAAACCTTGCAAATTCAGTGAAAAAACCATAGGTTTCACACAAGTTATAGTTAGCTGTACATTTCACTCGTAAAAAACCAATGAAATTCCACGTTATAGTTAGTGCAGGCAACTATAACTCACGCGACCGCAATCCTCTGCTGATGACATATGTGTCTTTATGAAAAAAAAATATTTGTAATATATGTATAGCTAAAATTTAATGGAAGAAGACATGGGCAAATAAGTGTCTAAATACAGTATTAGCATCAGCAGAGGATTGCGGTCGCGTGAGTTATAGTTGCCTGCACTAACTATAACGTGGAATTTCATTGGATTTTTACGAGTGAAATGTACAGCTAACTATAACTTGTGTGAAACCTATGTTTTTTTCACTGAATATATATATATATATATATATATATATATATCCAATCGAAAGCTGCACCAAAATTGAGGCACCACACATGTGCGTATTCAACCTTTTATTTCGGCGAGTTGCAGGGAAATCAGGCTCCACATCACAGCGTAAGTCACCAAACATGTTTCGGGCTACCTTAGCCCTTGCTCACTGGTATTCCTCGGGGGGCACAGCACAAGAGTTTCCCGCCGCCTTTGCAGCATTTAAAGTATGGTCCCGCCCAGTGGGCGTGCCTCGCAACGGCATGCTGGTCTCAGTAGTTTAGGCTGATTGACATCACTAGTGGATATCGCTGTGTCTCCCAAGAGTCTCTCCAACCTCAAGTGGGTAACTGTATATGTCAAGGCTGGGTCCCTGCTCGTAGTCTCGCCAAAAATGGTCACGCCATTCCATTGTGCGCCTATACAATCACAGCGCACTGGAGCTGCTCGTCCGCAGCGGGGTGTCTCGCGACCAGGGCAAGGCCGCTACACATCCAATCGAAAGCTGCACCAAAATTGAGGCACCACACATGTGCGTATTCAACCTTTTATTTCGGCGAGTTGCAGGGAAATCAGGCTCCACATCACAGCGTAAGTCACCAAACATGTTTCGGGCTACCTTAGCCCTTGCTCACTGGTATTCCTCGGGGGGCACAGCACAAGAGTTTCCCGCCGCCTTTGCAGCATTTAAAGTATGGTCCCGCCCAGTGGGCGTGCCTCGCAACGGCATGCTGGTCTCAGTAGTTTAGGCTGATTGACATCACTAGTGGATATCGCTGTGTCTCCCAAGAGTCTCTCCAACCTCAAGTGGGTAACTGTATATGTCAAGGCTGGGTCCCTGCTCGTAGTCTCGCCAAAAATGGTCACGCCATTCCATTGTGCGCCTATACAATCACAGCGCACTGGAGCTGCTCGTCCGCAGCGGGGTGTCTCGCGACCAGGGCAAGGCCGCTACACATCCAATCGAAAGCTGCACCAAAATTGAGGCACCACACATGTGCGTATTCAACCTTTTATTTCGGCGAGTTGCAGGGAAATCAGGCTCCACATCACAGCGTAAGTCACCAAACATGTTTCGGGCTACCTTAGCCCTTGCTCACTGGTATTCCTCGGGGGGCACAGCACAAGAGTTTCCCGCCGCCTTTGCAGCATTTAAAGTATGGTCCCGCCCAGTGGGCGTGCCTCGCAACGGCATGCTGGTCTCAGTAGTTTAGGCTGATTGACATCACTAGTGGATATCGCTGTGTCTCCCAAGAGTCTCTCCAACCTCAAGTGGGTAACTGTATATGTCAAGGCTGGGTCCCTGCTCGTAGTCTCGCCAAAAATGGTCACGCCATTCCATTGTGCGCCTATACAATCACAGCGCACTGGAGCTGCTCGTCCGCAGTGGGGTGTCTCGCGACCAGGGCAAGGCCGCTACACATCCAATCGAAAGCTGCACCAAAATTGAGGCACCACACATGTGCGTATTCAACCTTTTATTTCGGCGAGTTGCAGGGAAATCAGGCTCCACATCACAGCGTAAGTCACCAAACATGTTTCGGGCTACCTTAGCCCTTGCTCACTGGTATTCCTCGGGGGGCACAGCACAAGAGTTTCCCGCCGCCTTTGCAGCATTTAAAGTATGGTCCCGCCCAGTGGGCGTGCCTCGCAACGGCATGCTGGTCTCAGTAGTTTAGGCTGATTGACATCACTAGTGGATATCGCTGTGTCTCCCAAGAGTCTCTCCAACCTCAAGTGGGTAACTGTATATGTCAAGGCTGGGTCCCTGCTCGTAGTCTCGCCAAAAATGGTCACGCCATTCCATTGTGCGCCTATACAATCACAGCGCACTGGAGCTGCTCGTCCGCAGCGGGGTGTCTCGCGACCAGGGCAAGGCCGCTACACATCCAATCGAAAGCTGCACCAAAATTGAGGCACCACACATGTGCGTATTCAACCTTTTATTTCGGCGAGTTGCAGGGAAATCAGGCTCCACATCACAGCGTAAGTCACCAAACATGTTTCGGGCTACCTTAGCCCTTGCTCACTGGTATTCCTCGGGGGGCACAGCACAAGAGTTTCCCGCCGCCTTTGCAGCATTTAAAGTATGGTCCCGCCCAGTGGGCGTGCCTCGCAACGGCATGCTGGTCTCAGTAGTTTAGGCTGATTGACATCACTAGTGGATATCGCTGTGTCTCCCAAGAGTCTCTCCAACCTCAAGTGGGTAACTGTATATGTCAAGGCTGGGTCCCTGCTCGTAGTCTCGCCAAAAATGGTCACGCCATTCCATTGTGCGCCTATACAATCACAGCGCACTGGAGCTGCTCGTCCGCAGCGGGGTGTCTCGCGACCAGGGCAAGGCCGCTACACATCCAATCGAAAGCTGCACCAAAATTGAGGCACCACACATGTGCGTATTCAACCTTTTATTTCGGCGAGTTGCAGGGAAATCAGGCTCCACATCACAGCGTAAGTCACCAAACATGTTTCGGGCTACCTTAGCCCTTGCTCACTGGTATTCCTCGGGGGGCACAGCACAAGAGTTTCCCGCCGCCTTTGCAGCATTTAAAGAATGGTCCCGCCCAGTGGGCGTGCCTCGCAACGGCATGCTGGTCTCAGTAGTTTAGGCTGATTGACATCACTAGTGGATATCGCTGTGTCTCCCAAGAGTCTCTCCAACCTCAAGTGGGTAACTGTATATGTCAAGGCTGGGTCCCTGCTCGTAGTCTCGCCAAAAATGGTCACGCCATTCCATTGTGCGCCTATACAATCACAGCGCACTGGAGCTGCTCGTCCGCAGCGGGGTGTCTCGCGACCAGGGCAAGGCCGCTACACATCCAATCGAAAGCTGCACCAAAATTGAGGCACCACACATGTGCGTATTCAACCTTTTATTTCGGCGAGTTGCAGGGAAATCAGGCTCCACATCACAGCGTAAGTCACCAAACATGTTTCGGGCTACCTTAGCCCTTGCTCACTGGTATTCCTCGGGGGGCACAGCACAAGAGTTTCCCGCCGCCTTTGCAGCATTTAAAGTATGGTCCCGCCCAGTGGGCGTGCCTCGCAACGGCATGCTGGTCTCAGTAGTTTAGGCTGATTGACATCACTAGTGGATATCGCTGTGTCTCCCAAGAGTCTCTCCAACCTCAAGTGGGTAACTGTATATGTCAAGGCTGGGTCCCTGCTCGTAGTCTCGCCAAAAATGGTCACGCCATTCCATTGTGCGCCTATACAATCACAGCGCACTGGAGCTGCTCGTCCGCAGCGGGGTGTCTCGCGACCAGGGCAAGGCCGCTACACATCCAATCGAAAGCTGCACCAAAATTGAGGCACCACACATGTGCGTATTCAACCTTTTATTTCGGCGAGTTGCAGGGAAATCAGGCTCCACATCACAGCGTAAGTCACCAAACATGTTTCGGGCTACCTTAGCCCTTGCTCACTGGTATTCCTCGGGGGGCACAGCACAAGAGTTTCCCGCCGCCTTTGCAGCATTTAAAGTATGGTCCCGCCCAGTGGGCGTGCCTCGCAACGGCATGCTGGTCTCAGTAGTTTAGGCTGATTGACATCACTAGTGGATATCTATATATATAATCCGTAAATATACAATCCAATATCAATACCATCTATGGAAATCTCCAATCCCAATCGTCATTTATGTGCGTGTTATATATATAATATGATCGTAATGTCTCAAACGGAGAGTGCTCTACTCAACTCGTGGGATTATTCCCGTAGAATCACACGAGTTGATTGGAGCACTCTCCATTTGTGACATTATGATCGCATTCTTGCAAACACGCACATAAATGACGCTTGGGACTAGAGATTGTAATAGACAGTATTGATGTTGAATTGTATACATGCAGACCAAAAAAAGACAAATATTGTCAAAACCAGTAGGTCTGGCTTTAATGCAGGGCCGGACTGACTACCGGGCGTTTTGGAATTCTGCCGAGCAGGGGGCTGATTTCACTGCGGTGGGGGCTGATTTCGTTCACAAACAACACTGTACAGAAAAATAACAGCTACCAATGCAATTCACCATGCAAACAGCTTCCATCCGAACAATCAGAAATGGAATATTCCGTATGGTGAATTTTTAAGGCTACGGAGAAATTGTTCATCTGATGGTAAATTTGAAAAACATAGCAAAGATGCACAGTTGAGATTCAGAAAGAGGAAATACCCTACAAAGGTCATTGATAAGAGCCTACAGAGAGTAAAAGCAAAAAATCAAACTGAAATTCTGAAGAACTCTATACAACCTGAAACAAATGATCCTTTAAAAATTAAAAAAGACTGATAACAACATACAGAATGAAAGTGAGTCAACTTTCTAGGATCATTGAGAAACATTCGGGAATCTTACAACTAGACCCTACATCATCAGGAATAATAGGCAACCATCCCAATATAACATACAGACGAGCACTAAACATCGGTGACAGACTAACACACATCCACTTCAAAGCAAAACAAACTAAAACATGGACACAAATAGAAGGTTTTTGGCCATGTAAAAACTGTAAAGCTTGCCAAATATCAGAAAGTAAAAAAGAAGTGGAAATGAACAAAGGAGTAGTGGAAAACCAGACAACACATAACGTGCAAAAGCAAATATGTAATCTATATTGTGGAGTGCCCATGCAAACTAAAATACATAGGTAGCACTACTTGTGAGATCAAAAAACGAATTTTAGAACATATTAGAGCTACTAAAAATAATGACCGCTCCAGCACCATAGCTAAACATATGGAAAAAACCCATGACAGCAAATGGGAAGTTCTAAAATTCTATGCTATTTAACAAGTTTCTAGGTCTGAGAGAGGAGGAAACCGTGAAAGACTATTACGGCAAAAAGAGTCTAAACACATTGTATCGTTCAGAACACTAACACCGTTTGGATTGAACCAGGACGAGGAACTGTACGTATATCTTTAAAATTTGCAAATTTGGACTGTCTCTGTTTAATAAAAAGCTCACTGGAGAGCATAACAAATACTAACAACTAATGGAAACTAGAACTCATCATCATGTAGAAAAGAGACGTGGTTCATAAACGCTCAGCATTGAGAAATAAGCAATAATTGATATGATGAAATCGTAAAAACATGATCATGTTACTCACTAGAGAGTGCAAATATTTTAACATGCGACTTAAATCAATTGATCGACAAATGTAATAGAAATGTATAAAATCGTTTTGCCCCATGTATTTCTCAGGAAATTTTCAAAATCTTTCTCAAAACAATGTTTGTTGGAAAATCTCTTTAACCATAGCACATTTTTGCACATGTTTTATCACTTCAGTAAATTGCACTTATGCACATTGTCGCTTTATATTGAAAAAACAAAAAAAGAAATGTAATTGATTACATGAAAAAACATCCCGTGAGCAAGGTTCGAGTGGCGAACCGAAACGCGTTTGGCATGGCTATCGCTTTTTGCATTTGAATAAACTATACAATTATCGATCCCGAGTGAGTGCGTTTTTCAAAGATCTCTGCGCTTCCTGCAGAGATACCTGGTGATTGATATATATAGATATATATATAGATATATATATAATCCGTAAATATACAATCCAATATCAATACCATCTATGGCAATCTCCAATCCCAATCGTCATTTATGTGCGTGTTATATATATAATATGATCGTAATGTCTCAAACGGAGAGTGCTCTGCTAAACTTGTGGGATTATTCCCGTAGAATCACACAAGTTGATTGGAGCACTCTCCATTTGTGACATTATGATCGCATTCTTGCAAACACGCACATAAATGACGCTTGGGACTAGAGATTGTAATAGACAGTATTGATGTTGAATTGTATACATGCAGACCATATATATGTGGTGACATTGAATTACAACTAGGTCATTTAGCCCTGATGAAGTCAGTGGTAAATGAAACCACAAGGATGAAACATGTGTCAGCTACAAAGTTTTTTGGGCCTGTTTGGATACATATGAACTAAATAAACAAGAACATTTTATACTTTGGACAGAACAAGACTGAAGAAGGGTGTTTCTTTGATTCTTAGTGCTCAGTAACCTATGGACATAAGACCTTAGATGTCGCACCGTCTGGCTGTGTTTAATAAAAAGTAAACACACTATTTCTTTGGTGAATAATTTTAACCCCAAATCACCCTCAAGCATCATTTTGGGGATTCTCCTTAGCAACCAAAAAAACCTTGATGCCCTGGCCACTAAAAAAGACAAATATCGTCAACACCAGTAGGTCTGGCTTTAATGCAGGGCCGGACTGACTACCGGGCGTTTTGGAATTCTGCCGAGCAGGGGGCTGATTTCACTGCGGTGGGGGCTGATTTCGTTCATGGAGACCTGCGTGTACTTCGAAATAATTAAAGCAAAACGAATTCCGTTCAGTACACGCAGGTCCCCATCAACGAAATCAGCCCCCAGCTCAGCAGTATTCCAAAACGCCTGGTAGTCAGTCTGGCCCTGCTTTAATGTGCAAACGTATGCAAACAGCATTTGTGCATAACAGGTTTTGAAACGAAAGCCAGTTCTAATGGCTTCGCTAGTGCTTGTTTGTTGGTTTGTCTGTAACACTTAGCCATACAAAAAATATTAAAACAACTTGCTGCAATAAAAAAAACAAATAAACGACTGCTTGCAGCTTACATTGCAAGTAAAACATAAATAAGTTATTGTGTGAGGATACATACTTTAGAGGAAGCTAAAATATTCCCTTGTGCTTTGCGATGCAAGCACTCCGTAGGTGGTAGTTGGTGGAATTATATTCCAAACAGCCAATAGCATGAGGTGAGAGAGACACTTCTCTGCGCAGAGCCAAAGTCCACTCGCGGTGTATTTTAAAGGATTATTACAATACGATCTGTAGAGAGCTGCAGAGCCAAGTCAAAAATAAATAAAATAAGTGCAGCATTTAAAAAGGAAGGGTCGGTGTGCAGCACTCATAACACATGCCCAGCGAAGGAGCCGCTTCCCATAGTGATGCTTGCAATGCAGTAACTACAGAGCTAGGTGTATCCGCCCCATAGGTGCCAACATCTGGAAAGCAGAAAGAGGGAAATTAAAAAAAGAGATCAGGGATACATTTTCCCCATTGACTTGTATTGAAGCTGAGGCAATTTCATGCAAATTAAAGCCATCTTGGCCTTAAACATAACATTGGGAGCCTCCCATCTAAATCGGGGTTGTTGGCATATATGACGCCCATGGGGAAGTGGAAGGGGTCGGAACCTGGGAGACTTGTAGGGCTGCGGAAACCTCAAACTATCACTCAAGCTCGTGTCCCAACTCAGTTCTTTCTTTGTTGTGGTATGTAAATATTGTTACAATTAGTTGTAGCATTACTACTAATAATAGTATAAGTAGTGTTAATATGTCATGAAGCTACACGTTATACTATTAATGTTAATAATAAGAATAATAGTACTACCACTAATAATTATTATTATATAACCGTCACAGCTTCTAGAATGGGTATTATTATTGTTACTATTATCAGTAATTGTAGTATGGTAGTTATTATAACTATTAGCAGGAGTAGTAGTATTATTACTGTTAGCAGTAGTAGTAGTATTATTACTATTATCAGTAGTAGTAGTATTAATACTATTATCATTAGTAGTAGTAGTATTATTATTGCTATTATCTGTAGAAGTACTCTTATTATTATTACTATTATCAGAATTATTATTATTATTATTCTTACAATTATCAGTGGTAGTAGTATTATTATTACTATTATCAGTAGTAGTAATATTATTATTATTGCTATTATCCGTAGAAGTAGTTTTATTATTATTACTATTATCAGAATTATTATTATTATTCTTACAATTATCAGTAGTAGTAGTATTATTATTACTATTATCAGTAGTAGTAGTATTATTATTATTGCTATTATCCGTAGAAGTAGTCTTATTATTATTACTATTATCAGCATTATCATTATTATTATTATTATTACAATTATCAGTAGTAGTACTATTATTGTTACTATTATCAGTAGTAGTAATATTATTAATACTATTATCATTAGTAGTAGTATTATTATTATTGCTATTATCCGTAGAAGTAGTCTTATTATTATTACTATTATCAGAATTATTATTATTATTATTACAATTATCAGTAGTAGTAGTACTATTATTACTATTATCAGCAGTAGTATTATTATTATTATTGCTATTATCCGTAGAAGTAGTCTTATTATTATTACTATTATCAGAATTATCATCATTATTATTATTATTATTTTATTATTATTATTATTATTATTATTATTATTATTACAATTATCAGTGTTATTATTATTATTATTATTGCTATTATCAGTAGTAGTAGTATTATTACTATTATCAGTATTATTATTATTATTATTATTATTGCTATTATCTGTAGAAGTAGTCGTATTATTATTACTATTATCAGAATTATGATTATTATTATTATTACAATTATCAGTAGTGGTAGTATTATTATTACTATTTCCATAGTAGTAGTGTTATTACTATTATCAGTAGTAGTAGTATTACTATTATCAGTATTATTATTATTTTAACTATTATCAGTAGTAGTAGTATGGTAGTATTACTATAATTATTATCAGTAGCAGTATTAATTCTAGTAGCAGTAGCAGTAGTAATATTACTATTATCAGTAGTAGTAGTATTATTACTATTAGTAGTAGTAGTAGTATTACTATTATCAGTAGTAGTAGGATTATTATTACTATTAGCAGTAGTAGTAGTACTATTATTGTTACTATTATCAGTAGTAGTAGTAATAGTATTACTATTATCAGTAGTAGTAGTAGGAGTATTACTATTATCAGTAGTAGTAGGATTATTATTACTATTATCAGTAGTAATAGTACTATTATTGTTACTATTATCAGTAGTAGTAGTATTACTATTATTGGTAGTAGTAGGATTATTATTACTATTAGCAGTAGTAGTAGTACTATTATTGTTACTATTATCAGTAGTAGTAGTAGTAGTAGTATTTCTATTATCAGTAGTAGTAGTAGTATTTCTATTATCAGTAGCAGTAGTATTTACAGAGGTGGCAGCTGGCTCCAGACTAAGAATGTGGCCTTCAGCTTGTCATGGTTTTTCCACCAATAGCAGAAAGCCTTTTGGAACTTGGCGCTTGTCTTGTCCGGTTTTAATCACGGCCCTATCAGTCTCAGCGTGTGAATTGCTTCTGGCTAGAAAAGGAGAACTTGTTAAAAGTGATCCTTATGACATGCACTCTGCAAACTTACCTCTTTGTTGAAAGTTCCCATCATCCATTTGCACAGGAAGTGGCATCACTGGATTTCCCATCATTCATCTGCACGGGAAGAGATATCACTCCTCTTCCAAAAAACCTACGTAATGGCGGCGGCAGGGAGGGCGCACTGTGGATGCATGCAGCAAGCTTGCCTGAGATGTGCCAAAGGCAAGTCCATCTGTGCCTGGACTGCCCCCAGTGTCCGGAACCCTTGTCATCCCGCCTCCTGCAACTACTCCACACTCTGTGCCCTTAAAGCTGCCACCGCTCCAGACACTGCAGCCTCACTGCACCACACAACAACCTGCAAGTTTCCATATACTTTCCCATAACCAACACTCACCACACCCACACCGCACCAACAGCTCCCAATATCCCACTGTCACACTCACACTGTCCTGCAACCACCCACACAACACTCTCCACTCACATGCATGCTCCTCAACACCTGTTCACCCATCAAGTATGCCACAGAGATCTGGAACCTGCTGCACAACAATGTTCCAGACCTACTTATCCTCACGAAACCTAGCTGAACCCTGCATTGACACCTGACCTTGCCACAGCTATTCCCCCAGCTACAAGACCGCCAGGCAAGACAGAATTCACAAGCCTGTAGGCAGAATCGCCTTCATCCACAAGAACACCATTAGCAATACCACATCCACGGAAACGTCATCCTTCAACTTGGAACACTTGTTGTTCATGCTCCACATCAAAGCCAACTTCACCCTATGTGGCACTCTCATCTAGAGACCACAGGGACCACATGCCAACTTCACTAACACCACCACCAACACGGACTTCGTTACACCACCACACCCCTGACTCTAGCAATTACATCCTACTCGGAGACCTGAACTTCCATCTGAAAGACTATCCCAACCCCAGCTCAAACGCACTCAAAAACTTTTGAAGCATGGGCCTCACCCAGCGAGTAAAGGGACCTACCCATGTTGCCAGACACCTCCTGGACCTTATTTTCACCACCTTCGATAACATCAGAGTCGACCAGTCAACCCCAGTCTCCTCGAGCGACCATGCCCTCATCAAGTTAAGTATCCCCCATAACAGTCCAATGCACACCCACCACTGCCAGGCCAGTCCACCGAAACTGAAACAGCATCACTGACAAGGACTGGAACACCAATGTAAACCGCCACCGACCCAACACCACTCTCAACACCCACTGACCCGAACACAACAACAGCCTCCCCAGAGCCTTCAAGAATTTCAGCAATTAGATCACCTCCTGTGCAAGTTCTCTTGCCCCCCTAAAAACAAAGCAACATAACAAGATCTAGACCACAATTAATTTGGTACGCGGAGGACCCGAGACTGATGAAACACCACTGTAAACATCTGGAGCACAAATGGAGAATGATGTAGGACAATTCTGATGCTACTACCAAATGATCCGAACCATCCAACATGCCACTGTGGCATTTCTCATCCATGCCAGCACCAACAGAAGCAAAGAAATTCTCACCATTATAAAGGATTTCACCCCACTACCGGCTTCCTTCAACTCGATGACCCCCTCTCAGGACCTCTTCAACAATCTCTCTCAATTCTTCAGCAACAAAATCACTGCATTTGCAGCAAATTCAGCTCACAACCAGACATGACAGACCTCACCAAAAGCCTCCTGATCTTATCCAAAGAACCATTGGTTACCAGCCACTTTGTAGTCCACCCACTCATAGGCCCCATCGGACACCTAGTCCCACCGTGCCTAATTCAGAGGACCTAAATCCATTTGCAGTAATCACACACAATTCTGAATGCCTCCATATTTTCTGCAACCTTCCCAGATGCTTGGAAACATGCAACTGTCCTCTCATTGCTGAAGAAACCCTCTGCTGACCCCTCAATGCTCGTCAAATAAAGACCTCCCTGCTACCTTACCCAGCCAGAGTCTTAGAGGGAATCATCAACAGATAACTCACCGAATACCTCAACATCCACCTCATCCTCGATGTCACTCAGTCTGGTTTCTCATTGCCACCACGGATGACATCTGTATAACTAGACACTGGACAGAGGAGACACAGCGGCTCTAACACTCCTGGGCCTCTGTGCAGTGTTTGACATGGTCTCCCACCCCATCCTCATCCAATGCCTTTATGACATCGGAATCCAAGGGCACGCACTCCGATGGATCTGCTCCTTCCTGACTCGAAGGACCCAGCCAGTGCCAGGGCCCCGTACACCTCAACTGCCCGCGACCTCATGTGTAGAGTTCCGAAAGGATCCTCCCTGGTCCAGACCCTCTTAAACACACACATGACCCCTCTAGCAAGTATCATCCACTCTCACTGCGCCATCGTCCTCTCCTGCGCTGACAACACATAAGTCAATCTCCCCCTCACAGACAAGACCCCCAGTGCCCTGATCAAATTCAATGCCCGCATCACTGAAATCGCCACTGGATGAAGACCAGCTGTCTAAAGCTGAACACTGCCAGGACCAAAGTCATGATCTTCAGGAAGAGCAGCTCACTGTGGGCCTCCACCTGCGGCCAATGGAGCTGCAGCGGCCCCCACGCCAAGAGCCTCAGCAGCAGCATCAGCAGAAAACTAGACCAAGCAGCCCAAGTCAACGCCGTCACCGACTCATGCTTTCGTACCCTGAAGATGCTGAGGAAGATTTTCAAATGGCTCCTGATCAGCACCCCGAAATCCATCATGCACGCCCCGGTCACAAACATTCTGGACTGCGGGGACACCCTCTATGCCAGATGAACAAAAAGCCCCACAGAAGCCTGCAGACCATTCAGAAATCGAAGGCCAGAATCCCTCACAACTTCCCATACAAATCTGCATAACATAACATTACGTAACATTGTTATTGTCCAACCCAAAGTAGCAACTTCACTGTGCTCAAGAGGATGAACGATGGAGCCGGTACTGCTGGAACTGAAACGTGCGTCGGTGTCAAGTTTCCTCAGTCCATACATGGTTAATTAGTACAGTGCCGTTTTTTCCCCTTAGAATTCTGGTACTTGTAGTCCTGTTTTTATAGTGGCCTAAATAAGATTACAAGGTCCAGAATTCTAAGAAGAAACGGGACTGGACTAACTAATCACTGCGGCAGGCACCCACCCCACTGAGCTACAACTCCAGGAAACCTGAGCCCTCAGTGCAGGTCAGCAGGTCAGATCAGAGAAGATTCGCCCATTTTCTTTTCTGTAGTTATATGTGCATGTTTGGTGGGATTGTTGTGCACAATGAAGTTTCTGGACAGTCTCTGCTTCTGTACTGGCTCCTTGTAGGTCCATGTAATATAGGATGAAAGAATGTTTGCGTTGGAATTCGAGCAGCCGCAGGGGCAGTTGATGTCCCGCTGCTCTCCCCCACTCCCTCCTACTTACCCCACAATCCCCCCACCCCAATGCATAGCTCTGATGCTTTCTATATTGTTTGAACCACAGATGCTAGTCACATCATTTTACTTTGCGTTTCTTCCTCCCTATTTGTATGGACTCTGGGCGCCTTTTAAAGCCCCTCCCCCAGTTACAACCCTCCTCCCCAGTACATGCTCTGTGTCCCAGTGTAATGATAGGACAGACTCATTAAGAGACCAGACATGGGAGGACACCGTCTCGTGCCTGCAGAAAAAAAGAAGAAAAAAAACAAGTTAATGGTGCGGGTCTTTGAGATGTTTTCACAGTGAGCTCAGTACCTGTGACGAGTCCTGCACGCTCTGTTTCTCTGAGAAATGGAGAAAAGGTGAAAGAAATTCCCATTTTAAAATAAAAATGCTTTACAAAGGTCACGGGGCACACAAGATGCGCCCCCTGTCTCTGGACTGTGTGCACCGGCCTCGTCTTGCAGAAATCGGCAGGGGTGGGTGGATCATTTGGACATTATTCGCCCGATGGCATAAACGTTTGTCTGATGTGGATGCCCAGTGCTTGACCCAGACATGCAATTTTTATGTTTTTTGCAATTTATATAGCGCAAACTCGACCCGGAAGTATTGGGGTGCTTTACGCGAGCATTAGTTACATTACACAAGGATACGTTAGTTCTTTTGTAGGCACAAATACATCAAGTGATGATCTGCCCAGAATCACAAGATATTGAGCCGACACCTGAACCTGGTTCCTCACTTCTGAAGTCGGCAGCTCCGGTTGTTACGCCACATCCTCTCTGTAGGAGAGTAGGGTCTGCCTCTTATGGTTACCCCCACTTTTTGCTGATGTATCACAGTTTTTGACTTAGACTGACTGGGATCCTGCTATTCAGGACCCCAGTCTATCTGCTTTCTCCTGTAAATTGATTGCATGTACTTAGGTACCCTCCAGATTGGGTTCTGGGGTACCCTTATCAGTCTCTAGTATATGGCACACCATGTACCCAGGGCATAGGTACCCCAGAGGCCTCCCAGGGGCTGAAGCATGTATTGTGCCACCTCTGAGAGGCCATTCACCTGACACCACAGGCCTGCTACTGCAGCCTGTGTAAGTTGGTGCATGCACCCCTTACATAGATGTAGGGTCCCTATATCTATTCTAAATCACTACACACATAAACCTATCAGTCACCCCTAAGGCAGGCCTTCACAATCCTGAAGGCAGGGTGCTGCGTTTTGTGTGAGAGGGTGCCGATGCATGACTAGGGCCTCTCTGCAGCCTTCGGAACCTATTCTCCGGGGTTGTCTGTGATGCAGCCAACCATATACATTTCAGTGCATTATAACCTCGCGGTAAATGCTAACTTTAAAATGGCTGCTTAGAAACATGTTGTGTTCATTGTCAAACATCTTGGAATCTTACCTCCCCCGGTATGATTCCACCCTCCTAGAGGGACTTATGTGGATCACCGGTATACCCGGTACCAGCTTTCTAGACCTGGGCATCACAAAATGAATGCTGCCAGCCACAGGCACGAGTCTGCCCCCCTGCTGCTGAGCCAAGCTCGAGCAGAGGCAGGCCTGACAATAGGTTTCTTGTCTCAGGGAGGTGTGACCACCTCTCAGACAGGCTTTAGTGTATTGGGGCTGAGTGGATGCACTCTGAGAGTTCCAGAAAGTCTGCACTGGGGGCACATTTGGTGTCCCTATGCATAGTCCAGCTCAAACCAGTTGCAGGAGCCATTTGCTCCTGCTCTGGTGCGAAACTGGACAAAGGACATTGGTGTAGCCACCCCTCTGTCCCACCCCTCCCCTATGAGGGTCCCCAGGGTCAGTCCAACCCCTTCCCTGGGTATAAAGTGGGAAACCTGATTACAGGACTTTAGATTTTAACTGGACGAAACTCTGCAACAGAAACCTAGTACTTCGACGGTCTACACTTCGCTGGACGACAGAAGAATCTCCCTTGGAGTAAAGGAGTTACTCCCCTGCAGCAGCAGGCACCTAAACGCATCTGACCGGTTTTCATCTCCCGAGCTCCTGAGGACTCCGAAGATTTCTGCAACACAGGAGGTGGGTTCCCGAGCATCCCTGAGGTCGATCTGCTCTCTCAGCATTCCTGAGACCAGTATCCCTCATGGGGACTATGCAACCTGAACCCCTGTGCACCGTGTACTTTTGCAGCAGCATATGCTTTTTGGTGATCCTTGAGGCTGTGCTTTGTACTACGTGTAATCCCGACCCCGAGCAGTATTTCCACCGAAGATCTCCGGCCTCCACTCCACGAGTGCTGGTGTGGGCTGGTGCTTTGCGATTCCACTCGAGGTCCCCTCGCGTTCCCTAATCCGTTGGCCTGTGGGTCCTTGCGAGGGTCAGCTTGATTTTCCTTGGGCTTCCCTGGTTGCTCCAGATGTGCCCTGACTTTCCATAGCTTGGAGAGTCCCCTGGACCTTGCTGGTCCACACCGTAACCTGTTTTCTCTGCCCATATGGGTTGCCTTGGCCAAAGCTTGTTGGTGTTCAGTCCGGACACTGACCCCTCAGCATTCAACATCCTTCGTGGGACAGCTCACCTCTGGACTTTGGTCATTGTCGACATCTCCTGGTCCCCAGACTCTGTCCCCTCTGCTTTCAGGTTCTTCTCACCACGGATCCAGGCTTGGATGCCATCGGACACTTTTCATCTTCCCGGTAGCAGCACTTCTTTGCATCACGCCATTGAAAACAACAAGGGTTTCCGACACCACTTGACCCCTATGCACCCGGCTCCTCTGGGATAGGTAATCTGGGTACCCCGGTTCTCACAAGGGTGCTGGCCTTAGAACCTTCTATGTTCCAAAGAGTTTGCTTGAAGTCCTCTCCGAAGTGTCCTTAAACTGTAATTTTCCAACCGCGACTTTCCCATAGAGTGGTACGGAGCACGCATCTGTGTTCCCACACTGCACCCGTCATCCGTGGGCTCAATGTGTCACTCCTTTGGGTGGGCTCCCTGTGTCATTCCTTTGCGTGGTTACTTGGGGTCCCAGCGATTCTACGTGCTCTAGGCACTGTGTCTATTGAAGTTGTTGTAGTTATACCATTTTTTTAGTATATAGTTCGGTCTCCTCCTGGACCCCGCTGTGTATTGTGCTATTTACTGTTGTTCTATTAATTAAGTAATGTGTGCTTTGTGCTCTAATCTCGTATAGAGGTTAGTAGAGAGTGTTTAGTAATGAATACATATTTTTATATAACATTTGTGTGGTTCTCCCTTCATTTGATCACTCAGGAGGTTCTGCTCTGATAAAACAAGCTGATTTACATTCCTTCAAGACTTAGCCTGAAGGCTGCTCTCAACAGCTACCACTAGGATAGCTTTCTATAAAGGTTATCTTTGATAATCACCTTAAGGGTCGTTTGGACTGGTGTAAGGTGCCCACTTTAACTAGTGGACAGCATATACCAGGCCAACTTCTCACACTCTCCTTTTCTGATAGGAACCCCTTAAGTATTTCTTTCTAGAGAAGAGTCGCCCCATTTGGGTAGTGTGGCTCGTCTTCAAGCATCGCTTTATTTCATGACCCCACTCTCCTACACAACTCTTTCTAAAACCTACGGATTTTACAGCATATGTTTGGCAGTATAAATGCACTTCAGCCCTATTTGTTTTTCAAATGTTCTGTTGCGGGGGCTTCACCTCGTCCCCTTCACAGATGCTCATCCTCCTCCTTTGTAACTCAGAGGCTGGTCCAAGCCCTGTCTCCGGATACGAGGGAGGTCCCTGCAGGGTTATCAGGCTGTCCCTAGAGCATCATACAAAGTAGTGGTATCAAGTGCAAGAGCAGCACGTTCCCACTTTGCCAAGAGAGTCACATATTCTCGAGCCAGCATTTTAGCTGGTCTGGTCATTTCTGGTCATTTCCACATGCTCTCATAGGACCTACACATGTCCTGTGCAAGAATTTCTATAGACCACCAAAATGCTGCTTGGCCTTTGGGCACTTCCTTCCCCCGAGGATCAAGACTATTTTGTGATCATTTATTTTAGGCTGGCGCCCTCTTGTGGCCATTGATGGTGGTGTCATAAGACAGCTGCCTGCATTGGTCTTAATGCAGCCTGGGTCCTACACCTGGGGCCGTTTGTGTTTGCTGCTCTCGCCAGGTGGCTGATTGCACACACTTTGCAGGGCAAAAGCCCGCGACTGCTCATGAGTGGGGTGCTACAGAATGTCTGGATGCTCCCTACCCCCCTTGCAGAAGCTCAATTTAGGGCACTAGTTGGAGCCTGTGGTAAATAAAACATATCATGGCAAAGTAAGATCACATTCTTCCATTCACTTCAGGTTCACCTTGCTTAGAAGCTGTGTATGAGTTTACCATTATGTTGGATCATATACACACCCTATACCCGCTCTCTTGTTTCATGAGCAATCATGTATTAATTTCTCCTAAATTCCCCTCCATCTCCTTGTATCCTATGCAAATGGTAAACTTATATCTGTTTCCCATCTCTTTCCCTATTCTCCAGGTCAATGCATTATACACCGGCTGTCATCCATCTTGACGCACACCCACACAGATAGGACAGCTCAAAGACCCTCATCCAGATCAAATTCATTTTAGTTTCACAACAGCACAAATTAAATAAATGTAATTTAATGTTTTAATTTATTGAGTTTTATAAAGTGCAAGCATGACCCTTTTGGATATCGGAGCGCTGTACATCAGGAAAGCAAAAAGGTAAGCAGAAAGGAGTATACAATTGTGAAAAAGCAACAAAGTCAATATAAGCACGTAAGTTGGCATTCGTAGATTATGGATCTGGAGAGGTCAAAAGACACAAATAGTGGTGCACCAAACAACCAATGTTTATACAAAGAAGTCCAGATCAAGACTTAACATGTTCCATATCTTCTTTATTTTTCTCGTATACAAAAAGAACTCCAAACGTTACACCAAACAGCCAATGCGCTTCATTCACAACTTGTGAACTTCTTCAGGGAATTTAGATTTCACATCCTTAGACCATTTAACAATTCCTTGAGTCCACATTCCACCATGAGAAAATCCTCTTCATATGCGGATGAGATCTCTGTCAAATCTTGAACCCAAGATCCTTTTTGGTTTAGGCCAGTCTGCCCTCATAGGTGACACCTTACTATGACTCCGAAACTGCACACCCGTTGTCACTCACATCACGTACGTCTCGGCAAAGAAGGAAAAAAAGTTATTTTGGGCTCACTGCTCTGTTGCTTTTGATCTAAATATTTGATAGTGTGTAAATGATGGACTGTTTGTAGAGGTGATGTAGGTGTGATTGGGGCAGCCAGTCAGGCTTGGTGGGAGATAGTGGCGCTGGCTGAAAGCGGGATACCCCACTCGCCACTTTTAATAAATATTGGGTAATCCTTCTCCCACCCACACTGGAAAAAAGTGTTGTAATATGTTGAAAGGAATGGCCATGGATGTGGTCGAGGACTTGTTCCCCAGTGGGACCTTCATGGCATTGGATAAATATAGAGACATGGATGGCTGTACCACATTGGCGCCCCTGCTGTATTATAGGACTCGGCTGGCTATGAAGGTTGTCTCCCCAAATTTTGCCCGACCCTTCTAGAACTCACCAACCTCAGTGTTTTTCGATATTTTTAACACTTACGAACCCATGGTCAGGGTGGGCCTTAGCGCGCCCATACTGCCGGGTTCTTCTCACCTCACATCCCTGGTCCTGATGAAAGTCTGATAAAGATTCATGGAGGCAGAAACATGTTGACCACACCTTTGGGATAAATTATGAACTTGTAATTCCAGTTCGTTATCCCACACAAAAATTATTTTATTCATGTCTGATTGGCAAAATTAATAGAGGTCTTTTTTTGACCTAATTGGGCATTTTTAAATTACACCAAAATCACTTTCACCTTACACGTTTTTTACTAGCTCCGCAGTAAACTGGCGTCGCAGCACACTAGGGTGGCATTCGGCCACTCCTGGTGGGGCCCAATGATGAAGCATGTCACCAACCAGGTTGGTGAGGGAGGGCTTTTAGAAAAAAAGAATGTTTTTTTTACAAAAAGTAATAATCTTATTACAACTATTAGCATGCTTGCTCATTCATGTTGTTACTATCCTGATACACTCCTCTGTTGATTGTCTGATTTATTTGAGGGGAATAGGAGTGTTCCCTATTTGTGTTCCCTTCCTTTCCTGTTGTTTTCCGTACTCTACTTCACTCTACAACACTCTTCTCCACTTTATGCCACTCTACTGTACAACACTCTACTCAACTCTTTACCCCTCAGCTCTACGTCCTTCCAGTCTACTTCATTCCACTCTTCTCCCTTCACGACACTCCACTCTATTCTACTCCACTTTACTCTATGCCATTCCACTCTACGCTCTTCCATGACATTCCAAGACACTCCACTCTACTCTGCAATGCTCCACTCCATGCCACTCTCCTCTGTGCCCTAACTTTTAGCCACGCTGAACAGCAGCCATACTAGTCTACAACATGCCTAAAGCACATTGGCAAAGCCAATAGCTCTTGCATAGGCGAGACCTATTTGCTTTATGGAAACTTGTTCCACCAGACATTTCCCCGGGGATCTGGGAGGCTGGTTTGAGAACCCAGGGCCACTCCTCGTGCCTCTGCCACTTTCACAAGCTTCACCAGGTTCACTGCAGCAGGCAGTGGGAAGCTTCACAAGAGTAGCACAAGGGTACCACCACATGCCCTGCCACAAGGGGTCGCTCTTGCTTCTCATCCTATAGAGACTGTACAGCATGTGGCAGGCAAGCTACCCAGCCCTACAAGCTAAAGATGTAAAAAGTAGACCATACCTGCAGAGGAGCAGACGAGATCAGGGTTCACAGATGAATTCTCCTTTCCTGTTTATGACCGAGTGAAAGAAAGCACAGCCTTTTGTATTTATTTGCAGGCTGTTTTTATTAGCATCTGATACAGTCTGGATTTAGTCCCAAAGGCGAGGGTCACATAACTGGGACAGCACTAAACTTTATACTGTATACTTGGTTTGCACATATTTACATTACTCAGTTTGATTATATACATAAAGTTAAATAATTGTGTATATTCTCTCGCTGTTCTGCTTATACAAAGTTTGAATTTAGTATGCACAGGCAGCTTAAGATGTTATGAAACAAAAGGTCGAAATAAAAGGCAGAAGAGTTACACATGTGTCACCCTGCGGCCCAGCGCCGGGCCGGACGCCCATGGAGAGCCATGCAGACAGCGCAAATCCGCAGCGCTACGTGGAAGGCGCTGGAGACGGCATCCAGATGTTGGACAGAGAGTAGCGCTTCTCCCACTAATAGATAAAACATTGGCCCGTAGGAAACCTTAGCCCACGGCTGTGAAAGCCCCTCCACCCCGAGCATCAATGGCGGTGGAATCCGAGCCGCCGGCCGGGAGGCTGGCCGCAGTCCGGAGATTTGCAAAAGAAAACACAAGGGTGTGCAAAATGTGCCGGCTTTCAAATTCCTGATCTGATCCGAGCTGGCTGGGGAGCAAAAATGCAATAATGACGGGATGCGCAGCCAACAGGGGCGGGGGCCCCGCCAAAAGCACGAAAATTCCAAAGGTGGCGGCGAAACGTCGGGAGGGAGACAACCGGATGGGCCATCCGCGCCATTGGCATGGCGGATCCGGGACTGAGAAGGGCGGGGGGTGAGGGGGTTCGTAGGGGTATAGGATGCAAAAACAACCACAAACCGAGCTGTCTCCTGCTGCTTAAAAGCTGTTGCAGTTCAAGTGGGCTCAGATAGGAGCCCTGGAAAAGGTCCTGTTCGGGGTCAAAGCTGTGACCTCCCGATTATAACCCTAGTTCACTGGCAATGTACGGCCCTATATTGTCATCCAAAGCTCACATCATAAGACGACTGTATATGTCTCCACAGCCCGGAGACAGCATCACATGACCACGTTATACTGTCGCCCTACAATTATTTTATATTATAAGTTTGTTGGGGACACTTGAAATGGGCGTTGTTTTCGATCTGGAAAATGTTTATTGAAATAGTCACTCGAGTGGTGGACTATACTGTTTGGTTGGCCATGGAAAAAAAGACTAAAATAATAACAATTTAGATAAACATGTACAATTTTAGAAGAAGCATCATTTGCTTTGTTAAACACATTCTGTCTTTAGAAGATAGACTATTGAATCTCGCGTCGGCAAAGTGAAGCTAACAAAGGACTCTGATTGGAATTGGAATGTTTAGGTCTCGTTCCATCCCATGAATTGAACATTAATTAAACAATGTGCAAAGGTCGGCCGTGAAGAGTGAGTTGAAGCTGTTCTTGTGATGCTGAACTCCGTATTTCACAGGGACTCTTGAAATATTTTCCATCGTTTATGTGAAATATAAGATTTATACCCCTGGATTTATCTCTGAATGTGTGTTGACAGAGTGCAAGCCCTGCTGGGAATCAGTGGCACACTGTGCAAGCTTCCAAGGGACAACCTGAGAACGGGAACATCTTGGATTGAGAAGATGAAGAGGGAGCGGTGAGGGACAGTGTCTTCGGATCCAGGCCTGTTGGCTGTGGGGGCCGGATCCCTTCCCGGATGGGGAACTCCTTCAAGAGGCTCAGAAATGTATGGGCTGTGTGGAGAGGCCCTTGTGTGGTGGAATGTTGCCCCACACCATTGGTACACAGCCTTCCTGTTCATGTCAAAAGCTTCAGACACATCAACCTGGCCACATTATGATGCTGCAGGAAGTTCTGATTGCAGGTAAAGTCCACCCGTAGCCACAGGGTGGAGCACGCTTGATCATTCTATGGACGCGGAAGTTAATGCATCGCTTTAAAAGCTGTTGTTTCTTGATGTGAAGTTAACCAGCTTCTGCTCAGCACTGAGGGCTACGCATGGTCAGCTGGACGCATTTGGTGGGTACACCTTCGCAGCATCAGTAGGGTTTCTAGATTCTTCCCTCTAGCTGTAGTAGGAGGTACTACCAGACTGGCCACATTCTTCACTGGAATCACCTGCGTGGGGTGGACCTGCAAAGCCGATGCTGTTGGTGAACCGCATGAGCACATGCGTTGCTCCCTACAGACCCTCACGTAGCTCTCATCATACCCTCACGTTGCTCGTAGCAGTCACCTGCAGCCTTCACGAGGCCAATGTGTAGCCACCATGAGCATGTCCATCCAGACCCTCCTATGGTCTCAAACCTCCCACTGGTCCCAGAGCCACTCCTAGACACTGGACATGTCTCCAAGGGATGCTGCCCATGGCTCTCATTGGTGCTTCTTGGGGGAGACTCTCCCTGCTCTCCTTCATGAAGTCCCCGCAAATGCCGAGCAGACAGCACAGGGAGTTCATAAACAGGATGGGATTTCCTTGAATACAGGCGTATGTTAACATATACTTGTAATAGAACGCTAATATGTAACTGTGAGTGTACTTTTGTATTATACGTGGATGCTTAATTAGCGACAACAAGACATGCATCCACGTATAAATGCATGACTAAGAGTTAAATATATGTGGGAATATACAATTTTATAACTCTATCTATAGTCGAAACACAAAATAAATATGGATGAATACAAATAAGATGGCGAAAGAATAAATATGGATAAATATAGATGGAAATGTTAAAAAGATAAATGCCATAAAACTGGAGCCCTAATAGCAATCCTGGTGCCACACCAACTTGGGAAGCCAGGATACAACAAAGACCAAACCATCAAATCCGTTAAGATAATTGAGATGGAACTTTTCATCTCCATCTCGGTAAAGGACTTTCCTCTTGACGTCTTCTCCCCAGGGTGCACTGCCACTAGGATCATACAGACCCAACCCCCTGCTCTTTGTAGGCTTTTCCTGCTAGGTTGTTCACCGTCTCTCTTTGACTTTACCATGATACTCTCTCCTCTTCACCATTTTGACTTCGGTATAGCTGAAAGGGGGAGACCGCTTCCTCTTCTCCTTTTTCCCTTTAACAGTATTCCACCTCAGTATTGCTTCCAATATATCATCTGGCCCGAAGAAGATAAAGAAAATAATTGAGGACCAAAATATGCACAAGGAAGTATATAGGTAAGTACAGGTTTACTCAAGCAAACGCCTACGCTGATGACACCCAGCTCATCCTCTCCCCTTAACCAAGGAACCTGACATCACCAGGCACAACTTCCAAGAAGGGGTGAAAGCCGTCGCTACCTGGATGAAGAACCGCTGCCTGAAACTTAACTCAGGGATAACAGAAGCCCTCATCCTCGGCTCCTCCCCCTCAGCTTGGGACGACACCTGGTGGCTCCCCGCTCTCGGAAACCCACCCACCCGACAGACCATGCACGTAACCTGGGCATCATTCGGGACTCATCACTCGCAATGAATCGCCAGATCAACGCCGTCTCCTCCGCATGCTTCAACACCCTCCGCATACTACGTAAAACATTCAAATGGTCACACACGCCCTCATCAGCAGCAGACTGGACTACGGGTGGAGAATCCTTCTCCTACCTCGCAGCCAAGACCTGGAACGACCTCCGCCTTCACCTCCAGCAAAGCCCGACACTGCAGCAATTCAGGAAGGACCTCAAGATTTGGCTCTTCAGATGACACCAACGGAGCTGCACACCCCGCCCCCAGCGCCTTGAGACCCTAACGGGTGAGTAGTGCGCTCTACAAACCCGATTGATTAATTGAACTATTGACAAGGTAATTATAGGTTTGCTCAAGCAAACTATTGATGCGGTAAGTATAGGTTTACTCAAGCAAACTATTGATGCGGTAAGTATAGATTTACTCAAGCAAACTATTTACAAGGTGAGTATAGTGTAATTCCACGCTTCTCCTGAACGGGGATTTCAACATGGCACCCGGAAAGGACCGCCAGGAGCAGGGTTGGATTGGAATAAAAAATTGGCCCGGGACACACAAAAAAAGTGGCCCACATTTGCATATTGCTTTTCCGCAAAACACTGCTTCGGCGAAAGTTTGTTAGAAAGGGAGGGTAAAAAAATGCACAGATTAGTTTACACTGGCGAAACACACCTGAAAACAAGTGAGGCTACTTTTGCTCAGGCCCTCTCCCCCTGCTCAATATGCATATATTAAAGGGCCGGTCCAGCAAGAGAAAGGGAGTGACACCTCTGCCCGTTGATAATAGGGAGGTAATGGATGCCAATCTACATCCAGAAAGGCCATTCAGGCACCCACTGGGCCGCTGGCGCAGAAAC
This sequence comes from Triturus cristatus, assembly GCF_964204655.1. Taxonomy (NCBI): domain Eukaryota; kingdom Metazoa; phylum Chordata; class Amphibia; order Caudata; family Salamandridae; genus Triturus; species Triturus cristatus. Next base: position 1,058,665,791 of record NC_140588.1, on the reverse strand, counting down.
TGCCCAAATCGGTCCCGAGGCTACTAAAAAAAGCAGCCCACAGCTGGAATTCGGATACCGGCCCCTCGGCCATTGCCCGAGTGCACGTGTTACCAATCCTACACTGGCCAGGAGGGAGAGGTGAGCATTTCAGATGCTGCGCAGAATGGAACATGTGGCCACCGAGAGGAGGAGCAAGGTGAGACAGAAAAGAACGCAGAGGAGGGTGTAGCGGCGTTCACTGTCCCTACGGAGGAGCCGGAACCAGGAAGGCTACCGCAAGTCCCCGAGAATTAAGGAGAAAATGACGTAGAGGAAGAAACCGCGACACGACTGCAGGAACCGCCTAGAGGCAACGTGAGAAAGTCTATCCGACCCGGAGAAGAGGAGGGTGGTGAGGCTCTCCCACCCACGACCCAGGAGGGCCGTGGCCTCCGGCAAGTACCTCTCATCTCCTATCTCACTGTGGGATGGTGGAGGTTGGGATAGTAGCAGCAACGCATGCGAGGTGCACGCTGAGACCCTTCACCCTTAGTCACTCATAAACACTTCACAACCCCTCCTGGGTGCAGGTGACGGTATAGACCTCCTGTGGAGGAAAGCAGATGCAGTTCTGATTGTTGTTTTTTGTGTTTCTTTCTCCGAGGGTCACGCCCACAAGTTCCCCCCTCCCTTCTCAGTCCTGTCTAAGAAGGCTAAAGGGGAAAGATGACTCCACCACCGGTCCCAGACTGCCAACAGCATACGAGCACCCCTCTCAGGACACCATGACTGAACTGGCCTTAAAGGAACCCTCCAGCCCCTTTTCTTGGTCATAAGCACTGCCCTACCCTGACTTGATCTCACCTTGACATTCTTTGTTGGTTCGACTATTAAAGTCCACAGCGAATCTCACTCCTGTCTAAGTGTCCTACAGGACGAGGTGACCACATATAGGTTTACTCAAGCAAACTATTTAAGAGGTAAATATAGGTTTACTCAAGCAAACTATTGACACAGTAAGTATACGTTTGCTCAAGTAAACTATTGACAAGGTAAGTATACATTTACTGAAGCAAACTATTGAGAAGGTAAGTATACGCTTACTGAAGCAAATTATTGACAAGGTAAGTATACATTTACTGAAGCAAAATATTGAGAAGGTAAGTATACATTTACTGAAGCAAATTATTGACAAGGTAAGTATACATTTACTGAAGCAAACTATTGACACGGTAAGTATACATTTACTGAAGCAAACTATTGACACGGTAAGTATACGTTTACTGAAGCAAACTATTGACATGGTAAGTATACATTTACTGAAGCAAAATATTGAGAAGGTAAGTATACATTTACTGAAGCAAATTATTGACAAGGTAAGTATACATTTACTGAAGCAAACTATTGACACGGTAAGTATACGTTTACTGAAGCAAATTATTGACAAGGTAAGTATACATTTACTGAAGCAAACTATTGACAGGGTAAGTATACATTTACTGAAGCAAAATATTGAGAAGGTAAGTATACATTTACTGAAGCAAATTATTGACAAGGTAAGTATACATTTACTGAAGCAAACTATTGACACGGTAAGTATACGTTTACTGAAGCAAATTATTGACAAGGTAAGTATACGTTTGCACAAGTAAACTATTGACAAGGTAAGTATACATTTCCTGAAGCAAACTATTGACAAAGTAAGTATAGGTTTACTCAAGCAAACTATTGACAAAGTAAGTATAGCTTTACTCAAACAAACTATTAACAAGGTAAGTATATGTTTACTGAAGTAAACTATTGACAGGATAAATGTAGGTTTACTCAAACAAACTAATGGCAAGATTAGTATAAACTATTGACAAGGTAAGTATATATAGGCCAGTATAGGTTTACTGAAGTAAACTATTGGCAAGGCAAGTATAGATTTATTGAAGTAAACTAGTGAGAAGGTAAGTATAGCAGCCGCGGTGCGTCCATTGGGGCGTAGGGGCGTAGCCCCACCAGCCCTGGACCCGCGTTAAAGAATTAAAATAAATGAAACTTTTACGAAATAACTACTTTACTTACCACATTTACACGGCGCCGGGCAGCACCCGACTTTATCGGGAGGGGGGGGGGGGGGGCGGGCCGGGCTGGCTGGTGTGGATTGATTGACAGGTCTGTAAAAAAACGTTTTTTTCCCCGCATGTATGCTTCGGGCAGCAACTTGCCCGAGCATGCGCACCCAGGCCGGCCCCATTAGCTAGTAGGGGGGGGGGGGGGGTGCAGGACCTGCTGGCGGCAGCGCTGGCAGCAAAAGGGCGACAGGGCGAGCAGTCACTGTGCCCTCCAAGCCAATCCTGGTGCTGCATGCAGCGCCACTGCGCCAGGATTGGCCGGTCACCGCAGGGGCGGGCAATCCATATTGGATGCCGAGCGCGTGACGTAATAGGTAACGGTCGGGTGACGGGTGCACTTCACCACTCTGTCTCGACTCGTGCGCGTCGCCTGAGCCCAGCCTGACAGCCTCGTGGTCGTGAGGGACGGTGTGTGCTGCTGCTGTCTTACTCGTACAAGATCACCTTTTCTGTGAGTTTGGTTTGGAGTTGTCGTTCAGTGACTCTTTTTTTTAGATGAACAGTGGAGTGACGTTTCATCAACTAACTTGTGAAACTGAGTAGATTGTTGCTGCCTAGAAGAGATTTGGAGTCCCCGCATTCAGACATGACTAATACCTGGTCAGACGCACTAATACGATGTGCTGGATTGAGACGACAGTTTGCAGCACATTTGTGAATAACCTTCTGCGGACAGGACATGAATAGTTGCGCATTTTACGCATTTTTGAAAACGTTGGCACAACTCGACGTTTTGACTTCGGTAGAGATGGCACGCCAGGGGCCCAGACCAGGTGTTCTATGATTCATACCCCTCGTGTATGGGCACAGCACTGAGGGGCGTCTGTGGGCTAGGGGATAGATAGCCGAGCCTCTGTTTCAGAAGAAGGTTGTGGTACGCTGGGGTGAATAGCCGCTTTGATACCCTTAAGTGCTCTACGAAGGGTGCCCTTCCCGTTGTGTAATGTGGACTAGAACCCGAAGTCAGGGCACAGGCCACAGGGGTAGAAGGGTTTTTTAGGAGGTGGGTGAATTAGTTACTGTCGAAGATATTTGCAAATCTTGGGGTAAATAAGTCCCTTTGGAGCCCGAAGAAACCACGAAAGGTGGTAAATTGTTCTACGCGGACGTCCCCGAAGCGGGAACGGGACAGTGCGCGTTGGTAGGCGGACAGCCCTTTAGGACACGCCGCACGCCCTTTGCTGGTCGAGTTTCTCGGTAGATTCGTGCCGTTGCAGCGAATGCTGCTGACATCGCCGGCTTCTCTTGTCGCATTATACGCGCCCGTTACTGGGTATCGTGACGCGGGAGATGTGGGCAGAGGGGGCACTGGGGCAGAGAGGGCGCCGACTGTCATCTGCCTGCACGTGCGGGCAGTTTGGGAGGGAAGCAGCCATTTCGCCTGCTCTGTGGTGGGTCGGCAGGAATGGGGTGCAGTGAGGCACCCCGAGCCTGGGGCTGTCACCGGGTGCGTACTGACAAGGAAGTGGGGCGGCCGCGGCTCGCAGGGTGACCGCCGGGGCCCCGATCCCTCTGTTTTTAAAGCACGTCCAGCAGCTTGTTGTCAGACGGCCATTTTGGAATCTGCAGCAGCCCTTCACTGATGGCGTTTTATACACACGCTTCCCCGCTCCGGGCTCTCACCCGGGGGAAGCGAGCAGAGGGGGCAGAGGGACGCAGGGGTCGCCGGGGACATCGGAGATATTGTCTGGATCGAATCGTAGGACATTTTATGTTAGGAAGGAGGGATGTTCACAGGCGGGGCTGCTGTGCAAGGTTTGCAGGGAGAGGCTGGCTGTGCTCTGAAATGACACTTTTCATTGCTAGCCCATTTGGAGGGTAGCGCGGGGTGCCGTGTGTTCTGCTAACCGGGTAGGATTCTCGAGGGATAGTAACAATCAGAGACAGAGTGTCCATGATTGTTTTGGTACTGGACGCACCGGCGTGGGTCTAAGCGGGTGCCCTGCCCCCCCGCACCCGCACCCGCGAGAAGAGGCCTGAGCTTGCTCTGAACCCCACACAAGGACACCTGGTTTAAGGGAGCACCTTTCCACACACTACAGCCGTCTGATAACATACTATTGATAAATTTACACACACATTCTGACGGCCTTCGATGTACAGTAAGTAAAATAGTTCTGTTCTAGACGTGTATGTGCAAAGATAAAGAAAAACGCATCGAGCCATCTACTGCCTGATGCAGTCCCAGGTTTTCTGATACAATACTTGGGACATTTCTTAATTGGTCACCAGCGTTGCATTTCGATGCACGATTTTGCTGTACTGTTTTTAGTCGTTCGTACAGTGTTTTTTTTCTTTTTTACTCTCTCTTGTATTGCATTGCTGCTGTTGTTGTTTCCCTTGGTTTGTGCAGTAACTTCATTCCCGTTAATGCCAAGGCCTTCCTTTCCCCGTGTTATCTATTTTAGCAATGACCCCCTTGGAAATCTTCCTAATATCTCATTTGTAAATAATGACCTCACTCCAGAACTCTAAGACTTCTCTCCAATACGCTCCCTGATAACTGGCCAAGTTACTGTGGGTCTTACGGCCAGAGCATACATGACACGGCAAAAACAAACACACTTCACCAGGGTTACTGGGGATTAGACATTTCATGAGACTGCTTGCTTAATGCGGCCATTTAACAAAGGGATTCCCGACAGTTATGTCGCTTTTGTGCCATAAAATATCAATGCAGGTAGCATTAAGGATTGCGCGCTTCGCTGCACTGTAGGCGTCTGGTGCTCATAAAGGGACTCTGGCGCGCGGGCTAGCATTTATGAAGGCGCTGCTTGCTATGCGGGGGGGGGGGAGAAGAGGGAGGGGGGGGGGCCTGTCGCAATGTCGCATACTTCGAGACAATCTCCATGGATTTCAACTTTATTCTACCGCCATTAACAGAACAAATAACAACCCAGCCGTAAAGTGCGAAACGACAAGGGACTCTTTTTAAATCCTGCAAAAGTTGGTCGCACACTGCTCGTCACACCAGCAAGTTGCCCCAAAGGACTGTGGTAAATGTAGTGGCGACGGGGGGTACCCCTATGCCACGATGTGTAAAAAGAACAGTATGTGTTGCGTTAGCCATCCCTGGACACGTGTTTCGAGGTAGTTGCCTCTCGTCAGCAGGGAGCAGGTCAGTGTAAAGGGGTGCCGTGTGGACTGCCAAAATGTAATTAAAACAGGTCAAGTACCTCTCATGGCGCGCAGGTGCAGATCCAAGGCTCGTCAGCCCGTTGGCTCAAGGGAGCCGTAATAAATTATGCAAAAGTTGGTCGCACACTGCTCGTCACACCAGCAAGTTGCCCCAAAGGACTGTGGTAAATGTAGTGGCGACGGGGGGTACCCCTATGCCACGATGTGTAAAAAGAACAGTATGTGTTGCGTTAGCCATCCCTGGACACGTGTTTCGAGGTAGTTGCCTCTCGTCAGCAGGGAGCAGGTCAGTGTAAAGGGGTGCCGTGTGGACTGCCAAAATGTAATTAAAACAGGTCAAGTACCTCTCATGGCGCGCAGGTGCAGATCCAAGGCTCGTCAGCCCGTTGGCTCAAGGGAGCCGTAATAAATTATGCAAAAGTTGGTCGCACACTGCTCGTCACACCAGCAAGTTGCCCCAAAGGACTGTGGTAAATGTAGTGGCGACGGGGGGTACCCCTATGCCACGATGTGTAAAAAGAACAGTATGTGTTGCGTTAGCCATCCCTGGACACGTGTTTCGAGGTAGTTGCCTCTCGTCAGCAGGGAGCAGGTCAGTGTAAAGGGGTGCCGTGTGGACTGCCAAAATGTAATTAAAACAGGTCAAGTACCTCTCATGGCGCGCAGGTGCAGATCCAAGGCTCGTCAGCCCGTTGGCTCAAGGGAGCCGTAATAAATTATGCAAAAGTTGGTCGCACACTGCTCGTCACACCAGCAAGTTGCCCCAAAGGACTGTGGTAAATGTAGTGGCGACGGGGGGTACCCCTATGCCACGATGTGTAAAAAGAACAGTATGTGTTGCGTTAGCCATCCCTGGACACGTGTTTCGAGGTAGTTGCCTCTCGTCAGCAGGGAGCAGGTCAGTGTAAAGGGGTGCCGTGTGGACTGCCAAAATGTAATTAAAACAGGTCAAGTACCTCTCATGGCGCGCAGGTGCAGATCCAAGGCTCGTCAGCCCGTTGGCTCAAGGGAGCCGTAATAAATTATGCAAAAGTTGGTCGCACACTGCTCGTCACACCAGCAAGTTGCCCCAAAGGACTGTGGTAAATGTAGTGGCGACGGGGGGTACCCCTATGCCACGATGTGTAAAAAGAACAGTATGTGTTGCGTTAGCCATCCCTGGACACGTGTTTCGAGGTAGTTGCCTCTCGTCAGCAGGGAGCAGGTCAGTGTAAAGGGGTGCCGTGTGGACTGCCAAAATGTAATTAAAACAGGTCAAGTACCTCTCATGGCGCGCAGGTGCAGATCCAAGGCTCGTCAGCCCGTTGGCTCAAGGGAGCCGTAATAAATTATGCAAAAGTTGGTCGCACACTGCTCGTCACACCAGCAAGTTGCCCCAAAGGACTGTGGTAAATGTAGTGGCGACGGGGGGTACCCCTATGCCACGATGTGTAAAAAGAACAGTATGTGTTGCGTTAGCCATCCCTGGACACGTGTTTCGAGGTAGTTGCCTCTCGTCAGCAGGGAGCAGGTCAGTGTAAAGGGTCTTTTTAAATCCACCTGGTAATTTGAAAAGCCATTTTGTCCTAGATGTATCAAAAGGATGGGCAGAAAAAGTGCACCTACATTTTACGACCTGTCTTTACTTTTCTTTTGTGATGCGACCTATGCCCTGGCCAAGTGCCTTAAACCACCTACTCAAATCCCTCCCAGGCTGTGGACACAGTTCGCAAATGAGCCTTCCTCTTTGTGAATCAGTTAACCCTTCCTTTGTGGTATTGGTAACTGGCCAATGGTTGCGACCGCAATTATGATAGCAAATTATTAATGCCTTTGCTATTTGTAATTAGGCAGGGTTACCCCTTTTACGACCCCTCCTAATTAATTACGAGTCGGAATGGATCACAAAACCCAAATGGGTTTAGTACATATAAAAAAGCCCTTCTGGCACATCCCAGACATCAGGCTCACTGTCCACATCACTCACTGCTGTCAGAACACACATCACTCACTTCAACTGCACTACGTTAGATGTCCCAGACTCTACACCCTTCTGTGTTGGAGCCTCCCTGGATCTGCATTCTCTTTCAGTGTCCAATTGCCTGCTTTGTTGCTGATTCTGGTGGAACACTTTTGATGTATGGGAAAAAGTGGTGTAAAAAACAAGACACCAATCAAAATGTGCCTATTTCCCATTGACACTGAGAACACAGCTTTTCAGAAGCACAAAGACTAGGGTTTCCCTGTCTGTTTCCTCTGTGTGTTTGTTTGCTCTACTAACTAGATTGGGTATCTCCCCACCATTATCCCTAGCCACTTTTCTAGAGTAGTGATGAGGTCACAGAACAGACCGTCCTGCAGAGTTATGACACCCGCTGCAAAGGTTAAATATTTGATACCTAGGGGTCAGACTCAGACTTGCCTCTTCAGGGACCTTACAATGAGAATGATGTCTGGACCTCAGAGGATGCAGGTTTTTGCACTCAATTCATTCCTTCTAATCTGGTAACTGTTTCTAGGGCAGTGATGGGACCTCTTTCCCTGGCAGTCACTTTCTCCTTATTTTCAAAGCCTCCAATAGATTCATCTGATGTCTAGGAAAAAATTGGAGCGTTATGTTTTTTCCCCACAGTCTTTGTTTCATTACCCTACTGTTTCAAAAATAAATTGTTATCTTTTCATTTTCAGCACCTGACAACCTGAAACATTACCGCATTTTGGGGCAATTTTCCAGCAAACAACAAGAGGACCCCAACCTCCTTTGCTGCTCTCTCACCCGACCCCGGCTACAACCCAGCAAACACCAGTGTTAAAGGTAAGGCAACTGATGCTATATATTTTTTTACATCGTAGTTAGAGCATGTATGTCATGTGGTCACTCTCAAGGCCCTCAAGCAGTGTCTTTCAGTGCCTCCAGCAACACTATGGCACAGAGAGGCAGGAGGCAGTACGGCTCTATTTTTAGCAGTCATTTGAGATGTATTAGGATAATGCACAATATATATGTATAATGTATTTATACTGAAATTTGATATTATTGCACTGCACCTTATACGTTGTACTTTGATTATTGACAGGTTTCTTTAATATATATATATATATATATATATTGGTAAGGCCAGCAACACCCGACACCCCATCATGAATACAGTACAAGAGCTGATTACAAAGTCATTCCAGTCACGGCCACTTGAACGAAAACTGAAGTTAAAAGAATTGGGACCTCATCAGCCTGAAATAAACCTACAGCAAACTACCCAGGACAGAGGAAAAATGTCAAAACGTACATTCTCAAATGCCTGGTACACAAAAGCTGATTGGCTTACAGGCTGCCCTATACGCAATTCTCTGTTCTGCTTCCCCTGCTTGCTGTTTGGCGGTGACTTTTCTTGGACACGGCAAGGAATGGTCGACCTGAAGCACATCGCTGAAAAAATAAAGAAGCATGCGCTCACAAGAAATCATCTGGAAAACCTGACAAGACTGGGAATGTTGGGGGAAGACGCACCAATTGAGCAGCAGATAAATGATGCGTATCGCAAATCCATTCAAAAACACAATGAAGCTGTGGATAAGAACAGACAAAATCTATCCAAGATCATTGATTGCATTCGTTTCTGTGGTGCTTTCGAACTGGCATTGCGAGGCCATGATGAATCGGAAACTTCCTCAAAACCTGGGATCTTCCGAGGCCTAGTGGATTTAATGTCAACCATAGACCAGGATTTGGAAAGACATTTAGCACATGCTACAGTCTTTAAGGGCACCTCTAATACAATACAAAATGAACTCCTTGACTGTATGCTCGAAATTATAAGAAGCCATATTGTGCAAGAGTTGCGAAACACAGACTTTGTGGCTATTCAGGCTGATGACACCACTGATGTGTCCACTCAAACACAGTCCGTGTTAGTGTTTCGGTACCTTGACAGTGACAGAAACATTGTGGAAAGATTTTATGGCTTCACGCATTTAAGTGACTCTAGTGCAGCAACCATCACTGAAGCAATACTGTGTCAACTGGACTTAATTTTCCCGGACCTGCCTCAAAAACAAAAGCTTATCGCACAAAGCTATGACGGTGCATCCGTAATGAGTGGGAGCCTTAGTGGAGTTCAGAAGAGAATTCGAGATGTGTACCCTAATGCTCATTTTGTGCACTGTTACGCCCACCAACTCAATCTTATTATGCAACAGGCGGTATCAAAGATCAGAGAGACACGAGTCTTCTTTCAGGATATCGGAGGCATAGCAGCATTCTTCACACGTTCCCCCAAAAGAACAGAAGCCCTTCATGAGATTGTGGACAAAAGCGTACCAAGGGGATCCTCAACTCGTTGGAACTTTCACATTCGTACAGTCAACTTAATCTTTGAACAGAGGGAGGGCCTTGAGAAATGTTTTGTCGCCATAGCATCCAGAGCAGACTTTGATCACACAAGTCAGAATGAAGCCCATGGCTTTATTAGAACACTACAAGACAAAGAGTTTCAGTTCTTACTGTTTTTATTTCATGACATAATGATTCCTGTTGATGTGTTATACGATCAGTTGCAAAGAAAAGACCTAGATACTGTCTCTGTGAAAGCCAATACATCTGCATTTGTACAACAGATTATGAAAGTGAGAGATGGGGTTGAAGATTTAGAGAGCAAACTGCCGCAGCATTCTGTTTTTGCAAACCGCAGACAAAACATCACCTCTCTGGTTCGAATTGGAAAGGAGATATGTGACATTGTAATTGTGCAGGCGAAAGAACGCTTTTCGTTCACAAAACATTTGGTGAGTGCGACTTTATTGCAAGGTAAAGAGTTTGCACAATATGATGAATCCTTCCCTGAGCGTGCTCTGAATCAGGCTGTGGAAGCGTATCCTATGCTCAAAAAAGAGCAGCTGAGAACTGAGTTAACTGTACTCTACGGAATGCCTGTGTACCGGAAGGCCACAAGCGCCTTGACTTTGCTGAGTTTAATTCATAAACTGCATATGGAAAACTCACTTACAGAGACAGTGACTTTACTAAAAATTGTGATTACGACTCCAATGACAACAGTAGAAGCTGAACGATGTTTTTCAGCCTTAAAGCGCATAAAGACATTCCTCAGGAACACCATGCTAGAGGAAAGACTAAATGCTTTGGCGATGCTATCTGTAGAGAGCAAGCTAGTCCAAAAGATACCGGACTTCAACATGAAAGTAATTGACAAGTTTGCTACACTGAAAGAGAGACGTGCGGATTTCATCTACAAAAAGTGAATGCTGCTACTTGTTTGAATACAAAAAATTCTGATTGAGGTAAGAAATGCATTGTTATCTCTGTTTTTAAAAGTTTTGTAGTGTTTGTTCTATTTGGAGACTACACAGATTTGCTCACCTTTGTTCACTGGCCGGACCTGTCTCCCGCAGGGTGAACGATTCGTTGCTTGTGTTGCCTATCAAACCTTTCCCCTTGGCAAATTGCGAAAACCTTTATACCAGTGGTTCCCAAACTGTTTACTCCTGAGGACCCCAATTGAGTCACCACTGGAAGCCGGGGACCCCCAAGCAATTTGTATGACTTAAATTTCAAACATTAAAACAGTAATTCGAAAACAATAAACACACGTGTGCACACAAAACGGATACTCGAATTACTAAGGATTTTAGTATTTTATATTGAAAGAATTAGCAAAAAACAGGAGGGTTAGCGCTGCATCTCCATGACTAACTTTTAAATGGTTGGTTTTATTTCGCAGTATGAGACTCCTGCCAGGGCCAGACTGGAAACCCAAAGCAGCCCAGGCAAATGTTTGCAGACCAGTCCCCATACAGTGCACACCTAGTGCAGTGAGTGCGCCTGACCACTACAAAGGGGGCTTTGGGAGGCTCTCCCCCCAAGACAATTTAGGAAACAATGGTGCAGTCTACAACAAATGTATCATTATATATTGAATTGTATCAGCTTTTAAAGAGTAGTAAATGATGACCTTACTATGCACCAGGATATGACAATCTTTGTTGGGGTTCTTCAATGATTCCCATATTATCCTCCTCCAACAGTGCCTCATCTCTCCATAGCCCCTCTGTCACATGTATTTAATTTGTTTTATAACATCTCTCATACCATTGAAGGATGTCAGAGCACCTTAAATCACACACATATAGGGGCTGATTTACAAGCCCCTTGCGCCACAGGTGCGTCACAAAAAGTGATGCACCAGTGACGCATTTTAGTGCCCCATATTTCCAAGGCAGGAAAAGCAACCCTGCGTGACTTTTACTGGTCTTGTAAATATGGCCCAATTGCACACAGCACTTTACGTGAAAGGGACGTTCCATGAGTGTTGCTGTGGGTGTTCCCACGCATAACCCATGGAACCAGACACATTTCCAGATTTACGAGGAATCGTAAATCTGGAAATGTGTCTGAATGCTACGCCACCCCAGGGGAGGCGTAGGGAGGGGCAACTTGGAGAAATTTATTAATTTCTCCTCTTTCTATGCATGTTGCATTCTGCAGCACGCATAGAAACAGGATATTACCTCTGGTGATTGCTTATGTACAGGAAGGTGTCCCTTCCTGCACATAAACAATCAGTAAAACAATGACGTTTTGCAAGTTCTATGTGTGCTAATGCAGCACACTTAGAAGTTGAAAAACGCCATTTCTGATTGTTTACATGCAGGAAGGGTTACTTCCTGCACATAAACAATCTCCCCACGACACAGGCATCCTTGCACCATGGTGCAAATGTGCCTGTGCAGGCGTATGGCAGCAGTTTGTGCGCCAGCACAGGGGGAAGCACAGAGATGCAACATATTGTTGTAAATATGTCGCATCCCTGTGCTTCGAAAGTGACTCAGTGCGGCGCAGCCAAATGGCTTGCGACACACACAGTCAATTTTCTTGCAAATCTGCCCCATGGAGACAATGATTCATACGTGTAAATCAGTGTATAGAAAATGTTACATAAGGCAAATGCGACTACAGGGTGTAGGATTCACATGTTATTCATACTGGTAGGCATTTTTAAAGAGTGCTTGGTCTGGAGAAGCACAAACTCAGGATTCAGAACATAACAGTGGTTAGCATTGACTTTAACAATAAAAATGTATTTCCACCCAAATAAACCTTTTTAGCAGGATTAGGATAATGAAAGACTTGAAACAAACATATGTTTCTAACTTGTATCATGCAGCTTGCAAGCAGCTCTTTGATGACAGTTTATAGGTCACTGTGCTAGATTACTATTGTCACTTATGAACTGCACAGTAACAAAAGAATCTGTGACTAAAGCAGTAACCCACTAACCTAGGCACATAAAAAATGTTTTTCAAAATGCATGGTACACGTTCTTTGCAGTAGGCATATTAACCCTCTGTGCTACATTAGATAAGTCAAAGCTGCCACTTGACACAACTCTCATCTCTCTCCAGCAGGTACATTAATCACCGACGTAATCTTGACACTTTTATTGTTGCTGGAAAACTGCTGATTCTACAAGGAACTTTTTTGTGCTTTTAAAATTACTGCCTGAGGACCCCCCTGGGAATGTGACCACAGTTTGGGAAACACTGCTTTATACCATTTATATTTGGGGTACTTGCGTGGACCTATGTGAAGTGTGTGTACAAAGTTCAGCTCAACCAGAATCACGGTAACAGCGCATTGCGCTGCCTCTTTTATATTCAGTATATTGTAAGACTGTTTTTCTTCCCCCGCCTTTCCTTGTTTTGTTTCCCTGTTTTCCCCTTGCTTGCCATTCGTTACTCTAGAGTCTAATATTCAGTATGTTGTAAGACTGTTTTTCTTCCCCCGCCTTTCCTTGTTTTGTTTCCCTGTTTTCCCCTTGCGTGCCATTCGTTACTCTAGAGTCTATTCTAATAGAGTCGGAAGGCCGTAGGGGAAGACTGTGGACTTTTCTTCAAGTTCCTGACGCTCCTGCGGAACGAGCCTGGCAACCATTACACTGCTGTGCAACTTCTTCTACTCTTAGAGCTGAGATTTCCATGAGTCTTATAGTCTGAATTCAGCACCTGAGCATAATAGGACAGAATGTATGAAGCTCTGTGGTAATACTGAATAAGCAGCTACCTATGTTATGCCATCTATTAATGTAATAACTGCACTTTCACAATTGCTTTATTAACCTTCCTGCTTTCTCAAATTTGCTTGAAAATGCACGATTTTTCTTCTTTTTTTCCAAAATTTTCTTGGGGGGGGTAATCCCCCCAAACCCCCCTTTTGGGGTTCGGGCTCGCGAGCTGCGCTCGCTCGCTACGGTGCTGTATGCTAATTCGGTTGCGCCCCACCACTTTCTAATCTCACCCACCGCCCCTGAAGTATAGGAGTTCTGGAGTAAACTATTGACAAGGGAAGTATTAGGGTTATGAAGTAAACTATTGACAAGGTAAGTGTAGGCATACTGGCGTAAACTATTGATAAGGTAAGTGTAGGTGTACTGAAGTAAACTATTGGCCAAGTAAGTATAGGCATACTGAAGAAAACTATTGACAAGGTAAATATAGGTTAACTGAAAATTAACTATTGACTAAGTTAGTCTAGGTGTGCTGACGTAAGCTATTTACAAGGTAAATGTAGGCATACTGGCGTAAACTATTGACAAGGTAAGTGTAGGTGTACTGAAGTAAACTATTGGCTAAGTAAGTATAGGCATACTGAAGAAAACTATTGACAAGGTAAATATAGGTTAACTGAAAATGAACTATTGACTAAGTTAGTATAGGTGTGCTGACGTAAGCTATTGACAAGGTAAGTGTAGGCATACTGGCGTAAACTTTTAACAAGGTAAGTGTAGGAGTACTGAAGTAAACTATTGGCTAGGTAAGTATAGGCATACTGAAGCAAACTATTGGCAAGGTAAGGTTATATAGGCCAGTATAGGTTTACTGAAATACACTATTGACTAAGTTAGTATAGGTGTGCTGAAGTAAGCTATTGACAAGGTAAGTGTAGGTTTAGTGAAATAAACTATTAACAAGGTAAATATAGGTGCACGAAAGTAAGCTATTGACAAGGTAATTTCAGGCATTCTGAATTAAACTATTGACAAAGTAAGTATATATAAGCCAGTATTGGTTTACTGACTTTAGCTATTGAAAACATAGGTATATGCGGGCTGGTATAGGCTTAATGAAGTAAGCTATTGAAAACATAAGTGTATGCAGGCTGGTATAGGTTTAATGAAGTAAACCATTGAAAGGATAAGTATAACGATGCCAGTATAGACTGACTTCGGGAATCTATTGATAAGTTAAGTATATATAAGCAGTACAGCTTTACTGAAGTAAGTTATTGTCAAGGCAATTAGATCGATAGGCCAGTATAGGTTCACTTCTCTATACTACTGAGAAGGTAAGTACCTATATGCAAATATAGGTTTACATCAGTGATGTCAATATTTCGGTCCTCAGTATGACGGCCGGGCGTTATCTTGCAAACAATAGTTTGACATACAACCTATTACTCTTAACCCTTCCCCCTCCACCTAAACCTTCTTCTATATTGTTAGGGTATGAGGGTGGCGCAACTGCTGCTCTGTACCCCTCACTCCTAGGTTTCCTCAGCATGGCTATCCCCGCTCTGCTCATTTGATGCCTCCCACCTACATTTCTAGTTTATCTTTCGACACTGCAATTTTACTTTTCTTTTCACGATTTAATTTTTTTTTCTTTTTTAGAAACATAGGAAGAGAGGAAATAACATATAGAATAGAAGGTGGAAGAGGAAACATAAGTGGAAATGAGGGTTTGCTTCAGAGAAGGGACTGTCCAGCTCCATCAGGAAAACTATGACCCCAGGATGAGCACTGACATCTTGACAGAAACTGTCCTCATCCGCGGCATTAGAAAACTGTTCTCTTTCATGAGCCACAAACCACGGAAAAGAGATAACAGAGACAGACATGACCACACCAAGGCTCGTAGGCCCAGCCACAGCCAGGAAAGCAAGCCACAGCTCAGATATTTTAAAATACACAGACAAATGCGACACAGGAGAGGGAAAGGATTTCACAATTTACCCAGTGTTGCTCGTAGTACAATTTACAGCGTATTTCACAGCAATAAGGGGATGTTAACAGGAGACGTACATACTCAACTTCTGACTGGATGAAATCCTGACACTAAAGCAACAAACCTTCCCCTAGTCCAGCATTTGCACCTACAAGGGCGGCCAGTGCCGGGCCACGGTGTACTGGATTAAAAAAACGTGAATTAGATAGAGGGGCTCCCACTTGTTGTACAGCCTAAACGTGCTGTAAAAAGCCGTGATTGCAAAATGGATGTGCTGCGATGGAAGAAAAGTAGGAAAACAAACAAAACAAAGAAGAGATAGAAAAAGGGAAAGAGTGAGAAATTGAAAAGAAGCTAGCGAAAGAGAGCGAGAGGAAGGAACAAAACAAAAACGAAAGAAAAGAATAAAGAATGAAGAAATGAAGAAAAGAAGAATGAGAGAATTAAGAAACAACAAAAAATAGTATAAGTTAAAAAGCGCATGAGGAAGCAAGGAAGAAAAAAACAATTATAGAAAGAAGCACACAGAAAGAAATACAAATACAATTAGGGAAGGAGTCCCAGAAGCACATCAAAAGTGAGAGGAGGAAACCAGAAAGGAAAAAAGGAATGAACAAAATGAAGGAAGAGTGGAGGGCCGTGGGAAGGAAGAAAAGAAGAAAGGAAGGATGGATTGAAGAAATTAAACAGAGTGACTTAAGAGTGAATGAAAGAAATTAAGGATGGAAGAAAGACAAGCTAAATAAAAGACAGATGAAGAAATGAGACATGAGGACGGATGCACAGAAAAGGGAGAGAAGGAAGGATGGACTGACAAAAAGTAAGGAAAATAAGCATGTGGGAAGGAGACAGAAGGGATTAAGAACTCATCAGATCTTAGGTCATTATCCCCAGGAATGCACTACAGTTTCAATATTTAGTTTAAATGATGCCAGCCATATAAAGGCACCTCTTTAAGGAGGGAATCCTGGACTGCTGATTGGCCTAAGCATGTGCCCAGGGGTTCTGTGGGGCCTGCGGTGCCTGTGGGAAGCAGTGGGCTGTGTATTCTGCTAATCACACTCTTCAGAGCCAGAGAACTGGGTCCTAGAGAGATTCCAAGGGTTACTTTCCAGCAAAGTCTCCTTTTAATGATACTTGATTGGGCTGTGGTCGGGCTCTGCAGTCTTGGGGTTTCTTGCTGTAGTAATTTAGGGGAGTGTTGCAGCTCATGGGAGAGAGTCGCCGTCTTTTCTGCCCACCCACAGCATGCCAGAGAGAGACAAGAAGTCGTGTGAGTGCCAAGCGCTTTATACATGGGAAAAACGTACCCCAAGTGTTCATCATACATCGATCACTGATGCGTTGCGTGACCATAAAGCCGCAAAATGGCAGGGCACTAGGCCTGGGCGGTAAACTCCACTCTGCTCGTGGAGTTTGCAGGGTTTTCCCCACTCCGCACTCTTCGTAGAGCATGGAGTTCCGAAAAACTCCGCATAACGCTGAGGAGTGGAGTTTTTCCACTCTCGCAGCTCGCAAGGCAAGTCCAACGCTAGGCCACCTTCCGGCAAGATCTCGCACCTCGGGCGTTCACGTTGAAGAAGCTACCGCTTGAGCAGAACATCTAGTAGAGCGGCAGAAAGAAGCTGCGCCCTCTTGCGCTGCACGTTGTGCCTTTCATGTTGATTTTTCAGCGGGGGACAAACACCCGGCACTAAAAATCAGTGTGTGCAGCACAACTTACCTCACTCCGCCACTTGTGGAACTCTGCGGAGCGCAGCCGAGTGTTCTTGTTACTTTGCGGAACTCCGTAAACTCTGCTTAGGCCTGCATGGGACTCAGAACCTAAAAGCGGCTTGAAGCGTCCTTTAACTATAATGGATTTTTCTTTGTATCTGCAGTCTAATTTTTTTAAGATTATGACGGAGACTTTCAAGTCCCTGAAAGCTTTTAAAAAACAATTCTGGAAATGCAAACCTAAATGTATTGTGACAAAAACATGCAAAGCCCCCCCTCCCCTGCCCACCACAGGACCCTACCCGGTGTACAAGTTGCCTGTCTGTGGGAAAGACAGCAGGAGTGGGTTAAGTAGTTTGGGTGGTCAGCGAAGTACCTATCACCAGTGCGCATGCATGCCTGAGAAGGGTGATGCAGCACTGCTATGGTGGGTATAGTTGACGTCACAGCCGGGGGAGCAGGTACCTATCAAACCCATTATTGGTAGATTACTTCAAAACTCACCCTATAATAAATTATTACATGCGAGTAGTGACACAATTTATTCTACAGGCACATTCTGACATCAAAATGCCTCTGTTGTAATTTTCTAGGGAGAGAATAGGAGTCTACATATTATGCGTAAGCTGTTCAGAGAATATTTGATTACCTTCCTCTGCTGTTGAACGTAAGCAAAAGAGGTAGCAGGAAGTAAGGCAACCTAATATTACACAACGGTTGATGTAGACAGGTTAAAATTGTACCTCTTTTCTTGGTCTTGCTTATAAGTAAGGTTTCAGTTTTCTGTTTTTACTGATTTTTACAGATAAATACACATAGAAAACAATCTATTTCCTGTCTGTATTTATTTTTAAATGCGGAAAAAACAGAAATTGTGCTTCTTGTGAGTGACTCTCCTTGTTGTCCTTCATGAATTCCAGACAAACTGCTGAGCAGATAGACACCATGGGGATTTAAAAAACAGGACGAGATGCTCTTAAATCCAGGCATATGTTGCATAACATATATTTGTATGTAATGCTAATATGTACCTGTCAGAGTAGTGTTTTGCTATATTTGCATGCCTAATATGCTAAAACGCGACAGGCATCAAAGTATGAGTGCATGCTTATCAGAAATATAAAAGTAGATATATATCACTTTATGCCTCCATTTATTCTTTTAAAAAAAAATCAATGGATTAATACCAATAAAATGGCCCAAAAATAGAAATGGATAAATGCAGATGGAAATATTTTTTAAAAAAATACCATGAAACCAGGAGCCCGCGTCATGGCGGGCAGCCATCTAGCGCCTACGATAAAGCCCTGAAAAGTGCACCCTGGAGCCAGCCCTCATCTGGGCTGCTTCCAGAAGCGTATTGACTTTAATGACGCTTCAGACGAGGAATGATAATTTCCTTCAGTTGAGGCATTAACTTTTGGCCCAAAACCCAGAAAACTCTCCTGAGAATCCTTTAGCAGAGAGATCTGTTTGTTAACTTTGGATCACCTCCTTTCATTTTTTGAGCGACATAGACCAAAGCTTTAGGTAAGTATTTCGGATGTGTATATTAGGAGGGACTGTTTCAAGTATAAACAGAGCAGGGCACATGTGGTTGTGTCTGAGTTTTGTGTAAACTGAGAAGTGTCACTTCCCAGTGATATGAAGAAGAGCCCGTCTGTGAGGGATGTGTTCACAGGCACTCATCACAGGCACTCATCACAGGTATTCTCTCTCCCTCTCCCCTCCCCCACCTCACTTTCTGTTACTCTTTTCTTTTCTCTCCCTTTCCTTATTGGTACCAATTGTTCTGCATAGATTTGTGAAACTGTGCCACTCTACCCTTGTATGATTCTGGCAACAGTGGTTCGGATTTCTCGACTGAGCTCAATTGCCCACTGTATGTGTTCCCTACTTTTAGGGGCAAATTTACTAAAATGTCGAGCAACGCAGTGCAGCAGCCAAAGATTCTGTGCTGTGCTGCGTGACAGGGAAGGAGTAGGAGAGGGCCTTGTCTACAGAGATATGGCTCTCTCTTCCCCTCTCCCTCATGCCAGCG
This sequence comes from Triturus cristatus, assembly GCF_964204655.1. Taxonomy (NCBI): domain Eukaryota; kingdom Metazoa; phylum Chordata; class Amphibia; order Caudata; family Salamandridae; genus Triturus; species Triturus cristatus. Next base: position 1,058,646,822 of record NC_140588.1, on the reverse strand, counting down.
CAGAGTTCTTCTGCCGTGCGCCACGCATGCTCCTTTGTGCCATGTTGCAAGGGTGTGTGCGAGAGTCTAGCATAGGCTTTGTACTGGAAGGGTTCCCTTCGTGTGCAAAATACTATGCCTAGACAACATTTAAAACTTTTCCTTCTTTGAATGTGTGCAGTAGAGTGCAGCACGCATACACAGTCGGAAAAGAAAGGCGAAATTACATCATTTCTCCTTTTAACACCTGATTTCTAGAGGCGTTATTTTTTACTCAAAACCCTGTCTCACATGTTTGGTACATAGGGTCTTGTGTCAAAAAGTGTGGGTAGTTACATGGGAACGCCCATGTAACGCCCCCTTAAGGCCAAGTAATGCCTGTTTGGTTTGCGTCACTTTTATGATGCAAAGTCAGTGCAAAATGTTAGTAAATCATCCCCCAAGTTTTTAATACCTTAAGTGTACTCCTGAGTGGCTACCACCCTTTCAGCCAGGCTATGCAACAACTGACAGTGTTGGCCACATGGTGATGGCTTGTGCATACCTATGCCTTGAGAGGAGACTGCCTTAGACCTTTCCTGTAAAAGGTCCATTGAGGTTTTTTTCAGTTTAGGCTTTGGTAATGTGTAGATTTGTAATTGTAAATTGCTTTTTTGTGAATTGTATTTATATATACTGCGTACTACCCCTCACGAGGCATTGAAGCGTTCTGCGGTGAGTAGCTCCCTACTCTGGAACCCAAGATTAGAGTTAATTGGTTAGTAGATTAGTAACGTGTTGATTTTGTGTGTATGTCACAGATGTACGTGGGGTCCAGGGGACCCCACTTCTGTGTGCTGCAGAGATTGGTGGCCTCCTTTATGCCCAGCTGATGATGTTCCTCCAAACATACCTGTCCGTACATGCACAATATCTGTCCCCATCCATGAAACGTGTGCACTAGGTCGGCTCCATACAGTCCTAAAAGTAAGTTTCTCCTGCCTGAGTGAAACCCACTCACCAATATATCATGTATTGTGACCTTCTGCAATGAAAACTGAACCTCCTGACCTAGGCAAGTACACATCACACCTAAGGCAACCAAAACTGGTCTTGGTATGGTATGTATGCTGGACAGGAAGCTGGCGAAAGAGATCAGCTGGATAGGCGGAGTCCTCAACTTGCAAGAGTTGTGGATCCCGGATGTCAGTATGGCTTGGCCAGTAGAAAAGTACAAGTACCGGACCCCGCAGCCAGTATAAGGTTCGTCTTTGGTGACCCGACACCAAAGAGTCGTACACACTTGTCTAAGGAAGGAAGACCTTCGTCAGGAGTGGAACTGAAGTTTTGTTGCCATTCTTACCACCGTCTGGGAGAAAGTCTGGGGAAACCTGTGGAACTGTCTTGATGCTGGACTTGAAGACATTGAGGGGGGCTACCTGCCTGCAAGACAGGACCTGGACTGTGGAAGCCAGGAGTGGCCAGATCGGAAAATAAAGAAAGGACAAGACCCAACTAATTAGAAGTACCATTGTGAGAACATTTATAAGGGAGGAAACTGCCAAGAGCAATGAGGCCACCCCAGCTCACCTGTCCAAGTGGATCAAGGAGCGAGCTGTCTCTCCTTAGAAATCCAGAAGGGTGATCCTGCTTTGTTTCTGACATGCCTGGTGCCCATAGGCACAGCCGCCTATCTTTTCTCCACCCCGGGGAGCCAATCCCACACCCTAAAGAAGTTTGTGTCCATTCCAGAACCATATGAACCAAGGTTCATGCTCTAATGGTACAGGAGTTATCATTGCTTAAAGATTCAGTCCTTTTTACCTTCTCTCTGAGCAGTGGCCTGCAGTCACCATTGTCAGTCTTGTCTGCTGTGGGGGCTCTCAGTCCCTGTCGGTGCCCCACCACTGGTAAGCCTCTACTGCTGTGGGCTGAAACTGAGATAGATGCATTTGAACATCCAGGGAACCATCCTGGGACTAACAGTGAGACCTGGCTCACTGTTTTCAATCCCTCCTTAACAAAAGCCAAAGTAGCGAATGGGCCCATAAATGGCCCCTGGACTCCAGTAAATGGACTGTGACTCCGCGTTGTCATTAGTGGCCATCCACCTGAACACTGTCTGAAGCCTGCAAGATTTTCCTTTGGGCGAAATAACCCTCGATTCAGCCTTATTTTCAGATTCAATATTTCTGTGTGGAAAAGCATTAAAAGATTGACATTGACCTTAGATTTGAGGGCATCATAATAAGACGACGGAAAAGAGGAGGATAATCCATCAGGTGGAGGGCTATATCAACATAATGTCTTGAAAACCACATAAATCGTAGTTTTTCACGCATAATATATGTTTGTTAATACCGAAACATTTGGAAATTTAAAATAGGAGCAGAAATAGTTATCTTGGGACAGATTTACAAACCCCTTGCGACACTTTTGTGCCACCATTGCGTCACTTCTGTGACGCAGCGGCGCTGTAAAAATGGGGCCATTTTCCAACATGACGCATCTAGAGAGATGCGTCACGTTGTAAAGCCCTGTGTCACATTATACCTGTGTCAGGTAGAATGTATGCAGAGTGGGCGTTCCCACGTAGGAAAGCCTCGTAAAAGTCTACAAGATTTCACTGCGTCACTTCTAGGACGCCACTGCGTCAAAACCTTACACCTGCTTGAAGCAGGCGTAAGGAGTGATGCAGTGTAGTGGGAATAGGCCTCCAAATGCATTGGTGACTTTGCATCATGCTTGCGATACGACTCCAGCAATGCGTGACTTTTGCCCCAACAGATGCGTCAGAATTTCTGACGCATCTGTCAATCCTTGCGTCATGGTGCGCCGTATTGTAAATACGGCGCATCCACGGTGGCGCAAGGGTTTCTCAGGGTGGCGCAGGGAAAGTGACGCATCTCTACAGATGCGTCACTTTCTTGTAAATCTGCCCCTTTGTATTTTTTTTTCTGGTGCGGTCTCAGCTTTGGCAGGCGAGTAATGCTCTGGGTATATTATGCGCTTTCTTATTTTTGGCTGCGTGTACGGGGAAGAGGCCGGGGTCACATTGGTGGTAGATGCAGGAGTGCACTGATTTTCACGTCTATCTGAAATCCCACTAAAAGTTATCCTTTTATATTAGGGTTCTCCATCAGATGCCAGAGTTCTTCCAATATTTCGTTGGCTGTTGCGGTCACATTTGAGGAGGCTCCGGTGCTCCAGGGTGCAGCCTAGACGCTGCTCATAACATGATGCGTAATGGACTGACCAACCAGCGAGCTTTTGTAATAACTCTTGGATCAGTGTACCCCAATTTGTTGTGCTGCTCACATTTTCTAGTCGTCGATCCAGCATGACTTCCTGCCAGAGGTGATCACTAACACTTTAGTACCCAGACCTGCACACAGTGGTAGAGAGCTGCTTTACTCAGACAGCTGAGGACTAGAGCAGGTTACGTACTACCCTCAGGTTTCTAATCTTACAGCACTACAGCTCAGGCTGTCAAGTGGCGTAATGGCCAGAGCTGCTGACTTTGGAAGTGGGGAACCAGGTTCGATTCTCGGCATCGGCTCAATATCCTGTGATTCTGGGCAAATCACTTATGGCCTAATTCAGATATTGGCAGACAGGTTACTCCGTCACAATGGTGACGGATATCCCGTCTGGCGGAATGCAAATCCCATTATGGGACGGGATATCTATCACCGTTGTGACGAGGTACCCTGTCCGCCAAGATCTAAATCAGGCCCTTATTCTCCCCGCGCCTACCAAAAACGAATGTGTTCTCATGTAATGCAACTGGTGCTCAAGTAAAGCGCTCCAATACCTACGGGTCGAGTTCACGCTTTATGATACTGCAACAACAACAACAAAGGAGTCCACCAGGCAAAAGGCACTAATATGAGGTAAGTGCCCCCATTTCAAAGCATGCCATGCCAGTTATGCCAGTTTCCACTGACCCCACCAGTAAGTAAACAACACTTTCAATGCTCACATCAGAACTGCCTGCCAGTATGTAAAGCACCATTGCCATTTTATGACCCCCATTGATCCTGTCATGGAAGTACCACTCCCATGTCATTATGAAGCTGCACCCTGTAATAAAGCACTAATCGTTGCCACACCATCACACACATAACACCACTCAGCATGCAAAGGACCATTCCATGCACTGTGAACCTCTGCTTTTAAGCCACAATTGGCATTTAGCATCCGCATTTGCCCCCAGAATGCCAAGTCCCATTGTAATGCGGCACCAATGCCTCCTTAGCCTCTTTCAGGACTGGATGCTTTGATGAAGACACATCTGTCAGACTACCAGGGATTACTCCGAGTGTTCTTGCACGTTAGCCTAGTCATTGTACTGTGCATCACCTGGAGACATGGTCTGGAATGCCTTTAATACACACCGAAAAATGGCTGGTCCATTTTGGTTATATCTGCTCTGAGTAGGTGGCTATTTTCTGTGTTAAACCCTATAGAGAAGGGAATGTCATGCAGAACACCATGAATCTGAGTCTGCCCTATAATCCCCCCGTTGTGGGGTTTAATTTGTAATTGTATGATACGGGTGGGTTACTGCACGGTACTGCTAATTACTGGTGCTGAGTTTGCACCCCGCCAGTACTGTGAGGCTTGTAATCAGTGCCACGGTGGGCTATTTAAGGTACCACGTGGTAGATCCACAGGGCTAAAAGGCCTAGTTATTGCATCCAACCACATCTACAAACACACAGCAGGAGTACTTCACCGCATTTTAACTTCAACAAAAGATGGAGGATGCAAGATTTCACTGAATGTCATGGATGGGCAGTCGATTGTGTTTGAATTCCACTTTTGTCATCCTTGAGAGGGACAAAGCACAGATATGGCAGAAACATTGGGGGCCATATTAGCACGGACTTGCGATAACCATCCCAAAGCGCACTTAGCGCTGTATTTGTTATCGCCGGCTATCGCTGGTTTAGATCACGGGTATAACGCGTTATTATCAACGTTTATCTCCAAGGTGATAATAAACCAGCGATAGCGGCGATTCTCCATCAATAACGCAGGAATTCCAGCGATGAATTCCCATCGCTAAGGGAAAGGTTGCTAATAGGCAGGTGAGGATTGAGCCATAGATTCCAGCTCCTATAGATAACAATGGCTAAGTCAGGATTTTAGCAGGTGTTAAAATCCAGCGATAATCGCGGTTAGCGCAAGTTTTTTTATCGCTTCGCGGGCATTGCTAATTGGGAGAAGTTGTGTTAGCGACTTCTTCCTATTACTAGGAACGGCCACTTTGCATGTAATTAGCGATAAATATCACTGACATGCAAAGCGGTAAAAAAACGTCCGCTATCGCCATTAAGCCGTCGCTAACACTTGTTAGCGACAGCTTGCTGATAGGGCGATAAAAATATCGCCGCTTTATCGGCAAAAAGTGACGCTAAAGCGGCGATACTGCCTTTGCTAATATGGCCCTGGGTGTTTTATTTTCTTAACGCTCGGAACGGATTCATAACATGAGGCACTATTTAGTCAGAAAAGTAACAAAAATATATTAATATATTCTGCCATCAGGTTTTAGTAATGATTCTAATTAAAGCCCCACCCTCCTAAGGCTGTCCGCTTTTTTGATCCTAAGTATGGCTGTCTTGAGCAATGTGTCTTGTGGGGGCTGTAGGCCCTGGTGTACGTTGAAGTTCATATGGTGTTTTCCTTCCAAAGAGGCTGTTTTGGGGCTGGTCAGATGCCCTCTCAGGCCTCATAACTGACAGAACCCCTGAGAGTGCACCTTCGAGGGGTACCTCCCTTTATTTCTGTGCACTTCCATAGCCTGCATTCCACAAGGTCTGGGCTGTAGATTCACTGAAGAAAAAAGAAAAGAACCACAGTTACACCCAGGGTCTGGCCCGGGGAGGGAACTAGAGGCGTTAGGGCACTAGAGAATGGTCAGCCTCCAACCAAAGCTATGAACCACAGAAAGGACCGTCCCTAGTTGTGTCTTAAGAGATGCCCAATTTAGTGGGGGCAAATCACAAAAATTGACGGACTGGCATCACACACCACCAGGTGTCATGCTTCATCATCTGCCAGTCCTCGCCCTCTAAAAACCGCGTTTGATAGAGGGCGGGCATACACCTGAAGACAGGGATGCACTTCTAAACTAAGTGGGGGCCCAAACAAAAAAAGGAGTGAGTGAATTTAAAAACCATCAAAGTATACCTGAACAATTTTTATTCTGTGGGGTTACTATGTGGCATTAAAATATATAAGTGCGGTGAGTGGGGACCTTATCATCCCATCGCCGCTGTGAATCAGTGATTGTTAATAGGGGGTCAACATGTTTCTGCCTGTATTGTCCACTTGGGTACGTGGCATTCGTCAGGACCTTAAATATTGGGCTCCAATCTTACCACTGGGGGCGTAGGCCTATAGCCAGCTGCCACCTGTTTAGAGAAACCCTATTGGAAAAACCTATTTGCCCCATGGGAGGGGTAGGGGGGAAATCCTTGTGGCCACATTAGTTCAAGGCGTACTCCCCGCTAGAAAACCTAGTGCTGCATGCGTCCAGCCTCCTCCCCGGTGACCTGTAGATTCACTGACCATTCCCTAAAGAGCAGGCATTTGCTCATCTATCCTCACACATCTGTCCTGCGCCCATGCGTACGCTCAGCTCACACACTTTAGACTGACCATGTAGCTGTATTGAATGACGTCAGACAAGGCAAGAACGATGGCATTTCCGTCTGCCTCGTCCTGCTGTTGCAATTATGTGGTCCTGTTACCTTCAAACGAGGGTTTTGAAGAAACCCCTTCTTTTATCGTGTGCCACAGGAAAGCTTGCTTTGTTAACGCTGCCATCATTTCTAAAGTGACCTAAGCCAATGATTTCTCCTTTGGCATTCCCGAGACAGCCAGGAAGGAGCTTCAAGATGCTCAGAACATGGCAGCAAGACCTGTTGTTGCTTCCTCTGTTTGGAATGCAATATATCTTGGACTGGTAGCAATTTGAGATGAAATTGAGCAGAAATAGATAATTGTGGCCCTGCCCTTTGGCAATGGAATGCCAGCATCTGCAGGGTTTAATGTGGGGTCCGTTGGCTCTCACTTTTGGGGACCGGCCTTAACAGACTGTGATCCAGGGAAAGAGAGAGTAAAACACACAAGTGGGAAATAGAAGGAGCAGTGAAAAGATGGATAAATAAAGTCAAAGGTACAAAAGAGAGATGAAAAAGAACCTGCAAGAGTGGCATAAGGCGCCGGGAGGGTTTTGTGGGAGATTGAAGAGTCATGAGGTGGAGTCAGAACCACAAATCCTTGAGCATCCTGACCTCAGGCTTCTCAACCAAACGTGATCCCTGGCACTCATATTCTTTTACAAATTAAGCACTGGTCACCTGAGGGACAGCTCAGGTGTCTGGCCCTTAAACTCCGAGGAGACTGCGAGACAGCTCAAGTATATGAAGCCTGAACACATCAATAATGTATGTCTAACCGGATTCACACCTCTTCCGCCTGACGCAAACACCTCATGGTCAGTTTCTCAGAGTCCATTGTGAGACATGTAGACTTTGATTTAAAGTATGGGGTGTGTGCTTTCTCTCCAGGATGATGTCCATGCAGAGGACTCCACCAGGGTTCCCCCTGTGTAGATATTGAATCGATGTGTCCAGCCTCTTTACACAAGAATAGTTTGGCAGCAAAAACCTTGAGCAGCCCTTTTCTGCTGTCAGAGTAAGCATGGGCCTGTCACAAGCAGCACAACTCTGGCATTGTGTATAATAGATTGTCAATGCAAAGGCGCTGCACAACCAAAACACTACTTTGTACACTACTTGCTGCTCCAGTGTTACAATACAGACTGGTAACTAGGAGGCCTGACGCTTTCTCTACTCAGGCACACACTTAGGAAAACCCATTTCAATGAATATGGTTGTTCTTCTCTGAGAAACTTTGGAGACGTTCATAACAAACGTTGCATTTTAGGAAGCACGTGCCCTGCCGGGTTTCATACGAACATTGATATTTCAGTGGGGTTGACACTTTATGTGCTGAGGGCTTCAGAACAGATTTAAAAGCATGTTTTTGTTATCTCATATGCCTCAACGAGGCATGATTTCTGCTGCTGTTGGAGGGACATCTTTGCAGGACTTTGTCCATCATCCACAGATTCTCTGCCTTCTGGAGACTGAAGGAATTCTATGCATGTGGGTGGCTTCCTACATGGAAGAAGTTTATTCATCTCACAAGAGAGCGCATCAATGTTGGCTGCAATGTTACTATAATTAGTAATTAAGAGGCAGTAACATTGCCAACTGATTGGCACACACTTCTGTCGAGTCTGTAACTTGTCAGTCACACATTCTGAAATCAGGTGTGTGAACCCACTAACCTCAATATTCTGAGACCTGTACATGTGAGAGGCATCAAACAAGCATAGGCTGCAACGCGTCAAAGACCAGACTGAAAACTGCACTGGTGAGCAGTCTCTCTCTAGACGGGTCCTCAGGCAGCACCTGGGCTGAAGGTGGCCAGTGATGTGCACTAGTGAGCAGTCTCACTCTAGACTGGTCCTCAGGCCGCACCTGGGCTGATGCAGGGCAGTGGCGTGCACCAGTGAGCAGTCTCTCTCTAGACGGGTCGTCAGGCCGCACCTGGGCTGACGCAGTGCAGTGACGTGCACTAATGAGCAGTCTCTCTCTATATGGGTCCTCAGGCTGCACCTGGGCTGGCACAGGGCACAGTTGTGCACTAGTGAACAGTCTCTCTCTAGACGGCTCCTCAGGACGCACCTGGGCTGAAGGTGGGCAGTGACGTGCACTAGTGAGCAGTCTCTCTATCGACTGGTCCTCACGCCGCACTAGGGCTTAATCAGGGCAGTGACGTGCAGTAGTGAGCAGTCTTTCTCTAGACTGGTCCTCAGGCCGAACCTGGGCTTAAGCCGGGCAGTGGCGTGCACTAGTGAGCAGTCTCTCTCTAGACTGGTCCTCAGGCCACACCTGGGCTGACGCAGGACAGTGACGGGCACTAGTGAGCAGTCTTTCTCTAGACGGGTCCTCAGGACGCACCTGGGCTGGCGCAGGGCAGTGGCATGCACCAGTGAGCAGTCTCTCTTAAGACTGGCCCTTGGGCCACACCAGGGCTGACGCCGGGCAGTGACGTGCACTAGTGAGCAGTCTCTCTTAGGACTGGTCCACAGGCCGCACCTGGGCTTAAGCAGGGCAGTGACGTGCACCAGTAAGCAGTCTCTCTTAATACTGGCCCTTGGGCCTCACCAAGGCTGACACAGGGCAGTGGCGTGCACCAGTGAGCAGTCTCTCTTAATACTGGCCCTTGGGCCTCACCAAGGCTGACACAGGGCAGTGACGTGCACTTGTAAGCAGTCTCTCTCTAGACTGGTCCTCAGGCCGCACCTGGGCCGACGCAGGGCAGTGACATGCACTAATGAGGAGGGGCGTAACACAAGCGCAGCCCAGGGCCTGTTCTCCACAGCCCTAGAGCCCCACAGGCGTCCCTGGCTCCTTGCTTGTCTGACCAGTTTGTGGTATTTCCAGAATGTTAGGAGGATACACACTGGGTCACAGATACAACTGGTATGCCATCTACAAAAGCTATCATACTTTTTGCTTAAAATGTTAACATTTGAGTTTGTAGGTATATATCGATACTTAGATATACATCTACATACATACAAAGTGAGATTCAAATATTTAAGCTGTTGCAGGGACTCTACGAAATCACAGAACTGTGCATTTGACCATAGGCACGTAATGAGTTATCCTACCACCTTAGTACCCATGAGGCTGGAACCGACTAGCTATAGTATCACACTTGCCCTCCTACTCACTCACAGAGGAATGAGTGATTAGACACCCTAGAAAACAACACTCCCGACCCTCTCAGGACGCACGGTAACAGGACACACCCTTTCACTCTCACACTCGTACCAGTCCACAATACAATCTGACAGAGACACGAGAAAAGTTTAAAATATTAGTTTTAACTAATTGCTCTAGTGTGTAGTATATATGCCACAATAAGTAAGAAGATGCCTAATACAAATACGGTCAGCATGGTAAATAGTCCGTAAATCATAAAAGGAGCTGTCATAATATTAGACAGGGTAGACTAACCACCCTCCCCTTCTACAGAAGCAAAGGGAATATATATATATATATATATATATATATATATATAGAAAACCAACAATCCAAGTGCAGTCGTGCACAAAACAGGTACAAACTTCAGCATATGCTGGTGCCAAATAGTAAAGTTTATTTAGTTCGTGCTGCCCATGACGCATTTCGGCCACGTCCTGTGGCCTTGATCACATGACCATGCTACATAATTACAGGATTTAAAAAGGTAACACACTAACCATGTGACAAGTAACAACCTAAGTAGCCATGGAAGACAGACTGTAGATCACATTTAAGATGTTTTATATAGCGTTTTCAATGCTCAATTTGCTAATTGAAGGTACCGATACAACAATGTTGTAATATATCTAAACTATTGATGCAGCTATAAAAACATGTGCAAAACTCCTTTGATAAAATCCTCTTATACTAACAGGAAAGCTAAAAACAATATGGTTTTCAAGATGGAATAAAAACATATATAATATAAATCAAATGTACAAATACATCAATGTAATAGTATTTGGACAATTGATGTGCAAACAGTAGCTAGCTTCGTGTTGATAGGGTTCATATTGCACATAATCTTAACTACAGTACTATGATAATGATCCATGTTAAAGTGCTACTAGTGCAGAAAAAGTGCTTCTGTGCAACACGTTTTTTAATGAAATAAAGTGCTAATATAATGTGTCCCTAAGACTTCAGCAAATGTTAAGTCCAGAAATTTTACATATCCAAAATAAAATAGAATAAGATAGAATACAGCAGCAGAGAGAGGATATATATAAATATGTATATAAACCTAAATTGTCCTGAGATAGGGGACCCCATAATTATCAGTCAACAGGACCATATTATCACTCACTTATACAGTCAGTCACGCACCTACTAAATCATCCATTCAGACACTTATACACCCACTCATTCTTCTTGTCATATATATATATATGATCGTATTGTCCATTTGATGTAATAATGCAGACTTCTTTGAGGATAAGCCCATACAGGGCGTAATTTGTATGAAATGCGGCCGAATAAGCCATAATATCATTTACAAATTTATTTGGATGAATAATAATCATATGCAATGTTAATAAGTGATATATATAAGCAGATTCAAGTTATGAACCTATACATGAATGTAATGTATTGACCGTTCAAAGATGGCCGCTGTTTTAACAATACCAATGTCTGCATCACTGGATCTTCTTCTATGTTTATTTAAAAACGTTATTTTCCATTTCTATGAATTGCATGAAAACTTTATTTAAAACACTTACAATGCAATTATCGAATAGACACTGACGAAGGCGGTTACGCTGAAACGCGTTTGTCTACTTTCAAGCAGCGGAGACGAAAATAAATGGAAATATTGCTTACGAAACGCTGATGGCTCTGAGTGCGCTCTATTGTAAAAGGTTCCTGGGGAGCGAGAAACCTGGGTTTTGGAATATATATATATATATATATATATATATATATATATATATATATATATATATATATATATATATATATATATATATATATATATATATATAAAACATATTTAAACTTTGCAGAAACACATAGTCACTGGATGATGTCATCAGTGATGTCATCAGTGGTGTCATTTGAGATGTCATCAGTGATGTCACTGATCATGTCATGAATGATGTAATATGTGACTTCATCAGCAGTGCATTGCGGGGGCGCAAGGTATAGTTATCTTAGCTAACTATAATGGCTGAATTTCTCTGTTTTTTTACAAATGAAATGTCCAACTAACTATAACCTCCCTGAAACCTTTGGTTTTTTCAGTGAATATCAAAGGTTTTTTAAAGGCTAATTTCTAACTATAACGTCCCTGAAACCTATGTTTTTTTCAGTGAATTTCTAAGGTTTTTTAAATGCTAATTTTAACTATGCCTACAGAGGTAGGACATGTGCAGAAAGAGGAAGAAAGGCTCAGAAAGAAGCAAGAGAAATGCAGAAAGAGGCAACATAATTCCAGAAAGATGAAGAAAAGTGCAGAAAGAAGCAAGTGATATGCAGAAAGAACCAATAGAGCTGCCAAAAGAGGCCTTGTTGCAAAGTAATCCTGTACCCCCAAATTTTGCTGACTGATACTGGTGGTAACTGACTCTGATTAACCAGGCCCGGTGCCAGTGCTATGCTGAAAGACACTTAGAATACAGTGAAAACAGCTAAATACACCAGGATACACTATGGGTTGGGGTACCCCTGTGATTGGCATGACCTCCCCTGTAAGGCCCTAGCACATAATAGGGCAGGGAGGTAAAACTACCTTTAAGTCAGAGGTGCAGAAAGAGGCAAGAGAAGTGCAGAAGAAAGCAACAGAGGTGCCGAAAGAGGCAAGGGAGGTGCAGAAAGAAGCAAGTGAAGTACAGAAAGAAGCAAGCACAGTACAGAAAGAACCCACAGAGGTGCAAAGAAAGACAAGAGGGGTGCAGAAAGAGATACGAGAGGTGCACAAAGAGGCAAGAGAGGTACATAAAGAGGCAGGAGGGGGACAGAAAGAAAGAAGAGAAGTACAGAAAGAGGCTAGAGAATTGTTGAAAGAAGCAACAGAGGTGTAGAAAGAAGCCAGAGAAGTGCAAAAAGAAACAACTGAGGTGCAAAAAGAGGCTAGAGGGGTGCAGAAAAAAGTAAGAGAGGTGCACAAAGAGGCAAGACAAGTACAGAAAGAGGCAGGAGGGGTGCAGAAAGAAGGAAGAGAAGTGCAGAAAGAAGCAACAGAGGTACAGAAAGTGGCAAGAGAGGTGCAGAAAGAAGCAACAGAGATGCAGAAAAGGGGAAGAGCGGTGGAGAAAGCAACAAGAAGGGAGCAGAAAGAAGCAAGAGAGGTGCAGAAAGAAACAAAAGAAGTGCAGAAAGAAGCAACATAGGTGCAGAAAGGGGGAAGAGGGGTGCAGAAAGAGGCAAGAGAAGTGCAAAAAAAAGCAACAGAGATGCGGAAAGGGGGAAGAGGGGTAGAGAAAGAGGCAAGAGGGAAGCAGAAAAATGTAAGAGAGGTGCAGAAAGAAACAAAAGAAGTACAGTAAGAAGGAACAGAGGTGCATAAAGAGGCAAGAGGAATGCAGAAAGAGAGAAGAGGGGTACAGAAAGAGGCACAAGGGGTGCAGAAAGAAGCAAGAGGTGTAGAGAAAGAAGCAAGAGAAGTGCAAAAAGAAGCAACAGACATACAGAAAGGGGGAAGGGGTGGAGAAGGAGGAAAAAGGGGAGCAGAAAGAAGAAAGAGAGATGCAGAAAAAACAAAAGAAGTGCAAAAAGAAGGAACAGAGGTGCAGAAAGAGGCAAAAGGGGTGCAGAAAGAGGTTAGAGGGGGCAGAAAGAGGCAAGAGGGGTGCAGAAAGAGGGAAGAAGGGTACAGAAAGAGGCAAGATGGTACAGAAAGAGGCAAGATAGGTACAGAAAGTTGAAGAGATGTGTAGAAAGAGGCAAGAGAAGTGCAGAAAAAGAAAGAAATGTGCAGAAAGAAGCAACAGAAATGCAGAAAGAGGCAATAGAGGCGCAGAAAGAAACAAGAGTGGCTTGCACACCATTAGTGCCAATTTAACACCCACATTTAGCAATAAGGAACAGGTGACTATTCTAGGTTTGCAAAGGGCCTTCCACCACACTGTGACACTTGTCGCTGCATTTTTGGTAACGTTTGAGCCGTTTGAGCTAGAAACAAGGCTTTTTTAGTTCAAATCTGCAGATTAAGGAGCAGATGATGGATTATGTGGCTAATGCGGAAAATTTATAACTGTGCGAAAGTCGGTGCAGCCAAACAGTCGCATAATTCCAGTGGCCCTGCTCATACCTCTGATACCTCTGGCTAGGTCCACAAGTGCTTCTTAGTGATTCCTTCTTTTTTGTCTCACTGAGTTCACAGTTGAGCTTCTATGGAAACGAGGAAGACTAAACCTGAGGTTATCACTCCACAACACAGACTACCATACCACATAATTACTCTCCATAACCCACTCTACATAATTCCTGTACACTAAATACCACATACTTTCTATCCACATAATTTCACTGCACAACATACCATATAATTCCACTACACACAACGTACATCTGCTCCACTCCCAAAAACATTAGTAAAAAACTTTTCCATTTGCAACGCCAATAGCTCTAACTCTCGCAAATGTGAAACCTATTACATTGCAAATGCTTCTTTAACCAGAAGGCTGGGCCTCCGACCAGTGCAAGACTTACAGGAGGAACCAGGAGGGTTTCTTGGCCCCCAAAGTCCCTCAGGAGTAAAGTGGACTTCATCCCCCATCCTGCAGTCTGGTGGAGAAAGAGGGCGTGGCCTCCAAAGACATCTTAGCAATCCCACTGTGTGGGACTTACTGGAGGTAACAAGAGGGGTAGTTGGCCCTCAAAGACATCCTTGGGGGCCAACTACCCCTCCTATTACCTCCAATAAGTCCCACACAGCAGGATTACTAAGTTCTCATTGCAGGCCACGCCCCCTTTGCCCACCACTCAGCAAATAGGGCTCCCTGATGCGCTCTTGGATGGGGATTGAAGTCCCCTTCACTGCTGGGGGTCCTTAGGGGCCAACTAGCCTACCTCTTACCTCCAGTAAGCCCCACACAGTGGACACAGGCCACGCCCCCTTTCTCCACCACTCTGAAAACACACCTCCTGGAGCATTCAGGGTTGGACGATTGAGTCCCCTTGCCTCCTAAGGGTCCCTGGGGGCCAACTAGCCCACCAGGTACCTCCAATAAGCCCCACACAGCTGGATTGCTGAGAGTGGTCAGAGGCCATGCCCCCTTTTTACACCACTCTGCAAACACGCCTCCTGGCGCACTGCTGCCCGGTGGATGAAGTCCACTTTAGTCCTGAGGTCCTCAGGACACAAGAAGACCTCTTTGCCCCACCAGCAATGCACCAAGAGGCGCGTTTGCAGAGTATTGTAAAAAGGGGCATGGCCTTGGACCACCTCTCAGCAATCCCACTGTTTGGGGCTAACTGGAGGTTCCTGGTGGGCTAGTTGGCCTCCAGAGACCCTCAGGATTCAAGGGGACTTAATCTCCCAACTTAGAACGCGCCAGGAGACGCGTTTGCAGAGTGGTACAGATAGGGGGCGGGGCCTCTGGGAGATGCCGTTTTTCTTTTTTTTGTTCGAAGGGAGGCTCTGTGGCCCCCTTCCTCTTAATGTTTTGTGGGCCCTGAGGATCCTATCCCCCAGGGTCTGACCCATTAAAAAAAAAAAAACAGGAAGGGGGCCCCCCTCCTGAGTCCGATTTCGACCCCGGGGACCCCATCACCCGGGGCATGGCCTTGTTTTTTTAATAAAAAAAAAAAATTATTAACAGGGAAGGGGGGCCCCCGTGGCCCCCCTTCCCCGGGCCACTATTGGCGCCGGGGACCCCATTCCCCGGGGCTTGGCCAATGCTTTTATTTTTTAATGAGGGAGATTTCCTGCTCACGCTTCCAAGAAGCAAAGCATTATTTGCAATGACAGGGCGGGAGCCGCACAACTCCCGCCCTGTCATTGCAAATGGCAATGTCCCGGGATTGGGAAGCCCAGGACATTGCAGAAGCCGGCGCTGGGGGGTGGCGGTCCCCAGGGCCATCTAGGGCTCCAGGAGGGGGGTTGCATGGCCCCCCTCCCTTTGAGTGCAAATCCCCAGGGAGGTGGTGGTCCCCAGGTATTGGGGGAGGCTGCTAGGCCCCCCTCATTAATGAAATAAGCCCCGGGGTGGTGGTGGTACCCGGGGCTTGGGGGGCCCCGCGAGGCCACCCTCTCATTACTGAAGGAAGCCCCAGGGAGGTGGTGGTCCCCGAGAATTGGGAGGCCAGCAAGGCCCCCCACCTTAATTATAATAAAGCCCCGGGGAGCAGGCGGTCCCCGTGGCAGCGTGGAGGGGATGGAACCCCCCACCCATTTATTGTTCAAGCCCCAGGGAAGTGGTGGTCCCCGAGGCTGCAGGGACCCCCCCGGGCCCCCGCTAATTAATTAGGCATTGCCCCTGGGACCTGGTCCACCCGGGGGCTTATAGTAAACGAAGCACGGGATCCCGCACTTCGTTTTTTTTTTGCCGGATTTGCGCACCCAGTGCGAAATCGGCCGTTTAAAAAAAATGCTTTTTTCGGGCCTGGGGGTCATTGTGGGACTCCCTGAGCAGGCCTAGGAGGTCAGGATGTTTCTACCCTGCCTCCTTTTCTTGTTTTTTATAGTTGATTTACCTTTTTCTTGTGACTCGGTTCCGGAGTCAGAAGATGGCTGCCAACACTTCCTGTTTTGGAGTGTTGGCAGCCAATCAGAATCAAGCTTGTACTTGGGAGGGTTCGCGAAAACTCCTTGGTGCTCAGATATATCATTTTCTTTTTTATTATTAAACTTTATTCAAAGTGTGATACATTGTTGGACAGGCCACACGAAGGGCTTGCTCCCTCCCCGCATGACAGGGCCTAAGCCCCGGCCCGCCAGGCGTGACCCACACGAATCACCC
The DNA here is from genome assembly GCF_964204655.1 of Triturus cristatus. Taxonomy (NCBI): domain Eukaryota; kingdom Metazoa; phylum Chordata; class Amphibia; order Caudata; family Salamandridae; genus Triturus; species Triturus cristatus. The sequence continues at coordinate 1,058,630,285 of NC_140588.1, read as the reverse complement.
GCACTCCGTCTCCCGACGGAACTCCTGCCCCCGGACCTCCATGTATCACGGGACCGAGCCACCACCGGCTCCCCCGGCCGGATCAAGCCGCCATCTTGGGCCCTGCGCCACGAGGCCGCGTGGCCTCCACCCGACCCTAACCCTGGGCCTGGCCGGCCCCGGCATCCCGGCACCACCTTCCACCCAGGAGGTGAGCGGACCACTTGGCAGGTCAATGGGAGAACGAAGCGTCAAGGGCTCTCCCCCGCCAGGTGCCGATCGCCTCCAGCTCCCCCAGGCGCTGGCTCCACCCCCTGCTGGGTGTCTGCACACCTTCATCCCGGACCCTCCGACCTCCAAGTGCGAGGGTCCGGACATCAAAGGGCGCCAGACCTATAACTAGGGCAGCTCCGGAGCAGGACGGCAGTTGTATCCTGGAGTCGAGAGACACCGAGAGAACTCAGCCTTGATGGACTACTGGCGCTGCCGTAGCCCTATCTTGTGAACTATCGTCCTGCCTGCTGGCGCTGCCGCGGCCTTATGCAACATCCATCCTCGTCGGGACCTGCTGGCGCTGCCGCGGCCCGTTGTAACGACCATCCTCACCGGGACCTGCTGGCGCTGCCGCGGACCGTGCATCGACCATCTCTCCGGGACCTGCTGGCGCTGCCGCGGACCGTGTATCAACCATCTTCACCGGGACCTGCTGGCACTGCCGCGGCCCGTCCCAGCTAGAACACCGAGCTCGAGGATTGTGAGCTATCCACCCTACCACCTCAACTACCAGACTGGTAACCAGACTGTCCCGCTACCCCCTTTCCCCATCTTGAGAGACTTGAATCGAGGGGACCCCTGAGTCCAGACCTCCTTGTACCCTCCATCGTACCGTAAGAAATTGCCTATAAAGAACGCTAAATCTTCTCCTTGTGTGGTGTCTGTCTGTGGGGGGGAAGTTATTCATCTGTACGATCGCTGGAGACGGCTCTCCCCGGAGACCTCTCCCCTTGTCCTCGGCCGACCCTCCCGGTCCGTCTAACATTGGTGGCCAGCGGCGCGATCCGAATCAACGCGTAATCGTACAGAGAGTAGCTCACCCCACGACAAAACCACGATGTCAGCCAAAGATAGCGGTTCCACTGAAAAGTTCCAAATGGATAAGTTGGAAGAATATAGCCACCGCGAACTTAAACAATTCTGCATGGAACTAGGCATTGCTACCACCGGCCTGAGTACCAAAGACGATTTAAAGCGCGCCCTTGAGTCGTGGGCGGAAACGGGGGTCACCGGATCCCCCGACCAAAACAGTGTCGCACCAGAGGGGAACGCCACGGCTCCCGAGGAGCGGGGAACGGGCCTCTCGCAGGAGGAGATCCAAGAAAGAGAAAGAACCAGATTACATGAGTTGGAAATGGCACGACTCAGGATGGACGGGGAACTAAAGTTAGCCGAGCAGAAACTAAATCTAGAACATCTGCGGCTCCGAGAAGAGCGAGAAGAAAAACAGAGACAGAGAGAGCTCGAGGAAAAAAGAATAACACTCGAACACGAGCGCAAACTGGCGGAAATAGAACTCCGGAAACAGAATAAAGAACCGGGGGTGCCTGAGCGACCGCACACCCCGGGAGCAACCGAGAGAAAGTCCACATCCCCAAGGATGTTGTCCGAGAATATGTCCGAGAGGACGACATCCAACAGTGGTTCAAAGCCTACGAGATCGCCATGACCTCCCACCGGATCGACCGGAGTGATTGGGGAGCCGGACTATGGGGGAGGTTCGTCAACGAAGGCCGCGATGCCCTATTGCAGCTCCCAGATCACCAGATGTCGTCCTACGACCACATGAAGGCTGCCCTCCTCACCCGCTACGGCCTCACGCCCGAGATGTACCGCCAGAGGTTCAGAGACTGCACCCGGATCCCGGGTACAACTTGGGTGGAGTACGTCAACTATTTCAGCCGAGCCTTCGAGGGTTGGATCAAGGGGAGCCATGTAACGACCTACGAACAACTCTTTAACCTTATGGTATGGGAGCACCTGTCGAACAACTGTTTCGTCGAGCTCAGGCAGCACCTCCTCGACAGTAAATTGACTGACCCCCGGCAACTCGCCGCCGAAGCTGACCGATGGGAAAGCACCCGAGTGGGCCGGAGAGGACCGCACGAGCAAAACCGAAACAACCAAGGCCAGCACCGTCCCCGGGGAGGAGGAGGAGGCCAGGGGCGAGGGAGAGACACCATCCCGGCAACACCCGTGGCCAGCACCCCGCCCCCGGCCGGGCGGGGCAACCCCCCGATGCGCCCGGGGTTCCGAGCCAACGTCACGTGCCACCGATGCCAGCGAGTCGGCCACTACGCCAATGACCCGAGCTGCCCGCAGAACCAAACACCAAAGCCCCGCCAGGTAGCGGCCGCCGCCCTGGGGGAAGAACGACTATCAGAGGAACAGGAGGAATATGAGCCGGCCCAGCAAGAGTGGGAACCGGCCGCCATGGTTCTAGCATGCCTAGGGGGAAAGGACATGGTTCCGCGGGCCCCCCTACCCGCCAACACCCGGAAATATGGCCAATGGGTGACCATTAATGGACGTCGGGCCGAGGCCTTACGTGACACAGGTGCCAGTGTGACGGCCGTCCGCTGTCACCTGGTGAAGCCCGAGCAGATCCTGCCGAACATCCTCTGCCCCGTCCGCTCAGCCGACAATTCCGAGAGTCTGTGTCAAATGGCCTGCGTCCCCTTCGAATGGGGAGGGGTCTCCGGCCTGTTGAAGGTGACGGTCCGGGATGATGCACCCGTGGACTGCCTCCTGGGGAATGACCTTGAGAGTTCCCCGTGGGCCACCGTCGAAAGAAGAGAGCACCTGGGGATGCTGGGCCTCCCGGACTGGGCCTGCGTAACCACCCGGTCCATGGCCGCCCGTGCCGTCCCCCGATCAGGAGATCCAGAATGGCCAGCACCTCCGCCCCCGGTCGCCCCAGTAGAGGACCACGACGAGACCAACCCCCCAGAACCAACGGCCGAAGGGGTCGCGCAACCCCAGGACCTTCCCGGCCTGGCTCAGTGGCGTCAAGAAGGGGGGCCCACCCAAGAGCAGTTCCGCCAGGAGCAAAAGACCTGCCCCTCCCTCGAGGGGCTCCGCCAGCAAGCCAGCGCCCAGAGCGCAGGGGACTCCACCGGAACTCATTGGGTCTATTGGGATAACGACCTGCTATACAGCGAACAAAGAATCGCAGAACTAGGGGCCAGTCGAGTGCTGGTGGTGCCTCTCCGCTTCAGAGACTTCCTACTAACTCTGGCCCACGATGTCCCCCTGGCTGGACACCTGGGCCAGGACAAAACCTACAGTCGCCTAGTGACTCACTTTTTCTGGCCGAAGATGCGGAACGACGTCCTTAACCACTGCCGGTCCTGCCCCACGTGCCAAGCCAGTGGGAAGAGCGGCCGTAAGCTGAAAGCCCCTCTGCAACCCTTCCCAGTGGTCACCACCCCGTTCGAGAGGGTAGGAATAGACATTGTGGGGCCCCTGGACCCCCGCACGGCACAAGGACATAGGTTCATCCTGGTACTGGTGGACCACGCCACCCGCTACCCCGAGGCGGTGCCCCTACGAACTGTAACAGCCCCGGTGGTTGGCCGGGCCCTAATGGGGATCTTCTCCCGAGTGGGCTTCCCCCGAGAAGTCGTCAGCGACCGAGGCACGAACTTTATCTCGAAATATATGAAGTCCCTCTGGCAACAGTGCGGGGTCACCTACCGATTCACGACCCCCTATCACCCCCAAGGGAACGGACTAGTGGAGCGATTCAACCGCACCCTCAAGGGGATGATTGGGGGATTGGAAGAGCCCCTCCGTCGCCAGTGGGATGTACTACTCCCGTGCCTCCTCTTCGCCTATCGAGAAGTTCCCCAGAAGTCCCTCGGCTTTAGCCCTTTCGAACTCCTGTACGGGCACCCGGTGCGAGGGCCCCTCAGCCTAGTCAAAGAAGGTTGGGAGATGGCCCCCCTAAAGACCCCTCCAGACGTCTTCAAGTACCTCCTGGCCCTCCGCAATCAGACCCGACGCTTCAGGGAGATGGCAAAAGCGAACCTCGAGGCCAGTCAGGAGGACATGAAAAAATGGTACAATCACAATGCCTCCTCCGTCGAGTTCGAACCTGGTCAACAAGTGTGGGTGATGTCCCCCACCGAACCATGTGCCTTGCAAGATAAGTGGACGGGGCCCTTCAAAGTGGTCGAGCGCAAAAGCCCCGTCACTTACCTCATCGACATGGGGACCCCCCGGAACCCCCTTCGGGTCCTCCACACCAACAGACTCAATCCACACTTTGTGCGCTCAGAACTCAGCCTCCTGATGGCTACGGACAGTGGGGCGGAGGAAGACTCCGAACCCCTCCCGGATCTCCTGAAGACTCAGGAGAACGACGGTTCCGTGGACGGGGTCTGGCTCTCCGATGCCCTCACCCCAGAGCAACGCCAGGGCTGCCGGGACCTCCTACTGCGGTTCGCTACACTGTTCTCCCTCACCCCCGGGATCACCCCTTGGTGCTTGCACGACGTGGACACCGGGGACAGTCCCCCTGTCCGACACCGGGCCTACCGCGTGCCAGATCGGGTGCGGGCCTGCATCCAAGAGGAAGAGGCCAAAATGCTCACGATCGGGGTCATCGAGCCCTCGGACAGCCCCTGGGCCAGCCCAGTTGTACTGGTCCCCAAAGCCGCTGCCCCCGGCACCACGCCTGAACTGAGATTCTGCGTCGACTACCGGGGCTTGAACGCTGTCACCCGGACCGACGCTCATCCTATCCCCCGAGCAGATGAATTGATCGACCGGCTGGGGGCCGCCCGCTATCTCAGCATCTTCGACCTAACAGCGGGCTACTGGCAGATCGGTCTCACACCCCAGGCTCAGGAACGGTCTGCCTTCTCTACCCCCGATGGCCACTACCACTTCAAGGTCATGCCCTTCGGCATGAAGAATGCCCCCGCTACTTTTCAACGTCTAGTGAACCAGGTCTTGGCGGGGCTCGAGGAGTTCAGCGCTGCCTACCTGGACGATATCGCGGTGTACAGCCGCCACTGGTCCGACCACCTCCTCCACCTCCAAGAGGTCCTGCAGGCCCTCCAGCGGGCCGGCCTCACGATTAAGGCTGGCAAATGCCAAATTGGTCAAGGGTCCGTGACCTACCTCGGGCACCAGGTGGGAAGCGGGCTGGTGGCCCCGCTGCAACCTAAAATTGCTGCCATCCAGTCCTGGCAGCCCCCCGTCACCCAGACCGAGGTCCGAGCATTCTTGGGACTCACCGGCTACTACCGGCGGTCCGTGAGGGACTACGGCAGCATTGTGGGGCCCCTCACGGGTCTCACGTCCAAAAACCAGCCGAAGCGGATTAACTGGACCACCGACTGTCAAACGGCCTTCGAAAAGCTGAAGGCCGCCCTGTGCACCGCCCCTGTGCTCCAGGCCCCCGATTACAGTCGGGAATTCATTGTACAGACAGACGCCTCCGACCACGGCATCGGAGCGGTTCTTTCCCAACTGAACCCCGAGGGCCATGACCAGCCGGTGGCCTTCATCAGCAGACGTCTCCTGGCCCGAGAACAGCGCTGGAGCACAATCGAGAGGGAGGCCTTCGCAGTGGTGTGGGCCCTCAAAAAGCTCCGGCCCTATCTCTTCGGTACCCACTTCCGGGTACAAACCGACCATCGACCCCTGCAGTGGCTGATGCAGATGCGGGGGGAGAACCCAAAACTATTGCGCTGGTCCATCTCCCTGCAGGGAATGGACTTCACCGTGGAACACCGACCGGGCCAAGACCACGCCAACGCAGATGGCCTGTCACGCTTCTTCCGCCTCGACGAGGAGAGTCCCCAAGAAGATGGGTGACTCTCCCCGCCTTCAGCTGGGGGGGACGCATGTTGGACAGGCCACACGAAGGGCTTGCTCCCTCCCCGCATGACAGGGCCTAAGCCCCGGCCCGCCAGGCGTGACCCACACGAATCACCCGCACTCCGTCTCCCGACGGAACTCCTGCCCCCGGACCTCCATGTATCACGGGACCGAGCCACCACCGGCTCCCCCGGCCGGATCAAGCCGCCATCTTGGGCCCTGCGCCACGAGGCCGCGTGGCCTCCACCCGACCCTAACCCTGGGCCTGGCCGGCCCCGGCATCCCGGCACCACCTTCCACCCAGGAGGTGAGCAGACCACTTGGCAGGTCAATGGGAGAACGAAGCGTCAAGGGCTCTCCCCCGCCAGGTGCCGATCGCCTCCAGCTCCGCCAGGCGCTGGCTCCACCCCCTGCTGGGTGTCTGGACACCTTCATCCCGGACCCTCCGACCTCCAAGTGCGAGGGTCCGGACATCAAAGGGCGCCAGACCTATAACTAGGGCAGCTCCGGAGCAGGACGGCAGTTGTATCCTGGAGTCGAGAGACACCGAGAGAACTCAGCCTTGACGGACTACTGGCGCTGCCGTAGCCCTATCTTGTGAACTATCGTCCTGCCTGCTGGCGCTGCCGCGGCCTTCTGCAACATCCATCCTCGTCGGGACCTGCTGGCGCTGCCGCGGCCCGTTGTAACGACCATCCTCACCGGGACCTGCTGGCGCTGCCGCGGACCGTGCATCGACCATCTCTCCGGGACCTGCTGGCGCTGCCGCGGACCGTGTATCAACCATCTTCACCGGGACCTGCTGGCACTGCCGCGGCCCGTCCCAGCTAGTACACCGAGCTCGAGGATTGTGAGCTATCCACCCTACCACCTCAACTACCAGACTGGTAACCAGACTGTCCCGCTACCCCCTTTCCCCATCTTGAGAGACTTGAATCGAGGGGACCCCTGAGTCCAGACCTCCTTGTACCCTCCATCGTATCGTAAGAAATTGCCTATAAAGAACGCTAAATCTTCTCCTTGTGTGGTGTCTGTCTGTGGGGGGGAAGTTATTCATCTGTACGATCGCTGGAGACGGCTCTCCCCGGAGACCTCTCCCCTTGTCCTCGGCCGACCCTCCCGGTCCGTCTAACATACATGAACAAAATAGAAAGAAATCAGAAACATTTCGCTGGTGAGTCCTTATGTACAACTTACTGTTTGACAGTCCATGAAGCAAACTTACTACTCCTTTATGGTACATTGCATGTTTGCATTGATCATCCCTAGGCCTTGGTCCTTGTGCATCGTAACAGTAGCTAGCAACACAGAAAGACATTTCCAATTGTATATAGCACCACATTCCAACACCGCTGCAAATCAAAACATTGTGTAGAAAAGAAGCCCCAGAAGCGCCCCCTGGGCCTCTCGCGATTATTTCAGCCACTCAGCCCGCCCCGCCATCACCTACTCATGAGCAGGGTCGTCCTTGCACCCAACATCGTTTTCTTTAGGAGCCAAATAAGTTCGGTATAATTCCGAAAAGGTCTTAGGGCGGTTGCGTGATGGGAAGGAGTTCACTATAGTTTCAGTCTGCGTGCTGTAGTACAGCATGTCTCTCGACCAGCCGGCCATAGTCGGGGTCAGGCCACGGGACCAGCATATCGCCACCCTACGTCTAGCTATCAGCAGCCCCATATCGACCAGCCATCTAATATGTTTTGGCAAGTGTAGAGAATACCCCAGTAAAGCCAGCATGGGGTCCGGAATTAATGTTGTATCAGTAATGTCCTCTAGAGCCTTGAAGATCAGAACCTAAAAGTTAGCAATCCCCGGGCACAGCCATGCCAGGTGAAAGAAATCCGCCGGGCAAGCACCGCAGCGCTCGCAATCGGCAGAGTCCCACAGCCCATACCTGTGTAGTCTCTCAGGGGTGTAGTACACTCTGTTAAGAAATTTGAAATGGATCAGCCTGTGGCGGCAATTTAGGGATATGCGTTTTGTGCTCTCCCAACAATACTTCCACTTTGCATCATCTATATCTTTCCCTATATCAGCCTGCCAGGCCAGCCAAGCCTTGGTATAATGGTTAGCCCAATAGCCCTGAGCTAGTTTATATAGTTTGGAGACAATCTTAACCGGCGATTCAGTTTTTATCAGAAAGGTAAGAGCAGCCACATCTGGCAGCTCAGCCCAGTCACTGCCCAGGATGTCCTTTAGCCGAGCGATTGCCTTATCCTATGGAATTGAAATCTGTGTAGCAGCGTAGTATGTCGACCCTACATCTCCACTTTGTCCCACGTTTTTTGCAACGCCCTCTACAAACATATCTCTCAGCGTTGTAATGTTTATGTCATTTAATACCCGGGTCACCCCCATATTTGTGCATGCAGGTAGCCAGCGGCACCACTCCATGGGAGCCAGCGGAGAATATCATATAGCTCCCCCTTGTAGCTTCAGGAGGTGGTGCCAGGCATGTACTGTTGAAATGATTGAATCCAGGATCCCGGTTCTGCGATCCGGTGAAGTGAATAATATCGCAAGCAGAGGAAGTGGTGCTGTCACCACCTTCTCGATCTGGATGTGTGGTGTGTCATCGGGCCCATGCAACCAGTAGTTAGCCTGCGCACTTTGTGCAACCCTATAGTACAGGTTAAGGTCCGGGGCGCCTAAACCCCCATGTGATAGGGTAGTGTAAGTATTTCCCACCTGACCCGGGAATGTTTTCCAACCCAAGCTAGTCTGGGTAGTAGGGATGTGAGCATTCTGAAGAAGGACCATCGGGAAATTGGTGTACAAAAACAAGAATCCGGGGAGCACAATCATATTCATGACCGAGACCCTGCCCACTAGTGATAGTGGTAATCGGATCCAACGTTCTATATCGGCTTCTAGTTTGCTGATGGCGATCCCATAGTTTTCCCTAATTACCACCTCCGAGTCCGTGTGGACCTGTATTCCAAAATATCGCACCGGGTCTGTCGTCCATTGCAGGGAGAAGTCAGGGGCAAATTTATTCGTAATGGGTGTAAGCGGGAATATGATTGATTTGGTTCTATTGACCTTAAGTCCAGAGATTGTACTGAACTTGACTACTTCTCCTAATACGAGGGACAGACTATGTTCCGGGTCCCTGATGTAGAGCAACATATCATCAGCGTATGCGAATAGGACTAGCTCGTACCCTGGGAAATGAATACCCATGTGACTGTGGTATTCCTGCAGCTCGCACGCCAGTGGTTCCGCAGCTAGCGCGTAAAGTATCGGGTGAGAGGGGGCACCCCTGCCGCGTGCCTCTAGTGATTTGTATTGTGTCAGTGACCATGTCGCCAACTTGGATTCTGGCTGTTGGACTGTTGTAAAGAACACCAACCATTTTCAAAAAGACACTTCGTAGCCCACGTCTCGTCAAAACGTGATTCATAAATGTCCATTCGAAAGAGTCGAATGTCTTTTCATGTGAAGGAACACGGCGATTGCTCGCACATCTTGCCTAGTATGTTGAATTGTGCCAAATACTGTTTGTAGGTTATAAGTCCAATTTCTGCTAGGGACAAATCCAGCCTGCTCCGGGGCTACAAGCAGCGGGACAAGTGGAGTCAAGCGATTCGCTAGTATTTTAGCATATAGTTTTTTGTCAACAGTGACAAAGGGTGGTATGATGCACATTCTGTCGGTGGTTTATCTGGCTTCAAGATGGCTACGATTAAAGCCTCCCTCATCGATGGTGGCATCTGACCACGTTCACTTATCTCGTCAAATAGCGTGCTCAAGTGTGGGATAAGTATGTCTTTGAATTCCTTATAGAAGGATACCATTAGTCCGTCAACACCTGGAGCACTGCCAGCCCTCATTCCAGTAAGCGTTGCTATAATTTCATCCTTCTCTAGTGGGCGCATGAGGTATTACCGGTGTATTTTCGTCAGCCAAGGGAGTTTGATGTGCGTCAAATAATCGAATATCTCTGCATCAAGTCCCTTGGTTCTAGAGGCATATAGTGTGGTGTAATATTGCCTAAATCTAGCAAAGGATTTACAAATGAGGTCTAAGATACAATACAGCACTTATCTATGTCTCGGGAGCATTGTCAGCTTAAACAAGACCTCATGGTTTCCTAAAGGAGTGAAAGAAACTTTCACAACAAACAGTTACACAAATTGCTTTTTTACTTTTCATTGTGTGCGGATCAAATCTTTTGTGTAACTATTGCCTAAATCTGTCCGCTATTGCTGTTGGTTCCCTGATGGCTTCTCCCTGTTCATCATTGATTTCTGCCACCTCTGCTGTTTCCCTGCATTTTTTTAACAGAGAAGCCAGAACAGATCCCGGCCTCCCACCCTCTCCGTAAGCACGAGCCGTCGCATATTTGCCTAAGTTCTTCAGTTCTGAGTCAGCCGTCTTGTGGTACTCTTTCAGTAGCTTTTTGAATTCCTCCTGCGCGTGGTCGTCAGCATTAGAGAGAAACCGTCTTTCAAGCCTCTTTATTTTTTGAATTTCTCAGGAACTATTGAACAGATTTACACCATTTAAACCAAAATCGCTTTCTGAACCAAAAGCTACCTTTTTGCCAAATGTGGTGTAATTCCTTTCAGCAGTTTGGGCTGTAGTGGTGTCTAAAGTTCCTATGCAAATTAACAAGGGGGAAACGCGTTTTGGGACCCCTGTTTTTTCTCGGCCCCCGCTTGACAGATCACCCCAAAACTTTCAAGACAGGAGCTGACCTGAGTGAATCTTTAGTTTTGAAAATTTCACGAAGATTCATCAAACGGCGCCAAAGATATTGGCAAAAAAAAATGCTTTTTGAATAGAAACAAGGTCCTAACTATAACTACCTACTGGCGACTGCCATATGTGTGTGTGTGTAGATATATATATATATTCACTTAAAAAACCATAGGTTTCACACATGTTATAGTTAGCTGGACATTTCACTCGTAAAAAACCATTGAAATTCCCCCGTTATAGTTAGTTCAGATAACTATAACTCGCGCGCCCGCAATCCACTGCTGATGACGTCACATATTACATCACTCATGACATGGTCAGTGACATCACTCATGACATCACTGATGACATCATTTTTGTGATAGATTGGCGATCGCGCGAGTTATAGTTATCTGAACTAACTATAACGGGGGAATTTCAATGGTTTTTTACGAGTGAAATGTCCAGCTAACTATAACATGTGTGAAACCTATGGTTTTATAAGTGAATTTGCAAGGTTTTTTAAATGCTAATTCCTAACTATAACGTGTGTGAAACCCATGGTTTTTTAAGTGAATTTGTAAGGTTTTTTAAATGCTAATTTATGTATGTATTATTGTATTTTTTATATATTTATTTTACAATAAACTACCTATGTATAAAGTTATAGATTGACTGTATCCTGTAATATGGAATGGCTCGTTTAAAATGTTTTTTGTTTTTTTTTAAGGGTTTTTTACCATGCGCGCACGGTGAGTGCACCGTGCGCGCACCCTGCGATTTTTTGAGAAAAAAATTAAATGTTTTTTTCACCCTTCGGGGTCCTTCAGGGACCCCCTGACAAAGGCTAGGGGGTCAGGAACTCTCTACCCTGACCCCTTTTCACATTCTCCACCTTTCTTTTTCACTGTCACACACAAAATGGCGGCCGACACTTCCTGATTTCGACCGATTCGAATGTTGACTGACATGTAACCACCAATCAGAATTACGTTCGCGCACGTTCGGGTGCGCGCTTATAGATATTTATGTACTTTTAACTGCAATTTTCTCAGGAACTACTGAACAGATTGACACCATATATGCAAAAGGCACATGCCTGACCTGAGGACTACCTCTTTGCCAAATTTCAAGTAATTCTGTTCAGCCGTTTGGGCTGTACCTTCGACTAAAGGTCCTATGGGAAAATACATGGGGAAAACGCGTTTTGGGACCCCCCTTTTTTCTCAGCCCCCGCTTGACGAGACTTTCAGGGTAGGAGCTGAGCAGAGCGCCCCATTAGTTTTGAAAATTTCGCGAGGATTCGTCAACCGGCGCCAAAGTTATTCAAAATAGAATTTTCAGATTTCCTATAGGAACTCGGTCCTAACTATAACTATCTACTGGCGACCGCCAGTAGATAATATATATATCACTGGGTGTTTTCAACGGACCCCGTACCTTAGCATGCACAGATGAAAGTTCGACTTCTCAGGTATAGTCGCGATCTCCTCTCTGACAAATCTCTCTCCAAGTGTGTCTTTCATGTCTGGGCATATCTATATGGCAAAGAGTACGTGTTCCCAAACAACAGCTGCATTCCTTCGTTTTGTCTAGGTGCTTTAGCCTGACCAGAACAGAATAACAAGGGGCATTGTTGTTTGACTTTGTCTACATGGTTCAGACGAAATCCCAGGAAAGAACAGAATGCAAAAACAACGGCAGGTTCTGTATGAAAGTACAACGTGGCATTAAGCAAAATATATTTGTTTAGTAATGTGCATTCAGAGTGCAGCCTACAACATACTCAGGCTAACATAGGGAAAACGACTATTGGCCTACACGGAACATATGACAAAGCAAAGATCACTGCTTTGCAGTAAAAGCTAGTTGAAGAAAAGATTGTGCCTAGACAGGTGCGGTATTAGTTTTATCTGTGACACTTCCTGGCACATTCAGCAGCTGTGGTGGTGGGACACAAAAGGGGGCCAGGACAAAGCTGGGGCATTGGTCTCATCTGCCTCCCTGCTACAGATGCCAGTGACACTGATGTAAGCAGTGTGTGCTTTGCTATTGTGTCTACATTGTGCCTTTACTTCACTGTCGCTAACCCCAGTGCTTAATTTGAGCTGGTGGTTACCCTGTGCTCGGCACAGGCACTTAATTGTCAACACTTGCACTAATGGCAGTCTGCCACATGGTGGTGGTGGTTGTCTAATTTAGAGATAACAACAAGAAACAGTTGTTTATTTATTTAATATACATTACGAAAGACTAATACCTGATTCTGAAGGCTAACCTGCTATCAGTGCCTTGTCACCATTGGCAATTGTTGCGCTCTATCAGTCTGTTTCATTAATTAATTAATGTATTTATTTATTTATTCATTCATTCAAAGCCATTCTTATAGCTTTGAGGGGCCTGGAATAGTCTGAATTGTCACACTTATAGGAGTGATATGGTTACTAGTTATGTTGTTACTGTAATTGGCAACACTGACAGCGGCAATGGGTGATACAAGTGGGCGTGGCCTTCTGATGAGGGCCCTGGCACTTATATTTTTACAAATTAAGCACTGGCTGATGCTATGGTGAATATCACCCTAGTGCAGATAGATTTGCCCTGATGAATGCATTGTGGCCCTGTTTCAAGCAAAATGACACTGCAGCAGGCATTGTGACCCTCATGCAGGTATTCTACCCTTTGTGCATATATTGTGAGTGTCTTGTGACCCTGCTGCTGGCACCATGACGCGTGTGTATGTGTTGCTCAATCTATTGTGTCATTTATGAAGGCAGATGAGCTTTGATGAACACAATGGGACCTTGGTGCAAACAGAAGTGTCTTGGTGAATTACCTTGGCGCAGGCAGAGTCCTTGGTGAATGCTTTGCAACCTTGGTGCATGCAGGCCGAGCAGCCTTGAAGCTTGCAAAGTGGTCTTTGCACAAGTATTGTGAATGCATTCCGTCTTAGTACAAGCACTTGTCACACTAGTGCAAGTATTATGATGGGACAGTGTCTATTTTAAAAGCAGAGTGCCCTTGGTGAGCGCATTCATTATCGTGCACAAGATACTGCAAGAGGCCAGGCTCCCAGTGTATGAGAGAGGTTCCACAAATTACCATACTCAGTGTTTTTCTGTATAATCTACTAAACATGGACAGCTGCAGCATGCCGCTGGGCATAACCTGTGGAGGTCCATTTTAGGCGCTGATTACCATAGAGCATGGATGCTTGCTGCAGAGGTCCATATCCAGGAGACCTCACTGATTAACATGGAGTGTGGCCGCGTGCTGCAGAGGTCCATATCCATGAGACCTCACTGATTAACATGAAGTGTGGCCGCGTGCTGCAGAGGTCCATATCCAGGAGAACTCGCTGATTGAAATGGAGTGTGGCCGCGTGCTGCAGTGGTCCATATCCAGGAGACCTCACTGATTAACATGAAGTGTGGCCGCGTGCTGCAGAGGTCCATATCCAGGACAACTCATTGATTAACATGGGGCGTGGCCGCTTGCTGCAGTGGTCCATATGCCGGAGACCTCGCTGATTAACATGGAGTGTGGCTGCTTGCTGCAGTAGTCCATATGCCGGAGACCTCGCTGATTAACATGGAGTGTGGCCACGTGTTGCAGAGCTCCATATCCAGGAGAACTCACTGATTGAAATGAAGCTTGGCTGCTTGCTGCAGTGGTCCATATCCAGGAGACCTCACTGATAAACATGGAACGTGGCCGCTTGCTGCAGTGGTCCATATCCAGGACAACTCGCTGATTAACATGGAACGTGGCCACTTGCTATAGCGGTCCATATCCATGACAACTCGCGGATTAACATGGAGCTTGGCTGCTTGCTGCAGTGGTCCATATCCAGGAGACCTCACTGATTAACATAGTGTGTGGCCGCGTGCTGCAGAGATCCATATCCAGGAGAACTCACTGATTAACATGGAGTGTGGCCGCGTGCTGCAGAGATCCATATCCAGGAGACCTCACTGATTAACATGGAGTGTTGCCGCGTGCTGCAGAGATCCATATCCAGGAGACCTCACTGATTAACATGGAGTGTGGCCGCGTGCTGCAGAGATCCATATCCAGGAGACCTCACTGATTAACATGGAGTGTGGCCGCGAGCTGCAGTGGTCCATATGCAGGAGACCTCACTGATTAACATGGAGTGTGGCCGCGTGTTGCAGAGGTCCATATCCAGGAGACCTCACTGATTAACATGGAGTGTGGCCGCGAGCTGCAGTGGTCCATATGCAGGAGACCTCACTGATTAACATGGAGTGTGGCCGCGTGTTGCAGAGATCCATATCCAGGAGAACTCACTGATTGAAATGGAGCTTGGCTGCTTGCTGCAGTGGTCCATATCCAGGACAACTCGGTGATTAACATGGAACATGGCCACTTGCTATAGCGGTCCATATCCATGACAACTCGCTGATTAACATGGTGCGTAGCTGCTTGCTGCAGCAGTCCATATCCAGGAGAGGACAACTAGCTGATTAACATGGAGCATGGCCGCTTCCTGCAGTGGTCCATAGCAAGGAGAAGTCGCTGATTAACATGGAACGTGACCGCTTCCTGCAGTGGTCCATATCCCGGACAACTCTCTTATTAATATGTAGCTTGGTCGCGTGCTACAGAGATCCATATCCAGGAGAACTCACTGATTGAAATGGAGCTTGGCTGCTTGATGCAGTGGTCCATATCCAGGAGAACTCACTGATTAACATGGTACGTGGCCACTTGCTATAGCGGTCCATATCCATGACAACTCGCTGATTAACATGGTGCTTGGCCGCTTGCAGCAGTGGTCCATATCCAGGAGAACTCGCTAATTAACATGGAACGTGGCCACTTGCTATAGCGGTCCATATCCATGCCAACTCGCTGATTAACATGGTACATGGCTGCTTGCAGGAGTGGTCCATATCCAGGAGACCTCACTGATTAACATGGAGTGTGGCTGCTTGCTGCAGTAGTCCATATGCCGGAGACCTCGCTGATTAACATGGAGTGTGGCCGCGTGTTGCAGAGCTCCATATCCAGGAGAACTCACTGATTGAAATGGAGCTTGGCTGCTTGCTGCAGTGGTCCATATCCAGGACAACTCATGGAACGTGGCCACTTGCCATAGCGGTCCATATCCATGACAACTCGCTGATTGACATGGTGCATGGCCGCTTGCAGCAGTGGTCCATATCCAGGAGACCTCACTGATTAACATGGAGTGTGGCTGCTTGCTGCAGTGGTCCGTATGCAGGAGACCTCGCTGATTAACATGGAACGTGGCCACTTGCCATAGCGGTCCATATCCATGACAACTCGCTGATTGACATGGTGCATGGCCACTTGCAGCAGTGGTCCATATCCAGGAGACCTCACTGATTAACATGGAGTGTGGCTGCTTGCTGCAGTGGTCCGTATGCAGGAGACCTCGCTGATTAACATGGAGTGTGGCCGCGTGTTGCAGAGGTCCATATTCAGGGAAACTCACTGATTGAAATGGAGCTTGGCTGCTTGCTGCAGTGGTCCATATCCAGGACAACTCGCTGATTAACATGGAACGTGGCCACTTGCCATAGCGGTCCATATCCATGACAACTCGCTGATTGACATGGTGCATGGCCGCTTGCTGCATCAGTCCATATCCAGCAGACCTCGTTGATTTACATGGCGCATAGCAACTTGCTGCAGTGGTCCATATCAAGGAGAAGTCGCTGATTAACATGGAGCGTGGCTGCTTGCTGTAGTGTTCCATATCAAGGAGAACTCGCTGATTAACATGGAGCCTGGGCGCTTGCTCCAGCGGTCCATATCCAGGAGACCTTGCTGATTAACGTTGGGCATAGTCGCTTGCTGCAGCGGTGCATATCCAGGAGACCTTGCTGATTTACGTGGGGCATAGTCGCTTGCTGTAGCGGTCCATATCCAGGAGACCTTGCTGATTAACGTGGGGCATAGTCGCTTGCTGCAGCGGTCCATATCCAGGAGACCTCGCTGTTTAAAGTGGACTGTGGCTTCTTCCTGCAGCGGTTCATATCCAGGAGAACTCGCTGATTAACATGGAGTGTTGCTGCTTGCTGCAACTGTCCATATTTAGGAGACGTCACTGATTAACTCTTACTGTAGTGGTCCCTATTTGATAAATTCTATGAGATGCTAATAACACTAAGTCGATAATTGCACATTCACACTCTTGATCAATGCCTCTATTAACATGGCAAGTCCTGTCCAGCATGCGCACCTAATTGCCCTTACCATATTCTACCCCGATCTGTCTTTGCCGTGCTTGCCCAAAGCAATGTTCAGAAACCCATCTGTGTGCTCCTGAGTCCTGACTTTACTGTGTTTATTTTCTGGGATACCTCACCGTCCTACGAGTGCACCTCTCTCACCTAGCATTAGGTAATGGATTCATTCTTCTTTGCTTGTTCTTGCATGGCCTTTCCCAGACTCCCTTAGCCCCACGTCCTTATGCCTCTTGTCTTACAACTTTATCACCATCTACTTTAAGATTCAACTTCACATCTTAAAGTAGGAAAGCGTTAAAAAATGTATTTAACTCAAAGATAAATACTAAAATTATTTGTATGCTAAATATTGTAAACTCAATTCATATATTTATTTAAAAGGTAGAATAATATAAAAATGCTACAATACTATTCAGTACATTTTAAAATAAATCTTGAATTAATCTAAACATATTAAATTAAATTAAGATAATTTTTCAGAAGTTGAAATAAAAAACAATTTTACATCTTAAGAAAAAAATATTTTTATTATGCATTACTAATTATGAAAAGTGATGTACAGAATGCATAAACATTAATGTATTTGTATTTTAATAAAAGTTATTGGTATATCCATCTTTAACTTATAAATAGGTATTAAAATAGTTTATAATAAATTAATAAATATTTACTATTTTAATATTAAATTATATTTATTTATATTTGTATCTTTTTGAAATAATTTAATTTATTTTAACTTATTACTTATGGGGTTTTATTTCAATTCCCTACCTACATTATTTTCTATGGGAGGGTGTTCCAGTATCAGTGGTTGGCCATGCATGGTGCTGGGCTTACTACTTTTTTTTCATTTTTTTAGTAGCATCTTACACTCTAATTTTGTGAATAAGCAAAAAGTAGTAAACTTACTAATAGTGTATACATCACTTAAAAGTGTAAGCTATTTTTTGAATCAGGCTCTAAGTATTTTATATGGCACCGAGAACATCTGTTCTGCAGCTGGATCTTTTAAAACGTGCAATTCTGCATATTGAACAGGGTATAATGATCAGAGAACCCAGAATGCGATGGGGAGACGAGGAGGGGATGCTTGGAAAGCACATTGTGCACTGGGTTTGTTACATAATTCTCTCAAACATTGGTATAGTTTGAAGTGCCGGGAGTGAGACTGATTGGCCCAGATTCACCTGATATATAGGTTACTTTTACAGCCCAGATCCAAATAGTAGATTTTGTAGAGGCAAAAGCCAAGAGAATTCATTTTTCATAAGTATTTTTCCACAGAAATACTTGCAAAGTTGTAAATTTCACCTGGCGGGAAAGTTTGGGAAAATGACAAACTTTGCTGGCAAAATAATTATTTTGCTTACTCCTTCATTGGGGTAAAATAGGAATATGTCCCAGTGGAGATCAAATGAAACAGATAAATCAGTGAAGCGTATTAGTCAATAGTATCTAATCGAAGTCAGACACCACCATATATTCTTTCCAACAATGGACATGCTTTAATTGCATCATAGTATTTGCATTAATCCAATTATAAAGTACGAAATAAATCCTAAATGGATATATTCTTTAAAGTTCCTACACAAAGAAAGGGGAGTAACAGCCAGCAGATAAGCTGTAAATAGTCGGGGATGTCTCCAAGGATAGAGTGAGTGTGCAGAGTGAGGAGAGAGTACTCCCTGTTGTGGTACTTGGTGCCCTCACACACCCTTGGGGGTGTTTAGCATCATCATTGGGCAAAGTTGCTCCTCGTGGGGGTGGCGCTGCAGTCCCTCACGGGCCCTTGGTTAGGGGCTCTCTGGTGGAGTTCTTTTAAGGAGTTGCCGCATTTGTGAGTGTGGGTGTGTGGGTAGGGGTGTGCTAGTGAGTGCAGGTTATAAAATTGAGACAGGGTCCAAAAATAATTTAATTAAGAGGTCCCTGGTTCAAACTAAAGAATTCACGGGGATGAAGATGCACGGTAGTGCTATTTTGAGAGGGGAAACAAGACCAAATAAAGTCCCACTTCTCTCAACCCGTGTAGTGTGTTAACAGAAGTGATTTAAAGAAGGTCAACATGTTTCGCGCTATCTGATGGTCCCTATTGGATCCAGGAGCGCTTCGTCAGGACCAAGAAATAAATGCTGGAAGATGGGGTTCGGGAAAAGACAGCCTGTAATCCCATTCGTTACCTAGGTCTGGTATGCTTGACAATTCGTGTCCCGAATCCGTTCTTATACGTAAATCCTGTTCACAGGCTAAGAGGAGACATAAAAAGAAAAGGGGGGGGAAGGGGGAGGTTGGGGGGGATGGAAAAAGAGGGGAGGGTTTGGAAAGGGAAGAGACAGTAACATATCAAGGGTATATGGTACGGGTGTAACTTAGACACTAGTGCACACTCTGTGCTCCGGTGTCCAGTGCATGAAACCAACCGAGATCGTTTCATTGTGTTCATGCGCAGTTAAAAACAGAGTGCTAGGACACTGCCCAGCGCGAACGGGAAATTCACGGGGGTGATAGTCCCAAAAAGGAAATATGTGTGACACACGAAGTGGTGGTGACTCACTGGAAATCAACACTTCCATGGTGCTGGGTGGACACAGGATTGTAAGGAGTTGTCATATGTGCCCATAGTGTGGGGTGGCACGGTACTCTAGAGACTATGGCACATGCAGAGAGTAGGGGATTAGACAGGTATTATTCCCGTATCTCAACTGAATGTGGTGGAAAGAGTAACTTTACAATGTAAGGGCTGTGTGAGTACCGGTCGTCTGTGGTGACTCTGGTGTAACCGCGGGTGAGAAAGCTAGCACGGTGTTACTCTAGTGCTATGGACAAGTTTGGTGAGGGAGGCAGACAGGTGTGGTATGACAACAAGTATTTAGTACACATAACGAGAGCGCATGCCTACCCTCTCCTACTAGGTGATGGGCTCCGTCAGCGTGAGCCGCGCAGTAAGGCTGTCGAAAAATAATACAAGGTAAGAGAGAAGGCTGCGATCGACGATACCTGTATCGAGGTTGCTGCTCGTATGTCCCGAGCCGATGGTGACGGTACTTACTTTGCGAGTCGCCTTACGTTGCGGGGTAACCTACCCGTGCGGTTGCTCTGCCGGTAACATTTGTGGTGATAAACCGGTCGGGTTATATAGTGCTGCCGGGCAGGGGACATGCCCCGGGTGATGACGTCCTCTCAGAAGCGCCCGCAAATCAGGACAAGAGATGGAGGACAGAAAGGGGCTGGGCTGTTGGCTATAGCGGTCATCTCAAAATAGCACTACCGTGCATCTCCATCCCTGTGAATTTTTTAGTTTGAACCAGGGACCGCTTAATTAAATTATTTTTGGACCCTGTCTCAATTTTATAACCTGCACTCACTAGCACACCCCTACCCACACTCACAAATGAGGCAACTCCTTAAAAGAACTCCACCAGAGAGCCCCTAACCAAGGGCCCGTGAGGGACTGCAGCGCCACCCCCACGAGGAGCAACTTTGCCCAATGATGATGCTAAATACCCGCAAGGGTGTGTGAGGGCACCAAGTACCACAACAGGGAGTACTCTCTCCTCACTCTGCACACTCACTCTATCCTTGGAGACATCCCCTACTATATACAGCTTATCTGCTGGCTGTTACTCCCCTTTCTTTGTGTAGGAACTGTAACCATCCGTTGGAACAATATATGACTTTTAGGAGCATTGGTTAAGGACCTTTTTCAACTCGCTCCTAGTCCCCTCTCTTATTGATTTGCAGAATTTTAGTACGGCCATTGGCCGTGGGACATTTGTATCCTCTTTTTCTCTCTTTTCTTACCCTCCTCACACCCTATGAGACACACGTGGTCTAGAACCATTGGAAGATCCTCACTGGAAAGAGCAGCATCAGACATCCAACTGACACGATGGACAACCCTGGTCTCAGTTTTGATGACGATATGGTAGCAGAGATTTTGAGAGCTCCATCATTACTAGCAGAAGATGGCAGCGCACCGTCAGGGAGCGGTAACGATGACTGGAGGTCGCTCCAAACTCTACGAAAATTACAGATAAAAACAGCCCTACACGAGACTATTATGACAGAATATTTGAGAGCAAACATTGCCCCCAATGGCCTGCTGATAACTCTGGCTCCAAGGATATTCTTGGAAGATCTGCCGTTCCGCCGCGAATGGTCAAGAATATCCTGGAAATGTACACGTGATTGGCTGATACTAATTATAAATACAGCAAAACGTCTATCAGATGACCTACTTATCCAAATCAACCTGTCTGAGAATAGACTGAAGACTGGGATTTCTATCACAGCATTTAAATCGAAACTCTCAGAAATTAATCTGGAAATGAATGAACACAAAGAATATCTAACTAAACAAAAGATCAGTCAATTGCAAAAAGACGTGAAACGGTTCGATAAGGAGAAAATGTACCCTTATACCAAAGATGATTATGTGTTCTCCAACATAGACACCTCCTCTGACGATGTAAGCAGCCGTAGCTCCGGAAGGTCAGATTCTACTGGGAGTGAATCCAACTGCGAAACCAGACAATCAAGACCAAGAGGCGGGTATAGACACCAACCACTCCCACCACCCTTATTCCATGGGTTTCCTCCCCACCCTTTCCAGACACCTATGTATCAGGGACAATGGATGGGTCCCCAACCTATATGGAATGGCCCCATGGAACAGAATCCGATACCCAATTACCATCAGTATCAGATCCCACCTTTTCTCAACAGAGGGAGGGGCAGAGGAAGAGGCAAAAGAAGAGGAACAACCAAGACCGTCCACCGGCAGGACCCAGAACCAATGGTCCTACGAAGCAAGACCACAAGACCTTAGTGGTTAACCTATCCTCGAGGTCCCTAACTGAAGGTGAGACTAGACTGTTGGAAAAAGGTCTAGGATTTGTCCCTACACATAAGGGAGATGACTTCATCCTGCACCAAGAACTTCATCAGTTTTTCAGGAAAATCCGCCCAAGAGCATTCTTCCAAGATAAACCTGAGGCCCCACCCAGCGGGTCAGGCCTAAGGAACAAATCTAAATTCACTCCCACCTCAGCCATGACCTTAAACGAGGTACTGACATTTGAACAAGCTGTTCTGAAGGAGGTTAGCAACATCACCACTGATCGCCCGTTTGACAATCTCTCTAAGGAAGAAAGATTACTCCTCAGACCCCTGACAGAGGATGGTACCATCATATTGAAACCCGCAGACAAAGGAGGGGCTATCGTCATCCAAGATAAGTGTGTCTATGATGATGAATGCATACGACAGTAATCCAACATCAGGTATTACGAATCCATCGATGAAGATCCTACCACACGCCTCTCGACCATGATACAACACCTAACATCTGTAGCAGATGCAGAGGGATGTATTACCAAGGAAGAGGCCTTGTTCCTTCTGAACAAAAAGCCACGTACACCGTACTTCTACTGCCTCCCTAAAATTCATAAGGGAATCACCCCTCCACCAGGCAGACCCATTGTGTCCGGGATCGACTCCCTCTTGGAACCCCTGAGCAAATTCTGTGATGTGTTCCTACGCCCCCTGGTGACAAAGACCCCGACGTACCTGAGAGATACCACAGAGGTGCTCAACCTCATTGAACGATTTGCCGCACCCGAGTCTATTACCCTGTTGGTTACCTTAGACGTGGAATCACTATATACTAACATTCCCTAAGATGCCACACTGGCGGTTCTTGACAAGGCCCTCCGCAACATCGATCCATGGCCGTCAACAACTCCAATTACCTTCATCTGTGATTGTGCGACGATAGCACTTAAAGAAAACTTTTTCGCCTTTGAGAACAACCTCTATCACCAAATACAGGGCACCAGCATGGGGAGCACCTTTGCGCCGAGTCTGGCCTGCCTATACATGGCAAACTTTGAAGAAGAGCACAGCCTAACAGAGACCAACCCATATAACAATAACATCCTGTTATGGCGTAGGTACATCGATGACATAATCATCTTCTGGAAAGGGGATGAAGAGACATGTCAGACATTCTTTATGTGGATGAATACATTGAATCCATACCTTAAATTTGTGGGCACATTGTCATCTGAATCGATACCATTCCTTGACCTTCTGATATCCCTAAAAGAAGGGCGCATGATGACCACCAACTACAAAAAGCCCACAGATAGGAATAATCTACTCCTATTCCAAAGTCACCACCCTAAGGCCTTAAGAAACAACTTACCGGTTGGGCAATTCCTCCGCCTACGCCGCAACTGCAATACCATCATGGAATTCGAAAAAGAGGCAGACACTCTAACAGAGAACTTGATGAAAAGAGAATATCCTAAAAAAACGTGAAGCAGGCACGCAAAAGAGCCAGGAATAATCACAGAGAAGCTCTACTGGAAATCAAAGAAAAAACCACCTCAGATATACTAACATGTGTGACATCCTTCACCCCGAACTCCAACAAAATCCAGAGAATAATCAAGAAACACTGGAAGATCCTTGAGATGGGGGAGTACCAACCAGGACCTAAACCTCTCTTTGCCTTCAAGAGAACACGTAATCTGAGAGACATGCTAGTCCACACACGCCCTAGGAACATTATCAAAACGCAACCAACACTATGGAATCTCCCCCCGGTAATTGGTCATTATCCATGTGGTTCATGCACAGTATGCCCACTGACTAGCATCACCAAGGAACTTGATCTGGGACTTGCAAAACCTTGGAAGCAATTACACCATACCAACTGTAACACAAAAAATTGTGTTTACATGATCACCTGCCCGTGTGGGTCACGATACATTGGCATGACTATGAGACCAGTCAAAACACGAATTGGGGAACATAAGAGCACGATTCGGTGCAAACGCACAGCAACAAGATTACAAAGCCATTTCTTGGAAATGAATCACTCCCCCGAAAGCCTACGATGGACTATCATCGAATCTAATCCCCATTGGTCAGCATCCACACTGTTTAGGCAGGAACAACGATGGGTGTTCAAATTGAGAAGCAATAAAGGGGGACTTAACGAAGATATTCCCTGGGTTGAATTATCCCGTTAGTGGTATATCACGATATCATCTTAAGTAGCGCGTTACATCGAGCGCAACAACTTTATGACTTAGCACCCTAGCTACTTTGTCCATTAATACTACCAGCCGACGACATTAATAATCTTAGTATCAGGGACACTAGCCACATAATCACCTCCAAATCTGAGACAAGAATTACATGATACGTCCGTTCCAGGGCAGGTCCCTCTAGATACTATGCTAGATGGTAACTGTTATATCTGTAGTCTTGGGTGCCTATTTATTGAGGCACCATTAGACGACAGTTACACTAACAATGTGTTTCGTTGTAGTCCCCTGTATAGCAAGCAAGTTGTCCTTCTCGACACCGGCCCCCCCTTATACTAAGGGGTCCTGGTTACCACCATACCCTTCCTACCCCCCTCACATACACAACCCACAACAACCCCCCCCCCCCACTGGCACTCGGTATTACCATCACCGTGTTTTCCTTGATTCCATTGCTGTTAATACAGCAATGTTCTAACGTGTATAATCACAGGTTCCACTTACTATACTGCCATGGTTACATTACGTGACCGTAGACTCGTGGCTTGGGGCACTGAGGACGTATCCCCTATCTTAGGACTTTGTCCGACTAGTCAGCTCCATTACGTCCACCATGGACCTGGACACCCCACCAGTTTTCTTCCGCCTCCTTTTTAGATCCATAGCATATCACTAACAGTGAGTATATACTAATTATGACCGTCATCTCTTCACCATGTTGGTATCTCCAACAACCCCTTTTTCTTCTTGAGAGGCATTTCTCTTAAGGTATTTAATTATACCTCTCACCAATCTCCTCTTCCTGACCTTCCGTTACCTCTTCCTGCCCCCGTTACACAGTGCTATGTGGCCCGTATACACCATTCCAACATGGCCGCTATAGCCAACAGCCCAGCCCCTTTCTGTCCTCCGTCTCTTGTCCTGACTTGCGGGTGCTTCTGAGAGGACGTCATCACCCGGGGCATATCCCCTGCCCGGCAGCACTACATAACCCGACCGGTTTATCACCACAAATGTTACCGGCAGAGCAACCGCACGGGTAGGTTACCCCGCAACGTAAGGCGACTCGCAAACTAAGTACCGTCACCATCGGCTCGGGACGGACGAGCAGCAACCTCGATACAGGTATCGTTGATCGCAGCCTTCTCTCTTACCTTGTATTATTTTTCGACAGCCTTACTGCGTGGCTCACGCTGACGGAGCCCATCACCTAGTAGGAGAGGGTAGGCATGCGCTCTCGTTATGTGTACTGAATACTTGTTGTCATACCACACCTGTCTGCCTGCCTCACCAAACTTGTCCATAGCACTAGAGTAACACCGTGCTAGCTTTCTCACCCGCGGTTACACCAGAGTCACCACAGACGACCGGTACTCACACCGCCCTTACATTGTAAAGTTACTCTTTCCACCACATTCAGTTGAGATACGGGAATAATACCTGTCTAATCCCCTACTCTCTGGATGTGCCATAGTCTCTAGAGTACCGTGCCACCCCACACTATGGGCACATATGACAACTCCTTACAATCCTGTGTCCACCCAGCACCATGGAAGTGTTGATTTCCAGTGAGTCACCACCACTTCGTGTGTCACACATATTTCCTTTTTGGGACTATCACCCCCGTGAATTTCCCGTTCGCGCTGGGCAGTGTCCTAGCACTCTGTTTTTAACTGCGCATGAACACAATGAAACGATCTCGGTTGGTTTCATGCACTGGGCACCGGAGCACAGAGTGTGCACTAGTGTCTAAATTACACCCGTACCATATACCCTTGATATGTTACTGTCTCTTCCCTTTCCAAACCCTCCCCTCTTTTTCCTTCCCCCCCAACCCCCCTCTCCCCCCCCCCTTTTCTTTTTATGTCTCCTCTTAGGCTGTGAACAGGATTTACGTATAAGAACGGATTCTGGACACGAATTGTCAAGCATACCAGACCTAGGTAACGAATGGGATTACGGGCTGTCTTTTCCCGAACCCCATCTTCCAGCATTTATTTCTTGGTCCTGACGAAGCGCTCCTGGATCCAATAGGGACCATCAGATAGCGCGAAACATGTTGACCTTCTTTAAATCACTTCTGTTAACACACTACACGGGTTGAGAGAAGTGGGACTTTATTTGGTCTTGTTTCCCCTCTCAAAATAGCACTACCGTGCATCTCCATCCCCGCGAATTTTTTAGTTTGAACCAGGGACCTCTTAATTAAATTATTTTTGGACCCTGTCTCAATTTTATAACCTGCACTCACTAGCACACCCCTACCCACACACCCACACTCACAAATGCGGCAACTCCTTAAAAGAACTCCACCAGAGAGCCCCTAACCAAGGGCCCGTGAGGGACTGCAGCGCCACCCCCACGAGGAGCAACTTTGCCCAATGATGATGCTAAACACCCGCAAGGGTGTGTGAGGGCACCAAGTACCACAACAGGGAGTACTCTCTCCTCACTCTGCACACTCACTCTATCCTTGGAGACATCCCCGACTATTTACAGCTTATCTGCTGGCTGTTACTCCCCTTTCTTTGTGTAGGAACTGTAACCATCCGTTGGAACAATATATGACTTTTAGGAGCATTGGTTCAGGACCTTTTTCAACTTGCTCCTCGTCCCCTCTCTTATTGATTTGCAGTATATTCTTTAAAGAACAGGTGCACAGAGGAGTGAGGTGATAGGTGTATGGGACAGATTGTGGAAAAGGACAGTGGTGCATGCATATATACATCAATACGAAAATTACAAACTATCCTGACAGTGTTATTGTCCAATCATTACATGTCAAGTCATAACACAATTACAGATAAACATTCTCTGTCATATATGTTTGACAAAAATACAGAAGTGTCGACGTTTCGACCCCTAAACTGAAAAGCCAATTTCACGCATTGTGGGCGGGGTCTTCATCAGGGCAAGGGTGAGTGTGGGAGGGGTTGCACCAGTAGGAACAGCTCCATTGCTTCGGGCTGTATTTAGGAAAGACTGGGCTCGTAGGCTCACAGACTCCTTAGCAATAATTGAAGAACTCAAATAGAAAAAGGGGCCCAGGAGTAACCTGTGGCTTTGGCTGCTGGCGGTGAGCGGTCTACAGCTAACGATAGTTCACCCGTGCTCTCCTAGGCTGCCCTGGCCATGTGATCCCTAATACATTTTGATCTAGCCACACTCTTATGATTTGACCTCAGATGTCATCCTTATATATCACTTATGGCTAACATGACACGTTTGATGACTTCTCCCCACCTGAAGAGCACAGCCTGTTGGCTGGACTGTGCACATTTTTCGTAAGGAGCCACCTACCCCTCCACCCCTGACTGAAATGAATACTGACTGGTTCCCCCTTCTCCTGATCTTTCATTCTACATCTAGCCAAGTGCATGATGTTCTGTCACCACAGATAAACTTCCACAATGATTTACTTCTGTATAACCGGCCCGCATCCTTTTGCTGATGCCCAGCACACCATCAGAGTGGAGTCTAAGAAGTTTAAAAAATATAAAACCGGGCAGCAGGCCATTTCCATCTATGCACCCAGGATCTCAAACAGCATCTCTGTATCTATCAGGATTACCCTGAAGCTGCTCCAGTTTAGGGAAGAGATGGCGACACGCCTCATTGATAAGCACCCTGTCACAATGCAGGGACAGCACACGTCTGCTCTTAGAATACAGACAGCTCTCTAATCTCTTGTTGACTGCGTCTGCATGCTTGTTTTTGACCTTATAGAGAACTCCGCTGACTTTTGGATAGGTTTGCACAATGCATATACTACATAGATGCATAACATCTGGGTTGGGTGAAACTCATGGAATTTGACATCGCAGAATTCCATGGAGTTACATAAAAACTCAGCGAGATTCCGCGGAGATCTGCCATGAGCAGAAATAGCCATGTTGAGCTACTTGCACTGTGATCTAGCTCTGGTTGCTCATTCTATGATGGAAAATTGGTGTGAGGGCGAAGCTACTTGAGTTGATTTTGCTGCCGTTCGAGTAGATTTTTTACTTGAGTGGCAGCCTTCCGACTGAGAATGGTCGCGACCACCCGCATCTGGAAAATCTTGTCGGAAGTCCTCCGAGCAACTCAAAATTGCTCTGTAGGATGCCAAATCTCGCTCGCCATCTTACCATTCTGGGGCCACAAATGAGAAGAAATTCCACCACACGGAGATTGCCTGTATTTGGCCAGAGTCGTCAAATTTCGCACACCTCTACTTAACATACATATTTTGCACCCTCGCCTGGTGCTTTGACCCACACTTACCTTTGGCCTCAGCGCACCCTACAGCAAATGATAGATTTGGTTGTGAACTTAACTCCTGTGAAAGGCTTCTTGTAAACTTTACAATAGTTGTAAAAATTGTCTGTGAAATTATATTCTTTACTGGTGTTTTTGTGATGCTGGTTTTGCTTTCTTCTGTACCTCTTGAGCACCACGTAGACGTCTGTTACGCTCGTTCCTCTATTTCGTACTTAAAATATGCATTATTCTGAACTTTTCTTGTACAGCAGCTTGGGGTCCCCAGGATTCTAACCAGAACTATAAAAATAAATGAAGACATTGAGAGAGACACCGCAGGCTCGCGGCTCCTCTTCTTCCGCCTGTCCCAGGCGCCCTGGGCTTGCCTCAGCAGCCAGGCAGCCCCATCACTCATCCGCAGCAGAGCGCTCGGCCACAGCGTTCCCGCCGGGAGATGCGGAAATGCGAGCGACGAGAGAGCGCGAGACGGGGCGCGAGAGCACTGCACAAACTCTGCAACAGTAGATGGAGCAGTTAATGACGACGACCACTGGAGCTTGGCTGTAACAGCTGGGCCACCGCTGTAGAATGGTTTAGTGTACAGCACCGCTGGCAAGCCGTACTGTTGGCCTGACAAGGACCGGCCCCCACAGGCAGCACGCGGACCGACCTATGAAAAAATCCGTCAGTATCCTGGACATGCTGCTCAGTGTTACCAGCAGGGAGTATACACAGAAGTGCGCAGGCGCGGTTCTCACTTCAAACTAAATGTAAGTTGTTCTCGTTCAGCAACTCAGTCTGCTCACTTTCTTGACTTTAGATGGTTGAAAGGCAGAGTCCGCCATTCCAGGACTGAAGACAGAGATTTATATGTCACACATTGATGGCCTGTGATTCTCTACCACAGTCCTGTAGGGTTCGATCACTGAGCTGTAGGGCTCGATCACTGGCCTGTAGGACTCTACCACTGGCCTGTAGGACTCTACCACTGGCTGTAGTTCTCTACCACTGGCCTGTAGGACTCAACCACTGGCCTGTAGGGCTCGAGCACTGGCCTGCAGAGCCAACACAACAATACAGGAACTGAACACAGCACGAAAACTGACCTCATGAACCTCGAAGTCCACAGAGGACTCCACCACTAGCCTGAAGGGCTCTACCATTGGGCTGCAGGACTCTACCACCTGCCTGCAGGGCTCGATCATTGGCCAGTATGGCTTGATGACTGGCCTGTAGGACTCTGCCACTGACCTATACCTCTCCACCAGAGGCTTGCAGCTCTTCACCACTGGCCTGTAGGACTCAACCACTGGCCTGTAGAGCTCGATCACTGGCCTGTAGGACTCAACCACTGGCCTGTAGGGCTCGTCACTGGCCTGCAGAGCCAACACAACAATACAGGAATTGAACACAACACGAAAACTGACCTCATGACCCTCGAAGTCCACAGAGGGTACCTTTTCCTACTGAGTGGTCCATCACCGCTAGTTTGTACCTTTTGTGTACTAATGCCCAAAGAAAGGTGTGACTTGTGCATTGTGAGAAGTTGTCCTGGTATATGCTGTCCACTACTTATAGTGGGCACCTGGCACCTTTCCAAACGACCCTTATTGATGATTAGGTTAAAGAGAACCTTTATTGAAAGCTATCCTAGTGTTAGCTATGGAGAGCAGCCTTCAGGCTAAGTGTCGAAGGAATGTAAAGCAGCTTGGTTTACCAGATTATAACCTCCTGAATGACCAAATGAAAGGAGAACCACACAAGGTATGTATAAAATATATGTATTTATTACTAAACACTCTCTACTACCCTCTTTATGAGATTAGAGAACAAGGTACACAATATTAAAGGACTAGAACAACAGTAAATAGCACAATACACAGCGGGCTCCAGGGGGAGACCAAACTATATACTAAGAAAGTGGTATAACAACCAAGACTTGACTAGACACAGTGCCTAGAGCATGTAGAATCGCTGGAACCCCAAGGAACCACCCAAGGTAGTGACACAGGGGACCCACGGAAGTCAGGTGCAGTGTGAGAACACAGCCATGAGCTCTGTACAATTCTACGGCAAAGTCGCGGTTGGAATTTTAAAGATTATGGACACTTAGGAGAGGACTTCAAGCAAACCCTTTGGAACATAGAAGGTTCTAAGGCCAGAACCCTTGAGAGTACCAAGGTACCCATGTTACCTATCCCAGGAGAGCCGGTGCATAAGGGTCAAGTGGTGTCGGAAACGCTCATTGATTTCAATGGCGAGTTGCGAAGAAGTGCTGCTGCCGGGAAGATGAGAAGTGTCCGGTGTGATCCAAGCCTGGATCAGAGCTGAGAAGAACCTGAAAGCAGAGGGGACAGAGTCTGGGTCACTTCACAGTGACCAGGGGCACGATAGACGAATGCCCACCGATGTCGGGTGTTTCAGGTGAGAAGAGGTGAAGCTTGACTCTGCAGCCACGGGGACCAAGAGATGTCGACGACGACCAAAGTCCGCAGGCAAGCTGTCCCACAAAGGATGTCGAGTGCTGGGGGGTCAGTGTCCGGATTGACCACCAACAAGCCTTGGCAACTGCAAGCCACGCAGTAAGAGAAAAGATGCTTCGGTGGGGACCAGCAAGGACCTGGGGACTCCCCAAGGAATGGAGAGTCAGGGCACATCTGGAGCAACCAGGAAAGCCCACTAAAAGTTAAAGTTCCCTTCTCAGGGACCCACAGGTCGACGGACCAAGGATTGCGAAGGGACCTCGAGCTGAATCACAAAATACCAGCCCACGGAACACTTGTGGAGTGTAGGCCGGAAATCTTCAGTGGAAATACTGCTTGGGGTCTGGACTATAAGAAGCCCAAAGCTCAGCCTCAGGGATCGCCAAAAAGCATATGCTGCTGCAAATGTACACAGTGCCCAGGGGTTCGGGTTGCGCGGTCCCCACGAGGGATGCAGGTCTCAGAATTGCTGAGAGCACGGATCAACCTCAGAGACCACGGAAACCCACCTCCTGTGTTGCAGAAATCTTCGGAGTCCTTCAGGAGCTGCGTAGATGCAAACTGGTCAGATATGTTTCTGGTGCCTGCCTTGCAGGGGAGTAACTCCTTTACTCCAAGGGAGATTCTGCAGTCATCCAGCATAGTGTAGATAGTCGAAGTACTTGGTTTCTGTACAGTGCTTAATTTGAGCCGGTGCTTTCCGGTGCTCAGCACTGGCACCTTATTGCCAGCACCGGGGCTATGACAGTCTGCCACATGGTTGCGCTGTCCTGCTAATTTCGGTATGAACAGAACAACAGCAGTTTATTTGTTCAATTTACATTACAATGACTAATACCTGCCTCCCAAACCATTCTTCTGGCTTTGGGGGCCTGGAATAGTCTGACTTGTCACACTTGTAGGAGTGTGAAGGTTAGTAACTGTGTATGTACTGTCATTGGCAGCGCTGGCATGGGTATGTGAGCTGCAGTAGCCTCCTGACAAGAGCCCCGGCACTTATCCTTTTACAAATTAAGCACTGTTTCTGTAGCAGAGTTTTGTCCAGGTAAATCTAAAATCCTGTAGTCAGGGGTTCCTACTTTATACCCAAGGAAGGGTTGGGACAAACTCTGAGGACCCACATATGGGAGGGTCAGGACAGAGGGGTGGCTACACCCATGACCTTTGTCCAGTTTCACGCTAGAGCAGGAGCAAATGGCTCCTGCAACCGGTTTGAGCTGGACTATGCACAGGGACACCAAATGTGCCCCCAGTGCAGACATCAAAACACTCTCAGAGTGCACCCACCCAGCCCCAATACCTTAAAGCCTGTCTGGGAGGTGGTCTCACCTCCCTGTGACAGGAAACCTATTGTCCAGCCTTCCCCTACCGGAGTTTCGTCCAGCAGCAGGAGGGCAGACTTGTGTCTGTGGTTGGCAGCATCCATCTTGTGATGCCAGGGTATGGAAAGCTGGTACCGGGTGTACCGGTGTTGTCACATTTCTCCCTCTAGGAGTGTGGAATCATACCCCCCACACCAGTTACTGGTGTGGAGGTATGATTCTAAGGTGTTTGACACCAAACACAACATGTTTCCATGCAGCCATTTTAAAGTTAGCATTTACCGCGAGTTTATAATGCACTTAAGTATATATGGTTGGCTGCATCACAAACAACCCCGGAATATAGGTTCCGAAGGCTGCAGAGGGGCTCTGCTCATGCAGGTTCACCCTCTCACATAAAACCCAGCACCCTGCCTTCAGGATTGACAAGGCCTGCCATAGGGGTGACTGATAGGTTTATATGTGCAGTGATATGGAGTAGATATAGTATATAGAGTAGATATAGTGAACCTATATCTAAGTACGGTGTGCATGCTGTAGAAGACCTGTTGTGTCATTTTGAATGGTCTCCCAGGGGTGGCATAATACATGCTGCAGCCCCTGAGAGGCCTCTGGGGTACATAGGCCTGGGGTAAATAGTATACCATATACTAGGGACTTATAAGGGTACCCCAGAATCCAATCCATGGTGTACCTAAAGTACATGCAATCAGTTTTAGGGAGAAAGCAGATAGACTGGGGTCCTGATTAGCAGGCTCCCAGTCAAACTAAGTCAAAAACCAGCAAAACACCAGGAAAAAAGTGGGGTTAACTATGCAGTCAGATTCCACCTTCCTACATGCATTACCCTTTGTGTAGTACTGTACTCAAATGTCTGTTTGTCCTTGCTGATCTGCTGTCATGTAAGATCCTATGTAACACATGCAGAGTCTGGAATCACACCCTATACGTTTGTTGTCCAATGCACATTTCTGATTAATATTGATTAAAAAATCCATTTAAAGTTTCAGCCCATCATTTTTTGTTTGTTTTACTCAAGGGTTAAAGACTGAGTGTCTCTGCTCAGGTACGTGATTGGTTCACTTCAGTGGGCTCTAATAATCTGTTTTTACAGGGCTGTTGGTGAGGTAACGCGATGTTAGTTGTGGCCAGACAGCCCGTGGAGAGGATCTGATAGAGATTACTGG
The DNA here is from genome assembly GCF_964204655.1 of Triturus cristatus. Lineage (NCBI taxonomy): Eukaryota > Metazoa > Chordata > Amphibia > Caudata > Salamandridae > Triturus > Triturus cristatus. Next base: position 1,058,597,218 of record NC_140588.1, on the reverse strand, counting down.
TAAGAGAATGAATGTGCGGGAGTGCGTGCGTGAGAGAGAAGAAAAAGAGAGGGTGCTCCAACCTCATGTCTTCCCTGTCAAAAGCAAGATGGCGGTCACCAGACCGTGGCCCAAGGCCCCACAGGAAAAGGAGGGTCGGGCTAGGGAAATATAAGATTTAAGATCACATGAAGGCGTTCTACTAGATTACTTGGGTGGCACCAACAGGGTAGAAGGAAAAGCTCTTCCTAAAGTTGTTGGGATGCCCCTCTCAGAGGCAGCAAGGCGGCAGCATCCCACAGACGGATTCAGGAAGCGGTCCCTCACATCTGATAATGGGGACACAGGAGGGCTGCAACTCTTCATTGTAGAGGCCAAGTAGTTGGTGTTGTGTCCTGTGTCCTTGAGGCCTGGTACTCCCTGATATAATGCCACCATATGCCAGCTTCGGTATACCACTTCCAGTACTGACAGAACAGGGTCAGGAAGGGAAACTGACTACAGAAAGAGAACAGGTGCATATTGGAGTAGGTAAGGGTTTATTTTAGGTGCTTGATGTTTCCAAAGCACAGCAGAACATTTTACATAGACACAGGGCTTCATTGCAAAAAGACTGAGCTACGGTGCCCAGGGCTCTTCTCGCACGCCCGTGCTTGGCCCACTGGCGGTTGTACGACGGAACAACACAGGGAAATGCTTTGCATGCCTTTACAACACATTTTTTACCCAGCATTTTTTAAGAACGCATATGTTTTTACAATGCATGCCACTACAAGCAATTGTTTATATATATCTATTTAAAAAATATTTTGGGGGGGGCATACACCTATCTTGCCTTAAATGTGTGGTAAAAGCATGCGTTGTAAACGCAAATACGTGGTAAAACATGCGTATTAAAGACACAATGTGGTAAAAACGTCATTGTAAAGGCTGTCTCCCCCTCTTGCTTGTGTTGGCCCACTTAATACCAAGGCTGTCATCCTAAATCCTCCTCCTGCCTCTATAACACACTTGAGGTGTGTAACACAGGTTCTACACACTTGCAGTAACACTGCAATAAAAAGAAATCCGCCAATGAGCCAAGCGGAAGAACAGAGCCAACAGTGTGATGAGGACCGAATAACCAGTGTCGCAGAGGTCTTATCTCTTGCAGATTATGATGAGGGTTTGATAGTGCACCAATCAAGGACACACGTCTAATTTAAAGTATTAACAATTTGCTTAGCACAAATACTCCCAAGATTGTGACTACAGGGAAGCATCACTCCCTCGTATCCAATGAGCTCAAGTAAAACCCTAAGGAGAGTTGGGTTACTCTCTAGAGTGTTCACTTCTGCATGCCATATATGATATATATGGCATTTATAACAGCAATGGCATGGGTGAAATGTATATATGGTGGTTGTCAGTAGGTAGTTATAGTTAGGACCATGTTTCCATAGGAAAAGGGTTTTTTGACTTGCCTAGTTCTTTGGTGCCGGTTGGGGAATCTTCACAAAATTGTCCCCAAAAAAGTGCTCCTTTGATTCTTGCTGTGCGTGGAAAGTTTCTAGGCAATCTGTCAAGTGGGGGAGCCGATAAAAAGGGGACGTCAAAAACGTGTGTTTCCCATGGTAATTCCCATAGGAAATTTCAGACACGACTACAGCCCGAGCTGCTGAAAGGAATTACAACCAAATTTGGCAGAAGGAAGGCTGTTGGTCCAGAAAGTGACCTTTTCGTGAATTGGTATAAATCCCTTCAGTCATTTTTGAGATTTTTAAAGATATTCAAATTTGTGCATCTAGAGGTGTAAAGGCTCAGTGAACACTACCAATTTTGTGCTGAGATCTGATTAGCTGCCACCACTTCAACCGGGAAGTTTTGGCAGCCATCTTGGGAAAAGGAGGCAGGGTAGGAAAAAACTGACCCCTTAGCTCTGGTCATGGGTCCCAGAGAGAACCCGAAAGGGCCAAAAAGCATTTTGGAAAAAAAAAGTTGCAGAAAAAATGTGACGGAGCTGCGAATCTGCAACTTAATTTCAAAAGAACAAGTGTGGTCTCCCTCACATGATTGCACTTTAGCCCCTGGGTGGGCCAGGTCCCAGGAGCTAATTCATATATATAATATGGGGAGAAGGGGTGCACGTGGCTTCCCTTCCCATGGTCATTCTTGACTCTGGGAACTGCCTCCTCCCCGGGGCAGGCTAATAGATATTTTAGTTGGAGGGGACCATGCAGCCCCCCTCTAAAGATTCTCAAGAGCCCCGGGGACCACCACCTCCCCAAGGCTTTATCCTCCTAAAGGAATACAATGACATGCCTGAGTTCGTTGGAGGCCCGCCCCCTTTCTCCACCACTCTGCAAACGTGCATCCTGGCACACTATTCTTTTGCGAGATCAAGTCCCAAGTTCCACCGGTAAGTCCCACACAGCGGGAGTGCTGGGAGCTCGTCAGAGCCCTGCCCACTTTGTTCACCACTCTGCAAATGCACCTCGTGGTGCACTACTCGATGTGGATGAAGTCCCCTTGCATGCTGAGAGTTCTGGTGGGCCAACAACCCCTCCTGTTACCACCAGTAAGTCCCACACTGCAGGATTGCTGAGATCTCATCGAGGCCCGCCCCCTTTGTCCAACACTCTGCAAATGCATCTCCTGGCATACTACTCATTGGGGGATTAAGTCCCCTTGGATGCTGAGGGTCTATGGGGGCCAAGAACCCCTCCTGTTACCACCAGTAAGTCCCACACAGCAGGACTACGGAGAGTTCGTCTGAGGCCCTGCCCCCTTTCTCCACCCACTGTACAGACCCATACAGCCACTCACACATCCACTCACAGATCCATACAGCCACTCACAAATCCACTCACACACCCACACAGCTACTCACACAGCTACTCACAGACCCATACAGCTACTCACACAACCAATCACAGACCCTAACAGCCACTCACAAACCCACTCACACACCCACAAAGCTACTCACACACCCACATGACCTCTCACACACCCAGTCACAGACCCAGACACCCACTCACATACCCACTCACTGACCTATACAGCCACTCATATACCCACTCTGAAAGGTTACAGGTTACAGTTAGGATGTAATCTGAAAACAACCTTCAAGGTTCACTGAAAAAAACAAAGATTACAGGAAGGGTATAGTTATGATTTTTTTTTTAAATAAACAAAGGTTACAGGGATGTTATAGTTAGGAAATAAAATAAGAAAAACCTTTAGAAATTCAATTAAAAAACCATAGGTTACTGGGATGTTATAATTAGGCTCACATTTCACTCATACCAAACCATAGAAATTCAGCAGTTAGAGTTACCTGAGCTAACTATAACTTACGCCTCTGCAATGCACTGCTTATGTCCTCACATATTACATTACACATGACATGGCCAGTGCCTGAGCTAACTATAACTTACACCTCTGCAATGCACTGCTTATGTCCTCACATATTACATTACTCATGACATGGTCAGTGACATCGCTGATTACATCATCCACAGAATCATGCACACACCTACTCACAACCCCATATAGCCTCTCATACACCCACTCAAATACCCACACAACCACACCCAAACCCATTCACAGACTCATCCAACTACTCACACAACCATTCACTCATCCATAGAGCCACTCACACACCCATTCACTCACTCATACAGCCACTCGCAAACCCTTCACTTACCCATACAGCTACTTATACAACCACTCACTCACACATTCAGACTCTCATGTAGCCACACACTCACCCATACAGCTACTCACACACCCATTTATTCAGCTATACAGCCACTCACACACCCACTCACCCATACAGCCTCTTGGCACAACCACTCCTTCACCTATTCAACCACTCACACACTCACTCAAACACCCACACAACCATTTACATACCCATTCACACATCCATCCAAGCACTCACACATCCGCTCACTCACCCATACAGCCATTACCACAGACACTCACTCTTCCATTAAGCTACTCACACACCAACTCACTTAAGCAAAAACCCACTGAAACATCCACTCAGTCACCAACACAGTCACTTACATACCCACCCACTTACTCATATAGCCATTCAGACACCCACTCACTCACCCATACAGTCACTCACACACCCATTCACCCACCCATACAGCCACTCACACAGCCAGTGACTCACTGATACAGCCACTGACACACCCACTCATTCACCAATGCAGCCACTCACACAGCCACACTCTCACCCACACAGCTACTCACACACTGACGTAGACAACCATACAGCCACTTACACGCCCACTCAGAAACCCTCTCATACACAGATACACACAGTCAGACAGCCACTCACATAATATATATTTGAAATAGTATAACTCATTTGTCGAACACAAAGTATACTAACATAACTTTTGTGCTACCTTGGTGTATATGTTTAACACTCATAAACTTTCACAAAACACCAACACTCACTGGATGATGCCTGTGATGTCATCAGTGATGTCATTTGAGATGTCATCAGTGATGTCATCAGTGATGTCACTCACTATGTCATGAGGGATGTAATATGTGAGGCCATAAGCAGTGCATAGGGTCGCAAGTTATAGCTAGTTTAAGTAATTATAACTGCTGAATTTTTATGGTTTTGTATCAGTGAAATTTGAGCCTAACTGTAACGTCCCTGTAACCTTTGTTTTTTCCCATTATATGATATGAGCATAGTGTGATTTTAAAGGTGTGCAGGATACACATTTTTTGACTTCATTGCTGTAGGGTTACACAGATAGAAAATGGTGTGTGCATGGTGTGCAGTGATCAACGTTTTGAAGGGTTTTGCCCTTTGATGCATAACTAATGCAACACTCTAGCAGCTGCAGTGGAAGATTCACTCCCACACAGAAAATGCAACACTCTAGCAGAGGCAGTGCAAGCTTCACTGACACACAGAAAATGCAATACTCCAGCAGCCGCAGTGCAAACCACACTTACACATGGAATATGCAACCCTCTAGCAGCCACAGTGCAAGCATATCTTACACACAGAAAATGCAGCACTCTACTCTAGCAGGCGCATTGCAAGCATAACTTACACATAGAAAATGTAACACTCTAGCAGCAGCAGTGAAAGCTTCATTTACACAAAGAAAATGCAGCACTCTAGCAGCTGCAATACACTTTCACTTGCACACAGAAAAAAGCAGTAGTCGCAGTGCAAGCATAACTTGCGCACAGAAAATGCAACACCAGCAGCTGCAGTGCAAGCCTTACTTACACACAGAAAATGCAGATTCCATCAGCCACAGTGCAAGCTTCACTGTTATACATAGAAAATGTAACACTCCAACTGCCACAGTGCAAGATTCACCTATACACAGAAAATGGAACACTCTAGCAACAGCAGTGCACGTTTCATTTACACACAGGAAATGCAGCATTCTAGCAGCTGCAGTAGACGCTTCGCTTCAACACAGGAAATGCAACACTCCGGCAGCCGCAGTGCACGCTTCACTTACACACAGAAAATGCAACACTCCGGCAGCCACAGTGCACGATTCACTTACACACAGAAAATGAAACATTGTTGCAGCAGCAGTGCAAGTTTTGCCCACAGATAGGAAAAGCACACCACTGTCTCAGCCATGGAAGTATTTCATACACAGAAAAGTTACAGTTCAGATAACATCAGTGCACGCTTCTCTCAAACACGGGAAGGGTACAAGCTTCATTCACAGACAGAAAAAGCACATCTCAGGCTGCAATGTAGGATTTTCTCACACTCTGAAAAGATACAGCTAAGGCAGCAGAAGTGCAAGCTTTTCTCACTCTCAGGAAGCAGTGGTGCAAGCTACTCTCACTCTCAGGCAGCAGCGGTGCAAGCCTTTCTCACTCTCAGGCAGCAGTGGTGCAAGCTTCTCTCACTCTCAGGCAGCAGTGGTGCAAGCTTCTCTCACTCTCAGGCAGCAGTAGTGCAAGCCTCTCTCAGGCAGCAGCAGTGCAAGTTTCTCACACTCTCAGGCAGCAGCGGTGCAAGCTTCTATGACTCTCAGGCAGCGGTGCAAGGTGTGCAAGCCTCTCTCAGGAGGCAGCGGTGCAAGCTACTCTCAGCAAGCAGCAGTGGAAGCCTCTCCCTCTCAGGCAGCAGCGGTGCAAGCTTCTCTCCCTCTCAGGCAGCAGCGGTGCAAGCTTCTCTCACTCTCAGGCCGCAGCAGTACAAGCACCTCTCACTCTCAGGCATCAGTAGTGCAAGCTTCTCCAGCTCTCATGCAGCGATGCAAGCTTCTCCCACTCTCAGGCAGCAGCGGTGCAAGCTTTTTTCACTTTCAGGCAGCAGCGGTGCAAGCTTCTCTCACTATCAGGGAGCAGTGGTGCAAGCCTCACTCTCAGGAAGCAGCGGTGCAAGCTTCTCTCACTCTCAGGCAGCAGCAGTGCAAGCTTCTCTCACTCTCGTGCAGCAGCAGTGTAAGCCTCTCTCACTCTCAGGCAGCAGCGGTGCAAGTTTCTCACACTCTCAGGCAGCAGCGGTGCAAGCTTCACTTACACACAGAAAATGCAACACTCTTGCAGCCGCAGTGCACGCTTCACTTACACACAGAAAATGCAACATTATGGCAGCAGCAGTGCACGTTTTGCCCACAGATAGGAAAAGCACACCACTGCCTCAGGCGTAGAAGTATTTCATACACAGGAAAGTTACAGTGCAGATAACATCAGTGCACGCTTCTCTTACACACAGGAAGGGTTCAACATAGCAGAACAAGCTTCATTCACAGACAGAAAAAACACATCCCAGGCAGCAGTATAGGATTTTCTCACACGCTGAAAAGATACAGCTAAGGCAGCAGCAGTGCAAACTTCTCTCACTCTCAGGAAGCAGTGGTGCAAGCCTCTCCCAGGCAGCAGCAGTGCAAGTTTCTCACACACTCAGGCAGCAGTGGTTCAAGCTTATCTCACTCTCAGGCAGCAGTGGTGCAAGCTACTCTCACTCTCAGGCCGCAGTGGTGCAAGCCTCTCTCACTCTCAGGCAGCAGCTGTGCAAGTTTCTCACACTCTCAGGCAGCAGCGGTGCAAGCCTTTCTCACTCCGAGGCAGCAGTGATGCAATCTTCTCTCAATCTCAGGCAGCAACGGTGCAAGCTTCTCTCACTCTCAGGCAGCAGTGATGCAAGCCTCTCTCACTCTCAGGAAACAGCGGCGCGAGCTTCTCTCACTCTGAGGCAGCAGCGGTGCAAGCCTCTTGCAGGCAGCAGCAGTGCAAGTTTCTCACACTTTCAGACAGCAGCGGTGCAAGCTTCTCTTACTCTCGGACAGCGGTGCAAGCTTCTCTCACTCTCAGGCAGCAGCGGTGCAAGCCTCTCTCACTCTCAGGAAGCAACGGCGCAAGCTACTCTCAGGCAGCAGCAGTGGAAGCCTCTCACTCTCAGGCAGCAGCGGTGCAAGCTTCTCTCACAGTACAGCTTAGTCATCAGCTGTGCGTCCCATTGAACTTAATAAATAAATGGATCGCATTTTTTGTTTTCCCAATAACTTTGACGTTGTTTTATATATATATATATATATATATATATATATATATATATATATATATATATATATATATATATATATATATATATATATATCCTCCAAAATTTGCTGTCGTCGGGGACCCCCAACCCTGCAGGGCGGTCATGGCTAATACGGGAGACAGCGGTTCCCGCAATTAAACATCAAACAGGAAATGCGCCACACCCGGTTCCTGGACAAGTTGCTTTATTTAAATTTGCACAGGCAGTCACGTGTCAGAGGCACCTGACGCGTTTCGGCAAATAGCCTTTTTCCAAGGTGTGTCCTCTTGAGTGCAATGACCCAGTAGTGCTTGATCACACGCCCCCATTGTCCATCACACTCCAACTCCCACAATGCTTTTCATGAGGCAGTAAGGTTACCATGTGATCCTCGTGATGTTACTCGATTACTGCCTCAAATGTCTCGATGTCAACAGGTAGGTGGGACACAACGGGGGGCTGGTGCACTTACAAAGACACGCGGTTGCCACTCTTTAAAATCAGCGCTGGGTCCAGGACCTGCTTCACAAGGTGATAGCCTCGCTCAGCTCCCTTTCTCACCACCATACACATTTGCCGAAACGCGTCAGGTGCCTCTGACACGTGACTGCCTGTGCAAATTTAAATAAAACAACTTGTCCAGGAACCGGGTGTGGCGCATTTTCTGTTTGATATATATATATATATATATATATATATATATATATATATATATATATATATCCCCCTGAATGGGAGTAGCCAGAGGAGCGGGGAAGAAAAGCATGTCCTTAGGTGTCAGTTTGAAGTTTTAACCGGGTGCAGAAGTGCTGCCCAGTGACAGAGTCCTCCCACGCAGGATGGCTGGCATTGGCAGCAGAACCCCTCCAGACTCTTGACAGGTGTGAGCTGTCCCTGTTAGGCCAGTGCTACAAGTGAGAGCAATTAGGCACTGAGGCAGATAGTGCTGGCAGAGCAGAGCATGAAGAGGCCAATATTCTGTCCGGAAGTCCTGGATGGCTCTGAGGGCCCTATTTATAGGCGGCTCCAGAGGAGACCAGCTCTATTATTGCTGCATGTCAAGTTGTACCAGTGTGTTCAATGTAAGCACGTGACACAAGGGCAAGGGGTTAAACAGGAAGAGCTAGATAATATTTACAGATGGCAGTGGTGGTCAAATTGGTAGCACATCTATTCTCTTTGTGCATTAAATGTAAGCATCCAAGTATTGGTGCCCCTCGAGGTTAAGAAGACTGCACCCCACTACCTAAGGTGCCAAAGCACCGAGGTCCAGTTGGACCCAGTGAAAACGTTAAACAGATATATAAACCTCGGCATTCTTGTTCAATTTAATATTAATTCATACAGTTGTTTAAACAAGTCAATTTAAAGTACCAGCAGGATATAAATTTAGTTCTTGCCGTATCAATTTAATATGAATATATAACAGAGTCTTATTATTATTAAATTTAAAAGTGATATTATTATCCAGGAGTAGACAGCTTGGTGTAACAATCCTCCTTTTAAGCGTTGAACCGGCAGCTGACACATGTTTCGTTTCATAGAAACTTTTTCAAGGCTTCGATCATTGATAAAGTAGGCAACCAAAAAGTTGTATAGAAATGTCCAAGTCTTGTATTGGGGAATCGTCTGTCCCTAAATATATTATAGCTCTTGGTCAGAACAGAAGACTGTGTCATGTATTAAGACAGACTTAAGACAGACTTAAGTTAGGATTTTGTCTTAAGTTTGTCTTAAGTCTGTCTTAAGTTTGTCTTAAATCTGTCTTAAGTCTGTCTTAAGTCTGTCTTAAGTTTGTCTTAAGTCAAACTTAAGACAAAATCCTAACTTTACTACTACTAAATGCCCTCTGTAAATACCAAAAGTAGTAAGTTTAGGATTTTGTCTTAAGTTATTTCTGTGAATCGGCCCCATAATGAGGTAGACGTGCTTGGGATAGAAAAAGGAGCCCCTTTCTCTGAAGCACACTCTCGAGTTATTACATTTTGTATCTCAACTCTTCAAGTACATTTTTTTTAAAGTTAATAAAAAATGTATGCGCCTTCAGCCTACTACCCCTGGTCTGGGTAACTATGCCATCTTTGAAAGAGGAGTCTGGAGGAGGGGCTGGACTCTGCATCCTGTGTGACAGATGAAAGGCCAAAGCCAGAGGGATAAACAAGGACTGACAGGAAATACTAGGTAATATCGGTAGCGCAGGCCTCTCAATTATATCTGTGAGACAACGAAAACCCACCCTGCGTGGCTTTGCATGGCTTCATAGATATGGAGTAAGGCAATTTGTGCTGCCTTGTCTTACTCTGCATCGAGGAGGCATTCCATGGGCCATGCGGTGGGTGTTCCCACGCAACACCCATGGATTTTGATGTGGACCCAGATTTACAAAATCACATAAACCTGGGGCAGTGCCAAACCCTTACACCTCCCCAGAGCAGGCGTAATAAGGAGAAATGTTTTCATTTATGCTGCATTGTGCAGCACACACAGAACGAGGAAAATGCCTGCATGGATTGTTTTTGTGCAAGAAGGTGCCCCTTCCTGCACAAAGACAATCCTGGCAACAACGCAGACACCCTTGCACCATGGTGCCAGGGTGCCTGTGTTGGCGCTAGGCTGAAAATTGTGTGACGGCGCTGCCTGAAAGGACAGGAATGCACCACATCTTGTAAATACGGTGCACTCCCGCCCTTTTGAATCGGCGCATGGCAGTGCAGCAAGAAGACTTGAGGCTTCCCCCTACGCCACCCCATTGTAAATGAGGCCAATTGTTCTTTAGTAGAGCTCTGCTGCATGCTCTGTCACTGCCACACAGGGTGCAGAGCCTGGCTTCTGATCCTCTTGTGTCACACTATGCACAGAGCAGGTTCATCTGTCACACAGGGTGCAGAGCCCAGCTCGTCATACTATGCAGACAGCCTGCTCTGTTTGGGCCTGTCATCTGTCACACAGGGTGCAGAGCCTGGCCTCTGATCCTCTTGTGTCACACTATGCACAGAGCAGGTTCATCTGTCACACAGGGTGCACAGCCCTGCTCGTCATACTATGCAGACAGCCTGCTCTGGTTGGGCCTGTCATCTGTCACACAGGTTGCAGAGCCTGTCCTCTGATCCTCTTGTGTCACACTATGCACAGAGCAGGTTCATCTGTCACACAGGGTGCAGAGCCCAGCTCGTCATACTATGCAGACAGCCTGCTCTGTTTGGGCCTGTCATCTGTCACACAGGTTGCAGAGCCTGTCCTCTGATCCTCTTGTGTCACACTATGCACAGAGCAGGTTCATCTGTCACACAGGGTGCAGAGCCCGGCTCGTCATACTATGCAGACAGCCTGCTCTGGTTGGGCCTGTCATCTGTCACACAGGGTTCAGAGCCTCGACTCTCTGGTTCTCTCATGTCACACTATGCAAAGATCTTTGCCTGAGTGGGCCTTTCATCTGTCATACAGGGTGCAGAGTCTGGTTTTTCTTGTTCTCTCGTGTCACACTTTGCAGAGTGTAGGCACTCTGCATAGTGTGACACAAGAGAACAAGAAAAACTGGATCATTCATCTGGTCAGAGGGTTCAGAGCCCGGACTCTCTGCTTCTCTCGTGTCACAATATACAGGGAGCCTGGCCTGGTTAGGCCTTTCATCTGTCCCACATGGTGCAGAGGCAGCCTCTCTAGTTCTCCCGTGTCACACTATGCAAAAAGCCAGGCCTGAGTGCGCAGTTAATCTGTCACACAGGGTGCACAGTTTAGCCTCTCTGGTTCTCTCATGTCACATTATTCAGAGAGCCTTGCCTGGGTCGGCCTTTCATCTGTCACACAGGGTGCAGAGCCCAGCCTCTCTGGTTCTCCAGGGTCACACTATGCAGAAAGCCAGGCCTGGGTGCGCGGTTCATCGGTCATACAGGGTGCAGAGCTCAGCCTTTCTGGTCCTCTTGTGTCACACTATGAAGAAGCCTGGCCTGGGCGGTGTTTCATCTCTCACACAGGGTGCAGAGTCCAGCCTCTCTCGTTTTCTCTCGCGTCACACTATGCAGAGAGCCTGATCTGGGTGGGCGCTTTATCTGTCACAGCCTCTATGATTCTGCTGTGCCACACTATGCGGAGAGCCAGGCCTAGATGGGCCTTTCATCTGTCACACAGGGTGCAGAGGCCAGCCTCTCTAGTTCTCCCGTGTCACACTATGCAGAAAGCCAGGCCTGAGTGCGCGGTTAATCTGTCACACAGGGTGCAGAGTTTAGCCTCTCTGGTTCTCTCATGTCACATTATGCAGAGAGCCTGGCCTGGGTCGGCCTTTCATCTGTCCCACATGGTGCAGAGCCCGGCCTCTCTGATCCTCTCGTATCACACTGTGCAGAGAGCCTGGCCTGGGTCGGCCTTTCATCTGTCATACAGGGTACAGAGCCTGACCTCTCTGGTTCACTCGTGTCACACTATGCAAAGATCTTGGCCTGGGTGGGCCTTTCATCTGTCATATAGGGTGCAGTGTTTGGCCTTTCTTGTTCTCTCGTGTCACACTATGCAGATTGCCCGGCCTGGGTGCGCGTTTCATCTGTCATACAGGGTGCACAGCCCGGCCTTTCTGGTCCTCTTGTGTCACACTATGAAGAAGCCTGGCCTGGGTCAGCGTTTCATCTGTCACACAGGGTGCAGAGTCCAGCCTCTCTCGTTCTCTCGCGTCACACTATGCAGAGAGCCTGATCTGGGTGGGCGCTTTATCTCTCACAGAGGGTGAATAGCCCGGCCTCTCTGATCCTCTCGTATCACACTATGCAGAGAGCCAGGCCTGGGTGAGCTTTTCATCTAACAAAAAATACAAAATGCGAAGTGGGTCGCACACCGCTCGTCATACTAGCAAATAGCCCCATAGGATTCTGGAGGATGTAGTGACAGCGGCGGGTACACCTATGCCACGAGTAAAAAGTTTAAAATGCCATCCCTGGACACGTGTTTCGAGGTAATTGCCTCTCGTCAGCAGGGAGCAGGTACGTATGCGGGGTGCTGTAGACTGCCAAAAATTATCAGGTCTAGTACCTCTCACGGCGCGCGGGTGCGGGATCCGGGCTCGTCAACCCATAGCTCAGGGAGCTTTAAATACAAAATGCGAAGTGGGTCGCACACCGCTCGTCATACTAGCAAATAGCCCCATAGGATTCTGGAGGATGTAGTGACAGCGGCGGGTACACCTATGCCACGAGTAAAAAGTTTAAAATGCCATCCCTGGACACGTGTTTCGAGGTAATTGCCTCTCGTCAGCAGGGAGCAGGTACGTATGCGGGGTGCTGTAGACTGCCAAAAATTATCAGGTCTAGTACCTCTCACGGCGCGCGGGTGCGGGATCCGGGCTCGTCAACCCATAGCTCAGGGAGCTTTAAATACAAAATGCGAAGTGGGTCGCACACCGCTCGTCATACTAGCAAATAGCCCCATAGGATTCTGGAGGATGTAGTGACAGCGGCGGGTACACCTATGCCACGAGTAAAAAGTTTAAAATGCCATCCCTGGACACGTGTTTCGAGGTAATTGCCTCTCGTCAGCAGGGAGCAGGTACGTATGCGGGGTGCTGTAGACTGCCAAAAATTATCAGGTCTAGTACCTCTCACGGCGCGCGGGTGCGGGATCCGGGCTCGTCAACCCATAGCTCAGGGAGCTTTAAATACAAAATGCGAAGTGGGTCGCACACCGCTCGTCATACTAGCAAATAGCCCCATAGGATTCTGGAGGATGTAGTGACAGCGGCGGGTACACCTATGCCACGAGTAAAAAGTTTAAAATGCCATCCCTGGACACGTGTTTCGAGGTAATTGCCTCTCGTCAGCAGGGAGCAGGTACGTATGCGGGGTGCTGTAGACTGCCAAAAATTATCAGGTCTAGTACCTCTCACGGCGCGCGGGTGCGGGATCCGGGCTCGTCAACCCATAGCTCAGGGAGCTTTAAATACAAAATGCGAAGTGGGTCGCACACCGCTCGTCATACTAGCAAATAGCCCCATAGGATTCTGGAGGATGTAGTGACAGCGGCGGGTACACCTATGCCACGAGTAAAAAGTTTAAAATGCCATCCCTGGACATGTGTTTCGAGGTAATTGCCTCTCGTCAGCAGGGAGCAGGTACGTATGCGGGGTGCTGTAGACTGCCAAAAATTATCAGGTCTAGTACCTCTCACGGCGCGCGGGTGCGGGATCCGGGCTCGTCAACCCATAGCTCAGGGAGCTTTAAATACAAAATGCGAAGTGGGTCGCACACCGCTCGTCATACTAGCAAATAGCCCCATAGGATTCTGGAGGATGTAGTGACAGCGGCGGGTACACCTATGCCACGAGTAAAAAGTTTAAAATGCCATCCCTGGACATGTGTTTCGAGGTAATTGCCTCTCGTCAGCAGGGAGCAGGTACGTATGCGGGGTGCTGTAGACTGCCAAAAATTATCAGGTCTAGAACCTCTCACGGCGCGCGGGTGCGGGATCCGGGCTCGTCAACCCATAGCTCAGGGAGCTTTAAATACAAAATGCGAAGTGGGTCGCACACCGCTCGTCATACTAGCAAATAGCCCCATAGGATTCTGGAGGATGTAGTGACAGCGGCGGGTACACCTATGCCACGAGTAAAAAGTTTAAAATGCCATCCCTGGACACGTGTTTCGAGGTAATTGCCTCTCGTCAGCAGGGAGCAGGTACGTATGCGGGGTGCTGTAGACTGCCAAAAATTATCAGGTCTAGTACCTCTCACGGCGCGCGGGTGCGGGATCCGGGCTCGTCAACCCATAGCTCAGGGAGCTTTAAATACAAAATGCGAAGTGGGTCGCACACCGCTCGTCATACTAGCAAATAGCCCCATAGGATTCTGGAGGATGTAGTGACAGCGGCGGGTACACCTATGCCACGAGTAAAAAGTTTAAAATGCCATCCCTGGACACGTGTTTCGAGGTAATTGCCTCTCGTCAGCAGGGAGCAGGTACGTATGCGGGGTGCTGTAGACTGCCAAAAATTATCAGGTCTAGTACCTCTCACGGCGCGCGGGTGCGGGATCCGGGCTCGTCAACCCATAGCTCAGGGAGCTTTAAATACAAAATGCGAAGTGGGTCGCACACCGCTCGTCATACTAGCAAATAGCCCCATAGGATTCTGGAGGATGTAGTGACAGCGGCGGGTACACCTATGCCACGAGTAAAAAGTTTAAAATGCCATCCCTGGACACGTGTTTCGAGGTAATTGCCTCTCGTCAGCAGGGAGCAGGTACGTATGCGGGGTGCTGTAGACTGCCAAAAATTATCAGGTCTAGTACCTCTCACGGCGCGCGGGTGCGGGATCCGGGCTCGTCAACCCATAGCTCAGGGAGCTTTAAATACAAAATGCGAAGTGGGTCGCACACCGCTCGTCATACTAGCAAATAGCCCCATAGGATTCTGGAGGATGTAGTGACAGCGGCGGGTACACCTATGCCACGAGTAAAAAGTTTAAAATGCCATCCCTGGACACGTGTTTCGAGGTAATTGCCTCTCGTCAGCAGGGAGCAGGTACGTATGCGGGGTGCTGTAGACTGCCAAAAATTATCAGGTCTAGTACCTCTCACGGCGCGCGGGTGTGGGATCCGGGCTCGTCAACCCATAGCTCAGGGAGCTTTAAATACAAAATGCGAAGTGGGTCGCACACCGCTCGTCATACTAGCAAATAGCCCCATAGGATTCTGGAGGATGTAGTGACAGCGGCGGGTACACCTATGCCACGAGTAAAAAGTTTAAAATGCCATCCCTGGACACGTGTTTCGAGGTAATTGCCTCTCGTCAGCAGGGAGCAGGTACGTATGCGGGGTGCTGTAGACTGCCAAAAATTATCAGGTCTAGTACCTCTCACGGCGCGCGGGTGCGGGATCCGGGCTCGTCAACCCATAGCTCAGGGAGCTTTAAATACAAAATGCGAAGTGGGTCGCACACCGCTCGTCATACTAGCAAATAGCCCCATAGGATTCTGGAGGATGTAGTGACAGCGGCGGGTACACCTATGCCACGAGTAAAAAGTTTAAAATGCCATCCCTGGACACGTGTTTCGAGGTAATTGCCTCTCGTCAGCAGGGAGCAGGTACGTATGCGGGGTGCTGTAGACTGCCAAAAATTATCAGGTCTAGTACCTCTCACGGCGCGCGGGTGCGGGATCCGGGCTCGTCAACCCATAGCTCAGGGAGCTTTAAATACAAAATGCGAAGTGGGTCGCACACCGCTCGTCATACTAGCAAATAGCCCCATAGGATTCTGGAGGATGTAGTGACAGCGGCGGGTACACCTATGCCACGAGTAAAAAGTTTAAAATGCCATCCCTGGACACGTGTTTCGAGGTAATTGCCTCTCGTCAGCAGGGAGCAGGTACGTATGCGGGGTGCTGTAGACTGCCAAAAATTATCAGGTCTAGTACCTCTCACGGCGCGCGGGTGCGGGATCCGGGCTCGTCAACCCATAGCTCAGGGAGCTTTAAATACAAAATGCGAAGTGGGTCGCACACCGCTCGTCATACTAGCAAATAGCCCCATAGGATTCTGGAGGATGTAGTGACAGCGGCGGGTACACCTATGCCACGAGTAAAAAGTTTAAAATGCCATCCCTGGACACGTGTTTCGAGGTAATTGCCTCTCGTCAGCAGGGAGCAGGTACGTATGCGGGGTGCTGTAGACTGCCAAAAATTATCAGGTCTAGTACCTCTCACGGCGCGCGGGTGCGGGATCCGGGCTCGTCAACCCATAGCTCAGGGAGCTTTAAATACAAAATGCGAAGTGGGTCGCACACCGCTCGTCATACTAGCAAATAGCCCCATAGGATTCTGGAGGATGTAGTGACAGCGGCGGGTACACCTATGCCACGAGTAAAAAGTTTAAAATGCCATCCCTGGACATGTGTTTCGAGGTAATTGCCTCTCGTCAGCAGGGAGCAGGTACGTATGCGGGGTGCTGTAGACTGCCAAAAATTATCAGGTCTAGAACCTCTCACGGCGCGCGGGTGCGGGATCCGGGCTCGTCAACCCATAGCTCAGGGAGCTTTAAATACAAAATGCGAAGTGGGTCGCACACCGCTCGTCATACTAGCAAATAGCCCCATAGGATTCTGGAGGATGTAGTGACAGCGGCGGGTACACCTATGCCACGAGTAAAAAGTTTAAAATGCCATCCCTGGACACGTGTTTCGAGGTAATTGCCTCTCGTCAGCAGGGAGCAGGTACGTATGCGGGGTGCTGTAGACTGCCAAAAATTATCAGGTCTAGTACCTCTCACGGCGCGCGGGTGCGGGATCCGGGCTCGTCAACCCATAGCTCAGGGAGCTTTAAATACAAAATGCGAAGTGGGTCGCACACCGCTCGTCATACTAGCAAATAGCCCCATAGGATTCTGGAGGATGTAGTGACAGCGGCGGGTACACCTATGCCACGAGTAAAAAGTTTAAAATGCCATCCCTGGACACGTGTTTCGAGGTAATTGCCTCTCGTCAGCAGGGAGCAGGTACGTATGCGGGGTGCTGTAGACTGCCAAAAATTATCAGGTCTAGTACCTCTCACGGCGCGCGGGTGCGGGATCCGGGCTCGTCAACCCATAGCTCAGGGAGCTTTAAATACAAAATGCGAAGTGGGTCGCACACCGCTCGTCATACTAGCAAATAGCCCCATAGGATTCTGGAGGATGTAGTGACAGCGGCGGGTACACCTATGCCACGAGTAAAAAGTTTAAAATGCCATCCCTGGACACGTGTTTCGAGGTAATTGCCTCTCGTCAGCAGGGAGCAGGTACGTATGCGGGGTGCTGTAGACTGCCAAAAATTATCAGGTCTAGTACCTCTCACGGCGCGCGGGTGCGGGATCCGGGCTCGTCAACCCATAGCTCAGGGAGCTTTAAATACAAAATGCGAAGTGGGTCGCACACCGCTCGTCATACTAGCAAATAGCCCCATAGGATTCTGGAGGATGTAGTGACAGCGGCGGGTACACCTATGCCACGAGTAAAAAGTTTAAAATGCCATCCCTGGACATGTGTTTCGAGGTAATTGCCTCTCGTCAGCAGGGAGCAGGTACGTATGCGGGGTGCTGTAGACTGCCAAAAATTATCAGGTCTAGAACCTCTCACGGCGCGCGGGTGCGGGATCCGGGCTCGTCAACCCATAGCTCAGGGAGCTTTAAATACAAAATGCGAAGTGGGTCGCACACCGCTCGTCATACTAGCAAATAGCCCCATAGGATTCTGGAGGATGTAGTGACAGCGGCGGGTACACCTATGCCACGAGTAAAAAGTTTAAAATGCCATCCCTGGACACGTGTTTCGAGGTAATTGCCTCTCGTCAGCAGGGAGCAGGTACGTATGCGGGGTGCTGTAGACTGCCAAAAATTATCAGGTCTAGTACCTCTCACGGCGCGCGGGTGCGGGATCCGGGCTCGTCAACCCATAGCTCAGGGAGCTTTAAATACAAAATGCGAAGTGGGTCGCACACCGCTCGTCATACTAGCAAATAGCCCCATAGGATTCTGGAGGATGTAGTGACAGCGGCGGGTACACCTATTCCACGAGTAAAAAGTTTAAAATGCCATCCCTGGACACGTGTTTCGAGGTAATTGCCTCTCGTCAGCAGGGAGCAGGTACGTATGCGGGGTGCTGTAGACTGCCAAAAATTATCAGGTCTAGTACCTCTCACGGCGCGCGGGTGCGGGATCCGGGCTCGTCAACCCATAGCTCAGGGAGCTTTAAATACAAAATGCGAAGTGGGTCGCACACCGCTCGTCATACTAGCAAATAGCCCCATAGGATTCTGGAGGATGTAGTGACAGCGGCGGGTACACCTATGCCACGAGTAAAAAGTTTAAAATGCCATCCCTGGACACGTGTTTCGAGGTAATTGCCTCTCGTCAGCAGGGAGCAGGTACGTATGCGGGGTGCTGTAGACTGCCAAAAATTATCAGGTCTAGTACCTCTCACGGCGCGCGGGTGCGGGATCCGGGCTCGTCAACCCATAGCTCAGGGAGCTTTAAATACAAAATGCGAAGTGGGTCGCACACCGCTCGTCATACTAGCAAATAGCCCCATAGGATTCTGGAGGATGTAGTGACAGCGGCGGGTACACCTATGCCACGAGTAAAAAGTTTAAAATGCCATCCCTGGACACGTGTTTCGAGGTAATTGCCTCTCGTCAGCAGGGAGCAGGTACGTATGCGGGGTGCTGTAGACTGCCAAAAATTATCAGGTCTAGTACCTCTCACGGCGCGCGGGTGTGGGATCCGGGCTCGTCAACCCATAGCTCAGGGAGCTTTAAATACAAAATGCGAAGTGGGTCGCACACCGCTCGTCATACTAGCAAATAGCCCCATAGGATTCTGGAGGATGTAGTGACAGCGGCGGGTACACCTATGCCACGAGTAAAAAGTTTAAAATGCCATCCCTGGACACGTGTTTCGAGGTAATTGCCTCTCGTCAGCAGGGAGCAGGTACGTATGCGGGGTGCTGTAGACTGCCAAAAATTATCAGGTCTAGTACCTCTCACGGCGCGCGGGTGCGGGATCCGGGCTCGTCAACCCATAGCTCAGGGAGCTTTAAATACAAAATGCGAAGTGGGTCGCACACCGCTCGTCATACTAGCAAATAGCCCCATAGGATTCTGGAGGATGTAGTGACAGCGGCGGGTACACCTATGCCACGAGTAAAAAGTTTAAAATGCCATCCCTGGACACGTGTTTCGAGGTAATTGCCTCTCGTCAGCAGGGAGCAGGTACGTATGCGGGGTGCTGTAGACTGCCAAAAATTATCAGGTCTAGTACCTCTCACGGCGCGCGGGTGCGGGATCCGGGCTCGTCAACCCATAGCTCAGGGAGCTTTAAATACAAAATGCGAAGTGGGTCGCACACCGCTCGTCATACTAGCAAATAGCCCCATAGGATTCTGGAGGATGTAGTGACAGCGGCGGGTACACCTATGCCACGAGTAAAAAGTTTAAAATGCCATCCCTGGACACGTGTTTCGAGGTAATTGCCTCTCGTCAGCAGGGAGCAGGTACGTATGCGGGGTGCTGTAGACTGCCAAAAATTATCAGGTCTAGTACCTCTCACGGCGCGCGGGTGCGGGATCCGGGCTCGTCAACCCATAGCTCAGGGAGCTTTAAATACAAAATGCGAAGTGGGTCGCACACCGCTCGTCATACTAGCAAATAGCCCCATAGGATTCTGGAGGATGTAGTGACAGCGGCGGGTACACCTATGCCACGAGTAAAAAGTTTAAAATGCCATCCCTGGACACGTGTTTCGAGGTAATTGCCTCTCGTCAGCAGGGAGCAGGTACGTATGCGGGGTGCTGTAGACTGCCAAAAATTATCAGGTCTAGTACCTCTCACGGCGCGCGGGTGCGGGATCCGGGCTCGTCAACCCATAGCTCAGGGAGCTTTAAATACAAAATGCGAAGTGGGTCGCACACCGCTCGTCATACTAGCAAATAGCCCCATAGGATTCTGGAGGATGTAGTGACAGCGGCGGGTACACCTATGCCACGAGTAAAAAGTTTAAAATGCCATCCCTGGACACGTGTTTCGAGGTAATTGCCTCTCGTCAGCAGGGAGCAGGTACGTATGCGGGGTGCTGTAGACTGCCAAAAATTATCAGGTCTAGTACCTCTCACGGCGCGCGGGTGCGGGATCCGGGCTCGTCAACCCATAGCTCAGGGAGCTTTAAATACAAAATGCAAAGTGGGTCGCACACCGCTCGTCATACTAGCAAATAGCCCCATAGGATTCTGGAGGATGTAGTGACAGCGGCGGGTACACCTATGCCACGAGTAAAAAGTTTAAAATGCCATCCCTGGACACGTGTTTCGAGGTAATTGCCTCTCGTCAGCAGGGAGCAGGTACGTATGCGGGGTGCTGTAGACTGCCAAAAATTATCAGGTCTAGTACCTCTCACGGCGCGCGGGTGCGGGATCCGGGCTCGTCAACCCATAGCTCAGGGAGCTTTAAATACAAAATGCGAAGTGGGTCGCACACCGCTCGTCATACTAGCAAATAGCCCCATAGGATTCTGGAGGATGTAGTGACAGCGGCGGGTACACCTATGCCACGAGTAAAAAGTTTAAAATGCCATCCCTGGACACGTGTTTCGAGGTAATTGCCTCTCGTCAGCAGGGAGCAGGTACGTATGCGGGGTGCTGTAGACTGCCAAAAATTATCAGGTCTAGTACCTCTCACGGCGCGCGGGTGCGGGATCCGGGCTCGTCAACCCATAGCTCAGGGAGCTTTAAATACAAAATGCGAAGTGGGTCGCACACCGCTCGTCATACTAGCAAATAGCCCCATAGGATTCTGGAGGATGTAGTGACAGCGGCGGGTACACCTATGCCACGAGTAAAAAGTTTAAAATGCCATCCCTGGACACGTGTTTCGAGGTAATTGCCTCTCGTCAGCAGGGAGCAGGTACGTATGCGGGGTGCTGTAGACTGCCAAAAATTATCAGGTCTAGTACCTCTCACGGCGCGCGGGTGCGGGATCCGGGCTCGTCAACCCATAGCTCAGGGAGCTTTAAATACAAAATGCGAAGTGGGTCGCACACCGCTCGTCATACTAGCAAATAGCCCCATAGGATTCTGGAGGATGTAGTGACAGCGGCGGGTACACCTATGCCACGAGTAAAAAGTTTAAAATGCCATCCCTGGACACGTGTTTCGAGGTAATTGCCTCTCGTCAGCAGGGAGCAGGTACGTATGCGGGGTGCTGTACACTGCCAAAAATTATCAGGTCTAGTACCTCTCACGGCGCGCGGGTGCGGGATCCGGGCTCGTCAACCCATAGCTCAGGGAGCTTTAAATACAAAATGCGAAGTGGGTCGCACACCGCTCGTCATACTAGCAAATAGCCCCATAGGATTCTGGAGGATGTAGTGACAGCGGCGGGTACACCTATGCCACGAGTAAAAAGTTTAAAATGCCATCCCTGGACACGTGTTTCGAGGTAATTGCCTCTCGTCAGCAGGGAGCAGGTACGTATGCGGGGTGCTGTAGACTGCCAAAAATTATCAGGTCTAGTACCTCTCACGGCGCGCGGGTGCGGGATCCGGGCTCGTCAACCCATAGCTCAGGGAGCTTTAAATACAAAATGCGAAGTGGGTCGCACACCGCTCGTCATACTAGCAAATAGCCCCATAGGATTCTGGAGGATGTAGTGACAGCGGCGGGTACACCTATGCCACGAGTAAAAAGTTTAAAATGCCATCCCTGGACACGTGTTTCGAGGTAATTGCCTCTCGTCAGCAGGGAGCAGGTACGTATGCGGGGTGCTGTAGACTGCCAAAAATTATCAGGTCTAGTACCTCTCACGGCGCGCGGGTGCGGGATCCGGGCTCGTCAACCCATAGCTCAGGGAGCTTTAAATACAAAATGCGAAGTGGGTCGCACACCGCTCGTCATACTAGCAAATAGCCCCATAGGATTCTGGAGGATGTAGTGACAGCGGCGGGTACACCTATGCCACGAGTAAAAAGTTTAAAATGCCATCCCTGGACACGTGTTTCGAGGTAATTGCCTCTCGTCAGCAGGGAGCAGGTACGTATGCGGGGTGCTGTAGACTGCCAAAAATTATCAGGTCTAGTACCTCTCACGGCGCGCGGGTGCGGGATCCGGGCTCGTCAACCCATAGCTCAGGGAGCTTTAAATACAAAATGCGAAGTGGGTCGCACACCGCTCGTCATACTAGCAAATAGCCCCATAGGATTCTGGAGGATGTAGTGACAGCGGCGGGTACACCTATGCCACGAGTAAAAAGTTTAAAATGCCATCCCTGGACACGTGTTTCGAGGTAATTGCCTCTCGTCAGCAGGGAGCAGGTACGTATGCGGGGTGCTGTAGACTGCCAAAAATTATCAGGTCTAGTACCTCTCACGGCGCGCGGGTGTGGGATCCGGGCTCGTCAACCCATAGCTCAGGGAGCTTTAAATACAAAATGCGAAGTGGGTCGCACACCGCTCGTCATACTAGCAAATAGCCCCATAGGATTCTGGAGGATGTAGTGACAGCGGCGGGTACACCTATGCCACGAGTAAAAAGTTTAAAATGCCATCCCTGGACACGTGTTTCGAGGTAATTGCCTCTCGTCAGCAGGGAGCAGGTACGTATGCGGGGTGCTGTAGACTGCCAAAAATTATCAGGTCTAGTACCTCTCACGGCGCGCGGGTGCGGGATCCGGGCTCGTCAACCCATAGCTCAGGGAGCTTTAAATACAAAATGCGAAGTGGGTCGCACACCGCTCGTCATACTAGCAAATAGCCCCATAGGATTCTGGAGGATGTAGTGACAGCGGCGGGTACACCTATGCCACGAGTAAAAAGTTTAAAATGCCATCCCTGGACACGTGTTTCGAGGTAATTGCCTCTCGTCAGCAGGGAGCAGGTACGTATGCGGGGTGCTGTAGACTGCCAAAAATTATCAGGTCTAGTACCTCTCACGGCGCGCGGGTGCGGGATCCGGGCTCGTCAACCCATAGCTCAGGGAGCTTTAAATACAAAATGCGAAGTGGGTCGCACACCGCTCGTCATACTAGCAAATAGCCCCATAGGATTCTGGAGGATGTAGTGACAGCGGCGGGTACACCTATGCCACGAGTAAAAAGTTTAAAATGCCATCCCTGGACACGTGTTTCGAGGTAATTGCCTCTCGTCAGCAGGGAGCAGGTACGTATGCGGGGTGCTGTACACTGCCAAAAATTATCAGGTCTAGTACCTCTCACGGCGCGCGGGTGCGGGATCCGGGCTCGTCAACCCATAGCTCAGGGAGCTTTAAATACAAAATGCGAAGTGGGTCGCACACCGCTCGTCATACTAGCAAATAGCCCCATAGGATTCTGGAGGATGTAGTGACAGCGGCGGGTACACCTATGCCACGAGTAAAAAGTTTAAAATGCCATCCCTGGACACGTGTTTCGAGGTAATTGCCTCTCGTCAGCAGGGAGCAGGTACGTATGCGGGGTGCTGTAGACTGCCAAAAATTATCAGGTCTAGTACCTCTCACGGCGCGCGGGTGCGGGATCCGGGCTCGTCAACCCATAGCTCAGGGAGCTTTAAATACAAAATGCGAAGTGGGTCGCACACCGCTCGTCATACTAGCAAATAGCCCCATAGGATTCTGGAGGATGTAGTGACAGCGGCGGGTACACCTATGCCACGAGTAAAAAGTTTAAAATGCCATCCCTGGACACGTGTTTCGAGGTAATTGCCTCTCGTCAGCAGGGAGCAGGTACGTATGCGGGGTGCTGTAGACTGCCAAAAATTATCAGGTCTAGTACCTCTCACGGCGCGCGGGTGCGGGATCCGGGCTCGTCAACCCATAGCTCAGGGAGCTTTAAATACAAAATGCGAAGTGGGTCGCACACCGCTCGTCATACTAGCAAATAGCCCCATAGGATTCTGGAGGATGTAGTGACAGCGGCGGGTACACCTATGCCACGAGTAAAAAGTTTAAAATGCCATCCCTGGACACGTGTTTCGAGGTAATTGCCTCTCGTCAGCAGGGAGCAGGTACGTATGCGGGGTGCTGTAGACTGCCAAAAATTATCAGGTCTAGTACCTCTCACGGCGCGCGGGTGCGGGATCCGGGCTCGTCAACCCATAGCTCAGGGAGCTTTAAATACAAAATGCGAAGTGGGTCGCACACCGCTCGTCATACTAGCAAATAGCCCCATAGGATTCTGGAGGATGTAGTGACAGCGGCGGGTACACCTATGCCACGAGTAAAAAGTTTAAAATGCCATCCCTGGACACGTGTTTCGAGGTAATTGCCTCTCGTCAGCAGGGAGCAGGTACGTATGCGGGGTGCTGTAGACTGCCAAAAATTATCAGGTCTAGTACCTCTCACGGCGCGCGGGTGCGGGATCCGGGCTCGTCAACCCATAGCTCAGGGAGCTTTAAATACAAAATGCGAAGTGGGTCGCACACCGCTCGTCATACTAGCAAATAGCCCCATAGGATTCTGGAGGATGTAGTGACAGCGGCGGGTACACCTATGCCACGAGTAAAAAGTTTAAAATGCCATCCCTGGACACGTGTTTCGAGGTAATTGCCTCTCGTCAGCAGGGAGCAGGTACGTATGCGGGGTGCTGTACACTGCCAAAAATTATCAGGTCTAGTACCTCTCACGGCGCGCGGGTGCGGGATCCGGGCTCGTCAACCCATAGCTCAGGGAGCTTTAAATACAAAATGCGAAGTGGGTCGCACACCGCTCGTCATACTAGCAAATAGCCCCATAGGATTCTGGAGGATGTAGTGACAGCGGCGGGTACACCTATGCCACGAGTAAAAAGTTTAAAATGCCATCCCTGGACACGTGTTTCGAGGTAATTGCCTCTCGTCAGCAGGGAGCAGGTACGTATGCGGGGTGCTGTAGACTGCCAAAAATTATCAGGTCTAGTACCTCTCACGGCGCGCGGGTGCGGGATCCGGGCTCGTCAACCCATAGCTCAGGGAGCTTTAAATACAAAATGCGAAGTGGGTCGCACACCGCTCGTCATACTAGCAAATAGCCCCATAGGATTCTGGAGGATGTAGTGACAGCGGCGGGTACACCTATGCCACGAGTAAAAAGTTTAAAATGCCATCCCTGGACACGTGTTTCGAGGTAATTGCCTCTCGTCAGCAGGGAGCAGGTACGTATGCGGGGTGCTGTAGACTGCCAAAAATTATCAGGTCTAGTACCTCTCACGGCGCGCGGGTGCGGGATCCGGGCTCGTCAACCCATAGCTCAGGGAGCTTTAAATACAAAATGCGAAGTGGGTCGCACACCGCTCGTCATACTAGCAAATAGCCCCATAGGATTCTGGAGGATGTAGTGACAGCGGCGGGTACACCTATGCCACGAGTAAAAAGTTTAAAATGCCATCCCTGGACACGTGTTTCGAGGTAATTGCCTCTCGTCAGCAGGGAGCAGGTACGTATGCGGGGTGCTGTAGACTGCCAAAAATTATCAGGTCTAGTACCTCTCACGGCGCGCGGGTGCGGGATCCGGGCTCGTCAACCCATAGCTCAGGGAGCTTTAAATACAAAATGCGAAGTGGGTCGCACACCGCTCGTCATACTAGCAAATAGCCCCATAGGATTCTGGAGGATGTAGTGACAGCGGCGGGTACACCTATGCCACGAGTAAAAAGTTTAAAATGCCATCCCTGGACACGTGTTTCGAGGTAATTGCCTCTCGTCAGCAGGGAGCAGGTACGTATGCGGGGTGCTGTAGACTGCCAAAAATTATCAGGTCTAGTACCTCTCACGGCGCGCGGGTGCGGGATCCGGGCTCGTCAACCCATAGCTCAGGGAGCTTTAAATACAAAATGCGAAGTGGGTCGCACACCGCTCGTCATACTAGCAAATAGCCCCATAGGATTCTGGAGGATGTAGTGACAGCGGCGGGTACACCTATGCCACGAGTAAAAAGTTTAAAATGCCATCCCTGGACACGTGTTTCGAGGTAATTGCCTCTCGTCAGCAGGGAGCAGGTACGTATGCGGGGTGCTGTAGACTGCCAAAAATTATCAGGTCTAGTACCTCTCACGGCGCGCGGGTGCGGGATCCGGGCTCGTCAACCCATAGCTCAGGGAGCTTTAAATACAAAATGCGAAGTGGGTCGCACACCGCTCGTCATACTAGCAAATAGCCCCATAGGATTCTGGAGGATGTAGTGACAGCGGCGGGTACACCTATGCCACGAGTAAAAAGTTTAAAATGCCATCCCTGGACACGTGTTTCGAGGTAATTGCCTCTCGTCAGCAGGGAGCAGGTACGTATGCGGGGTGCTGTAGACTGCCAAAAATTATCAGGTCTAGTACCTCTCACGGCGCGCGGGTGCGGGATCCGGGCTCGTCAACCCATAGCTCAGGGAGCTTTAAATACAAAATGCGAAGTGGGTCGCACACCGCTCGTCATACTAGCAAATAGCCCCATAGGATTCTGGAGGATGTAGTGACAGCGGCGGGTACACCTATGCCACGAGTAAAAAGTTTAAAATGCCATCCCTGGACACGTGTTTCGAGGTAATTGCCTCTCGTCAGCAGGGAGCAGGTACGTATGCGGGGTGCTGTAGACTGCCAAAAATTATCAGGTCTAGTACCTCTCACGGCGCGCGGGTGCGGGATCCGGGCTCGTCAACCCATAGCTCAGGGAGCTTTAAATACAAAATGCGAAGTGGGTCGCACACCGCTCGTCATACTAGCAAATAGCCCCATAGGATTCTGGAGGATGTAGTGACAGCGGCGGGTACACCTATGCCACGAGTAAAAAGTTTAAAATGCCATCCCTGGACACGTGTTTCGAGGTAATTGCCTCTCGTCAGCAGGGAGCAGGTACGTATGCGGGGTGCTGTAGACTGCCAAAAATTATCAGGTCTAGTACCTCTCACGGCGCGCGGGTGCGGGATCCGGGCTCGTCAACCCATAGCTCAGGGAGCTTTAAATACAAAATGCGAAGTGGGTCGCACACCGCTCGTCATACTAGCAAATAGCCCCATAGGATTCTGGAGGATGTAGTGACAGCGGCGGGTACACCTATGCCACGAGTAAAAAGTTTAAAATGCCATCCCTGGACACGTGTTTCGAGGTAATTGCCTCTCGTCAGCAGGGAGCAGGTACGTATGCGGGGTGCTGTAGACTGCCAAAAATTATCAGGTCTAGTACCTCTCACGGCGCGCGGGTGCGGGATCCGGGCTCGTCAACCCATAGCTCAGGGAGCTTTAAATACAAAATGCGAAGTGGGTCGCACACCGCTCGTCATACTAGCAAATAGCCCCATAGGATTCTGGAGGATGTAGTGACAGCGGCGGGTACACCTATGCCACGAGTAAAAAGTTTAAAATGCCATCCCTGGACACGTGTTTCGAGGTAATTGCCTCTCGTCAGCAGGGAGCAGGTACGTATGCGGGGTGCTGTAGACTGCCAAAAATTATCAGGTCTAGTACCTCTCACGGCGCGCGGGTGCGGGATCCGGGCTCGTCAACCCATAGCTCAGGGAGCTTTAAATACAAAATGCGAAGTGGGTCGCACACCGCTCGTCATACTAGCAAATAGCCCCATAGGATTCTGGAGGATGTAGTGACAGCGGCGGGTACACCTATGCCACGAGTAAAAAGTTTAAAATGCCATCCCTGGACACGTGTTTCGAGGTAATTGCCTCTCGTCAGCAGGGAGCAGGTACGTATGCGGGGTGCTGTAGACTGCCAAAAATTATCAGGTCTAGTACCTCTCACGGCGCGCGGGTGCGGGATCCGGGCTCGTCAACCCATAGCTCAGGGAGCTTTAAATACAAAATGCGAAGTGGGTCGCACACCGCTCGTCATACTAGCAAATAGCCCCATAGGATTCTGGAGGATGTAGTGACAGCGGCGGGTACACCTATGCCACGAGTAAAAAGTTTAAAATGCCATCCCTGGACACGTGTTTCGAGGTAATTGCCTCTCGTCAGCAGGGAGCAGGTACGTATGCGGGGTGCTGTAGACTGCCAAAAATTATCAGGTCTTTAAACTTTTCCTCAATTTAAACGGCTTCCTTAAGCCAACGGGCTGACGAGCCTTGAGTCTGCACCTGCGCGCCAGGAGAGGTACTTAACCTGCTTTTAATTACATTTGGCAGTCCACGCGGCACCCCTTTACACTGACCTGCTCCCTGCTGACGAGAGGCAACTACCTCGAAACACGTGTCCAGGGATGGCTAACGCATACACATACTGTTCTATTTACATTTTGTGGCATAGGCGTACCCGCCGTCGCCACTACATTTCCCACAGTCCTTTGGGGCAACTTGCTGGTGTGACGAGCGGTGTGCGACCTACTTTTCCTCAATTTAAACGGCTTCCTTAAGCCAACGGGCTGACGAGCCTTGAGTCTGCACCTGCGCGCCAGGAGAGGTACTTGACCTGCTTTTAATTACATTTGGCAGTCCACGCGGCACCCCTTTACACTGACCTGCTCCCTGCTGACGAGAGGCAACTACCTCGAAACACGTGTCCAGGGATGGCTAACGCATACACATACTGTTCTATTTACATTTTGTGGCATAGGCGTACCCGCCGTCGCCACTACATTTCCCACAGTCCTTTGGGGCAACTTGCTGGTGTGACGAGCGGTGTGCGACCTACTTTTCCTCAATTTAAACGGCTTCCTTAAGCCAACGGGCTGACGAGCCTTGAGTCTGCACCTGCGCGCCAGGAGAGGTACTTGACCTGCTTTTAATTACATTTGGCAGTCCACGCGGCACCCCTTTACACTGACCTGCTCCCTGCTGACGAGAGGCAACTACCTCGAAACACGTGTCCAGGGATGGCTAACGCATACACATACTGTTCTATTTACATTTTGTGGCATAGGCGTACCCGCCGTCGCCACTACATTTCCCACAGTCCTTTGGGGCAACTTGCTGGTGTGACGAGCGGTGTGCGTCCTACTTTTCCTCAATTTAAACGGCTTCCTTAAGCCAACGGGCTGACGAGCCTTGAGTCTGCACCTGCGCGCCAGGAGAGGTACTTGACCTGCTTTTAATTACATTTGGCAGTCCACGCGGCACCCCTTTACACTGACCTGCTCCCTGCTGACGAGAGGCAACTACCTCGAAACACGTGTCCAGGGATGGCTAACGCATACACATACTGTTCTATTTACATTTTGTGGCATAGGCGTACCCGCCGTCGCCACTACATTTCCCACAGTCCTTTGGGGCAACTTGCTGGTGTGACGAGCGGTGTGCGACCTACTTTTCCTCAATCTAACAAAAAATAGTATGCAGTTCCTGAGTGGGTCAGCAGGGATTGTAGTGGTGAGAGGCACATATAGGATATAGTAGTCCTATATTTAACAGTAGGGGGGATTTTCCCTTCAGCACTAGGGCCCTCACACACCCAGCCAGCTAGGTGTCATGCTTCATCATCGGGTCTGCTCCTCGTCAGGTCGGCGCTGCAATATCCGACGGGCACCCAATGAGGGGGTCTTTAGCGGAGATCTTTTGTTCCTGCCGTTTGATGAGGTGTTGGTGAGGGGCTTAGAAAAGGGTAGCTGTGGTGTAGTGAAGGTGTAGACTAAAACAGGTTGGGTAGTCCAAAAAACAATTTTAATAAGATGGCTCCCACCTGATTAAAAAAGAAAAAGAGTGGTAACTTATCTGAATTTAATGTTTCAAGATCCTAGCGCTCTACTCTAATGGGGTCAACATGTTTCTTGCCTTAAACGTCCCAAGGATCAGACGGCAATTCATCAGGACCATATGCAAACTATCTACACACCGTGGTAGTTGTGGACCAACCTATCTACCACGTCACAAGGTATAGTACCTTAAAAGTGTTGAGGGAATTCTAAAAGAAAAATGAAAGCTTACATTAACATGGACATATTTGGTAAAGTATACTTTGTAACCATGTAGCTCTCTCTAAGTAAAACCAAAAGTAGTAACCCAAAGTGTGTGCACAAGTGATCAGGTGAAAAGTAACACACGTGATGTCATACACATGAATTATATAAAATTGTTGCTTATCTAAGCAAAAATCAGTAGCTCGCAGAGGTCAGTCAGGCTTACCAACAGGCTCTAATAGCCATGCCTCAACAGTGTCCGGTGGGGCTGTGACACCTCTAGGTATAGTGTCCTAAAGGAAAGCATCATTGAGGTCGTTAGATTGACAACATCAAATATTAGTAGATATACCCCGTTGGACATGCGCCCGTCACGGGTGGATATCAGGGACCCCGGAGCAGTTCTGAGATACCTAGAATGAAGCAGTGCAATCATCAATGCATAGTCCCGTTAGTCATAAGCGCTGAGGTGACTGCTCCCGCTAGTTACGCCATACTGCTACCTCACGATAGCGAGGTAGCAAGTGGGACAAGTGCTGCGGGGACCTGCCTCTGCGCCTAAATGTGGCCAAACGGACAAAAGTGCATGTAGCAAAGGCAGCATGCTTCCGGGACTTCAGAAAGCTGCTGAGTCAGCCACTGCAACTCACCAGTGGCGTGGCCATGAAATTCAAGAGGAACACTCCGCCGATATTCGTTAGAAGCAACAGCACCCACCTCAAATCAGCGTCACTACACTGAACGACCTACCCCTGCCGCCAGAACCGGGTGGTAACCAGCAGCGCCGGAATGGCACTGTTATACTCACTGGATCCCTGCGGTTGGCGGGGCCTGAGTCAGAAGTGGTGTGCATCGACCGCTAGTCTGTTATCAGATGGAGACAGGAAGTAACTGAATGGGCCAGGACGGCGGCCATCCTGGAATGGTCGCGTACTTCCTGATTGTTAGAACTCGAATAGAACAGACACAGTTTCTTCATGTCCTGTGCCGTAATAATTTAGCCAATGTGGCTGTGTACTATCGTACAGATGATTGAGGGTCAGTGGTACCATATAGAAGATGTCTCAGGGGTTGGTGTAATGTCAGTTTATGATGTCAGTGGTCGTTATTAGGTCCAACAGAGTTATCTTGTTTGCAAAGTCACTCCTATTTCACAGTGAATATTGGCATAGAGGTAGTAACCAAATATCACACATGTTTCAAGAGTTTGGGGTAATATCAGTGTATGATGTCAGCTTAGGTATAACAAGAAGTTTCCAACCCTTGGACAGATAAAAGTCTCAGCCCAGAACTCCCCAAGGGATTTATAGGGTTCTTATAGTTGGATCTCCTGAGGCACAGCCGGGAGTAGGGAACAGATTGCTTTTTAAAAATTGATTTGTTAATATCTTGATTTTAATCGCCGTACCTGCACTATTTCCCTCGACCAGCAGACTGAACGCAGCTGTCGCAGGCAGGGTACTCCAGCTGCACTGGCGTCATTGGCCGGTCGCCAGAGGCACGCCCACAACCATAGCCTCGCCCCCTTTGTGTTAAAACGCGCGCTGATCTCGAGCGCAGCGTTCTTATAGTTGGATCTCCTGAGGCACAGCCGGGAGTAGGGAACAGATTGCTTTTTAAAAATTGATTTGTTAATATCTTGATTTTAATCGCCGTACCTGCACTATTTCCCTCGACCAGCAGACTGAACGCAGCTGACGCAGGCAGGGCTTTCCAGCTGCACTGGCGTGATTGGCCGGTCGCCAGAGGCACGCCCACAACCATAGCCACGCCCCCTTTGTGTTAAAACGCGCGCTGATCTCGAGCGCAGCGTTCTTATAGTTGGATCTCCTGAGGCACGGCCGGGAGTAGGGAACAGGTTGCTTTTTAAAAATTGATTTGTTAATACCTTGATTTTAATCGGCGTACCTGCACTATTTCCCTCGACCAGCAGACTGAACGCAGCTGACGCAGGCAGGGCTTTCCAGCTGCACTGGAGTGATTGGCCGGTCGCCAGAGGCACGCCCACAACCATAGCCACGCCCCCTATGTTCTCATCCTCCACTACCATAAAGCATGTGTCTCTACCGGAAGCGCAGCAGACGAGCGCAGCGGACGCGACGATTGCGCGCCGAAGGCGTGCTTAAGGCAAGCTCGTCTGCGCTCGTCCGCGCCGAGGCCAGGCCTAGGGCACTCCCCCCTTTTCGTCCAACATCGTCCCTCGAAGTGCTCAGATATAGTAGGGAAACACTTATGCTACTGAATCCACTGGTAGATATAGCCGAGTGCCCACGTTTACCCCCCAATATAATACATAAGGACAAAAATGTATGCCTCAACTGCCAAGGACGGCTACCAAACATTAATCCCCTCCTCCCCAAATCTCTATTGAAACCCAATCCAACCTCTGACAAGACTCATTTCCCACCAACCTATGCGGGACCTAAGCTTAGCACTAAGGGAAAATTAATTAGCGGACTACTAAACGTCAGATCCCTTCCGAAACATGCTACTGAAATACAGCTTCTGATTGAGTCCAATAACCTAGACATTCTTTTCCTAACCGAGACATGGATGGCTGCGGGAACAGAATCAGAGTTAGGTCCAGCATGTCCAGTAGGATATAAGATAATTCATAAACCCAGAAATATAGGACGAGGAGGAGGCTTGGGGATCATTTTTAAGGAGGAGCTAAACATTACAACTCTGGACGTCGACACTGTCTCCTGTGTTGAAATCCTCGGGATTTCCATAAAACAAGATTCTGAACATTGCCTTACGGGCCTCATTTGCTATAGGACACCGGGGCACTTCAATGCCTCACAACAGCAGGAACTGATTACTGTTATAAATAATATTTCAGTCTCTCACAGCAGGCTGCTGATACTGGGTGATTTTAATTTATGGGACAATGACCAATTACGCACAGCCTTGTATAACATCACTCAATCCTGTCATAATCTGGGGCTGAAACAGTGGATAACTACCCCCACACATATACAGGGAAACACACTGGACTTAATATTCGCGGCAGAAGATCTAATGACCATGGATACAACTCTTCCAGTAGGTTGGTCAGATCATCATCTCCTCATATTTAATATCCATATCCTGACCTACACAGGACCCGCAAGGGCACAGACCAGAACCTTTATTGGTCGTGACTGGAGGAACCTGCTGAAAAGGAAAGAGGAAGGTAAGTCTGACTTTCGTCAGGTTGGGACCTCGTTCAATCTAGAGAACGATGTCACTACAAACTATCTCTCATTATGTAATGAGATAACTAAGAAACTTGATGATATCATACCGCTGAAAACAATCAAGAAAAGGGGAAAACCCTCTGCGCCCTGGTACACGGACAAACTGAAAGAACTGAAAAACACCTGTAAAAAGGCGGAGAAGGTCTGGAGGAAAAATAACTCAGAACAGGAGAAAGTGCGATGGAGGCTCACTATCGTACAATATAAGAAGGAAATTATTACAGCCAAAACAAGCCACTTCGCAGACCTTATTCTCAAAAGCTCTAAGTCCCGCGACACTTTCAAGATTATCAGAGAGCTTTCTCATCCTGCTTGCGCTGACAGCCAAATCAAGCCCTCACAAGAACTTTGTGACGGCCTAGCAGTATTCTTCCAGGAAATAATCAATAAAATTGTCGAGGGAATGAATAGTAAGTCTATCCCCACAATGCAGGACAACAGCAATCAAGCGAACAGAGATGAGATGGTGGAATATGCTAGAAACCCTTCTCCGAACGCCACTTTGGAAAATTTTGTGGTCCCTACAGAACAGGAATTTCTTAGAACAGCCCTTAACACGTCATCAGGATCCCCTCTAGATCCTCTTCCCCATAGAATAGCTAAGAAATTCGAGGATGATATCTTCCCAGCTCTGCATCAGCTTTGTAATCAATCTCTCTACACAGGCTCCGTACCAAAATATTGGAAACTGGCGGTTGTCACTCCGTTATTAAAGAAACCAAATCTGGACCCAAACTGCCAAAAGAACTACCAACCTATATCCCTCTTACCATACCCGATAAAGATCATAGAGCGATGGGTCAGCAGATCCCTAGCCCTCTTCCTAGAAACCAACAACATCTTGGAAGAGGAGCAATTTGGTTTCAGACCAGCTCATGGAACTGAGTCAGCCTTGCTGACAGTCATGGATGACCTACGAATGAGGGCGGACAGGGGAGAATCAGCAATTCTGATTCTGCTGGACCTGTCCGTTGCATTCGATACGGTGAACCACGACATCCTGATAAAAAGACTAAAGAACATCGGAGTCGGAGGAGTCACGCTTGACTGGTTCCGCTCCTACCTGACGGATAGATGGCAGGCAGTAGCTATTCCTCCATATCAATCAGAGTTCATTAAAGTTCCGCATGAGGTCCCACAGGGGTCTGCTATTAGCCCCATACGTTTTAACATTTATATGCAACCCCTGATGAGGATCATCAAAAGCCATGGCATCAGCGTGATAAATTACGCAGATGACACCCAGCTAATGATCTCTCTTGATGGAGCTCATGCAAACTCACTGGAGACCTTCCACACTTGTATGCTGGAAATGTCACTCTGGCTAAGCCAGAACTCACTACAATTCAACAGTGACAAAACTGAAATACTGCACTGCGTAGTGGGAAGAATCCCCATAAGTCTACCTACAGACTTCTGGCCTCAGCTGCTAGGAGACTCGCCCACCCCAGTGAAATCAGTAAGGAATCTCGGAGTCACTATTAACAACAGCCTGAGCCTTGAAACTAACGTCAACAAGCAGGTCAGCAGCTGCCTTGCCTTACTTTGAGGACTGCGAAAGCTGCTACCTCTCCTGCCCCCACAGACTAGAGCTAACATAGTCAGGAGCACCATCCTCAGCCGCCTGGATTACTGTAATGCCCTTTTGCTGGAATCCCCTGCCTATCTCACTTCCAGACTTCAAAGTATCCAGGCGGCTGCAGCCAAACTGGCACTCTCTCGGGAACGAAGATCTTCCTCCACTTTTGCCCTGGTCAACCTCCACTGGCTGCCTATACACCAGAGGATCTGTTTCAAATCCTTATGTATTGTTTTCAGGGCAGTTCATGGGCTAGGCCCCCGACCACTCCAAAATAAATTTAACTGGTATGAGCCTACCCGGTCTCTTCGATCCTCATTTTTAAACTTTATCAGCATTCCTAGGATCAAGAAAGCTACCTGTGGGGGAAGAGCATTCAGTATAGCCGCAGCTCATTTATGGAACAACCTCCCTATTGACATCAGAAAAACAAACGAATTGATGGCCTTTCGTAAAAAGGTGAAAACATGGCTCTTCCCAAAAAATCTACCAAAAAAAATCTAACTGATCAGCACCTTGTCCACTGTCCTCTTCTGTTCTACAGGGTTCTCAGCTGTATGTACCTTAGCGCCAGGATGCCCGTAGGGTTGCAGAGCGCTCTACAAATGCTATAAATATATAAAATATAAATTTCATCCTTCAATCCACATTGATCAGTGGATAGACGGTGTATCAATTTTTGTTCTATCCTGAACAACACTCTTTGTGTAATGTGAGGGTGGGCTTTGAATACCACCCATCAAATGGTATCTGGTGGGTTGCCAGAGTCTTTAAAATGTGCACACATCTTGATAGATACTCATTGGCATTAGATGTTACTTTTGTGTTCTGTAATCCCATAGTCATGCCTATATATCTCATTCGGCACGGACAAGTGATCATATAGATACACTGAGTAGTATTGCAGTTCATGTGTTATGTGAGGCGCCAAGAAAGGTGTCAGAGAATTCAATCTCCTTGGTTGGTGAGGTTTGGCGACACACCGAACAGGAACTACAAGGACAATGTCCCTGTACCGGTGGCAGGTCCCAAAGGGGTCTCTGATCCATGGTCTTAGGGATCCTTGGTTGCGAGTTTACGAGGATATCTTTCAGATTTCTCATGCGTTTGTAAGCGAATCTTGGTGTAGGTAAATGTAATGACCCAGTACTCAAAATGCCCTAGTGTTTTTTTATGATATTTCTCATGTGCCCAGAGCATGGAGTAAAGGAGGTGACACATGTACGCGTGGTTTCTGTTTCTTTGGGAACCACTTTCAATAGAGCCTCTCGGTGATTATTTCTGACCCTTTTCATGGATGTCATGATGTGGAGCTGTGGGTAGTTTCTCTGTCTTAAGTTGTTGACCAAGGTTTTGGCTTCAGTTTTATAGTCGCTGATAGAACTACAATTCCTACGGATACGTAGGAATTGTCCAAAAGGCAAATTGTCTTTGAGAGCTCGCGAATGGTGACTGCTATGTAGTAGCAAACTGTTCCTGTCAGTTGGCTTTCTGTAGAGTGTTGTACTCAATTGGCCATTTGCTAGTATAATTCTGAGGTCCAGAAAAGGTACACTGGTGTCAGATATGGTCTTAGTAAATTTGAGATACTTGTTCTGTCAGTTGATCCAATGACAAAAGTTTACACAGGTGACCCAGTCACCTTTTCAAACAATGAGGATGTCATCTATGAACCTTTTCCATAATTTCAAGCTGCCAAAATATGGATTGTCAAGATGGAGGATGAATCTCTCCTCGAATGCCACCATGTAGAGGCAGGCCACACTTGGGGCAAATGTGCTGCCCATAGATGTACCTTGGGACTGATGGTAAATCTGCCTTTTAACTCATAAAAGTTTTCAGTGAGTGCCAAGGTGGCGCATTCCACGATAAATGGAATTGGTGTAGGTGAGCTCCATTCCCCCTTCTGTAGGGCTGCCTCAATGGCCTCCAGGGTCACCCCTTGGGGGATGTTGGTGTATAAGGCTTCATCGTCCAGTGTGACTAAAAGATCAATGTCTCCAGTGTCTTGCATACCCTCCATGATGCATAGAATGTCAGTGGTATATCGTACAGAGGAGGGAGTTTTTTTCACCAAAGGTTGTAAAAAATGGTCACTGAACTTAGACAATGGTTCGAGGAGTGAACCTATGCCAGAGACAATTGGTCGCCCAGGGACAGGTGTTGTACCTTTATGGATCTTAGGCAGGCAGTAAAAGTATGGCATTCTTGGTTCCTTAGCAATGAGAAAATCTGCCTCTTCTTTAGTGATCCACCCATTGGTTTCTGCTGCAAAAACCATGGCCGAGATCTTGGTGGTCAATCTCATTGTCGGGTTTTCAGATATCAGGGTGCAATACCTCGTATTGTCAAGTTGACGTTGACATTCCAGGTCATAGTCAATGGTGAACATGATCGCTGTAACCCCACCTTTATCAGCCTGCTTGATAGTGATTATCCGCAAGGGATTTTGCTGCAGCTGATTCAGCTGATGATAGGTTATGGAAGTGGGCTAGATTAGTGATTGAAGCCAGGTCTTTGAGGACCGCTTGCTCAAAAGTGAGGAGTTCTGGAGGGTCCATGCTGTTATTAGGGGTGAATGTTGAAGGATTCTGTAACCAAGTATCCTCCAAAACTGGTTGTGGTATGTCTTGAAAGAATGCTTTCAGACAGATTTTGCTGAAAAAGTTCTGTAATTCGCACTGGTCCCTAAACCTGTCAATTTGAGGAGTGGGGACATACCCCAGCCCTTTCGCAAGAACAGCTTTTTCAATCACAGTCAACATTCTGTGTGATAGATTGACCACTAATTCCTCTTTCCCCTGGTTTTACTCCTCGTCTCTACATTGTGATTTGGCTGATCTTGCCACTGCACTTGCTTTGGCATCCCTCTTTTTCGCCCTTTTCCTCTGTCCCAACCTCTGCCTAAAAAAGGTGGGTAATTCCCAGGGAAGTATTGTGGTTGGCCCTGTGGGTACATTGGGAATTGCCAAAATGGCGGTTCAGGGTAGGCGGGTCCATTGTAGTTGGCAAAGGGAGGGTGCGGAGCCCTTCGTTGGCTGTTGCCACCCCAACTACCTGTACTGGAGCCACTGCTCGAGGAATCTCTCCTACCGGTGTCAGTGCTCTCGTCAGATGAGTAGCTATTCTTTGATGAAGTATAGTCAGCTCTAAGGTAAGGATAACTCTTTTCCTTATCAAATTTCTGTATGTCCTTTTGTAATTTACTGACTTTCTGTTTCATAAGAAACTCTTTGTTGTCTGCAATTTCATTATTGATTGCTGCTAGCTTGGATTTGTAGGCAGAAATCTGTATGGAGGTTTTGAGAGCACCTTCCACTATTTGTATCCTGACTAGTAAGGCATCAGCTATCCTTTTGGCAGTGTTAATAATCAAGACGAGCCAGTCCCTAGTGCATTTCCATGCAACTAGGACCACTCCTTCTTGAATATGGCATCTTCCAGAAAAAGTCTGGGAAAGTTGTTAACAATCAGGCCATTAGGAGCGATATTGGCTCTTAAATATTCGGTCATCAATGCTCCAGGAAGGGTGGTTTTGAGCCATTCCCTTTTCAAGGTGACGGGAGATGTCCAATCCTCCGATTGTGTACCGGTGGCTGAGCTACCTTCCGCCCCTAGAAGGGAGGATGTCCTCAAGATTTCGGCTACTGCTTCCTCATTGAAGCTCAAACCCTGGTTGTCTTCCATGGTGTAGTGACCAGGTGGCTACCAAGGGCAATGTCACGTAAAAGAGCCTGATCTGGGTGGGCGCTTTCTCTGTCACAGAGGGTGAAGAGCCCGGCCTCCTTGATCCTCTTATATCACACTATGCAGAGAGCCAGGCCTGCGTGAGCTTTTCATCTGTCACACAGGGTGCAGAGTTCAGCCTCTCTAGTTCTCTTGTGTCACACTATGCAGATAGCCTGGCCTGGGTCCATGTTTCATCTGATGCTCCTGCCAAAGGTATATGTACTTTGGACCCCACGAAAACCGCAAAATAATCTATCAGAATATGGTTAAGAAAACATAAATCTTCGTTTGTAAAGATAACTTGCTTCTTACGAGCAATCTATATGGTCGATGCCCGTTTGTGGTATTAGGGCAGATTAAAGGGCGAGCACACTTCGATGACAAGTATTGAGAAGTTTCATCAGCTAAGGGGTCCCAGATACCAGTGGACTGTGACTCTAACTTCAAACGGGCATCGACCGTATATTGCTCGTAAGAAGCAAGTTATCGTTACAAACACCGGCCCCCGAAGAAGGGAGCGCATCCCGAAATGCATTGCGCAATTCTATTTTTGTAACGATTGCAACAACATCGCAAGTTATATTGTATGAAGTTACAAGATTTATTTAATAACCAGATGCAATTAGTAGAATAATTGTAGACTACAGGTGTGCTCTCTGTTTTAGAGCAGAATATATGATTTGTTTTATGTTTGAAATTCTTGAAAAAAACAATTGATAAAGTATAAATAGGCTGTCCGGAATTCGGTTTAAACCGAATCTGACCGACAGTACCCTACCGGATGAAAATCAGCTGACCCGGTTTAATCCGAGTGTCACTGATTTTCATAGTTGACGGAGGAGAGGAGCTGTTGTGGACTGCCGTCTCTCTGACTGCGGCCGCACCCGAGTACTTCACAGGTCTTTAAAAAGACCATTTAGATAACGAGGCTTTGTTGTTCTTTCGCCCCTTCTCAGAGCCCCTGACGGTCTTCATTGCCAGGTTTATGCAGATCATCGCGGCACTGGAGCGACCTGCCGGACCTGACCGCCAAAGGCTGTGGTGCTGCTGGGATCGCTTGAGCGAGGCGATTTGTTGGAACAACTGAGTGCACTCTTTCCCCTTCTGCTCTGGAGCCGTGTTGGTGCCTCGGTGTGTGGATCGCCGTGTGGACCCCCCCATGGTGGCGGGCGTCTAGGGGGCCCTGACAACCAACGGGGCGCCTAAAGAAGCGAAGATGAGGCGGTGAGTGCGTAGCGGGCCCCGGAGCTAACTTGCCTCCCTTTTATCTTGATTAAATGTATAGTTAGTTATGCGTCAGATGGCTGGGAAATCAGGGAAGGTAGGAAAAAATAGCGTGCAAGGAAGTGGCTTCTTTCGTCGCGTTACAACGTTAACATGCAGATATTTGGGGCTTTTAAAATCAAGACTCTTTACCTCCTAAATTGAGAGCGTTGTCATTGTATTCTACGGCCGCTATGTTGATGTTCAACTGAGAAAGCTGTGCACTTTCGTAGCTCTTGGCGTCTGCAAATTAAACGAATTTCTCTAGTAATCTAACGTATTTTTACACTGTCAGAGCGCGGTTTAGGTCGGTATTTTGCAGACACTCCCAGATTTCACGGAGTTGATATTTGGCAGAGAGTCCCTACTGCAGTGGGTGTGGTTTGCCAGTAATATAGTGTAACATAATAACCCGTAGAAGGAAGAAAGGTCCCCCGCCCGATCTGCAGAACTCTTTGGTCGAACAAGTGTGAAATCAGCGGGTGCGTGTTCGGAGAGCTTTACCAGGTGAGAATCAGATACACACACAGTAGGTTTATTCCGGCTGGAGGAGGAGGAGGAAGGCAGAGATGAGTCTGTATCTGCTCCAAAGCCGGCAGCTCTGGCAGTTAAGACATAAGGAAACTTGAGCGGCCTCCCCCCCCACACCCACCTCATCCCCCTCCCCTCACCCCTCTCTACCTCCTCCCCCCCCCTTCTCCCTCCTCCCCCCTTCTCCAACGTACATGGAGGAGCGCTCATGTCAGGGTAATGTGCTGAGGGGGCCCCAGGAAGATTTCCAGTGAACGCTAACTACAGGGTATCCATTCTCGGATTTACGTTTAAAAATCAGTGTTTTATGGCACTTGTAGTACTCAGAGCAAAATTAGACACAAACTCAAACCAAAAATATGATTACTGAACCATTCTAATTGTGGTCCGTCGGCTGCGCTGCCGTCTCTGGTGCAGGAAACTAGGGTTCGAGCCTCGAGGTCGCGTCCACATCCTGTGATTCTGGGCAAATCACTTAATCTCCCCGTGCCTGAATGTGTAATGTAAATACGGTGCTCATGTAAAGCGCTCCAATACCTTCGGGTCGAGTTTGCGCTATATAACATATGCAAGAAATAAAATAAAATAATGAAGGGAATAAAGCCCTATGGTAATGGGGTATTCTCATGGCCTCGCCACTGTGGTCCAGATCATATGATGGCAACTGAAGGAGACCTAACTTGGCAGCATTGCCATACGTAAAATCTTGCAACTCCGTGAAACCTTATACATTGCTTTTTAGGGTTTTGCACTCACAAATGCGAGACCCATTGCATTGCAAATGCTTGTTAAATCTGAGCTGCAGAATCAAAGGACAATGGAAAGTATTTCCTGACTGTATTAAGCTTCTGAAAAGTAGAGCAGTATACAATTTCTGAAGAAGAATGGAAAAAGCAATAATAAAAGCAAAGCGTTCCATAAACACCGGTAAAACACTGTTTCAGTTGTTTTTTATGGCGCTAAAATGAGTAGCCACTGAAAAGCACTGTTTTTCTGAGGTATTGAAATCACTGGAAAACACTGAAAAAACACCACCAGAATTTCCCAAAAATAGAAACTGAAAACAGGAAAGCCTAAGTATAAAGGAGATTTATGTTTTCATAATCATATTGTAATAGATTCTTTTGCGGTGCTCGTGGGGTCCAAAGTACATATAACTTTGGCAGTAGCATTAGATGTATGTGTAATTGACAAGATACACACCCACAGAAGCATGTTTTTGTTTTAAAATTCAGATTATTCAGATTAACAAAGAGTGCACGATAACCACATAAATTATTCTGTGTTTCATTTGCCAGACTGGGTGCAGGGCCCGGCCTCTCTGGTTCTCTTGTGTCACACTATGCAGAGAGCCTGGCCTGGGTCTGTGTTTCATCTGTCAGACTGGGTGCAGAGCCCGGCCTCTCTGGTTCTCTTGTGTCACACTATGCAGAGAGCCTGGCCTGGGTCTGTGTTTCATCTGTCAGACTGGGTGCAGAGCCCGGCCTCTCTGGTTCTCTTGTGTCACACTATGCAGAGAGCCTGGCCTGGGTCTGTGTTTCATCTGCCAGACTGGGTGCAGAGCCCGGCCTCTCTGGTTCTCTTGTGTCACACTATGCAGAGAGCCTGGCCTGGGTCTCTGTTTCATCTGTCAGACTGGGTGCAGAGCCCGGCCTCTGTGGTTCTCCTGTGTCACACTATGCAGAGAGCCTGGCCTGGGTCTGCGTTTCATCTGCCAGACTGGGTGCAGAGCCCGGCCTCTCTGGTTCTCTCGTGTCACACTATGCAGAGAGCATGGTCTGGGTCTGTGTTTCATCTGTTTGACTGGGTGCAGAGCCCGGCCTCTCTGGTTCTCTTGTGTCACACTATGCAGAGAGCCTGGCCTGGGTCTGTGTTTCATCTGCCAGACTGGGTGCAGAGCCCGGCCTCTCTGGTTCTCTCGTGTCACACTATGCAGAGAGCATGGTCTGGGTCTGTGTTTCATCTGTCAGACTGGGTGCAGAGCCCGACCTCTCTGGTTCTCTTGTGTCACACTACGCAGAGAGCCTGGCCTGGGTCAGTGCTTCATCTGCCAGACTGGGTGCAGAGCCCGGCCTCTCTGGCTCTCTTGTGTCACACTATGCAGAGAGCCTGGCCTGCGTGGACCTGTCATCTGTCACACAGGGTGCAGGGCCCGGCCTCTCTGGTTCTCTTGTGGCAGAGAGCCTAGCCTGGGTGGGCCTGTCATCTGTCACACAGAGTGCAGGGCCAGCCTCACTGGCTCTTGTGGCAGAGAGCCTAGCCTGTGTGGGCCTGTCATCTGTCACACAGGGTGCAGGGCCCGGCCTCACTGGTTCTCTTGTGGCAGAGAACCTGGCCTAGGTGGGCCTGTCATCTGTCACACGGGGTGCAGGGCCCGGCCTCTCTGGCTCTCTTGTGTCACACTATGCAGAGAGTTTGGCCTGGGTGGGCCTGTCATCTGTCACACAGGGTGCAGGGCCCGGCCTCTCTGGTTCTCTTGTGGCAGAGAGCCTAGCCTGGGTGGGCCGTCATCTGTCACACAGAGTGCAGGGTCCGGCCTCTCTGG
The DNA here is from genome assembly GCF_964204655.1 of Triturus cristatus. Taxonomy (NCBI): domain Eukaryota; kingdom Metazoa; phylum Chordata; class Amphibia; order Caudata; family Salamandridae; genus Triturus; species Triturus cristatus. The sequence goes on along the minus strand of NC_140588.1, from coordinate 1,058,554,543 downwards.
TTCTCTTGTGGCAGAGAGCCTAGCCTGGGTGGGCCTGTCATCTGTCACACAGAGTGCAGGGCCGGCCTCATGGTTCTCTTGTGGTAGAGAGCCTAGCCTGGGTGGGCCTGTCATCTGTCACACAGAGTGCAGGGCCCGGCCTCACTGGTTCTCTTGTGGCAGAGAGCCTAGCCTGGGTGGGCCTGTCATTTGTCACACAGGGTGCAGGGCCCGGCCTCACTGGTTCTCTTGTGGCAGAGAGCCTAGCCTGGGTGGGCCTGTCATCTGTCACACAGGGTGCAGGGCCCGGCCTCACTGGTTCTCTTGTGGCAGAGAGCCTAGCCTGGGTGGACCTGTCATCTGTCACACAGGGTGCAGGGCCCGGCCTCACTGGTTCTCTTGTGGCAGAGAGCCTAGCCTGGGTGGACCTGTCATCTGTCACACAGGGTGCAGGGCCCGGCCTCACTGGTTCTCTTGTGGCAGAGATCCTAGCCTGGGTCGGCCTGTCATCTGTCACACAGGGTGCAGGGCCGGCCTCACTGGTTCTCTTGTGGCAGAGAGCCTAGCCTGGGTGGGCCTGTCATCTGTCACACAGGGTGCAGGGCCTGGCCTCTCTGGTTCTCTTGTGGCAGAGAGCCTAGCCTGGGTGGGCCTGTCATCTGTCAGACTGGGTGCAGGGCCCGGCCTCTCTGGTTCTCTTGTGTCAGACTATGCAGAGAGCCTGGCCTGGGTCTGTGTTTCATCTGTGAGACTGGGTGCAGAGCCCGGCTGTAAGATTGTGTGCAGTCTAGTAGCTAGGGGGGCGGAGTATCAGGGTAGGGGGGAAGAGGAGGAGCAACAGGAGAAGCGGGCAGTTAGAGTAGGGACGGGAGACAGAGAGGATAACATAATAAAGCTCCCTCAAAGGTATTCTTGTGTCGGTCATCATTGGGGGGGTCACTACACGACAGCTGGCGACGAGGGTGGGATGAGCGGCATGCTCTCCCCTGAACCACGAAGAAAAACGTGGTCCGTCCCTGGGCAAGGTGCGGAGGTAGTCGCTGGTGCACCACACGAGCCCTGACACGATCGCTGTCCGTCCCAAGGACCAGCGATCCCTGAAAGCGCTCCGCGACGTCCCAATCGCGTTGAGCCCTGTGGGGAAGAGCGCCGGAGAGGAAATTCAAAAGTGGCGCTGTTCACGCCAAATTCAGGATTCGCGCCAGATCAAGTGCCCCGAGAGAGCGGAGAACCGTGTGAGGCGGAGTGAGACCCTGGCCCCTGCCGTGCGGACTGGAGTACCAGCGTTGGCGAGAGGCAACAGAGTGACTCGCCGTGAGCAATTACCCCCCCCCCCTCCAGCGCGAGGTCGGAAACACGTGCGTGCCAGGAGAAGCTGAAGCCATAGTGCGCGCCTACCTAGATACTGACGAGGCCCTGAGGAGCGAGGGTGAAGCGCTGGAGCCTGTGTGGAGCTGATGAGTGAGGCCTCGATGCAGCGCGGATCGTGTGGGGAGGATTGTGAGAAGCAGTCAAGCCTCGTGTGTGATGTCGGTCCGGCGGCCATCTTAAAATCAGGCAGCTGCAGTAGGACACTCCCTTGAAATGAGTGGGCGGCCATTTTGAAGTCAGGCGCCCAGGAGCCACGAGAGAAATTCAGCAAGCATTGGCAAAGGAAGGAGGAGGGTGTCACCAAACAAGCCCAAGCAAAGGCAAGAAAGAAAATAAATAAAAGTGAAGACAATAAATAACACACATAAAGACAATAAGGACCATCCATACTAGAAGAGGTCAACAAACAAGCATGAGCAAGTGCAGGAAGGAAGCGCAGTAAGCCACGTCCTACAAAAGCAAATCGCGATGTCAAATCACGGATCGCCTGTACGTCAGGAAGTAAAACCCATCGTGATGGGACTGTCACACTTGCGCCCTCCAGAGCCCCTGGCACTCGTGGTTGGGGTAAGCATGGGGCCCCGATGGGAGGAATGGATCCAAGATTTTGAAGACTATATCAAAGGATCCAAGGTAATCGGTGATGAAGATCAACTAATTGCGCTCCGCAATCTTGTAGGAAAAGACATCAGCAAAATGATCAAGGAGATTCCGGCTGCAGATGCAGGGACGTATGCCAAGGTACGAGAAGCTTTAGACAAGAAATTTCTACACAAGAAAAATGTAGACTACGAGAGATACGTATTCCAGCGGGCACATCAGGAAAAAGACGAAATGATGAGTGCATACATAACACGGCTACGCCGGTTAGCCCGCCACTGCAATTTCGAAGCGTTTTCAACAGACGACGCCATCCGGTTGCGCGTCATCGATGGTTGTCAGTCTGAGATGCTCCGGAGAAAACTGCTGAAGAAGAGCCACAGTCTTGACGAAATCGAGGAAATGACGAGGGTGCACGATCAGGCCGAGGAACAGGCCAAGAACATGGAAGCAGGACGTACTGATCGCAGAAAGCAAGTCTGTCAAGTGCAAGCCAGTCGTCCTCGCCGAGGTTCCAGAGAGCGTGGGAGGCACTCCCAGCCGTCGTCGCGTCACCGACATACTGGACACCGTCGGCCTGAGTCGGGGAGGAGAAGCAAACGCCATGAACATGTGAGAAAAGCGCCCGTGAGAAAGTGCTACAGGTGCGGGTATGACTTCCCACACACAGGTGCGTGTCCGGCTATGGGACAGCAGTGCCGCAAGTGTGGGCGGAGCAACCATTTCGAGGTCATGTGCGGAGACTATCGCCGGGAGAAAGAAAAGAGCACACACGGGACGTCGCGAGGGGACACCTGCCGGCATCACGCGCGAGCGGTGCAATATCGCCCAAAGTCCTCGTCACGATCTTCCCACTCCAGCAGAGAGTCACGGAGATCCCGATGGTCGAGGAGGTCAGCATCCCGAGACTCCAGATCAGCATCGGATGAACGGGAATATTCGGTTGAATATGCGAATATGATCGCCGACCCGGATCAACTTAAGAAATATCCCCGACTGGACATCAGCGTCGGTGAACATGACACAAAATTTGTGATGGACAGTGGAGCGTCACTAAACTACATTCCGGTGACGGAGTACAAAAAAATGAACCCTCTCTCTCGTCTGAGTCCTGCATATGTCCGGGTCTACACCTAGATGTCCAGGAAGCCACTTCCCTGCCTCGGGAAGTTTTCAACCACGCTGAGGCACAAAGCAATGTCAGTTCCTGCTGTGATCCACGTCATAGAAGGGCTGGAGGCTGACTGTCTTCTTAGTCTGCCGACGGCTGAACGACTGCGACTGGTGGAAATTCTCTATCGCGTCAGCAATGACATCGACATTGTCCACAAGTTCCCAAAACTGTTCATGGGACTTGGCAAAATGAACAGGTGTCAGATCCGTCTACACCTCAAAGACCAAGTCCAGCCGGAAGCCCAACATCCTCGGAAAGTGCCGTTCTATCTCCAGCAGGCTGTGGAAGATGAACTACAGGATCTGTTGGCGGCTGACATCATCGAAAGAACAGAAGGTCCCGCACCATGGGTGTCACCAGTGGTAATCGTTCCAAAGAAAGGGACTCCTGGAAAGGTTCGGTTGTGTGTGGACATGCGGATGCCTAACACCGCAATCGAAAGGGAGCGTCACCCAGGATCACACTTGAGCGACATGATAGCCGCACTGAATGGTGCTTGAGTGTTCTCCAAGCTGGACCTCAACAAAGGGTACCATCAGTTGGAACTTCATGAGAGCTCTCGGTACATCACAACATTTGCAACGCACCTGGGGTTGTATCGATATAAAAGACTGAATTTCGGCATTTCTTCAGCCACCGAAATATTTCAGGAGGCCATCCGCCAGACCATCCACCACATTCCCAACACACTGAACTACAGTGATGACATCCTAGTGTATGGGGCAAATGTCCAGGATCATGACACTGCTCTCGACCGTGTATGCCATGCCCTCCTGGAAGCGAACTTAACGCTCAACAAAGATAAATGTGAGTTCCATCAGTCGAAGCTGAAGTTCTTTGGGCACGTCTTCTCGGGGGCCGGGATGAAGCCCGACCCTGATAAAGTGAGTACGTTAAATGACACCAAGAGCCCACGAGACGTCAGTGACGTGCGGTCCTTTCTGGGAATGGCGAGCTACTGCTCGAGGTACATCAAAGACTATGCCACCCTTAGCCATCCGCTCAGAACACTGACAAAGCAAGGACAGCCATTTGAGTGGACTCATGAGTGCGAGCAGGCTTTTCAGGAGATCAAACAAGCTGTGGGAGCGGCTGAGAGTTTGGCATATTTTAGTCCTGACCGCAAGACAGAAATAACAGTGGATGCAAGCCCTGTCGGCGTAGGTGCCATTCTAGCCCAATACGACAAAGACACTGATCAAAGACACATAGTGGCTCATGCCAGCCGAAGTCTCTCTGACACGGAAAAGGCATACTCACAACCCGAAAAGGAGAGTCTGGCAGTAGTGTGGGCCTGTGAACACTTTCATGTATTCATATATGGAAAACACTTCACCATGGTGACGGATCACCAAGCACTCGTCACCATCTTTGGAAATCCGCGCTCCAAGATGCCACCTCGCATCGAACGCTGGGGACTGCGCTTGCAAGAGTATACGTATACCATCATACATAAGCCGGGAAAATCAGCCAACCCGGCTGACTACATGTCGCGACACCCCAGGGCGTCCCACTCCCCCAGACCGTCTGTCGCGGAGGAATATATCCACTTCGTAGTAGATCAAGCGCGACCACCCGCTGTTCCCCTGGAGGTCATTCAACAAGCCACCTTGCACGATGAGATGCTACAGAGGGTGATACGCCGGGTGCAGACACACCGATGGCGGCACGAAGAGCCCAATGAGGGGAGTGATCCGACAACGCGTCAAGAACTGCAGGCTTTCAAAAACGTGAGTGAAGAGTTGTCTGTCACCGCAGAGGGTCTGCTATTAAGAGATCACCGGATTGGCATTCCCAGTCAACTGCGACAAGGGGTTATCAACCTGGCCCATGAAAGTCATCGGGGAGTAGTTGCGACAAAAAGGGCTCTCAGAGAGCGTGTCTGGTTCCCACTTCTTGATAGGATGGTGGAACTCACCCTGAAGGATTGTCCGGGAGACAGAGAGGATAACATAATAAAGCTCCCTCAAAGGTATTCTTGTGTCGGTCGTCATTGGGGGGGTCACGACACGACACCGGCCTCTATGGCTCTCTTGTGTCACACTATGCAGAGAGCCTGGCCTGGGTGGGCCTGTTATCTGTCACACAGGGTGCAGGGCCTGGCCTCACTGGTTCTCTTGTGGCAGAGAGCCTAGCCTGGGTGGACCTGTAATCTGTCACACAGGGTGCAGGGCCCGGCCTCACTGGTTCTCTTGTGGCAGAGAGCCTAGCCTGGGTGGGCCTGTCATCTGTCACACAGGGTGCTGGGCCCGGTCTCTCCTCTGTCCTTCCAAGTGCACAGCCTCTATCTCGCTCTCTCCCTCTCTCTCTATCTAGCTCCCTGTGGACCTTTCATCTATAATTCTGAGAGCAGGGGTGGGCCTCTCTCGCACAGTGGATGAAGAGCATATCACACTATGAGTATAGTCGGGCCTCTCTGGGTATAGCTAAGAGCACACACACAGATACACCTCTCTGGCCTCTTTCTTGTTACATTGGAAGCGGAGCCAGGCTCTTTCTTGTTACACTAGGAGGGAGGCCTGGCCTCTCTCTTCTTTACACTAGGAAGGGAGCCTGGTCTCTCTCTTGTTACACTAGGAGTGAAGCCTGGACTCTCTCTTGTTACACCAAGCATGGTGTCCAGCCTCTCTCTACTAAAACTAGGTGGCCTCTCGCTGCATACAATAGGAGGGGAGCCTGGCCTCTCTCTTGTTACACTAGGAGGGAAGCATGACCTCTTTCTTTACTCTAGGAAGAGAGCCTTGTCTCTCCCTTATTACACTAGAAGTGAAGCCTGGCCTTTCTCTTGTTACACCATGCATGATATCTAGTGTCTCTATACTTACACTAGGAGGGAGGCCTGGCCTCTCTCTTCTTTACACTAGGAAGGGAGCCTGGTCTCTCTCTTGTTACACTAGGAGTGAAGCCTGGCCTTTCTCTTGTTACACCATGCATGATATCTAGTGTCTCTATACTTACACTAGGAGGGAGGCCTGGCCTCTCTCTTCTTTACACTAGGAAGGGAGCCTGGTCTCTCTCTTGTTACACTAGGAGGAAGCCTGGCCTCTCTCTGAATACACTAGGAGGGGAGCCTGGCCTCCCTCTTCTTTACACTAGGAAGGGAGCCTGGTCTCTCTCTTCTTTACACTAGGAAGGGAGCCAAGCTCTTTCTTGTTACACTAGGAGTGAAGCCTGGCCTCTCTCTTGTTACACCATGCATGATATCTAGTGTCTCTATACTTACACTAGGAGTGAAGCCTGGCCTCTCTCTTCTTTACACTAGGAGGGGAGCCTGGTCTCTCTCTTGTTACACTAGGAGTGAAGCCTGGCCTCTCTCTTGTTACACCAAGCATGGTGTCCAGCCTCTCTCTACTTACATTAGGAAGAAGCCTGGCCTCTCTCTGAATACACTAGGAGGGGAGCCTGCCCTCTGTCTTATTACACTAGGAGGGGAGCTTGGCCTCTTTCTTATTACACTAGGAGGGGGGCCTGGCCTCTTTCTTGTTACATTTTGAGCGGGCGTGGCCTCTCTCTTATTACACTAGGAGTGGAGCCTGGCCTCTTTGATATTACACTAGGAGTGGAGTCTGGCCTCTTTCTTGTTACATTGTGAGCGGGGCCTGTTCTCTCTCTTATTACACTAGGAGTGGATCCTGGCCTCTTTCTTGTTACACTAGTAGTAGAGCCTGGTCTCTTTCATAGTACACTAGGAGTGGTGCCTGACCTCTTTCTTATTACACTAGGAGGGGGGCCTGGCCTCTTTCTTGTTACATTGTGTGCGGGCCTGGCCTCTCTCTTATTACACCAGGAGTGGAGCCTGCCCTCTTTCATATTACACTAGGAGTGGCGCCTGACTTCTTTCTTACTACACTAGGAGGGGGGCCTGGCCTCTTTTTTGTTACATTTTGAGCGGGCCAGGCCTCTCTCTTATTACACTAGGAGTGGAACCTGGCCTCTTTTATATTACACTAGGAGTGGAGCCGGGCCTCTTTTTTATTACACTAGGAGGGGAGTCTGGCCTCTTTCTTGTTACATTGTGAGCGGGGCCTGGTCTCTCTCTTATTACACTAGGAGTGGAGCCTGGCCTCTTTCTTGTTACACTAGTAGTGGAGCCTGGCCTCTTTCATAATACAGAAGGATTAGAGCTTGGCCTCTTTCATATTACGCTAGGAGTGGAGCCTGGCCTCTTTCATATTACACTAGGAGTGGACCCTGGCCTCTTTCATATTACACTAGAAGTGGAGCGTGGCCACTTTCTTATTACACTAGGAGGGGAGTCTGGCCCCTTTCATATTACACTAGGAGTGGAGCCTGGCCTCCTTCTTGTTACATTGTGAGCGGGCCTGGCATCTCTCTTATTGCACCAGGAATGGAGCCTTCTTTTCCAGTCTGTAGGCAGTGACCCTGTACATAGTGAGTGCTTATCAGTGTTGTTGACTTCTGACAGATTTCAAGTTCTCTGCTGGGATGCTGTAGCTCCTGTGTAGTGATCTGTATCTGTCTGTAGGGCTTTCCATCTGTATTTGCCATTTCTAGTGTTTGGGGTACATTTCTGCAAGTTGTTCTAGTTTTCAGATACCATTCTGAGAAGGGACAGTGTTGTTCAAAGGCCATGCTTGTAATGTTCTCATTGCCCGCTGGACTTTAGACTGTAGTGTCGTGATTTTGTATTTCAAGTGACTTGTGTTGTACAGAGTTGGTGCAAATCTTTGCTCATTTGAAAGCACACATCACTTTTGCTGGATGCTTAATATACAAAGTGTCCTCCTACTTGGCACTCATTGTTAAGGTAAGTTCTGTGAACTCACAGAAATATCGAACTAGAGATGAACACGTTTGATGGGAGGTGTGTCCCACTCTGGGTCGATCTGGTTATTGTTGCACCCCAGGAATGTCCCATGCATACAACAATTAGTAACATGAAACTATTACATTTGTTTCGCAGCAGTCTCATGCTAGTTAGAATGCTGCACACTCTGAGTAGCCCACATCTTCCGAAGTCTGCATTGGGGCTTGTTGGTGGCTATCGATTGTACAAGCGAGAAGCTCTGTACCTGCCTCTGAGAGAAACGTCTTCCTCTGAGATGTACAGACACTGCACCAGGCTCTGGTGCTGGAGATGGTTTGTTAGTGAGAGAAGCTCCTGCCTCCGAGGTGTGCAGACACACTGCACCAGGCTCTGGGGCTGGAGATGGTTTGTTAGTGAGAGAAGCTCCTGCCTCCGAGGTGTGCAGACACACTGCACCAGGCTCTGGGGCTGGAGATGGTTTGTTAGTGAGAGAAGCTCCTGCCTCCGAGGTGTGCAGACACACTGCACCAGGCTCTGGTGCTGGAGATGGTTTGTTAGTGAGAGAAGCTCCTGCCTCCGAGGTGTGCAGACACACTGCACCGGGCTCTGGGGCTGGAGATGGTTTGTTAGTGAGAGAAGCTCCTGCCTCCGAGGTGTGCAGACACACTGCACCGGGCTCTGGGGCTGGAGATGGTTTGTTAGTGAGAGAAGCTCCTGCCTCCGAGGTGTGCAGACACACTGCACCAGGCTCTGGTGCTGGCGATGGTTTGTTAGTGAGAGAAGCTCCTGCCTCTGAGGTGTGCAGACACACTGCACCAGGCTCTGGTGCTGGCGATGGTTTGTTAGTGAGAGAAGCTCCTGCCTCTGAGGTGTGCAGACACACTGCACCAGGCTCTGGTGCTGGCGATGGTTTGTTAGTGAGAGAAGCTCCTGCCTCTGAGGAGTGCAGACACACTGCACCAGGCTCTGGGGCTGGAGATGGTTCAGGAGAGAGAGAAGCTCCTGCTCCTGAGGTCTGCAGACACACTGCACCACACTAAGGTGCAGGAAGCACCCTGCTTTTGAGTTGGGCTAGAACACTGCAGCAGGCTCTGGAGCTGGAGATGGTCTGTTAGTCAGAGAAGCTCTGCCTCTGAGGTGTGCAGACACACTGCACCTGGCTCTGGAGCTGGAGATGGTTTGTTAGTGAGAGAAGTTCCCTGCCTCTGAGGTATGCAGACACACTGCACCTGGCTCTGGAGCTGGAGATGGTTTGTTAGTGAGAGAAGCTCCTGCCTCTGCGGTGTGCAGACATGCTGCACTAGGCTCTGGTGCTGGAGATGGTTTGTTAGTGAGATAATTATTTTGCCCCTGAGGTGTGCAAACACACTGTGCTAGTCTCTGGTGCTGGCAATGGTTTGCTAGTGAGAGAAGCTCCTGCCTCTGAGGTGTGCAGACACACTGCTATAAGCTCTGGTGCTAGGGATGGTTTGTTAGTGAGAGAAGCTCCTGCCCCCGAGGTGTGCAGACACACTGCACCAGGCTCTGGTGCTGGAGATGGTTTGTTAGTGAGAGAAACTCCTGCCTCTGAGGTGTGCAGACACACTGCACCAAGCTCTGGTGCTGGAGATGGTTTGTTAGTGAGAGAAACTCCTGCCTCCGAGGTGTGCAGACACACTGCACCAGGCTCTGGTGCTAGGGATGGTTTGTTAGTGAGAGAAGCTCCTGTCTCTGAGGTGTGCAGACACACTGCACCAGGCTCTGGTGCTGGAGATGGTTTGTTAGTGAGAGAAACTCCTGCCTCCGAGGTGTGCAGACACACTGCACCAGGCTCTGGTGCTAGGGATGGTTTGTTAGTGAGAGAAGCTCCTGTCTCTGAGTGTGCAGACACACTGCACCAGGCTCTGGTCCTGGGGATGGTTTGTTAGTGAGAGAAGCTCCTGTCTCTGAGGTGTGCAGACACACTGCACCAGGCTCTGGTCCTGGGGATGGTTTGTTGGTAATCGCGAAGGCCTGTATCTTTAAAGGGTGCAGACACATTGCATGAGGCCCTGGTGCTTGGGATGGCATGTGCCCAGTACAGAAGCTTCCCGCCGCCGAGGTGTGGCATTAATTAGGCAGGGATGTGGTCCTGGGTGTGCCACTGTGCCCTGTGTTTGCATGGGTGCATGGATGCTGCGCACTTGCCCGCGTCCTCCTTCGGATGCTCGTGGTCTGAGCTCATGGGTCATTATAGAACATCAATAAAAAGAAACAGCAGAATAAACTTGTTATAATTTCATGTTGGCTACAGATGAGTGGATTTGAAGATCCTTTGAGTTACCTCAAGCAGCAGGCAGCCGGAGCCACAGCCAATTACCTTCCTCATAATAACATGTTGCCAAGCTTAGCAACCACAAGTAACCTCTCCCTGAGCGCCACCTGGGCACCGCCTCCTCCTCCCGTCCCTGGCCATCCCTGGGCACCGCCCCCTACTCTCCGTCCATCACCTCACCCTATGCTGGATCTACCATGCGCACCAGGTGGGGCGCGCGCTGCCATGGTAACCTCCTAGCCCACCTGAGACCCGAGCACATCTGGACGAACCTCTGTTTATTTGTGTTCCTAGTCTCCCCTGGGGTTGTGAACCATCCCTGAGCCTGGTGGCCTCACCTCAGGGCAGCCAGACATGGCTTTGTCACTTCAACTGCTCGGGGATGGGTGTGAAGCCAGCAGGGATGAAAACTGCTGTTATCACCCCTTCCTGGTCCACACAAAAATGCAAAGAGTCCTGCAACACAAACAATTCAACAAAAGTCAGAGGCTGCAAGCTCCTACCAAGGGTATTTAAGAGAGAGACAGATTCAAAGAAGGGCCTGGCCTTCGCAAAAAGCAGAAAACAAAACCCAGTCATTAGTGGTGGTTGCTTTCTTTTTTTTCATGATTTGAAGATAACCAGGCAACAGGATATGGAGCAAAACAAACGGAAGGGAGGACACGCCGACTGGACATCTCTTTAAATAAAGGACGCTCTATGGATCATTCTGTCTAATGCTCAAGGGATGTTTGTCCGCGAGGACACGTGTCAAGAGTGGTCCATCTTCAGGGATGCACGTGGAACCTGTAGACAGGCCTTTAAGACTCTCACAGGAGTCTTCGCCATTCATCCTTCCGACTGTGATAACATTTGCATCACTGAACTGACTCGTGGCCACCAAGCAGCACATCTGCAACCCCTGCTGTAGCATCTGCGACACGAAACACGAGCTTTACATACGATACATTAAAATCATACCATTTTCTAAAAAAGTTTAGATTACATTTTGTGCAAACTACAACAACTTGATAGAAAAACTGATCTTCACCGTAAGGATACTGTGAGGAGTTCCTTTGTGCTGCTTGACTGGAGTTAGTTCCTTCTGGGTGTCCTGGTGTGTAAGGGTGAAATCTCCCTGTAGGTTCCGCTTTAGAAAGCTTGTTCCTACACCAGTGCCCTGTTGCTGTGCCAGCTTGCCTTGACTAGCTGGGGGCATCAGTAATGTGGGCAGAGTACCCCTGTCGTTAGTGTAACCTATTAGGTTGTATACTCATTCTGCCATTTCATGGCTTCGCAGCGCTTTCTTGATCTGTACAGTTGTAATATTTCCTTTCAGAGGTTGTTTAGTTGTTTAGTTGCGCTTGTTTAGTAAGTTCAGTAAGGGATGCTTGCCTTGGTGAGTGTGCACTGGGCTTCATTCTGCTAGACGTCTTTGCAGATCTCTGTCTCCGAGGATGTGGGGAGCAGAGCACTTTCTTCCATACACTCTGGTCTGCTCTGAGATACGACCCTACTGATTGGCTCTGCAGGGACAGATGGGGGAGGTCCTAGGCTTGGGGATCCCTGACTCAAATCATGCCTCTTATACATTGGGGGGATGACCACCCGTCCAGATAGAATAAGCTCTGGCTATCATTAGCTCTGTGTGTGGCCAAGAGTAACAAAGCACCAGCGGTGGCGGATTGGGAAAACGACATGGACTGGTGCATGTTGGCAGAATAAAACGATAGGCCTGGGTAGAGGTTTCCCACACAATTGGGGGGGGGGGGGAAATTGGTCCCCATTGCGATCATTTCAGGGGATGGGGGAGTAGCCCCTGTGGGACTCAGGGCCACTTATGTCTGTGATCAATAAACTTTCAATGTACTATTCCCGCTTAACAAATGCATCGTTGATTTCCACTTCAATATGCCTCACGTGCTGCTTGGCCACGGCCCCGTGATTATGCTGCACTGGTTACTTGTATTTTATTACCTTATAAAACGTAATAAAATATGTTTAAAAAATGTTAAAAAAGAACTTTGCAGTGAGTTGCCTGTCTAGGTAGGTGACTGTGCTGAAGGAATTTGCTGCTTTCAGTTGAGCTGAGTGGTCTGTTGTCCACGTCGCCGCCTACACATACTGTGTTCTAGACAATATTCTGCTTCTGTGATGCAATACTGCGCCCATATGATGTCATTGTCTGTGACCTCAAAGGTAGAGTGAGCAGACCTCACGTAACAAGTAAGATTTGATAATAAAACATTTTTTGTACAAATACAAATGTCACCTTTTCCTAAAAATAACTTTATCTTGATTTCAGTGATACAAGGAGACAATTCCACCAGGATGGAGTCAGCACAGAAAAGGGTCGACCACCTGATCGGGCTACCTTCAGTCTGCGGGTCCTTGGACGCAAAGAATCATATGATCTCTTTGGCCTCAGAAGGGTGGAATGAACATGTGTATGTTGTTGGAAAAGTGGGAGCACCTAGAAGACATCACGAGCTGAGCTTGGTGCACAGAACTCCTGGTCCTCTCAATGTGTCCCTCGGTTTGTCCTCTGCCGAGGGCGGGCCTTCTCTCACAGTCAGGGTCCGGTTCTGCACCCCAACCTCCAGAGCTTCCACCGTCATGTCTGGAGATTGAGCAAGGACATCTGAGCTCCTCCCAACTGCCAGCAAACGTGGTACGCGCCATTCTGTCGGCTCGCAATGATTGTACTAAGACGATGTTGTTTGGAAGTGGAACAAGTTTGTCACCTGGTGTGCTGAGAACAACCTCGACCCCTTGATGGTCTGTTTGTCGTACATTCTGGAGTTTGTGGTCTCACTAGCACAGTGAGCTGTGGGCACTGTCAAGAGATACCTAGCGGCCTTGTCGGCCTTCCTCTGCCTTCCGAAACAACTACCCTTGTTTAAGTCACCCACTGTTTTAAGATTGCTTAATACATTTATTTATTTCCCCCGACCCCATTTTGTCATGCCTCAGGGAAACCCCAATTTGTTTTTTGACTTTGTTGATGCTGTCGCTGTTTGAGCCACCTCATAAATGCCAATTCTAACGCTTACGACATTTTTTTCTAGTGACCATTACATCAGCGAGTTGCAAGTGCTGAATGTTTGCCCTCCTTTTACCCCACTCCATCTGGTTCTATTCATTACCCTCTCTTACATTGACACCTCTCCGTATGCCACTAAGGAAGGGGAGAGGCTCCGGCTGGTTAGTTTTTATATTGACCACACCAAAGATTTTAGGGTTGATGACCCGGCAACAGGAAGGAAGAAGCTGGCCTGAGTTGGACCCTTTAATGCATTAACAGGTGCTGTGCACTAGCACACGAAGGACCACCTGAGGGCATCAGGGCCCATTCTACCAGGGCCAAGGCTGCCCCCTTGACATCAGCCGAAATCTGCAGAGTGGCCTCATGGGCTTTCTTTCAGCCTTCTTCCAAGCGCTACTGCTAAAATTAGGAAGTGCAACAAGACTTCTATTCTGTCCTTGAAGATTCCTTGTCTGGACATCCAGTCAAGTCCCTACAAGTAGAGTAATAAGGTGAGGAATCTGCAGGTAGAGCTAGTCATCCCAAAAATAAGTTGCTTTGCATCATCTTTCTGATTGATGCTAGAGGTGGGTGGAAATTGCAGACTTTCACTCTGCGGAATTCCATGGAGTAACCTAAAAACTCCGCAAGCTTACAAAGAGTTCTGCAAGCGGCAAGATTTCGGTACGTCCCTGTTGGACAGGCCACACGAAGGGCTTGCTCCCTCCCCGCACGACAGGGCCCGAGCTCCGGCCCACCAGGCATAACCCACGAAAAGCACCTGTACCCCGTCTCCCGACGGATCTTCTGCCCTCGGACCTCTACTCATCACGGGGCCCAGCCCCACCGGCTCCCCCGGCCGGTTCAAGCCGCCATCTTGGGCCCTGCACCACGAGGCCGCGTGGCCTCGCCCCGACCCTAACCCCGGGCCTGACCGGCCCCGACATCCCGGCACCACCATCCACCCGGGAGGTGAGCGGACCACTTGGCAGGTCAATGGGAGGACGAAGTGTCAAGAGCTCTTCCCCCGCCAGGTGCCGATCGCCTCCAGCTCCCCCAGGCGCTGGCTCCACCCCCTGCTGGGTGTCTGGACACCTTCATCCCGGGCCCTCCGACCTCCAAGTGCGAGGGTCCGGACATCAAAGAGCGCCTGCCCTATAACTGGGGCAACTCCGGAGCAGGAAGGCAGTTGTATCCTGGAGTCGAGAGACACCGAGAGAACTCAGCCTTGACGGACTACTGGCGCTGCCGTAGCCCGCTCTTGTGAACCATCGTCCTGCCTGCTGGCGCTGCCGCGGCCTTCTGCAACATCCATCCTCGTCGGGACCTGCTGGCGCTGCCGCGGCCCGTGGTAACGACCATCCTCACCGGGACCTGCTGGCGCTGCCGCGGACCGTACATCGACCATCTTTCCGGGACCTGCTGGCGCTGCCGCGGACCGTGTACCGACCATCTCGACCGGGACCTGCTGGCGCTGCCGCGGCCCGTACCAACTAAACCACCAAGCTCGAGGATTGTGAGCTAGTCATCATCTCATCCGAACTACCTGACTGGTAACCAGACTGTCCCGTTCCCCCTTACCCTGCATTGAGAGACTTGAATCGAGGGGACCCCTGAGTCCAGACCTCCTTGTACCATTCAACCGTACCTTAAGAAGGGCTTATAAAGAACACTGAACCTTATCCGTGTGTGGTATCTGTCTGTGGGGGGGAAGTTACTTGTCTGTACGATCGCTGGAGACGGCTCTCCCCGGAGGTCTCTCCTCCTGACCCCGGCCGACCCTCCCGGTCCGTCTACCCTTTCTAACATTGGTGGCCAGCGGCGCGATCCGAATCAACGCGTAATCGTACAGAGAGTAGCTCACCCCACGACAAAAACACGATGTCAGCCAAAGATAGCAGCTCCACCGAGAAATTCCAAATGGATAAGTTAGAAGAATACAACCACCGCGAACTGAGACAATTCTGCATAGAACTTGGCATTGCTACCACCGGCCTGAGTACCAAGGATGATCTAAAGCACGCCCTAGAGTCGTGGACAGAAACTGGGGTCGCCGGACCCTCCGACCAAAGCAGCATCACACCAGAGGGGAACGCCACGGCTCCCGAGGAGCGGGGAACGGGCCTCTCGCAGGAGGAGATCCGAGAAAGAGAAAGAACCAGATTGCACGAGTTGGAAATGGCACGACTCAAGATGGATGGGGAACTCAAGTTAGCTGAACAGAAACTCAACCTCGAGCATATGCGGCTCCGAGAAGAACGAGAAGAGAAGCAGAGACAGAGAGAGCTGGAGGAGAAAAAAATAACGCTCGAGCACGAGCGCCAACTAGCGGAGATAGAACTTCGGAAACAGAATAAAGAACTGGGGGTGCCTGAGCGACCACACACCCCGGGGCCAATCGAGAAAAAAGTCCACATCCCCAAGGATGTTGTCCGCGAGTATGTCCGAGAAGACGACATACAACAGTGGTTTAAAGCCTACGAGATCGCCATGACCTCCCACCGGATCGACCGGAGTGATTGGGGAGCCGGACTTTGGGGGAGGTTTGTCAACGAGGGTCGCGATGCCCTACTGCAGCTCCCAGATCACCAAATGTCGTCCTACGACCACATGAAGGCTGCCCTCCTCACCCGCTACGGCCTCACACCCAAGATGTACCGCCAGAGGTTCAGAGATTGCACCCGGATCCCAGGTACAACTTGGGTAGAATACGTGAACTATTTTAGCCGTGCCTTCGAGGGTTGGATCAAGGGGAGCCATGTCTCCACCTACGAACAACTCTTTAACCTTATGGTATGGGAGCACCTGTCGAACAACTGTTTCGTCGAGCTCAGGCAGCACCTCCTCGACAGTAAGCTAACTGACCCCCGGCAGCTCGCCGCCGAAGCTGACCGATGGGAATGCACCCGGGTGGGCCGGAGGGGGCCACACGAACAGAACAGAAGCAACCCAGGCCAGCACCGTCCTCGGGGAGGAGGAGGGGGCCAGGGGCGAGGGAGAGACGCCTTGCCAGCAACACCCGTGGCCAGCACCCCGCCTCCGGCCGGCCGGGGCAACCCCCCGTGGCGTCCTGGGTTCCGAGCCAACGTCACGTGCCACCAATGCCAGCGAGTCGGCCACTACGCCAATGACCCGAGCTGCCCGCAGAACCAAACACCCAAGCCCCGCCAGGTAGCTGCCGCCGCCCTGGGGGAAGAGCGATTATCGGGGGAACCAGAAGAGTATGAGCCGGCCCAGCAAGAGTGGGAACCGGCCGCCATGGTCCTGGCGTGCTTAGGGGGAAGAGACATGGTCCCACGGGCCCCCCTCCCCGCTAACACCAGGAAATACGGTCAGTGGGTGACCATTAATGGACAGCGAGCCGAGGCCTTGCGTGACACAGGCGCCAGTGTGACGGCCGTCCGCTGTCACCTGGTGAAGCCCGAGCAGATCCTGCCGAACATTCTCTGCCCCGTCCGCTCGGCAGACAACTCTGAGAGTATGTGTCAAATGGCCTGCGTCCCGTTCGAATGGGGAGGGGTCTCCGGCCTGTTGAAGGTGACGGTCCGGGACGATGCCCCCGTGGACTGCCTCCTGGGGAATGACCTCGAGAGTTCCCCGTGGGCCACCGTTGAGAGAAGAGAGCACCTGGGGATGCTGGGCCTCCCGGACTGGGCCTGCGTAACCACCCGGTCCATGGCCGCCCGTGCCGTCCCCCGATCAGAAGAACCGGAATGGCCAGCACCTCCGCCCCCGGTCGCCCCAGTAGAAGACAACGACGAGGCCAGCCTCCCAGACCCGACGACCGAAGGGGACGCGCAACCCCAGAACCTTCCTGACCTGGCTCAGTGGCGTCAAGCAGGGGGGCCCACCCAAGAACAGTTCCGCCAGGAACAAAAGACCTGTCCCTCCCTCGAGGGACTCCGCCAACAAGCCAGCGCCCAGAACGCAGGGGACTCCACCGGAACTCACTGGGTCTACTGGGATAACGACCTGCTATACAGCGAGCAAAGAATCGCCGAGCTGGGGGCCGGTCGAGTACTGGTGGTACCTCTCCGCTTCAGAGACTTTCTGCTCAACCTGGCCCACGATGTCCCCCTGGCTGGACACCTGGGCCAGGACAAAACGTACAGCCGCCTAGTGACCCACTTTTTCTGGCCGAAAATGAGGAACGACGTCCTGAACCACTGCCGATCTTGCCCCACATGCCAAGCCAGCGGGAAGAGTGGTCGGAAGCTGAAAGCCCCTCTGCAACCCTTCCCTGTGGTCACCACCCCGTTCGAGAGGGTGGGGATAGACATTGTGGGGCCTCTGGACCCCCGCACGGCACAAGGACACAGGTTCATCTTAGTACTGGTGGACCATGCCACCCGCTACCCCGAGGCGGTGCCCCTACGGACCGTGACAGCTCCGGTGGTTGGCCGGGCCCTAATGGGGATCTTCTCCCGGGTAGGCTTCCCCCGAGAAGTCGTCAGCGACCGAGGCACGAACTTTATATCCAAATACATGAAGTCCCTCTGGCAACAATGCGGGGTCACCTACAGATTCACGACCCCCTATCACCCCCAAGGGAACGGACTAGTGGAGCGTTTTAACCGCACTCTCAAGGGGATGATTGGGGGATTGGAAGAGCCCCTCCGTCGCCAGTGGGATGTACTACTCCCGTGCCTCCTCTTCGCCTACTGAGAAGTTCCCCAGAAGTCCCTCGGTTTTAGCCCTTTCGAACTCCTGTACGGGCACCCTGTGCGAGGGCCCCTCAGCCTAGTAAAAGAAGGTTGGGAGATGGCCCCCCTAAAGACCCCTCCAGACGTCTTCAAATACCTCCTGGCCCTACGCAATCAGACCCGGCGCTTCAGAGAGATGGCCAAGGCGAACCTCGAGGCCAGCCAGGAGGACATGAAGAGGTGGTATGATCACAATGCCTCCTCCGTTGAGTTCGAGCCTGGACAACAAGTATGGGTGATGTCCCCCACCGAACCATGTGCCTTGCAAGATAAGTGGACGGGGCCCTTCAAAGTGGTCGAGCGCAAAAGCCCCGTCACTTACCTCATCGACCTGGGGACCTCCCGGAACCCCCTTCGGGTCCTCCACACCAACCGACTCAAACCACACTTTGTGCGCTCAGAACTCAGCCTCCTGATGGCTACGGACAGTGGGGCAGAGGAAGACTCCGAACCCCTCCCGGATCTTCTGAAGACTCAGGAGAATGACGGCTCCGTGGACGGGGTCCGGCTCTCTGACGCCCTCACTTCGGAGCAACGCCAGGGCTGCCGGAACCTCCTGCTGCAGTTCGCTACCCTGTTCTCCCTCACCCCCGGGGTCACCCCTTGGTGTTTGCACGACGTGGACACCGGGGACAGTCCCCCTGTCCGACACCGGGCCTACCGCGTACCAGATCGGGTACGGGCCTGCATACAGGAGGAAGTGGCCAAGATGCTCACAATCGGGGTCATCGAGCCCTCGGACAGTCCCTGGGCCAGTCCGGTTGTATTGGTCCCCAAAGCCGCTGCCCCCGGCACCGCACCTGAACTGAGATTCTGCGTCGACTACCGGGGCTTGAACGCTGTCACCCGGACCGACGCTCATCCGATCCCCCGAGCAGACGAGCTGATCGACCGGCTGGGGGCCGCCCGCTACCTCAGTATCTTCGACCTAACAGCGGGCTACTGGCAGATCGGCCTCACACCCAGGGCTCAGGAACGGTCAGCCTTCTCTACCCCCGATGGCCACTACCAATTCAAGGTCATGCCCTTCGGCATGAAGAATGCCCCCGCCACGTTTCAACGCCTCGTGAACCAGGTCTTGGCGGGGCTCGAAGAGTTCAGCGCTGCCTACCTGGACGATATCGCTGTATACAGCCGCCACTGGCCCGACCACCTCCGTCACCTCCAAGAGGTCCTACAGGCCCTCCAGCGGGCCGGCCTCACAATTAAGGCCGGCAAGTGCCAAATTGGCCAAGGGTCTGTGACCTACCTTGGGCACCAAGTGGGAAGCGGGCTGGTGGCCCCGCTACAACTTAAGATTGCTGCCATCCAGTCCTGGCAGCCCCCCGTCACCCAGACCGAGGTCCGAGCCTTCTTGGGGCTCACCGGCTACTACCGGCGGTTCGTGAAGGACTACGGCAGCATCGTGGGGCCCCTCACGGGTCTCACGTCCAAGAACCAACCGAAGCGGATTAACTGGACCCCCGATTGTCAAGCGGCCTTCGAGAAGCTGAAGGCCGCTCTATGCACCGCCCCTGTGCTCCAGGCCCCCGATTACAGTCGGGAATTCATGGTACAGACCGACGCCTCCGACCACGGCATCGGAGCCGTCCTTTCTCAGTTAAACACCGAGGGTCATGACCAGCCGGTGGCCTTCATCAGCCGACGTCTCCTGGCCCGCGAACAGCGCTGGAGCACCATCGAGAGGGAGGCCTTCGCAGTGGTGTGGGCCCTCAAAAAGCTCCGGCCCTATCTCTTCGGTACCCACTTCCGGGTACAAACCGACCATCGACCCCTGCAGTGGCTGATGCAGATGCGGGGGGAGAACCCAAAACTCTTGCGCTGGTCCATTTCCCTGCAGGGAATGGACTTCACTGTGGAGCACCGACCAGGCCAAGACCACGCCAACGCGGATGGCCTGTCCCGCTTTTTCCGCCTCGACGAAGAGAGTCCCCAAGGAGATGGGTGACTCTCCCCGCCTTCAGCTGGGGGGGACGCATGTTGGACAGGCCACACGAAGGGCTTGCTCCCTCCCCGCACGACAGGGCCCGAGCTCCGGCCCACCAGGCATAACCCACGAAAAGCACCTGTACCCCGTCTCCCGACGGATCTTCTGCCCTCGGACCTCTACTCATCACGGGGCCCAGCCCCACCGGCTCCCCCGGCCGGTTCAAGCCGCCATCTTGGGCCCTGCACCACGAGGCCGCGTGGCCTCGCCCCGACCCTAACCCCGGGCCTGACCGGCCCCGACATCCCGGCACCACCATCCACCCGGGAGGTGAGCGGACCACTTGGCAGGTCAATGGGAGGACGAAGTGTCAAGAGCTCTTCCCCCGCCAGGTGCCGATCGCCTCCAGCTCCCCCAGGCGCTGGCTCCACCCCCTGCTGGGTGTCTGGACACCTTCATCCCGGGCCCTCCGACCTTCAAGTGCGAGGGTCCGGACATCAAAGAGCGCCTGCCCTATAACTGGGGCAACTCCGGAGCAGGAAGGCAGTTGTATCCTGGAGTCGAGAGACACCGAGAGAACTCAGCCTTGACGGACTACTGGCGCTGCCGTAGCCTGCTCTTGTGAACCATCGTCCTGCCTGCTGGCGCTGCCGCGGCCTTCTGCAACATCCATCCTCGTCGGGACCTGCTGGCGCTGCCGCGGCCCGTGGTAACGACCATCCTCACCGGGACCTGCTGGCGCTGCCGCGGACCGTACATCGACCATCTTTCCGGGACCTGCTGGCGCTGCCGCGGACCGTGTACCGACCATCTCGACCGGGACCTGCTGGCGCTGCCGCGGCCCGTACCAACTAAACCACCAAGCTCGAGGATTGTGAGCTAGTCATCATCTCATCCGAACTACCTGACTGGTAACCAGACTGTCCCGTTCCCCCTTACCCTGCATTGAGAGACTTGAATCGAGGGGACCCCTGAGTCCAGACCTCCTTGTACCATTCAACCGTACCTTAAGAAGGGCTTATAAAGAACACTGAACCTTATCCGTGTGTGGTATCTGTCTGTGGGGGGGAAGTTACTTGTCTGTACGATCGCTGGAGACGGCTCTCCCCGGAGGCCTCTCCTCCTGACCCCGGCCGACCCTCCCGGTCCGTCTACCCTTTCTAACAGTCCCGCTCCTCGCACTGATTGTTAGCAGCAAGAGCTTGTCCAGCGCTCTAAAATCAGCATGAATGGCACCGCGCGGTACGCAGAGGTCGCTGCTTCTTCCTGCTGCTGGAGTAGATCTTCTACTAGGGTGACAGCCTTCTCAATGCGAGCAGCAGCTTTCTCAATGCGAGCAGTAGCAGCCTGCCGTGACCGCCCACATTGAGAGGTCGCGCCAGGACTTGTCCTAGTGCTTGATTTTCTTGCACTCGCCAAGTTAATTCTGGTGAGCCGCGTACCAGGTAAACTCCGCCACACGGCGGTTGGTGGAATGTTTCCAACTCAGTGGGTAAAACTCCGCGAACTTCACCGGTGGAGCGGAGTTCACTGTCCACCCCTAGTCAAACTTCCAATTCCTCACCAATCCAAGAACTCACTTCTCTGACTTCAAGGATGTTCATAATGCCAACGCACTTGGTTCCAAATAGTTTGGTTGCACTGCACATTTATAGAATACATGTTGGTCTTGTCCTTCTGCCTTGTTGGTGTGGAATGAATGGATGGGAAAGTTACATTAGGGCGCCAGTGTTCGTACTTTTGAGACGTCAGTGATGCTACAATGACGCAATTTTATCCACCCAGGTGGAGTGGGCACCCTCTGCCAGTCTGGAGGAGCTGTGGAGGGGTTTCCGGATACTGTCTAGGGTCTTGAATGGTCAGGGGTGAGGAATCTGTAGGGAGATAAAGCATCCATCACAAAAACCAACAGTGAAGATAAGCGACATTTTCTTCAGCTGCACCTTCCATTAAAAAGGCATTTTTTTATTTGCTTATAACTGTTGACACCGTGTACGGCTTCGTACGAAAACATGCCAATCTACAAACTCAGTCAATTAAGTTTTGGCATGCAGTATTCATGAAGATCTGTCAAATGGAAAAAAGTTTGGAAAGGATGAAAAAGATTTTGGTTATGTTCCAGGAAGGGGTGCAGCATCATTCTGTGCTGCCTGCATTGAGGGGGGGTCTCGGTGGTCTCTTCACTTCTCAAAGTGTAATTTTTTCTGGCTGATTCTGTAACCTGGGAACGGAGGTGTGGGGAGTTTGGGGAAACAAAATAATAGAGATGAGGACAAATGTGCATGCGACTTGGAGAAGACCAAGGGGCATATTAACAACGGCCAGCGATAATTATCGCTGGCCGTGCTTAGCGATAATTATATTATCGCAGGCTATCTCTGGTATGTATCGTCCTGGTAGCGCGTTATTAACAACACGTTACTCCAGGGCGATAAAAATTCCAGAGATAGCGAGGTTATCGCCATTTTGCAGGGAACATCCCTGGTTTTCCAGCGATGTTCCCTGCAAAAGGGCGATAACCTTGCTGATACGAACCACAGGGTCGTATCAGCATAATCCACCCCCTATGTTAGGGATGGCTAAATCAGGATTTTAGCAGACGTTAGTAAAATCTAATGTGTGCTAAAATCATGTGGGCTGCCTTGTAATTATCGCGATGTAAACATCAGCGACATTTGCAAGGTAGTCCATCCGGGGTACGCCCAGTGACGCCCACTTTGCATCTCATTGGATATGCAAAGTGAGGCGTTGGGAAAAAGGGTGCTAACATGCGATTTTGCATGCTTGCACCCTCTTGTAAATAGGGCGCTGATTTTATCTCCGCTTTTTTGGCTTTAAAAGCCAAAGAAGCGGAGATAAAGCCCTTGTAAATATGGCCCTTAATTCCGAAAGAAGAGCCTTGCAGACAATGGAGAACAGGAGAGGCAACAGTCACACTTTTGAAGACTAAGTCAATATTTCATGCCGGAGTTTAGGAGTTTAGTGTACAATGTGAGGATGTAAAACCGTAGAAAGAAGCATTTGCATGCCAGATAACTATATTGGGGGCTTTTGATCGTCACTACAAACAGACAAATGCTCTGTCTGCTGCAAGCTTACCTCTAGACTCCCACTCCCACAGGATAACTGGTTGACTCAGAGGTGGGGAGTATCAAGTAATGGCTGAATGCATATTCAAGGAAATATCTCGTTTTAAGCTGCACTGGAAGGAAGCCCCAACCTCATGATCAAAGCAACGTGAGAGAATATACAGGGTAAATAATGCAAACATTAAAACGGAGAGTCTGCGAATGCTGGAGCTGATATATTCTGATGTTCACCCTTAACATTTGTCTTGCGGCATTTATAACAATAGTGAGTACTCCTTACACTTTTCTGGGACGGTCTAGAAGAGGTTGACCCTATGGAAAAGGCAGGCCCTGATCTCAGATTCGCCAACACACCAGTGTTTAATCCTGGCCCAAATCTTTTATTTCCCTCTGCTTCGGTGCTTCAATGCCCTCATCAACCAAAGTTTCAATCGAAGATTGTTCAGTGTCCACGAGAGTAATGCAGAATATGTACACAACTCGTGTGCACCATTCACCGCTAGAAGCTACATTTTACCCCACCCGCATCCCCGCACCGTATAGATTTAAATAAGGGCTAAGATGAGAGTTGATATGTACTTTCCCTGGTGGTGCTTTATTCTCATATTTTGTTAGGACAAGAATGTCCCCTACATGGTATACAGACGTGCACACCTGCCTTTAGTTCCCTGCTGCATATGAAACTGGTATCCCCCTGGTGTCACTCTACTCCAGAGTGTGGGCAGAGCCATAGGCCGGGTTCTAAAACCACCTGCCCTGTGACCTGGAGGGGCATACCAAATGTGACCACATAGAAGACAATAGATGACTGTGCCTGACCTGGATGTGTCGCATAAAGCATCGGTGCCTGCATACGCATACCGTGTATCATGAATCTATGGTGTGACCAGGGCCTATTCGCTGCGAGCATGCATGTGTTGAATTGTACTGTATGGTATCGGAACATTACCCGTGTGCTTCCTTAGAGCCAACCCATTACTTAGCATTGGTTGGCTTCCTGGTCACTCTCATTTCTTCAGATTTCATTCGTCAGCTGGTTTCATTTTACCGGTCGCTCCAGACAGCTTTGGGAGGATTTCGGTTTCACATATTTTGATCCAGGGAACAGAGTCCAGAAAACATTCGTAACCTCAAATGCAATCTTCAGCTTACAACCCACGAATTGCAAACTCAACTTGCAAACTGCTTTCATTATGCAGTGAAGCAAAAAAGGGCTGACTTATGGTGGCACCACATAGTTATGTACTTCCATATAATACTGTTATGTCCCGCAATAATACTAAGACCACAAACTGCAGTGTTCAGCAACAGCTTGTAACTTTTACCTATTACATTCACATAATACATATCTGCTTTGAGGGTTGTCCATCACCAGAACTGTACTGTACAGTCGAAAAACCAACATCCCCAAATAAACAGGCATGGAATGACTGAAGAGATCTGCCACACATTGCTGGACTTTAATATAGTCCATTCACTGCAGGTCCCAAATATCTATACAATCTGACCGCTCTTTACATCTCACAGAGACACGCCAATAGAGGATGGTAATAAAAACGCCCATCCCAGCAGTTCTCTCTCCCTCCAACCATGCCAGCTCGAGACCACAACTGTACACAAAATCTCGGATTCCAGAGCCCAATTTAGTAACCAGCTAAGCAGACAATAGCATACGAAACACGGAAAAGGGACCCCCAGAGCTGTTCAAAGCTACCAGCGTGCTGACAACCATATAACTGCGTCTCTCTCTCTTAGACCTCATCATCCAACATGATGGGGCCCATAACCCGTTAACCGCACCTCGGTGGTCAGCGTGCACGACATGGAAACACCACTGAGGATCAAAACAAAAACAGCATCCTTCCAAGCACACACCCTCCATGGTATAGCGTGCTACCCATGTAGGCTCATGCGTCAGCCATCCACAGAGGGGTGGTAAGCGCTGTATAAATGCTGCAATACAATACAATCATACATACGAGTATCATTCGTTGCTCATAGTTTTCTCCTGGAGTATAAAGAGATCATCCAGTCTCAGCCGAGATTCATTCAAAGGTTATCGTCATGCCTCACAGCTCTGACGGTTGTACACATCACTATGAGTCATGGACCTCACTTACATTGTATAGTTTTCTTTTCATCATTGCTTCTTTTCATCCCACCACATCTAATCTACTTCCTCATGTGAATCCTGACATCAAGGTTGGGTGCTTGCCCATGGGATGTGCCCTGATTGGACGCAGGCCCTGGCGTACTTCACACACGCGCCAGGGGATTATTTCCTTTTACTGCTAGCGGGGCACCACTTCCTCAAACTCTGCCCCCTGTGTCTTCTCTTCGAGGTGGCATCATATTGCACATGGCACCTGGCTCCCTCCTACTCACCGGCACAAAAAAGGTGAGCGATGAGGAAGCTGGGCCAACAGGACAAAGGCTCCAAGACTTCCTTCCCATGTACTGAGCCTCCTGACTGCTTATATCCTGATGTGGATCAGATGCTAAAGTGGTGAATTGACATGGTAATACTAACCAGTCCCCTTAGGAACCAACTGCAGGTGGGACCAAAGGGCCCCTTCAAGCCTCAACTGATTCCGCCATTCTGGGGGAAGAGGCAGCTGAAAAGGTGACCTTTAATCTACAGAAATCGAAATATTTGCATTTTTCATCATCCCTTGATTGCTGCACTTAGATCACACACAACTAGATCAAATTTGACGTATCAGGACCTATTGTTATCGCATGCTTTGAGGACAAGCCCTAGCCGTATGGACTCCAAGCCACAGGCCCATCCAACACCTTTGAGAGGCCGGGAAAAAACGACTTGCGTGGCCCAACGTCTGTTTATGGCAGGTGACACGAACATCTGATGCGAAGTATAAAAAAAAGAAAGTCCTCCAGCAAATCAAAAAATACAACAGGTGCAGCATGTGATGCCATCCAGTGATACGTCCACCACATCAGTGATAGAAGCAAAGGCCTGCTTTATAAATCTACCAATATTGCAGTAGGAGCACGGGGCACCGCAAAAGAGTGGGCCTGGTGAATGATGTCCCTTGGCTTGAGATGACCCTGTCAAAGGCCCTCTTGTTGTCTCTCACAGAGGGAGGGGCATATTATCAAGCCAGGCGATAAAATTATCGCCGCTTTAGCGGCAGAAAACTGCTGCTAAAGCTTCGATAATGGGCTTGATAATATGCCCTTGAGAATTTCCGTAGAAGCCCATGTTCTGGTGTCAACATGGGCTTCTATTGGAATTCTCTGCGGCATATTATCAAGCCCATTATCGCCGCTTTAGCGGCAGAAAACGGCTGCTAAAGCGGCGATAATGGGCTTGATAATATGCCCTTGAGAATTCCCATAGAAGCCCATGTTAGATGTCCTTCACATTTAACATGGGCTTCAATTGGAATTCCATAGAGCATATTATCAAGCCCATTATCGCCGTTTTAGCGGCAGTTTTCTGCCGCTAAAGCGGCGATAATTTTATCGCCTGGCTTGATAATATGCCCCGGAGTGTGGCCATGTAGTACCAAACCTAAAACCCAAATCCTTGCACTTCTTGCTAACAGATGCAGACGCGATGTGCCCCAGCAGCATCGGCCTCAAAGCGGCAGAACCAAACTTCAGACTGGTGCTGAAGCTGGTATTGGAATCCCGGTCCACGGGTACCAAAGTCAGCACCTAGACCCCATCACCTCCTGTGATGCTCCTGTTCCGTTATACTCTGGATTTATGTTGATGAAGTCTATACTTGTATTCACACCAACATCTGGGTACTCAGCCAGCGATAGAGGTCCCTCCTAAAAACAATAGACTTACTTTGTCCTGTCATCGAGTCCTTTGAAAAGAGGCTGCAGTTCCGTAGTGCTGAACCCTTCAACGCCCCTCCAGGCACACTCAAAACACAAATGAACGCATCGAGCAGGAGGGGTCGTGCAGTGGCCTCTGCTTGTCAAATACGGCCACACGGCCTCTGCCCACCCCACCGCTTCCTTGGGCCTGATCTCCCCACCAACCCTACTGGTGCCAGCCCTAATGTAACTGGTGCTGATTGGTCAATGCCACACCGCTGTTGTCCAAGACCCATATCTCTGACCACCCCCGTCCACCCTCTGCAAACACGTTCACCCCCACCGTGTGGCACCACAGACTTTGCCCTCTACTTTGGGATGGAAACCACCATCTTCTCCAAGCGTGTCCATGGCTGTCTTCTCCCTTCTGTGTATGTCATCAACCCATGAGGGACATCATTACTGCCAAGTGACACTTCTAAAGCTCACTGGTTGCCAATGCCTTTGCTTCTTGGCGCTGAATAATATCTGAATTATGATAGTTTTCTGGGCGACGTATCCACGTGTCAGTGTTCTTTTATCAATCGCAGTGTACAAGACTCTCTGCCCCAATGTAATGCTTTGTTTAGTTTGGCTCTTCCTTAAGTCCTATGCAAAAAATGTTTAACCGCTGCATATATATATAGATAGACTGCGTAGCTGCCCTTGAGAAGCGCCAGACCCAGCCGTGAATGCCATCGTATTTGCACTCACAATCGATGGAAAGATAATGAATTAAAACTTCCCCTAGAGCCATCTCATCATATCTCTAAGGCAGTGAGAACCCCAACCTGAGGACGCCATTTTGTTTGTTTCTTTGATCGTCAAATGAACCCCAAAGCCACGGGGCTCCCGATCCAAGCGCGATCCAAAATTAAAAGCTGGACAGAGGCCTCGCCAAAACACGGGTGTAATCCGTCAGAAATATCCGAAGTGCAAGCAGAGTTCAGGGGATTAAGATGCAGAAATGTCAAACGGAACAGCCAAAGTCAATACACGGAAGAATCCAAAAGCGATATTTCTTCAGAAAAGCAGACGACGCCCTGAATCCTCTCCCTGCCCCGTCAGCGGGAGCACGGGGTCTCCTCCCGCAGCCGGTCAGCAGCAGGCGGACGGGGATGGTGGCTGCACCGTCCCCGCTCACAGGAGAGCCGCGGGCTGCAGCAACATCACCCAGCTGTGGAGAGGACAGTCCAAACTATCCGCCATTTTGGAAGCATGGCGCCAGAGTCCTCTGAGGAGAACCTGCTCGTAAAAGTACTTATTTCACTTAAAGGTGCATAATTTAGTAATGTGTAGAATACAGTTCATTCCCAATGGGAAAACAATGACACGTGTGCGTACAGTACGCACACTTTAAAAACAAACATGCCCTGCAGGACGTTGAAAATAATGGTACTACCACAGAGAAAGAAATTATAAGACGCAGAGACAGTTTACACCACTGAAATACAGAGCCTTATAGCAGGGAAGTAAGTAACTATATATAGTAAGCCTTCAACGACGCTTCTCGCAGCTCTAAACATTCCCTTTAATTTCTCACTCTAGTCTCTGTATTTCATCCCCTTACCCATTGCAATCTTAGAACTAGGACCCCATTCAGAGGGTAACCATTCATTGATTCATTCAATCATGGCAGTCACCTGTCATCCATACGTCCAGCAGGGTGGCCGGCAGCAGCCGGATGTTGGTGGTGGTCAGAAGTCAGTCTGCCAGAATGGGCAGACTGCACGGCAGCAGTGCTTAATTTGTGCCCTGTTTTCCTGTGCTGGGCAATGGCTCTTATTGTAAGAACTGGTACCTACTAACGGGAATTCACCACATGGTGGCACTGTGTGTATAATCTATAAACAAAGTTCATTAGCAGAGCATTTAATTATTTAATTGATCTTAAAATAATGATAAAACTTGGACTTAAACCTGAAGTTTAAAGTGGCATGTGGGTTGCACCAACTGCAGCTGCCCCATGAGAAATACCTTTGGCCCTGGCAGTTATGTTTTTTTGTAAATTAAGCACTGCACAGCAGGCCATGAGTCTGGGCACTCGCCTGGCTGCCTGGTGGTGCCAGACCAGGAGCGCTGCCATGAAGCAGGCCCGGTTTAAGACCACGGGGGCAAGGGTGTGAGAAACAGAGGAGGGGCTTTGGAAGAGGCATTACTGGGGGGAAAGGTAACACTCTGGCACCAGTGGAGCCCCAGGAAGGAGGTTGTAATACAGGGCCCTGATAGGTCTAGTCGACTTCAAGCAGTGCTGCAAGGGTTGGTGCTGAGAGAGGCAGGGTGGGGGGGCAGGCGGCCTTCCTTTCACCCCGCGAAGTATTGTGCAGCTCCGTACCCTGGTCTGACGTAAGCACTATGATTGGTGCATTAAGCTCTTCAAAATCCCCCCCCCCCCCAAAAAAAAATACAGAATTGGGGTTGGTTCTGGCTGACAAACAACAGTGGATGATTCATTTTCAGATAAAAATGTTTAGCATTTTTATTTATGATTGTATTATTCTTATGTTATTGAGGATAGCGGATAAAGAGGATAGGTTCCGTTTTTGGTACCTACGCTGATACGTAGGCACCATGGCTACTGTTATGTGGTTTAGGGTAAGGGTTTTTTCAAGTTATGAGGGGCCTCAATGCCAAAGAAGGGTGGGGAATTCGACATCAGAAAAGGTTGATCCAGAGGTGGGGAGACAGAAGCTGCAATAAAAGTTGGAGGAGCGTGGGGGGGGGGGCTCTTTGGTTTTTGATCCCTGGATGGTATAGTTCATGGTGGGTTGAGGGATAGTTTTAGTTATTTCCCCGTTCATCTAGGCCAAAGGTATCATCTGGTAATTTTTTTTATTCTGGATGAGTTGTCATTGTTGCAATATGCCGCAGTGGATAACCTGGTGGAGCTGATTTGGGAGAAAGGGGGGGCGCGGGGGGCAGAGAGTAATGTTAGGTTTGCGTTGTGTTTGTTTGTAGCCACACCTTCGATGAACAGATGTATGTGGCTAAAGCTCCGCTTGTGACATGCTCCACTTCATTGTTTGGGGGGATCAGCACGTTTTTGCAGTGGCTGTTTGCATTTCTCATGAAGACTGAGTTGATGGCGCATTATTTGGATGATGTATTTTTTATTATTTGTGATGGCTCGGAGTGGTGTTCCTATGATGTTTACTGCTATTTAGGAATTGATGGAGGGGTTACGTATCTTATTGGAGCCAGAAAAGAAGAATGGACCAGTGACCGTGTTCACATTCTTAAGGGCTGAGGTGGATTTAGTGCCAATGGAGACATGGGTGCCCCAAGACAAGGTGCAGTAGATTCGGGATCTGTTGATACGGCTGTTGGGATTAAAGAAAGCAGAGGTCAGAAAGATTCAGGTGCTGCTGGGGATCCTAAGTTGTGCGTCAAGTGGTGTGGGTGGGTGAGAACATTTGTTGGCATTTAGGTTTTGGTATTGTCTAGGGCTGCAGGTACCTACAGCTGCTTGAGGGTGAAGGCAGCGCAAAAGCCATATTTGAGGGTTGAACGGTCATTATGAAGAGATGTCATGGACTGACGATATGAGATCCAGGCGATGAAACTGAATGCCGGCTACTACATTCATTCAGATGCAGCTGGAACTTGCGGGTTTAGCCTTTTTTTTGGCAGGTGCTCTGAAAAGTAGCCTATGAGATGGTTGTGGAGCATGGCCTTCTGGAAAACGTTCTCATTGTGATGGTGTTAGTAAGGTGGGGGCCAGCATTTTGCAAACAAGAAGGTCAATTTTCACGTAGATAATGCGGCTGTTGTGGCAGTGATAGGCAGTCAGCTAGGGAGGTGCGGATGTTGCGTATCCTGAGGATGCCTGTGTTTGTTTGCATGAATTACAACATATTTTTTCAGATGACGCATGTTCTTGAAAAGGACATTGCAGAAAATTTATCTCATTCGCGGGGACAGAGGTTCCATGAACCGCTGCAGGCGACCAAGGAGCACAAGACGGGGATGCCTCAGGATCTTTGAGGTCTAGCATGTTGAGGGTGTTGAGAACCATTGAGTATTCTTTGGCATCTTCAACCAGGAGAAGCTACAGACACGTGGGAGAAATTCATAGGCAGTAGGGCTCTTAGCGGGGATACTAGCAGAGGGGAGACGGACTGGAGGAGGGAGAATTTGATGAAGTTTAGTGTTGAGCTCATACAGAAGTGGTCATCTCCTGTGACAATCGTGGGTAAGTTGGCAGGTAGATCATTTTAAGGAAAGATGTTTTAGGGTTATGGATTGTAGTAGGCTGGAAGGTTGGACTTGGGGATTTAAGATATCAGGGTGGATTAGGTGCTTGATAGCGGTTGAGTTATTACATAGGCTGGTATATGTGTTGGTGGTGATATGTTTTCTGCTTATTAGGTTTCGGGATTTCCTTTGTGCACCAGTTTTTCAATTTTCTGGGGCGTTTAGATTGTTACAATTGTTAGGTCTGCAGTGGGATGGAGGTTTGTGATCTGAGCAGCGGCTGAGCTTGTGGAGGGGGGAGGAGAAGCAATGACAGGTAGTTGTGCCAATTAAAGCCAGCCCAGTATGACAAGGGTAAAGTGAGGCGTCTGAGGCCTTGTCTTGAGGTGGAAATAGGTATGTATGGTCATGGTTTGGTATAACTTTGGTAGGAATGGAGTGCAGGAGGTTCCAGTGGTTTAAGGCATGATAATTGTTCCTATTTGACTTCCTTTCATGTGTTGAGGGTGCTCTGCAGTGCACTGTGGTCATTTGGTTTCCAAGAAGGGAATTTGTGACCCATTTCTTTCTGCTGGTGGCCGAAACCGATGCTGATAGAGTAGGTTTGGGCACAGAGTAGATAAGGTGATTGGTAGATGGTTGTTATATGAGATATGTGCAGTTGAGGCCGGCATGACTCGCGGGTGGGGGCGGTGGGGGGAGGCTTCGCGCGGGGGTCGTGCAAGAGAGAGGGGGTGGGTTAAAGAATATAAAAAAAGAAACTTACCTTCCCGGGTCACGCAACATCGCAGCTCCTGGCCGGGTCCCGTTTTCATGCTGTCCTGCTGAACAGGAAGCAGGTAGACTCCCTCCCCTCCCCATAGCCAATCACAACACTGCAATAGCAGCATTGTGATTGGTGGGGACAGCGCCCAGATGGGCGTCTATGGGGAGACCATTTTCTCTATGTAGGCTGCATGCAGCCTACATAGAGAAAAGGGGGAGTGTGCATGACTGGTTTGGTCGGCCCCAGTGGGCCGACCAAACAGTCAGGGCCCGCAACATTGGGCGAGCCACTCCTCCCCGACCCGCCTGCCCCCAACCAGGTATACCCTTCTGCTCCTTCTGCTTTCTCGCAGTGCGAGAAGCAGAAACATAAAATGGTTTTACCATTTTATGTGTCTACTTCTCGCACTGGGGCAGTGGGGCGACGCTCCTCCACCCTAATAGAGGAGCTGCCCCTGGATAGGTGCTACCAGAATGGGCATTGGATTGTTGTAAAAGAGCGTCACGATCACTGCACCTTTTCTCTTGTCATGTAGGCTGTTCCTCAGGTCCACTATGGCACCACAAGAATTTGGATAGGTGGCCATTCCTCCATGAAACTGCTGGTGATGTAAATGGAGAGGAGGAAGTTTGGGGGACTGACAGGTATGTAAGAGTGCAGTGGTTTAAAATGATCGCACTTCCCCGTTTTCTTTACGCCTTGCAAAACACGCCTTTTTTGGTCCCACCTCAATATTTTCTATCCATTGACGCTGAGGTATGCTCCCTACTGTGGAATAATGGGACACCCCGAATTGCCTTGGCCAAACTGACCAAAAGCTGGTATGGTGGTGAAATCGCTCTCCCAGCGATTAGATCCTATTACTGGGCCTCGCAATTGGTGGTTCTCAACCACTGGGTGCATCGACCCATCACTGACCCGCCATACAGAATGGATAGGTACAATATGGGGAAAACTACATACCTAAAAATACCCCGACCTCTACTACAGTTTCTATTTGGCATGCGGCAACGGCCTCGTTGGGCTGGAGAGGCAAAATTACTCAGGCTGCTCCTCTGTTTGACTCCGGTCAATTAGGCATGCTCTCACAACAACCAGGGTTTGACAAGTGGGATCTCATTGGCCTTTCGAAAATGGGCGACCTATGGGTGAGGGGGGGGGAGTTGTCCCGTTTGGAGACCTACAAGCCCAATATCAACTCCATGAGGGTGAGAATTTCCGATACCTCCAGGTACGACATGCTCTGCATAAAGCAATACCCAAAGGCTCGGATCTGCCGGACTCCTCCCCATTAGAAGGCAGACTATTAGTTCATTATCGCCCAGAAAAGTCGATTTCGTTAACATACCAGAAAATTTGTAATAATTTACCTGATGCCTCTGACAAACTACGCATGAAATGGGCTGGTGACGTTGGAGATTTTGACGATGAAGACTGAAGGGAGGCCCTGGCATCACCACCGGAAGTGGCTATCCGCTCCTGTTTCAAGCTTATCCAGCTTAAAATACTCCACAGAGTGTACCACACCAGTTCTGCGCTAGTTAAAATGGGTCTGCTGCTGTCCCCTGTCTGCCCCCGGGAGTGTGGGCGACCAGGTACTTTTTTGCATCAATGGTGGGAATGCCCCAATCTCCAGGAATTCTGGTTAAAGGTAGTTTCAGCTATGTCTCGTATATGTCATAAACCAATTGAAGCCTCCCCCGACTATGTCTTTTGAATATCTGGGAGGCCACAGACTTAACGAGATTTGAAAAGATTTGGGTTACACTGGGCTGCATGGTGTAAGAAAGTGGCTCTGTATATACTGCACCAAAGTAAGGTTCAGTGTGCACAGAGTCCACAGTCCCCAGAGGTTTGGCAGAGGCTAAAGTTAGATATAACCTTACTCTCTAAAGTGGTAGCTTGGTCGAGCAGTAAGGCAGTATCAGAGGACAGTGTAAAGCATGTGTTGTACACACTCAGTCAGCAAATGGTCTCAGACACTCAAGAACTGAACTCTAGGCCAATGGTTTGTATATAAAAATATATAGTTTTTTTTTATTTTAGAACCAACAATAGGTATCAAAATATACTTTCTCAGAATGAGATGCTTTAGTTAAATACTTTCAATATGCAATAGACTTTTGAATGCAATAGTTACAGTTGTTGCAATAGGAACCACAATTCAAACACAATTATAACATTGAGCTCAATGGGACTTTTTAAGTAAATGCAATTTCAGTTACTTTACGTATGATTTTCTTACTCAGGGTTGGATCCTGGATTCAACCCTGGTGCATTTCCTGTAAACAGTTGAAAGAAATCGTTTTTGTTACACAGGCGATTTTTAAGGAATATTTGTAAGTTTCCAAAAATCGAAGAATTTCTGGCAAAAACCAGGCAATGTTATCCTATGGATTACAATCAAGTTATCGGTAAGTACGGTTATAATTGCTTTTCAGGGTCAGTGCTGGGCACCAAGATCCAGCAGTGGGATCTCTTCTGATAACAGGTGAGTAATTTCGTTTTCGTTGATTGGCTGTTTTTTGTGAATATTTTAAAGTTTCAAAACTCGACACTTAGAAGAATTTCCAAGTGAAACCAGTCAATGTTACCCTATGGAGAAAAAGTGAGTTATCGGCCTTCAGGTAAGTATTCGACTGGCAGAGTTAAGGTTCTGGGCATAGACTCAGGGGTCTCCCAGGGTCGGGTAAGTACAGTTAGTACATCCTCAGCGGCACAGGGGCAGCCGGGTGCAGAGAGAGTTAGGCCTAATGTTAGCCTATGGCGGGCAGGGGGCCTTTGGGTGGTGGCTGCTAGCAGGGTTGTGTGCCATGTCGACTCTCTGTTTTATTCTGCACCAAGACACTGAGCCTGCAAAGGCAGTGTGTGTGTGTCAGGGCACAGGGTCACTAAGGGTGGCACAATAAGTGCTGCAGCCCTTAGGGGTCTTCTCTGGTCACAGGGCCCTGGGTACCTAGGGTACCATTTACCAGGGACTGACATGTGGCCAGAGATGCCAATTGGGTTTAGGCTGTTAGGCAGTTTTAGGGAAGGAACACAGGCCCTGGGCACCTGATTGGCAGGTGCCCAGGGCACACCAAGTCAAAGAGCATAAGTAGTCTGGCAACGAAAAAAAAGAAAAAGGCGGGGGGGATTTACTGCAACAGAAACCCACTTTCTCAGACATGGTGGTAAAACAAAATATTGCCAGAACATGGAAGGGAGGAGTGGCATTGAAACATACTGATTGGGAAACCGATATGGATTGGTGTATGCAGGTGGAGAGGGCGGTGTATGAAAGCAGGGGGTGCCCTGGAAAATGGACCAAAATATAGCGCCCATGGAACGAGAGCAGAGGATTTCTTTGTGCCCCATTTGGAGACGCAACTTCAGTATTGGTAGAGGATGTGACACTATAAAGGTGCTTTTCTTTTGATCTAATGTGCTGCATGGTTTCAACTGTAATTCTTCTTAATTTGGTAATTGCTTTACGTTTGCATTTGTTTTGTTTGAGTTTGATTTATGTTTTCGATCAATAAAAAGATTTATAAAAAATAAAAAAAAAGAGGTCAAAGGTTTGGTCCTGGAGACGATGTGAAGGGCCAGGGTGTTCTGGGTGTGTCCTGAGTTGGTTAGGGGAAGGGGCTGCACCAGGGAGAAAAATATTTAGTGCAATTGGAGGTCAAAGTTGTGTTGAAAGAAATGAAAAGAGATTTATGTGAAATTTAAAAGGCTTTTGTGTGGTGTGAGCATCAGTTGGACAAAATTGGTATCCGGGATAAGGAGGAAAGGGGCTTTAAAATCTGCCCCCTTTGAAAAGTCTCATCGAAAGGTACACGTAGAGATGAGAGTGTCTTATGAGAAAGAAGGTTGAATGCCACTAAAATGTTTCCACGCCGGACTATCAGTTCTTTAAGGACGAAGGAGAGCATCTTCTGTTTTGGGAAATGGGTTGTACTTATTGGAGCTGGGGGGCTTATCGTCAGGTTTGTTGTGTGAGAAAAGTTGATGTAGGGTTGTGTTGATGGGGCAGGAAAATGCTTCAAGAGGGATTTTCCTGCGTGTAGAGTGTAAATATGTTGGAGCCTGAAGAAGGAGCTAGCTGGCCACTTAACAAGTGAAACCCAGTGACGTAACAAGGGCTCCCGCATCCCCTGCAGTGTGGGGGGGGGCGAGCTCCAGGGGGTCCCCTCAGGACAGTATCCTGGCCTGAGAGCTCCTGAGTGAGTCTGGAGAGAGGGCCCTCCATGCACTTTGCAGGGCGGACCGCTTAAGTTTAGTACGCCACTGGTGAAGCCAGCTCAGAAGGGGCTGGCGGTGGGAGGACCCACAGGGAAGTATGATAGAGGTGGGTAAGGGAAACGAGTTGATGGGACAATGGTCCTGATATCTATGATCGCCACAATGAGGGGCTGCAATAATTGTGACCGGGCTTTGGGGTTTGTGGATATTAGGGTGGGGTGGGGTCTGGAGGAGTTTTATTGTATAGTGAGGTGCGGCTTAGTCTGTAAATATAAAGAGCATCTGCCATGATGCACAGTCTCTTTTTGTGTTGCTGTATTAAGAGCATGAACAGTCCTTCTCACAAGGCTGCTATCACTCGTGTGGTCGAACAGGTTGAGCGCCCGCTGTGGGAATCTGAGCATAGTTTGAAAGTGTAGAGTTTAAATTCCACCTGGCAGGCTTACAATTGCATCCTCCTGAAAGCAATAAAAAGGGTACCAGTGAATTGAGAAATAACAGCATCTACTGGTGGTCAGAGACGATTCTGTTTTTGCTAAGACTTTCGTGAATGGGTGAATGTATTCTTCTATGAGAGGAATTGATGCTCACTAGTCTTCAAAAGAGGTCATCCGCAAAGTCAAGTTCCTCCAGTGCACAGAATAAGGTCTTTATCCTCTACACTATGACCTTGACTACGTCGGTGGCCTAGCCTTGCTCTCTCACACACACCAGCATATGCAGGAAAAGACGTCTTGCCTCCACATCTACGTAAAGTACATGGGCCTGAAAATCAGAATGAATAAATGCCACTCAGCATCCCAAATCTCTCACTAATCAAGGTGGATGGAGAGGTCCTAGCCGTGGCGGAAGAGTTCACCACCCTGGGCAGCACCATCGGACATGATGAAGGTGCAGGCAGTGACATCAAAAGCAGACTGAACATGGCCTGCAATGCCTTCAGGATGCTGAACAATGTCTGGAGGCCTCTCAATACTGCACCAACACCAAGCTGAGGCTTTACCAGAGCTGGGTTCTGTCCACACTCAGAATACGGTGGATGACGAAGAGCAACATCATCAAACTACCAGCCTTCCCACCAGTAACCTGAGAAGACTCTTGCACAGTTTCTAGCTGCAAACCATCTCCAACCAGACGTTCACCGGATGCAAGCAAGAGAGCTTGGACACCATCATTATGAGAAAGAGATGTAGCTGAATAGAACACACCATCAGAAGAGAAGAAGACTCCATCACAAGAACAGCTCTCCACTGGACCTCAGAAGGCAAATGGAAGAGAGGCAGGCCAAAGAACACCTGGAGGCGAACTGTGGAAGCAGAAGTGAGGACCCTGAACCACATCTGGGGCGCCGTACAGAAACTTGCCCAAGACAGACAGATGTGGAGCTCCTTTATTGCTGTCCTACATGCCAGTTGGCATACCAGGCAGCAAGTAACTAGTAAGTCTTCAAAATGGCCTAAATAAGGTATTTTATAGCACCGTCCTTTAGACTGTCTACTGGCTCCTTTTCAGAATCGCCCGCAGGCTCAAGAAATCATCTGCCCGACCTACATGTCTTGCAAAACCACCAGCAGCAAATGAATCATTATGGCCATCCGACAACTCTGCAAATAGCCAACCACCTCACTTCTGTCACTCCCTTGCCCTTCCCCATGCCCTTCCCCATCAAGACACATGACAAGAGGTGCCACAAGAGTCTCTACTCAAACCCCATGCCTCATCATAAGTATCAAAATCTCCTAGAAGGCACACCTCCTTACACATACAACTTTGCAGACATTATTTCCAATTTACGCAATCCTGATCCTGCAACCTGTGGAGGTAGCACAGTGGGTCCTGGGTGGAGGGGATGGCACATGATTCGCTGACCGGGGGATGTAAGGGCAGGATAGGGCCACAGGCAAAGTGGCTGGTGATGCATTGGATATAGCTGCTGTGTCTTGAATTGTGAAGACTCACCCAGCAGACGCAAGCAGAGCAACTACATTCCCTCGTGTGTTGCGGAAAGGCCACCACCCTCCTTGCTGCATGGGTTAGTAGGGAGCTGTTTGTGGAGGTGGGATCGAGTAGCTGAAGTGTCTGAATACTGGTGTACATGTCTGTTGTCGATGAAGGCAGGTGAAAGAAAAAGCGGCTTGAGGACAATAAAGGGGATGTCGGAAGAAGGTTGAAAGAAGAGAGAGAAGGGGGGAATTGGCAGCCCTGGTTCAAGTGTCCGCAAGGTGGCCCAGAGATCAGTATGTCTGAATTTAGGTTGGAAGGTGGAGCAGACGGATAATGCGGGCCAGCAGGCCCGGAGACCAGTAGGTATCAATTAATAAATGAATGGTGGCTTTTAATGCAATCTGGTGCCTGTTGGCGTAGTACAGGACAGGTAGGTCTTAATTCATGAAGGAATGATGTGGCAGAGGGACAACTAGTGGCCAGCATTGAGCGATAGCCTCGAAAGAGTTAAAGGTAGTCAATAAGAAAGTTTAAAGGGTGGGACTTTAGCGCTAAACAGGGTGGGCTGATGTGTTTGTTATGCCATTGGTTGCTTTCCTATCCCCTCACTGCCATCTGTGGCTTTGAAATCCGCACCCTCATTGCAGTTTGTGTCTGCCAATTTCTGCACATCGCAGTAGCAATTTTGTGTCGGTGTTCATGCATTTTATTTGGGGGGGTGGGGCGAGTCTGGCGTTCTATCCCGACACGCTGCATCCTCCTTGGCCATATAATCAGCTGTCCTTCTACAGCAGTAGGACCATCTCCATGTTTGTCTCACTTACAACTTCTCAGGGGGGAGGGGGGGTCAAGGCTGGTGACTTCTGGGCTTGTGGTCTTTCTTATTTCTCTCTGGACACAGGAACCTAATGAAGATGTGCCCTCTCAATATCTACTTCCATTCTTCCCCATTTTGGGTCTCCTGACTTTCTGTTTTCATTCTTCCTCTCCATGGGCCATATCAGCAACGGCCAGCGATAATTATCGCTGGCCGTGCTTAGCGATAATTTTCTTATCGCTGGCTATCTCTGCTTTTTATCGCCCTGGTAGCGCGTTATCATCAACACGCTGCTCCAAGGCGATAAAAATTCCAGAGATAGCGATGTTATCATCGTTTTGCAGGGAACATCGCTGGTTTTCCAGTGATGTTCCCTGCAAAAAGGCGATAACCTTGCTGATACGACCCTGTGGTCGTATCAGCATAATCCACCCCCAATGTTAGGGGTGGCTTAGTCAGGATTTTAGCAGACGTTCGTTTTTGGAGAAAACGGCAGTTTTCTCCAAAAACTAACGTCTGCTAAAATGCAAGGGCATCCTTGCTGATAGCGCAAAGACGCGTTGTTGCTCTCCTGACATGTAGTGTATTTCAGGAACGCCCACTTTGCATCTCATTAGAGATACAAAGGTAGGCGTAGTGTAAAAGGGTACTTGCTGATAGGGCGTTGGTTTTATCTCCACTTTTCTGGCTTTTAAACCAGAAAAGCAGAGATAAAGCCCTTGATGATATGCCCCCATGTTCCCCATACTGTCTGTTTTCAGCATTTCCCAGGTCGCATCACTTTGATGCTTTTCTCCCTCCTTCAATGCTCCGCTGCCTCTTTTCATCACCTCTGGTCCCCGCTGACTCTGTGTAACCAGAAGTTCTCATGGCAGGTGCCTGGTCCCAGCAGGAGTTCCATGCTCATTTTTAAAACTCAAAATCTCCCCTTTTTTATTGGTCTCTGGCTCTGCAGCTTCTTTACTCCTTCATATTACACAGTCTTCCATTAAAAGTCTCAGACCTAGCGGGAAACTCATGTTACATCCTCGCAGCATCCGTGCTGCTAGATATGGGGGCAAATCCTTCTGGTACCTGGCTTCTCAGCACTGGAACCAGCTTCCAACACATCTTCATGCCTGGACCGACTTTAGACTGTTTAAAAAGCTTTTAATACACGGTTGTGTTAGCCTCGCTATTCAGTTTATACATCAGAAGACCCGAATCTGTTGCCTCCTCACCTGTGGACATGTACCAGCGCCCAGAGACTCTTTTTGGGGTGATTTGTCGCACTTGATAAGTAATTATAACATAACATAACACTTGTGGCCCCGGGGCGCAGGGAAGTCCCCAGCACAAATCTTAACTCCAAGAGTCCACAAGAATGAACTTTGATGGGCTTTGGAACAAACTCTTTGGTACACTACTCTTTAAATGCCAGTGGGACCAATGGCGATTCACTGTTCTCTAAGAAGTAGGACCTTGCCCCAATGTGTGAGACTCACATCTAATGAATGACACTGGGGGCCAATGTAAAGAACTCACACCAAATGACTCACGCCGACCACGGTGCTCGACTTACTCCCCATAAGTGACAATCTGCTCCGAGACATGACTCACAATCCGTGAGTTTGTGTGCCAAGATGTGAAATGTGCATCGAGTGAGTGAGACTGGGCTCCAGTGCATGAGACTTGTGCAAAGTCAACAAGGCGCACGTACAAGATGCACCTCCAGTAACTAATATCACTGTTCCGGACAAACGACTCCCACTCAGCGAGTGACTTTGTGCTCCAAGAAGTGTAGCTCACACTCTTTGAGTGAGAACGTACTTCAAGGCATGCCTGACCTCTGTAACACCTGCCTTTGTCAGACTTCTCACTCCATCATCAGAAAGAACCCAGTTCTACAAGAAACTAAATATAAAACATGGGTTCTGCAATCCCTGTATAAACGACTGCCTCTAATTTCTTTATAATCGGCGACTTGTGACACACCCAGACGCCGATTATGAAGAAAAGACGTTTAATAAGTTATTGTGGTTGAGTTCTTACGTCACAATGCCTGTTGCCAGATCCAGCAGCCGAACCTTGCTTTTCTTTCTCCTGCTCTATCTTCTAGCTTACAGTGACTGGCAGAAAGAACATGTTTACTGTTTGCATTTCTTAGATAATAGTAGAAAAGCCGTAATCTTTCTGCATATTTCTACACATTCTGAACTACTGCAGCTTTAAAAAAAATACAACTAAAAAAAAATGACCTGTATTTATCTGTTCCTAATATCTTTTGCAGCAAATATCGAACAGGTGTTTTGACCTTTAATTTTGCTCAAGAGGTCCTATTTTTATTCTTCATCTGTCCAAACGTGTTGCCTGTTTGATAGAAAAGAGCTATCATGCAAGGGTTCAAGTGGTTTGTGGGGAAGGTGATGGTGTGACCGTGTATTTTATGCGATAAAGTAACCCCGGCTATACCTGAAAAGAATATGGCAAGCCATCTCAGCATTCCATAACCTTATAAAAAGAACTCCGTTTTCAGCCCCATTTCTCTATATGGTTTTACAACTCTTCTGTGATTTGCAATATCCTTATCATGTACGGCAGGGGGTACTTTGTCCCTTACATAATACATCATACAGAGAAATGGGACAAGCCGACAAATGTGGGTTACAGTGGGCAGAGTTAGAAAGGTGAGGCTCCACATGTATGCGTTTTATTCCAGCACCACCTTACTTTTAAAACGCAGGCTCTGCATTACTGCCTGGCCATATGAGGACAATATGTACATCTATCTGTCCAAGAAGAGGGAGATAGATGTCATACAGCCCAAAATACCTTCTCCCTTGCATCACAGTATATCCCCAACTGAAACCCTAATAGTGGATTCCACCCACATGCCGACTTCAATGACGAGGTGCTCGTATCCGCTCTCAGAGATTCCATTGGCATAAAATGAGAACTAACTTATAGGAAGTATTTAAACATCAATCACCATATCCTTGACTCCACTACCTGACGCTGTGGTACCCTACGGTTAGCCATTTGTAGGGTTGTTGGTTCATCGATGGCCGCTTCGACGTCTGAGGCTGTAGTAAGGGTCACAGCACCGAAGATCGTGGGTTAGTCTGGTTGGATAATCACTTCTTTGGCAAGGTTACCTCTCATGAAGGGATTTGCCACAGATGTCAGTGCTCTGGGGAGGTGATGTCACGTCTCTATAGCTCATGCCGGCACTATCCACCCTTCTAAGGTGGCTGCCTTGGGTTTATCCAACTTGTACCAGACAGATATGAATAATCCATTTTGTGATACTTTCTTCATTCAAGGTAGCATTCTTGTTCCAAACACTGCATCCTTTTCGCTGAGGGAGACTCATAGCAGAAAGCGGGGCCGGTTTTAAGATTCTTGCGTTGCAACACTTCGGGTTCCTTGTTCCTGGTGGATCCTTCGACACTCTTTGTTCTGTTACTTCTCTGTTGTTCCCCAGAGCTATTTCTCTGTGCTCCTTTGAAAAGTCTGTGCATCCAACACCATTCTGCTTTAGAACTATGAGCTATTTGAGGTCATCTCCAGCAGCGGTGACCACACTTTCAGAACCATTACTTCTTTATACTTGTTCTTCTTACCTGAAGGTTTTCTTTATAGCTGTTGACATTTTCCTACACCATCTGTTGTCTCCTTTCTTTCAAAGTCAGCTTGTTCTTCAATCGTAGTAGTTCCCTGATTCAACAGTATATCTTTCGGGAGGGTCTTTGCTGCGTTGGTGTTTCTAAGAAGCAGACTCGCCCTAGAGTCTAACTCTTGCCAGCAGCGAAGGAAAGAGGAGGCTGTTTCTTCCTCACCGCCAGTGTGCGCTGCTACAGAGGGGTTGCAACTTCCACTGCTATTGGTCACATGTACAACAGTTGCCAAAGCTTTTAGTACAAATCTCATTCTTACCCCACCATAATTCCCTGGTGCCTAGAATTTCTGCCAGGGGACAAGGAGCCATAAACGTTTACAAGCAATGCACAGACGGATCATCTCAGACTGTGAAGAAGAAGCTGCCCCCCCCCCCCTAAAGATGGCTGCCCAGGAGCCTGCAGAGACAGTAGCACAGATGACTGGAAACAACTACAAACCTAATTTTAAAAGTGGAATACAAGCTCTGATGTCCTGAAACACACAGAGCGAATTAATGTTATGATTAAGAACCTGGAGCGTACACACTTGTGTTTTTTACTCTGACATGACTTTATTAACCATACATACATGTACATTAAAAGTAAAATGATAAAAAGGGAACATTTAAAAATGTTTAATAATTTCAAAGTGCAAAGTAAGGAAAAACCATTTCTTTCTGCAGTACTGAGAATCTGTTGTTGGAAAGTAAGTT
This sequence comes from Triturus cristatus, assembly GCF_964204655.1. NCBI lineage: Eukaryota > Metazoa > Chordata > Amphibia > Caudata > Salamandridae > Triturus > Triturus cristatus. Next base: position 1,058,511,509 of record NC_140588.1, on the reverse strand, counting down.
TGTTGTCGAATTTTTATCGAAGGATTTATACCTACTGGGGGTGTAGAGGGAGTGGCGGGCAGACCCTCTGGCCACCAGTCCTTGGTATTAAAGTTATTCATCTTGTCGAATACAAGAATCTCAGTTTTGTCAGAATTACTCTTTAAGTAACTCTGCTGCATCCAGTCAATAACCTCGAATGAACAACTTTCGAAGGATAATTCTGAGACACCAGACCTTTTATCCATAGATAAATTAACAGTGTGTCATCTGCATAGAATATTACTTTATTCCAAAAATCTCTTATCAATGTTGTCCAAGGAGCCATATAAACACTGAATAGAGGCGGGCTCAAGGGTCATCCCAGAGGACCACCAAACTGGACCCTTTTAATTCCAGATACAAGATGGGACATTGTTACTGCTTGATATCTACCACAGGGAAAACATTGAAACCATCTTAAAGCTGGACCGCAAATACCATCTCCGAAAGTCTTTGTAAAAGAAGTGGCTGAGGAACCGTGTTCAAAGCCACCAAAATATCTCAAAGATTGAGGGCGGCCTTCTTACCTCCATCTAATGTGAGCTTAAATGCCCAGAGACTTACAATACAGCGGATTCCCTACAGCATTGTGGCCTAAAACCCAATTGTGACGTATGTAAAAGTCCTGATCGCTCCAACTCTTCGGAAAGTTGTGTATTAACCAATTTTCCAGCATCTTAGAAAATGCAGGCAACAAAGAAATGGAACGACAATTAGCTGGAATGTCAGAGTTAGATGATGACTTTTTAGGAAAAGATTTAATTTTTGCCTGTTTCCAAAGAGTGGGGACAGTAGCTGAATCAAGGGAAATATTAAACAAAACATTGTGACTTCAAGAATTCTATTGCATTAGTCTAGACAATGGGTGGAGAAGGGTTCCCAGGGGAACCTCAGACGCTCCCCTACCCTGCACACCTTCAGGAAGAGCCTCAAGACCTGGCTTTTCGGCTGACCCGGAGCTGCACCCCGCCCCCCCCTCCCCCCCCCCAGCGCCTTGAGACCCTCACTGGTGAGTAGCGCACTTAAAAAGCCCCTGATTGATTGACTGATCCTGATCTACAGTCTCTTATGACTGTGCTCTATTGGAAGCTAATTTCTTTTTATTTGGAGAATGTTGTATTGTTTTTCGAAACCCTACTTCAGCGCAAAGATACTCTTGGGTGAACATGCGCTTTACAAATACACGTTACGCTTATGTTACTTAAAGGAGGTATCCTCTCTGAATTGTCTTGATTGCTCATATTAAAAACTGCCTGTTTATTTCATGTTTTTTATTAAAAAATTCTGGCAAGTAATTACACAACTCTACTGATAGTTTGACATCAGTATTGCAGGCTTTTGGTTGTAAAAAAAAGATTGGTTATTTGAAAAATATAATTGCCCTATTGTTTGAAATATTAATTCTAGAAGCAAAAAAAATAATTTGAACACTTTTAATAGATTTCCTATAAGCTCTGAGTGATGGTTTGTATTTTATCTTCTGCCCCATAATTCCTTCTTCTTTTCTGCTCTAGGTTTTTACATTTTCTCTTTTCTGTTGCAAGTTCAGATGAAACCCATGGTGTGGTCTTTGTTTGTTTATAGGGGATAAGAAGAACAGGTGTTAGCATATTCATTGCCTGATCCAGCCATCGATCAGCATAATTCGTATTGCATCAATATTTCGGGCAACATTTCTCCAAATCATTCTTTAGGGGTTGATCCTTGATTTTGTCCCATTTCCGAGATAGATCATTAATATCTGAAGCTGTCTGATTGTTAGGGTTTTACATCCTCCCATCTAAAGGTAATTGCAAATTGGCCTGACAAGTCAATCCTGATATTCGATCTACTCTCAATGTCCATTGATTAGTAGAGACCAAGGGCCTGGTTTAGATCTTGGCGGACGGGTTACTCTATCACCACAGTGATGGCGAGCCTATCCACCGAGATATAAAGCCCATAGGATATTGTAGGAGTTATCTTGCGGCGCACGGAATATCCGTCGACGTTGTGACGGAGTAACCCGTCCACCGAGATCTAAATCATGCCCTATGTCTAAAATATGGGCAGGTAAATGTGAAGGCGAAAGGACTAGTTGTATGAGATTAAGAGGGGAAAACGTGCCCAATAATAACTAAACTTTTGTATCTTTCTCATTATCTACATGAAGACTAAAATCCCGTAAAACTGTAAAATTTGTACACTAAATATAATGGTGTGCAACAGCCTCGCTTAATGAGTCGATAATACTAGTTTTTGTCCAGGAGGCATGTAGATTAAAGCTGCTGAAAAGGGGTTTTGGTTGGGGGGTTTTAATTTTAAAACCCACACCTTCTGATAATCCTATCAATGTAAAGATAGAACATTGAAAGGGGTCTGGGGGTGACAGCCAGGCCTCCCCGCCTTCAACAAATTCCATCCGGGTGAGTAATGACATCACCATGTGGAACTGCTTTGCAATATTCAGGTTTAAGGTTTCATTAACCAGGTTTCTGTGACAAACATTATATCTACATTAACGTCTAATGTGATATCAGCAGTATCACGAGCGAGTTCTGCAAGTGATCGTGAGTTTACAGACACCCAAATAGGCTATGATTTTTTTGGTTCAGTAATGCTACTCCCTTACAAACCCATGTGGAGGCCCTTACTCAATTTAAACTTCAGCATTTTATGCAACATAATGTACCAAAGAAAGATTGTACTTGTAAATGATTTTTGCAGCATAAAGATGCTCCTAATTCTTTCAGTTTTATTTTTTGCTCCATCGAGGCACCATGGCTGACGCTAGTCGCGGAACAGATGCGGACGGGTGCAGACGGCCTTGCCTTTGGTGCGCCTTCGGTGCGAGCAGAGCGACAACTGCGCGCGTCCATGCCGCCGTCGTTCAGTTAGAGGGTGCAACAATTGTATCCCAGTAACTGCTAGTGCGCTCAGTGTCACAAAATGGCGGCTCACGATGTCAAAAGAAAGGAAAGCAATCAGCTGCTCTCCGCAACGCTACATGGACCAGGGAGACAAAAATGCCAGTGCAGAAAACAACGCAAGTTCATCCGAAGGCATAAAAGAATATCATCTTCTGAAAAACAATTATCAAAAATGTTGCCACATTTCATTAAAAAAATATAGATTTCATTCTTAAAAATACATTAAAACAGAATCAAAGCAGTGGTGACATCCCAAACCTGTTTCTGTAGGAGCAGTGACATCACAGTGTATGTTACTTGTGACATTACCAGTGTCGTCATAATCCTGTCCCTCCAATAAAGGTGAGACCATAACACACAGGTTGTCATTTCTGACATTAACAGCGTCATCCAAATTCTGTTACTCTGCTGGCAGTGACATCATAATGCAGCCTCTTTTATTAGCGGCATTTTGAGTGTCGCTCAACCTGTCCATGTAGGGGCTGTGGCGTAACAATCCAGTGTCTCTGTTATTTGTGACTTCAGCAGTGCGAACCTAACCCCGTCCCTCTAGCTGAAGTGACGTCACAATCCAGTGTCTCTGTTATTTGTGATATGGCAGCGTCATCTAATCCCGTCCCTCTAGCTGCAGTGACGTCACACTGCAGTGTCTGTTATTTCTGACAGTGGCAGTGCCATTTTCTATAGCCGTGACATGTCGCAGTTTCTCGGCCATTTGTGACATTAGCGGTGTCTTTCTAATTCTGTCCTTCTAGCAGTGACGTCACAGTGCAGTCTCTTATTTGCGGCTTTAAACGTGTCATCCTATTCTGTCCCTCTAGTAGAAGTGACAGCATAACTCACCGTCTTTGTTATTTGTGACATTGGCAGTGCCATTCTAACCCTATCAGATTACTGTTAGTGACCTCATAATGGACGACCTCTGTGATCTGTGACATCACAGTGACGTTAGCAGTGACCCCACACTTCTAGCTCTCCATTAGGATCATCTTTATTTCGGCTCCATCTTTATTTCATTCATTCTTTATTTGTGTGTTTGTTCTCTCTTCTTCTTCTCGTGTTCCCTCTCTTGCTCTGCTCTCTTCTCCTTCTGCAGCTCTCTCTCACCCCCTCCTTCTTTGTCCTCTTCCCTCTCTCTGCCTCTTCCTTTTCCCACTGAGACTCTCTTCCCTGACTGCTCCGGGCATTAGAAAACCTGTTCTGATGTCACCACCGTCGCCAAGGATACAGGCCTTTGTTTATAAACGTTTGATGAGTAACCCCAGTCCAGGATAGACTACTATAAACAGCCTTTGTTTTAATAGAATAATAATTAAGTAGGACGAGCCTAAGATAATTGCACCTGCACCCTTAGAAATAACAAATGACACGGAAGCATAAATACATGACAAGGCTTTGAGGTTAAATATTTCGTTGCACGCTCTAGGTGTGTTGCGTGTCAATTCTGTGTAAGACACGGCATTACTAAGCTTCCCAAACAACATGAGTAATATAATGCCCAGAAGCAATACCATTTGCAATACTGGTGCCTTAGAAATAAGAATGTGGTAAAAGTTGGATCTATTTAGGTTTCGCCTGAGACAGCACATGCGCTGTTGGCAAAATATTTTGTAAATACTACAAACAAAGCTTAAAACAGATTTAGAGCCCACCAATTACTTAGCATTGGTTGGCTTCAACATCACTCTTGTTTCCTTGCTTCCTTTTTTGGTCAGTGCCTCCTGCTTCCTCCTGGAGCTCAGCGTTCGTCCCTTTCCTGGAGCATGGACCAAGTACAACGTATTCTTCACGGCCAGTGCCCTTCCACTGACCAGGTGCATCTCCAGATATTTTTTTTACTTTTGGTCATGAATTCTATAAGAATGGATGTGGTTACAGGCCCTCGTTATGCCTCTCCGCCCTTTACAAACCCTGCCCATTTCCCTCCCTCTACCTTGTTGCTTGTCATATCCTTTTCATCCCCTCCCACAATCTTTTGGCATGTCCATTGCTACTAACCCCTCCTGTAAACTTGTCGCTTGGCCCGTCCCTCCCACTCTCCTCCACTTTTCTTTGTTTACTTTAGCCATGTTGCACATCAGCCTGCGATGCTGTGCAATACGTCTAAAACATTGACAAAGATAATAGATCTCATGTAGGCAAAACCTATTGACTTTGCCGGTGCTTGATTGTGGGGAAATAAAGAATTCAAGCCTGGGTTGTAAATCATAAAACTTAGAACGAGGAAACTGGATTTGAAAGCTTTAGCTTCCCATCGTGAGCAAACTGTGTGACCCTGGGCATAAACCTCGATCACTTCCCCAGGTCTCTGGCATGCCAGGGATCAATATTAAGTACTGTATAAAAACTGGAAAGATAAAAATCCTCATGCTTCGTGTTGTATTTATTTGCAGCAGAGCACACTTTAGTTTCAAACGCCAGAGTTAGCATGGCCCTACTATGGACCAGTGTCTGGGTTTTCATTGAAGTATATGAATGCCCACAACCTGACACAGGTTCTTTTAATTTCCTTTCTAGTTACTGATCTGAGTTGGCCCAGTAAATAAAAAGAAACACAAACACACAAAAGCGTTTTGTTCAAAGCGGGTGGGTGGTGGGAAGTTAAGCAACATGGGGAGGGTGGAGGGAAGGGCGGAGCAACATGGGGAGGGTGGAGGGAAGGGCGGAGCAACATGGGCAGGGTAGTGGGTTAATGCTGAAGCAACAGGGCAGGGGCAGGCTGGATGGGACATGAAAGCAACGGGGAGGGTGTGAACAAAAGCAAAACTGGGATTTAGGGAAAACAACTGGGAGGGCGCAAGTGGGGGAAGTATTGGGGAGAAGCACACAGGCGAGCTCAAGCGGGAGAGGGGCCGGGACAAGCAGTCAGGCAACAGAGAGCAACACAGAGTACAGGAGGAGAGATTCACACGAGGGGACAGCTAGCAAACTCTCAAACTCTACTAAAGTGCTTCACAAAAAAGAAACAAGCATTGGCAACGCAAATAGTTTGGCCTACGTGAAATCAATGGGCGTTGTTAATGTTTTTACATGATACACATCAGTGCATGGAGCTGCTGTGCTACAATGTCTATGGGGAAAAAACACTATGAGGTGGCCAGCTTGGACTGTGTCATAGCGCTTTTTGTTTACTTTAAGCCATGTTGCACAGCAACTTGCACTTCTGTGTAACATGTATGGTCAGGGGGGATGGCAAGCAAAACAAGGAAGGAGAGTAGGATACATAATGGAGAGCGGGAGAGGGGGGTTGGTAAAACAGGTGGGTGGGTTAGAAACAACAGAAAGCGAGAGGATGAGTTAGAAACAGGAGAGCATGAGGAGGGTGGGTAAAAAACAATGGGAGAGGGTGGGGTTGAAGGCGAGGGACTGCAGTCACATGCACTCTTTAAGAGTACATGTGAAAAATTAAGAGAGTAGCTACGGCCAGGTGAAGGACACTAGGCAAAGGAAGTAGTACTTGGTCCATGCTCCACAGCATGAATGAAAGCTTGAATCCCATTAGGAAACTGGAGGCCAGGACAAGTTGCTGAACAATAGGAAGCAAGGAAATGAGAGTGACGTGGGAGCTAACCAGTGGTAAGTAAAGGTAAGTAATAGGGAGCTCTAATCCCTTTTTAAGACTGTTTTTATTACAAGAGATTTAGCAAGTGCTGTGCAAGGGAAACCTTGTAATGTAATGTAATGTAATGTAATGTAATGTAATGTAAAAAAATTCTTATAGAGCGCAACTTACACCGGACGGTTTCTTGGCGCTGAGCACTTACTTGAGAAAAGGCAGAGAAGGAGAGAAGAGTGCTTATGTATAAATAAAGTGAAAGAGATGGGTTTTGAGAAGGGACCTAAAGTGGGGGTGAGAAGGAGAGAGTCTAATATCCAACGGGAGTGAATTCCAGAAGGAGGGAGCTAGGAAGGAGAATCTGAGGCCACCGTGTTTTTTGCGCCTAAACCTAGGCGTCTGGAGGAGCGCATGATGAGAGGAGCGAAGGTGCCTAGAGGGAACATAGGGATGCAAGAGAGAAGAAATGAAAGAAGGACCAATCCCGGCCAAAGATTTATGAATCAGACAGCCAAGTTTAAACTTGCAACGCTCCGATACAGGGAGCCAGTGCAAGGCTTTTAGCAAAGGGTGGACATGAGAGTGTTTGGGGCAGTGGTAGATCAGGCGAGCAGCCTGATTCTGTATCAACTGTAGTCTTTTAATTTGATTCTGTGGGATGCCTACATACAGAACATTGGCATAGTCAATTCGGGAAATGACTAATGCCAGTAATGCCAGGGTGAGGGCCTCGATGGTCAAAAAGTGGGCTATTTTCCGAATCTTCCTAAGCTGGAAGAAGCAAGAAGACACAGTGGCACTGACCTGGTGTTTCATAGAAAGATCGTGGGAAATGTAGACTCCCAGACTTTTCACCTTGTCAACCGGGCAAGGAGAGGGACCCAGAGAAGGGGGCCAAAACGTCGAGTTCCAGGGGTTGGATGGGCCTCCGACAAGGACGAGCTCAGTCTTGTCGGGGTTAAGCTTGAGATGGTGAGCACCCATCCAATTACTGATATGGCAGAGGGTGAGTTGGAAATCTTGAATCGCTTCGTCCGATGAGTCAAGGTTGAAAACAAGCTGAATGTCATCTGCATAATTAAATGCAGTGACATTCCTTCCCCGGAGGGAGCGAATGAGAGGGGTAAGATACAAATTGAATAAAAGTGGTGACAAAGACGAGCCCTGTGGAACGCCGCAAGTAAGCCGCATTTTGTCAGCCGAAAACTGGGAGAGCCGAACAGATTGATGGCGGTTCGTCAGAAAGGAGCGGACCCAACTGAGGGCTGTCCCACTGATGCCTGCCTCTTTGACACGGTCGGCCAAGATGGTATGGTCGACCGTGTCAAAGGCCGCCGAAAGATCTAGGAGGATCAGGGCTTGACTGGTATTAGAGTCGGCACCTCTACGGAGTTCCTCCATGACCGAGAGTATAACTGCTTCCGTCGAGTGAGCAGGTCTGAACCCGGCTTGCTGGGAGTCTAAGAAGTTAGACTCTTCAATAAAAGAGGTGAGGACTCTAGTCACGTGTGTCTCGAGTACCTTACTCAAGTAAGGGAGAAGGGAAATAGGGCGAAAATTACCCATGACTGTAGGGTCGGCATTAGGTTTTTTTAATATAGGAACCACCTCAGCATTCTTAAACTGGCTAGGCACCTCACCGAACAAAAGAGAGTTGTTCAGGAGGGCTAGTGGAGGGGTGGGGCAGGCCGAAAAGGCAGCACGGAGGATCGCAGGAGGGCAGCAATCAATGGGAGAGCCAGATGAGACTTTATTAAGCAGGGAAAGAAAGTCACATTCTAGTATAGGGGGAAGCTGAGTAAGGGAGTGGGGATTAGAAAGGGGAGTGATATCAGTAGGGAACATCACCGGAGATCCAGAGAGGATACTGTGTTTAATTTTACAGATTTTATCAATAAAAAATTGATTGAGGGAATCACAGAGAGCCTGAGATGGGAGGGGTTTGAGAGTCACCCTATCAGGATGTGAGAGCTCCTCCACAATAGCGAACATTTCTTTTGATTTTTGTGCAGAGTTAAGAATTTTGGTAGAAAAGTAGGCCTTTTTAGCAGCTGAAATGGCCTGTTTATATTCGCTGGAGAGTTTTAAAAATTGTAGCTTTCCTGAGTGATCGTAATTTCTGCGCCAACGGCGCTCGGCTTGGCGGAGTCCCAATTTTAGAGATTTGAGGCTGTCCGAGAACCAACGGTGTGCGTCATGAGGACGCTTAGTTTTAATTATCTTAAGGGGGGCAATCTTATCGCTGGCGGACTGTAGCCATTTAGCAAGTGCGACTTCTTGGGAGTCTATGGAGCCGGAACTGGGCAGAGCCGAGGATGTTAGAGAGATAAAAAATGAGTCAAGGTTTGCTGTATTCCAATTGCGGGCCAAGAGGCTGGGGCCTCGGCTGCGGGAAGGCGGTGGGGGGACCAAGAGGGAAAAAGAAATTAAAAAGTGATCCGACCAATGACAAGGTGTAATTGTGAGTGACTTAATACCTAGATTATAGGTCCACACTTGATCAAGAGTGTGGCCCTTAGAGTGAGTAGCCATATGGATATGTTGGAGGCCATTAAGCCCACTTAATAGGTCGGTGAAAGCCAAAGAGGAAGAGCATTCAAAGGCGTCTGATGGCCAGTAGTTGAAGTCTCCCAGAACCAGCAATTTGGAGTAGTTGATTGTAAGCTGGGAGAGTAAATCGCCAAAGGTCAAGGGAAAATTTGGCATAGGATGGGGGGGGCGGTATACCAAGACGCAGGTAAGAGGAGACACCGAGGATTCAAAACGAATAACTAGGTAGTCGACCTGAGGGATATCAGGTAGGGAAAGGGAGGTAAACCTAAGGGGAAGTTTAATAATGGCGGCTACGCCGCCACCCGGTTTCCCAGCTGGGCGGTTAGCTTGAAGAATATAATACCCAGGTGGAATGGCTGCCAAAATGTCGGGGGAGGAATCCTCGTTCAGCCAAGTCTCAGTTATAAGTAGGATATCTGGTCGGTCTGCGTCCAGAAGGTGGCAAATGTCAAGTTGATGACGGACTAACGACCGAGTGTTAAGATATATAATTGCTAATTCCATGTTGGCAGAAGCCTGAGCAGGCAGGGATAAGGAGGGAGGGGAAGTAACTATATGTCCAGAAACGAGGGAAGATGGGAGGGTCCGAAACTCGGGGAAAGTCCTGCGGGCTTGAAGAATGCCAAGTTGTTTAAGTTTTAGATGACTAGTAGTGGCCAGCGGCCGGGATATGTGTAGGGAGATTAAGTCCCGGGGAGAGTAGAATATAGGTTGGGCAGAGTAGCGGGCCCCGGGCCCCGGCCGGCCGCGGACGGGCGCAGACGGGCTTGCCTTAGGCGCGCCTTAACCATAGTGCAAAGCAAAGCTAGCAGTGGAAGCGGTGATGTCATCTAAGCAAATAGATTGTAAAAAGGCAGTGCTCCATGGGAGGGAAAAACCCAAGACTGACAAGCTGGGACACAATAAGAAGGCAGCAAATTAAAGTGACAAGTAAAGCCAACCAATGGTAAGTACTGGGCAGACTCTAAGCCCCTCTATGTTGTTTTTGAGGCACAATATGCTACACAACAGACAGCGCATGTGTTCTCTAACCGCCATGACCTAATAACCACATCATGTCTGGACTAATTACCTTTTCTCCTTCCTCACAAAGGGTTTCCAGCCTCTGGAGCATAGGTCATCTCATGGCTCCCTTGACCCTCTCTTCCTATGGGGACTTGTCCTGACTACGCTGACTTGTCCTGGCTATGCTGACTTGTACTGGCTATGCAGACTTTTCCTGGCTATGCTGACTTGTCCAGGCTATGCTGACTTGTCCTGGCTATGCTGACTTGTCCTGGAAATTCTGACTTGTCCTGGCTACTCTGACTTGTCTCGGCTACGCTGACTTGTACTTGATATTCTGACTTGTCCTGACTACGCTGACTTGCCCTGGCTACGCTGACTTGTCCTGGCTATGCTGACTTGCTCTGCCTACGCTGACTTGTCCAGGCTATGCTCACTTGTCCTGGATATACTGACTTGTCCTGGCTATGCTGACTTGTCCTGGATATTCTGACTTGTCCTGGATATTCTGACTTGTCCTGGCTATGCTGACTTGTCCTGGCTACCCTGAGTTCTCCTGGCTATGCTGGCTTGTCCTGGCTATGCTGACATGTCCTAGATATTTTTACTTGTCCTGCCTATGCTGACTTGTCCTGGCTACGCTGAGTTGTCCTGGCTCAGCTGACTTGCCCTGGCTACGCTGACTTGTCCTGGCTACACTGCCTTGTCCAGGCTATGCTGACTTGTCCTGGATATACTGACTGGTCCTGGCTATGCTGACTTGCCCTGGATACGCTGACTTGTCCTGGCTACACGACTTGCCCTGGCTATGCTGACTTGTCCTGGGTACACTGACTTGCCCTGGCTACGCTGACTTGTCCTGGCTGCGCTGACTTGTCCTGGCTATGCTGACTTGTCCTGGCTACGCTGACTTGTCCTGGATGTACTGACTTGTCCTGGTTACCCAGACTTGTCCTGGATACGCTAACTTGTTCTGGCTACTCTGACTTTTCCTGGCTACGTTGACTTGTCCTGGCTACACTAACTTGTCCTGGCTATGCTGACTTGTCCTGGCTACGCTGACTTGCCCTTGCTAAGCTGACTTACCCCTCACCAATGATCAAGCCCCTCCATTCTTTAAAGCTCAGCCTGAGTGGGATGAGGGTTTAATAATCTATGGCCTGAGCTGACGCCATCTCGTATATACGCTACTGTCCCTGTCAATACAGCACACTCACTACTCACATGTATTTTAACTTGCTAAACAGTTGTCGATGGCAGCATAAGAACTCCGCGAAGTCCTAATCAGCCTGATGCATCTTCATACATCATGTGTCTCCGTTTTTTAATCACTGCTAGTATTGTATTGTAATTGTAATTGCATTTATATAGCGCTTACTACCCTTGATGAGGCGTCAAAGCGTTTTTCCGGCGAGTAGCACGCTTCTCCAGAACCCAAAAAGGATTAGTGGTGAATTAGTATAGTGAAATATGAAAGTTATTTGAGTGGTTGACATGTTAGTCAGTTATTTGAATTGAGAAGGATAGTGAAGGGATAGAAGAGGGGAAAAGGTTTGCCTTTATATAGTGCTTGTTACCCTTGATAGGGCGTTGAAGCGCTTTTTCGGCGAGTAGCACGCTACTTCGGAACCCAGAAAGAATTAGTGATTGGTGAATTAGTGTAGTGAAATATGAAAGATATTTGAGTGGTTGATATGTTAGTCAGTTATTTGAGATAGCAGTGGGCCGTACGCATTCAGTTCTCACCGCCCCTTCTTCCATCTCTTTGTCGCCCTCCCCACTTAATCTCCCCTCCAGCCTTCCCTCTATCACTCCCTACCTTGGCCTTCCTCCATACTCCCTAGATGCATTCTCCTAGACTCTCTTTACTTCCTCTTTGCCATTTTCACCCCTCTACATTGCCTCTGAGGGCTCTCTTTTGACGTGTGTCCTTTCTACCTTTCTTTTATAACTCCTTTCTTTGCTCTCTGTTTTGCACTCTTGAGACTATTCTCGCGCCCAGTTTCACATTGATTCTGTTTAAATCCTCTTGCTTGTGAGCAGAATAGATGTGTCAGGAAAGCCTTAAACGAAGGAGCAGTGTGGCCTGAATTAAAGTTGTTAAACTGTTGTGAAGCGATTGCATTGCCAATGTATAGTTGTTTTATTGTAGAGAAACCGGCTCGTCCCCTAGGATTTAAGATAGTATGGTGCAATCCTGTTTCCCACAATGCCCAGTCCCACTGGCTACTGTCTTTTTAGGTTTGGGTTTCGACAACACAGCTGTCAAACAGACCCATTACTAACAATATACATAAACTGGGCTTTGGGTCGGTCCCTTCCAACCGGCCTGTTTCATCCAATTGCTCGAGATTTTGTTAATCATGTCTTGGCTCAGCCTAGTGGAATATACACATCTTTCACCTAATACCGTTGGCTGTTTGAACGTATCCTTCCACCACCCCATAAGTGCTGGCATTGAAGAGCTTGAGGGACTAGTTTACAACGTTAGCCCTCACTGTCTGCTCCTGTTGTCTCACTCATATGAGTCCATGTGCTAATGTACTAACTCTGTATACATTAGCACATTAAACCTAGACCTCTTGGCTTTGCCAATGCTTGCCTTTGGCTTGAAGGTTGTGTCAACCTGCCAAAGATTTAGTTTTTACAAAGAGGGAGGGGAGTGAAGAGTAAAACAGGAAGAAATGGAGCAAAATAATGGAGTGAAATGAGAAAAGAAGGGAAAAGAACATTAAGATGGGAAAGAGTGAAGAGAAAGTACAAGGGGTGGCAAAGGAGCAGAAGAGAGAACAGATTAATAAAATAGTAAAGAAGCATGAGAAGACCTGCGGGGTTAGAGAGGGTGAAGGAAGGAAAGAAAGAGGTGATGATGGAAGAAAGGAAGGAAGGAAAAGAAATGGATAGAGTGAGGAAAGGAATTGAGAGGGAGGAGGTAAGAGGAGGAGAAAGAAGCACCAAGAGAATGGATGGAAGGGAAGATGTGCTCATGAGCTGATGGATGGCTGTGAGAGAGAGAGTGACAAAGTAAGAGGGCATAAAAGAAGGTAGAGAGGAAGAAACAGCATCTGAAGGTGCAAAGAATATATGACATAAGCAAGGAAATGAGAGAAGATAAAAGTAAGAAAGAACAACAATCAATAAATAAAGATCGATGATTTTGATAGAAAGAAGGACTCATGAAAAATAATAATTGAAGCAATATACAAAACAGAAAAAAAGCCAGGATAAGTGTTATTATCCTTGTATTTTTCCTTTTTTGCTCGGCTGAAGAGCAGTGGGGCGACGCTTCTCCACCTCAGCAGAGGAGCAGTCCCTGCCTGTACACTTCACCCCTTACACCTTCCTGCCCTCTTCACTTGTCCTGCCATGAGCACTTCCGCTGGAAGTCTGAGTCAATAGCTGGCTGGGTACCCTGGTGGCTTTTCAGATCTTATCTGTACTCTGGCAGCCTTGAGGGTTTACAGACAGACCTACCACATGGGCCACGCGCTCAGACATCGAGGGAATCCAGACAAAGCTCCATTCTCTGGCCGCAGCAGGAACAGAGCGGTGGAGAAGGGGGCTAACCCCTCACGACCAGACACACAGCTCGTTTCTCTGACCTCGGCAGGAAAGGAGCAGTAGAAAAGGGGGCTAACCCTCCGACCAGACACACAGCTCGTTTCTCTGATCTCGGCATTAAAGGAGCAGTAGAAAAGGGGGCTAACCATCCGACCAGACACACAGCTCGTTTCTCTGGTCGGGACAAGAAAAGAGCAGTGGAAAAGGGGGCTAACCCTCCGACCAGACACACAGCTCGTTTCTCTGACCTCGGCAGGAAAGGAGCAGTAGAAAAGGGGGCTAACCCTCCGACCAGACACACAGCTCGTTTCTCTGGTCGGGACAAGAAAGGAGCAGAGGAAAAGGGGGCTAACCCTCCGACCAGACACACAGCTCGTTTCTCTGACCTCGGCAGGAAAGGAGCAGTAGAAAAGAGGGCTAACCCTTCGACCAGACACACAGCTCGTTTCTGTGGTCGGGACAGGAACGGAGCAGTGGAAAAGGGGGCTAACCCCTCAGGACCAGACACACAGCTCGTTTCTCTGGTCGGGACAGGAACGGAGCGGTGGACTGAGGGGAACTAACCCCTCAGGAGTAGACACACATCTTTCTCTGGCCACGACAAGAAAGACGTCGAAATGGGACTCAGGCACTCACTGAAACAGAGTGACATGTGTATGTCATGTTCCTGGCACAGAGTGACATGGGTGTATTACATGTTCCTGGCACGGAGTGACATGAGTGTGTTCCATGATCGTGACTCAGAGTGACATAGGTATATTCCATGTTCCTGGCACAGTGTGACATTGGAGTATTCCATGTTCCTAACACGGACCCACATGGGTGCATTTGTTGTTACTGGCACGGAGTAACATGTGTGTGTTCCATGTTGCTGGCACAGAGTGAAATGGTTGTATTCCATGTAACTGGCACGGAGTGACATGGGTGTATTCCATGTTCCTGGCATAGTGTAACATGAGTGTATTCCATATCCCTGGCATGGATTGACATGGGTGGAGTCCATGTTCCTGGCATGGAGTGACATGGATGTATTCCAGGTTCCTGGCATGGAGTGACATGGGTGTATTCATTATTCATGACATGGAGTGACGTGGGTATATTCCATCTTCCTGGCACAGAGTGGCATAGTTGTTTTCCATGTTCCTGGCACAGAGTGACATGGGTGTATTTCATGTTCCTGGCATGGAGTGACATGGGTGTATTCCATGTCCCTGGCATGGAGTGACATGGGCGTAGTCCATGTTCCTAACACGGTGAGAAATTGTTGTATTTGTTGTCCCTGACATGGAGTGACATGGGTGTAGTGCATGTTCCTGACATGAAGTGACATGTGTATTTCATGTTCCTGGCATGGAGTGACATGAGTGTGTTCCATGATCCTGACTCAGAATGACATGGGTATATTCTATTTTCCTCGCACCGTGTGACATGGGTGTATTCCATGTTCCTGACACAGAGTGACATGGATGTATTTATTGTTCCTGACATGGAGTGGCATGGGTATATTGCATGTTCCTGGACAGCGTGACATGTGTATTTCATGTTCCTGGCACAGAGTGACATGGGTGTATTACATGTTTCTTGCACGGACTGACATGAGTGTGTTCCATGATCCTGACTCAGAGTGACATGGGTATATTACAATTTCCTGGCACAGTGTGACATGGGTGTATTCCATGTTCCTAACACAGATTGACATGGGTGTATCGTTTTTTCCAGATATGGACTGACATGCTTGTATTTGTTGATCCTGGTATGGAGTATCATGGGTGTATTCCATGTTCCTGGCACAGAGTAACATTGATGTATTCTATGTTCATAACATGGAGTGACATGGGTGTATTTGATGTTCCTAGCACGGAGTAAAATGGATGAAATCCATGTTCCTGGCACGGAGTAACATGGGTGTAGTCTATGTCCCTGTCATGGACTAACATAGGTGTATTACTTGTTCCTGGCACAGAGTGACATGGGTATAGTCCATGTTCCTGGCATGGAGTGGCATGTGTATTTCATGTTCCTGGCACTGAGTGACATAGATGTATTCCATGATCCTTGCACGGAGTGACATGAGTGCATTCCATATACCTGGCACAGAGTTAAATTGGTATATTCCATATTCCTGACACAGCGTGACATGGGGGTTTTCGGTGTTCCTTGCACAGAGTGAGATGGGGGTATTTCATGTTATTGGCACAGAGTTACATGGGTTTATTCCATGTACCTAACACAGAGTAACATGGGTGTATTCCATGTTCCTGGCACTGAGTACCATGGGTGTATTCATTATTCCTGACACGGAGTGACATGGTTGTATTCCATGTTCCAGGCATTGAGTGACATGGGTGTATTCCATTTTCCTGAAATGGAGTGACATGGGTGTATTCCATTTTCCTGAAATGGAGTGACATGGGTGTATTCCATGTTGCTGCTAAGCAGTTTGTCAAATGTGAAAGGTGCACCAGGAATGAGGTCACAGTCTTATGTGTAAGTCCATCAAGTTTCTTTATTTTTCATCATAGTAAAAACTGGACATCAGCTAACGCGTTTCGTTCCTATGTAAGAAACTTCTTCAGAGCTGAAACAATTACATAAGACAGCACATAAATCTTCACAGTACAAATATAAAACTAAAAACAGCGAACCAACAAATATATAAAAAAATCATACATATTACAAACAATATATACATAAAAAGACACAACAAGACATAAATCCACATATTTTGACATAATTTGACAGCCACAATAAATATCACTTACTAACATATATAATACATATCAATACATTTAAAAACACATCATGACATCCAACCATGTAAGGACCCTTATTCACAATTATTTAAAACCCCTAGTTGGAAAGAGAGAGAGAGAGAGAGAGAGAGTGGAGAAAAGAGAAGAAAAAGAGAAAGTGGAGAAAGATAGTGAAGAAAAAAAGAAAAGAGGGGGGGAAGGGGGTTGGAAAGGGTGGGAACGCATAGTGCTCAAAGTGATGAATTGCCAACACTAAACTGTGCAAGTGCCTCAGTCACCTTCTTAAGTATTCAAACTCCAAATGCAAACATATATAGGAAAGTAAATAAGTTATAAGACAAGGTTTAGGCAAAGGGTAAGCAGTAAATGACAAGAAGGGGAAGCAGAGACATCAGGATTAACTTCACATAAAATGAACAAGTACTCACATAATCTCACCTATATATAATAAGTGGAAATTCTCCAAAATTCTCCAAAAGCTTCTCTGCTGTGATGGTGGATAAATTAGGCGAGTAATGCGAGAAGGAGCCCCACAATAAGGGTTCAGGTAAACAAAATCCAGCCCTTACGATCGGCAAGAATAACATCACGTATATTAACCCTAGGGCGACCATCTCCAACCACCATTCATCACAGCGTTATACACCAAATGGGGATTCCCTACTGCGCATCTCCCAGTAACCATGTTCTACAGCGCGTCAAAAAACCAAAAATACCAGCGTAGTAATCCTAAACATTGAATTACTAGGCCGCCTCCACCATAGCCCACCGTAGGACATATAGTAACATATAGTATGCATCACGCACAAGTTACTGAAAAATTGGAACCATAATCCAAGTGGCCCCAGCATCAGTAGACAATTCAACGGGTTATAAGCATTACAATTCCCAACCCACAGAGGGACACATAATAAGTGAGATGTACTGTGACACATCGCAACAGACGAATTGTCATGAGCTATGACATCAGACGTTGCACAACCTCGTGCAAAGAAAAGTAGTAAGTGAAAAGTCATGAGAGATGAGTTACTAGAACACTGAGATGGAACATTGCACAACCTCGTTCGAAGGTGTATTTCACCCCCGCCATCATGGGCTTGGATTCTAAAGGGTGATCGAACATTACACGATTTCGGTAAAAGGTATATGCCGCCCCCACCATACCAAAATCACGTGCTTTGGCACTCAACACAGCACACAATACTACTGATGGGCTATGTGATGAGCTCGTAAGACCAGGAAAATTAAAGCGGCACCATGGTAAAATCTTTCATAAAGCTTGGAAATTGCACAATCTCGTATAGAAAGTATGTCCCTCCCCCCCCGCCCCCCCACCTCTCATCTCCAAATAATGGGTTTTGGTACCTAACCCAATGCACTGCCAAGCAGTGACATGGTTGGATTCCATGTTCCTGACATGGAGTGATATGGGTGTAGTCCATGTTCCTGACATGGAGTGAAATGGTTATATTCATTATTTCTGACACAGGGTGACATGTGTGTGTTCCATGTTCCTGGCACGGAATGACATGGTTGTATTCCATGTTCCTGGCACGGAGTGACATGGGTGTGTTCCATGTTCCTGGTACGGAGTGACATGGGTGTTTTCCATGTTCCTGGCACGGAGTGACATGGTTGTATTCCATGTTGCTGACATGGAGTGACATGGGTGGGTGTATTCTTTGTTCATGACCCTGGGGGTATCTTGGGTCTATTCCTAGTTTTCACCCAGGAGCAGCTTGAGTGTATTCCTTGTTCCTGATGTGCACTGACTGTGGTATATTCTGTCTTCCTGACATTAGGAGAGTCTTGAGTGTCATTGAAGGTGATGTGTACACTCCTTCTGCTGACAGTGGGTGTGATGTGTGCACGCTTTTCTCTGACACTGGGGGGTGATGTGTGCAGTGTTTCCTCTAACATTGATGGTGATATGTACATTCCTTCCCCTGACACTGATATTGATGTGTACATTCCATCCATTGACACTGGGGGTGATGTGTGCCTTATTTCCTCTGACACTGGGGGTGATGTGTACATTCCATCCATTGACACTGGGGGTGACGTGTGCCTTCTTTCCTCTGACACTGGGGTTGATGTGTACATTCCATCCATTGACACTGGGGGTGACGTGTGCCTTCTTTCCTCTGACACTGGGGGTGATGTGTACATTCCATCCATTGACACTGGGGGTGACGTGTGCCTTCTTTCCTCTGACACTGGGGTTGATGTGTACATTCCATCCATTGACACTGGGGGTGACGTGTGCCTTCTTTCCTCTGACACTGGGGGTGATGTGTACATTCCATCCATTGACACTGGGGGTGATGTGTGCCTTCTTTCCTCTGACACTGGGGGTGATGTGTACATCCCATCCATTGACACTGGGGGTGACGTGTGCCTTCTTTCCTCTGACACTGGGGGTGATGTGTACATTCCATCCATTGACACTGGGGGTGACGTGTGCCTTCTTTCCTCTGACACTGGGGGTGATGTGTACATTCCATTCATTGACACTGGGGGTGATGTGTACATTCCATCCATTGACACTGGGGGTGATGTGTACATTCCATTCATTGACACTGGGGGTGATGTGTACATTCCATCCATTGACACGGGGGGTGATGTGTACCTTCCACCCATTGACACTGGGGGTGATGTGTGCCTTCTTTCCTCTGACGCTGGGGGTGATGTGTACATTCCATCGATTGACACTGGGGGTGATGTGTGCCTTCTTTCCTCTGACACTGGGGGTGATGTGTACATTCCATCCATTGACACTGGGGGTGATGTGTACATTCCATCCATTGATACTGGGGGTGAAGTGTGCATTCCATCCATTGACCCTGGGGTGATGTGTGCCTTTTTTCCTCTGACACTGGGGGTGATGTGTGCCTTCTTTCCTCTGACACTGGTGGTGATGTGTACATTCCATCCATTGACACTGCGGGTGATGTGTGCCTTCTTTCCTCTGACACTGGGGGTGATGTGTACATTCCACCCATTGACACTGGGGGTGATGTGTGCCTTCTTTCCTCTGACACTGGGGGTGATGTGTACATTCCATCCATTGACACTGGGGGTGATGTGTACATTCCAGCCATTGACACTGGGGGTGAAGTGTGCATTCCATTCATTGACACTGGGGGTGACGTGTGCCTTCTTTCCTCTGACACTGGGGGTGATGTGTACATTCCATCCATTGACACTGGGGGTGATGTATGCCTTCTTTCCTCTGACACTGGGGGTGATGTGTACATTCCATCCATTGACACTGGGGGTGACGTGTGCCTTCTTTCCTCTGACACTGGGGGTGATGTGTACATTCCATCCATTGACACTGGGGGTGATGTGTGCCTTATTTCCTCTGACACTCTGGGTGATGTGTACATTCCACCCATTGACACTGGGGGTGATGTGTGCCTTCTTTCCTCTGACACTGGTGGTGATGTGTACATTCCATCCATTGACCCTGGGGGTGATGTGTGCCTTTTTTCCTCTGACACTGGGGGTGATGTGTGCCTTCTTTCCTCTGACACTGGGGGTGATGTGTACATTCCACCCATTGACATTGGGGGTGATGTATGCCTTCTTTCCTCTGACACTGGGGGTGATGTGTACATTCCATCCATTGACACTGGGGGTGATGTGTGCCTTCTTTCCTCTGACACTGGTGGTGATGTGTACATTCCATCCATTGACACTGGGGGTGATGTGTGCCTTCTTTCCTCTGACACTGGGGGTGATGTGTGCCTTCTTTCCTCTGACTCTGGGGGTGATGTGTACATTCCACCCATTGGCACTGGGGGTGATGTGTGCCTTCTTTCCTCTGACACTGGGGGTGATGTGTACATTCCACCCATTGACATTGGGGGTGATGTGTGCCTTCTTTCCTCTGACACTGGGGGTGATGTGTACATTCCACCCATTGACATTGGGGGTGATGTGTGCCTTCTTTCCTCTGACACTGGGGGTGATGTGTACATTCCACCCATTGACACTGGTGGTGATGTGTACATTCCATCCATTGGCACTGGGGGTGATGTGTGCCTTCTTTCCTCTGACACTGGGGGTGATGTGTACATTCCACCCATTGACATTGGGGGTGATGTGTGCCTTCTTTCCTCTGACACTGGGGGTGATGTGTACATTCCACCCATTGACATTGGGGGTGATGTGTGCCTTCTTTCCTCTGACACTGGGGGTGATGTGTACATTCCATCCATTGGCACTGGGGGTGATGTGTGCATTCCATCCATTGACACTGGGGGTGATGTGTACATTCCATCCATTGGCACTGGGGGTGATGTGTACATTCCATCCATTGGCACTGGGGGTGATGTGTGCCTTCTTTCCTCTGACACTGGGGGTGATGTGTACATTCCATCCATTGACACTGGGGTTGATTGAGGTATGACTTCTTTTCTTTGACACTGGGGAGGCGGGAGGGGTGACGTTGCATTCTTCCTCTAACCCTGGGGGTGACATCTGCAGAGCAGTGCCTCTAACATTCACGGCGACATACGCGTTCTTTCCTGACAGTGGGAGTGACATGCCTACATTATTCCCTCTGGCACGTGGGAGGTGAGGGGGAGGCAGGCAGGTGTATTTATTTGTGATAGTGGACTGTGAGATGTGTACACTTTTTCCTCGGACCCTGGGGGTGTTGTGTGCATGCACTTTCCACAGACTTCGGGGGCGGCGTGTGTACATTCCTTTTCATGATGTATTCAGTGTATTCTTTGCTCCAGCCACGAGGAGGCGAAGGGGAGACGTGTTTTTTTACCGTCCTTTTGGGCAGTATTGCTGCGGTGTAGTGCACACAATCAAGCCTGTGATCTTGGGCCACGCTGGTGTAATCCCTTACAGTTCCGTTGCCCTGGTTTGCTAATCGGTAGCTCAAGGCGGGCTGCTATTTCATCTCGGGTCCATTAACGCCTCAGTGAGAGGTAATTAACGAAGCTCGCCATCTCCGCTGTTTGCTATATCATTTCAGGGGTGTGTATTTGTGTGTGCCAGTTTGTGGACGCTCTCTCACCTCCCAGGCACGCCCTCCCCTGCTCCTTAGACACAATGCAGATGTGTACCCAAAGATGGGCTGGACTGCACACACCCTTCTAGACAGCCACACTTGTAAACACCGGGCCCTCGGAAGAAAGGGACATGAAATACAGGGGCTTCCCCATGACCCTGGGAGGGCCTGGACTTAGGGTGTTACTCCGCCCCCTCACTCTTGGCAGGACCAAGGGGCGGCACAGCAGGAAGGAACAAACATTAAAGGAAAGGGTGAGGCGACCTATGTCAGACAGATGGCTGAACAATGTGCGAATAGCGCTCTATAAAAACACACTGCATCGGCTGTTAGGGCCATTGTTACCTGTCATGTATGTATTGACTCTGGCAACACCGGTGTCTTGAGGCCAGTTAAGTTCATTCAAATCTCATTTGTCTCACCTGCAGAGACACCATTAGACTGTCTTGGCTTTTCAGTCATTGTCGCTTTGCATGCTGGGAGTGGGCCTTCCAGACCTCGTCCACGAAAGTCAGAAGTGGAACTACCAGTCCCAGAATGCACAGCGTCAGCTGCTTAAAGGCCTGGCCGTTACTGGTACCTTTTGACCCAGGGCCTACGGACCTCAAACCTCATCTGTCTAACCACCACCAGGACTGAGAAAATCAACTTGAGCAATGAAAAGTTTAAGTAGCTTTTTAGCTGCACATCTAACCTCGAAAATTCAATCACTGGCTCGTACGAAATCGAGTGTGTTATGGTTATTTGTCGCATTTGTATAGCGCACAACCCCCTTTTTAGCACTGATTTGCAGCGCTAACTGTTCATGCCAAGTTTTAGACAATTCCATTTAGCGATTTATTACAAGTTTGGCGATCACGAGACCACCGAACCCGCGGTTGCGGTTCGACTGCCGCGACCGTGGTGGTTCGACCGCCGTATTAGAAGTGCTGCAGTCGACCACAAACAGCCTGCTACAACCCAACCGGCACCGCCAGGCTCCCTCTGCTACAACACTGCCGGCACCGCCAGGCTTCCTCTGCTACAACACTGCCGGCACCGCCAGGCTCCCTCTGCTACAACACAACCGGCACCGCCAGGCTCCCTCTGTTACAACACTGCCAGCACCGCCAGGCTCCCTCTGCTACAACACAACCGGCACGCCAGGCTCCCTCTGCTACAACACTGCCGGCACCGCCAGGCTCCCTCTGCTACAACACAACCGGCACCGCCAGGCTCCCTCTGCTACAACACTGCCGGCACCACCAGGCTCCCTCTGCTACAACACAACCGGCACCGCCAGGCTCCCTCTGCTACAACACTGCCGGCACCGCCAGGCTCCCTATGCTACAACACAACCGGCACCGCCAGGCTCCCTCTGCTACAACACTGCCGGCACCGCCAGGCTCCCTCTGCTACAATCAAAGAACGAAGGGCAACCCCTAATAGCGTAATATGGGTAGAGATAAAGGGGAACAATGGAATCAAGCAACAACAGAAAAAACTCTACCCTTGCAATTTAATGATGTACAGTGTATCATATATAAGATGAAAAGGAGAATAACACCCAGGTCAGATTGAAGTATTATGGCATACAAATACTTGAGAACACCCAACTAAATAATTCAGCTCTTTTATTTGTTTCATTTGTTAGTGTCACTTTTTATAGTACATAAATAGAATTTGTTGATTTTTTATACAAAAATGGTCACAATGAACAAAACACAAGGTGCATTGTAACAAAATATGAATGAATAAAGGTGTTGAACATACACAGTTAATATCAAAATTTTATACAAAAAGGAATATACCACAGGGGGTAATACAAACAACAGGTTCCCAGACGGGGGAGAAAGGTAAAGAAATATTCTTTGATCAGAACTGCATACATTCAAATTCAAACAGCTCACATTCATACAAAGTTATAAAATTCATCCAAACAACAGACCAAAAGACTCTTGTGGGCCCAACTCAGAGCAATAACATTCGTGATCCCACGATAATCCGATTGTTTTTCTGGATAAATGTCGAAACACTTATCTAGGGTACATAATCAATGGGGATGGAGAGGGCCCAGCTAAACAACGCCGACGCGCGTTTCGGTGAGACAACTCCAGCTCTGGAGTACCACCTTCTTCAGGGCGTAAGAAAAACAAAACCCACACAGAGAGGGACCTGTAGAAAAATAAAAATAAATATAAACATAGAAATATAATGAAACTGAACAAAAAGATGAATCAGGGATATATACAAAGACACATAAATGTATGCCATATAGCGACCAAAAAATGATGAGCTCCAAACTGGGTGTCAGATCCTTGAGAATAAATACATAAACTAATTTATTTAATACTATTCAAATTAGAAAGTGATAAACAGGCACCAAAGCGGTAGTTGAACGAGTGGAGAACAGTTAAATAAATAAATGGAAAAAGGAATGAAGGAAAAGATAAAGGGAGAAGAAAAAAACGCTAAAAAAGACGGATCCAGAAGCATCTATCTAAATTTTATATAAACAAACTATACAGACTGATGAATAGACATAAATTGGCGCAGAGATACGAATACACATAGGGGCTTACCTGCGTAGGAATAGAAAAAGGAGCTAAATGTTCTAGGAGTGGCTCAATCAGGCAGAAATAGGCATATAAGCTGGAGGTCCTTAAATGACTGTCGATGAAATAGAGTTAATTCTACATCAGGGCAAGTCTACAAAGAATGAAAAGGAAACAAAGCAATTCACTAGAGGGTGATTCGTGTGATTTGTAATTGGACACAGGCCTGATACATACATACAAGGAGTTTCTAACTTAAAACCCAAAAACGGTTTGCCTAATGGACGAAAGAGCTGCTCACCTGAACCCAGATGGCTGTTCCGCGAGCCCGCTTAAAGGTGTAAACAATGACAAGGTTCAAACGGCGTTTTCAAGATAGCAGGGTCATAACGGTCCAAGGGCCCGTTTCGAGGGGCAAATAGTAGCGGAATGCAAGTGGTGTCTTCAAAATACCAAGACCATAAGTATCTTTTAACTGAAAAATTCAAACAGAGGAAAAGCGAAAAAAACAGAAATTAGACAAGGCCAGAAAAAGATCCCAGATTAATACGCAACAGGAGTAGTCAGGCTATAAGAGTGGAACTAACCCCGAGGGCCACACTCAAAGGAAAAACCCTGTCGGTGTATTTACACAGAAAATACCTTGATAGTAGAGTTCAGAGTCGGAGCTCGATCCGACGTACACCAAATAGTGCGACCTCCAAAAAGGATGGTTGCGAGGGAGAGTCCATCGCCGAAGTCGCATTTAAATTCTCCAGGTCAGCCCCACCCACATCGTTAGCGAATCAAGGAAGGAGGCGTTACAGGTAGCACGAATCCCGCACGAAAGGTAGCAAGGGAATCTCTATCACATAAGCCGAACTCGAGTTCTCCCGATTTTTCATTATTTCTCTTTTGATGTCCCTGACCTTGATTATTTGTTCTATTTTGACGTTGTCTTTTTTATCCAGTATTTCTTTATTTTATGTTATTGTTTTTCCCTTAGATTTTTCTGTTTTATTTGCAGATTAGTCATATATTTTTTAATTCTGTTATTTGGACCCTTTGGTACATGACGATCAAGTTAAACCACGTAGGCCTGTCTATACTTATTGATTTCTCCTTACTCTTTTTCGCTATTAGTCTGCTTATTTGCGTTATCATTGGTATATTTTCTCTTTGCCCACGGGTCCTATCTGTTACGCCCTCCACCTTGATTATCTAACGATGTGGGAGGGCCATATCGGGAGAACTCGAGTTCGGCTTATGTGATAGAGATTCCCTTGCTACCTTTCGTGCGGGATTCGTGCTACCTGTAACGCCTCCTTCCTTGATTCGCTAACGATGTGGGTGGGGCTCACCTGGAGAATTTAAATGCGACTTCGGCGATGGACTCTCCCTCGCAACCATCCTTTTTGGAGGTCGCACTATTTGGTGTACGTCGGATCGAGCTCCGACTCTGAACTCTACTATCAAGGTATTTTCTGTGTAAATACACCGACAGGGTTTTTCCTTTGAGTGTGGCCCTCGGGGTTAGTTCCACTCTTATAGCCTGACTGCTCCTGTTGCGTATTAATCTGGGATCTTTTTCTGGCCTTGTCTTATTTCTGTTTTTTTCGCTTTTCCTCTGCTTGAATTTTTCAGTTAAAAGATACTTATGGTCTTGGTATTTTGAAGACACCACTTGCATTCCGCTACTATTTGCCCCTCGAAACGGGCCCTTGGACCGTTATGACCCTGCTATCTTGAAAACGCCGTTTGAACCTTGTCATTGTTTACACCTTTAAGCGGGCTCGCGGAACAGCCATCTGGGTTCAGGTGAGCAGCTCTTTCGTCCATTAGGCAAACCGTTTTTGGGTTTTAAGTTAGAAACTCCTTGTATGTATGTATCAGGCCTGTGTCCAATTACAAATCACACGAATCACCCTCTAGTGAATTGCTTTGTTTCCTTTTCATTCTTTGTAGACTTGCCCTGATGTAGAATTAACTCTATTTCATCGACAGTCATTTAAGGACCTCCAGCTTATATGCCTATTTCTGCCTGATTGAGCCACTCCTAGAACATTTAGCTCCTTTTTCTATTCCTACGCAGGTAAGCCCCTATGTGTATTCGTATCTCTGCACCAATTTATGTCTATTCATCAGTCTGTATAGTTTGTTTATATAAAATTAAGATAGATGCTTCTGGATCCGTCTTTTTTAGCGTTTTTTTTTTCTCCCTTTATCTTTTCCTTCATTCCTTTTTCCATTTATTTATTTAACTGTTCTCCACTCGTTCAACTACCGCTTTGGTGCCTGTTTATCACTTTCTAATTTGAATAGTATTAAATAAATTAGTTTATGTATTTATTCTCAAGGATCTGACACCCAGTTTGGAACTCATCATTTTTTGGTCGCTATATGGCATACATTTATGTGTCTTTGTATATATCCCTGATTCATCTTTTTGTTCAGTTTCATTATATTTCTATGTTTATATTTATTTTTATTTTTCTACAGGTCCCTCTCTGTGTGGGTTTTGTTTTTCTTACGCCCTGAAGAAGGTGGTACTCCAGAGCTGGAGTTGTCTCACCGAAACGCGCGTCGGCGTTGTTTAGCTGGGCCCTCTCCATCCCCATTGATTATGTACCCTAGATAAGTGTTTCGACATTTATCCAGAAAAACAATCGGATTATCGTGGGATCACTAATGTTATTGCTCTGAGTTGGGCCCACAAGAGTCTTTTGGTCTGTTGTTTGGATGAATTTTATAACTTTGTATGAATGTGAGCTGTTTGAATTTGAATGTATGCAGTTCTGATCAAAGAATATTTCTTTACCTTTCTCCCCCGTCTGGGAACCTGTTGTTTGTATTACCCCCTGTGGTATATTCCTTTTTGTATAAAATTTTGATATTAACTGTGTATGTTCAACACCTTTATTCATTCAATTCAATTCATAAAGCTTTATTCGGAGCTTGACAAAAGTCCATAAAAGCAGATCGTACATAATAAAACATCAATAATATACATAAACAGATAGCAAGAATAAGTCATAAAAACTTCATCTAAATGGTTAAAACAAACAAGTGCTAAAAACAGCAGTAGCAATTTAAAAAATAATACTAGGCCTTGCCTTGATAGCTTTTAGAAGAAATGTGGCAGTAAAAAAGCAAACATCGGGTGGGGGGTTAAATATCAATTTCATGACATCTTTAACAGTTCTAACACCAAATTTCTTGTACATAGGTTTTAAAAGATCAATACGGTAATTACCATATAATGGGCAGAACAATAAAAAGTGCATAGTGCTTTGAGCTGTAGTGCCATCACAGGGGCAAGGACCGATTGGGTATTTTTTGATATTGGGAAACGCCACTAGATGGTGAGCAATTCCAAAGCGCAGTCTAGGTAAAACGAACCTGTGAGAGGGTCTAGTAACAAAGCTCAAATATGGTTGGTAACCTGACAACTCACAGCAGCTGTCATAGAGCGTACAGGTGGATAGATTGCTACTGGCCTTCAAGTGTTGCTCGTACTTTAGAGACAACCAAACAGATTTCAGTTCGCTTTTGGTCAAACTGTTGGCAGCATAACAGTCCTCATATAAGTTTAGACCATATATGTCCTTGAAACTGCTCATAACAAAATTTACCCAAGGGATCTTTAAATAATTATCTAGAGACAGACAGTCCTTAATAATGGCTCTATT
The DNA here is from genome assembly GCF_964204655.1 of Triturus cristatus. Classification (NCBI taxonomy): domain Eukaryota; kingdom Metazoa; phylum Chordata; class Amphibia; order Caudata; family Salamandridae; genus Triturus; species Triturus cristatus. Next base: position 1,058,483,920 of record NC_140588.1, on the reverse strand, counting down.
CATGGAAGTCTCCTCCTTAGCCCAAATAGCACGCCACAGCATTAGAGGTCTATGGGCAATGGAATCCGAAAGATGGTGTATTCCAAGTTCCCTATGCACCAAATGCGTGGATGCTGAAATAGGCAAACAAAGTAGCCTTTTTAAAAACAGGTTTTCCTCCACTTCTAGACTCCCGGCCGAAACATGCCCCCAGACACCTGCTCCGTAAAGGGCAATTGAGAGGCACCTCATCTGGTAGATTTTCAGCATATCCCCAATCCGCCTATCCCCGATCTTAGAGGCGAACGTGAAAACCCCGTGAGCACATTTCGCCATTCTTGCTCTAACGTGGGTGACTTCGCTGGACCAGCTACCTGTCTTGGAAAAGGTGATACCCAGATAGTTAAAAGTATCGACCGTCTGAACCCTATGCCCTTCGATAAAGAAGGGATGGGGTTTTTTACGGCCCTTGCCGCATTCCATGACAAATGTCTTTGATTTGTTAATGACCAGCTTCCTTTTCCCAATAAACAGGGAAAACCTGTCCATGAGGCGTTGGAGGCCGACGGGGGTCCTGGAGAGAAGAACCGCGTCGTCCGCATATAGTAGGACTGGGATGTGGGAGTCAAGTATAATTGGGGCATCTGCCCCCACAGTCCTTAAAACAGAGTCAACCTCATTAATAAAAAGTGTGAAAAGCAGGGGAGCTAGCACACACCCCTGCCTGATACCACGCTTAACAGAAAACTTTGGTGTACACTCCCCACCTGGTCCATATCGAACACTAGAACTAAGATTAGCATAGAGTCTGGCCAAGAAGTAGACAATACCCTCCGGTGCCCCCATTTCAAGTAGTGTCTCCCAAAGAATCTTATGGTTAACCATATCGAAGGCACTACTAAGGTCGGCAAAACAGAGGAAGAGGGAACCTTTCTAGGCCAAAGTATATTTCCCTATAAGTAGTTCTAGGTTGAGACACTGTTCTACTGTGCCTCTGCCCTTCCTAAATCCGTATTGGGAATTAGCCAGGATGTTATTTGTTTCAGCCCATTCTTCTAATCTAACAAGAAGCACCCGGCTCATAATTTTCACGGAGGAATCTATTAGGGAGATAGGGCGATAGTTCCTAGCATCCCCCTTCTCCCCCTTCTTATAGATAGGAATAATAATAGATTCCTTCCATGTAGGCGGGGCACCATGTCTTACAGCAGCATTAAAAACTTTTGTCAATAGCGGGCCCCAAATCTCCGGTTCTTTTTTATAAACGTCAACCGGCACCCCATCATGCCCCTGAGCCTTCCCACCTTTGCTTGCAATGATACATTTCTTGACCTCGGTTGGGGAGATATCTAGGGGAATAATTGGCCAGACCCCACCTCCAATGTCCATATGTTTATCTGAATCGAAAATCAAAGAAAAGTGAGAGACCCAGCTTCCCGCACTAACGTTAGCCGACAAAACAGGTGTAACCTCGTCCCTTAAAAAAGGGCTGTTGACAGTAGCCCAAAATAGAGAGGAATCAGAGGTTTCGGCGGCCTGGTCTAACTTGTCCCAGGCCTCTCGCTTAAGTTCTGCCTTTCTTTCTGATACTGCTGCCCGGTAAATAGCCCTAAGATGCCTGATAAGGTTTGTATCCCTCTGTTTAACTGCCAAAGCCACTTTGAGGCTCTTAAGGGCAACTGTACTGGCATGATCAAACCACCCCCTTTGCCGGTTTGAATTGCCCTTGAAATGCTTAGTGAATTTTGCTTCTATGCAGTGATTAATATCAACAAATTTGTACAAAATTACATCTGTCAGCTCTTCACTCGCTAAAATAGTATCAATTTCCTTTGAACAGTTAACAATAATAGAATTAGACAAAAGGTCTGCCTTCTCCCCCTTCCACCTGATTCTAGTTCCATTGGGTCTATGTGGTTCAATGTTATCAACAATACATGGTTTAGGACCTAAATTGGCCTTCCAAAAAACCGTCTCCATGGTCAGGCAGTTGTGGTCACTAATTAAATTGTCTACTACCAAGGGGGCTGAACACCATGGATTAAGGCTGGAAGAGGTACAAATAAAGTCAATAACAGAGTTAGCGTTTCTACCCTTGAAGGTGGGGAGAATTTCACCAAGAGCACCCCTCACATTCCCCATGATCTCCATATCGTATGTCGTCAGGATTTTATTTAATGAGTCCCCGTATGGGTTATGGGGAAAATGGGCGACTCCCTCACCTCGACAGTTTAAGAAACCACAGACCCTATGGGCAGAGGATGAACAAGCAGAAGTATTAAAGTCCCCCATCCAAATAAAATCAAAAGCAATGTCATTACCTGTTACAATTTTAGCCAAAGCTGCCTCCAAGGCAAATGCTATCTGTTGCCTAGTGTTATCAAAAACATTGTTATAAAAATTGATTAAAAGGATATTCCTATCCTGCTCCTTGCAAAGCCATAGGATCTGGGAATGGGCCCCCAACAGGACATGTTTCTTTACAGTAAGTGGAACATCAACAGAAATCAATGTCAGAAGGCCACCCTTGGCTCTTCCTGAGTTCGAAGCCACAGCTGGTAATTGATATGAAACAAAGCCGTTATAATTAATGGGGTCCAGACTCCAGGTTTCCTGAAAACATAAAATATTAAAAAGATTGATAAAACCAAACCAACCTAAACATTCATCCTTATGGGAAAGTCCCGCAACATTCCAACAGGCTATAAAACACGAACCAGAGTTAGCTGGACGGACGAGAGAATTCAATGTAGACCTATCCCTTCTTGCGTTAACTGGACTATCGTGGTCACAAGCCACAATAGAGTCTAGATGGCTTACACCAATATCAGTAGTAATGTTTGTTAATATCCTAGGGGCCGTACTAGAGCTCTCTTTACTCAAGGCCAGGTCCTCTAACCTTACACCATCTATAGCGTGCTCCAGTCAATCATTGTTATCAAGCCCACTTAAAGGTTGGAATCTATTAAACGTAGGGATAGTAGGGACAGCACACAAGTTCTGAACTCTAGGCCTACGCCAGTGGTGCTCATCAGCAGGTTGGATAACAGGTTGAGTAGCAAAGTCTCTATAAAAATACCCAAGTGGCCGCAAAGAAATGCCATGGTCACTCGCAGGGAGAGATGCGGCTTTAATTAAAACTGTAGAGGTAAGTTGGGGGTTGCGAAAGTTAATGACTATACAGTCACCTTCGCAGGTCTTACGGGATTTACCAACCCAATTGGTTCTCCTGGTGCTTAGTATATCCCTAGATAGGGCTACAGGGAAATCACACTGTCGGTGGAGCCAGTCCACAGTCTTATTCTTTAATGACGAGTGGGATTCTCCGTTTACAGGATTGCTATCATGCCTCTTAACAGGGGGGACATTCATCAGGACTGCTACAAAGGGAGCGCACGTAGGTGGCAGGTCCGGTTGGGGGTTTCTATGGCTGAGGGTATTTACGTTATGGCCCATCGATTCCCCTGGTACTAAACAAGAGGGTGATTTAGTGGAGTCCTGCCGCTGAGATGATATATTAGGAACTACAGGAGGCTTTCCAGGGACATTCCCAGGTCTGCAATCAGGACTTCTGCTCACGACCGTCGGTGAGGCTGTATTAGATGAAATTAAAGATATCTCATCGGGCACCTGGATACTAGCGATAGTGTTTGTAGCTGGTCTAACCTTGAGAAGAGAGTCCAGGATGCCTCCCAATCTGACTACTTCGTCGGTGATTGTGGTAAGTTTGGTCAATAGGGGTTTAACCAATATGTCAAACTTGGCATCTATAGCATGAATTATAAAATCCAGCTGCTCTTTATCAAGGATGACCTTTGCTCCATCCGTTGACACAGATTGAACTGGGAGATTTTTCTGCGGGGGGGGGTCGTTTTTGTTAACATGGCGATTCCCTCCTCGCTTAGACTGGATGGATTTGCTAGTGTTCCTACAGGTGCGTGTTAATTTTTGGCGTCTGGATACAGGCTGACTGGGGGTTGGTGCAACAAGAATAGTTGCTTGGCCTGGTTCGGGGTCGTTTGTGGACTCAGAGGTACCACTTTCCAAACTTATAGTGTCCGTTAAAGCTCCCTCAGTTATACTTTCTGTGGGTAATAAGGATGTATTAAGATCCTGATCAGAAGAAGGCTCGGAGGCCAGGCAGTTAGGCGGGGGGGACAACGAACTCTGTAACCCCGGGCGGCCTAAAGATTTCCTACGTTCTTGATTAATTTTATCGACCATCTTAACCAAGTAGTTATCCATGGTTGTGGTCGAGGCTGCTGTCTTGGCTTTAGGCATAATAGGTAAGACCGGGACCCACACCCCACTACAGTTTCTACTAGTACGAACAAGAAACTATATACCAATCTTTCCCAGGTAGATTAACACATACGGTCTCCGAACACCTTGGAAGATTAGATGATACACAACAATAGCTAGCCAGACCACCCACAAAGAAGAAAATTAATAAATCAAATAACACGGATTTCAATAACCCAGTCTGCTGCCCCCTCCTACCCCCTCCTGTCCCGGACTGTCTCAGACTGTCCGCCCTTTGTCCGGGCTTAGTCCTGGGCGTCCCGCGTCGCGTCCCGCTCAGCGGGAACTGATGTTATTTGGGCGGGACAAGAGCCAATAGGCGATTAGGGCGGGCCGCTACACAGCTGCGGACCTCACCGGCTCACGGGCTCCTGGGACCTGCAGTCCCGTCCGGCGGCTCCTCTCCAGGCACAGCAACACAGCAAATCGTCAGCGCTGCCCCTCCAGGGACAACAAGCTCAGCAGGTAAAAAGCCTCCACCAGCGATATTTTGTTACAATGCACCTTGTGTTTTGTTCATTGTGATCATTTTTGTATAAAAAATCAACAAATTCTATTTATGTACTATAAAAAGTGACACTAACAAATGAAACAAATAAAAGAGCTGAATTATTTAGTTGGGTGTTCTCAAGTATTTGTATGCCATAATACTTCAATCTGACCTGGGTGTCATTCTCCTTTTCATCTTATATATGATACACTGTACATCATTAAATTGCAAGGGTAGAGTTTTTTCTGTTGTTGCTTGATCCCTCTGCTACAACACTGCCGGCGCCGCCAGGCTCCCTCTGCTACAACACTGCCGGCACCGCCAGGCTCCTGGAGCCCGCGGCGGTGGCAGTGTGTAAAGTGGAATATAATGGAGACGGTATCGATCCCGGCACTGCCGTCCATATTATTTTATGCATTTTTATATAGCGCGGACTTTACCCGAAGGTGTCAAAGCGCTGTACAATAGAACCAGTTACGTTACATGAGAGAAATGTTACAAAATAGAAGGTTTTACAAAAATAAACAGGAGACTAGAAGAGGTAGGATAAAACCATTGAAGGCAAGAACACAATATCAAACACATCAAGCAAGGGTAAGGAATGTACAAGAATATATTACAAATTTACAATGAAGAACGAATTTCCTAGAAGGGTCAGAGAGTGAAGGTATTAGTTCTGAAAGTGTCTTTGGAAGAGAAGAGATTTGAGTTCAGCTTTGAAGATCCGGATAGAGGTGGTGGCACCGAGCAATGGAGGAAGTGAGTTCCAGATTCTCACCGCATTACCTGAGAATGATTGAGCCATCGAGCTTTCCCTTTTGAAGGAGAGGGGCTCAAGCAGAAACTTTTCTGCATTCCAAGAAGGTCTCGAGCCTCCAGACATTTTCAGTGTATTCACCAGGTAACGAGGGGAGGAAGTGTGCAAGGATTTGTGGGTGATGCAGGCCGTTTTGTAAATAGATATTGCCTCGATGGGAAGCCATCGAAGAGAAGACAGGATAGAAGTGATGTGGTCACTACGTTTAGACCCTGAAATAAAGCGAGCTGCTGAATGGAGGAGGGATTTGTGGGGGGAGAGGCAGTGGCGTAACGAAAGTTGCAGGGGGGCCCCCTGCCACGAACACGAAGGGGCCCCTACTTCAGATTTAATCCGCACTTCTTGGGCCTGAGTTTTGTGCTGAGGGGGCCCCCTGTAGCTCGGTGGCCCCCAGCACTGCGGGGGTTGCGGGGGCCTGTGTTACGCCCCTGGGGAGAGGTGAGATTTGGATAGGCCAGTCAGAAGAGAGTTACAATAATCCAGTCTAGCGAGAACAAGCGATTGGACCAAGGTTTTTAGGTCTTTCTCCGGGAAGAACCGACGAATCCCCCACAGAAGGCGCAGCTGGTAACGAGCGTTCTTAGCAGTGGAGTTGATGTGGGAGATTAGATTAAGTCTTTTGTCAAGTATGACACCTAGGGATTTATGGCTGTCGACAATGATGGGTTTATTGTTGAATAAATTCAGCTGATCCATCCAGGATTGAACAGGAGGGGAGAGAGAGGTCGATAGGAGGAGGAATTTAGTTTTGGAGGGTCTGAGAATGAGTTGGTGAACATCCAGTTGTGAATAGAGTTGAGAGTAGAGTTGAGAAGTGAGAGATCGTGTGCGGAAGACACCTTGAGGTAGATTTGTGTGTCATCTGCATAGAGATGGTAGTGGATCCTAGCTTTACTTACGAGGTTCCCTAATGGTTCCAGATAGAGATTAAACAAAGTGGGTGCCAGGATAGAACCTTGAGGGACGCCTTGACCTATCGCCAATGGAGAAGAAAGACTGTTTGCTATCTTGATCATTTGGGATCTGTCCGAGAGGAATGAGGCAAACCATATTACAAGTTGTCTTTCCCACAGCCTTTTCATGGCGGGGATCCTGCCATGAAAAAGCTGGTAAAAAGACAAGGAGGAGGCCCCAAACAGGGCCCCCGGGCTTCGCCGCCTATTCGATAAAGTGGCTGGGGGTGCACTGTCGTGCGTACACAACATGGTGCATGCCAGCAGTGCACGCACGGCAGTGCAGGCACTGCAGTGCGGTTGCATTAGCTTCAGGCTCACTCAGTGAGCTGAAGCATGCAGAGTCCGCAAGACCACCGCCAGCTCCGCGGCCGTAATACAGCGGTCGGAAGACCACCAGCGCTGTGGCCTTCTGGCAACCGCAGGTTCGGCGGTCTGGTGGTCGGACTGCCAAACTCATAATGAGGGCCTTAACATTCAAATCTTCTTCGGTTTGTAGAACAATTGTGTCCATGGCAGATTTTTTTTACCTGTTTCTTGTGTGCAAGTTTTCTGAAGTGTTTTATTATTACGTGTCACTGGTAAACAGTGATTGTAGCATATTTATTCTTTGCAAAGCTGCAGTTTGCACTAGCGTCTCTGCATGTTACCGCACACTTTAAATCTCCAAGCGGACTTTGATAATGCCTTACAAAGCTTAAAATGCTCATCTAAAAAATTAAAATCTTGAATGTTGAAGATTTTAAGCTCACAACGCATATGCCACATTTATTTGTACATATCTGGAGCCAGAAGATCTCTTGCATCATATTAACTGAGAGGTCAAAGATTTAATACAGTCTCACTGGAGAGTGATAGTGTAACAACATAGAATACGGCAAACAAGCATTAGCAATGCCAATAGCTCTCGCCTATCGGACCTATTAGCTGGGCCAATGTTGTCTGCTGAAGCTGTGGAACATCGGCAAAAATATTTTCATAGCATCATCAAAATAAAAAAAAACACAATGACGCCCCTGCTGCTGGCAGCGGCGTCATTTCGAAGGCGTGTGCATTCATGATGATGTATACACGATCACGCATCATCAAATAACAGCGTATAGGTCTTCACGCATGCGCTCATTTACAAAATCACGCAGGTACCTTTATCTGTAAACAATAAAATAAAATAAATTTCACCCACCGGAAATTGTGCTTTTTAAGGTGAAGGAACTAGCAGCAATTTTCTGCCTGGTCCGCGGGAGGTCAATGGAGCATTAGATCAGGGGAAGCAATGAGGAATGAGTGGGGGTATGAATAAAAATAAATCCAGGTGGGGGAAGAAGAATAGAAGCACACGAGGGAGAGGGCAACACTTGTTAGTAGACTAAACTATAACTAGCAATATTCAGTAGTTAAAAAAAAAATTGTTCTAGTCACATTCATAACGGTACTTTAAACTTTTGTTTTTTCAGTGAATTTCTCATTTTTTTTACTCAATTTAAGATCATATTATACATTAAATATAACGTCACTTAAAGCTTTGTTTTCTTCAGTGAATTTATTTTTTATCACATTTTTCATATTCTAAATGAAGAATGTGTAACACATTTTTGAGGTGGGCATAAGGCCATGCACTGTGGGGGGTGGGCACAAGGGCTAGTCTCCAATCAGACCTTGTACCAATTCTACTGCCAGCATCTAACCTGATTCCCTCTTCACAAACCTCTCGTTGTGTGCAGTAGAGACTGGACAGAGGGCTTTGCCTCTGGACTTGATCATTTGTTTGTGTTTTTTTTTTAACCTTATAAATGTTTAAGCTTGTTTTCAAACCTTTAATTTTTAACAGTGTTGAGCTACTGTATTCTTAAACTTTGTAATTAATTTTATGCGATTTGTTTTTTTATTTCTTATATTTTTTGTACAAGTCTTTGTGTTCTTTTTTTGGATGTTCCTACATGTTTTTTTCACAAAATGATGTTTATTTGCCTCACCAGAAGCTATGATCTCGAGACAGTGTTTGCAGTACACAGCAATATACTGCATCTTCTTGTCATCCTCCTCTTCCTGTTGGTGCTGTTCTTCCACGGATGCAGTTTCATCTCTCTCTGCTTGTTGCTGAGTCCTTTCCAGGTGTTTGGGTGCATACCCAGACAGTATGGCCAGGTTTGCCTCTCTGGAGCACTTGTTTGCACAAGGTTGATGTACCCTCTTGGACATTTGTTTGCCTTTCTGGATATGACGAGAACTTCCGCATGACTGATTGGTTTTCAGACCTAGATGGTTGTGCTGCTGCAGGTGTTGATGGCAGCATTATCATGCCATCATCCTGTGATTTGTGGGTGTAGAAGGACTGGCAGATGGTGTAGTACATGGCTGCAGGTGTCGAGTGTTTCCTGAGGCTATGATGGGCTTGGGTGGATTCCACAGCAGCCTTTCTCTGCCAACCACCAATGTGCTGATGGTGTTGGACATTTTTCTGTACTGTGAGTTGCCAATCAGATGACTGCTTTCAATATAGTGTTTATTTTTGGTGTATTATGGGTACAGCGGCACTCCAGTGAAAGCTCAAGAGTCAATGATAGGACACTACATCCCTCCCTCAAGGCCTTCCCATCTATTTCCGGGTCTCGCTGTAATACTGCGGGACATAGAAGCTCATGAAAACTTTACTTTACTGCGAAGAGGCCATTTTTTTCAAGTCTGAGACTAGAAGTTTGCTGACAAGCCTACATAACTGAGGAAATGTGTCGTTTTTAAGCATTTCTGTGCTTTTAGGTCTTGCCTTACTGCGGTACTGCTGTAAAAATGGTACTGTGACCCCTGTAAAACTACATCTGATTGGTTGGTGTGGCATACAATTTGAAGCAGTTCCAGTCCCATTTCCTGCAAGAGGATTTTAGATATTAGTTGGTTCACACCTTCTGCAATCTGTCCTTCTTTTTCTTGGGCTTTTTTCTGCGTTTGGGTATTAAACCAAACTAACTTAGAGATAGGCACCAGGAGGAGACCAGAGGGCGCCGGAAGACCAGAGGGCGCCTGAAGACCAGAGGGCGCCTGAAGACCTTCGGAATGGGGAACAACAGCCAAGAACCTCTCCCAAGTGAAGTGCACGGGAGTTCTTCTCCATTCCTCCCAGAGAAAAGAAGGTATTTGCAAAACTGGCCACCTGTAAATCGTGCAAAATGGAGTTCAGCAGAAGTACCGGAAAGCAGCCGCAGCCGGTATGACTCACAGGTTGGGGGGTGGAGAGGATTCGTGTTGGGAGGTCATAGGGGGGTGGTAATTTAATCATTAAAAAAATATAGAATTAAACTTACCTTTCTGCCACCCGGGTCCCGCGTCTTCCTCTGCTCTCCTGCCCTCCAGGAACAGGAAGCAGTAGCAGGCAGTCAGACTCCCTCCCCTAAGCCAATCACAATTCTGCAAGCAGCGTTGTGATTGGTCGGGACGCCGCCCAGCCAGGCGCCTACGGGGAGGCAGTGTGTATGACTGGTTTGGGCGGCCCCAGGGGGCTGACTAAACAGTCTTTGCACATTCGGGAGTGGGCAGGCACACCACTCCTCTGTGCTCTCAGAGCAGCGCCGCCCACCCACTTGCAACCAAATATAAAATGTTAATAACTAAAAGTTATTACCATTTTATGTTTCTGCTTCTCGCACTGTGTGAAACCAGTGGGGCGACGCTCCTCCGCCCTAGTGGAGGAGCCGCCCCTGCAGGAAAGAAGTATTAATTTGGTATTTCTGGTACTCTAAAGTATTTAAATGCATGGCATACATGTCAGTTGAAAACTGCGAAGCAGAGACGACAAGAAGAGGAGCGGACCAATGCTTAATTTGAACCGGTGGTTTCCGGTGCGCTGCACCCACACTTAATTGTCAACACTGGCGCTTGTGACCGTCTGCCACAAAGTGGAGCTGTCTGGCTAATTTAGACATGACCACAGCAACAGTCAATGATTAATTCAATATTCATTAAAAATTACTATTAACCTGCCACCCAAGCCATTCTTATAGCTCTGGGGGCCAGTAATAGTCCAACTTGTCACACTTTTAGGAGTGTGATGGTTAGTAGTTGTGTTGTTACTATCATTGGCAACACGAAGGGGCAATGTGTGGTGCAAGCTGCAACGGCCTCCTGATGAGAACCCCGGCACTTATGTTTTTACAAGTTAAGCACTGGAGCGGACGTCTACTTCTTCTGGTGAGCAGAATCTTCAACCTAGCGATGCTGTTTAAGCCCTTTCCCTACTGTCCAACAATACGACTTTAACCCTTTATATTCAAACATTCATCCATAGGCTTGAACTGTATTCAATGGTTCAAAATAATATTGTTGGGTGAACAGAGGTCCTGACCTCGTAACATTCAGGTAACTGCACATGGAGCCAATCGCAAAAAAACATTTTTTGTATCAAAGTTTTGATGCCATCGTTTATTGTTGTTTATAGTTAAATCCCCCAAAAATAAAAAACAAATGCAATAAAACATAAATGTTAGAATGAAAATTTTTAAAAATGATTCTTGGTAGAATCACTTCTTTGCTTAAAAAATAGAAATACATTTTATGTTGTTTGTCATGTCTGTCTCTGTCAAAGTATTTTACTACAGACCTGCGTCCAGCAGTAACGATGTTATATTTGCAGAAAAAGGGTTGCAATATTTTCAGGGGCGGCTCCTCCGCTAGGGCGGAGGAGCATCGTCCTACTATTTTCTCGCCGTGTGACAAAGCCAAAACATAAAATGGTAATGACTTTGAGTTATTACCATTTTATTTTTGCTTTGAGCATTGTGTGCGGGCAGGGCTGCTCAGTTCTTTGCAGAGGGCAGGGGAGGAGTGGTTTTCCCACTCCTGAGTGCACAAAGACTGTTTGGACGGTCCTCTCTGACCACCCAAACTAGTCATGCGCACTCTGTCCTTCTCCATGCAGGCTGCCTTACAGCCTGCATGGAGAACATTCCCACCTCATTAGCCCCTGCCTGGGAAGCGTCCCGAATAATCCCAACGCTGCTTGCAGCCTCGTGATTGGCTTAGGGGAGGGAGCCTGGCTGCCTGCTTCCTGTTCCTATCACAGGCAGGTGAGCAGCAATGCCGGAGCCGAGAAGACGCAGGACCCGGCTGAAAGGTAAGTTTTTTTTATTTTTTATTTCCCCACGACCCCCCCCCCCGTGACACCCCCGCGAATCCTCTCACCCCGCAACCCCTCACGCCTGTCCCCCTCCACCCGCGAGCAATGCCGGCCGCTACTGAGAATTTTCACACTCTTTTTTTTTTTAAATCCAATGATATTTTGTGAACTGACCTATTTACCAATGGATTGGTTGAAAAAATACGTAATTGTAGTCACTCAAACTGCTACCTCCTTCGTGAACAGGTAACTACATGAGACAGGTGACAAACTGAAACCTACTACGATTTTGTGTCCTCACAAAGATGATTACTTACTGGGGTGAATAGACCGACAAGGTGGTGATCACTTCACCAAGCTGCAAAGCAGGCGTTGGCCACAATGCCGCATCCCAGGGCCGTGAGCTGTGCGGGTTGGCCACAGGGCCTAGCTGGTACCATCGTATCAAAATGGGCGACAGGAGAATAAGCTATCTCAGCCAATCACGTTCGAGTATATTGGGTATTTTTGTAAAGAGGAAGTACCATGGCGCTTTACTGCAGAAGTACCATGGGTCTAAACGTCCAGATATCTCTAACTTTTTTTGAGGGTTAACCCATTAATGCACAACCTGAACCCCTCTTTAAATGCTAATTTTTCGAAAATGGTTGAACGGATTTACACCATATGACAAAAGTAATGCTTTCAGAATAAAGTTCTAACTGTGTGCAATGTTTGATGTGAATCCGTTCTGCCATTGTTCCTGTGTTTTGGGAAAGTTTTGTGCAGATTTGTGAAATGGTACAAATGTTTGTGAGAAAACACACGCGCACACACACACACACACATACACACACACACACACACATACAGTTATACACAGTAGCAATCTCCAGTCGAAATATATATTTATCTGTATGAAGTAAACAAATACATTACAACATTTACACATTATTTAAAGTGACAGTCCCTCCTGTGCTTTTATTAATGCCCTCTCCTCCCACAACCAACATGCCTCAGCCTGCCACCATCTCACTGAGACAGATCAATAAAGAAAACAGACTCGGCTTTGGCAACACCTATACCACAGCACAAACAAAAACTACAGACACCACAAATCCTAGGGATTTGTTGAAAGTCTTCTCTCTCAACACCACCAGGGCACCCACCAATCACTCCCTTCAAGAAGGAAAATAGCAAATCAGAGAGAAAAACAGCTAACAGATGGTGCAGCCCAGAACCTGAGGAGTTAAAAGGCGCCAATGACTTCCATCTCACAACGAGGGTGACAAAATCACAAAAGTGGGAGTCTCACAAAGAAGACAAGAGCTAAAAGGAGCTCTAAGCACACTCAGTCACAAAAGGAGATAATATATCAAAATAAATATTCAGTGGTTTCAATAAACTGATGAGTCCTGGAAAAATGAAAAACACCACCTGTCTAGCACAAATACACCGTAAGGCCATTCTTAGTTTATTTGAACCTGAAATGGAAAATATTCAGGCAGAATGCATAAGAAAACTCAAACAATCCCTGCAGTAACATTTCCAGGAGATGCAAGTCTGGGGTTACCGGGTCCACAGTGGGTCTATTAAAGCCTTTTGCCACCGGAGTCCTGGGGCTGAGCCTTGCTGCGGGAACCAAAACTAAGCACCATCGGCAACACTTTAGCACTTGGCCCTCTGGGTGGCGAGTCGAGAAGTTCACGTCTTAGTGGATGTGGCGATGTGGGCTGAGAGGCTCAAAACTACTGAAAACTAATAACATGTAAGAATTCAGTGCCCAACCACTTCCCATTCTTTTGAAAAAGAAGTATTTTGCTCAAAAGATACACAACAAAATACAATACTGGACTGTCCCTCACGGAGCTTTGCAGTTCTTCTGTCTGGGCTCTCATAACCCTCCATCTTGGGTACCACTTGGATATAACAAATAGCAAATGCATTCTAATGACCATGCGCACATGTGTCACATAAGCTCCTCTATGCACCCAGAAAGGTGCACACATGCAACATTCATGTCACACATGGATGGCTTGGGGATCCTGTTGCAATGGACTGGTAGAGCAATTTACAAAAAGGTGGGCATGGCCAGTAGGTGAGCCTACCAGGCAGCGTGCTGGTAGGACATCCTGCCATGCTGATGTAAACGATGTCGCTGCCACCAAAGTCCGTCCTCTACAGCCCGGCGAGCTGATAGTAGTCACCCTCGGGTAACGGAGGGTGCACACGGGGTGAACTTTCAGACCACAAAGTCACCCTCTGGGTCTACATCGTGACATCAATTTACCTCTAGTGAACTTGCATGATCAGTGTGTGTGATGAGGAGGAGGCCACAACTCTACCGCTTGCTGTGGCAAACATTATGCAGGAGCGTACGCTCTTCCGAGCTACATTTCTTCATCCTAACACTTTCACTACCAATCTATAGCCCCACTACAATGCAAATATGTATTTTTATAAATGCTTCTTTTTACTATTTATAACACCCTCTTCTTCCCTAGATAAGCAAATAAAACCTTAATTCTCTAAGCTATCACCAAGTAACAGTTACACTACTGTCAAAGCAGTCTAGATGACTATTAAGACACCGAGAGCAAGTAAGCGTAGTCCGGTTCCCGCCTGTCCCATCCTTCTGAGTTTTCCTGTTTCAGCATATCAGAAGCGATTTAGGGGCAAATGTACAATCCCCTATCGCCACCACAACCGCACTTTTCACGATGTGTGGTGGCGATAGGGGCTTCGCCTTATTTTCCGCCACAACACCCATTGATTTTGACCCATCCCCATTTTTACAAGAGCGGCATACATAGGAGGCAGCGCCAAAATTAAGACCAGAGAAAACCTGATCTTACCCTGGCACAATGAGGAGAAATGTTTAATTTCTCCTAGTTTTTGCTGTTTCAATATGTGCCGCGTTGTGCAGTACACATAGAAACAGCAAATTGCTACTGACTGTGTATGTGCAAGAAGGTGTCTTTTACTGCACATAAACAATCTTTTTTTTTTTTAAATACTTTTTGTAACTTCTATGTGTGCTGCATTAAGCAGCACACATAGAAGTTACAAAACACCATTTAAAGATTGTTTATGTGCAGGAAGGGACACCTTCCTGCACATAAACAATCTTCCCCTGCAATGCAGAAACACTTGCACTATGGTGCAAGGGTGTCTGCGTTGGTGCTAGGCGGCTAAATTAGCACCAGCGCAGGGGGATACGCAGGGCTGCACCGTATCCTTGGAAATACGGTGCAGCCCTGCGTTTCAGAAGTGGCGGAGTGTGGCGTTAAGCTAAGGAGGCTAACTCCGCCACTTCCTCGTAAATATGCCCCTTAATGCGTTAAGCCTGGGTAGCCATGAAACATGGGGTAGATCAAGTTCAAAGATATCTGATCGTTGGGCTCCATAAGGTTTCTAAGGAGACATAACAGTCGTTAAGGACAAATGAAAGGTGTTCGATGGTCATAATGTGCCAGAGACGTATGTCCACTGTGTCAGCCTGGGGGTCTCCTACCCATTAGCGGTGGGCGGCAGAAGACGCTCACTTTCACTCTGCAGTATTCCGCAGAGGTACCTAAACACTCCACAAGATTTGCGGAGTTCTGCAAGAGGCAACATGTTGGCATCTCACACTGCTTTTTAGCACCGGGAGCTTGTTCCGCGCTGTAATAGCATGAATGGCACCACGTGGGGAGCCAAAGGTCGCTGCTTCTTTCTGCCGCTGAGTAGATTTTCTACTCAAGCGGCAGCTTCCTCTACCGGAATTGTAGCGATCTGCTATGGCCGACCACGTTGAGAAATCTCGCCCAGAGGCGTTCTAGTCCTCAAAAATAGCGCCAGGGGATGCAAATTCTCACTCACCAACTTAACGCTGGTGAGCTGCGCATGCGGAAAATCTCCACCAAGTGACGGTTGGTGGAGTAGTACCAGAACTCTGCAGTCCAAGCAGAGTGGGCAAAACTCCACAACTCCACCGGCAGAGTGGAATTTTTCGTCCACCCCTACTACCTATCCACTGGAAGACTAGGGTCAACTAGACGGCACCAAGGCAATTACACATGAATAGTCTGTCTGCTCTGGTCGATGTTCCAACAGTATGTACTGAAGAGCCAGGGGTGCAGAGTAGGCCTGGGCGAAAATTTCATTCCGTTCGCGGAAATTGCGATAATTTGACATTTTCGCGTTCCGTGGAGAGCGCGAAAATGTCAACATTTCCACATTCCGCAGCTCGGCGATAATTTGTTTCTTGCTCGCGCTGTAAAATAATACATTCTCGCGCGCGCGCGACCGCCTTACCTGAATCCCTGCGTTCGCCGACAAGTTTTCTTGATCCGGTCGCGTTCTCCATGAGATGTTGTATTGTTTTTAGCCATTTGCGCTGTCTCGCGACAGTTCGCGCCCGCAGTGACGTCATGCGTCACGCGATCACGTCTTTCTTCTCGCGATCATGCACCGCGAGACAACTGAAAACAAGATGGCCGCGCCCGCGAGCAACCACATGGGTAAGTTGGCGACCCGCAACCATGCAGAAAATCTCGCGAACATGCGGGAAAAAAACTTCCGCATCTTCGCGATATTTCCGCGTGTTTTGCGATAATTTTTAACATTTTCGTGATAATTTGCTAACGTGGATTTCGCAAATTCCGCCCACCCCTAGTGCAGAGGCAACATCAGTGGGTAAGAGATGCACAAGACTCTTTCTCTTTGCAGCCACAGTGCACATCCTTGCTAGTTCAGTGAGTCAACCTTCCGGTAGAAGCAATGAGCTTTCACTGGATGGAGACAATTGAACTTCACCTTATTGCGGGCTTCATTTCCTTGAATGCTGAAAGACCCTTTTTCTAGATTACGCCATAAATGTTCCCAGTTTTTTTCATATATATTCCTCTGCAACCAATTCTCCCATCAAACCATGGCTTTGGGGTTTCATTTTGTAAGTTTCAGATATGGTAGCCCATGAACCACCTGCCGTGGATATGAATTTCCTGAATATGGGAGGCTAATATTTCAACTTCATCAAAATTCGAACCATAAACAGTGCAGGTAACCACTATTGTCCCCTCTATAACACACTCCGCAATGGCCCACCACCCATTTCTGTCTGCCAATGTCCTCCCTATTACTCCTAATCCTCGACGAACCATTATAGCCACACCTCTATTCATAATAGTCTGTCGAGATGCCACAACTAAGTTAAAACCAAGTTCTTGCAACACCAGTCGTCCACCCCAGGGTATATGTGTTTCCTGTAGAAACAAGATATCAGGTTTCATTAGCCTTAAATCAGCTGCAACCCGTTGCCTTTTACTCATATTATTCAAACCACAAACATTAAATGAACAAATACGTAGCCCATAGCCCCTCATTTCTCCCACAATATCTTATAGAATATCTTTCCAACAATAAACATCTTATTTTCAGTATACATAATTGTACTTATCAAAATCTTATTTTCCTTGTTATGGATTGAATTTTTACCACCCCACCAAACCTCCCCCCTCACCCTGTGACCCCCCCAATCCCACCACTCAACCCCACCCCCGTGCCATCATATACCCCCCAGCCCCACCCTTCCCCCAATACACAGGCAATAGGGCCTATGGCCCTGTGATGTAGAGTGACTTTGCAACCCTGCAATCCTCCTCCCTCAAATCATTCCAAACTAAATTATAGTCCAAGCCGGAGATCTGCCACATCATAGGGAGACATAAAAAAACCATAAAATATAATACCTTAGTTATTAATACCACAACCTAATACGTCTCTTATGTATCCCATAACCATTGGCTCAAAACCACACAGAACACCTTATTAACATAACTAGAGATCTACTCAGATAGACAACAAATACTCCTTAGCCTGCACATCTGAAATAAAAAAGCGTGCTTGCCCCTTGCAAATTACTCTTAGTGTAGCCGGGTTTAACAAAAAGGCTTGTGCCCCCTTACCCTGAAAGGGCGCAGTTAATTGACGCAGCTGCCATCTTTTCTCCACAGTGTGGTGACAATCATCAGGTCTAACAAAAAATTGCGTACCCTTCCTCACCCTCTTCCTGTCCGGCCGTGCAAGATCATAAACTGCCTGACGCGCCAAAAAATTATTCGAACAGATCAAGATTGCTCTTGGCCGAGATTCAGATTGCCCCCCTCTCGCAGCTGATTGCTTAAATGGAAATCTGTGCACCCTTTGCACTTCACTAGTCCAACTCCACATCGACAGCTCAGGAAAGGCCTCTATGAACAGTTCAACCACGAACTTACGAACGTCCTGGCCCTCTATCCCCTCAGGTATGCCAAGCATTCTAATATTTTTCCTCCTGAACCTGTTTACCAAACCCACAAGCTCGGGATGATGGTCCATGTCTATTATGGAAGTGGAAGCACCTGGTGAATGACGCCTGTGAGAGTGGCACTACTTTCATCATCATAGTCTTTCTACTATGTTCATGTTACAGGAAGGAGCCGTGGCACAGTACTGTGTCTGAGCGACATCTTCGTCCCCTGGCCCATTGCATGCTCTTCTGCCTTGCAAATTCAAAACTAGTCATTGGAGCATGCCTCCTGATACATATGATTTTAATCGCACTTTAGGACAATGTTCCAAAATGTCTAGACATGTTACGAACCCCAGGCGCCATATAACTAATAGAGTTGCGAAGGATTGGCAGGGCTGGGACACAAAGACAACTTGAAATTAAAAGTTGTAATTAGTTTCACAGTTTTACAGCTTTAAAGTGCTTATTTAACAGTTGTCCTCATTAACTTTTAGTCCTAAATTGTTTGACCTTTGAAGGATCAAAGGGTTAGTTGGGTAAATCAGGACCAGACCCTGTGATGCAGTCATCAGCGAGGGTTTAACTCGCTGAGTTATGTTGCTAGTTTTGTATTAAGTGGCCTAGCATTTTCTGGGTACAGTGTGGAAATGCCATGGTAATTCGTAAACTTGTGTGGAAATATGAAAACTCAGAGAGATATTTTGAGACTATGTGGAAACTAACATGGGAATTTGGAAAGTGGCTTGGGAATTTCCGGGTGGCAATGTAAATACTAGATTGGCAATGTGGAGAAAGGGATGACAATGTCGAAAGATTTATGTCTATTTTCTAGCGGTATTGTGAAAGTTGCATGGCATATAGAGAGTGATTTGGACATTTTCTGGGAACACTTTGGAAAACAGCGCAGAGATGTTTGCCTGTGCTCTGGGGATATGGGCAAGGCCATTGTCTCTGGGCGTTGAAGAAACAGGTGTGAATAAAAGTGCTAAAGTGGGGCCATGTGAAGCTGGCTTGCATGGCTATGTGCAAAATAGGCTATGTGTAAACTAGTGTGGCAATGTTGAAACTGAATCAACATATGGGGCGCTTTTTCACCCTATTCCAGTCGCACTGCTAACACTTGCGCCTTTTCTGCGCTTGCTTATGACAAACAATTTACTCAGATGTTGAAACTGAACAGGGGGATGGAGGTGGTGAGAGTTCATGTCAGTTCTATGTGCTGACAGCATGCATTGTTCATCTAATTAAGTGCTATGTTACAGCGCCATCTTGAAGATTTTGGGGGCCCAGGTAAGAAATATTTGGGGCCTTGTATAGAACAAATTTCAATGTTATTACCCATTTCCTGTTTATTCAATCCCATACGATGCCACACAACACAAAATGATATGTTAATCTTTAGCCTGGTCGAACAAAAACAGTTGAAATATGTCTTTCCCGGGACCCTGAAAATCATTAAAATGGCACCCAGTAGACAGACAGAGGTAGAAATGGGCTGAGAGAGGGAGAGGGAGAGGAAGAGGGGTTTAAATAGTGTAATAGGATCGACAGGAGGTCGAATAGGGAGAAAATACAGTTTCCTAGGGAGCCCCCTGGAAGGTGGGGGCCCTGGGAAATTGACAACTTTGGTCTCTGCTATGTTATTCCTTCTCCTGGGTCCTTGTCTTTGGTGTTGTGTCAAAGTCACAACAAAAAGAGCTTAAACAATCTTGGGCGGGAGAACCATACCCACCCTCCCTAGCAGTGGTTTGACTCACCAGCTTCTAGCAGTAGATCCAGGACTTCTGGGTAATGGGGAGGTGATGCTATGGCCCAAGTTTAGAATAGGCGCTTGACAAATTGCAAAGGTTGCTGTTGCAAAATACACACTTTTGTGACAATTAGTTGAAATGCCGCCTATTTTTCTAAATATATATGGCTGGTATCTTGCAAGAATTTTGTTTTAGATTGCCACAACTGAAGATTTCCAGGCAACAATTTTACGTTTTTTTTAAAACTGTGAGCGTAGCGTGCATATTTCTGGATTTGTATGTAAGCTTTAACACCAATCAGCAGACCACAGCATTGAGCTAACTAAACAATCACATACATAGTACAACACAGAATTACATTTCACAACACATAAATACGCAAAAAAGCATGGCAGCATTGTCAACGGAGTGCCTAGGGAGGCGTGAAATTAAGAACCCAGCATTAAAATGCATCGTCGGCTACAAAATGGCCGCTTGTGGGGCCTGTGAAAAGTGCTTTTTAATTTCCTTCAGAAGCCGTGCTTCATCGACGGGGAGCCCAGTACAGCAGGTGTGAGAGGGGATATTAATTAAAAAGGGCACGTTGGATCACTTGCAATTTAGGCGGGCCCGGTACCCAGAGACTGCGCATGTGCGGAGGTGGGAGAGGGTGGCGGCTGGGTTATCTCCCCCGGGATCCATGGAACCGCTTACAGGAGGTTTGGCGTGACTTAACTATGTCTAAATATTTTATGTATGTGCACGTATTTTATTCATTTAATTTTATTTTAAAAAGTGTGCTTTCATAATCCTAAACTCCTTCTAAACCTTGGACTCTAGGCGGGATCTCAAGATTAAATCGTTGAGGGATCAGGGGGCCAGTTAATCTTCAGGGGGTTGTAGTGAAATTCCAATTTCTGAAGGTACCGGGGCCCTGGCCCCCACAAACTTGTGTAGAGTGCATTTAATTCCCACCACCAGGAGCCAAGAGAAGCTTTCAAGACACCATGTGCATCCTGTCAGAGCCAAAAATAATTCTCTTTACCCACTCATGTCATGCGTTGTCACATGGCCCATAGGGACATTGTCGTTTTTCACTAAGTTAGCATGAGCACGTTGCAGCTTGCCTGCTGCTTTGCACACGTTATTACATGTCTTTATTTTTTGCAATATTTTCTATGACTGCTTTCACATGAGAACTCATTGCTGTGTTCACTCTCTGGATGTTCCTGGGATTTTGACTGAACATTATGTGCAAGGTCGAACAATAATGCCCCTTGGTATTTTGTTCTGGCCCGACCTTAGCCCTTCGACAAAACATACCGATGCAGCTGTTGTTTGGACAGCGTACTTGTTTTTTTTTGGTGGGGTACAGGAATAGGTACATTTACATCACAGATGAGAGGACCGGACGGTACTAAAATCACCTCCAAGAAGAAGTACCACGAACAAACTCCGACGTGAGACCCCAGATTGTTAATTGATTTTGTAACTCCACTGGCATGATGCAAGGAACTTGCAATTACTGAACGACCGCATCCACAACCACACAAAAGCAACAATCTAAATCTTACTGCCTCTCTATTAGACATAGCCTTTAGAGTAGTTTTCTCCTCTCAGGTTGACACCACACTAACTACACCTCAATTGATAATCTTATAACTAAATATTGGAGGTGGAACATTTCTGGTCTCTACTTTCAATATTGCACTCGACCCTTGCCAATAATGAAATTGCCATTAACCTTGGTTCATAGTCTTTCTTTCATGTCTCTCCTTTTTTTGTCATAGTTTTTTTGTCATAGTCTTTTTTCAGTTGCGGCAATCACCTCAATAAATGCTGACAACATTTTTTTATTTACTCATCCTCCAGTTTTACAATGCCACTAATTTAATTAAAAAAAAAAAATTCCAACTCTGAAAATGATCCTCCCAAAATGGTGCAGGAAAAGTTCCGAAAGTAGGCGGCCATTTTGTTACAACCGCGGTCTAATCTTTACTCACATGTGAGCAAGACTGGGCTTTTTCTGCCAGTATTTAAACAACATTGGGCTGCAGACACGCTAATATGCGGTCCGCCCGGGTACGAATAGGTGTCATTGACGGAGGAGTGCTGAGCCAAGTAAGATCTTTATTTCCCTAACAGGAACCCAGGACCCCTGATAAACGCTTGGTTTTTCCTCCAGGCCACGCTATGGGGAATAACTAACCAGTATTTCGTTTTTTACCCATGGCCCTTCCCTTGACTTAAATACTTTATGTACATTCGTCTACGGTTACTACAAGACCCTCCACCCTGGCAGTCCATGAGGCACAGCGTTGCCAAAACAAAACTATGTTCTTACAAATTGTGAACAGTATGTTTATATGTATGTTTTGTTTTGTAATGTTTGCTCACAAGTGTTTCTTTCTTTATACCAATGTTTTTAACGATTAACCATGCTTTCTCACAATAGAGTAGTCCGATGTGTTCCAAGGTGTCACATTGGATACAAGTACTAATTATAAATTTTACTACTATGGGCACCGGCACAAACTATAGAGGAACGCATTGATTTAAGCCCAGCACACAGTTTGGACCTGCCCACGTGAAAGGTGGGCAGGCAATATGTACTAATCTCTTTGTCACTTTATCTCCTTGAACAGATACTACGAGTCTGATTTCAAGCGTATGTATTTAATTTTGGGGCTCACACATTAGGTGTGCATCTGTTCTTCATTATATTATTTCTTTGGTATAGGATTGTTTTTCTCACGGAGTGGTACGCATGGGGCTGGTCCCCATGTGGTCCTGAAGAAGAGGTTTAGGGGACACCTCGAAACATGTCGACCAAATACTAGGGACAGTATACACATAAGAGTTACACTTCCTCCCTACTATCAACCCCTTTTTATCCATACCAACTAGGAGCACGAACAAACTAATCGCTCACTAGCTGGGTATTTTTAGGATCACCATCACCACTCCCCCATACACTGCACTAACAGTTTTTCACAAAAGGTGCTCCTACATAGCTCCGCAAGTTGCAGCACGCCCCAGACAGTAGCTGTCTGGGATAGCCCCAATGATGAAGCATGTCACCTAGGGGCAACCCTTGGTGAGTGAGGGGACTCAAGAAGAGAATTTTCTCTTCTTAGATTCGGGGCGTTGATTCACACATTTAGCGGAAGCCCTTCCCTTTGGATAGGTTCTCTGATCTGTCATTTACAGATTTGTTAATAACTATACACAATCTGGAGGATGAACCTAATGTCTACCTTCATCTCCCCCTTTTGTGTTTACATTCTATGATGTAGCCATGCCAAAGGAGCTAGGGGTGTGGGGTGTACTGCAGCATCCCAGAAAACCTTGAAGGACTGTAGATAGGGAGCAAAACGAAAGAGGCCAGTGAAGTGTTTTCACTCTGACAGCAGTGACTGTGTTTTCAGAGACAAAATGTAAAATGTAAGGAAACTTCTTTAGACAAACTGCTGGTTTTATTTTGAGCCCTACATTTTCATTTCATTTCTCTGGCTGCAAAGTGAGGAAACTTTGTAAAAGAACATAGTCACACAAATAACTTAGCCCACATAGGTAGAGAGCTCCACCACCGTCACTAACATCTTAGTTCATTTTTCTTTAAAAAAATATTCAAAATGTTTAAATACAAAATATAAAAGTAATATAATTCAAAATATGTGTTTTAATCTAGAACTAATAAAATAACATTACAGCATGGTAAACCATTAAATTAAATATTTTTTTAAATAATCAATTAATATAAATACATTAATATAATTTACAAATAATGTTTAAAAATAATTCAACTCAATAATTGAATTATTGTTTTAACATTAATAATTCAAAACAAAATTTCTGCTCTCACTAACAATGTTGTTAACATATGTGCTGGTTAATTTAAATTACTTTTACTTTTTTATTAAATGTTTAAATTTTAATTTCCTTTTTAATTACACTGATTACATTAAAAAAAAATACCATCATGAATAATTTTGTATTTGTAAGTATAAACACCTGAAAAAGTTTTGTAAATGTTTAGGAATAGAAGAACGGTGCCTCCTGTCGTAGAAGTTTGACAAGCCCGGGTGAGGAAGATGCGCTGGCACAGACCACCAAATCCGTCTTAGATGGAAAAAACAGCCTCAGACACAACATCTGTTTTGCTTAGAGCGGGTCTAACTTTCCCAGAAACACAAATCCCTGGGCTAGTGCTTAGAAGTATTATTCGATTGCACAGCAGGCACTATTAGACATTATTTTTAGTGCACTCTAATTCTAGTGGCAGCATTTCCCTGGCACAGTAGACTTCTTGCATATTTTCTTTATTGAAAACACATTTTTGTGGACACTTCTTTTACTAACTCCGTGTTTTTATGTTTGTTAATGTTTCAGAATGATACATTTATTGAATTTACATAAAATAAAATATTTGTACTGGAAATATAAGCATTTGTGGAATTATGGAGGAGCAATCCATCAAGTCATCGTTGGCAAATCTAAAAAAGTGAAGTATTTCTTCGGGTCAGATTCCTAGCTCTCTTTTTCAGTTTGGGGGTTTTGTGCTCATTCTACAGAATTATTGCACCTCCTGCCCAAGAATCATGCTAATCTCTGTACGCACCCTCCTTGGAAGAACAGGTGCTGCCCCCTCCTCCACCCCTCCCCCCCCCCCCCCCCCACCACCACCTCCCTTCATTTTACCTCATCACTTTCGTTTCAAACACAGAGAGATACAGAGATAAAGAGCGAGAGAGAGAGAGGGAGATGGGAGAGAGAGAGAGAGCGAGAGAGTGAGAGAGAGAGAGAGAGAGAGAGAGAGAGAGAACGGACGAAAGAGAAAGAGTGCGAGAGAGAGAGAGAAACAAAGAGAGAGAGATGGAACGAGCGAAAGAGAGAGAGAGAAAGAGAGACAGAGAGAAAGCGAGAGAGAGAGACGAAGAGAGAGAGAACGAGCAAGAGAGGGACGGAGAGAGAGAGAGCAAGAGAGTGAGAGAGAGAGAGCAACAGAGAGAGAGAAAGAGACAGAGAGAAAGAGAGAGAGAGAGAGCTAGACAGAGAGCAAGAGAAAGAGAGAGAGAGAGCGAGAGAGAGAGAGAGAGAGTGAGATAGAAAGAGACACAGCGAGAGAGAGAGATAGAGAGAGGGTGAGAGCGAGAGAGAGGGAGGGATAGTGAGAGAGAGAGAGACAGACATGGAGAAAGACAGCGGGAGAGAGAGAGACAGAGAGAGAGACAGAGACAAGGAGACAGAGAGATTGGAAAGAGATACATCAATTCCAGAATGGCTACCCACTCCAGTGAGGCACATTCATTTTTTTCTGACTAAGCCAGTCCATGTTTGTGGTGGAGCGAGTGCAAACAGGAAGTGCACACCAACCAAAAGGGGACTGGGACCATCGGACGCAATTCTCTTATTTGCTCAAATCTGCAGGCTATGCAGCAGATGATGGATTAAATGGCAAATGCAGCAAATCTATAATTATTCAAAAGTGCAGCGGCCGCACAAACGCATAATTCCAGTGGCCCTGGCTTTAATCCATGGCAGAGAGAGGGATAATATGTACATTTTTGCCACAACAATTGGAGGATATCTGCGTCTTGATAAGCAAGGCCACAGTGCAGTCGGGGCAGTTGCATGGCTCTGAATGGTTGGATATTTGGGTATAGAAAACACAAGATGAGAAACGGAGTCTGAAACTTTTCAACCCCCAGACAAGGATCTGGGTTTAATCCATCGTTCTTTTGCTCACTTCGCCACCACAGTTTGGACCCACCCATAGGCAAATCAGTCTTTACCCTGTTGCTCATGGGAACAATCCAGCCCGAACTGTCAGGCGTGGCCTGGCCCAGAAACTAGCATCCTGGGACCAGTTTTGGGGTAGCATCCCTCATCAGCCAGGCTAGCTTGAATCCAGTGGCAAAGTGAGCAAGGGACCCACGTCTGGGCATACCCTGCCAACTTAGGGCGAACAAAGTAAACACACAGAGACGATGGACGGAGCGCTGAAACTTTTCAGACACTAACCCCCGTCACAGATCTGAGTTTAATCCATTGTTCTTGTTTAGGTAACAAGGAACTGTGCCTTACCACATGTGCACCAGTGTTTCCCCACTTGGGATTGTGGGGTGCGTGAACACCTAGTTGCATGCCGATTGAGGAGAGGATTTTGCCGAGCCCAGCCCCCACCTGACCCTCTCCTACAGCAGCCCCCCTTGCTGGCCTCCAGACTGTCCTACCCCAACAACACCACCACCCTACAGAGCCCCCGCTCTCATATACCACCTCCTGAGAGCATGCGATAAATGGG
Organism: Triturus cristatus; assembly: GCF_964204655.1. NCBI lineage: Eukaryota > Metazoa > Chordata > Amphibia > Caudata > Salamandridae > Triturus > Triturus cristatus. The sequence continues at coordinate 1,058,457,982 of NC_140588.1, read as the reverse complement.
AATAGAATTGTCTGCAGCGTTGGGATGCAGGAAAAGGAACCCGTTCAGCTATTCCCCTTTCTGGGGCAATAGCTTGTGATTGCACCGAGAAGGGATGCAATTAATAGCCGGAATCAATGATTCCAGACCCAGTAGTTTCAGCACCCGTGCACTGTGCAGCTCGTAAGAGGGGCCCAAAGTCGGTCACAGAAGTGAATTCTGACCCAGAAAGAAATGCTTCTCAACTGGAAAGGTTTGTTCCCATCCGCGATACTCTTCACCCGGAAGTGCTTGGGTTTCATAGCGATATTCATCTCCTATAAAGGCATTTCTTTGCTGAGAGTGTCATGTAGCTGCTGGGCGCCGATTCATTTGTTTCATGACGCGTTGGCCTATTTCCCACAAGCATTGGTGCTCGCCTCTTTCTTTGTTGAGGGAAGTGACGCAGGCTTGGGCTGGCCCTGCTGTGTGTTGCGGTATTTATTGCACCCCCATCATCAAGCACAGACACAGCAGTTTAAAGGACCCCTGGAATTCGAGGTGGGCTTTGCAGCTCCAGCAGAAGCCAAATACCCCTTGTAGATCATTTGTTTAATTATTTAAATATGAGTTTTTTTGTATAATGCAACATTCCACAGGGATCTAAGCAGTGGTACATCATTACACCAGTTACTGACCATGAGAAAAATAATGAATTCACACCCAGTGCAAGGGAAGAACATCGGGTGCCCTGACTTTCTATCAAACTTCTTGTGTGCCAGAATTCCTTATGCGTTTTGTCCGAATGTGAAAAAAATCATTCCAGTGGGGTGAAAGGAAATTGTTCTATAAATCTGCACCTTTTAAATATTTGCCACTGAAGGTATTACTTCAATATGAGACCGCTCACCAACGTTCGAAACCTAAAACTCCCAAAGTGGATGTTTATGAAAAACAAAAAACGAATGACCCCCACACCCTGCACAAACAAAAAACTAATGACCCCAGCGTTCTCCCAGAGTATGGAGTCATTTTGGGGTGTTTTCCTAGCAGTGAGGGACGGAAAAAAAGGACTTTACACCGTTCATCCTATAGGGTGGATGGGGGTGATGTCATTCCTTCCCTCAACAGCCCTTATTGCTTTTGGCTGATGGAGGAAGCAATCCTTCAACAGAGCTAATGGGGGGTCTGTTGACAGAAATGGTATGGTCTACCTGTCCTAAATGAGGTGGGCAGAACAAGAGGTTGGTGCACAGGGCACACGTTTGTGAAGAAGTACTCTGTTGTCCACCAAACTCTAAATCCGACCCATAATTTGCAGAGGACCACACAATATAGTTATGTGCAGAAGCCATTTGTCCTGACTTGAAAGGCACAGTAGATCACACAAAGTCAGATGCATTCTTACGGTTGTGGTATCAAGTCACATCAATTATTAAATACAAATAACTGGGCTACAATTGTCACCACCAGGGGGACCTCCCTCCCAGAGTCACTGGGGGCGGATTACTAACCCCCCCCCCCCACATGCAAGGACTCAGTTCAATGCACCAATACGAATTCGAGATCCAGTTGGAGTGTGGCCCATACATAACTCACTGAACAATTCTGTGCGGGGGGTGTTTTCTGGTCACAATTAGCCCCAGTAGATGAGGTCAGGGACACAGTGGAACTCCAACCCCTCTTTCGTAAATGAATAACACACTCAAAAGAACACTATGTGCCAAGGGATAAACTTTCAAATGTTTAATTCTAAAATACAAGTCTAGTGCATACACTATGAACTGTAGCCACACAGAATGACAAAAATATGTAGTAATACATGACATGGCCAGCAAAACAATGTGAACATTCCTGCCTTGGTTAGCATGTTCCGAGCATCCTAACAGCCTATTGCTACTTCTAAGCACTATGCTAAATGTTATCATAAGCCAAAAATAGCCAACCTATAAATCGAGTTTCCTAAGCTTGATTGCACAGCACCCCTGCTCTGGGCTGTTTGGTTATTCTCTACCACAGCTCTTTCCCAGGAATGGCAATCACTGGAAGGCTGAAGGCCACATCTCTGCATCATTCCTGTAGCAGCCTCCAACCGAGGCTTGTTGACAATGCAACCCAGCATGACCTTTGCCTTGACAGTTGTAGCACAAATCCCCCTCTCCAAATTATGCTCAGATACTTATGTTTTCATAGTATCTGATCACCAGTTGTATTTGTTTATAAACTTGGGGACACTAAAGTCTCAACAAGAGAAAACAAACATGGCGTAAATGTGTGATCTCGACTTACGTGTAAATAATTTGCATCTATAACTAAAACAGTAGAAACATACCAGATTCCACAATAAACGTCAATAATTTTATGGCAGCAACCATAATAAATAAACAGAAAAAGTAGGTTAGCCTACATATGAAGCAGACATGATACTAACACTTCTGCGTGTGTCTAAAACTTCACACTTTCCATTAGAAAGAGATAGAACATGGAAGCAAGCACATGATGAAAACAGAAGAGGCCTAAAGTGGTCCTATCACAGTGTTCATAACGCAATGGTTTTTAAAAGAAAATGGATGCATGGGCGGCTCTAGGCTCATGGTGGCCCTGTGCAGGGAGCGTAGGTAGGGGGCCCCGGAAGAGGGGGTCCAGGCGGGGCGGAAGCCGGAGGCTGCCAAATGCCTGCTAGGGGCCGCCACGAATATGTATTCTATCCGATTCCTCGTGGCCAGGTGGCCATTGGGGTTTGGCGGCCCTGTGCAGGTGCACAGCTTGCACACGCCTAAGGCCGCCCCTGCGGGATGCAAGGGCTGTACTGCCATGTCTCTAGTGACCTCGAGGCATCTGATAACTCTTGTCTTCAGCCTCCATATTAAGAGAACTGAATTTTCAAATGATTACACCCTCATATGCTTACATTCTGTGGCGTCTCCTCTGAGACTGATAATTGTGCTTACCACAGCACTGAAATTACGAGATCACAGGTTTACCATAACCTCTCTTCCAGGGACTTTGCTTGCTGAACATGTGGACGTATGGCGAACTGGTGAGGAACTGCAAATTTCCCTACTAATTCCTTATTTCTGAGGAGTAACCTTAGATAAATAGCAAGAAAAGGCAGAAAGACGGAGAAATAGTAATAAAGGAAAACGGGGACAAAGTAACAAAGAAAGGATGGAAAAGAATCTGCAAGAGTGCGATAACGGTGAAGGGAAGTTAGAGGGAAGGATTAAAGAGGCATGAGGTGCAATCAAGATTAGACAGTCTGTTATGTGCCCAGGTTAGGCCCAAGTAACAAAGCTGCACATTTTTCTTATATTTTCCTAATTTTGCACAATAACATTCCTACTGTGACCTTTTGCACACATTCGCATGTGTGTCAATGTTGGATTAGTTTCTCTTAAACTACTTCTGCTTACACATCTGGCTTCGCATAACATTATCACAATGCCTCGAACACCATGTACAAGGCCTTTTTATGCACAATGTACAAATGTCGTTCTATCTTCATCCACGGGGCAACAGGGCTATCTACATATCCATGACATCGCGAATCTACAACGTACATCACAAGGCTGCTTTCTATTGTAAATAATGAGCATCCAGAAAGATTAGCAGAGGAGGCGCTTCACCTGACACCGAGGGTCCCTGCATGCTGCGACTTCACCACTCTGCGGTCTGACATCTTGTGAGGGGTGTCCATTTTGTGACCAAGACGGGGTCCTACATTCTCTGCCGCCAGGTAATGGGGTTGGATCATCCCTTGAGGGATTCTTGGCTTCACACCTGCGCACACTTTAGTTACAAGCAGATTAGGGATTGCATAGTAGGAGTACACCTGATTACTGCCTTGTATCATATGCCTGCTCATATCATCGGTTTCGGCACCATGGGAGAGCGGTATTTACTATTAACTCTTTTGGTATTCGGACACTTTCATCTGCATCTGTCTACTGATTATCGCAGCGCATGTATTCTATACAAGAATAACGTTGGTTCAATAAATATACTGAAAGCTTCCCACTTTGTAGTCTCTGTATACTTCTCTGAGAATAAGTGAGCATGAGTGACTGAGCGAAAGGTTCTGATCTGTTACCAAGATCACTGAAGGGTCAGGGCTGTCATGTTCAGTGTTTGCCAGAAACCATTCGCTCCCTGGTAGGTTAGGGGGGCTAATGGTGGCACTGTGAGCTAGCTGGTCTCTAGGCCAACATATCCTGTGGGGTGCTTGGAATCAGTCTGGGCATCTTACCCAATGTTTATGCTGTCCAACAAACATGCAGATCCTACAGATTAGTGGGAACTACACGACAAGTCTTGGAATTTGACACCATGTCATTTAGCATGGCTGGTGACAAGCTTCTGAGAAGGACTTTGGGCCCCAGGACTTATTCTTTTACCATTCAGCTCTGCCTTACACCAAAAGTAAAAAGAAACAAGCATTGGCATAGCCAATAGGGCTCGCCTTTGGGACCTTATAAGTGTTTAGCCATGCAACAGTTGCATAACTAAATACTTATAAGGTCCCAAAAGCGAGACCTATTGGCTATGCCAAGCAGCCGTGCGGCCACGAAAGTGATCACGATCAAACATCAAAGCGGCCGCGAAAGTGAAAGTAATCGCGGTAAAGCGCGGCGCGCGTGCCCGCGCACATGCACTGTAGCTCTAGGCTGGCCTGGTAGCACTTTTCGGAGCGCTCTCAATAAATCTCGCCAGACCAGCACATGCGCTGGGTCAGGCGAGACCTAAAAAGGTAATTTTTTTTTTTTTTTAAAGGTAAAAGAAAAAGAAATAGCCGAACAAAAGAACAGTGTTAAAAAGGAGTAAAAGAAATAAAAAAATGAATAGCAAAAAAGTTGAGAAGTACTATACAGGCATTACAAAGAGGTGCGGTGCTGTATAAAACTTTATGCCGTACATAACTCCTTAATAGGTGAGTAATATTAAAGCAAGTTAAACTCTCACTGGTAGTCTGTTGTGTCCTGCAGGAGATTGGTTCAATTTCAGTTTGATTCATTATGTGCAAAACAAGCTGATATCCATAGGGGTATTTTGACATGGACAAACATACTAACTACATGAAAAACAGATAAAATTAGAGAAAAATATAATCAAAGTATAAACAAGCACTGGCAAAGCCAATAGGTCTGGCTTGAGTCTTGACTAATTATTAAAAAGCCTGCCACAGTAAAACTACAAAACACAATCTATTGTTTTATCTAGACAATGAATCTATAAGCTAAATAATTTTATGTTTGATTATTCAATGCACTTTAGAGATGTAAAATAGTTCCTCATCAGCATTCCATAAAAAGTAGAATGATACACCAAAAAGCCAATAGCCTGAGGTAAGAGAAAAATACTCCTATGGGCAGAGCTAAAGCCCAATGTGTATATTTTACAGAATTGATAACAATAGGTTTAGCAGACAGCTCTACTGTCAGGTCAGACATAACAAAAGGTCTTATAAGAGATTCTACAATACAAACACTTTTTGATTAGAAGTGTGTGCTCTGTCCCACTGTCCTTGAAACGAAACACGGTACCAGTGTCTATGTCCTACTCGTACTTGTCAAGATGAGCAGGAAGAATACAATACATGAGCATTTGTCCTTTTGGAGATTTAACTAATTAATATGTTCCACTTATAAGAGATATTGTGATCTCACTTTGAAAAGTGTTAACGTTGTGGTATTACTTACTAAGTGCTTCTCCCATTGTTTTTGTTCATTTGAGATTTGGATTTCTTTGGAACGGACAACCCAGGCTGGGCTTTGGAACGACTTGGAGTCCAGGGACATAAACAGAAACAGAAAGAAAGCATTGAAAAAAACTCCTAAGACAAGCCATCACTCAAGAAAAAGAACTGCATCTAGTGAGAATGAGGGCAAAGGAGCAGTCATTTTGGGGTCAGGCAGGTCCATTAGAGAGAACAGATTGGCCATTTTAAAACCAGGGGCTCATAGAAAGCAATAGAGCAGTCATCTTAGAATCATGCTGCTCAAGTCTTAGTGAATGAGGCGGCCATTTTAAGAACAGGCAACATTACCACTGCTTCTCCAAATATCTCAGCACAGTCGGAAACAGGAAAGTAGATGCAACAGAGCCTCATAAGTTGCCCAGGTCAGCCACAAAAGGCAAACAGACAAAAATGGAAAAGAAAACAGTGACACACAAATACATTAATTAAAGGAAGGACTGTGAAACACTCTGAAAATCAAATCCTCATTAACTTGCAGTGTGGCGAAACCTTTCAAAGCAGGAAAAAGCTGACATAAAGCAATTTATTCATGTGTGGAATGCCCAAGAATCAGCAGAAATTAGAAAGTCAAACCAGTAATAAATAATTGGACCTAATGTCAAGCAGCACAAAGGAAGACTCAGCAACAACCAATAAAAGGCAGTTCTTTTTCCCCAAAAAAGATAAAAGTGTCTGGCAGTGTACCTCAATGGACAAAGCTGCAGCAAGCATTTCAGGAAGAGTTCCTCCATGCATACATGCCAACATTCAAGTGGGGTGATTTTAAAAAACACAGAACAGGGCGAATATAATTTCCCCATTAACTTCTATTGAAGCAGAAGCAATGTTAGGCATTAGACGGCTAAAATAAAGCCATTTTAGGCTATAAAAATTGTGTCCATTGTCATGTATACGCAATGCCACCCCGCCATGGCTGAAGATAGAGGCCCACAAAACTGGACTCCTACCTAGAAGTGTCACCCCGAGTCTGAGAGGACAACACATACAGCATGGGTTAAAGCAATAGCATAGGTAAACACGGGATCTCCGAGTGACGATCACCAGCCAGTGCGGCGCGATATGTTAAATCAAGAGTTTAGAGAGTGGTGCACACAAGGGAGGAGTGTTTACCCTGCACTCCTAAAAGGACATCTTAAAAGGAGTCCTATACAAAGTCAAGCAAGCTTTAGGGACACACTACATATAGATTATATAGCACAGGTGTTCACAATTTAGTATTCATCAAGCTCGAAATCTTAAGTAATCCCAATTTCCACAAAAGAGTTGTAGTCATCCAAATCTTGGACTCTGGAGATCTTCTATTTGTAAATCTATTTCAATGTTCAAGTAGCCAACACGTATTTTGTCAGATTTAACGACTTGAGTCCATTGGCATGTATACTCAATGCCACCCCGCCATGGCTGAAGATCGACATACACAAAAATGGACTCCCTACCTAGAAGTGTCACCCCCGGTCTGAGAGGACAACACATACAGCTTGGGGCCAAGGTAGAAGAAGTGATTAGAGTCCCTAAACAACTTCCTTGAATCAGCAGGCAAATCAAGGGGCAGACAAAAGCCATGGCTTTTGATTGACCTGGTAGAGTATAAGGGTCAACGCCTGATTAGGAGAGTCTCAACAAAGAAGACAGAAACATATGAACGCCTCGAAGATGCGCTGTGAAACGCGGACCAAGAAGGGCCCTTTTTCAACTCAGCACATCAGGAGCCCGATGAGCCCTTAACAGCTTTTATAACAAGACTCAAAGCCTGGTACTGCTTCCAATACCTTCATGAATGAAGATGCAATTCGATTATGAGTCATCGAAGGCTCTGTGTCACAAACTATGCAACATACACCTCTCAAAAAGCCACTCTCACTAATGGAAATTCTCACGAGGGCCAAGGCAGGTGAGCTGGCCAAAGAAAAGTATCAAAGCGTAATACAAGAAAGAAGAATGTCTTATATACCATCGAGAAAAATGTGAGGGACTGATATGGAAGCTAAGAGGAGTGAGGACAAAGAAAGGTCTAAAGAGGAAAAAGATCAGTCAGAGATGAAGCAACACAACAGAAAATGTGAATCACAATGCTGTGGTCCAACCACACACATGGCGGAAAAGGAGAGGGAAGCAGAGACTTGGCAAAACCATCTCTAGCAACATTGTATTACTGTTCATCGTACTGGGCGTTAATCCTCTTAGACATCTCCAAAGAAGAGTCAACCACTGGGACAGCTCACAAAAGTGACACAGATCAAAATACATCCCCAGAAGCAGAGAAGATGAGACATGCTACAGGAGAACTGGAAACACTGTGGAAATGAGCACATAGACAAACCCTTGAAAGATGCAAAAAGAAGAGGAGAACTGAGAGGCACTGGTCAAGATCACAAGACCAGACCGAGGGCAGGACACATCTGATCCAAAATGAAATATGGGACATGTGCCTCGGGCATCAATTGCAGTTGTTACATAGGAACGAGGAAAAATGTAAGCATGTCAGATGTGAGCAAAACTCTCTGAAGCTAAGTAGCACCCAAGATGGAAAAACACAAGAGAATCACCAATATATGTTTACTAGAGAAATACCCAAGTATGTATGACTCAACGATCAGCTCACAACATCCCGGACGATCAATGAAATCATTTATCACAACACTGCCACAGCAATCTTCAGAAGGGAAAACACCTGAAGAGACATCAGATGCCAATAGCACACCATTGCAATCTCTTCATTCATCACAACTAGTCACACTAAAGGCAAGAGAACATCCCTACTGACAACCAAAGGACCAAAGAAAAATACATCAAACTCAGAGAGCCTTTTGTGTTATGAGAGCTTTGCAACACATATTAATAAAAATATACTACCACCAGCTGTCCAACAAAATACCCTGTGTCAAATGCAGCCACACAAAAACAGAAGCAGTACGCCATTCCCAGCATCTGGAGCAGCTCCTTTGACTCACAGAACTCACAGCTTGTGACAGCAGTAGGTGTGGGTGGAGTATTCTGCGATGCCCACAGAATTGGCAGAATTTTGGCGACTCCATGTTACTCTTGTAGTACAAGTTCTGGGCAAATTCCGCCAAGCGTCGCGTGGCAGAAGCTTTTCTCGTGTGCTGTTCCAGAACAGTAAGTTGGCCATCGCAAGGGAGATTTGGCGAACCCTAGTGCGATTTCCAGCCGCTAGGAGGAGATTCAGCAAAACATTTTTAACAGGAGTGTTTGCGAACGTTCGCGGTCAGAAGTCTGGTGCATGAGCAGACAATCTACTCGAGCGGCAGAAAAATCAACTTGAGTAGCTGTGCCCGCTGGCACACAGCGTGGTGCCGTTTGTGCTGATTTTTCAGTGCAGAACGGGCTACTGGCACTAAATCACATTGGGAGCAGCGCAATGTTCTTGTTTCTGTCCATTGGCAGAACTCCGCAGAATCGCACAGAGATTTTATGTACCTCCGAGCAATTTTGCAGAGTCCAGTTCCACGAGTTCTGTCCCTCCCTAAAAAACATACATAAGGAAAGTGTTACCCAAAAATATTTTTCCTTAGTTTGGGGGGGACAATGTTCTATTACCCTTCTTTAAGAAAGTCGGAGATGTCACATCAATGATGTGTCATTGCTCTCTAAGGAGGGGGGAGATGTGTTGTGGGGACATTAGTCGCCTGCAGGTTGAGGCCTCCCCAAGGTCCACAGCCACGACACTGGACAGCACTTCTTGTCCAGAGGAGACTGGACAGGAGGAATGGGTAGACGCACGGCAGTCCAGCCATGGGTAGAGACAAGCTCCCATAGACGTAGAGGAACAAGATGTGCCAGGGAAGATAATGATATTAAAGACAAGATCCGCAGAGTATCTTTGCCCATCTGATTACTCACCTGTGAATCTTGACACTCCGACACAACAACTACCTGAGTAGACCAGACAGGCAGATGAGGTAAAAGGGCCTTCAAGGGCTGCAGAAGGAGACGAGTTGAGCTGCTCCTCAGGGCTTGCAGTCGGTTACGGGTTCAGGAAGCGACTGGTCACAGTTTGGAATCCAGTCTAAAGCCTGGACTCTACTCACCCACGCCCCGAGAGGTGGGCACCAGAGTCTGACCGACGGGCTAGGTTGTGAATCCTATCTACTGCTTCCTGAAGAGATCTGCCCTCCTCTAGGGCAGAAGTCTTCTGCATTTCTTCATCTGTCACTGCCACTACTGATCTTTGCAAAACCTCAAGCAATAACTCTCCAATTACCGAAGATTCCTTACCTCTTACGCAGACTACACTAATGACTGACAGTAAGAAACTGAAGAATTATTATCGCTTCACTAAGTAATGCAACATAACCCACAGTCGCCATCATAAATGTAAAGCTGTAATTATTTGCACCCATTCCTACAAACTTGGTAAAGCACTCAGGCGTCCTTTTGGGATACATCTACCCAGTGCTTGAAATGCAAAATAGAAGTGCGGGTACTCTGTACCAGAGTACCTGCTTGTTTCTGAGAAGTGCCGGTAAGCTCCAATTAAAACTATTACGACTCTTTTGAAAAGTGCAGATACGCTCCCTCTCAAAATGAAGAAGTGCTGGTACCAAGTGCTGGACAATCCTGGGCCATTTAAAGCACTAGGTCTGCCTGTCCAAAATAAGGCTGGACTTCACCTGTGGAGCTGCAACTTCTGCCAGATGCGCAGAAAATACCAAAACCCGTGCAATGCAAGGGTCTCACCTGTAGGCAGCAAAGACGCAATGTTGGCGGTCGAAGCGAGCTTTATTGGCAAGTAAGGCATGGACTGCTGTGCTTAATTTCAGCCGGTGGTTGCTGGTGGGGGCCACAGGCACTCATTTTTGGAGACCGGCTCTTATTTTTCATCATCATATATTGACAGCAAGCAAGAGAGAGAAAAACACACGAACAGGGAAAAAAGGAGGAAGATAAAAACGTAAAACGGGCTCAAGAGGGAGAAAGTAGGAGACAGAAAAAGTGACATAAAGCAGCAGGGGGTGTCCGGTGGTGGATGAAAGAGGCCTGCGGTGAGTTCAAGACTACGCAGCCTTGGTATTCAAGGCACAGATTTTTAAAAGCACCGCTGGAACAGAGCTGTGGGCACCGGCACTCATTCTTTTACGAAGGCACTTAGGACCGGTAACCACATCCTCACTGGATGCCCTGATGAGAAGTGTGCATTTATGGGCACTGCTTTAAATGGGCAGGTATTCGCGGGTACTAAGTACCTGCACTTCTTGAATTTGAAAGGAAGAGTGAGTGCCTGCACTTTTTTAGAAGGGGCGCAATACTTTTAATGGGAAAGTGCCAGTGCTTTAAATGGGCCGATACTGTCCAGTACGGAGTACAAGCACATTTTTATTTTGAGAGGGAGAGTACCGGCACTTCTCAAGAGAAATGCAATAATTTTAATTGGAGAGTACCGGCACTTCACAGAAACAAGCAGGTACGCTGGTAGTACCTGCACTTCTATTTTTCCATATCAAGCACTGGAAAGTACCTGCACTTTTCAGTAGCAAACATGCCCCGTAGAATAGTGAGTGCCTGCACTTCTATATTTCCATCTCAAGCACTGTTTATGTATATTTACAGAGTGCAAACCAAACTGGGGGCAATGGAGGGCTGAATATGCGCTAAGATGGCAGCCGGGGCATGAAGCAACGAGGAGGACCCAGCCGGACAGGACCAGATGCGAAGCCTCCGTCCCCACGTCATCGCCCCTTGGCTAATGAAGCTTCTGGAAAGCCCTGCTCGGGCAGCTGTTTAACAACACGGCTAATTGTCTGGCTTCGGCTCTGAGGCGATGAAAGTGAAGAAAGGAGGCCATGAAATCGAATATGGCGGCGGCCTCGAGCGCGCGCTGACTGGCAGCTGAGGGGGGCACGTCCGCGGTCTCAGGCTTTGAAATGGGTGCCGGGGGGAACCCCAGAACCGCCTGCTTTGTGCATCTGGGCCTGCGCCGAGCCTCAGGGGTGTGAGGCGAGCGGTGAGGCGAGGTCTGGGAATGCAAAGAGCTGAGATGACACACCAGGGCAGGGTCCCTTTCAGGCGTCTCCTTTGCAACCTTCAAAAAGTAACTTAATGCGGGCCGCCGCGAGGGGTGCGGGACAGCAGGGACCCCCTCCTGGCAGGAAGTAGAGACATGCCCTCCAAACACTGAGTACAACGCGTGAGTCCAGCGTCGTCCAGCTCTGTGGACTGTTCGGGTGGGTGTCCAGATTAATACCCCATGCACCCAGGCGCACCGTGCATGTTGTAGTATCCGGCTGGGTGACACTTGTCTCATGGAAGTCAGCGTCGCAGCGCTTTAGCTGGCGTGCGAGTGCTCTACACGACAAGGTAACTTAACACCAAATAACACAATAACACACCCGGGCATCCCTTGTGTGAACACCTGTAACGCTGGATGCCAGGGTGCCTCTTTACTGTGCCGTCAGTGCCTGGGCAGGCCAGCTACTATGGCCAACAAGTATGTTGATGGCGCTGCACCCCAGAGCAAAGCGCAGCTCAAAGCCATGAATTCCCCCAGAAGGCATATCAACAACAACCGGCGATAATTATCGCTAAGCGCACTTAGTGCTAGGATAATTATCGCCGGCTAGCGTGGATTTTTATCGCTGAGATAGCGTGCTATTAGCGACGCTTATCTCAAAAGCGATAAAAATCCTAGCGCTAACTGCTAAACGTGAGATTATCGCTGGAAACCCAGCGATAATCCCACGAAGTTTGGCGATAGCTTGCTGATAGGGCCTCTAATACTCAGCCATGATATCCACCTTCCATAGGATATCATGGCTAAGTCAGTCTTGAAGCAGGCGTAAGGAAAGTAGCGATAACAGAGGTTATCGCTACTTTTTTTGTCGCTATGCTGCTTTGCGTGAGGCTTGATAATAGGAGAAATGTCGCTTAGTGACATTTCTCCCGTTATCCTGGGGAGGAACGCCCACTTTGCATCTCATTAGAGATGCAAAGATGGACGTTAGGAATTCAGGCGCTAAGGCAAGCTTTCACGCTATAGCATGACCTTGCTAATATAGTGATAAAATTATCGCCAAAAACGGCCGCAAAAGCGGCGATAATTATATATCGCCACCTTGTAGATATGCCCCTTACTCTCTTCCTTAGAGGCGCAGCTGCTCACTGAGTCTTAACATTTCTCGCAGCGCATTTATCCTACTGCTTCCGGAGGTGCCAGAGATATCTTGACCCTTGACCTGAGTTTTCTTTCTGAGATGTAAAGTGACACACTGTTCTTAGGTAAGCGTGGGTTGAGCCACGCAATGATACAACATTATGGGTATTATCCAGTGCTTTAAATGGGCCGGAACTGTCCGGTATGGAGTACCAGCACTTTTTTATTTTAAGAGGGAGAGTACCGGCACTTCTCAAGAGGGATGTAATACTTGTAATGGGAGAGTACCAGCACTTCTCAGAAACAAGCAGGTACTCTGCAACAGAGTACCCACACTTCTATTTCTCCATTTCAAGCACTGGTATTATCCTATCATATCAGATCAAATCCAGAACCAATGGAATTATGCGATAGTGCGTCGATTTTCGCATAATTATAGACTTGCTGCATTTGCCACATAATCCATCATCTGCCGCAAAATCTGCAGATTTTAGCAAAAAAAATTGTTTCTATCTCAAACGGTTCAAAAGTTACTAAAAATGCGAAGACACATGTTGCTGCGCAGTAGAAGGACCTTTGCAAAGCTGGAGTGGTCATCTTTGTGCTGCTTATTGCTATACCTGGGAGTTATATTGGTACTAATGTAATGCAACCAATGCCCAGAGATTGTTGCCAACTTTAAAAATTACGAAATAATAAAGTAGTACTGTAAAGCTATTACAAAATGTGTCATATTATGCCACATAATTTGACTTTTCTCGTTGTATAATTTACTCAACCCTGCCACATAATTTAACCCACTACTGTCGCATAATTCCAGGGGCCCTGATCATACACTATCATATCATATTACATCATATCATATCATGACATATCATGACATATATCATGCCATGCCATATTATATCATATCATTTCATATCATATGACATTGCATAACATCATACACTATCATATCACATCACATCATATCATATCATAACATATTATGACATATATCATGTCATATCATATCACATCATATCATGACATTTTATGACATTTATCCTATAATTTCATATCATGTCATATCATATCATGTCATATCACATCATATCATGACATATTCTGACATACATCACATCACATAATGACATATTATGACATATATCGTATGTCATATCATATCACATCATATCATGACATTTATCATAACATTTAATATATCATGTCATATAACATCATATCAGGAAATTTTATGACATATATCATATGTCATCATATCACATCACATCATGTTATATCATGACATTTATCATATAATTTCATATCATGTCATACCATATCACGTCATATCACATCATATCATGACATGTTCTGACATATATGATTACAAAAAATAACTCAAAGGTGACGGACATAAATGGTAGCACCTCACTATTATAATGCTGCTGCCTTATCAGGCTGTTTGTGCACTAAAATTCCAGCACCCTTCACCTAATGGTGCCTCTGTAAACAGATCTGACAATTTATTTAAAACAAATGGAGGTGCACTAAACATCGAATAGAGAGTCGAAAATATTTCTCTTTTTCTTCGTTTGATTTTTATTTCATAGATGATAGATATACAACAACAGCCAACGCGTTTCGTTCCTTTAAAGAAGATTTTAACGGAACTTCTTCAGGGCTCGAAATGATAGCAAGTCAAGTTCAAATTTTATATTGGAGATTCGAGAGTGAAAATTAGACGGTAGATCCAACTCGATGTATAGGAAATCCAAATTAACTTTAGTCACCGGTCGTTGATGGTTTAGATATATATAGAAAACCATTGATTCATTTTAAAGATCGGAGAGTGAGAAGGAATCGCTTATCAAGGTGAATGATCGATGCTTCGCATTTATCAAGCTGAGTGACTATTAATGCAAATTAGCATATTCGTCAAAACCTTTAGGAACTATTCAACAGATTTTTATCATAAATCTGATAGTCCACTTTACAAAGGGCTTCTCATCTTTAAAATGAATCAATGGTTTTCTATATATATCTAAACCATCAACGACCGACGACTAAAGTTAATTTGGATTGCCTATACATCGAGTTGGATCTACCGTCCAATTTTCACTCTCGAATCTCCAATATAAAATTTGAACTTGATTTGCTATCATTTCGAGCTCTGAAGAAGTTCTGTTAAAATCTTCTTTAAAGGAACGAAACGCGTTGGCTGTTGTTGTATATCTATCATCTATGAAATAAAAATCAAACGAAGAAAAAGAGAAATATTTTGGACTCTCTATTCTATGTTTAGTGCACCTCCATTTGTTTTAAAAAAATGTTCTGACATATATCACATCACATCATGACATATTATGACATATATCATATGTTATATCATATATCATATCACATCACAACACATCATGACATTTTATGACATTTATCATATCATTTAATGTTATGCGATATCATATCATGTCATATAACATCATTGCATGACATATTATGACATATATAATTTCATGACATATAATGACATATATCATATCATATGACTGCATTGCATTATATTGAAGCATTTCCACAGCCCTTTCGTACTCTTGTCGAGACCCCAGCTCGCGTCATAACTGGTTGAGTGCGCGGCCGCTCCATATCCAACGCATGGATGGTAGAAGGTGATGGCTGCAGTTTCATCTATTAGAGCTAAGCTTTGGTGTCACGTGTGAGGCCTGGTGAGTGTCCTCCAGACTTGGTGTGGTGACACGTATGACCTTCATATATATGGTTTCCAAGTGAGAGGATCGTCATGGATAGTTCTTTATGCGGTGCATACAAACCAGTCAGATTAGCGTCGTGGTCTGAACGTCACTTCGGTCCTGGTTTCGGGAGAGACCAGGTTTCTATTGCTCTTCTGATCTCTGGGTGGTTCTTGGTTAGGCCATGTTCTCTTTGGTAGCGCGTGCCGCAGATTGCATCCGTATTGAGAAGGCACCTCCATCAATTCAGCTTTTTTAAAGTATTGTCTCGAGCAGACCATTCTTCCGCTAAGCTTTCTTGTTTTGGTGCACAGCCTCAGGTTAGATTCTGTGGAGGCTGGTCCTGTCCCATGGGCCTACAGTTGGGCAGCGCACTAGGCCTTGCAGGAGATCCTTCTTGAGGGCAGGGGTTTTGTGATCCCGTCTGCTCACATTTAGGACTTGTCTGGCTGTGGTGTTCTGTACTTCTTGTATCTTCATGATTAACTGGCTTCAGAGTGGTATGTGCGGCCCACTGGTCTAATCAAGATATGGCACCACTAGTGCTAGAGATGCAAGTGAGACCTAGGCCTACATCTTCCAAGAGAGGCCTAGGTCTGCATCCTACACGAGAGGCCTACGTCTGCATCCTGCAAGAGAGACAGAGAGGCCTAGGTCTGCATCCTGCAAGAGAGGCCTAGGTCTGCATCCTGCAAGAGAGACAGAGAGGCCTAGGTCTGCATCCTGCAAGAGAGGCCTAGGTCTGCATCCTGCAAGAGAGGCAGGGAGACCTAGGCCTGCATCCTGCAAGAGAGGCCTAGGCATGCATCCTGCGAGAGAGGCCTAGGTTTTCATTCTGCAAGAGGGGACTAGGCCTGCAACCTGTAAGAGAGGCCTATGCCTGCATCATGCTCGAGAGGCCTATGCCTGCATCCTGCAAGAGAGGACTAGGCCTGCATCATGCAAGAGAGGCAGAGAGATCTAGGCCTGCATCCTGTCAGAGAGGCCTAGGCCTGCATCCAGCAAGAGAGGCAGAGAGACCTAGGCCTGCGTCCTGCAAGAGAGGCAGAGAGACCTAGGCCTGCATCCTGCGAGAGAGGCCTCGGCCTGAATCCTGCGAGAGAGGGCCTAGG
This sequence comes from Triturus cristatus, assembly GCF_964204655.1. NCBI lineage: Eukaryota > Metazoa > Chordata > Amphibia > Caudata > Salamandridae > Triturus > Triturus cristatus. Next base: position 1,058,441,317 of record NC_140588.1, on the reverse strand, counting down.
CCTGCATCCTTCAAGAGAGGCCTAGGCCTGCATCCTGCAAGAGAGGCCTAGGTCTGAATCCTGAAAGTGAGACAGAGAGGCCTAGGCTTGCATCCGGCAAGAGAGCCAGTGAGGTTTGAGCCTGTATCCTGCAAGAGAGGCAGAGAGGCCTAGGCCTGCACCCTGCAAGAGAGGCATGGAAGCCTGTATCCACCAGGGCATGCCTATGCCTGCATCCTGCAATAGAGGACTAGGCCTGCATCCTGCAAGAAAGGCCTATGCCTGCATCCTGCCAGAGAGGCAGAGAGATTTAGGCCTGCATCCTGCCAGAGAGGCCTAGGTCTGCATCCTGCAAGAGAGGTCTAGGCCTGTATCCTGCCAGAGAGGCCTAGGTCTGCATCCTGCAAGAGAGGTCTAGGCCTGTATCCTGCATAGGTCTGTATCCTGCAAGAGATCCCTAGGTCTGCAAGCTGCGAAAGAGGCCTAGGCCCGCATCCTGAGAGAAAGGCCTGTGTCCTGCAAGAGAGGTCTAGGGCTGCATGAGAGGCCTAGGCGTTTATCCTGCAAGAGAGGCATAGGTCTTTTTCCTGCAAGAGAGGCCTAGGTCTTCTGTATCCTGCATAGGTCTGTATCCTGCAAGAGATGCCTAGGCCTGCAACCTGCGAAAGAGGCCTAGGCCCGCATCCTGAGAGAAAGGCATGTGTCCTGCAAGAGAGGCCTAGGCCTGCATGAGAGGCCCAGGCATTTATTCTGCAAGAGAGGTATAGGTCGTTATACTGCAAGAGATGCTGGGGTCTTCATTCTGCCAGAGAGGCCTAGGTCTGCATCCTGCGAGAGAGGTCTAGGCCTGCATCCTGCGAGAGAGGTCTAGGCCTGAATCCTTCGAGAGAGGCCTAGATCTGCATCCTGCGAGAGAGGCCTAAGTCTGCATCCTGCGAGAGAGGCCTAGGTCTGCATCCTGCGAGAGAGGCCTAAGTCTGCATCCTGCGAGAGAGGCCTAGATCTGCATCCTGCGAGAGAGGCCTAGGTCTGCATCCTGCGAGAGAGGCCTAGGTCTGCGTCCTGCGAGAGAGGCCTCTGCGTCCTGCGAGAGAGGCCTAGGTCTGAGTCCTACGAGAGAGGCCTAGGCTTGCGTCCTTCGAGAGAGGCCTAGGCCTGAATCCTGCATGAGAGGCCTAGTTCTGCATCCTGCAAGAGAGGCAGAGAGACCTAGGTCTGCATCCTACAAGAGAGGCCTAGGCCTGAATCCTGCGAGAGAGGCCTAGGCCTGAATCCTGCGAGAGAGGCCTAGGCCTGCGTCCTTCAAGAGAGGCCTAGACCTGCATCCTGCATAGGTCTGTATACTGCCAGAGAGGCCTAAACCTGTATCCTGCATAGGTCTGTATACTGCCAGAGAGGCCTAAACCTGTATCCTGCATAGGTCTGTATACTGCCAGAGAGGCCTAAACCTGTATCCTGCATAGGACTGTATACTGACAGAGAGGCCTAGGCCTGCATCCCGCTAGAGAGGCATGTGGGAACGTAGATTGCTCATAGTATTCGCATTTGGAAGAAAGTCTCCCATCACCTGGTTGAGCTGGGTTTGGAGAGAGAATGGTTGAATTCCAGTCAGATCAGGTTTATGGCATTGGACCTTAGCAGATGCAGGTGGGGGTACTCCTCGCTCCAGAGACCAGGGGGATATAAGGTCAAGATTTTACCTGGATCCACACGTGACTACTCCACAGGTGGAGGCATCCCTTTAGAGATGTCCGTTTAGCATACAGTGTTCAATTATTGAGATATTAATATGATATGAAATGATGCAAGAGGAGAGGGGGGTGAGGAGGAGAAGGTAGGAGTGAGGAGAAGAGGGGATGGGAGCAGGGGATGAGAAAGGAGCCTTTTGGGTTTGACAATGTTTGTTTGTTTAACTCCAGTTTTCATAACACTTTATTGTTGATGGAGCTGGCGAGATCCAAACAGAAAACTTCGGCTAAAATTCAAAGAAAACCTTTTTGGGGTTTAAAAATGTGCACATTGCCATAGTATTGCCATGCAGTGAAAGGGACGGCTTTGTGAGCGGATGTGCTCCTTGTGAAAGAGCAGAATAATGTCACTCACAGTGAAGTTAGCCAATGGCTGAAGTGGGCGGACCCACTGCCGCATGCTGGATGCAGAAAAAAATGTATGAGTGCAGAGGGCCGGCGGAAAGCCCTGTAAGTACATTTGTTATATATGTACAATTTCAGAATAATGCAAAGGTATTGGCTAACACCAGCCTAGAAACAATAGGGTACCCTACTCTAGCCAGTCAAAGTCAACATACAATCAGACAGGGATAATGAATCAGAGGGAATTTAAAAAAGAAATCACATTTTCAGAATTAAGAGCTATCCTCTGCACCATTGTGAATCCCACAAAAGTGAGAAACCTAGGTAAAGTGTACTCCGAGCACAGGAGGTAACAGACCGAAGAATCCCGCTGTTTAAACCCCAGCTTTGGCACTTTTCATGGCATAAGGCACTGCGTGGAGTCCTGAAGTGGTCAGACTGAAGGCTGGGCCAACAGAATGACGTCAGACTTTATGGTACCCATCAGGGCACTGGAAAACTGAGACACAGTGCAATTCAATGGGCTTTAGTGCCCTTGGACAAACATCCCAGCAGAGCCCATTTGAACCTGCCTCCAGGCACACCTGTGCAGTTAGATGCCACCTCACTGTGCAGTAAACCCCTGGAATTCATGTTTTAGCACTTAATGACCTAAAGAAACAGACCTGCAGGTGCATCAGCACTCAGCGAGTCAGGTCTTAAATGAGACCCCACTTCCCAGGCTAAAAGGGCAAACCCAGGTAATTACAGGTGCGCCGGTCACCCCTTTAAATTCGAGTTAGGGCCAATCGCCCATCCCTTGTCTACTGTCATTGTGTTACGAGATGTGGGACCCTGCTTCAAAGCAGGAGGCGGAGAACAAATGGAAGTAAAGTGCCTGCAATGTGTGTTATTCAGTCACTTAATACAACATCCTCCCACCCCAGCTAGGCTGGAGTGTAAAGTTTAATTGAGTGGTCCCGCCTTTCATCCTATGCGGACTCCCCTTACTGTGTACGTGATGTGGCCGGCCAGGGTTCTGACTGGAGCAGCCATGCTCAGCCGAAAGGAGCAGATGCGCGTGCCTGGAACAGCAGCTCGGGCAGAGTCTAAGTCATGGGATATGTGTGTATTTAGCACAGAACTTTTGTCCCCACAGGGAGAAACTCGCGGCATCTACTACTCCACCAGCGTCAAATGTGGGGGTGCCCCTCGCCCCTGCTCTTGAAAGGAACTTATCTCTGCCTTTGATAGAAGTATATCTAGTGGTTTACAGTGTGAGAAACTACCTGCAAATATTTGGGAATACCCAGAAACTATTTTTCAGGGTCAACCCACTATAACCCCTTCTTTTACTCCCCTATTCCTACACTCACATCCACCATGCATGAAGTTTTCTACCATTGTAAGTTCCATTTACATTCATAAAATGTAACACATCTGGATTGCCACCGTTTTATTTTGAACCCTTATTAAATTCATGAAATTAGCAAAGTTTGGAAAAAAACTTGAGAAAGTGAAGATTGCCGGGTTCAAGCACACAGGGCTGGGCCATGCCGTGGGCCCAGAAATCCACAAGTAGGAGGCGGTTGTCAACTTTGTAGAGCACAGCTGAAGAGGCTGCGTGTCTGAACTCCTTCCGGGTTATCTTCTTCCTCTTTGTAGAGCACAGCCAAAGAGGGTGCACGGGTGAACCCCTTCCGGGTTATCATCTCCCACTTTGTGGAGCACAGCCGAACAGGGTGCGCGGCTGAACCCCTTCCGGGTTATCATCTCCCACTTTGTGGAGCACAGCCGAACAGGGTGCGCGGCTGAACCCCTTCCGGGTTATCATCTCCCACTTTGTAGAGCACAGCCGAACAGGGTGCCGGCTGAACCCCTTCCGGGTTATCATCTCCCACTTTGTGGAGCACAGCCGAACAGGGTGCGTGGCTGAACCCCTTCCGGGTTATCATCTTCCACTTTGTAGAGCACAGCCGAACAGGGTGCATTGCTAAACCCCTTCGGGTTGTCATTTTCCTCTTTGTAGAGCACAGCCGAACAGGGTGCGTGGCTGAACCCCTTCTGGGTTATCTTCTTCCTCTTTGTAGAGCACAGACAAAGAGGGTGCGCGGGTGAACCCCTTTGGGTTGTCATCTTCCTCTTTGAAGAGCACAGCCGAACAGGGTGCGTGGCTGAACCCCTTCCGGGTCATCATCTTCCTCTTTGTAGAGCACAGCCGAACAGGGTGCCGGCTGAACCCCTTCCGGGTTATCATCTCCCACTTTGTGGAGCACAGCCAAAGAGGGTGCGTGGCTGAACCCATTCGGGTTGTCATCTTCCTCTTTGTAGAGTCCAGTCGAAGAGGGTGCGCGGCTGAACCCCTTCCGGATCATCATCTTCCTCTTTGTAGAGCACAGCCGAACAGGGTGCGCGGCTGAACCCCTTCCGGGTTATCATCTTCCACTTTGTAGAGCACAGCCGAACAGGGTGCATTGCTAAACCCCTTCGGGTTGTCATCTTCCTCTTTGTAGAGCACAGCCGAACAGGGTGCGCGACGAACCCCTTCCAGGTTATCATCTTCCACTTTGTAGAGCACAGCCGAACAGGGTGCATTGCTAAACCCCTTCGGGTTGTCATCTTCCTCTTTGTAGAGCACAGCCGAACAGGGTGCGCGGCTGAACTCCTTCCGGGTTATCATCGCCCACTTTGTAGAGCACAGCCGAACAGGGTGCGTGGCTGAACCCCTTCCGGGTTATCATCTCCCACTTTGTAGAGCACAGCTGAACAGGGTTCGCGGCTGAACCCCTTCCAGGTTATCATCTTCCACTTTGTAGAGCACAGCCGAACAGGGTGCATTGCTGAACCCCTTCCGGGTTATCATCTTCCTCTTTGGAGAGCACAGCCGAACAGGGTGCGTGGCTGAATCCCTTCCGGGTTATCATCTCCCACTTTGTAGAGCACAGCCGAACAGGGTTCGCGGCTGAACCCCTTCCAGGTTATCATCTTCCACTTTGTAGCGCCCAGCCGAACAGGGTGCATTGCTGAACCCCTTCCGGGTTATCATCTTCCACTTTGAAGAGCACAGCCGAACAGGGTACGTGGCTGAACCCCTTCTGGGTTATCATCTCCCACTTTGTAGAGCACAGCCGGACAGGGTGCATTGCTAAACTCCTTCGGGTTGTCATCTTCCTCTTCGTAGAGCACAGCCGAACAGGGTGCGCGGCTGAACCCCTTCAGGGTTATCATCTTTCACTTTGTAGAGCACAGCCAAACCGGGTGCATTGCTGAACCTCTTCTGGGTTACCATCTTCTACTTTTTAGAGCACAGCCGAACAGGGTGCATTGCTGTACCCCTTCGGGTTGTCAAGTTCCTCTTTGTAGAGCACAGCCGAAGAGGGTGCGCAGCTGAACCCCTTCCGGGTTATCATCTTCCTCTGTAGAGCACAGCCAAACAGGGTGCGCGGCTGAACCCCTTCCGGGTTATCATCTTCCTCTTTGTAGAGCACAGCCGAACAGGGTGCATTGCTGAACCCCTTCCAGGTTATCATCTCCCACTTTGTAGAGCACAGCCGAACAGGGTGCGCGGCTGAACCCCTTCCGGGTCATCATCTTCCTCTTTGTAGAGCACAGCCGAACAGGGTGCGCGGCTGAACCCCTTCCAGGTTATCATCTTTGTCTTTGTAGAGCACAGCCGAACAGGGTGAGCGGCTGAACCCCTTCCGGGTTATCATCTCCCACTTTGTAGAGCACAGCCGAACAGGGTGCATGGCTGAACCCCTTCCAGGTTATCATCTTTGTCTTCGTAGAGCACAGCTGAACAGGGTGCATTGCTGAACCCCTTCCGGGTTATCATCTCCCACTTTGTAGAGCACAGCCGAACAGGGTGCGCGACGAACCCCTTCCAGGTTATCATCTTCCACTTTGTAGAGCACAGCCGAACAGGGTGCATGGCTGAACATCATCTGTCCTCTCCGGTATAATAACAAAAGGTGTCCCACAGTGGCGTAGCACCAGGGGGGTGTTTGAAGTGTTCCACCCCCTAAAAAATGTATTCCGTAGTAAATAGTTGGGTAGAAGTGCTTTCAGCCGGGTATGGTGAGATGTCAGTGGGATTTCACCTGGGAGTTTTACACACAGACAAACATACTTTTTTGCCCCATGGCTTCATGCCAGCAGCCCCCACGCTTGATTCGATCGCCTCTTCTAATTTACATTGCTGAGCCATTGGCTTCAGCAACTGTAAAACGTTTTTGTCACAGAAAGAATAAGCTCTGGTAAAAACAAGAAGACGAAGAACGGTATGTGATAAACAGTGTGATGATTGCACCTAATTTTCAGACATAAAATAGTCCCTCATGCATTGCAATGGAAGTAGCTCCTAGAAGACAGCATGATACCTCGAACAGCCAATAGCATGAGGTGAGAGAGCAGCCAATTGCATGAGGTGAGAGGGAATACACAAGCCTGCATAGCTGCCACACTGGCACTAACTGCAGACTTTCACCTCCTTCTCTGGGTTGGCAGAAAAAGTTTTTTACCTGAAAATAGCAGTGCAACCTGTCAAAATGTTTAATGCCACGCTGAGCCACTTGGCGAGACATAGACCTCAAGAGGCCTGACACTACGCCGCTGCCGCTCTGCTAAACCCCCAGGCTGGTCCGACGGCAGACAGGGGGGGGGGGTCACTGGACACCTTCCTAGAGCTGTCCTCGCAGGTGCAGCCCAGACGGGATGTAAACAGACTTAAATGTACAGAGACAGAGCAGAGGGATGAAGAGGTAAAGGATAGAGGGAAGGAGAGAGAGAAGAGACGGAGCGATCAAGAACAGGACAGAGACACGGATGGAGAAAAAGGAATGCTGAGACAAATATAGAGACAGAGAAATAGAGAGAGTATTCTATAGAATAAAAGGTGGGTAGGTACTTAGACTAACTGATACATAGATAGGTAAAAACAGAGACAGATATAGAGGTAGATAGGTTGAGAGAGAGAATGGATAGAGAGATCCGAGCTCTCCCTTTTTTCTCTCTCACTCTAAATTTTTACATGTCCCTGTCACTCTGCCTCTCCCTGTCTGTCCTTGTCTTTCTTACTCCACCTTCCTCTGTCTTTCATTGGTTTTTCTGTGTCTTTCGACTTCCTCTTGCCTTCTCTTCCTCTGCCTCTTTGTGTCTCTATTTCCCCCATCTCTACCTGACTCTGCTTCTCTTTCCCTGTCTCTCCCTTTGTTTGTTGCTGCCCCACTCTTTCTCTTGCTGTTTCTTTTTCACTGTTTTTTTTCTTTTTCTTTTCCCTTCACGCCATCTTTATGTCTCCCAGTCGATCTGTCTCTGTCTGTCTTTCTCTCTCATGTTCTGCCTCTTCCTGTTTCTCTCCACCTGTTTTTTGCTGTCTCTCTTGATCCTTCTCTGCCTCTTCGTCTTTTTTCTCTCTAGCTCTGTGTTTTGCTGGCTCTACTTCTGTCTGTCCCTCTGCAAGTGTCCATGTGTCTATCCATATCTTTCACTGCCTTTCTGTCTGCCTACCTATCTCTTTTCATCCCTGTCTCTCGCTATTTCTGTATCTCCCCCTTTCTTTAACTTCTCTGTCCCACCTCCCTCTCTCGCTCTGTCTTTCCTTGTCTCTCCACCATCCTGTGTCTCTCCCTACTTTTATTTTTCTTTACTTATCTTTTTCTTTCTCTCCCTCTGTCTCCCTCTCTGCCTTTCCTTTTGCGTTACCTTTGAAGTAAAAAGGCTTCCTCTCTGAAATACTGTGAATTACTTTGGTTCCTACTTTTTGCGTAACTTGCTGGGTCAAGTATTTGGCTGATCTGCGGGCCAGTCAGTTTGTGTTCTCGGGATACGAAAACTCAGACACAATAAATTTCTCAAGCAGGTTCCTCTCCTAAATGTGACTTCGGGTCTAGTTTTGATACACTCATTCAGAGTGGTATCCTTCCTCAGTATGTGCCAATGTCTTTTGAGGCTTTTGACCAGGGCTTTCGATTGGGTGTTGTAATCAGTGATGAGTCTTATTTTGTCGTCTTTAATGTTATTGTGTCGTTTGTCCTTAGATAGTAATGTGTCAGGTCTTTTGATCTTTATTATTCGGGATCTGGCTAAATCCACCACCCGACTGTCATCTGAATCTTTTCACCATGTTACCAGCACATAATTCAAATTCTGAGTCCTCGCTGCAGTTTCGTCCAGCTCTAATCAGCTCTCCATACGGGATTGCCTTGATTTGATGAGAGGGCTGTGCACTGGTGGCATGTAGTGTAGAATTACACGCAGTAGCTTTCCTGAATAATCAACTATGTATCCTGCCATCCTTAGTGTATAATTCTGTATCCAAAAATGCGATTTTATCACTACTTTTCTCATAAGTGAATTTAATATTGAAATCATTGCTATTGAGGTGTTGTACAAAATCATCTAGCTAGTTGTAGTCCCCTGTCCAGATCATCAGACAGTCGTCGATGGAACGCCCCCAGTGAAGGATGTCATCATTCCAATTGTTGCCCAACGAGCTCCAGATCCACACCTCCTGAAGCCAACCCATGAAAAGGTTCGCATACGAAGGTGAGAATCTGGAGCCCATGGTCACACCTTGTTTTTGTCTATACCAGCAGTCTCTGAAAATAAAAACATTGTTATCTAGTATTAGTTCGATCATATTCATAATCATTTCCGTATGTTCCCAAGTGCTTGCAGATCTTACACTAAGCATTTTTCTGATTGCTTTAAGACCATCTTCTCTTTGGTTGCTTGTTTGTAGGGCAGTGACGTCTAGTGTGACCAATGTCATGTTGTCTTCCCATGTCAAGTCTGTTAAGATCCCCAAAGCATGTTTTGTATCCTTAATGAAGGAAGGTAAAGTGTTAACTGACGGCTTCAGAAACATATCTACATACTCTGATAGCCTTTCGGTGGGTCCTTCCTTGCCCGATATGATTGCTCTCCCCGGAGGGAACGGGAGCTGTTTGTGAACTTTTGGAAGGGTGTATATACAAGGGTGTCTAGGTTTATCAACCCTCAGATAACTTATTTCCTCCTCATCTAATAACCCCATGCCATGCCATAGTTTGAGGTGCCTGTTGATATGTTCAGTAAGTTTCCAGATAGGATTGCTGGACAGTTTTTGGTAACAAGAGGTATCATTTAATTGTGACAGGATCTCGGTGTCATAGTCAGTGCTTGTCCTTATCACGATGTCCCCCCCCCCCTTGTCAGCCTCTCCGATGGTAATGCTGTCCTCTTGCATTAAACTTTTCAAAGACTTTCTGTCGCCAGGTGAGAGATTGTCATACACCCTCCTATGTTGTTGTTTAGTGCCTTTCAGTTCACTTCTGTCTAAATCTGCTAGAACCAATTTATTGGAAGATATCAATTTTGCTCCCCGTATGTAACGTTGGTGTCCATTTTGACTGTTCTTTAAGGCCACTAGGTACAGGCACAGCACTGATCACATTCAGATCACGCATGATGATGTCAGCACTCACAATCTCATCTTCGCAATCTGTTAAGGGTAGTAATCATCTGGTGTCCAGAATTTCTTGAATTGTGATTTCACTTCACAATTGTCTTTGATGCAAGGATCTAGGTACTTTATTCATATCATTAAACAGTTGCAAATGTTTCTTAATTTTAACCTTCCTAATGAACTTGTACAAGTCAATCTTCAAATTACATATGTCCCCAACATTAGCCGGACAGAAACCCAGACCTTTTTTCAATGATGCATGATCGTTACTGGATAACTCTTTACATGACAAATTCAACCCATTGACATCTTCTACTTCCTCTGGTTCCAGGAGCGCGTCCTCCTGCCTCATCCTTTGCTTTGGGTGGTGTATGCTGCAGTGACCTCCTGAGAGGGCCCTGACACTTATTGTTTTTATAAATTAAGCCCTTGCCTGGTGCAGCAAGCACCCTCGACACGTAGCCAGAGTACACCTAATACCTGCCCACCAGCAGTGCATAGCAAGGGCGCCATCGGCCCTTATGCAAGCAATGAAATGGCCCCCCTAACCACAAGTTCATAGTAAGATGCAGTCATATTGGGGTACAGTGGGCCCCTAACATCCCTGAGCCCCCTTGCCACTGCACAGGCTGCAGTATTGATAGCTGCGCCCCTGCTCACCAGTTCCAACATCTGATGCCGTGACCGGAGTTGAACCGTGTGACCTCAAATGCCATCCTTTGAAGGTTGAAAGTCAACATTGTTGCTGCAGACTACACCAGATCCAGAGTGGTGAAGTTATTTGTGATGCGCGGGTCATGACTCTACCATAGGTGGGAGGTACCAATGCCAAGGCGCGTGCAGTGGGCAAAATTTTTGCAGTTTTTTTATAGCAAGAACTCGACCCGAAGGTATTGGAGCGCTTTACATGAGCACCAGTTACATTACACAAGGACACATTCATTTAGGGAAGGCACTGGGAGAATAAGTGATTTGCCCAGAATCACAGGATGTTGAGCCGACGCCGAGGCTCGAAACTGGTTCCCAGTTCCATCGTCGGCAGCTCAGGTCGTTACGCCACATCCTCTCCCACGTTTGCCAAAACTCTTCAGGTTGACCGGCTCAACACTTTCCTCAAGTACTTGAGGAAATGTTTCCAAGGGGTGGGAAGCTTCAGCAACTTCCAGGTCGGGAGGCACATCCTCCTGAGGGGTGCTGAAGAAGGGGTGGAGAGAAAGAGAGAAAGGTAAACCAGAGGTCAGTCACGTGCAGTCGTCACATCACCTCAGTGCCCTCCAGACACTCTAGCAACCACTGTACCTGTCCTTCGACACTCACCAGCGGCTCCGTGACCTGCACAGCGGTGTCAGGCGACATCACAGGAAGAGACATCAAGTGGCCTTTGAACCTGAAATCCAGGAAGTGATGGCACAAGACCCTGATTCTGATGACGTCACAACATAGATGTCACTGACGCCTAGTGTATAAAAAATGAATTGCTAAGTTAAAGGGAGGTACACAAAAAAGAGACTTAAAAAAACAATAGTGGTCAGACTCGCTGTAGTTAATTCATAAGAACCATATAGTGCACATAAACTATGTTATGGGCTTGAGTCACTCTTTTTATGGTCACTGATAAGGAACTATCGCGGCAGCATTATTCACCTTAACTGAAGATGCATGCACTTTTTACAACTGTAAAAGTTGTTTAATTCGTTTAATTGTATTGTGTGCTCTGAAGAGTGGCATTCGCCTTCTGCTTTTATTTATTTTTAGCTGAAACCCCCCGTGGGGGCTGCCGAAAGTAAACTGTGCTCCTCAAAGCACTTTTACCTTCTGTTCTTGGCACTGTTTTCACCTCTGAGACCAGGAGTCGCAAAGACAATGCCAGAGGTCACAAGGAGCAAGTCAGAGGTCACAACTGCGACCTCTGGCGACCACTAAATGACTCCCAGGCTTATAAATGTGTCAACAAGTGCCGCCCTAGCAGCTAAGCAGCCCCCGGGATGGCAGGGGCGGTACAACTCTGGCAGCCAAACACATATGATATCCCACCGCACAGGTCAAAGGACACCCGCTGCCCCCCAAAACACTGTGTGCTGATTGAAGTGACCCACACTGTGTGCCTATTGAAGTGACGCACTTGCCTCGTGGTACCTGAGGGCAGGCCTCCTCACCTGGCACAGACGAGCTGTCGACAGTAATCGACAACAAGCGCCTTAAAGCCCGTTGTGGCGCAGGTACAGTAAGTGATACCCCCGGTGTGGTGCGAGGAGTGCCCGCCCCGCCTCTGGTGACCGCAGGGCCGGGTCGGGTAACTTGAGCGGGTTTCACCTGTATTGTGCTTGCCAACAAAGGTGTGGATGAAAGCAGACGGCTTCTTTCTCTTTGTTAATCTTCAAGTCTGTGTCCCCCTCCCCCCACCAGCCCTCCAGCCCCAACCCATGCTCTATTACCACCTTCCAGCTCACTTCGGCCTCGCAAGACGGCTGTCCTGAAACTTTATAATGCGAGCAGGGCCTCGAGCGCTGACACCGCTCAGAAAACTGTTGTGACAGGCCGTGAACGTACTAAGGTGATGGAGAGGGGGAGGGGCGCACAAAGGACTGAGGCGCGAGGGGGACGTGTGGGTGGTGTGGGGAGCGTCGAGAAAGGTCAAAGGGGAAGAAATAACCGGTTGTGAGAGATGAAAACCGTGGGAGTGAGGGAGAGATTAACACAGTGCCCTCTGCAGTTTGCCAAACGTGCAAATTACATGTGCACTTGCACGGTTAGTGTCTGCACACATTACGCAGCTCTGCCCTGCCGCAGGGCGAGTAGTTTGGCCTTCTGACATGGGGAGGGTACAGAAGCCCTGTGGGCCCTGGTCTACTGCGAGCCGCCTGGCGTATAGCGCCCCCTGTGCCCCAGCATTCCAACATCCCCCAGGCGCTTCACTCTAGTGAGGCAAGCAAGGAAGGAGGGGTCACGGCGCTCCTATGAACGAGGGGGTGACACCGAGTCTGACCTTTAGTGTTACCCCTGCAATTGTTCAGTTTCATATTTGTATTTGCTATTGTGAGCACCATCACACAGCTCTAAATCACAATTTCTCCTGAGTGCAGCTGCCTCAGAGTACCTCAGGACAGTCAGTAATCCTGCATGTGTGCACAAAAAAGGCGCATGTGCAAGGCCTTTACAAATAGCGCTGCATATTGTTTAAGAGCGCGAGGCGCTAAGAACTTGTGTTGTCAAATACTTAGGGCAAAATTTTACAGTGGCTTTGCGTCAGCTTTGCGTTACTTTTTTAACACAAACCTGACGCACAACCTTTTTGTGGATTTCCAAACCAGCGCAAATTGGTGTATGCGTTGATTTGTAAGGAACGGCAGCAGAAAGCATCAAGGGGACGTTCCATGGGCAGGACATGGGCACTCCCATGCTACCACCCATGCTTTTTGACGCAAAACCCTCTCTACGAAGGGCCATATTTATGAAGGGGTTGCGTTGCTTTTGCACTATGCAACGTGGTGCAAAAGCAACGCAACTTTAAGATGCGATTCATCAAGCCACGCAAGGCCCCCTTGCGTTGCCCTGCATGGCTTGATAAATCCAGAGTAATGCAACGCAGCGCAAATTGCTGCGTTGCATTTCTCTGCCCCAGGGAGGCATTTCAAGGGCGGTGCAATGGGTGTGCCCATGCAGTACCCATGGATTATGACACATTCCCAGATTTACCATTAGTGGTAGACCTGGGAATGCGCCAAAATGCCACGCCTTCCCAGGAGAGGCGTAACGAGGAGAAAAATCTTAATTTCTCCTCGTTTCTTCCTCCTTCTATGTGTGCTGGATTTTTTTATCCCTTCTTGTATCAAAAAAATTCTGCTTACAAGGTAGGCACCCTGGCACCAGGGTGCAAGGGTGCCTGCATTGGCGCCTGGCAGCCACAGGTGCGCCAGCGCTGGGAAAAGGGAGGAATGCACCGTATTGCGATAAATACGGCACACTCCTGTCCTTTCCTGTAACGCAGCACGGCTAGGCGACTTGCTGCACTGCGCTGCGTTACATTTTCATAAATATGGCCCTGACAATAGTAGACAGGGTTTTGCTCCAAAAACAGAATGCTGCTGGAAAGCAGGTGTTAAAAGGAGAGATGTTTTCATTTCTCCATTCTTTTCCGACATTGCATGTGTGCAGCACTGCGCAGCACACATACAAAGCAGGAACAGTTTTAAAATGTGTCTAGTCCTAGTATTTTGGACTGGAAGGGTAATCTTTCAGCACAAAACCTTTGCTAGACTCACGCAGACACCCTTGCACTACGGTGAAATCAGCAGAACAAGTCTGCACCAGGGCTGCGGAGAGGGGAGGAGAGCGTCATATCCCTGTAGATATGGAGCTCTCCTGCTCTCTCGCTGCCAAGCAATGCAGCGCAGCACCTTCGGCTGCTGCGCTGCATTGCCTAACTTGTTTGTAAATCTGGGCCCAATTCTTCATTTGTACATTTTACTCAATCAATGATATAAACTCCCTGGATCAATATTCTGAAAAAAATGTTACTATTCTCAAATATTATGTTTTATTTAGCTAATGCTCAGCTCTATCTTTAATAATTGCAGTTTTTTTCACTGCACAAACCAGGCCCAAGTGCATTAGAGCGCTTACAACAGAACCGGACTATGTTACGCATTTTCTTTTTTATTTCATTTTTCAGGGCACAGGTGGATTAAGTGACCGGTCCAGAGGCGCGGGATGTTGAGACGAAGCTGGCCTTGGAATAGGGTATGAGATGTTCCAAGGTCGGTGCACCAGATACACACATGCACACAAACATACATGAACACACTCAAATGCACTCACATAGACACACGCACATGCAACCCCAAAGACATCCACGCAATTATTCGAAAGGCCCTCCGCCAGTTCTCCTAAGAAACTGTGACTCCTCGAAGCCAACGAGGAAGTGTGTGTGAACCCCTCTCACGCGCATGATTCCATCACCCTCTGCTTAGGGCATTGGAAGTCTCCTGATGTTATTGAACGATAGGAAACCACAGCTGGAACCTGTGGGTAAGAGAACATGAAAAGCCGGCCCTAGGGGCCGAGAGAGGTCTTATTGCGTTAATTCTTGATTGCAGGAGCTTTTCCTCCATGATCAGACCCGTAGATGTGTTGTAGCACCTTGGGACCACATTCTGCATCCAAGGTAAACCACTCTTTGCACCCTCCAAACCTGGTTAGGCTCCGAGATGGGACACAGGCCGAAACTTGCCATACAATGATGTATATGTGCATATTCCATGTCTGGCTGCTTTTCACATTAAGTAGTGTTTTTAAAAAACCATATTGCACAAGGCTACAATGTTATTTCATGGGAATGGTGCACTTTCCTTGAAATATGGATTTGATGTAATGGGGGTATGTCTCGGGCTGTTTTCTTCCCTCCAGCTCGTGAACCTATAAGCGTGACAGTGTATTTAGGTACGGCCGTCCCAAACCGCCCTCCACTCCCCGCCACTGCCGGTTTCTCAAAGAGTACTTTTTCATGAAATCTAATCAAACAAGATGTGTGTTCTTTTCCACACATCAAAGCATGGTTTTTCTGAGCCCTACCTTCTTAGTAATATTTGGTTATCATATAATGCTTCACATCCCACACATCTGCCGCTTCTAAGTGCTGCAAAGAACAGATGTTACTGTTGCCTAAGTTACTTGGCTCTGGCAGGTGGCATTATGAACTCACAACTCAACTGTAATGACTTATTACAGTGGAGAGGCTACGTCATTGCTTTATTAAATGTAACTAATGATGTCTAAACTTTACTGTACTGGGGAAATGACAGGCTGGCTTTTAAACACGGATTGCAGACAACCACGCATTGAAGTAACATTTTACGCGGTTACCAATAGTCAATCAAGTAACTTAGGATAGGAACACGGAGCGCGCTCTTCTTTGAAATATCCTCCCACATCTCCAAGGTGACCAACAAATCAAGGTGAGGAGAGCTGCATCCTGGCATGTATGGGCTGCCGCGTTATCTTCTTCTTTGGTCTCCTTACAAAATGTATTTTCAGGCCATAAATGCTTCAGAAGCAGGCGGCAAATATATGCCCTAACATTCAGAAATTGGGGCCACATGAAACCCGCTCTTAAGCTCTCCGCCACCTTCTTGTCAATGTCAGGTTTAAAATCAAGGTCCCGAACACCGTCTACAAACCAGTGCTTAATTTGAGCCGGTGTTTTACGGTGCTCGGCACCGGCACCTAATTGTCAACACTGGTGCCTTGTGACAGTCTGCCACAAGGTGGCGCTGTCTGAGATGACCACAAAAAAAGTCAATTATTAATTCAATATATATTAAAACTGACTATTACCTGCCACCCAAGCCAATCTTATAGTTTTGTGGGCCTGAAGTAGTCTGAACTGTCACACTTGTAGGAGTGTGATGGTTAGTAGTTGTGTTGTTACTGTCATTGGCAGCATATCAGGGGCAATGTGTGGCGAACGCTGCAGTGGTCGCCTGACGAGAGCTCTGGCCCTTCTTTGCTTAAAAAGGAAGCACTGCGAAGCGCATGGACCAAAGGCCCCGCAAACCTGCAGAAGCGGACACCTCACTATATCCAGGTCAGAGATTGTGGTCTAATGTCCATCCATCTGAATGACCAGTGTTTCCCTGTGCTCTGCGCTGTATTCAGTTAAAGGCCAGTCTAAATAGACTGCTAGACTGAATAAGCTAGTTAGACCTGCCATTAGCCGAATGCAGCGCAGAGCACGGGTTGCAATCTGAAAATATCAAACAGAGTTACTGTAAGCAGTATCTTTGTTTGTTTGCCGGCTCTCCTCAGTAACTGAAAGGCAAAACTGCAGTATTTTATGAAACTTCTTAATTAATAAATAAAAACAGAAAGAAAGACAGAAAGAGCAAGACCAAGAATCCAAGAAGAAAGAAAGAGATAAGCAAAGAAACAAAGGAAAAAATAGGTGCATAAATAAATTACATTGTAGGGAGGTCACACACATCATTCTCAAATCTGCCCAATTTATAAGCAATCAGATAATAAAGGTTCCAAATGCACTCATGGTTTAGAACATTAACATAAATGCTGGCAGCAAATTGGAAGCTAGGTAAGCATCAAATGAGCCATTGGTCCTGTCTCTCAACAATGGTCATCAATCGCACATTACACTTTGCACATCTGTATATGTTGTTTATGCGCTGCCATTGTTTTCATGTAAAACCACAAGAGGATGTAAGTGGTTAGAAGTTTGCTGTAAGGTAGAATTCAACAGAAGAGTGCTGGCTATTGAGAGCTGCTCCCCTATTTGAAGGTAAGAGAAAGTCTATTTACTAGTAAGCGTGTTCAAAATAGCACATTTTATCCGGCCATATTAATTTTCTCTTTAATGGCATGTGAGCAATGCTATAACTCTCATGCCATGACAGAGAAAAGAAATATAAGAAGAAAAGAAACATGGCCAAAAAACAGTGTTGTTGTGCAGGCTATGAAGTACGTTAGTAACCATAACTTACAAAGGTCATTGTTTTTCAGTTTTAAGTCATAGCCACAACTTACTTTAACTGTGGCTCTTTAAATGGAATTTCTGAATTTTTAAATGTGTGTGTGTTATAACCAAAGCTATCTATAACTTCAATTTAGCTATTGTATTTTTCCTTGATGTTCTTTTTTTTTACTCATATCATACTTCCAACTTTTAAGAAAGTATACCCCACTGCACACGGCCAAAGGACACGTACAGGGGTGTTGGTTGCAGTACTTGGGCTCTGCACCAAACCCTCCATGGGCTATGGCCCTTGATGCTGACTGGCCTTCAGCCGAGTGTAGCGGGTTTGACCGTATGACACAGCCTATCGCCAGGCCCTGCACTCAGCTTTCATCTGGTGGCCAATCCACACTGCACATGGCCTTTCGTATCGCCATAGGGCCTGTTCTGTGCCTGGCCCTGTGGTTTCTTTTATTACAGTTTTTGAAGGGTTTGTGGACCCTGCGTTGAGGACCGCATACCAATAAACCTCTCTACTCTTGACCACATACGGGTGAACTTATGCGCCTCCTGAGGGGTTTGTGGGCCTGTTACTGTTGACATTTGCAAACCACTCACCTTTTAGCTTAAAGGTTTATAGTTTCATCAGAATGTCTCAGTGGCAATATTGCACCACATTACACAGTCATCAATTAAGCATTCTGTATATAGCACATATCTAGGCGCTTTTATTGCACAAAATGCAGTGGTATTGAAACCCAAGTTTCACAGGGAATGGTGAAATATGTAAAATATGTCACAGTCCCCGGTGAAATATGGATTTCAACATCATATTGTAAGTCCCCAAACCACTCTGCAGAGTTTTACAATTGCCAGGGCTACTAGGATTATATGGTATGGGGGAACAAATTATGTGGTAAGGCTATCTAAACTATGCAACCAAAGAATGCACATTTTACAGCACATTCTCTGACAGCATTATTTTCACCTAATTTTATTTATGAAATCCTCACATTATGCAGCAAATGTGGTAAAACATAATTCTGCGCTAAGTGTTGCAGCCACAAAATGTCATAACTCCATGGGCTCTCACCGGTGTCCACTCTGTTACTAAGTATTTATTTCTGAAAGATGAAACAAGACATAAACATTCCATTTACAACCAGGGACCACTATTATCTGCACTTTGAGAGCAGTCTTTCCAAGCTGCTACCCCAAAATAAACGTGTAATACAAATGGCCCTATATTTTCATCTTGGGGTTCTGGTGACATTTACAAATCAGTCGTCCTTTGGTCCTGTGGTTTTTGTAACCGGAACCTCTAGATAGCAATTTCCTTAAAGATGAGTCAAGCTGAGGACTAAAAATGGGGGGGTTCCAAAAGTGACATTTCTTATTTTAATTTCCATAGGGTTCTTTGCTCTAAGATACAGAAAAATGTGGCTAAATGGAATTTCACTGCACGTAGCATGTAATTATAAATTCAATAAAGTTTCGTTGTTGGGTATAGTGTTAATTTGTTCAGTTTAAAAAAAAATAAGGGGCATATTATCAAGACAGGCGATAAAATTATCGCCGCTTTAGCGGCAGGAAACTGCCGCTAAAACGGCGATAATGGGCTTGATAATATGCTCTATGGAATTCCAATTGAAGCCCATGTTAAATGTGAAGGACATCTAACATGGGCTTCAATTGGAATTCTATAGAGCATATTATCAAGCCCATTATTGCCGTTTTAGCGGCAGTTTCCTGCCTCTAAAGCGGCGATAATTTTATCGCCTGGCTTGATAATATGCCCCTATGTGTTTAAAAAGTGTTCTGGTCTGGGTATGAAGAGGTTCCACTTTAGAAATATCTGGACCGTTAATTTGCAAATCCCCTGTGGATTTGCAAATCCATAGAGGATTTACAAACCCAATTAAAAGAATCAAAGGCGCGCCATTGGACTAGGTAGCTTTTATTCCCATCGTGCTTCGTGAATTTCTGAATCCGGCTGCAGATTCATTAATCCTTCCTCTCTGAATTGCTGGCTATTAAAAAAAATATTAGTTGCAGCTTGCCTTCAGGAGACTCCTCAAGACCTGGCTCTTCGAACAGTAGCAGCATTCCACCCCCAGCGCCTTGAGACCCTCACGGGTATGTAGTGCGCTTTACAAATGCTATGATTGATTGATTGATTACCACATATAGTTCACTGAGTATCATGTTGGGTAAAAAAGAAACAACCTGAGGGGAGCATGGAGAATCTACCCTGACTCCCGGAAATAAAATAAATATCAAAAAGGTGTTTTTATTGTGGCATTGGTGAATTCTAAGCTGGATTTGCAAATCCTTGGCCCTTTGAGAGGTCTCAGAATTTGTGAATCCAGCGGTTGGTTCATGAACTCTAGAACAAAATGGAAACAGAGGCATTCTGTGCACTACTGCCGTGCTTCATATTTATTTATTATTTATTTTTGAGTTTTATATAGCGCTAGCTAGACCCGAGGTTATCAGAGCGCTTTACATTTTATGTGAAAAAGTTTAAAAGAAGTACATGAGGGGATTGTGTGGCTCAAAACAGAAATAAAAAGTATAGGGCAATAAAGCATGAAGGTAGTCAACATGGACAACCACATAGACGACACATGGGGGGTTGGCAGCATGCAGCGGGTTGAGAGCAGGGCCTGGCCGCAGTCCAGTTCTTGACCGCCTGTGATGAGGCAGGACACTGCATCCAGCTGCAGTCGTTGCTCAGCTGTGGTTGGCCCCATCCTGCAAGGAGAGCACAGGGCTGGCTGCCTGAGGCCAATATCCACTGTGCATAGCATAAGTCAGTGTGCTGAGGTGATTGGCGTCTCAGGGAGGTTTGTGTAGTTAAGGCCTAGCACCACAGCCCACCCTGCAATGCATGGCCAAAAGGCGTGAGTGGTGGGGTTTGACTGTCTGTGTAAGGTTGGGCGCACGCCTAACTGCAGGCCAGTCCATGCGTCCAACCGCACGGTGCACAGCCTGGCTGCCCAGTGGCGGCTGATCGTGGGAGTGCTGAGGGCGGTGGGGGAGGGGCGGGGTTTAACTGTTGTGTAAGGTTGGGTGCACGCCTAACTGCGGGCTAGTCCATGGGTCCAACCCCACGGTGCACAACCTGGCTGGCCCAGTGGTGGCTCCTCGTGGGAGTGCTGCGGGGAGGGGAGGGGTTTAACTGTTGTGTAAGGTTGGGTGCACGCCTAACTGCGGGCCAGTCCATGCGTCCAACCGCACGGTGCACAGCCTGGCTGCCCAGTTGCGGCTGATCGTGGGAGTGCTGAGGGCGGTGGGGGAGGGGCGGGGTTTAACTGTTGTGTAAGGTTGGGTGCACGCCTAACTGCAGGCCAGTCCATGCGTCCAACACCACGGTGCACAGCGTGGCTGGCCCAGTGGTGGCTCCTTGTGGGAGTGCTGCGGGGCGGCTGGGGGGGGCAGAGTTTAACTGCTGTGTAAGGTTGGGCGCACCCCTAACTGCAGGCCACTCCATGCGTCCAACCCCACGGTGCACAGCCTGGCTGCCCAGTGGTGGCTCCTCGTGGGAGTGCTGCGGGGGAGGGGCAGGGTTTAACCTTTGTGTAAGGTTGGGTGCACGCCTAACTTCAGGCCACTCCATGCGTCCAACCGAATGTATGACATTACAACGCATACATTTACAATGCATGCCTTTACAATGCAGTTTTTACATCGCAACATCCTTTACAATGCATTCTTTTACATCGCATGCCATTACATCACATTTTCAGAAACTACCTTTACAGCACATTCCATTACATCGCATTATACCTTTACAACGCATACCATTACACTGCATACCATTACATCGCATTTAAGGTAAGTGTTGGATAGTATAGGGGTGATATTCACTATTCTAGCTCCAGTGAGTGCAACAGTAGGGTAAGTGTTGGATAGTGTAGGGGTAAAAATTACTATTCTTACTCCAGTGAGTGCAACAGTAGGGTAAGTGTTGGCTAGTGTAAGGGTACTATGCGTTGTAATGGTATGCATTGTAATGACTTGCGATGTAATGCCTGCGTTGTAGTGACATGTGTTGTAATGACATGAGTTGTAGTGACATGTGATGTAATGGCTGCGTTGTAATGACATGCAATGTAAAGGATGTTGCGATGTAATGACTGCTATGTAAATGTAGTGCCATGTAATGACTGAGTTGTAAAGGTTGTTTCCCGTCCAACCCCACGGTGCACAGCCTGGCTGCCCAGTGGCGGCTCCTCGTGGGAGTGCTGCGGGGGAGGGGCAGGGTTTAACCTTTGTATAAGGTTGGGAGCACGCCTAACTTCAGGCCAGTCCATGCGTCCAACCCCACGGGGGAACAGCCTGGCTGGCCCAGTGGTGGCTCCTTGTGGGAGTGCTGCGGGGCGGCGGGGGGGGGTCAGGGTTTGACTGCCTGTGTAAGGTTGGGCGCACGCCTAACTGCAGGCCACTCCATGCGTCCAACCCCACGGTGCACAGTCTGGCTGCCCAGTGGCGGCTCCTCGTGGGAGTGCTGCGGGGGAGGGACAGGGTTTAACCTTTGTGTAAGGTTGGGCGCATGCCTAACTGCAGGCCAGTCCATGCGTCCAACCCCACGGTGCACAGCCTGGCTGGCCCAGTGGCGTCTCCTCGTGGAAGTGCTGCGGGGAGGGGCGGGGTTTAACCTTTGTGTAAGGTTGGGCGCATGCCTAACTTCAGGCCAGTCCATGCGTCCAACCCCACGGTGCACAGCCTGGCTGGCCCAGTGGCGTCTCCTCGTGGGAGTGCTGCGGGGGAGGGGTGGGGTTTAACCTTTGTGTAAGGTTGGGCGCACGCCTAACTTGAGGCCAGTCCATGCATCCAACCGTACGGTGCACAGACTGGCTGGCCCAGTGGTGGCTCCTCGTGGGAGTGCTGCGGGGGAGGGGAGGGGTTTAACCTTTGTGTAAGGTTGGGAGCACGCCTAACTTCAGGCCAGTCCATGCGTCCAACCCCACAGTGCACAGCCTGGCTGGCCCAGTGGTGGCTCCTTGTGGGAGTGCTGCGGGGCGGCGGGGGCAGGGTTTGACTGTCTGTGTAAGGTTGGGTGCACGTCTAACTTCAGGCAAGTCCATGCGTCCAACCGCACGGTGCACAGACTGGCTGGCCCAGTGGTGGCTCCTCGTGGGAGTGCTGCGGGGGAGGGGCGGGGTTTAACCTTTGTGTAAGGTTGGGAGCACGCCTAACTTCAGGCCAGTCCATGCGTCCAACCCCACGGTGCACAGCCTGGCTGGCCCAGTGGTGGCTCCTTGTGGGAGTGCTGCGGGGCGGCGGGGGGGGGGGGGCAGGGTTTGACCTTTGTGTAAGGTTGGGCGCACGCCTAACTTCAGGCCAGTCCATGCGTCCAACCCCACGGTGCACAGCCTGGCTGCCCGTGCTTGGTAGTGGACAGGGAGCTGTTGCATGTGGTAAATTATAACAAAAATCACACAAAAACGAAGGGGAAAGTGAAGTTATGGTTAGCTTTGGTTATAACACATTAACATATCTGTAAAAAAAACTTTGAAATTCACTGGAAAAATACAGTTAAAGTGGAATTTACATCTGAAATTCACAAGTTATGGATAGGATCGCAATCCATAACACCACACAGACATGCAACCTTAAACTTGGACACCAAATGCAATACTTGAGACCTCACAGTATTATTCCCAACAAGGAACAACACTGAAAAACACAATATCATGAAATATTAATACATAAACTAATAAATTATGCTACATTAACTGTTGTTGCTTTCACAGTGTTAAGATCATTGTAATATGATATCTACTCGCATAGGTAAGATTATTTTAAGGCATTCGCAGGTACTTCTGTCACTTCCGGGTTTGGGTCACGAGCTTGCATCTAGAGTGCAGTTTATGCAGTTCAGGTTTTGCAAGTCTGTAGTGTGAAGTAAGAATTGAGGCCCTGACCCTAAATTGTGATGTTCAGTCCTTCTTCTGTTTTAATTCCAAATCATAACTCCACACATATATTCCTAAAAACTCTTGGCAGAGTGTGTACAGGAAGTGCCACAGAGCATGCAAAGTTGGTGTTGAGGAGAAATGCAAACCAACCCCAGGACGTGCTTGCCTCCCCAGGCAGTGCCGGCAACCGGCCCCACCTGTTCTGTTGGGCTATGGTTCACGGTTCAGAGGTTTTCTATGTACATGCCTGGGGTGGAAACAGAAATACCAAATCACCCCCCCACCCCCACCCCACCTCCCAATTAGCGCACACCCCATTAGTACACCCCCTCTTTAGTCAGTATAATAGTGACCATTCAGGTAGCACATTGCGGTACAATATCTCACCATTATCACTCAACTGAATGGTTTTCAGTATGGTGACCTTTGACCCCGATTCTCAAAGGTCTCCATATGTGCGTCTTGTACAGGGTTCTATGTGGTACATCCCTGTTAGGGGGCGTGGCCAGAACTCTCCCCGCCTTGTTTCTTGCGGAGGGGAGGGGTGTTGCTAGGCGACCCTCCCTGCTCGCCAAGGGCACTGACTACTGCAGGTGCATGCATGCACCGTGCACGCACTGAGGTCTTACGTCCTCATAGTCACTCCCAGCCTCCGTGGGGGCATCTCCTCACATTTGACACTTCAGGAAAAGGAGGTTTGAGGAAAAGTCGTAACTCGGCCTAGAGAGGGTGAGGTGTGGGCTGGATGGGAGCATTCTGGGAGAGCAGGTGTTAATCTGCACACCTTTGTTCATGAAGCGCCTGACTGGGCTCGTTATACAGACACATACCTCCAGAACACCTACACCCCTGGTACGGTGTCACATTCCCCCCTCTGGTACTACTTTCTCGCAATTAACCAGGGGCAGGGTGTGGGGGGTGCAGACTCACACAAAACAAGAATTGCTTGCAGGCTCTCTTTATTACAAATCTATTCACACGTTTGAGCTCACAGGCGCCACAGCTCAGTAATTTCACACGGTCCACAATGTATTGACTGCTTTCCCATAGGTCAGGTTACTTTCATTCTATAAATAGCCTAGCTGGCCATCCGCAAAGCCTTTCAGGTCTGCAGGCGTAATGCATTTTGCTGCTGGAGCACTCTCTGTCCCCTAACAAACAAGAAACGTGGCCTTTCCTTGAAATTTGGCGCCACCTAGTGGTTTAGATCATAGTACCAGCCATGTATGTACCACAGGTGAGTCGTGTAACCCACATTCTCTCTCTTTATGTTTTTTAAATACATTCAAAATGTAGTCACACTGTTTACTACGAATGTCCTATGGACAGTATCATTAGGCACAACCTGTTTGTGTTCACTTATATTTTAGTAAACATAACAAAAATAGACAACACAAAAGGCAGGCTATCTTCATTTTATAGGGGGTGATTCTCAAAGGTAAACGTAAAGGATGAGTAAACCTACACATGTAAGTTCACTCTTACACCTTTGAGTAACTTTACTACCTTTCGTTATTCACCATTTACAGGCTTGATTCACAAAGGCAAACTTACTCTTTTGTGTATGTTTGTGTTTTTTTGGTATTCACAAACTATGAGTTAATAGTAAGTTTACAACTGCAGAGATTCGCAATCGAGCGGAGAACTACGTACGTAAAAAGACAGGAGAGGCGAAGGTGTATCACTGCAGATGGTATAGTGAATAGCATTTCCTAGAATTTTAGCAGTACTACTGTACAAAATGCAGTTTGTGAATAGATCTCATTGTGTTTGTGTGATGTCCCTTCACCACAGACCAAGAAATCTCACGTCTCCCACAGTCCAGTCAGAAGGCCATTACAACTCCTCCAGTGTTTCTATGCACATATACACAGGCCACAATTGTATGAATTTTTCCCCAGGCCCTATTTTTGATCAGCATCGTTGCATTCAGGTGGTTGTTAAGTTATGTGAGTGCTTTTGCAGAATGTACTTTTGAAGCACTTCTTTCTCCTACCGCTTCAATTTCCTCCTGGGTTGGGAGTCTCCCTTGGGTTGTCGATCATAAATGTGGAAATATCACATGAAAACACAAACATAGCACGACAATCTATCACCTGTGTGAAGAGACTAAGGGGCTCATTTAGATCTTGGCAGATGATATCCTGTCCACTGAAATATAAATCCCATTAAATCCTATGGAATTTCTATTTTGGTAGACGGGATATCCGTCACCATTGTGATGGAGTAACCCGTATGCCAAGATCTATATGGCTAGGTATTGCAGAATCCCCTCCCCCGTATTTACAGTGTCTCCCCAACCATGCTCCCACCGGGACCCCAACCTCCTCCGCCCTCCCTGAGGCTTAAATGCACATCAACCAATGCCTTGGGTTAGGGGTCGTAAAACCCTGGCCATATTTTATTCAAAACATGCAAACAATTTAAAGAAATTTACAATATTTACAATGCGCAGAAAAGTCTGGTCCATCAATCCACTACATCAGTACACAAACATTCTTAATACATTGAATATACATTATTTCAGATGGCTAACCTTAACATGTGATCTAATATATAGCCATTCCTGACATAGACAAAATTATATATATTATTGCTTTCCTGCGTATCCTGAATTGAGCCTATGGGCAGGTCACTACTGGTCCAACTACATGCTAGGTCCCGCCCCTCCTACCGGAGTGACCTTGTGCAGGGAGCCCAGTCCCCCAGAAGGTTGTATCCCCCGGGCACCCCTTACGCCCTCAATATTATCTCCAAGGGGCTGTGCTGTTATGCTAACTTTAGCGCCCATGCGCTTGTGCTGGGGTTGGCCCAAAGGCCTACCGGAAGCAGAACTTTCCTTCCCCCGCACCTTCCAGCCTACCGGCTGTAACCGTCCCCTGGAGGTCAATGAGAGTACACAAGTGCCGCCCCTCCCCCTCAGGCGGCCCCATTGACAATGGTGATGCCTACTACGGACCGTAAAATTTGCCCACCAATATTGACCTTACCGCAGACCAAGGATACCTTCACATAAAATACGACAATGACGCCGCCCTGCAAGAAAATTCTTCACTAACAAAACTTAAACAGATTCTGAGCGAAACAATTCAGACAACCTGCAATGGAAACACAAGAAAAAGGCACACACCAACTCTGCTGCCTTAGGGGTTGGTGGGCGTGGAAAAAACGGGAACTCCGTCGATTGCGGATTCAACGGCCTTGCGTGGGATAAAACGACTGTGGAGCGGCGAAGCAAAAGACCGTCCTGCCGCTCCACAGCCCCTTTTATGCCCCAGTGGATGAAACCGGTTGTGTCTGGTTCTGCAGATCCCCCTACCTCGGAACACTTGAGTGCTTCCGGGGTCAACCCCCTAACGCCCAATCAGAGTCAGGGCGAGGGGCGGGGACGTGTCACCTTGCACATGACCACCGCCCGCCCCTCCGTTGCCCCGGGGACTGGCACACCCGCCATAGGTGTGTGTGGCGTGCCCGAGTCCGGTTGGTGCCTTAACAAATCAGGCCCTAAACCTGAGATACTACTCAACAGTTGTGTTCATATAATTACTGCTTAAGGTTTTGCTGCAGATTATGAGTGAAAATGTAAATCAAGGTTTTTAAAGAAGCTATATATGTGCAGTTGGTAAATTACTGCACATTAATACCGTTTTACCACAAAATGCTAAATGAGGGCTTAGTTAGGGAATTTCATGTCATTTTTAAATGGTAATTGTAGATGCTAATGTTGGTTCTTTGCTGCCATCTGGAAGATCCACTCCCAGATCCAGTAAATGGTGTCAGGCTGACGAAGGCGTGTCTCTGTGGTCACTGCATTATTAAGTGGTCACGTTTGAGTGAGGAGAAAGGGTTGCATGAAGCAAACTAGTTCCAAGATACAGTCCAGTTTAGGTATTGTGTTCTGGAAGAAATGGAAGTGTTTCATGCACCTTCAGCCACAAGTGCTACAACTAGAAGGACTAGACACAAATTACTCTACAGCATCAAACCAAACCATTGGTTAATGCCTCCGTCAGGAGATCATTGGATGGTACTGAATCACTAAGAACATCGAAAACGGAGATAGTAGCCTGTGGTAGATTCCCACGTAGCACATGTCCCCCATCTGGCCAAAAGAGCATGCCCCATCTCCTCACTCTACACTCCAAACCAGTCACCCAGGAGTGATTATGGATCCAGACCGCCCTTTGATTCCTGAAGCCAATCAAGTTACAAAGGAACCTTTTTACGTGATGAGATTACTTAGTCAATTCATTTCTTACTTAGTATCCCACCAGAAACAACAATCCAACATCAACCTAGTCTTCTAGTATCCCCCTAGGAGAAACAACCTTTACAACGCAGTCATTACATCGCACTACCTTTACAACGCAGTCATTACAACGCAACATCCTTTACATCGCATGCCATTACAACGCAGCCATTACATCGCATGTCACTACAACGTATGTTATTACAACGCATATCACTGCAACGCATGTCATTACAACGCAATATAAGGAAAGTAATGGGGAATAGTACTTTTTACCCCTACACTATCCAACACTTACCCTACTGTTGCACTCACAGGAGTGGGAATAGTAATTTTTACCCCTACACTATCCAACAATAACCCTACTGTTGCACTTACTGGAGTGGGAATAGTAATGTTTACCCCTACACTATCCAACACTTACCCTACTGTTGCACTCACTGGAGTGGGAATAGTAATTTTTACCCCTGCATTGTCCAACACTTACCCTACTGTTGCCCTAAAAGTAATATGCGTTGTAATGGTATGTGTTGTAATGGAATGCGTTGTAAATGTAGTTTCAAAAAATGTATTGTGATGGCATGCGATGTAAAAACATGCGTTGTATGTTGTGATGTAAAAACTGTGTTGTAAAGGCATGCATTGTAAATGTTTGCGTTGTATCGTCATACATCCCCCTCCTAGTGATCTAGAAGCTAGAGACAATCCATAATACATATGCAGGACTGCTCATTAACCTCAATATCTGGATGGGTACTTCAGTCACTATGCTGACTGCATATGGTTAGATGAACCATGTTCAAAGCCATTCATGGCTTTGGACCCTGCTTCC
Source organism: Triturus cristatus (assembly GCF_964204655.1). NCBI lineage: Eukaryota > Metazoa > Chordata > Amphibia > Caudata > Salamandridae > Triturus > Triturus cristatus. Next base: position 1,058,413,352 of record NC_140588.1, on the reverse strand, counting down.
TACAGCAACAGCTCTGTATTTAGCGCCAATCCAGGCCTCTTCGATCTGGGCTGGATACACTCCTAAATGTCACTTTCTTCAGTAAATTTCAGACTGGAGGAACTTAATGCTCAGTAAAAATAATTACAATATATGAAACTCATTTATCGCAAAAACAAAAGTAATTTGCAGCCATCTTGAATTTCGAAGAGCACAATAAGCCTGGAGTATCCCTCACTTATAAGTACTATGTTCTAATAAACCCTAAATTAGGTATATATCAACGTGCATGAATACGTCTGTTCCCACACTACTCGTCCTCATGTTATGCTTAAGCACCGCAATGTTTACAGTATGTCTCCAAACTATACGTACCTCACTCTATGCTTCCTAACTACGCCAATCTAGGACACACACACTGCTCTGTCTTGCACTCCAAATGGAGCGCCTGTCGTGTAGTTCTGAAAAATATATCGGATCTGCACATTTGTGGGTAACATAAACTAAGGGATTGGTGTCTAAACTGACTGGGGACACCCCCAAAGGCTATGTCGGCCGATAGACCAGCTAGCTCACGGTGCCACCATAAGCTCACTAGCCTAGCCAAGGAGCGAATAGTTTCTGTCAACCATTGAACATGACATCCCTTGACCCTTCAGGGATCGTGGAAACAGAGCAATACTTTTCGCTCAGTCAATCGTGCTCACTTAGTCTCAGAGAGATACACAGAATAAACGTTGGGGCCGTTTTCAACAAGCATTTATTGAACCAGCGTCATTCTAGTATAAAACATGTGTGCTGCGATAACCATTAGACAGAAACAAATGTAAAAGATTACAAGCACCAACAGAGTAAATAGAAGGTAGAATTTATCATGGTGCTAAATCAGTGAATATATGCAGGCATATAAACATAACAGTAATCAAGCGTACTCCTACGATGCAGACCCTACCTAAGTGTACTTAAGTGTACCTAGCATGTATGTGGGTGCAAAGCCAAGAATCCCCTAGGAGAGAGCCAACCCTATTACCTGATGGGAGGGAATGAAGGACTCCATCTTGGTGTCGAGTTGGACACCCTGCAAGGGATGTCGGACCGCTGCGTGTTGAAGATTCAGCATGCAGAGACCTCAGTGCCTTGTGTCAGCGTGGAAGTGTCTCCTCTGCTTATCTAGTGAAGGTATGGTTCTTTTATACCATAAAGATATCCTTCGGGTTTCTACCACAATCGATATGTTGTGAGTACGATTATGTAAATGAGCCTTAATCAATACCTGCAATTATTCAAAGTAGTTCTGTCGCCCTAGATGAAGATGACCATGAACTTTATACAGAGTATATAAATCCTGTTATGTACGTCATGTGCAGGAGACTTTTCTAAGAATACCCAGTATAATAAATGAGGTTAGTTTCAAAGAAACCAATTGACATTTATTCAGCACATAACTGGGTAAAAGGTCAGTGCTAGAACTGTTCGTTATGCAGAGCAAGGTAGGACAAATGTAGGTAAAACGTCATTTTGCTACTTAGGCCTAGGTTGGGGAACATAAGACATCTAGGGGGAATATCCTGAACAATGACTCCGGAACACCGAGTTGAGGAGAGAATGTGGCCTAACGGCTAGGGCGGTCGACCTCGTAGCCGGAGTACTGGGTTTGAGCCTCGGCAGGGATGCTCAACGTTCTGTGATTCTGGGCAAATCACTTAATCGCTCTGTGCCTAACAAAGAAATGAATGTGTCCGTCTGTAACATAACTGGTGCTCATGTAAAGCGCTCTGATACCTCCGGGTCTAGGCGCGCTATATAAAACTCCACATGAAAAATAAACAAGTCCCAGAGTCGTGGAAGCCGAACAACGACTTGCCCGAACAACGACTTAGCCTGAACAACGTATGTGCGTTGTACAGGCTAAGTCGGTCTAGTGTTCGGGATGGATGGAGTTGAGAGGAGTGTCGGAGGAACAGGACAGGCAAGAGGTGTTTGGGGGTGTGGTGTTAGTTTTTAGGGGGTGGGAGGGGTTTCAAATAGATTTTAAGGGGTGGGGGGGTCGTATTCGTTTTTAGGGATGGGGTTTGCGTAAGCTTTTAGGGGTGGCGGGTTTTGTGATCGTTTTAGGGGGTGGTAGGGTTTGTGTTAGTTTTTAGGGGGTGGGAGGGGTTAGAGTTAGTTTCAAGGGGGTGTGGGTTGTATTAATTTTTAGGGGTTGGGAGTTTGTGTCTTATTTTTAAGGGGGTGGGAGAGGTTTGTGTCAGCTTTTAGGGGGTGGGAGGGGTTCAAGTTAGTTTTAAGGGAATGGGGTTCATATTAGTTTTTAGGTGGTGGGGGTTTGTGATACTTGTTAGGGGTGGGAGGGGTTCATGTTAGATTTAAAGGGGTGGGAGGGGTTATTGTTAGTTTTCAGGAGGTTGGGGGTTCGTGTATATTTTTAGAGGTGGGAGGTGTGGGGATATAGGGTAGTTTTTAGGGAGTGGGAGGTGTTCAGTTTAGATTTTAGGGGGTGGGTTTACCATGCGTTTCTTTACCACAAAAATGTGAGGTAAAATAAATCGTGGTTGAGGCGCGATCAGACTATAGACGGCATGGTTCAGGGAGTCGTTGTTGAGGAACTCGTTGTTCCAACATACAACCCACACCTAGGAATCGGATGCAAATTAGAGCACTTCACGAGCAAGTGCAGGGTATGAAGTGCTTATAACAAATAATATGTACAGTGCAATAAAATACCAGATGCTCATAACTAACAACCTGGAAATTACCTGGCACTCGTAAGGATGTTGTTTATCAAATTGACAGAGAAAGCAGAAGTGAGATCACGAGCACATCTCACCACTTATACAAACCTCAACCAACCAGCTGCCTTTTGAGTGACTAGGCGTGGGCGAGAAGTGATGCTGTCTTCATGAGTTACTGATGGGCGAGCTTGAGCTCCGACTCAATGAAGCTAGATTCACTTACGGGTCAACTGTAAAATTCAGGAGACCGGAAAGGAATTTACTAAAGCTTAAAGAAAGATCACCTGCTCCAACATGTTCAAAGAAAGGTGTGTGTGCAATTTGTGTACTTACACAACATTTTATAGATATTACTTGAACTATAATTTTGCATGAAAAGCGGGCTTGTGCCAATTTCAAACAGATGCACTTCACGCTATAAACACAGCATAAAAACACAAGTGCCCTGAAGAAGAGGGCACAGGTTCTGTCAAGCAGTGCTCTGCCTGTGCTCCTGTGATAGGATTTTTACCTGAGCGAGCTCCAATTACATCATGTGGTGTAGTGGCACAGCTGCATGGAATTTAACATAAAAAGTGTAATGTGAAATGGCATAAATGATGTGAATTACACCAGTGTAATGGAAATCTCACCCAGGTGTAAAAATGATTACAAGCGCTACATTATTTTGTAGTATATTGGTATTCAATTAATTAGGGCATCATTAAGATAATGTTACCACAGCACGGTTTTTGGGTCAGGAAGGGGAGTATTTATTTTTGACAGAGAAAGAGGAAGGTGCACCAGTAAGAAGTCCAAACTTGATAGAAAGTCCTTTAAGTTTCTTTTATTCTTATATATTTTTTTAAAACTAGAGATCAGCCAACGCGTTTCGTTCTTAGGGCAAGAACTTCTTCAGGGCTATATTTAGACGATGTGAAGTACATATAAGTGAAGATCATCAAAAGGTATATATTTCAAATGTATCCAGTATTACTGTTTGACATTTGGCTTTGTGACCTATTCCACGCTTTTCATATTCGTAAAAGTGCGTTGGAACTCATGTGCATTACTAGTTTGAATTCGTATCATGGAATCTCCAAACTCTAATCGCATGGATACATTTGAAATATATACCTTTTGATGATCTTCACTTATATGTACTTCACATCATCTAAATATAGCCCTGAAGAAGTTCTTGCCTTAAGAACGAAACGCGTTGGCTGATCTCTCTTTTTAAAAAAATATATAAGAATAAAAGAAACTTAAAGGACTTTCTATCAAGTTTGGACTTCTTACTGGTGCACCTTCCTCTTTCTCTGTCAAAAAAGATTTTCATCTGGATCACAGTGGAGTCCTTCTGCGGTGGACTCTGGAAGAATTGTGCACAGGACTCTTATTTGATTTATAAACAAGGATTGAGGTGCTGAACCAGTGGTCAGCCGTAGTTGTGCTTTTTGTTAAGAGAAGTATTTATTATTTAGGTATCATTTAGGGGACTGAGTTGTAACAGATGAATTTGAAACAAGTGCTCTGGATTATTTAAAAAAAAGAAAGCTTAGCTTCTGGGAGAACAGAAATAACACCACCCAGGGAGTTTTTCGAGAATCAATTCTGCAATCTTTGGGGTTAATGGAACTAAAAGTTTTCGTTTCGAAATTATTGGTTGTTGAGGAGCAACATCAAAAGGATGAGTAGGTCAGCCATTATCTTGGCCAGAAAGGTTGGTGTTGGAATTGGCCCCTTCTGCAGGGTCAGCCCCGAAATGTTTTGCCTTCCTCCTCTTTTTGCTGAATTCATTTTTGTTGGCCTTAGGACTCTGGGCACTTTACCACTCCTAACCAGTGCTAAAGATCTTGTGGACAGAGTTTTCCCTCGGCTGGGACAGAAGTCAGACCCAAGGGCTGGAATAGGCCACATCACTTTTGTCGTACGGTGTCCACTTTCTCAATAGGAACTGTTTGTTTCTTTGGACAACGTAAACATTGGGATGGTGCTGCAGTGATTCCATGCACCCCCTCAGGATATGTTGGCCGATAGTCCTGCTAGCTCAAAGTGCCCCCATGAGTACCCCTAAACCTGGGAAGGTAACAAATGTATTGGAAAACCTCAGCAGAAGACAACCCTGACTCCTCAAGGAATCATGGTAACAGATCTAGAACCTTTTCGCTCAGTCACTCGTGCATACTCAGGAAGATACCCAAGGAATACACAAAGGGGTGTTTCAATGTTTATTGAACCATTGTGATTCTTGTATAAAATATATACGTTAATATGCATATGATAATGAAAAGGATTAGCAATATGAGGACAATAGAAAGGATAAACAATTCCGCCATTGTGCTGATGCAGTTATATGCTGGCATATACGTACTGTGTATAGTTTCCTCCTACTAGGACATCTCTACTTGCAGAGGGTAAACAGGAATCAGCTCGGCTGAGACTCCGACAAAAGCGACCACGCATTGACAGCAGAGTGCGCCTCTGAGTTGAACACATAAACGCATGTGTATGTATAATAACAGTATCCTTGCTTCCATGTCGAAGCTTCAGCCAGGCGGACATTCTTTCATCTGTTGTGAAAGTCATGTCGCCTCATGGACGAATAACAAACAACATTTGCACAAGGTGTGTCCAGTCCTTGTACTAAATGGTCAACGTGTCAAGATAGTGTACTTACCAAGTGGAATTTGTAAGGAATGCGGTTTTAGCAAAACTAATTCTGCACTGTTACGCAAGCAAATGTGTGTCAAAAGTCATCGTGTGGAAAGAAGGCAACTTACAAAACGTGTGCGAGTAAAATGGCAGTGTTTCTTCCCGGACCTAACGTAACCATGTGACACTTTGTTGGCCATGGTGGTACTGTCTGCCTACTTGGAGGCATCTGTGAGCAAAGTACGGTTAGGTGCTGCGCAGACAGGGTCCACATATGAGGAGAAGGGTTCCCACGGGTCAGTTCAGTGGCTCAGGAGAGTGTAAACGGAAGGACCCTGTATTAGTCAGTCATAATCCACATTCTATCGCCTAAGCAGGGAAGTCCATCAAGGTATTGATTAGTCTACCCTGGCTTTAGGCTGGAGGATGGTTGTATTAGAAATGGCTCTTTGTACAGGGTCACCCACCAACATTTTGCCTACCTCCTCCCCTTTTTGCTAAATTTGTTTTTGTTGGCCTTCGGACTCTGGACACTTTACCACTGGTAACCAGTGCTGAAGTGCATGCGCTCCCTTTTTGAAGCATGGTAACATTGGCTTATCCGCAATTGGCATATTTAATGTACTTATAAGTCCCTAGTAAAGTGCACTACATGTGCTCAAGACTTGTAAATTAAATGCTACTAATTGTTCTGCAACACTGATTGTGCCACCCACTTAAGTAGCCCTTTAAACTTGTCTCAGGCCTGCTACTGCAGAACCTGTATGTGCAGTTCTAAACTGCCATGTCAACCTGGCAAATCAACCCCCTTGCCAGGTCCAAACCTTCCGTTTTAATACAGAAAAGTCACCCCTAATATCAGCCCTGGACAGCACAAGCGCAGGGTGCAGTGTATTTAAAAAGTAGGACATGTACTTTGAAGTTTTACATGTCCTAGTAGTGAAAAACTCTTACATTTGTTTTTCACTACTCCAATGCCTATCTCTCCCATGGGATAACATTGGGATTACCTCATTATAGCTTATAAGTGTAATTTCCAATAGAGAAGAGATTGGACCCCACATGCCTCTGGAATCACAAATTAAAATGGACATTTTTGGTAATTCTGATTTTAAATTGTAATTCTGACAAAGCCCCTTCTAGAACATTGGCATTTTCTTACTTTAGTCGTTCGGTGCCTTCTGCCTGTCTCTGAACACACATCTGGGGTGGGTGACCGATGGGCTTTGTGCATTCCCTCTAGACGGGGCACACACACAGGAACCTTAGATGCGGCTGATGGGCCATCTTGGGCAGGATTGGAGGGAGGAGCTGACACTTACACCTGAATACGCTGTGTCCTGTCCCCACACAAAGGGCTGCATACCCCTTGTAGACTGGAGCCAGTGCAGGAAGAGCAGGGACCCTATGCACTTCAAAGTCTCCCCCACTTCAAAGGCACAACTGGGTATAAGTACCAGACCCCTGACACCCCCACTTTAGTACACTTCAGGACCTGTGGATACTCTGCCAGGAAGAAGGACTGCTGTGCTGCTGAAAGGACTGCCACTCTGCTGGACTGCTACTCTGCTGGACTCCAGCTCTGCTTTGCTGACCTGCTGTCCTCTTGCATGGGTGTGAGCAGTACAGGACCTGCAGCTCTAAAACCCAGAGTCAAAGTTACTCTAAAGGCTTGCTGGCTTGCCTCCTGATTGAAGTCTCAGGGACATAAAATACTTCTAAGTCACCTTTCTATATCACCTTGACTTTGCCATCTGATAGTCATGCCCTGTCAAGTGGAGCCAATCCAGTTCAGGACCCTTGGAAGTGGGTATACAGGGCATCTCCAACTAAAATTTGCTCATCAACGCCACCCTGGACCGATGCATCTCCATTGATGTATCATAGCGGCTGCGAGGATCGATTGCATTGCATCTGCATCAACGCCAATGTATCGCTGCTTCTGCGAGGATCAGGGATATCGCATCGCTGGCGGCGCAGCACATCACCTCCATTCCCGACACATCTCCGACTTTGCGTGGCTTGGAGATGATGCATTGCCTGTCTCCTGAATATTAACGCTAACGCATCTCCTCCTTGATGCAACCACGAACAAAGGTACTGTTTCAGTGGACCAAGGCTTGTCCCTGTACCTTACCGGCGCTCCATCGTGGTTGCGCTAAACTGTTGGATTTGACCAAGTCTAGCGCGACCAGAAAGCCCTGGCTGGCGCTTTAGGCTTTTAAGCACTACATTGCTGTTTATTGTTTAAAAAATAATAACTCCATTTATACTTAATGGATTCTTGTTGTTTTGGTCTTCTTTTGTTCAATAATTTAAGCTCTGTTATTCTAACCAGGTGTGATATCTTTGTGTGGGGTGTTTTCACTGTTTTACTATTTGAAGTGTTGCACAAATACTTTACACATTGCCTCTTAAGTTAAGCCTGACTGTTCTGTGCCAAGCTACCAGAGGTTGAGCACAGGTAAATGTAGGGTGTGTATCTGACTGATACTGACTAGGATTGTTGTTCCTGCTTGGATAGTGTGCAGACCTCTGCGAACCAGAAACCCTATTTCTAACAGTTGGTCTAAGCACAGACATTTCTCTGGAAATGACTTTTAGGGGAAACATACAAGGGGCCTCAGATAAAAGAGGTGGACCCAATGCAGCGGCAAAGGGTGTGTGCTTGTTTTAATGCATATAGATGAAGAGACAGACAGGTAGATAATGTGCATGAATGCCAAGCAACCATCTTGCATCAGTCACAAATCACTATTGTGTTTGGTTTTAGATACATACACTAATCATGATACACCGATATATGTGGCCGGAGATAGATGTGAAATCTTATTAAGCAAAAGCAGCAAAAAGGTTAGTGGTGGGAGAACCACCCTTGTGCTTCCTCCGAGATGTGACACTAGCCATGGTGTTTAAAGGCACCACACGAAGTGACACTGAAAGTATCTTCAGTGGCATGCAAGAGGATGCTGGGAGAACTGCAGGTGAAGCACAGAATCCCATGTGGCTATGCCACTGCGTAAGCACCAGCGGGTACAGGGAGGTCCAAATGATAGAACCTGCCTGTAAGGTGTCGTTGGGGACAATGGGATAAGTGGGCTGTGATGGGACTATGAGACCTGGTGAGGGACTGTATGGTCCAAGGGCAGAGATCAGACACACTTTTGAGGCAATTGGGGAGTTCTTTGTTCTTTGGGGGGATATTTCTAGAAATAGCATCTGTTCTTTTGTGGTGATCAGGCGGAGGATGCAGAATATATAAGCTCAGACTTCCTCTGTGATGAGCCACCTGTTATCAAAAGCCACTTTGTTGTGGCCTATCAAGCACCGTCTGCCCATACGGAGGGTAAGGTGCAATGATGAGGGGTATTACGTAGACATCTAAAACATAGGGCACTCCACCACTCCCTGCCCCCCACACTCCGCCCAAGGTGTCTTTATATCTATCAGACAGGTGAACTTTTCAGCACAAAAATGATGTGCTACAGAGATATTATAAACCAGGATACAAACTACCAAAATATCACGAAAGTGCACATACATATGTAACTAACGTTTTACATTTCTTAACTCCACATGTGTGTGCCTTGAAGATAGATATCGAGGGCTTTAAGTGGGGTGGGTCCTGCCAGGTTTCCTGACCCAGCAGCAATTAAACACTGACATTGGAATGGGTTCCTTCTAGACCCTGTAGGCAAAAAATCGAATTGATTTCTCAGTTATTAATGATGGCACCCTTCAGGTAATCAATGGAGGTGATGCGGTCCCTGTAACTCAGTAGTCATCAAACTTCTTAATTCTGTGTCCCCCCTGTAAAAAAACACAAATCCTCACCCCCCCTGAATTTTCTCACACTTATTTTGGTAAGTTGGTAATGTTTAAATATGTCTAAGCATATTTAAACATTCAATTAAGCTCTATTACCCCTTTTTGCACATACTCCCAGTCAGGATATAAATGACTGAAATGGCTAGTGATGGCCCATTACAAGGTGGCTTACTGCCGCTCATGCTTTTAACACTGAAAACAAAACATGATGCTTCTCTTGGCCAGAGACTGGCACCCCCCTGAGGTCACTTAAGGCCCCTCCAGGGCCCAGGGACCGTCCCCCAGTTTGAAGACCTCTGCTGTAACCTCAGGTTCCCGAAGACTATTTGCTGTTTCCGGAGTTTGTAGGTTTTTCTCTTGACACAAATGACTGTAGTTTAGTGCAAATTATGATCAGACCCAGCCATATGCAAATCAGTCTTATTTCTATGCCTCATGGAAACAGTCCAGCCCAAAATTGCCAGGCCAGGTCTTCTCTGGACAGGAAACAATAATCCTGGGACCAGTTTCCGGTTCAGGAAAGTCCTGGCTTGGCAGTTCGGGCTGGACTGTTCCCATTAGGCACATGGTTAAGACTGATTTGCATATGGCTGGATCTGACCTAGGGTGGCGAAGCGTGCTAAAGAACGATGAATTCAACCCAGATCTGGGACTGGGGGTGTCTGTCTGGAAAGTTTCAGCGCTCCGTCCATCATCTCCTTATGTTTCATTTGTTCGCCCTAAGTTGGCAGGGTATGCGTAGATGTGGGTCACTTGCTCACTTTGCCACTGGATTCATGTTGCCTAGCTGTGTTTACCACATGGTTTTAACTGACATGTTTTAAACTGCACACTTAATTAGATCCCCCCCCCCCCACACCTACTTGGAAAAGCTTCCTAATTAACCTTCTATGACCACAGCTCTTTTAGAGACCCCCTACTTATCTAATCGCACTTAATTTTTTTTTTTTTTATAATTTTTATTGAACAGGCTGATGAGAAAAACGTACAGTAATACATATGTTTGTTCACAGAAAGGGAGGAAAAGGAAATCCAGACAAATATGCGCAATTAAACTCAGAAAAAATAAAAATAAAAAAATAAATAAAAGGAAAAGCAACACTATTCCATAAATTCACCCCATATCTTTTCAAATTTCATCAAGGAACGGGTCCCCCTAAGATTAGCTAGTGAAGCCTCCATTGAATAGATCTCGATTACTAGTGACCACCAGTCCCACACCGATGGTGGATCGGGGCAGGTCCAAGCTCTGGCAAGAGTTAGTTTAGCACAAGACATGATAATTGAAGCCAGAGCATCCTGAAATAGAAAGGTGGGATTGATATCTAATAAAACGAAGGAGGCAGAAAGTGAGGGGAGCTGGATTGATCTAGTTCCAAGAACTTTACGGATATCTGACCAGTAATCCTTAAGAGTGGGACAAGAGAACAGCATGCGTGGGCCGAGCATTTGGGGCATTTAGTATGAACATTCGTGGCGTTGTTGGGGTACCACCTGGAGATGATTTCTGGTGTATAATATAGCATGCAAGTCGTTCTAAATTGCTGTAGCCTCAAGCTGGAGGAGTGAACACTGCTGTTAATATTAGATAGGGAACGTTCTATATCTTTCGGCGTGACATTTGTGTCTAAGACCCTGCTCCATTTGGCGGCTAATTTAGAGCAATCATTTTGTTTGAAGATGATTAAAAAGCTATAAGTATCACTTATTGCTGATTTGATTGTTGAGGAGTGGAAGTGGGTCCAGATATCGGAGTCTGTGGTTTTGGAAATTCGTTTTTTGTTCACCAGGTAGTCGTGTATCTGTCTATGCTTATATCTCATAGATTCAGAGAGGCCATAAAGCAATTTAAGTGTATTAAAGTCCAGAAAGCCTTGCGTGCCATATAGGTCCCCTAGAAGCCTGATGCCCCGTCTAGACCAGCTTTGAGCACTATGCTCATTGAAAATTTCCGGAAGACCCGGGTTCCCCCACAACAATAGTTTTGAGTGGTAAAAAGTAGTTTTACAAAATGTAAGAATATTAGCCCATATCTTTGCAGTATCTCTTGCGGTCTTGAATTTTACTCTTTTGAAGTAGTTGGGGTCGTTCACTCGTAATAAGAATAGGTTAGCGTCTTGCTTTAGCATAAAGGAGTGAAAAAAGTTGTTCCGCCTTGGTTTAATAACGAACGAAAGCGGAAAACAAAAGCAGACCAAAAATATAGTTTAAAATCAGGGAAATTAAGCCCTCCCATATTTATGTGATTTTTCAAAGAATTTAGTGACCTCCTCGCTTTTTTATAGCCCCATATAAAGCTACTGAATGCTCCGTCTAGTTGTTTAAAGAACAGGTTGTTTAGGGCCAGCGGAATTGAACGAAATAGGTACATGAATTTGGGCAGCACCTTCATCTTGATTAAGTTAATTCTGCCGACGATATTCAATGGTAGTCTGTGCCATTTTTTTAGAAGTGAAATGGTAGATTTAACTAGTTCATTGTAATTAATGTTGTTAATTTCTTGGATTTTAGCCGATAACTTGACACCTAAGTAAGTAGCATTTTTACAGATCTCCGGAACCGGAACAGCGGGAGTATAGTTAGATATAATTTGGGTCTTCTGTAAGTTAAGCCTATAGCCGGAAACAGTCCCAAATTTTTCGGCCTCAGTAACTATGCCTTGGAGAGCTGCCACAATGCCCTGTGAGTATACCGCGATGTCGTCGGCATATGCAGTTATTTTTAGTGTTTGGCTGCCGGACCTGAAAGGAATGATTTGGGTTTGTAGCTGGAGAGCGTGCAGGAATGGCTCCAGTGAGAGGGCAAATAGAAGAGGCGAGAGAGGGCAGCCCTGGCGAGTGCCTCGTAAGATTAGAAACTCTTTGGATGACAGGCCCCCATAAGATGTATAGGCTGTTGGGTTGTCATACAAGGCCTGTATAGCTCGTAGGAATTGCCCCCCGAAGCCCAACTTAGATAAGACACACCAGAGGTAGTCCCAGCCCACTCGGTCAAAAGCCTTCTCGGCGTCTAATAGGATCATGCCGAGTGGGGTGGATTCTGTCTCTGCTACGTCAAATGCCGTGATAGCCATATTTACGTGTGCTGTTGTTTCCCTCCCTATTATGAACCCATGTTGTTGGGGGTTAACAATTAAGGGCAGGAAGGGAGACAGTCTTATAGCTAATATTTTAGCGAATATTTTTGCATCGGTATTGATCAGAGATATAGGTCGGTATGACCCTCTCTCCTCTTTTGGTTTGTTCTTCTTTGGGAAAAATATTATTTTTGCCCTATTCCATGATTTTGGTGCCTTTCCAATACGCCCAACTGATTGTATAACCTCCAGTAGCAGAGGCCCCAATTCAGCTGTGCAGATTTTATAAATCTCCAAAGGGATTGTGTCCTCCCCTGCAGCCTTCCCTGCTGGTAATAGTTCTATTGCCTGATGTAATTCAGCTTCTGTGATGATGTCTGACATCGATTCTTGCATAGTGTTAGACTCTGGGTTGGTTAGAAATTTGTCAACATAATCCTGGATTGCATCCACTTTGGGAGTGCTTTCTGGGGTATATAGTGTGCTATAATAATCAGCAAATTGTTCTACGATTTCTCTCTGTTGGTTGAAGATTTTACCGTTACTGCCCCGGATACTTGTAATCCGTGTGTGGGCTCTATCCTCAGCAACCTTATAGGCGAGAATTTTGCCAATCTTGTCTCCGCTTTCATATTGTGAGATCTTGTACTTATGCATGTTAGCGCTGCTTTTTTGAATAAATTTCTTTTTAGCCTCGTTCTTGAGTGAGCATAGTTTGAGGCTGATCTCTGTGATCCCAGGCAGATCTAGTCGAAGTGCAGAAGCCAAGATTGCTTCTTGGGATGCGATTTCAGAGATAATCTGTGCCTTGTGCTCCCTGTGTTCAGTGTTTTTCCTAATTATGTAAGCTTGGGTGAAGCCCCTAATAGACGCCTTGCATGCATCCCAGACTATGAAACAGGAGGTAGTCTCAATGTTGATATGAAGAAATTCGATCAGATGTAATTTAAGCTGTGACAGATATTGTGCGTCTGAAAGTAAGTTCCTGGGAAAAGAAAAAGGTCTAGGAGGAGCCCTGATGTGTAGTATTGTAATTGCTAGGATTATTGCGTTGTGGTCTGAAGAAATTCGAGGGCATAGGATCATCGTACTTTGTTTCAGCAGATTGTCACTAATTAATGCCATATCCAGCCTAGAGCAAGATCTGTGTGGTGCCGAATAATAAGTGTATCCTGGTAGATTCGGATTTAAGTGTCTCCAGGCATCCTTGATGTTATGGATGCGACAGATATCGAGTATGGATGACCTAGTTTTGTGCATCCTGTGAAAGCCTCCTGAATAAGTTGTGTCTATTTTGTAATTCATTATACAGTTAAAATCCCCCATAATAATGGGTTCTCCGTCCCAACCCAGGAGTTTTATATTCAGTAAATCAAAAATGCTTGGGTCATCCGTGAAAAGCTTCCTAATTAACCTTCTATGACCACAGCTCTTTTAGAGACCCCCTACTTATCTAATCGCACTTAAAGCACAGTACATATCTTCAAGGTACACAGGCGAGCAACGCCCATTGGGCTCAAAGGGCTTCAGCTCCCCCACCCCCTCCCCGTCGTGCGTGGCAGCCCGGGTTGACACAGCTTTCGGGCACACGCCCGAGTACTTCACAGGTGTTTAAAAGACCATTTGCTTGTTAATGACCCCTTGCTGTTTTTTCACCCCTTCTTAGAGCCCCTGTTTCTCCACTCTGCCTATTGCTGGAAGAATTAGCACCCCCCCCACACCCCCCCCCCGAATTTTTTCCTCAGCACCACCCTCCCTCGCCCCCCTAAAATATGGCTCTAATTGCCCCTCTGAAGGTACATATATGTGGAATTAGGACCAGGATACCTCCAGTCTGGCCCGCACCCCAACACAACCCAAACAAGGCACCCACAGAACTTACAGAGATTGTGGCTTGGCGCAGATTTGTGTTACAGCTCAGTAAAACAACAAGCCCAGATGAAAACCCTCCTGTTCAGACTCTGCTCCGGCTGCGGCCCAGGGAAGGATGGGGAGAGGGCCCTTCGCACCCTCGCCGCTTCTGAAGGGCCCTCGTGTGGAAATGAAGTGAGGAAACGGGGAAATAACGGCGATCGACGCAGAGATAATGTGGCCGAGATGCGCTCGGCGGCCCTCGTTTATCTGCGCCATTAATGAAGGTGAAGCGGCCGCCGGGCCCCCTGCCCCCGCCTTCTGCTCCTGCACACTGGCCGCTAAAAGATGCTGACACGCCGCCTCCGGGGGACGAGCCGTTTAATAGCATCACAGATACAGCGCAATTAACCTAAATGACGCTGTAATTAAGGAAATTAAAAACAATAGCCTTTAACATCCGAGTAATGACAATCTGCAGACGCCTGGGCCCGCAGAGGCCGGATGTTCTGAGGGCTCGTGTCTCCTTTCATCACTCTCTAGATAATGTAAGAGAAACCACCGGGTCTGCCCAAAGGCGGAGCCGGGATTCGAACCTGAGGCCTGTAGATGATAGATAATGCAAGAGAAACCACCGGGTCTGCCCAAAGGCGGAGCCGGGATTCGAACCTGTGGCCTGTAGATGATAGACAATGTAAGAGAAACCACCGGGTCTGCCCAAAGGCGGAGCCGGGATTCGAACCTGTGGCCTGTAGATGATAGACAATGTAAGAGAAACCACCGGGTCTGCCCAAAGGCTGAGCCGGGATTCGAACCTGTGGCCTGTAGATGATAGACAATGTAAGAGAAACCACCGGGTCTGCCCAAAGGCTGAGCCGGGATTCGAACCTGTGGCCTGTAGATGATAGACAATGTAAGAGAAACCACCGGGTCTGCCCAAAGGCGGAGCCGGGATTCGAACCTGTGGCCTGTAGATGATAGATAATGTAAGAGAAACCACCGGGTCTGCCCAAAGGCGGAGCCGGGATTCGAACCTGTGGCCTCCAGATGATAGTCACAGGTTCCTGCAGCAGGCCATGCTGTTCTTCGACGGGAGGGGCATAGAGGTGTAGGCGCGGCCCAGTCTGCCCATAGGAATGGAAGTATTACTTGACCAGTTCCAAATGGTTTACGCTGGCTCCATTTGTATGGGTATTTTGACACTGGCTTATGAAGAGGGACGAACAAGTGTCTTTCTAATGTTTAAAAGGAAATACCAGTCGACACTGCGGCCTCAGGTGTGGGGGAAGGCTACCAGGTGTGGGGGAAGGCTACCGGGGAGCATGTTGGCAGGTAAGGCATTCCTTGTGTTTCCTAAAGGCAAGATTCCAGTCAGTGGTTACAACTGGCCCCCATAGTTCCTTACAATGAAGAAAATGTGACTTACACTTGCCTCTCCTGGACCTACGTGGACACTCCTCAGGTCTCAGCCAGATGGAAGCCTGTCCATATCCGAAGGCTGCCAGAAATCTTACTTAATGTACAAGGACATCTGTTGAAGGTTCTCCCAGCGATCCCACAAGAAGAGAAGCGTTTTCATTCTTATGCACTATCTGTGCCTTGGCAAATGCAATACCACTGTGTCAAAATATATTGTTTAGAGTTTCATTAGTAAATAAGGTGTCCCAGATATGATATTTAGGTCCAGATGTACAAAGGTAAGTGTTTGCGATTCCCATATAGCAAATTTTTGTGATTCGCTATTTGGAAATCGCAAACAGCAATGTACAAATTCGTGTTGTACACATTTTGTGATTCCCATTGGGTCGCAAATACACCTACCTCATGAATATTAATGAGGAATGATTTGCGACCCATTGGGAATCGCAAATATCACTGGGATGGCGGCCTGCTGTGGTGAGTAGACCATCATGTCTGTGATTGCTTTTCAATAAAGCAATCTTTTTGTTTTTTTAAAATGCAGCCCATTTTCTTTAAAAGAAAACAGGATGCATTCCAAAAAGAAAAAGGTTTCTTTTCATTTTTTACGAGTAGGCTGCATTGCCTGCTCTTAAAAAATGTTTTTCCAAGGATTCTCAAAGGGGGAGGGGCCCCCTGTGGACCTTTTCCCATTTACGAATCGCTTACCACCAACTTAAAGTTGGTGGTAAAATGCGAATGTTTTGCGAACCCATTTCGGTCGCTAAACATTCATACATGCCACTGCGATTCGGTATTAGGAAGGGACGCCCTAAACACGCCCCTTCCAAATACCGAATCAGAAACCCAAATTGCGATTCGGTAACAGGTGGTACATATGAAAAGGCCTTCTCCTAGTTGTGAATGTAAAAACGCTTCATACATTTGGCCGACAGTTCATTAATTTCTCCGAAGACTGATAAATTGATAAGTAGGATGGTTTTATGAACATCTTTAATTTCTGTGTACAGATCAAGATGGGCTCATAAATATTTGGGTTCTTTGAAACACTTTTAGGGCTGTACGAAATTTGCATAATTGCTTTTGCGTAATTATGCGAATTTTTTCTTCCTTCATTATGTCAACTCATCGAAAAGTGCTCAATGTATTACAACTATGCTCAACGCTTGGGTGGCTACTGCTCAACGTATGCATATATCCCTTGGCACAGGTCTGTAGACAACATGGGGTTTATATTCAAATGTATGCTGATGACACCCAGACCCAGGTGCGGATTTGATTGGATAAGCCCAAAGAACTCTTGAATAGAGCCACCAGTTGCCTTTCCGACGTTTACCTCTGGATTCAAGAAAATTAAATGGAGTAAAAACTCCTGTCCTTGTGTTTGGAGGAAGAGACAAGAAGTCCATCCGCTTCAAATGGCCACAAAATCTGGGAAATCCACTGCCCACAGTCGCAAAGTCAAAAACGTCTGGAAGCTCTATTCGGTTTATTGGAAGCTCTATTGCTGCTCCGAAAGATCCTCTTCCAGGTCATTCTTCTCAGGTGTGAAACTGATGGGATCTTTGGCATGGCACATCGAATCCATTGTAATGTGCTAAATACTGCACTTTCAAAAAGACTCAGTCAATCATTATTTGTATAGCGCTGCTTATCACTCTGAGGGGTATCCAGGCGCTGAGGTCCAGTGAGTCATAGTCGAAGAGCCAGGTCTTGAGTCCCTTCCTGAAGCTGGCGAGTGAAGGGGGGGGGGGGGTTCAGATGTGGAGCGGGAGGTCGTTCCATGACTTCGAAGCGAGGTGGGAGAAAGAATGACCTCGGATGGATGCGGCGGGCATGTGCGAGGGAGGAGGATCAGAGTTGGCTGGTCAGTTGGTGCAAGGTCAGGCGCTGTCATTGATATTGGAATGTCCGGTGTTGTGGAGGGGCTTAAATGCATGGGTCAGCAGCTTGGACTGGCATCTCTTCTAACCAATAAAATGCAGTTGCAGAATAAAGCAACCAGATGGTCCCTGGCGTGTAAAGCCAGCATTAAACACACCTCATTGGCTGCCGGTACAAGAGAGAATCAAATTTAAATTCGAACATGAAGCTCAGAGGAGGAATGGCTCAGAGTACATGAAAAATGTTGCTCACATTCCATCCCAGGTGGGAATCCCCAGTCAGCTGCATCACATTAGATTGACTACCCCAAACTTCTTTAGCAGACTAGAAGTGACAGATGCATTTAGGTCAAAGATTCAAAGCTGTGTCCGAAGGGGGCATCAGTTAATTTAGAGGCTCTTATTCAAAGAGGTCCTAGACCAATTATTGGCACAATGCAATAATCCTATTCAATTATATCATTCTCCAGATTTGAGCTAATTAAGCAGAAATTATTTAGAATAGCTCATGATATTCAATATAACATTATAACATGAAAAAGTCGCAACATCCAATTCTTGAATCACCATACATTTATTTACAAAATCTCATAGGTTCTATGATGTTTCGCACATGGTTGCTCCAGAGGGAACGTGCATAAAGCAAGAGTGCTAAAGAGTGAGTGAGTGAAAAAGGGGGCTGATATGAGAGACAGTAAAAACAAACATTAATATACTTTACAGAGGGAACGGTTGTAAATCACCGTTTAGACGAGCCTGGTCACGTTTAAGGATATCACCAAACAATTAAGTATTTCACACACAGAATCTAATTCCTGATATGGCACGTTAGAGGATTGCGTGTCCCAGGCTTTTCAAAAGGGGGCATCGACGTTTCGACCCGTCTAATGGCACAGAGGTATTTTGAAACCTTGACCGTGCGGGTCTTCTTCAGGACAAGGGAGGGGTGGGGCAACCTGACGCAGTCCTCGACTTGACTGTGTGTCTAAAATCAAAAAGGGAGGATGTGATAAGGATGTTGCATTGTTAATTAGTATCATAACTGGACACCAACAGGTGAAGTGTTGGCTTACCTGGTATAAATCCAGGTGACCATATACTTACACCCGATGAGCAAGGGATTCTCAAAAAGGGACTCTCCTTTGTCCCCACTTGTATGCCTAATAACTTTAATTTGAAACTTGAACTGTACCATTTTTTCCGAAAAATTCGCCTAAAACAGTTCTTCCTTAAAACTCCCTACAACCCGGTGTTTTCAGGTAGTGGTCTCAGACCACCATCTAAGTTCAACCCCCCAGTACATCAAATACCACATAAATTGCTGGCTTATGAGCAAGTGGTCATGAGGGACGTTGACAGTCTATTGTCCAAACGACAATATGTCAAATATAACGTAACTAAACAGGAACGCGAGGCCTTAGAATCCTTGAGGGGGAATGGCAATATAGTGATCAAACCCGCGGACAAGGGTGGTGCCATTGTGTTGCAAAACACAGAGGACTACAAGAAAGAGATCCTCTCACAGTTGACTGTGGAAGGCAACTATTCCAAACGTAACAACGACCCTACACAGGATTTGGGTAAGACTATAAACAATGTGACCAGAGATGCCCTGGGAGAAGGTTACTTGAGTAAGTTGGAGTATGAATATCTTAACAATAAGCATCCCAGACTACCAACAATCTACACCCTCCCTAAAATACACAAACGGATGCAAGACCCCCCCTGGGAGACCGATAGTCTCTGGATGTGGTTCAATTCTGGAACCTCTGGTACATGTCGTCCCTTCTAGTAGGGTGGGATCATACTCCCACACCAGTGCGGGGACAAACGGGGGTTACGCTTTCCATTGGCTGGTTGGCCACCCCGCACGCGGGCGTAAGTAAGCTGCGCTGTCTGCATGGCCCCTTTATGGAGAAAGTCTTGAACGCATGGGGGTTGCCTGGAAGGAACTACTTCCGGGTCAGCGGGGCCCCCTGCGCATGCGCACCCTGGTTGGGGGGCGCGGGACAATTTTGGAGAGAACTACTTCCGGGTCAACTGGGCTCCCTGCGCATGCGCACTCTGGTTAGGGTGCGCGGGACAATTTGGATAAAAGGGGGAGGGGCCAGCGTGTTGACCTTGCCGTAGGCCCAATAGGAATACGCAGAAATGTCATCAGCAATATGTTTAGACTAGGATAGGAACATTATGTATTAGAACTTGGTTAAGGCTAGGAATGAATCAAATGTACCAAATCCTGTCATATCATTTCATTTCTGCGTAAATATATATTTGTGTGAAAAATATGCTTGTTTGTTAATAAATACGATCGGGGGTCAATGACCCCCTATTCCAAAACAAAATTGATTGTATTGGTGTCTGTCACAATGGAAGGCAGGAGGGGGCGGTAGGCCGTACCGGACCATACACCCATTTACTCGCGACGATGGACATAACTGCCCTGTATACCAACATTCCCCAACATCTGGCACTAATTTGTATGGAAGTGGCACTTAACACCAGACCTGCACCACATCCAGTCCCCACTGAATTTATCATCAAATTACTCAAACTTGCCATGACTAGAAACTACTTTATTTTTCAGGGACAATTCTTTGTACAAACCAAAGGCAAGCTTTGCACCAAATTTGGCTATTATTTACATGAATGGTTATGAACAACAATACATTTTCAGTGAACTTAACCCATATAGGGCGGGTATAGAACTTTGGCGCCGTTACATTGATGACGTGCTCATCATTTGGCGAGGTGAGGAGGAAGAACTCCAAAAATTCCATCAATGGCTCAATACATGTTCCACGGATATACAATTTACCATCGATTTCAACAGAGAAACCATTAACTTCCTTGACATTCTTATAAAATCAGAATCTGGCAAACTCCACACTAGCCTTTACAGAAAGAGTAGCGAAAGGAATACTCTCCTACGTTATTCTAGCCATCATCCTCGTAACCTTAGGGATAATTTACCTTTTGGCCAGTTCCTGAGGTTACGCAGGAATTGTTCCAAAAAGGAAGACTCTTTTGATGAATCCGCGGGACTTGTAGCCCGCTTACTTGACCGTGGCTATCCCATCAGACTACTCAAGAAAGCACGCAAACGGGCATGGCATGATCATAGGGAATTCCTCCTGACCCCTAAATCAAATACGAACACCAAAGAAGAACGGCTGGTGTGTGTTACCACTTTTAGTACTAAAAGTAATGCCATCAAAAAGGTAATTAACCAACACTGGCACCTAGTATCTGATGAATTGGGGAACATACCAACTCCCTTGCATGCATACAAGAAAGGTAAAAATGTAAGAGATCACCTGGTCAGATCTCTATTACCCATTGCTCGGAGTGCGGGCCAGACTACCTTATGGGGTATTTCTGCGGTCGTGGGACATCACAAATGTGGATCATGTAAAGCCTGTCCCTTGACCAAAGAAATGAGTGAATTCTCACACAACAATCAGACACATGCATTGAAGGACTTTAGCAACTGTAACACCTCAGGAGTCATATATGTAATTGTCTGCCCATGTGACTTCATGTATGTGGGACAGACGATTCAGAAAGTCAAATGTCGAATTCTTCAACATTGCAGTCGTATACGCTGCAAGACACCGGGAGCACCGTTGGTAGACCATTTCACGAGCTTTGGTCATACTGCAGATAGCTTAAAATGGTGCGTTATTGAAAAGATCGAGCGCAACCCCAGGGGAGGAGACTTCAGCATGTTACTCAATAGAAGGGAATGCAGATGGATACATTCCTTAGACACAATCAACAGAGGATTAAACGAATCTGAGGAAATTAACAGGCAGATTTCCATTATGAGCAATGGTTAACTGGGTTCTGCCACATTATCCCCTCCGGTTCGTTCCTATTACCACGTCGTAATTGGGCCAGGGTAACTCTTAACTCTTACTCATGTAACATGTGTCAACACTGTATATGTGGCCTATGTATTGACATCTTATGGAGTTTTTTAATTCTTGATTTTCAATTGTATGTATGTATGTTTTTATTGTATTTAACTGTGACCCTTGGTAAATTTGTCAGTCATGTCTGTGACTCTTTATTGTAATTATTCATTGTATGGATTTATACAAAAAGACTTTACCCCTGAATGATGAGTGCTTTTGAATAAGATTAATTTACACGGATTAGTCACACGATCCCCAGCGAACTGTAGATTGTACTTCCTGCCCCTTCATGTGGCGGGCTTCCTGTGAATAACACACCTATGGTCCCGGTGAGTCTTTCCACTCTGGCAGTTACCGACGCACCGTCACCACGTTGACGGCTGCCCCGGTGATTTCATAAGCCAACGGTGAACGCGCTTCCGCCTCAATCTGGTGAGACGCTACGGGAAGCGCGGAACAACACGGATATAGGTAAACTCCTTGCGAGAATCCCTTACACGGATTCTTTAACTGTGGGCCTCATGGGGATCCCGTCCTTACGCACCTTCAATCTGTTCCCTTACAGTTCGGCGAATTTCAACTGTACGCGAGATGAGTAAATGATCTCCGTTTAAAAGGTCAGTGACACTGCAGATCTGACTGATCCAAACGGCTGCAGGTATCTTTTAATCTACACGATGTGTATATTGTCCGTTTGGAGTATGGGTATGCCTTCGGCCTTCTCCTTAATTCCCTGATTTGTTTAATTTCAGTTTGACAGCCTGTGAAATCATACGAGACAGGACTGCATACCATGTAAATTGATCCTTACACGTTACCACTAGGAACAGGACACCTGGATTTATACCAGGTAAGCCAACACTTCACCTGTTGGTGTCCAGTTATGATACTAATTAACAATGCAACATCCTTATCACATCCTTCCTTTTTGATTTTAGACACACAGTCAAGTCGAGGACTGCGTCAGGTTGCCCCACCCCTCCCTTGTCTTGAAGAAGACCCGCACGGTCAAGGTTTCAAAATACCTCTGTGCCATTAGACGGGTCGAAACGTCGACGCCCCCTTTTGAAAAGCCTGGGACACGCAATCCTCTAACGTGCCATATCAGGAATTAGATTCTGTGTGTGAAATACTTAATTGGTGATATCCTTAAACGTGACCAGGCTCGTCTAAACGGTGATTTACAACCGTTCCCTCTGTAAAGTATATTAATGTTTGTTTTTACTGTCTCCCATATCATCCCCCTTTTTCACTCACTCACTCTTTAGCACTCTTGCTTTATGCACGTTCCCTCTGGAGCAACCATGTGCGAAACATCATAGAACCTATGAGATTTTGTAAATAAATGTATGGTGATTCAAGAATTAGATGTTGCGACTTTTTCATGTTATAATGTTATATTGAATATCATGAGCTATTCTAAATAATTTCTGCTTAATTAGCTCAAATCTGGAGAATGATATAATTGAATAGGATTATTGCGTTGTGCCAATAATTGGTCTAGGACCATTGTCTTTTGTACTGAGTTTACACCCAGGTCCTTGACTTTTGGGGTAACCCCATTTTTGTAATGGCTTATTCAAAGAGGAGTTTGAGGATGTAGCCTGTTAAGGTTAAAGAGTAGGACGTGGAACGATTTTGAGGTTACCTGGGATGATAAGGTTATTTGTATATGGACCAGGGTGCCAGTGCCCGAGCATGGCGAGACAAGAAACTCACCACAAGAAGATGCATTTTTCTGCTTTGGTCATTTGCCGAAATGCTTGGGTTAACGGTCCAGGAAGGAGGAAGTAGAACTGAAAGGACGATTCAGAGCCAATCAGGCGCCTCCACCAGAGTTCTCAACGATCTGTATTAAGAGGTCCCTTCAATTTGTAAACAGGTAAAAAAAAGTGACATATATTCTATGCAACAGTAGGGCAAAGCATAGAAAAACGAATGCGTCGGTTTTCAGGTAGGCCCAAATGTTTTCACATTTAAGCAGGCATCACAGGGCAGAGCATACACAAATTCACAAGATTCAGAAACAAAATTGCAGATTTTCCAAGATAATTTGAAGGCTCATACACCTGAGCTACTAGGTCATGTTATGTAATGTCACCTGCAGTTAGACTAAAACAAGTCTGATTGAGACCATGGAGGTGGGCAAGGCCTATTCTCTACAGGTAGATGAACATTCGCCTGAAATAGGATCCTCCCCTCTTGAGTGTTGTCTTTCTGGAACTTTGATTATAAATTTATAAGTAGACTCTCTTCTCCCTAGTGTCTCCCAATCTCTTTTAAAGGTGATGTCCTTCTTGAATGGTTCTCGGGTTGTCTTCAGGTGAATTAGAATCATATTTCTCTCATGATTACTGACTCCACCTGCTTTTCCTATGACCGTTCTACAATTCAGGAATTCCCAGAATGCTGGATTGACTTGTGTGTTTTAGGCCTCCTCTGTGGTGTAATTTGCATATCATTTTCAAGTGGTTTATGGCCAAGGCCACTGGAATTATGTTGCAGGGAAGGGTCAAATTATGTGACAGGGTTGAGTAAATTATCCGGTAAGAAAAGGCAAATTATCCTGCACATTTTGTGATAGAATTACTTCATTATTTTATAATTTTTAAATTTAACACTGTCTGTGCATGTGTTGCACCGCATTAGTATCAGTTTAATACGGAAATATTGCAATAGGCCACAGAAAGGTGGCGAGTCAACCTTTGCAAAGGGCCTTCCTCTGCGCAACACGTGTTGCTGCATTTTTGTAACTTTGGACCGTTTAAGCTAAAAACTACAATTTTTCAGTAAAATCTGCAGATTATGCAGCAGATGATGGATTATGTTGCACATGCGACAGATTTAAAATTGTGGAAAAAATTGCCGCACAAGTGCAATTTCCAGTGGCCCTGATTATGGCTTTTAGTGGTTACCAAATGGAGTGTGCTGCATATGGAGGTGCAGGGGGGCATCTTTCCAGGGACATGGTTCGGGGAGGTCAAAAGCAGCCTCTGCCTGCTGTAATCACTCTTTGATCCAGACCTTCATTGCTTACAGTGGTGTTTCTGTTTCTCAGAGGGCTTTGGCTGTCCATGGCACAGGTTTCTTCGGGTACAGCACCGTCTTCATCTTTCGGCATGCTGTCCTTTAACTGATAGCTCACAGTTGTCCTGCATCATTTGATTGTGGCGAGTTACAGGCTAGGTGGTTTGGCTCCTTTTGGCAGGTGCTGTGACGATAGAGATCTCTTGCGCTGGGACTGGTTTGGAATCGCCGCATGTGTCCTCGTTTCATGGTGTGCAGCGGTGGATGTGCGCCGGACCGGCAGCAGGTGAGGAATGCTGCTGATGATGTTGGGTCTGTGTGCAGATGTCCTTCTTGACTGTTCTGTTGGTTGTGGACACCTCTCCTGGGCAGATGTGCTTTCATGGCTGAGGGTGTTGACTTGCTGGACATGGTATCTAACAGCTTCCATGGGCAATATCTTTCTCTGTGACTATTGTGACTGGGCCTACAGCAGCCTAGATGCAAGGTGTTTTTGGCTTACATTGGTAGCCTCTTACGGACCAGGGATCAGTGCTGTGATTGGACGTTAGCTGACCTTTAAATCACAATGTAATGTGGCCAGGGTACCTAGCTCAAGTGTATGGATATCCTTTTCACATGCGCCAAAATGTTCATAGTGGTTACAGATGTCTCCTTTTGGACCACTCCTTCTGCCCTCCAACTGGTCAGTATCTGGTTCACACTGGGCTGTGTGACTCCTGTGTCATGTGCCCCCTTTTAGCTCACTTCATTTCTTTGAGCTGTCTCTGCTCTGTAGCTTTAGCTGCTCAAAATTCGGAATCTCCTTTCCATATCCTCCCAGTCCTCAAGGCTTTGGACCACTTCTTTACCCTATGTATTCATGTTTCTAAAATCTCCTTTTGTGCTGTGTCCACCCAAATCCATGCTGATGCTTAAAAAACCACTGCCCTTGGCTTGTACAACACTTCTTTGATGGGGCACTATAATCTAACTGTCTCCCCTCAGTCCATACCCAGGTATTGTCTCCCCTCCTCCCCCTAATGTAGATCAGACACCTTCGCCTTACTCCTGCCCCCTCCACTGCCTGGAAGTACCCCCCCCCCCTCCCTTTCTGTCTCTGTTCACATTCTGAGTGTGATCTCAGACACTTCACTTCCTTTGGCACCTCCTATTTATCCCATGGCCCAGGCCTGCCATTGCCAACTATAACCACAAAACTGACCATTTCGTTTTAAAATTAATGGGCTGGCGAATTTTATATGTCTGTGAAAGCAATTACCAAGTACACATCTGTTTTAAAAATGTTAGTTTGAATCATTTTTAAGCTGTACTAGAAAGTGATATGTTGAAAACATACCTGTGATTTATCACGTTCAAAATGGAAGCAGAAATGTTCTGTTTCCTTTTCTGGGTGATAGAATTTTTGAGTTTAGCGCGCCTGAAGCCCAAGGCAATTTTTAGAGTGCTAATAAAAGGTATACATGTCCGCAAACCTCATGCACAATTTCACATATTTTATTGTATCCCCAATAATTACCCTTCAATTCATGTCATACCTGATAACAACTTTGAGTGCAGATCTTTTTAATCAATATGAGAATTACTTTATTTAGGTGCATTTCAGGTATGTACATTTTCTATCATTTCATGATTAAATGTTTATAAATGCATGGACTGTGCTTTAAACGTAGAATCAATTATTGACTAAAGCATCGGCTGCTTTGCACTCACCGATAGCAAACAGGTAGATGTACAAGTGTGTTTTATTTTGACATGATTAATACATGCTGTACTTATGTTTATGTTCATGTGTTACATGTAGTAAAGGCAGCGCCCCGGGGTTTACTGTACTATAGTCACGCACCCTTTTGGCTAAAAGATATGATAACGTTGTGAACGCACTTCCTGTGACGTCACTCCATGTTATGTCAGCGTGAATTGCCTATGCTAATTAATCCCCACACTGTTTTGTAGGACTTGTGCCCTGGCCTGCTTACAAGCTGCAATAATAGTACAGAAACCCCGGCTGTTTTCTCTGGCGCTCACGCGTCACAGATAGCAGCGACGATCAACTTTTATGCGGTAGAGATGCTTTGCACCAACACTCCACCTTCACCCAGTACCAGTGGTGTTTTTCTCCAACCTCTTTGCAAAGGAGATGCGTCTGGGGCAGGATGGTGCATAAACCGCGGGCTGCAGTGAGTCTCGCTGTACGTCATTGCGCGAGACTAAGCGTCACACACAACAGCCATTTATAGCGCGCGCCCCCACTGACATCATCAGCGAGCGACTCTTGCTGAATCTGGTGCTGGACTGTCTTTCATCCTTCGTGGGAGGCAGCGTTTTTTCACGCAGTACCCCGTCTGAAGAAGGATAATTAACCCGGGCCTTTATTGTGCCTTCTACGTTGTGATCATGTCAAAGAAAACTGCAGCCTCCCAGACAAGCGCCAAAGGCTCTGCAGGGGTCTGACAGGCGCTATGTAAACACCAGCACATCAGTGGGCGAGCTGTCAGCTAAGAGGACAGTGTGCCCACGCACACCCTCACTCACATGCTACCCCGAGACTCTGCTGAAGGCGTCCTAATTGTTCTTGGACACAGGAATGTGTCAAATAAACAGGAGAGTGTTAATAGGGCATGTAAGCCAGCCCCTGTCCCACACACTCCTTTGAAGGCAAGGAGCAGGGTAACCATACACCTCCTGTCCCCCCATTCAGACACATGGGCTAATTAGCCTTGGCAGTGTCAAAGCCCCCTGGTCCCCAGCTGCTGGTAGGACAGGGGGCACTGGACGAGCCCAAGAATGTAGGGCCCTTGATGGGGAGTTAAAGGTCCAGCCACTGGAGAGCGGATCTGTCTTCTCCTCGGCTGTGGGGCTCTTTGGCGGATATTTGAACTTCTTGGGATCAAAGGCAGCTTTCTGAAGGCTGGCCTGCTCCTCCAGCCTCTGGGAGATCTACCCACCAGTGGTGGATGGCTCCAGTGATGCGGTGGAAAGACTCCCGGGCCAGTCTATTCCACTCCTTGGGGAGGGGGCACCATCAGAGCCACGATTGTGTTTTGGCAACATGTCAAGGCTCTGACTATGATCCACTGGTCGAACACAATCACCACCCCAAACAGCGGAAGTGATCTCCCCCCACCAACAGCTGCATTTTTCATTTTAGAGTTCTACCAGGTGATGCCGCTCTGACCGATGTGTAATTTGGCCCCAGATGTCAGCGGCACTCACTGCGCTGTTCTGTACACTGACCATTTAAACAGTGCTCACCCAACATAACTTGTCTCTGATCCTTGTTTAGGTCTTACCTAATAGACAGCACATGCGCTGATTATTGCAAGACTTATTGTTAGCTCACAGTGGGCCTAGAGTCCGCCCATTGATTTCCATGGTTGGCTTCATTGTCACTCTTATTTACTTGCTTATTATTTGTTAGCTTGTGTGGGCTTTCCTTCCTCTTCTTGTGTTTGACAATCTCCTGGAGCAGAAATGCGTGGGCGCCCGCACATTTCTCGCGAGAAATGCGCGAGCGCCCGCACATTTCTCGCGAGAAATGCACGAGCGCCCGCGCAGTTGTCATCAAGAAGTCGCGATGGAGGAAGAGGGCAGCCCGGGGACGCCGCACCTCAGGTAAGGCGTTTTTAGTACTTTATATTGTTTTTTTAAGCTTGTATAACAATTGTTAATAGGGCGGGTGGGAGGTGGGTGGCGCATAGCGGAGTGTGTGGAGTTTTTTAAAACTCTGTGGCGCTCTGCGTAGCCCCACTACGCCCAGGCTTAAGCAGGACCCTACCAATACCCGGGCCTGCGTTTCCATAGTAAGTTTATTATCCATCCAGAAGGCATGACTTATCACCGCTTGGGCGGACAGCGGAGAGACCCCTAGATACCCCGGGCAGAAAAGATTAGTCTAACTTGTGGGGTTCTTTCCGACCACCAGCACTTCTGTCTTCTCCCCATTCAGTTTCAGACTTCTAGCAGACATCCGCTCTGTGAGTTCTTTAAAACAGTATTTCAGTTGAGCTGATTTGTGAACCATGTCGGGGGTAAGGGCTATGATGATTTGTGTGTCATCGGCATATGACACAAGCAGTGGCGACTCGCCGAGGCAGTGCTGCCGGGCAGTGGAGCGGGGAGGGGGAGGTTGGGGGGGTAGTGGAGTCCGACATAGGACGGACAGGAGTAAGGTAAGTAGTTAAATAAATAAAACAATTTACCTTGCGCGCGCTGCATCGTCGAGTTGGCGATGCAGCGCGCGCAAGGTAAATAGTTTTATTTATTTAATTACTTACCTTGCTCCTGTCCGTCGTATGGCGGACTTCACTACCCCACCACCCTGCCTCACCGCCCCGCAGCACTTCCTCGGTGAGACGCCACTGGACACAAGTACTAGGCCATGAACATGAACAGTCTCTGCTAGGGTACGCACATAAAGGTTAAAAAGTGTGAGGCTCAAAGAGGACACCTATGAAACCCCATATGCAAGATGGTGAATAGCAGAAAAATAAACTTCCTCAAAAACTTGGAACCTTCTGTTATCCAGTAAGGCTTCTAGCCATTATATGGCATCCCCACAAATGCCAACTTCCTTCATCCTCTGGAAGAGAAACGGTATCGAAAGCTGCACTCAGGTCTAGCATGATCATAGCAGCAGAGCTGCCTTAATCCAAGATGGACTGCAGTTCCTCGGTGGCCGCTAACAAAGCGGTCTCTGTACTGCTGCCCTGTCTGAAGCCTGTTTGCCTAGGGTGAAGAATATCATAGGCTTTCAGAAAGTCTGACAAGTGTTTATTAAAGTGTTTTTCCACAATTTTACTCATTATCGGGAGAAGTGAGATGGGTCTATAGTTTTCCACTAATAGTGGGATGCCTATCCTTTAAAAAAAAAAGGTAGATACAATTATATATGTGACCATCACTCATGTGCGCAATGGAGAGAGAAGGATTGAATGAGCATGTAATCTGAACACTGCTATCGTCCACTAATTCACACTGCCTTCAGCCTCAGCTCCAGAGCTCTCAGTTGTGCCCCATTGTGAACACACTTCGCCAACCAGAAGTCACCCAGATACCTAAAGGAAGTTCAGCTCACATGTACCATACAAGCATCAGACGGCACAATAGTTCAGCCATTTAAAGTCAAGGCCTCTAAGCTTTGCCAAAGTTAATAAAGTCTATTTCAATTCCAATTTAATTCCATAAAAAAATTGCAGTAACACAAAGAGTTTAAAAAATGTAACAAATTCAAAGTCTTTACTTATGTAAAATATGCAATGTATATACAGTAGCATATTGCTAATACCATTGGCAAAAACAATAGGTCCCAAAGGGGAGATCTATTGGCTTTGCAAATGCTTGTTTAGTATTGATGTCCCTAAAGGTTACAAAACATTGATCAATTTAACTTTCAATGAGAGTTCTCTTGTATGCATGCACTCTGTGGGTAACCTTCAACTCAATAACTACAATTTGTTGCTACCATTAGTTTTATAGTTGTCGCAGGGCTTGGCTTGTGGTAGTGAAAAAAAAAGGTTTCAGTTTTCAATAATTTTGACACCTCTTGTAGAAATTACATGACAATTTGTAGACACATTTTATTGCCTACCCTAGCCATATCACATTTTGTGCAGATCCATCACGTGTGAAACCTTAAAAGGGGGAGTCATAGGTGTTCATTTGCTAATAGGTATTCAATATTGCTTGTAAGTACCTTTGATGGATAATTTTGAATACAATTGTATATGACCGCAGTTGTATATAATTAATAGAGTTGTAATATGTGACTTGTGTTTTGTACTCCCATAGTATTCCATAGGGAAATTATTGAATTTTCATGAAAGTTCCTTTTCTCTTTCTTCCTCCTTCCTTACAGATCTAATTTTAAAGTTTGCTGAAACACTTATTCACCTTTTTAAACCCATTTTGTCACGTGATTCTGAAACTCCCACAATCTGAACACAAATCAAATCAAGTCAAAAATAAAGTTTATTTAGACCGTTGGTCTTTAAACCACATAAAAACAAAACATTTTATATAAATATTCTAGATTAATTACAAATTCATCATCCCGCACCATTCAGAGAGCCTGATTTTCATATATTTCCTCTCAATTATGTCAGAAAGCTCTATACATACATTGTATACACACCCATATGTAACATATATAATATCCAAATAGTACTAAAACCCTGTTTTAAAATATTTTAAAAGGATAAAAATCCCTATACATCATTGCTTCAACCTAACTTACAGCCAGGCATTTCCTATTCCATAAGAAACCTTTTAACAGCCTGCATATACTTCGTAATGGCTATTGCAATTTCAAGATTTATCATATCAGTGAGAAGTTCAATTGCTTGTATACGCGACCTAGTACGATATTTTAAGAAAATTGGGCATAAAAACAGTTTTAGCTGAGCTAACAGTTTTTGACAGTCCATTAGGATGTGTAAACTATTACATTTCATACCCATCCTACATGTGCATTTAGCATCAGGTTGAATCAATTCTGTTTTTATTTTACCATTTAATATAGCAGGATTGATACCAATTCTCAGCCTTAGTACTTCCATTTCAAGCCATTGGTTAGGTAGTGTGTCTAGATAAGGGTACCAGATTTCTTTCACCCAGCTTTTTCTCATAAACTTCACAGATTCTTTCTTTCTCAGGTACTCCATGTAGATCAATCTAGACATTTCCTCCCCTAAAGATCTGAGCACACTCTTTGTTTCATCTATATGCAGAGTCTGCAGATCGATTTTGACCTTCAAATTTTCACAAATGGTGTAGAGTTTCTTTCTTGGCGTTTTGGCCCATTTTAATTCACTATGCTGAATCTCCTTCATACACCATTGTGACACTTTCGTATCTTCTCCTATCCCCAAATGTTTCCAAAATATAAGTAAACCCACTTGCACCTATACATTCCATGAGGTCATCCCTAACTCCAATCTAATTGCCTGAATCATCAATGAGCTTAGAAGTGACAACAACAATTTTATGCATTTACCTTACTCGCTATCCCAGGTACTTTTACCGCCTAGGCAGAGAATTTCTGCTCCATACTGAAGTTGCGAGGGAATCATTGCATTGTAGGCCTTCAACAATGGTCTATGGGGCATATCACCATAACTGCGATAAATTTTTTTTAGCCCACATACAGATGCTTGGGCTTTTACTTTATGTGCCTCCAAGTGCATACCCCACTTTAGTGACTTGTCAAACCATATTCCAAGATATTTGTACTCATTGACAATATCTAATTTGGTTTGCCCCAAATACCAATTAAACTTCTGATCTTTCTTCCCAAAACACAGGATTTTCTTTTTATCCATGTTTACTGTTAGTCGTTTTGCTGCACAACATATGCTAAAAGCATTTAGCTTCCTTTGTAGAACCATCTCAGTCTGATCGAGAATTACTAAATCGTCTGCATACAGTAGACAGGATAATTGCTTCCCATTCACTTTTGGGCTAGCATTCTGTCAGTCACCAGAGTAGATGGCAGGTCTGCTAAAAATATGGCAAAAAGAAGCGGGGCCAGTACACATCCCTATCTTAGGCCATTATTAATCGCAACTTCAGGTGTCAGGCCCCCCCATCGTGTCTTTGATAACCTGGGCCCAATTCTGACTATGCAACTCCTGAATTACTATTAGGAGATCTTCAGGGACATCATAACTTCTCAGGGTCTCCCATAGACATTCCCTATCCACCAGGTCAAAGGCCGCTTGGTAGTCAACGAAGCAGCAATACATCCTACCTTGCTGCTCCATGGACTTCGGCGCCACCGCCCATAGGACGAATCAGTGGTCAATCGTAGGGTGTCCCTCCTTAAATCCTCCTTGTTCTGCTGGCACAATCAACTGCTGCTCCACCCAATCATTCAATCTGCCAAGGATTATTTTGGAAAAAAACTTAACTCCAATATCCAACAAATTAATCAATCTGTAATTCGTTGGGGCCTTCCATTCACCTTTCCTGTTACTTCATTCACTAGGCATTTATAAATTCCCCAAAGCAAATTGAGGAATGAATCAAATAAATATGTAGGTACATTATTTTGACCGGCCCATGTAGTTCTGCAGCTTTAAGGCTTGATTACCAGTGCTCTTAAAGGTGTCCTCTGGACCCTCTACAAAAAGTAGTCCAGTGTAAAAGTTATATTACATCTGTCTTAGAGAGTCATTTAACTTCCAAACCACCCTTTAACCCCAACCAAACTTAGAATTTTGTCAACAGAGAGCAGCTTGTTTACATCTGCTATAAACCCAACTTTGGCCAAAGCTTTAAGAATAGCAGATAATGCATGTTCTGCGCACACAGCACTCTTCAGGAGGCAGAATGTTAAAAGCCAGTTTTCCCTTAAAAATACCACAGCTTGGAACGTTAGTGAAGATTTTACAAGAACAGATGTTGGCTCTTGAACTGTTGGCGGTGATTGTGTTTATTTGAAGAACATCTTAAACGCAGATGGGTTGATAATTAATGTTGTAAAATACAGAACCACATTTAAGCAGGATTGTGAAAATGAAAAAGAGACTTGGAGAGTAAAGAAAGATGAAGACAGAAAGCACTGTGTATTTGTTGCATTTTTACCGCCTTTAAATCATGACGCTGGCTCTTTGGAAATATGATATTTTCGCATTGCAATATTCGCATTTTATTGTAAGATAAAGGTGAAAGGTTTTTCCCCCTTTTGCCTTCTTGGTACATTATTCAGATGGATCCTTAATTTATATAAACAGTGCTTAATTATAAAGCCCTCTTTGTGTTTTTTTACGTCATGGCGTCTGCTCATCATTCTCTTCCGCAGCCCATTTCCTTGGGTGAGGGGGATACAGTGTGGAGCTGAATTGGCACCAATTTACCTAAGGGTGAAGGTTAACTAATTTATTTTGACTCTATAAACCATTACAGGAGGTGACATCATATGATCCTAGTCGTACTTCCCCGTTACTGAGATTTCTTTAGGAGAAAGAGGAGCGGATTCCAGAAGACCAAGATTGTGATCCCCAATAATATCTTCAGTCCCAGCTTCACAGACACCCTACTTTCACCATTCTAAATTCTATTTGATGTCAAACATCATTTTTTTGGGCATTAGTTTCAGAACCTCTATGATGCCCACATTCTGCAGAGTTTTAGGACTTGTTTGTTCTAGGCAGAAGGGAAATAGATACTCATTCCACACAGAGTTGAGGCATGATCGCTGATATGTTCCAAGATTCTGATACTTCAGGCTTCCTAAGAACACCAAGAACACACATTGTAAATCTGAATTTTCTGGAGACATTTGTTGAAAAAGGGTTGGAGGAACCAGTCCCTTGTAAATGCAGCAGGTCTGGTCTCTGGGGGAGCTGGCCTCATGGAACTTGGCTCAGTAACAGGATCATGAAACCTACTCCCCCCATGACCTCCCCTAAGCCCCAGGGAACAAATGATGAGACTCCTTGGATTTCTTTGGGAAAATAAACTTATGGCGCGAATCCTCATTGAAATTAGTCCTTAATAAACATTTTGACACTTTCCTGAGACCCCTCCATGACAGTGTACTATTTTAGGTTGCAGGACTTTGTTTCCCAACAACCCTTCATTAGTGATGCAACATTGAGCACCTGTGTCAGAGCAGGGTGGATTTTCACAGGATGCTTGTTCCTCAGAATCATGATGGATTCTTGTTCATTCCCAACAGGGCTGTCCCGTGGACTCCTCAACAACCTACCGCCAATTTGGGACCTTAACACCCTCTTGCTCACCAGCAATCTCAGTCTAAAGTAATATCACTTCTGCAAGACGGTTCTTGCAAACCAGTAGGACCTCGGAGCATGCAGGTTGCAGAGCGCCGAGATACACCTCCGGGTATGATTCGTTTTGCTTTACTAAATAGATAGAACATAACATGTACTTCTTAAAATCAGATCAGAACTTTTCTCCAGTGAACATTTTGCAAAGATCCACAACTGCATTTTGTAGAACATAAAGCAACTCTCCTGTTGTACTGGTTACTTACTACAAAATGCATTTCACAAACCTACGGGTGGAGATCTGAACCTCAACCACTCCTATATATTCTGTGTGGAGAGCTCCACATATCTACTTTGTCGTGAATGTGAGAGGGTCCAGGAGGAGTGGTAGGAAAATAACTGCTTCTAGATGGGGAGAGTTTAGAGAAGAGGAAGAAGGGGTTTGGCAGGCTCAGGAGGGATTTAGGGACAGCCATGGAAATACAAACACCCACCCACAAAAGAGTAAGCCCATTGTCATTGACAAGCTACACTTCTAAAGTTACTACAGGCCAAAAGGCCACAAAACCGTAGTAAATATACTTTGACCTAGTCTTAGAGTAAGTCTAGGAGCACACATGGTCACTCATAAGTACTGCAACACACTCCCATTGAAAATAGTTAATAACACCACATAAATAATATTAAATACCTACATACACTAAGCCCCATACATGCATACATATATAAATATATAATTGTTTTAGCATTGAAAGTTGTACATTTGAATTTAATTTTTAATATAAAATAATTATAATTAAATTATTTTTAAACAAACATCAACATTTTAATGTTTAATACACATTTTAAATGATTGGTAATTAATTAAAAAAAACTTAACCATCACTTAAATTTAAAAAATATAAATTAAATATCAAAATGCTAGTGGTGTGGGATATTTTTCTAATTGTGTTAAAAAAAGAATATTTACACATAAAAATAATATATTTGAATTATTACATTATTTAATTAACATTACATTTGATGAATTAAAGTGCTGTAACTTTTTTACTTGATTGGTTCTAGGTTAATAATAATTATTGAAACTTCTTTTACATTTTTATTTTAGAATAAGACATTTTAAACATTTTTTAAAGTTTATTATTTTTCTCCCTATACTTTACCCAGCGGCAACGATCTCTGTCTACGTGTGAAAAGTCACTAGTAGTAAATTTATGCTCATAAATTATGTCTTAGATATTTCTAAACTTGGGTGTAAATCTGCACTGGAAATGGGGAATAGCAAAAAAATGTAGATTTGCACCTACGTGCAGTAATAGATTTACAAATGAGTAAATTTACATGTATACATTTATATTTGTGAATCGGAGGCGGTGTATTTACCTGTCTCACTCAAGATATATCACACCAGCGGGTGAGCCAGGCCTGCTGGCATTAATAGTTGGTGCCACCTCAGAAAAATGAGCTCCCCACCTGGGGCTTCTTCATACATGATACAGTTGATGATACATTTAATGAGGAGGGTTTTTACACTGGGGTCCAGGCATTAAACAGAAGGAGGATGCTGTATTTAACTCATGGCTGAAAGAACCTGAGGCCTTCCTGAAATGTAAGTGGTTTTGTCTTCCAATAACTCAGTGGTGTCGAAGCAGAGACTTCCATTCTTCTGCAGGATGATGGCCAGGGATACTGGCAATATGTGATCCCATCCTAACCTGTCTCCCGTAGTAGCCAATTAGAGCGACACAGTTTGGGCTTTATGGAACTCTTGTGTCTTTCTTGCTGCTCATCCTTTAAGGTTTTGAAAGACTGGATGTGTACGATACATCTGGAAACAAAACTTCATCAGATCCACATATACAGGAAGATACTATTTGATCTGACCAATTGGTTGGCCGAAGAAACCCTCATGGTCTGCATTTGTTTCCTGTCCCCAGCACACCTGTCCTCTGGGCTCAGTGAAATCCAGGGAGCATCTCTGATTTGTGGTCTTCCCAGCTAAGATTCCTCTATGTATAGATCTTGTTGGACCTGGCCCTTTTTGAAGGGTCATCCCTAAACTTTTTTGCCTTCCTCCTGTATTTTTTCTGACCTGGTGTTGGCTGATTTATGACTCTGGGCACCTTACCACTGCTGACCAGTGCTAAGGTGCATATGCTCTCCCTATGGTAAAATGTATACATTGATTGGTGTCCATGATTGGTTCATTTGGTTTACTGTCAGCCCCTAGTAGAGTGCACCAGGAGTGCCAGGGCTTGTAAATACAAATGCCGCTAGTGGGCTTGCAGCACTGGTTGTGCCACCCACAGAAGCGGCCTAGTAAAATGTGTCTAGGATCTGCCACTGCAGAACCTGCGTGCGGTCTGGTACCGTCGCGCTGACTGCGCAAGTGCACCCACTTGCCAGTCCCTAAACCTTCCCTTAACTACATATTAGTCACCCCTCTGGTAGGCCCAAGGGCAGGGTGCATTGTAGGCATAAGGTAGGACATGCCCTGATGTGTGTGGCATGTCTTAATAGTGAATTACAGCCATTTTCGTTTTTCACTATTGAAGGCTACCTGCTCTCCATAGGCCAGAATGGGCTGCTGGAATTACTACACCCTGTAATCCCAGTGGACTCATAGAGCATGGTAGACAATTATGTTTAGTATGCCTGAACTCAGAATAATAAAATACTTCTTTTAGTAAAGTTTATTTTAATATCCTGCGTTTGTAAATACTACTTTTAGAAAGTTAGTATTTACTGACCTGGCCATTTCAGTCCGCCTCTGCTGTGTGTGTGTGTTCTGCCTAGCAACAGTAAGGAGCAGGGTTGGGGAATCCCCAGAGACAGGCTGGCTGCCAGGTGGTGGGTAGAGAGATTACACCAGGATGGGTGGGAGGAGTCCACCCTTGACTCTGAATAGACCTGTGCTCTGACAGCACAAAGCCGGCGCCGCCCCCTGTTGAGCGGCTGATGTCTCTGCCCTGCTGCTGAAAGGAAAGAGCAGAGTCACCATAACAAAGTGCTCCAGAACTGGACTGAGCCAGGCCCAGGCCCCCTGGCGCTAAAGAACAAAAGAATTGGTGTATAAAAGTAGGAGCCTGGCTCCTAAGAAATCAGATCCTGTTTGCGCCAAGAAGAAACTCTGCCTGAAGGAGAAGGACCTGGAGAAGCTGAAGGAGGAATACTGTCTCTCTGCCTGAGAGACTGGCCTGCAGTGGGTGCCTGTCTGCTGGAAGGAGAGGGAAAGCCTGAAGAAAAGGACTTTGATTCAACTTGTGCCTTTAAAACAATCTCCAAGGGCTTGCGTGTGAACTTGCCCCCTGACCTGCGCCCCAGGAACAGTGGGCGCTACCATCCTGAAAGAAGAGGAGAAGTGCCTTGAAGTGATTCAGCAAGCTGACCCCGGAGAACCTGTGCATCCCCTGATCTCGCTGAGCAACGCGACTTCTGCTGCTGGCGTGGCTGCAAACAACGTAAAGGCCTGACAGCCCGAGCACCGTGAACAGTTGCCCCCTCGAGCCGTAGCTCGCAAAGTAAGGTGGAGATCTCCGCGCCTGAGCGCCGAGTCCCTGTGACCCCTGCCGGGTTGTAGAGGCTTCTGCAAAGGACTAAAGTGCCCTGGTTCGCGTCTCCGGCCGAAGCTAACAGCGCGCGGCGCTGTGATCTCACCCCGAGGCTGCCCTCCTGCTTCTGACCCCCTTCGTGGCAACCTGCATCCTGCCCGAGCGCCCCACGAAGCTCCGCCGTCCCCTGGACACTGGGGACACCAGCGCGACGTGGGACACCCCTGGACTGGACCGCGAGGCCGCCACGAACCTTCCCCGTGAAATCTGCAAGGTATTGTGCCAGCGCGTGAAAAGTACGGCCCGTACTTGCCTTTGTACGAACCGTACCTGCCCTGTAACTACGGGTGCCTGGTTCGCACCGTACTGCCTGTGAAGTGCCTTGGTTCGTACCCGCCTTGTAAATACTTGTGCCTGGTTCGCACCGTACTGCCAGCTGAAATAATGGCGCTTTGAAAAGTGCTCCTTTTGGCTGAGTTCGAGCCGTAACAGCCTTGGTTCGACCCGTACTTACCCTGGGAACAGCAAGGTTCGAACCGTACCTACGTTTTAACCGTACTGCATTGAAAAGCATTACCGGTGCTCACTCGAGAAGAGTGAGACTCGGCAAGCGTACTCCGGCTCACGCGAGAAGCGTGGGAAACGGCAAGGCACTGTAAAAACCTTGCCAAAGGCACCCCAAAGGCGCTACGAAGTGCCCAGAAGACCTAAGAAACCTATTTTAAAGAGAACTGTGCCATTTTTACAACTGTGGACTGCCCGTAAAGCATTTTGAGAGTAACTGGATTATTTTACCAAGAGAACTGTATTTATGCAACCTGCCTGAAAGAAAACCTTTTATATAAAGAATTATATTTTGGACATAAATACAGCCTTGTGTCTTTGTGTGGTGGGGTGGTGATTATTGTGTGGGACAACTTGAACGCTTAACCTATATGCCCTCTGGAAATTTAGCCTGACTGCTCGCGCCACGTTACCTAGAGGGTGAGCAGGGGTTATTTTTAAAGAGGTGATCCTTTGCCCTGACTTAGATGAAAAGGGTCCCTGCTTGTCGCAAGTGCATACCTGCGCCAACCAGAGACCCCGGATTCTAACATTGGTGGCAGCGGTGCGGATTTACGGATTTGCGTTCTTGGTGTCTGCGCAGTGATTACTAACCATTGCACAGTAGACGGTCCAGTAGCTTAAGCCACAGAACTTTTTATGATTTAATTTCGCTTGCCAAGTAAAGAAGATCCCTTGCGTTTGAAGCCATGCCGGGCTCAAACAGCATAGAGAAAACCGCGTCTGAAGCCTCTGAGGCTGGAGAGGTTGAATGGGATGAGTCAAAACTGAACAGCTACAAGAGAACTGAACTCAAGTACTTCTGCAGGAAGCTCAAGGTTCCACATGCAGGATGCAAGAACAGATCAGATCTCTACAAGATGCTGAAAGCCTGGATTGAATCAAGGGGTGCAACTAAGGAAGTTACACCATTGAAACCAGCGGAAAGCGTTCGCAGTTTTGGCAGAGGCCTGTTGCCAGAGGAGCTGGCAGACAGACAGGCCGCCAGGGATCACGAAGTGTTATTGGCAAAGCTGGAATTAAAAATCCAATTGGAGCTAGAAAGCAGAAAGCTGGCTCTGGAAGAAAAGAAAATGGCTCTTGAAGAAAGAAAGATTCAGATGGAGCATGACTTCCTAATGAAGAAATATGATATGGAGCTCGAGAGGCTTGAGGCCATGAGTGTCTCAGCCCAGCAGCAAGAAAGGTGCGTAGCTCAGAGATTGAGCTTTTCTGAGTGGGAGGAGGAATCCAGCTCAGATGGTGGCAGCAGTATAGAATTCTCTAGTGCTGAAAGAGTAGTACGCACACCCAGAGATGTGGCGCCTGACTTGAAGGAGGTGGTTAACACACACCAGGAGGTTCAAGGGCATGAGGTAGCTCCAGTAGTGCGCAGTATCCCTGAAGGGAATAGGGTAACTGGCGCAGGGGTTCATGGTCCTAGTGGCGGGAGGGACACTCTACTGACTCTAGATGAGAGGCGCAGGGAGAGGGGTTCCCCCAAAATCGAAGTCCTGGTAGGTGAGTGTGAAGACCGCCCAGAAGAGTGTGGGTTGTGTGACAGAGACAGTCAGATACTGTCTTGCCAGTCTCAGGAGAGTGGTGTGGAGTATGTGTCTGAGGCACTGGATGGTAAGGTGAAGGCTAGTTTGGTTAACCCTGCTAGGGGGCTGTGTGATCCAATTGTGGGAGAGCATATTTTAAGTCCCTGTTTTCCAGAGCTATGTCAACACCTGTTGGAGACCGAGTTCTCTGACCGCAGAGAGCTCACATTGGAGGTAGACCTTTTGGTGGATTCCAGAGGGTCTGGAGAGGCATTGGGGAGTGACCCTGTGGGGAGTGGCTCAGGTATCTTCCAACCCAGAGTGGTGGAAGTGGTGCAGAGTAGCCCAGCTAGGTCCCATGGTAGTGGGAGGGGTGTAGGGGCTCACGTCCTGTCTCAGTGGAGAAAGAGTGAGCGTGGGGCTGCGTTCCCCCAGGTGCCCGAAACCCAGTCTCAGAGCCTGGATGGTTCTTTAAGGGAACACCAGGCGGGGAGCCTAGGCTGTCCTGATGGGCCGCCCGTTGAGGGGGATCCCCTAGTGTCTGGTGAGCTGGGAGTGTCTGTAAGCAGGCCTCCATCAGTTCTGGTGTCTGGCAGTACCGCTCCAGTTGGGAGGGTGCAGAGGTCCAGATTGAGGGGTGAGAGGGGGAAAGAGTCCCCAGTGGAAGAACCAGTGGGTCAGGGGCCAGCCAGAAGGGCTGCGTTCCCCGTGAGTGACCATGGTGACACCACTTCTGTCCTGGGGGATCTTCAGGCACTGTCAGATGGACAGGGGTCGGGAGATCAGCGCCAGGCAGACTGTCACACGACACATGAGTTATGTGTCACCCTCAGGGGGGGCATGCGTGCTCCCCGGGAAGTCCTGGTGCGCCAGGCGAGCGTTCAACCGCATGGGTTGGACCCAGGGTTGGGAAGCCAGGTTCAGGTGTTGTCTGACCTGGAGGGTGGGACCACTGTAATCAGTGTCCTGACCCATGTTGCTTCTAGGGGTACCACGCCAGTTGGGAGTGGGCAGTACTCTGGAAGGGGGTGCAGAGGGAGGGAGTCCTCGCCTCTGACCCCGGCTCAACTGAAGGGTTTAGACCCTAGGTTGAAGGGCCAGGTTCAGGGTGTCCCCCCTGACCTGGGCACCCAGTTGCAGGATAGAACCCCTGAACTGGTGGGCGAATTGCGCAGGACACCTGCCACAGGTGCCGTGGCAATTCTGGAAGGGGGTGCCACTCCAGGTGGGAGGGTACAGAGCCCCAAGGAGGAGGACCGGGTGTGGGAGAGGCCACCCCAGTCTTTGGTCCAGCCGCTGGGTACAGTCCCGGGGCTGGTGGGTCAGTGCCAGGATGTCATACCTGACCTGACAAGGGGGAGAATGGACAAAGGGTGCCAAGCACCTGGGGCTACTGGCCCCTGCTCCCTGGCACCACAGAGGATTGAGAGCCCTGAGAGGCATACGGCCTGGGTCTCATCCCTGACTACTGTCAGTGGCCACTGTAGCATTTTGCTGTCTCTCTGGTGGGACACACCTGTGGGCCAGTTAAGGTTAGGTGCTGCACAGGTGGTGTCTACAGGCAAGGAGAAGGGTTCCCCATGGATTGGCTTGGTGGGCCCTGAGAGTATGGACAGAGGGAGTCCGATAGGTTCAGATTGGCGTAGAAATGGAGTCTGCCCCTGCAGTTGCGGGCCAGGTCCTTGTTCTATCGCCCCAAGCAGGGAAGACCATCACGGTGGTGATTGGTCTACCCTGCGTTTTGGCTGGAAGGGGGTTGTGTTGGACCTGGCCCTTTTTGAAGGGTCATCCCTAAACTTTTTTGCCTTCCTCCTGTATTTTTTCTGACCTGGTGTTGGCTGATTTATGACTCTGGGCACCTTACCACTGCTGACCAGTGCTAAGGTGCATATGCTCTCCCTATGGTAAAATGTATACATTGATTGGTGTCCATGATTGGTTCATTTGGTTTACTGTCAGCCCCTAGTAGAGTGCACCAGGAGTGCCAGGGCTTGTAAATACAAATGCCGCTAGTGGGCTTGCAGCACTGGTTGTGCCACCCACAGAAGCGGCCTAGTAAAATGTGTCTAGGATCTGCCACTGCAGAACCTGCGTGCGGTCTGGTACCGTCGCGCTGACTGCGCAAGTGCACCCACTTGCCAGTCCCTAAACCTTCCCTTAACTACATATTAGTCACCCCTCTGGTAGGCCCAAGGGCAGGGTGCATTGTAGGCATAAGGTAGGACATGCCCTGATGTGTGTGGCATGTCTTAATAGTGAATTACAGCCATTTTCGTTTTTCACTATTGAAGGCTACCTGCTCTCCATAGGCCAGAATGGGCTGCTGGAATTACTACACCCTGTAATCCCAGTGGACTCATAGAGCATGGTAGACAATTATGTTTAGTATGCCTGAACTCAGAATAATAAAATACTTCTTTTAGTAAAGTTTATTTTAATATCCTGCGTTTGTAAATACTACTTTTAGAAAGTTAGTATTTACTGACCTGGCCATTTCAGTCCGCCTCTGCTGTGTGTGTGTGTTCTGCCTAGCAACAGTAAGGAGCAGGGTTGGGGAATCCCCAGAGACAGGCTGGCTGCCAGGTGGTGGGTAGAGAGATTACACCAGGATGGGTGGGAGGAGTCCACCCTTGACTCTGAATAGACCTGTGCTCTGACAGCACAAAGCCGGCGCCGCCCCCTGTTGAGCGGCTGATGTCTCTGCCCTGCTGCTGAAAGGAAAGAGCAGAGTCACCATAACAAAGTGCTCCAGAACTGGACTGAGCCAGGCCCAGGCCCCCTGGCGCTAAAGAACAAAAGAATTGGTGTATAAAAGTAGGAGCCTGGCTCCTAAGAAATCAGATCCTGTTTGCGCCAAGAAGAAACTCTGCCTGAAGGAGAAGGACCTGGAGAAGCTGAAGGAGGAATACTGTCTCTCTGCCTGAGAGACTGGCCTGCAGTGGGTGCCTGTCTGCTGGAAGGAGAGGGAAAGCCTGAAGAAAAGGACTTTGATTCAACTTGTGCCTTTAAAACAATCTCCAAGGGCTTGCGTGTGAACTTGCCCCCTGACCTGCGCCCCAGGAACAGTGGGCGCTACCATCCTGAAAGAAGAGGAGAAGTGCCTTGAAGTGATTCAGCAAGCTGACCCCGGAGAACCTGTGCATCCCCTGATCTCGCTGAGCAACGCGACTTCTGCTGCTGGCGTGGCTGCAAACAACGTAAAGGCCTGACAGCCCGAGCACCGTGAACAGTTGCCCCCTCGAGCCGTAGCTCGCAAAGTAAGGTGGAGATCTCCGCGCCTGAGCGCCGAGTCCCTGTGACCCCTGCCGGGTTGTAGAGGCTTCTGCAAAGGACTAAAGTGCCCTGGTTCGCGTCTCCGGCCGAAGCTAACAGCGCGCGGCGCTGTGATCTCACCCCGAGGCTGCCCTCCTGCTTCTGACCCCCTTCGTGGCAACCTGCATCCTGCCCGAGCGCCCCACGAAGCTCCGCCGTCCCCTGGACACTGGGGACACCAGCGCGACGTGGGACACCCCTGGACTGGACCGCGAGGCCGCCACGAACCTTCCCCGTGAAATCTGCAAGGTATTGTGCCAGCGCGTGAAAAGTACGGCCCGTACTTGCCTTTGTACGAACCGTACCTGCCCTGTAACTACGGGTGCCTGGTTCGCACCGTACTGCCTGTGAAGTGCCTTGGTTCGTACCCGCCTTGTAAATACTTGTGCCTGGTTCGCACCGTACTGCCAGCTGAAATAATGGCGCTTTGAAAAGTGCTCCTTTTGGCTGAGTTCGAGCCGTAACAGCCTTGGTTCGACCCGTACTTACCCTGGGAACAGCAAGGTTCGAACCGTACCTACGTTTTAACCGTACTGCATTGAAAAGCATTACCGGTGCTCACTCGAGAAGAGTGAGACTCGGCAAGCGTACTCCGGCTCACGCGAGAAGCGTGGGAAACGGCAA
Source organism: Triturus cristatus (assembly GCF_964204655.1). Classification (NCBI taxonomy): domain Eukaryota; kingdom Metazoa; phylum Chordata; class Amphibia; order Caudata; family Salamandridae; genus Triturus; species Triturus cristatus. The sequence goes on along the minus strand of NC_140588.1, from coordinate 1,058,369,701 downwards.
GGCACTGTAAAAACCTTGCCAAAGGCACCCCAAAGGCGCTACGAAGTGCCCAGAAGACCTAAGAAACCTATTTTAAAGAGAACTGTGCCATTTTTACAACTGTGGACTGCCCGTAAAGCATTTTGAGAGTAACTGGATTATTTTACCAAGAGAACTGTATTTATGCAACCTGCCTGAAAGAAAACCTTTTATATAAAGAATTATATTTTGGACATAAATACAGCCTTGTGTCTTTGTGTGGTGGGGTGGTGATTATTGTGTGGGACAACTTGAACGCTTAACCTATATGCCCTCTGGAAATTTAGCCTGACTGCTCGCGCCACGTTACCTAGAGGGTGAGCAGGGGTTATTTTTAAAGAGGTGATCCTTTGCCCTGACTTAGATGAAAAGGGTCCCTGCTTGTCGCAAGTGCATACCTGCGCCAACCAGAGACCCCGGATTCTAACAGATCTGAATTTTAAAATTGAAAGGAATTAAATCTCAACTCATGGGAAAGAAAAGATTGGTTTACAATGACAGGCAGTGGCTGTTTTCTGCATGAGCAATGGGTGAGTGGGAGGAATCCTGTTGTCTCACCTGGGCAGGCTCATCATGGAGTGATGGTCCCCAGACAAGTACATCACCTGATTGTTGCATGTATTCAGCAGAAGAAAGCAGACAGACCCAGCAGTCTGGCGTATCACCCTAGGTTTTCGATATCACCCAATGATCTTGAGATTGTTATACACAGTCATAGGGGTGAAGTAACTGTTCTGCTTGAGCAACAAACCAAAACATGCAACCTTTGCATCTTGGACAGGAAAGGATTGCACGTCTTCTAAAGATAAGTTCCTGATAAATTGTTTGGGACACAAGTGAGCTCTGCTGTTCCTTTCAATCAACTCCACTTATACCGCAGGGGCCCCAAAACAGTGTTTTTTTAATTCCTCTAGTTTCCTAGAGATTACAGTATTGGCCCTTTCAAGCCCATTGCCTTTGATTAGAATATGATTTACCAATTTCATAGCTGTGGGACCTGATATTGAACCCCAGACCCTCAATCACCACATGGTTCCTCGGGTCGTGACATGCTATAGGAATTTCTGGTTCCTTTTACGATCATATAGTACTTATACATGTGACCCAGGGTATGTGTTTGAGGTTAAAATTTAGCAAGGGGCCTAGATTTGGTTTCTGGGCTGTGAAAATGGAAATTAACCAGGTGTCATACAATACAGACATATTCTCCCATGTGTAGTTCATTTGTCTGCTTCTGGCATTCAGTTGGTTTCAAATATATTCTTTCAAGGTGCAGAAGGTGTCTGTGTGCACTTTGAGTTTATTTTTTGAAGGGTGAAGCTGTTGTTTGCAGGCATCCTCCACTGAGGAATTTGAATACTGTTTTGTCTTTTTGAGCTCATAAGCCTTTGAATGGCCTACAGTGGCATAAAACTGGCGACACCGAAGACAGAGTTGATGAACGCCATCCAGCTGAGTGAAAATCTTCCACCTTTGTTGCTGAGACACACAGCACAATGTTTCACAAGGAAAAGGTTGGTGTATGTATTTGTCCATCACTTATTCCGAAGGACTTGTCAGGTTTCCATGTTAATCCGTAAATTCTTCTTCCACCATTTTTATGAGAAGGCAGGAGAAGATTGTGCAACAAATGAAATCTGTCACTGCCCAGCTCAGAGCACAAGTCTACAGTCTGCCTCCATGCTATTACATCCCCTATCAGTGTAGCTGGCCAGAGATCGGCTTCAGGTTAGTGGCGGGGTGGCGGGGGGGATTCACTAGGGATGGGATGGATGTAGGGTGATCAATGTTGTTGACGGTCTCAGCTCTTGTGTCGTTGTACCAGTGCATGTAACCATCACAAGCGATGCTGCTAGTGCAGAAGTGGAAACAGTCTCCCTTTATTCCCAGTGCTTGTGCCAACGCAGTTGCATGGTTATGCACGACCAACCAAAGTTTGCACCATCTTTCCAAAGATCCAAGGGGCATATCAACAACAACCGGCGAAAATTATCGCTGAGCGCACTTAGCGCTTGGATAATTATCGCCGGCTAGTGCCGATTTTCATCGCTGAGATAGCGTGCTATTAGCAACACTTATCTCATCAGCGATAAAAATCCTAGCGCTAACTGGCTAACGTGAGATTATCGCTGGAAACCCAGCTATAATCTCACGTTAGCTAGTTGATAGGGACTCACAAACTTAGCCATGATATCTACCCTCCATAGGATATCATGGCTAAGTCAGTCCTGAAGCAGGCGTAAGGAAAGTAGCGATAACAGGTGTTATCGCTACTTTTCCTGGCGCTATGCTTCATAGCGTTAGGCTTGCAGATAGGAGAAATGTCGCTTAGCGACATTTCTCCTGTCATGCCAGGTCAGGAACGCCCACTTTGCATCTCATTAGAGATGCAAAGCTGGGCGTTAGGAATCCTGACGCTAAAGCAAGGTTTCACGCGTTAGCGTGACCTTGCTGATTAGGCGATAAAATTATCGCCGCTTTTCGGCTGAAAACGGCCGCAAAAGCGGCGATAATTTTTTATCGCCTGCTTGTTGATATGCCCCCATGAAACTTGCCTTCAGTTTCTGTGGCAGAGCTCACACGGCACATGATGGTCTTTTCTGAATTCTTTTACCTCTGCTTCCAACTCCTATGTGATCTACAGTTTCTGTTATATATAACCGGCCTCTAATTAATTATTTCAGTTTTAAGTAAAGATCCACTCGCTAGGAGATAGTTATTATTGCTGTGCATGTAAGTTGTAATTCGTTACTGTAGTCATCCAGTATGTCGAATATCTCACCTGTTTGGGACTACTTCGGCTTCCGTAGCACAATTATTTTTTTCCTGATGGTGCTGAGGGCGCATAGGAGACTCTGAAAATGGCAACTGGTTTGCTCGACGTTTTATGTAAAGCATGCGGATACCCGTTATGCTATACCAACAACAAACTAATTGAAGTAGCAGTGCAAGGAGTTATGTTTTAAGATGTTTCCTAAATGTCAATTGAATTGCTGTGGCTGTCGAGGCTAGGATGGTGAAGGCAGCAGTTTATACAATGGAGTGCAGGACTCTCTGTGTGTATCTTGTAAATCTAATGCAGACAATTGGCAAGCTTTGCATTATAAGAAATATACAAACTTCCATGAATTTTGTTTCTGTGAATCTTCACTATGCAAGGGTTATTCATACATGTAAACTTACACGTGAGTAAATTTAGATGTATAAGTTTACTGTTACACTTTAGCGTTATTACTTTTGGCTATTCATGATTTACAAGTGTAGTTACTCAGAAGTCTAGACTTACATGTCTCCAGCCGCTGGATTCAGGGGGTAGAGTTAATTTACAGGTCTAAAGTTACTACCTGCTGTGACTTTTCATACAAAGGCGGAGGTCTCCCCCATCAGAGTGGAGATCTTATGGTAAAATACAGGAAAAAGTTTAAACGTTTATTAAACTTAAAAATAAATTAGTACACATATTTTAATGTTAACTATTACTGTAAATCAATTTAAAATGTTTGTTTTAATGTAGAACAAAATAACATTGCTACAGCATTAATAACTTAATTTTTAATTAAACATTTAATTATTTTAATATATTTAATTAAAGGTATTTTTCTTAAAATTTCAATAAGAAATCTCAGCTAAAATATAAAATGCATAAATATTTATTTTATAGTAAAACTATTTAAAGTTATGTATAGAATTAATGTAATTTTTTTATAATTGAAATTACACTGATGATTTAAAAATGTTTGGTCACATATTTGATAATAAAGTGATATGTATGTTTTATGTATATACTTTTCAACATTAATTGACATTTATTTTTAAAACATTAATTAAGTTAATTTAACATTAGTTTCTATGCGCTTTTATTTTTAAGTCCCTGCCCCCATGATTTTCTATCCAAGGGTGTTGCATTACCAGTCCATGTGTGGTGCTGGACTTACTCTGAGCTGGAGTAAATTTACAACTGCTTTAGGTCTTTTTGGCTGCAGCAACTGAAGAAGTGTAATTTGTGAATAGCAAATGGCTTAACCTTTTGTAGGAGGCTGCATGTCCCTCCCTAAATCCCTCCTTACCCCGATCAGAGCCCCGCCCATTTTTCCTAAATATTCCTTATTTTAATCTATTTCCACCTGTCCCTCTCTCGTTTGCTACTAAGACGTATGCCGACGTGTGTGGCGATCTTTGCTGTCGGGGTGGAGATCTTCACACATAAAACATGAGGGATGTAGAGTCATAGGCCTCCGCACATAGGTTAGTGACTAGCATTTTGTAGTACGTTAATAAAACTATTGTAGTACTACTAACATACTATGAAATGCAGTTTGTGAACAGACCCAAATATTGCACCACTTTTTGTCCTATTGTAGGCAATTTGAATGATTTTTTAATGTGATAAATGCCCTTGCGTTCAATTTTCATGCAAGGTAATTTCACAAAATTCCACATAATGTTCCCAAAACCTTACACAAAGAAAATATTGCAATTTCTGACACCCCTTATTACAATCAAAGTCAGACTCAATAAACGCAGAAAAGATCAACATGATATATGCTTATCACTTTACTTCTTAGTAATTATTATAGGACATGCCTCTCCAATGAGGAGTAGCTTGTGCACAATTACATTAAAGTAGCTCCCCTGCATACAGCCCACCCTACTAAATTAGAAGCTTTTGCTTAGATGAATTAAGATATGTGTACCAAAATTAACAAGCATTTGCAATGCAATAGGTCTCGCATTTACACGAGTTTGAGCTAGTGGCATTGTAAATGACAATACCTTTTATTTATGTGTCTAACAAAAATGGAGTAGGTGCATTGATACTTAGCATATTGACTCAATGAATGTAGGAAGAAGATTGTGAACCTGGCAAGACCACAACAATATACAACCTGTAAAGTGGAGCAAACAACACTTGTAACCAACAAAAACCTGTCAAATATATGAAAACACAGTGCCAAGTTCTTGTTTCACTGTCAATGTGTGTGCGTGTCACAGTTTAAAACACGCTGGGCACTATTCCAATGTTATACGTGACACAATGCAGTAATCAATCAGCTGTGATCAGACATCACACGTATGAGGGTGTGTGCATCACAGTGTATAAAGTGGTGATGTGATCTTTTCTCTACATTCCACATTCTAGGTTTCAGTCCTGTGGAATGTGAAATGTAGAGAAAAGATCACAACACAAAGGATTTCATGGGGTGTCCTTGCCAAGAAAAGGAGAGATGAAATACATGTAGACTGTAAAGTGAGGCCTGAGAAAGTGACCACTTTCTGTGCCATTTGCCCTTTGTATGATGCGTTATGACTCACTCCATGGATTCCAAGGCTCATTCGCAGTTAAATCCTTAATTTATTGGTGGAGCTCACAAAAGGTGGTTAAATTCACTTGATCTTTTAAGGAAATATGTTAGAAATAAACTTCAGATCCACAGTACGGCAGCATGCACCTGCAGTATTGTGAAAGCGCCCTCTTACCAAAACTCTGGTCTACTCTTACCATCCGATGCTATGTTTGCATGTACCGTTCGCTGTAACTCTATGCTCTACAGCTTTTTGGTTTGTGGGGCTTGTAAATACGAAGCCCTTGGAACCCTGCAGTGCCCCCTGATGCAATGTGGAGTGCATTTTCCTATTCCATTGACTAGTGCCAGAGCGTGTGCAACCTCTTTAATAGCGCTAGGAACCTAACACACACACCACACCATTCATGAACAGACCTCAGCTATCTCACAAGAGTTTAATACCTCCACCTGGATTCATAGAGTCCAGGATCTGTCCCTCCCCCAAATAAACACCCACGCCGTTTCTTAGTGTCATGCTTCTTTACTGATGGTACAGTTTTGCATTGCACTGCCATAAGTGGGAATAGGGATTCTTTTTAGGGGTAATGTCCATCAAATGCTCATCGGATCGAGCATGGTTCGGACACATTAGTACAGTTTTAGTCAGTCAATCATTAGCCCTAATGGCCTGTCACTGAGTCCTACTAGATAATAAGACATGTGCCTGTGGCTCTTAAGCCCTTCTTAGCACCACCCTGAGGGCCCATAGGCTATAACTTCTATCTTTACAGGCAACGTCTGTAGTAGGGTTTGTGCCCTGCACTAGAATCAGGATCGGCATTGTACAGAAGACACAAGGGATTCCGTGTCAAGCTGTCAGGACAACTGTTTTTCCTCACTCCGAAACCCACACACACTAAAGGCAAGGCCACTGGAATTATGTGACTTGGCAACCGCAGCGATTTTCACATAATTATAGATTTGCCACATAATCCATCAGCCGTCACATAATCTGCAGATTTTAACAAAAAAAAAGTTAACTCAAACGGTTCAAAAGTTACTACAAATGCAGCGACACGTGTCTCCTCTCAGTAGAAGGTGCTTCGCAAAGCAGAACTGGTCAAGTTTCTGTTGCTTATTGCTATATTTGGGTGTTTAATTGGTACCAAAGAGGTGCAACCAATGCCCAGGCAGTGTTATCACATTTAAAAAACGATGAAATAATCAAGTAATACTGCTACAAAATATGCAGCATTATTCCACATAATTTGCCTTTTCTTGTGACATAATTTGACCCTCTCCTGCCGCATAATTCCAGTGGCCCTGACTAAATGGAGCAGTGGACTTTTGTGGGTGGGACCATCTAAACATTAATCCATTGTGCTTCTTGGCTGTACTGAGGCAGCGCCCACACAGGGACAGCTAAGGTGGCCTCACCCACCCACAGGCTGATAGCCATGCATGTAAGCTATATGCGTTTTCCACTGACTGTTGTTGACATCTATTGTGTCAAGTTACCACTCGGTGCAAAACCCCTCCTGTCAATCCGGGCCATTGGGGACCAGGAAAACCAGGCTTCAGGTAAATATTAAGCTTGTGTTCTCGGAAGGAAGAACATCCCGCCACATAGACTTCACATGCCTTATCACCTGTCAGAGTCAAGGCATCACTCTCATATCAACTAAAATTGCTCGCCCCTCCAAAATTCCTAGTACAATCCCTCCTGCGCTTGCCTGATGAACAGCTGCTGAGGGCACTCACATCCTGACGGGCAGGTGACCTGCACGCCCGACCCCCGCGGGGATACTCGCCTTCCTCCGGTGCTCCCGGAAGTCCTCGTGGTCCCATTTCTCCTTCAGGTACTTGTTGGTGGCTGGCAGAAGAGGCTGGTACGCCCGGTGCATGCTGCCAGGGACAGCTGGTTACACATAGCGGGTCACCAACAGGCTTTATTGCAGGGAGGGGGTGAGGGAAGCCGAAAGAAGCTTGCCTCAGGTTACCTTTCAGCGAGCGCTCACTCGAGGAGGTGCGACCGGCGCCCCTGGGTCCTAATGTCTACCTGTTACCTCATCTGGGCGGATTGAAAAGAACACCAGGCGCGGTGAGACACCGCAGGGCTACAGTGGCTTTAAGGGAAGAGAATGCTGCATTTACCGGAGACCTAACATCCAGCATAGTGAGGAGGAAACAAGGAAGTAGGGTTTACTTAAGGCAGGCAAACTTTACTGCGTTTTCTAGTGTTGGCTCAGAAGGATCATATTCTCTCTGAATGTGAACCTTATTCTAGGCGCACAGAAGGAACAGGAATATCCGACGTTGGCTGCCAACGACAACAAGCAATGCTCGCGGGAAGCCTCGCGCCAGCTTCCTCAGCACTGTCTGCGAAAGCACGCCGCCATGGAAGCGTAGGGACAAAAAATGTGCGCGCATTTTTTGTCCCTACGCGTGCATGTTTAGCTTTGCGGGCGGCGAGATTAGCTATGTTTGTCCATCTGAACGTGCCTTCATTCAGCTTTGGCTGAATCGATTACAAAAGGTCCCCTCCATGGCGGAGAGCAGCGCATGCGCTGCTTTCGCCAGGCGAGACCTAAAAAGCAAGTATTTGAGACAAAAATTAGTATTTTCAGAATTCATAGGCTGATGTTTGGAGAAAAATAGCTAAAATTCCTAAACTGATTTAAAATTGATTTTGAGTAAAGACTAATGTAGCATTGGGGAGACATATTACTAATATTGTTACTTAGGTGCCAGCGGCATTGCAGCTATGGGTGATGTCTATTAGCTATGTTCAGGCAATCAACATTAACAAAGCCTTTACATTACTGCTGGCAACCCTGCCTGGTGTAGTGAAGGGACTGCTACTAGTAATCTTGCAAATAGTGGCCACTAATGTAATCTTGTCTTATGTGGTTTTCATTACAACTCTAATAATAGTAGCTCTGAATGATATTCAATGAACAGAAGTAACTATTATTACAGAAAAGGTCGGAGACCTCTGCTATAGGAGATTGCTTTTGTAATGTAATGACTATCCTTTCAGTTAGAACTATGGTATTTATTTTTTTAACATTTCTGTCTGTATTTATTTTTTAGCCAACTTATCAGTATTTATATATATTTATGTTGTGTTCTCATACTTTGACGCCTGTCGTATTTTAGCAAATTAAGCAGCTTAATCTAACAAAGCAATACACCTGTAGTTAAATATTAGCATTGTACTACAGTTGGATGTTGACATATGTTGTTATTTATGGATATATCATCTTGTTTTTAACTCCTCGTGCCATCTATCTGCTCATCGGTTGACTTGGAGCTGATGAAAGACAGTATGGAAAGTCACTCAAAGAACCCATATTTCCTGTATTCTTCCGTTTTTAAAAATGAATGCAAACAGGAAACACTTTGTTACAGATAAATGCAGACAGAAAACAATCAGTAAAAACGGAAAAGTGGGAGCCTTATTTATAACCTTCAAAACTATCTGTGCAGAGATAAAGGCTGCTCACCTATTATAGGACTCTTCAGTAGAAACAGCAGCACACACTGGAGGCTGTACTGGTGCCAGATTAACAAGCATTGGCATAGCCAATAGGTCTCGCCTTTGGGACCTTATAAGTGTTTAGTTATCCAGCACAATATCCTTGGTGCAACAACATCAACTGTTGCATGGCTAAACACTTATAAGGTCCCAAAGGCGAGACCTATTGGCTATGCCAATGCTTGTTTTATAGGTATGCGGTTCATAACTACTAAATCACGCAGCAATGATTTAGCCAATGTATGCCAATGTTTTACATTGTGTTTTTGATGCTGCTTTTCTGCAACTGATATACATTTTGTATTCATTGCTAACAAAAGCTTGGGGACTACTGACCCTCAAGATGGGAGTATGGTCTCTCCTGACCTTGGGGATTTAACTTTCTGAATCAATTAATCAAATTGTTTCCTGCCTTTAATCTTTGAGCACCTCTTTACAAAATTTACATCATGCATGTACAAGTGATCAAAACATCACCTTCGTTTTCGAGCAGGTGAATGGGCGCATCTGATACATCCTAATTGCTTAGGCTTAATCCCTACAGGTTCTTTATCCTCAAGATGTGATATTTGTGGAGTGACTGGCAGGACATAACCCTGCCTGAGAACATCTTTCATTAAACAGACGTTGAATTTAGGGAAGGGCCAGTTAATCATTCTTTCCACCTTAGAAGGAAAAAGAATGACATCTGCAATGATTTTTTTTAGAGAGTTTTATATAGCGTGAACTTGACCCAAATCGGGTATCAGAGCGCTCTACACAAGCGCCAGTTTCGTTACAGAAGGACACATTCATTTTTGTTAGGCACGGGCAGATTAAGTGATTTGCCCAGAATCACAGGATTTTGAGTGTCGTAGCCGAGACTCGAACCCGGTTCCCCAGCTTCGAGGTTGACCGCTCTAGCCGTAAGGCTACATCCTCTCCCCAATGATAACCTTCAGCTCTTCCAAAATAAAACGCTGTTAGTTGGGCCTCTCCTGACCACTCAAATTCTGCCATGCTGTTTCTAAGTGTGATATGTAAAATATGACATTTCCCATACGTTTTCTGCTGAATGGAAGCTCTGCACCTCATCCCACTCACTTATAAACTGCAAATCTCAAAATTAAAGTGGGTTACAATTCAGGATTGAAATTCTCATAGTGTCTAATAAAAGGGTAACCGATCCGCTATACTGGTATTGTCTGGATTATCAAATCTTTCCTAAGATTTGCAATAACAAATATCACCTTGGCCGCAAAATAAATTGTGATGATGTAGAAAATATTTCCAAAGTATGGCCATCAAACTAGGTTCCAACAAAAAAGATATCATTTGTCTCCATCAGTTCAAGAGTGTATATATATTATGATCCGGCAAACTCACAAGGCTACAGTACACAGAAAAACATCACACTACAAAACAGAACTGTCTTTCACTGCATAAGTAACACCATTAAAATAGCAGTCTTCTACAACATAGATTAAACAGCAGGTCGGATACTGAACAGCTTTGCCATGGATTGAGATCACTCAGCAAAACTACTGAAATACTAATCTGGCCTTAAGTTTGGAACAAATAAACATAGATAAATAATGCAGTGTAGCCTAAGACAGCACATGTAATGCAGTCAGTACGGAGCCTAGAACTTACATAGCAGGCATCGGTTTCAAACCCGGTTGATTGGCACAGTGCTTATCAAAAGCAGATTAATTCAGCACTAATTTGACCTTTAATTATCAATGCTCAGTAGCCACAAGATGTGCAAAATTCTCTTTGCTATGACCAAATGGCATCTCCTAACCATCTGCACAAAAGAATCGTCTAAGTTTCCCTCCTCTCACTAGATGGTCCATCAATTTGGAGATATCCCTTCTCCCTCTAAAGCAAACACCAGTGAAGCCTCTAAGGAACGCAGGATTTCACGTGTAGTGCCGACTAGTATATCACATTCCCAGCCGCGCACACACTCACACGTGTATCTCATGCTGGTAAAAATAAAGGTGGTCCAATAAAATACAATTTTTCAAACAAGTGTACTAATTAAGATACATTCGCTTATTGATTACCATAGTACAAAGGTCAACGTGACTTATTATCAAATTACAAGCAAGCTAGATCTACTTTTATGTTATTTTGCGCTCTGGTTCTGGTTAAATGCCTATGTGTGTGTCTTTTACCGATGACAAAACAGACTAGCATAAACCATGCATGCAAATCATCAGTGAATAATGTGATATTTATTAACACTGTTGAGGGTAGCGGGGGTGTATCATAACCCATATGAGATTTTTCTCTCCTGGGTCATAGCCCCTCCAAACACTTAAGAACGACCAAGTTGATTGCCTTTGGCAAAACTCTTTCAGATGGACACAAAAACTCCTGCGGATTCCTTAAATGAACCTTTTCATAGGCACCAGACTATACCGCGCATACCAGTACCAGCCAGGGACACGCCCTGCCTGAAGAAGCGATTGCTGGAAGTTTAAAAAAAAAAAGGAATGCAGCGTGCCGCGAGTGGCGCGCGCACGAGAGCGAGCATCATGCCATATGTTTTGAATTATCGCGCCCGTGTCTGGGCATGATAATTCAAAACATATGGTGCCCGTGCGGGTAACCGCAAGCAACAGGCCACGCTTGTGCGTGTGTGGCCTATTGCTTGCGGTTACCCGCGTGTGGTGAGCTTTTGAAAGCCCCTTACAATAAGTCTCGCAGTGCAGCGCATGCGCGCTGCTAGGCGAGACCTAAAAAGGGCAAACCCCAGTAAAACAGAGGCAGAGAGGGGAGAACCTGTGGCGGTCTCTCGCCCTGTAATCCTGAGGGTGTGTAATATTTCCTCTCTGCTCGACCCTGGCTGGTAGCAGCTCATTATATTTTTCTTCCCGCTGCTGCAGCATAAATTAATCTGTTGTCCCAGAGTACCCCTAAGGGTGTAAATTCTGCAGCTGTGATTGGCTGATCCTTTGAATCCGTGATATGCTCTTGACATGGATGGGCATGGGGCACAGTCATTGAGGTGGTCGGACAGGGACCTCTTTACTTCAAGACCAGCTTTATGTCTCCGGTTCACCTCTCCAGTCAACCTCTCACTAACTGTGAGACAGGCCAAATAAAAGTCAATGCCAGCTCACCTTCTCCTGCCCAGTTAAAGCTAACCTACTCTTTTCCAGGAAGCCAAGTTGTTGAAGTTATTCTGCTCTTTAAAGAGCAAGTGAAGCAATTCTTCTCTCCCTGCCCATGAATTGTGGAAGTCACCCTGCTCTCCTTGGGCCTCGGGGGACTGTGGACTCAGGAAAACGTAAGGGAAAAGGTATTTGGCAATATGTTCATGAGACACGTTGTTAGCCAGGGCACAGTAAAGTAGACATGAGCCAGGTAGTGAAGATATGGCCAAGGAAAGGATGACTTGGACCATGACAGGAGGGGTGGCCAAGGAGAGGTGGGATAGGCCTGGGAAGAGAGGAGGCATGTGATGAAACTTATGAGATAAGACGAGGTGGGCAAGTGAGGCCTGGTCTGGAAAGAAGTGAAGTTGGCCTATAAAGCAGTATTATGGGTGGAGAAAGGTCAGGTGAGGTTGACCCAGCTAAAGGTAAGGGGTAGGTTATGTGCATCAGGGAAAATTTGAGGTGGGTCAGGAGCAAGGTAGAGTGGGCCATGTTGAAGCTGAGATGGACAGGCTAGTTGATCTAAGCGATGGGCGCTGCAGGCTATAATAAGTGAATGAACAATGGGAATTATGAGATGGACTAAGGCAGAGGTGAGGTGGAAAAGAGGACAGGAGAGGTGACTAGGCGATATGTGAGTTGATGTATATGTGCGTCAGCAGAATGTTGGGATGGCCCTGGGGAGTTTTGTGATTGGGTGCTACAAAGATAACATAACATGAGGGGGGCGGGGCCAAGATGGCAATGTTAGCGTACGCTTTTCAAAATAGCTCCACACCAGACCACCAAATATCCTGATTCCAGCCCCTGTAAGCCTGACGATACCCCCACAGTCAACAGAAAACTGCCTCCTGAGAGAGCGTGGACACACCACCTGAACGCCTTGCCCTCTCTAGTCTTCCAAATACCACCCCCGGCGTGAGGCGGTGAGATAAGCACACAGTGGCCTAGCCCTGGGGATCTGCTTTGTGTTCCGCCGGACTTGCGCAGAACATCACCCAGAGGCGGGGATGGTCGAGCCGCAGCAAGCTGGGACCGCAGCCTGCCCCCTACCGAAGGCCAGATCGCGGGAGCGCGACAACACCTAAAAGACAGAAGCAGACAGCCCACAGCAATTGGGGGTGTCTTGGGCTGCTCTACTACATGATTAGACTTCCATCAAACTCCTAGAAACGAACCCGTCGGCCACACCCGGTAAGCCTCTCTTTGACACTTCGTGGTCTGGGCCCTACGCTACACATCTCCCTGCATAGCACCATCACGGGCACTGAAGACCAAGGGCGGACCGGCCACTGCAGTGAACTATCTCTGCCCCAGTCGGGCACGTGATCTAGGTCCAGAGACCTCGTAAGCCGTTGGTAGTGCAAAGGGAGCTCCGAGGCCTGAACGGGCTTGACGTATCTTCTATGCCCACAGGTCCCACAGGCTTGGGCAATCAGAGGACTTATAACGGATCACTGAGGGGGCGTGAGCCCTACACCCCACGAAATGCACCATAGCAGGTTGCACAAAAGGAGGGGGGGGGGGAGAACCAACAACCAAAAGCAGAATCTAACAAGCACTGGCACACGCAGGCTACGCTACTCTGCACCAACGCTTTCCCTGCATTCCGACTGCTCGCAAGTCGAGGCCACCATAAACCCTATGAGCATGTGCTGGTGAACCTGGATATCTTCACACCGCTGACTCAGGAGTCATTCTTAGCTACGTTAACTAAGGTTAAATCAGGGTCACCATTGGACCCTGCACCTCTTAACGTTTTAAAGATGGCAGCATCTACGGTGGCCCCCAGTATGACCTGTCTGATCAACTCGTCCCTCTCATTAGAGATCGTCCCCCCCACCCCGAATGGAAGAAAGAGATGGTAAAAGCTTTGCTCAAAAAGCCACACCTGGACTCGGCAGGCATGGGCAATTATCGCCCCATCTCGCTGCTCCCGGCAATTGGCAAAATTTCAGAGAAATTTGTCAACCATACCCTCTCCACGTTTCTGGAATCCAATCACCTGCTCCACCCCTCACAAACGGGCTTTCGTCCACGCCAGGGCACTGAGACCGCCTTACTGGCGGTTATGGAGGAAGCAAGGAAGATTCTCGATTCAGGAAGCACAGCCGCCATAATACTCCTCGACTTAAGCGTGGCCTTCGACACGGTGAACCACTAGATCCTGGCTCACCGTCTCAAGAATTTAGGAGTGACCGGCAAGGTGCTATCATGGCTCCAATCCTTCCTGGAGGATAGGTGTTTCCATGTGTTCTCAGGTGATGCCCTGTCTAAACCGTTCCCACTCAAATGTGGAGTCCCACAGGGCTCATCTTTGAGCCCAACCCTTTTTAATATCTATATGCATCCACTGGCGGAGACGGTTGCCCTTTGGGATCCATATAGTTACATATGCCGACGACACCCAGCTGGTGGTGGCTTTGACCCAGACTAACTATACGCCCCCGGATCTCCTTCATTGCCTTGAGGAAGTCACTAATTGGATGAGTCTCTCCCAATTAAAACTCAACGGTGACAAGACTGAGTTCATGCTACTTGGCAACCAGCTAAACTTCAAAGCCAACACTGTGGCCAGCCTGTATGGGTTCAGTACCCACACTGAAAACAGAAATAAAATGCCTGGGTGTCTGGTTCGACAAAGACCTTTCATTCCAAGTTCAAGCCAGAAAAACCACTGCGCTTTGTTTTGGCTTGCTAAGAATGATTCACAAAGTTCTGCCGCTACTATCAAATCAAGCTAAAAAAACCTTGGTCCAAGCACTTATCTTATCAAGAATAGATTATGGTAATGCCCTTCACCTGGGCGTCCCCATCCACTTAATCTCTAAATTGCAGACTGTGCAGAATTCTGCTGCCAGATTGCTCACGGGAACCCAGAAATGAAGCACTGCAAAACTGGCGCTACGCATGCTCCATTGGTTACCGGTGCAGGAAAGAATCAACTTCAAAGCCCTGTGCATCGCCCGTAAGCCTCTAGGTGGAAATGGGCCTCCCATCATCAAATCTCTGATCCGCCCTTACAAGGCCACCAGAAGCCTTCGTTCGGATGAGATGTACCTTGCAGTGGTACCACAGGTAAGGAAGGCCAGAAGTGGAGGCCGATGCTTCTCATATAATTCCTCCAAGCTGTGGAACAGCGTGCCGTCGCATCTCCGTAGACAACCTAACCACTTAGCTTTTCGTAAACAACTTAAAACCTGGCTCTTTGCTTAGAAGGTAGTCCCTACTCTAGTGATCACACAGTGCTGGGATGCTTTTGGGTAGCCATGCGCTATACAAAAACCCCTTCTATTCTATTCTATTCTGGTTGTCCTCTCTTCTCTGGCAGTGCCACACGACACCCTGTAGCATTGAGTGGGCCAGTGGGGGTGCGGTCCCTAAAACCCTTATCCTACCCTAGCCTAAGCCACGGGCGACGATCAGGCAGGTTGGGGCGTGCCAACACTCCACTTAAGAACCTGAAACCCAACGTTGCAGGTGCACATAGCCCTAAGCAGATTCATTCCTTGGAGGTCAGTGACGTTAGGCACGGGGCACAGCCACATAGCTGCCTCACCGCCACTGTGGGTAAACTCAAAGCAGAAAAACAGCAGCCACAAGCAAGTGACACAGCAAATCAACCCCCTGGTGTCGAAGGCGCCGGACAGCCACAGGCAATACAACCCGACCCCCAGGCAGACATCTTGCACCGATTTGACGAACTCATGGCGGCAGCGATGGACATTAAATCCACTTTGGTTCCCAAACACCATGTGCCAAAATGGGATTTCTACGTGAAGACCACAAAAATTGAACAATAGAGTGGGGGACTCTGAATTGACAATAGTATCACTAAGACCGACTGTGGCTTCGTCAGCAGCCCATATTAAATCATTACAAGAACAGAATATCTCAAGAATCATGTCAATGACCACGAAGGCCGATCCCTCAGAAATAGTGTGTGTATAGTCGGACTTCCGGAACACATTGAGGGGCAAAGTATGGAGCTGTACCTTGAAACCTGGTTCTGAGAAGGTATCCTTAAAGGCAAGCACTCCAAGTTTTTTTCAGTCAAACATGCTCACAGGGTGTCGGGTTGGGGGGCCCAGCTTGGGCAACCTCCCCAGACCCGTGGTTGCCTGCCTCTTCAACTACCGTGACAGGGACTACATTCTACAGGTGACACAGTCCCGCGGCCCATGAACAATGGAAAACACCACGTACACATTTGCCCAGACTACACGATATTGGTACAACGCCACAGGTCCTCCTTTACGGAAGCTAAACGCTGCCTCCGTGAACATGAAGTAAAATACGCACTGCAATACCCTGCCACCTTGCACATACAGCATAAGAATAGCACTGCCTGTTGTCACGCTTCTAAAGAAGCCTGGACCTGGATGGAACAGAATGGCCTGGCACATACCCAGAAGTCAACAACAGTAGAACCTCACCAGTAGTGGAGAAGGGCAAAGCACCGCAAACGCCGAGGCATGGAACAAGAACAGCCCCCCATGAAAGCTGAGGCACCAAAGGAGAGAGAACAGTCCCTCAAATATGTGGAGCAGCATGGTACCTCTGCCTCTCCCACCAGTCAGAATCAGAGATAGACAACATACCAGACCAGGTGTATCATCTTTCAGACTCGCAACAATTGCCAATCCTGGGAGGAAGCCCTGCAGTGACACCACAAACCGTTCGAAGAACTGGGTTAATCGTTCATAACAACCTGTTTTATGCATGCTATACAACGGTGCAATCTACACACGGGAAGCAACCTAACTATGTCGAACATTCATAACCTCTAAGGCTCAGGCAAATATTTACAATTTTGGCGGCCATGGAGAACATGATCGTACAGGAGAAGATCCTCCACGACCCACACACAATAAGTGACTGATATAGACTCACTTTGGCTCTTGTTGCTTACATTCTCTCATCCAAAACCCCCTTTTTCTTCTTCTTTTTTTCTCTTCTTTTTTCCTATCATCTGCACTGTTTCTCTCCTAACCATTCTATTATTCTTCCAAGTTTGTTATGTTTGCTTGTCAGTGAAAATGTCCTTTTGCCCGTTGGTGGTGGGCTCAGTTCATTGTTTGTTTCTCAGGTCCTGTCCGCATTCTGTGTCCACATACGGCACATACTAGTTGTGATACTAGCAACACATCAATTAAGATCATGACACTTAAGGGGATGACGTACATGCAATAGTCTGCGCACACGCAATTTCCTCTTCTTTCACACTCCATTACTAATTAAATAAATGCTGTGGAATAGTTTTCTACTGATGACCTGGAATGTGCGAGACCTGGCCGGTTGTGTCAAACGCCATAAAGTATGCCAATACCTATGCAGACATAAGGTCTCAATGGCACTTCTACAAGAAACTCACCTTACTGAAAAAACTCTCAAATCATTACGCAAGCGTTCGATGGGCACAATAATTGGGACAACCTACTCTGGTTATGCCAGGGGCGCCTTGATTTGGATGGCCCCAGGGATCCCACTGCAGATACTGCGCACACGAGTTGATTCCTAAGGCAGGTATGCAATATTGGAGGGAATCCTAGATGGTCATCCGCTGATATTGGTTTCCCTATACGCACCTAATTCTAGACAATCCACATTCCTGCAAACATTGACCCCAACACTATTCAGAGACCCGTCGATACCAACATATTGGGGCGGGGGGACTATAACTGCGTTCCTGACCTCGACCTGGACCTCTCACGCCCATCACTCCCAGGGGCACAGACTATAGGATTTGCACACAATATGAAGGTCTGGGCCAACCAAACGTAATTAAGCGATGCCTGGTGCGCTAAACACCCCACAGAATGTGTATACTCACACTATTCTAAACTTTCATGATCTATATACAAGAATAAATGCCATTTATTTCTCAGAACTTGCTATGACCCAAGTGTCTAACGCTGAGTACCTAGCTTATACTCCCTCAGACCACAGCCCTTTACAAATGCAGCAGACCTGGGATACACACAAATCCAGTATACCAACCTAGCACCTTCCTTTGGAGGCACTCCATGATTTTACTCTTCGCACCTCTATATCACAATCCATCACAACGTATTTTCAGACTAATGCAGGCACAGGCACACATGCTGGCATTTAGTGGGATTCGCTCAAGGTGGCTCTGCGCGGGCAGGTCATCAAAACAGTATACGGGCCTCGTATGTCTCTCACTAAAGGCCTGCAAGAGCTGGAAGCAGAAATAAAGCGCTGCAAATGCATTGCCCCTACTGACCCGCACTGTTGCGGGGATTCTGCTCATGCACAGAACTATGCACAGGAAACCAGGACCTCAGTGAATTGTGGTGTACCAAAAAAGTCACCTCAGTACCCAGAACCCCTATCCGACTAGCATCAGTGTCTCATTCGTTCTCCGAATCAGCTACCAATGATTAGACAACCCAGAACATGCGACTTAGAGTACTCTCAGGAATGGTGGGAATAAGAAACACCTTTTCGTTATTATTCTCATATCAGTCCACAACAAGAGTAATCAGAGACACGGAAAATTTTAAAATGTTTATTTTTAACTACGTGCTCTAAGGTGCAGTACTTTGGCTAATACAAGCAGGCAAATGATTAAAAATAAAACCATCAGCATTGTTACACTTCCATAGAAAATGAAGGGAGAGATCATATTACAAATGATAGTGGAAAACAAGTCCTATAATACTTTGTGAACCACCCTCCCTTCGCTAGTAAACTAGTTTTATAAACTAATAGAAGGTCTCTAGGTTTGAATGGGGAACCCCATACCTCAAAGATCAGCTTAGGTGAATCACATCACAGGTTCAGTTCTGCTCTCTGTGTCTGGAAAGGTTTTCTCCAAATGTCTCAATCATGCATGCAAATGCAATATTAAAGGCACCCGAGTTTCAGATATTTGCAGCTGTGTGCTTGTTGTGTCTAGAGCGTTGGCCGATCAACCTGAATTCAACAGCATACATTGTAATTTGACCTTGACGGCTTCTGCACACAGTGTTCAGACTAAGGTCGCGGTGCACGTCTAGGGATGTGAACAACAGACCGTTCTCATGTGAAGAAAAACCAAGCAAGCAGTTTTACTTGTAATAACAGCTACCTGTAGTGCCGTGTGCAAAAGCAGCAAAGTGGCAAAATGGCGTTTAGTTTCTAAAACGCTTATGCTAACATAGCAATGTGTGTACACAAAACACCGTCTCCACTACACCCTCCCTTGATCGGACCACGAACTGAATAGGGAAGCAATGTAAAAACGCAGAGTTCAAGTTCGAGCGAGACAGAACCATGTTCATGTATTGCCAAGCCATATTATTGTTAGTAAAAGTTCAAAAAATTTGTTGGGAATAGAAAAAAATTAAAACATCTCGCTGGGGCGGTTTACAGCCCAATGTGGAGTAAAAAAGACTAGGACGTGCGGAAGATGGACAACTGCCAATTTAATCCATCAACGTGTAGGCACAATAAGTTGCAACTGCCTCCAAGAGGAAGTCATTATAATGATCAGTAAAAGAGTCAGCCATCCAGTCAAGTAAAGTAAATGTACATACATGTTCTTCGATAACTGGAGCCTCTAGCACTATCAGAGGACAACTTGCATGTTCTTCAAGATATCTTCTCGCCAAGAAGTCATATGCTGCCGCATATATATCCCAATTCCCTAGGACTCCATGAGCCGCTCCACAGGCCATAATCCCGATACCAGAACAGTCCAACTCATGATCCACTAAGGGACTCATTAGTCGATCATAATCTGGGGCAGGAGACGCCGTGTTTGACAGGCACAAATCCAGAGCCCATTCGAATGGACAATCTAGGCAATGGAAAACAGGTTGCACACAAGTAAAGTATGAGAACCGGAAGGTTAATCCATAGGCCACGCTCAAAGTGGCCAGTGGTAATGTTCCATAGTAATCAAGCATCCGGTCGCTTAGTTGAAGCAGCCGGGGATAGCTGTCGTGTGATACAGATCGTGCAGCCATTGCGGAGCAAACAAAGCAATAGCAGTACACCAGCAGTCAAGGCGAGAATCAACAGAAGCCCGCCGAAGACGCTGGAAAAGATAGAATGAAAAAATGCCGGTTTCACTCCAAATATTGTTTGGAAGGAGGTCACAAGGCCGGAGCCCACAACTTTGAAAAAATGCACCAAGCCAGTTGTTGACGAGGCATTGAATATAGTATGAATCAGTGCGCTGAAATGAAGGGGCAGATCAGTATTTAAAAGCGCATGCACCTCGGTGCGGGTGTTTGCAACGTGAAGGACAAATGTTTCACAGGAGGAAGTCAGGGCGACTTCTTTTTGAGACAATAGAGCCCTTATTCTGCTCATCTTGTTGAACTCTGCTTTCAAGGTTGGTATGGAAGGCCAGATAGAAAAATCCAGTCTCCCATGCAGGGGTGGGAAAAGGACATTCTTACAACAGACTACCCATTGTGAGACAGTTACAATGTACGGAATCCCCACTATCATCCCGCAGCATGGTTCATTATTTAAAAGCAAATAACTGCTGTTAGCTAATAACGTGAAAGTGGGTGTAATGGCTGGCACAGGATTTCCCTTCAGAATGCAAGGTAAATTCGGTGCGTGAACGTTGCATGCGCCATGCAATTGGATGTTCCTACAGACTACTGAGTGATCAGGTGTGGAAGTGCATTCCTCTCCTTTTAAATAAACCTCTTTACCCTCTCTCAGGCACCTGTATGTAAATGGGAGTGACCAAACTTCATGCAGGAAAGCGGTACCCAACGGTTCGTACTGGTAAACGACGTTTATGACGAAACTTTTTCCCCGCAGGGATTCGCAACGCGGTCGTTAAAATGACCACGTTGTGATTCCGCATACCATTACTCCACAAGTCGGAACAACGACTTGCGGAGGGGTGGGGGGGGGGTGTTGGATTTAAAATCCAACACCTTCCCTAGTGTCCGCACTGACTGGAGTTGGAATAGTAAATTATACTATTCCAACATCCAGCGCCCCCCCTCCGCAGATCGTTGTTCCGACTTGCGGAGTAATGGTATGCGGAATCACAACGCGGTCGTTGTAACGACCGCGTTGTGAATCCCTGCGGAGAAAAAGACTGCGGAACAAAGACATATATTCGTTCGTAACTGCCTAAGGCATAGTGTTTCCTATATGAACTGAACTTAAACAATGGAAATGGTAAAGTGATCAATTCATGGATAAGCCACACAGCTGAGTTCGATTCGGCCACAGAAAATGGTAAAGGTTCCAACTTTTCAATATGCAATAATAAGTATGTTGCATCCTTCATGGACATGAACTGTTGTTTATCAGTCAGATTAAATGGCAGGAATAAAGATTATGTGTTCATGTGGTCCCAGGGAACTTTCCCAGCCTTCAATGTATGTAAAGTCCATGCAAACTGCATTATAGAACGCAATTGATTTTGACCATGGTATAAAACAGACATATCATCCTGTACAATATCCACAACAGATGAAACAATATTATCTAACATGTAAATTCTGAAAGAAAGGGTGTTAATGCTATTATCGATGACAGCTAGCACTTTTTCTAGATTGGCTTGATCAATAGCCCTTAATCTAGAAGCAGCTTCAATTTGAGATAATTTCCAAACTTCGTTGTAAACAGCAGACACCCATCTTTTGGTCCTGCCACCCACAGGGCCTTTAACAAAATCATTCAAATCTACCTTGTCATGCAATTTGGATAAATGAAGTTTTAACAGATGCCAAGGTAGAATGTTGCAGCCAGGTTTGACATAACTTTCCTACTGAATAGGTAGTAACAGAATGGGAAGATTCAAATCGGGGGTCCACCCTAACCTGTGTATAGCCAGGGTACAGACCCAGAAAACGATGTTGACAGGAATCTGAAATTTTCTGCCATATTAACCACCCTTCAGGGTCTAGGTTGGAAATGTTGAAGGATGTATTAGTAATGAATGACTGTAATTCATCAAGGGACAGAGCTGTGTGATTATCCCAGGTCGAATAAGCGGCCAGATCAGGAATAGTAGGGGAATTCATATTTTTAGAAGTAGCCAATCCCAAGCAGGTGGTCTGAAAAACGGTAGAATTAAAAAACAACATGTGGTTCGGGATAAGGCATGCACGATGCAGAGCTTATGTGCCTTGTACCTGCCAAGCTTTAGAACCCCAAACAGATTTAAGATCAATGGTATCTGTCCACAGCTCATAGCCCCCTATAGCCAATTCATCCATAAAGGACTTGGAATACAATAATTTAGTGTGGGTCAGTCTAACTTTGGAAGCTGACTCAGCAGCCATTTTAAAGTAAAAGGCTTCATGTTTAGATACACTGAAATCAGAAAAATATGTGCATTTTATCACTAGAGTTTTGGAGCTGCCCTCAATTGGTGCTGGACAATGTTCCCATTGTGTATAATTGACGATATTTCTAAATGTATTTGGTTTTTGCAGGAAATGATTGCCATAGTGTTGGTAGCAAAACAACTCTCCATAATTTGCTGTGTCTAAATACAAATCTTCAGCATCAAAAGCAGCATAATATTTCAAATCAGAAAAAAGAGCCTCTACGGCTTGGACATCCCAATCATCAGAGCTTATATTTTGTTTCACAACATCCCCCATAGAAACACGAAGTACATTGGGGACTTTTATCACCTATGTGGGACCATGAATTTTAAATTTGACAGCATACCATACAATCCCATCCAACACAGGCCAGGCAGTATTATTCACAAAAGTCTGGTCCCTTTTCATGATGTGTGATGAAGAGTGGGGTGCCAAAGTTCCATCAATTAATCTAATTGCAGATCTTTTGGTGTGGTAGTGTCCATTTACTAGACGATAAATTACAACCACAAATCCAATCGACATGAACAAAAAAATAGATATGAGCACCAGCCAAATTTAAGTCCAAGGGGGAATTAAAAAATTTATTTTAAACCAAACTGCAAAAATAGAAATTTTTGATGGGGCGTTTGAAGTTATAGAGTTAGTGTCAAATGAAAAACGTGACTGGTCAACTGCACTTGATTGTAAACCAGGCAACAACACATCTGTGGGATGTATACTCAGTATCTTCAACTGGACCACCAGCCAGTGGAGTCAATAAAGGATTAGTAACTGTCTGCATCTCGATGGCAACGTCAGGCCTGATGGTATTTGCCGGAGCCAAAACAGAATTTCTCAGCATTGCCGGACAAGAGACCGCTGGAGTCATACTAAGAAGAATAGGCCACTTGTTGTAGTTTGACATTGTCAACGGAGATGTGCCTGTTATCCTTGCGACCAGGAAGTGGAGATGAAATGACTGTTCTTGTACCCTGCACGCCAAGCACCGGAAATGGAGCATGATAAGAGGGGCCAAACTCCTTCTTGTTCTCCACCTTCTCACGGACCAAGTCACCAACTGGAGGTAGCCAGCCGACTACCGGAATCTGAAGCGCAGCATCAGTTGTGGAGGGCAGGTGTTCCTTTGCCAGACTTTCTCTGGTCTCTTGTAGATTCTGTAATACAGCAGAATTATCATCTACGTCAAAGGGTGTGGCCGACGCCACCATGTCTAGACCATCAAGGTCCGGGACAAACATCTTTATGCCAAAGAGCATTTCGTATGGGGTCTGCCCACCCAGAGACCTTCTAGGGAGATTATTAAGTGCTCATTGAACGGTATATAAATGGGCCAACCAGTTCCTGCCAGTACCTAAAACCCTAGCTGTCAGGGATTGCTTTAAATCACGGTTCATTCGTTCCACAACGCTATTGCCCTCAGGCCGGGAAGGAGACAAAAATTTGACTTGGACCCCCAAAGATCTCATGGCATCCTTGTACGCCTTAGAGGTGAACGCTTGACCCTGGTCTGAACGAAGGGTACCACATGCAAAAATTCCCACAAAGGCACGCAAATCCCTGATGACAGTTCGAGCATCAGCACACCGTTATGGCCAGACCCATAGAAAACGTGTGCACGAATCCACAGCAACTAAGATGTACTTATACGCAGTATCAGAGGAGAGAGGACCGCAGTGATCTAAATAAACACACCCAAGTGGTTTATTACATATGTACAACTGTGTTTGAGGTGGACGCGCAGCAGTCGAAGGCTTAATCTGCTGGCAGATGTCACAATTAAGAACATAAGCACGAGTCTGTTTATACAATCCGCGCCACCAGTAACGTTGTTGTAAGATAGTAACAGTCGCAGAAACGCCGGCATGGGCAGAAGCCATACCTTCGTGAGCGGCTCTTATCAAGGAAAGTCTGCAGTCCGCGTTGGGAATCAATCTGTCACCAACGTCGTTAATTCTCACATAGGGAACTTTATCAGGACTTAAATGATAAGAGTATTTAGAAGGGAAACCCCGAGGGTAATTATCACCCTTCTCTTTTGCTGCAATTACTGCCAAGATGTCATCATCAATCTTACTTTTGGATCTTGTAACTGCTGCTACTAGATATGTTGCTACTGCTGTTTTTGCTGCTTCGTCAGATAAACTGTTTCCAGCAGCGTGGACACCTACGCGTTGGTGCCGAAGAGTATGAATCACATTCACGAGTGGCAGACGTTGTTTAAGTTCTGCAACTCGAACCCAAAGCATTTTATGCTTGATTGTGCTACCTTTGGAATCACGATACTCATTTTGAGACTAAAAGAATAAATTGTCGTTGTAAGACTGAACACAGTAAAAAGAGTTACTCACTATAAGAGTAGTCACTCGAGGATCGGCAAACTCCAGTGCAAGCACCAGAGCACGAAGCTCTGCCAACGGAGTGGTACAATCACCCAATGTCTGCTTATGCATAACAACAGACTTGAATTCACCATTCACGAAAGTACCAGCCACAATTGCACAGGCCGCCGAATAAGTATGCTTAGAATCCGTCGCCGGTTGCACCGAACCGTCAGTGTAAATGACACAATGGTAATCCTCAAGCGGGCGCAAGGACAGAGGAGCTGGATGAACAAATTCATACTGCAAGTACTCCTGAGTCTGCATGAGGCATCAAAGATGTAAGTGACATCCGGAGATGTCAAAGAAGTTGCCCATTGTATCCAACGCGGATGCAAAGCTTTAGAGTTTGGTACACTGGCTTTCGTTACTGCCTCTAAGGTGGGATACGGTGTGACAACATGCGTTTCCCTTGCGACAGAGCTCTCTCTTTCAGAATTGCCATCTGCACTGCAGTCAAAACTTTTTCGACAGTGGAAAAGCGCATTTCAGCCGAAGTGGACAGGTGTGACTTGTAAGCAATAGGGACTGTGACGCCCTCATTGAACGTTAAGTACGTGAAACCCACTGCGCCAGGCACAATTCTTATTACCAGGTTAGTGTGGTTATCACGTGTCAGTAAGTATCTAGAAGCAAGAAGATCAGCCTGCAAAGATTGCAGGATAGCTGTATGTTCTGGCAGCCAGCTCCATTTGGAAAAAGTAGGTTGTACCTAAGCATATAGCGGCTTGATACGCTGGGCATAATCGGGAATGTAAGTACGCCCGAAATGCAAAAAACCCAGCAAAGATTGTAGGGGCATATTATCAAGAACGGCGTTAAAAATTATCGCCGGTTTAGCGGCAGAAAACTGCCGCTAAAGCGGCGATAATGGGCTTGATAATATGCCCTTGAGAATTCCAATAGAAGTTCATGTTCTGGTGTGAACATGGGCTTCTATTGGAATTCTCCAGGGCATATTATCAAGTCCATTATAGCCGCTTTAGCAGCAGTTTTCTGCCGCTAAACCGGCGATAATTTTAACGCCGTCCTTGATAATATGCCCCTTAGTTTTTTCAGAGTTGTTGGTGCGCGCAAACATGCACATTTCTCCAGGAAGTGAGGTGTCAAACCTCGACCTTCGTTGTTGAGTTCATAGCCCAAAAACAACACTGTATACTCTGGAATGTGTGGTTTTGCAAAGTTAAATTTGGAACCGAAGTCCGCAAACATAACAATGATGCGGTCAACGCGACACAGATGCGGCCTTAATTCGTTGTCTGTGAGATAGATATCAACATACGAGTACGCATCAGGTTCAATGCTCTCTAACAGAGACCCTACACGCGCGGCACAGACACCAGGGCTGTTTTTGTAGCCCATGTTTCTGTTTGCCGCCGAAAGTAAAGGCTGTCCATTGACTACTAATAGAGGACAGATTATGGCTGTAAACGCCATTGGAGATGTCAAGTGTGGTCTTATACCTTTTTCTCACGAGACTATCAACGAGGTCAGAACTCTGGGTATTCTGTACCGCGCACGTCCGACAATGAGAGTTCAAATACCGGTAATCCAAAACTAGGCGGTATGACCCATCAGGTTTGGTTCCAGTGAAAAGAAGATTATTCATGGGTGACACACATGTTTCTATTACACCTTGATATTCCAATTGTTCAAGGATTTCTGCGACGTGAGATCTAGCTTCGCGGCGCATGGGAAATTGGGGTTGTGCCTGGGGCATAGACCGTAATGGAATCTCATGGCTCAGCAACAATTTATCCCACCCAACCTGAGTTGGCCCACTCTTCTGCAAAGTTCTGAGCTTGCTCCTTCGGTACAGTATGCACGAAAGATGGGAGGATTACCTCCTCCCCTCTGGGAGCAGCCAAAACGAAAGCTGGGGGCCAGTCCACCTCTGCTAACAGAATGTCATGAGTAGAGGTCAGATTTTCCCAAAAAATCCCTTTTATGGTACGTTGTATGTCACCTTCTATTAAAAAGACTATGTCAAATAGTCTGTCAGGGGGAGCCACTCTAGTGTCAGCAGTTTCTACAGTGTTGAATGTATCAGTTGCTGTCACCTTCAGATATGGACGCAGTGCTTGCCGCACTATTGTAACTTCCGCCGCGCTGTCTAGCAGCGTTAGTGCCCGTGTCAGGTTCCGCAGCTGCGTTCTCACTATCTGTGGCATACCTCGCTGTTAGTGCAGCAACTTTCTTTTTCTGAAATGGGGGTTGCTGACGTGCAAACTCTTCCTGCTTGCCTTTACCGTCAGCCGGGCGGGGCTGCTCACGTCCTTGTTGGACACCCCGACCTTTGCCACGTTCTCCTCCACCGGACTGTGAGACCGATGTTTCCTGTGAAGAACGAGGAGAACGTTGTTCAGGAACCTGAAACCTATCAGGAGACCTAATTTGTGTGCGATCGCGCAATTCATATGTGCGTTCAGTAGTCACTTGTACTGGTGACGCGGGCCGCGACCCCTGTTTCTGTTGCTGCTTCCCCTGTTTTCCAATTTTGTTTAGGAAAAGCTGGTCGGTCGTCTTTAGGAGGCGTAACCGTCTGAGTTTGCTGTTGCGCTATTCTTTTAGCACAAGGCTTAAGCCCCAAACTATTGCGGCCAATGGTCTTATAAGCCTCCGCAATAATCTTCGGTAACTGTCGGGGTTTATCGACGTCGGCGACGAGGCGTAGTTCATTCGACACTTGAAAGTTAACCGCATCCCCCTTGACATTAGCAAGGATGAGATCGGCAACTACGTCGAACACAGCGTCAAGCCTCATTCCTAACTCGACCGCCGCCTCCAGACTGTGTTGATCTTGAACACGCTTGATCACGGAGGGCAGTACAGTCATAGACGGAGTGCCAAAGCACTTCGAGTAGACTGCTGCAAACACTTTGCCCCAGTTCTCACATTCAGTTACCTCTGGGACTAAGTCTTTCTGCAAACTAATGGTAAGGATCCTGTGTTTTTCCACAGGAGTAGAATTTGGAAATTCTGCTTCCAGCTGGTCAAATTTCTCAGCAAGCCAATAAGGCATATCGTCCTTATTCTGGGGGCGCTTGCCCATTACCGAATTAACCATGACGGGACTAATAGTAATCCCGGCTGGGCCAGCTGGTTGCGCCGCAACTCCAGGTGCCCCCACCTGGACATTGCGGGAAACGTATTGCACTAAAGCCCTATGTACCGTAATCAAGGCGGTATGGAGTTGACGTAAGTCATCCAGCAGGGCTTGCAAACAACGTGGATGTGCTGTAAACCCAGCCAAGACTGGCCAAGTGGCCCCTGGAATAGACAAGGGACCCAAACGAACCAGTGTAACGGTGTGGGGGAGGGCGCCATTAAACCAAATACGATGCTGCCAGGCAGAAATGGGAATTTCCTGCATCCTATAAGGTGTGTAATTAGCTGGGACCGCCGTAGCAGTGTAAGTGTGAAACGTCTTATCATCCTCATTCACCTCTGGCAAAGTAACCCAAGAGTAAAACAACTCATAGGGAAACGATGCATCGGCACTCACTACAAAGATAATAGCCATCCAATCGTCAGGCACCCCAAGCTGCATCAAATGACGCCAGAGAGGTACGCGACTATGCGCTGCAATAGCGACTTCAGCCATAAGGATACAAAGAAGAAAAACAATCTATATTAACTGTAGCACAAAAGGGTATAATTTAAAATGAAACCTTTTTAACTGTCAAGCTTGAGAGAACCTATATATTAACTATGTAGGTAGGTTTAAACCATCACTCCCATTAACCGGAAACAAGAGTGAAGGTGTTGTGGACTAATATAAGCACTACTAAGGCGTCTCAATCATAAGACCAAAACGTTAGTTGCGCCATGTTGCGGGGATTCTGCTCATGCTCAGAACTATGCACAGGAATCCAGAACCTCAGTGAATTGTGGTGTACCAAAAAACTCACCTCAGTACTCAGAACCCCTATCCGACTAGCATCAGTGTCTCATTCGTTCTCCGTATCATCTCGAAGCTACCAATGGTTAGACAACCCAGACATGCGACTTAGAGTACTCTCAGGAATGGTGGGAATCAGAAACACCTTTTCGTTATTATTCTCATATCCGTCCACAACAAGAGTAATCAGAGACACGGAAAAGTTTAAAATGTTTATTTTTAACTACGTGCTCTAAGGTGCAGTACTTTGGCTAATACAAGCAGGCCCATGATTAAAAATAAAACCATCAGCATTGTTACAATACCATAGAAAATGAAGGGAGAGATCATATTACAAATGATAGTGGAAAACAAGTCCTATAATACTTTGTGAACCACCCTCCCTTCGCTAGTAAACTAGTTTTATAAACTAATAGAAGGTCTCTAGGTTTGAATGGGGAACCCCATACCTCAAAGATCAGCTTAGGTGAATCACATCACAGGATCAGCTCTGCTCTCTGTGTCTGGAAAGGTTTTCTCCAAGTGTCTGAATAATGCATGCAAATGCAATATTAAAGGCACCCGAGTTTCAGATATTTGCAGCTGTGTGCGTGTTGTGTCTAGAGCGTGGGTCGATCAACCTGAATTCAACAGCATACATTGTTATTTGACCTTGACGGCTTCTGCACACAGTGTTCAGACTAAGGTTGCGGTGCACGTCTAGGGATGTGAACAACAGACCGTTCTCATGTGAAGAAAAAGCAAGCATGCAGTTTTACTTGTAATAACAGCTGCCTGTAGTGTTGTGTGCAAAAGCAGCAAAGTGGCAAGATGGCATTTAGTTTCTAAAACGCTTATGCTAACATAGCAATGTGTGTACATAAAACCCCGTCTCCACTACAGCACATAATACCCTCATTAGCCAAAGCCAGGCTGACCTATAAGGAAACACTGGACAAACTCTGTGCATTAGATTACAAACAATACTTAGCTAGACGACACGCAGACACAAGCAGGCAAGACACTAGCATGGCTGCTGGAAAATGATTTCTCGCAGCCACTCATGGCTATTCACACCTCAGACGGCCAACTGGTTAATGCACAAGAACAGATCAATGACTCCTTCCACCATTATTACGCTGCATTGTATACAGCCCCCAACCCAGGGTACCCCCAGGCAATGCAAAACCTCCTAGAGTAAGCAGCTCTCCCACAGATAACACAAGCTCGATGCACAGTGCTAGAGGTCCCTATCACAGAGGCTGAAATCTCTGAAACAATTAAACTGGCGAACGGTAAAGCTCCCGGGACAGACGGATCTGTACGGAATCATTTGATTGAGGTATATTATCGTCCTGTCTTCGAGAGGCGGCATTGGTGGTGCTACCGAAGCCGGCAGGGACCCGCTCCACATGAGCTCTTATCGCCCATTATCCTTATTGAACTTTCATTATAAAATTGTAGGCAAGCTCCTGGCCAGTAGGCTAATGGATACTGTTCAATTGCTGGTCCATACAGATAAAAACAGGTCCATTCTGGGGAGATACACGAGACTGAATCTACGCAGAATATTTAAATTGTTAGAGTGGGCACAATCGGCAAATGACCAACACTGGATCGCTGCTTTAGATATCGAAAAGGCATTCGATTCTTTGGGTTGAAATTATCTGCTAGCAGCACTGGCAACGTTCGGCATGGGCCCCAAGTCCCTAAAATGGGTGAAGATATTATATACTAATCCTCGAGCTCGGGTAAAGACTTGGCGTAATGTTTCACCCCCCTTCGAGACAGAGCGGGGAACCAGACAGGGTTGCCCACTCTCACGAATCTTTTTTGCACTGGCCATGGAGCCCCTGGCAAGTACACTCCGCAGTCACGTTCTGGACTGGGGCACTGGGGCATACAGTTACACACACAGTGGCACATAGTTTCCCTTTGCGCTGATGACGCATTGATTTATCTTTGTAAGCAAAACAAGGCCTTACGAGGCCTTGTTGAACTGTTGGACACACACGCCTGTCTATCCGGCTTGAAAATAAATTGGTCCAAGTCGGTGCTATTTCCAATGTGACCTATACCCATGGAACAGATAAAGGGTAGTGATGGAAAAGGAAGTCGCTCCTCATAATACGAACACATTTGGTGGGCAGAGTGGGCCCAATAATCAATTTTCCGTGAAAGACAACAGCCCCTGTCTTTCAGTACATCACTTTCACCGAAAGTGATGTACTGCTTTGGACTTGGAAACGCCACTATCAAAGTGTTGTTCAGTCCTTGTATATTTTTTTCTGAAAAGATTAAACTTGTTAATTTACTTGTTGGCAATGATGTCAATGAGACTATTAAATCATTGAACATGAGTGACTCTCCCTAGTATCTGTGCTACCTGTGAAAAGTAACAAAATTCTTCTAGCACACTGCTTAAACATATATCACTCAAATAGCATCAAATGTTTGGAGTGGCGGGGTATATTTTGTGTAGTACCCATGGAACAGAGGCGACACCAACCCAATGCCCCATTCACTAGGGCATATGACTCTTTTAAATATTTAGGGGTCCAGATTTACCACTCCCCGACAGACCTCTTTGATGGCAACTTGGGCATAGTGATCGCTAGAGCTCGCGCTACACTTCTGTTCTGGACCAGCCTGCCATTGTCCCCCATGGGGCGAATAGCCATTTCCAAGATGCTCTTACTTCCCAGACTTCTGTATTTTTTCGCAGTCCTACCCTATAGGCTTCCTCTAAAAATATTTCAATAGCCGAGGTCATTACTTGTGTCCCTGATTGGGGTGGTTCCAGTGCCAGGGTTGCACTCTTGAAACTGTATTTTCCTCTATCGGAAGGCGGCTTAGGGGCACCCCGCTATGAACACTATTATGCAGCGGCACAACTCCAGTGGCCCATGCAATGGTTGGTGAAAAACAACCTGTCCGAATTAGTCCCCTGAGCGATGTCGTTACGACGGCCAGCTATGCTAGAATGGCTGTCTGGCTCCAAAACGCCACTACAAAGGAAACAAGGCAGTACGCTGATGATAGCGGCCTGTAACACCCGGATGAAATATGTTCTGCCTCGGCACCAAACACCACCGTATGCCCCAGACCGCTCTCTCGAGGTGACCGCTGGTCCATATACTTCCCTTAAACGCCCAGAATTGGCTGAATGGCAGGCAGCTGGTTTAACCATGTCGGGCGATTTATTCACAGATTCAAAATTGTGTGACTTCGATGGTCTGATGGATGATTACGGTGTGTCACCAGGGCCCTTCCAACTATATGCGACATTAACGCAACGGGCACTATAAATATGGCGGAACATAAACACCGAACCCCCGATTTCCGGTGTCCTGCAGACATTATTAACACATGGCAGGGGCAGAAAGGCAATCACAGCCATTTATAACTCCCTTCGAACAGCTGTGGCTTTCCCACTAGCACCACTGCGCGAATTCTGGGAAACAGCACTGTTCATTGAAATTACTGATAAACAATGCACGCAATGTGTGGGAATTCCCAAGATAATATCCACAAATGCAAGGCTGAAATTTACTCAATTTAACTACTCCCATCATACATATCTAACCCTGCATAAACTGGCGCGCATGTACCCAACATCCATAGATATTTGCCCTAGATGCCAACATACAGACGCCACTTTTTCACATATGGTTTGTACATGCCCTCAACTTTCGACATATTGGGAGGGCGTCTCTGAAACATTAACAACAGCAACGGGAACCACAATTGCAGCACAGGGGGCACACTTCCTTCTCGTCATCACAAAACGCAATGCACGTCGCAAGAATATTAGCACATTCCTGGACCTAGCTCTGGTCTTGGCTAAACCGACACTGGCTATGGCTTGGAAGTCCCTTCGGGCCACACTATCCACGCGTGGCTGCTGGCCCCCTGTCGGGCTCTGGTAGCTGAACACGAGACTCAGATGTCTAATGCTCTACGATTACCCTCAGGGACCCATCCCGTAGACTGGCAAAATGATTTAACCATAATAGAAACTAAACTTAATGGAGCAAACACACACCGGTAGGTTAGTGGTGCAATAACCCAATCATATCCACTTACCCAGGCCTGGCCACCGGGACCACTCTGGGGAAATGACTGGTCGTCCTCTTCCCTCCCATCCGCGTCTTACACATGCATACATACCTGACCGTGACCAACGCTGACACACGCAAAGAGTTCGGCTACATAGGTACGATAACCACCGGACAGGAACCTCAGTTAAATTGGATACTGTTTATTATGTCAACATTGTACAGTTATTCAGCTGGAGAGTGACATTGGCAAAGATTAATGTTACTAGTTCACGACTACTGTTCCAGCCACAATCTGTCGCCCCACCATGTGGGCATATGTTTTCATGATATTATGTTCAAATATGTATCCTGTTTCATATACTGTACTGATGTATGACTGGCTGAATATGAATAAATATTATGTTTTTTTAAAAATACAGGGGAGAGGTGAAGTAGGCTTGGGGAAAGGTGATATAGGTCAGGGAAGAAATAATGCCATCAAGGAAGATGTAGGGTGAGACAGTGTTAGCAGGACGGTGAGGCACACTTCCTCCTCCACCATCCTCCGAGCATTTGTGCCGCCCTGGTTGTGCGGGGCCCTTCCTGGTTGTCACCTGAGATGCAGATTTGGTTCAAGGCATTGTGCCTTCTGCTTTATAATGACAGCAACACCAGGTGTTTTTCAGAAAATGCCAAAAATATCACCCTTCCTATGCTCTTAGATCCCAGGGATATTTCCCCCATGAAGACCACTAAGGTTGGTGGCAGGACATTTTATGGATGGTCCAGCCATCTTGAATAGTCCTACTATATGTTTTAAAGCAGTTGAAACTCTTTACCTTCAGTAAAGCATACAACATTCTCCAAGTAGCATCTTGTAGTGTTCGCATCAGGGTGCCTGAACCGCCTGCCTTCCAAGATCTGGCTACTGTTTGGCCAACAGTTATACCACACGAGCAAGCCTAATGGCCCCCATATTTAATCATAGGATGTTGGTCTCGAGGGTGCCAGGGTAATTTCTCCCAGTCACCTACGCTTCAATTTCTGAACCCCATCCCAGAATGGAGCAGGATCCGGACAATCCCAAAACATGTAGAATGTGCCTGCTGCAGGTCGACTGCACCTGGGACACACATGCCATTCAGTGGGGTATATCTTATGCTGACTGCAAGCAGTCAAATATGTCCTGTGGAATATTTTCAAATGGATCAATTTGAAGTGTAAATCTTCTGCCTACAGTTTGTTCCCAGAGACCCTTCAGTGGGAGAATATCTATCTTAGACAGAACAATAAGGCTGTGATACTAGGCTCTTTGCACCTCCATGTGTCAGTACTGTCAGCAAGATATCATGTGTGGTAGGTTCAGACAGGCCCTGCTTCCGAACCGACTTAATCTGCACTATCAGTGCTCCATATGTCAGGACCTGTCCGACTGGGAGCTGTGGCCTGACTCACAAAGGTAAACTAGACCTGAATTCTAGGGCCCTCATTTACAAGAGGCTTACACCGCTGGAGCGTCACTTTTATCGACGTTCCACCGGCGCAGGACTCTCAATCATATCTATGAGGCGACAAAAAGCCACACTGTGTGTCGTTGCATGGCCTCATATAGACGAAGGCAGTGCAGCACAAAGCCCCGCAATGCCTTAATCTACATCAAGGTGGTGTTCCGTGGGTGTTGATGTGGGTGTTCCCACTCAACACCTGTGGATTTTGACACTGCCGTCTATTTACAAAATCACGTTAACCTGGAGCAGTGCCAAAATCTTAAGCCTCCCCAGAGCAGGCGTAACAAGGAGAAAAGTTTACATTCCTCGTTTTTTCCTCTTTCCATGTGTGCTGCATTCTGCAGCACACATAGAACGAGCAAAACGCCTCCATGGATTGTTTTTTGTGGAAGAAGGTGCCCCTTCCTGCACAAAAACCCTCATGCCAGCAACATAGACACCCTTACAACATGATGCAAGGGTGCCTGCATCGGTGCTCGGCTGCAAATTGTGTGCCAGCGCTTCCTGAAAGTACAGGAATGCAGCGCATCTTGTAAATATTATGCATTCCTGCCCTTTCGAATTGGCATCGGGCAGCGCAGCAAAATGCGTTGCGGCACTACCCTACGCCAACGCTTTGTAAATGAGACCCCCAGTCTAGACCTGAAGTCTAAGTTAGACCTGAAGTCTAAGGGCCTGATTTACAAAGGTAAATGTAGACTTCAGGTCTAAGTTGACCTTCGTGAATTGGGCCCTTAGACTTCAGGCTTCAGGTCTAAGTTTATCTTTGTGAATTGGGCCCCTAGACTTCAAGTTTAACCTAGACTTCAAGTCTAAGCTTACCTTCGGGCACTCTCTGATACCTTTCTTATACATATCTCCCAGCTTAGCTATGCCAGCTCCTTCCCATTGCGCTTTACCAAAAGCAGAGCTAAGGGTACTTGATTTGGAATGTCTCCATGTGGGAAGACTGGTAGCATAAGCTTCCTTCATTTTAGTATGAATGAGATATCTTCTGCAACAGTGTCTGGCTGCACTCAGAAGTCTAGAGGAGTCTTGAACCTCTGCATTCAAATCCAGCACCACTGATAGTATTTCACCCATGAAGGCCCCCCTAGTACTGGATTTCTTCCAGCGATGAGCTTCCCGTCCAACCCCTGGAGTTCGATTCCAATAGAATAATCTTCAAAATTAGGGGCAGCTAGTAATTTCCACAGTGCCATTTTACTCCTTAATCCTCCCCAATCAAATCTAGTAGCGTCATCTTGAGAGCTTTAAAAATTCTACTCACTGGCAGAGTCACAAAATAAAGGCAACCCTTTTGGAAAGGGCCAGCCTGCCCATTTCAGACCGTGACAATTTGGTACAGGAAAATTTAACATTTTGTCAAAGTTCTCTTCAATAATGTCCTGATCCTTATGAAAGATTTGTATTTCCAGGTAACTAAAGGTTGACAGGTTCCATTACAGCGGGAGCACAGTGGGGCCGACATCAGCATCAGGCGGTTGGTACCCCATCGTAAGATCCATGATTTGTTTAGTTGGGATAAAGGTCTGATTGGACTCCAGTTCTAAGTGTTCAAGGATTACAGACAGGTCCACAACTCGGTCCCTCAAACATCCGAGCATGTCATTCACATAAAGAGAGACGGTATAGGTATACCCGCTCAATACTACTCCTCTACCGCGTTCTCCTTGGCTCAGCATGGCAGCAGTGGGCTCCATTTCAATGGGCAAAAAACAGAGGGCATCCCTGCCTTCCCCCTTCTGCACCACGTATGGCCTCAGAGATGACCCTACAGTACAACATTAAATTTTGGAATCTTATCAGCTTAAAAGTTACATTTTCCTGTCTACTTCCTGTGATCAGATTTTCTGCAACCTTTCAAACTTTGAAACACTCGTTATTGACTAGGAAATGGCTCAAGGTTTCTCTATACAAACCAAATACGAATTAGGGCCACCCTCACATATGGGCTTGCTCTTTCAGTTCAAAGACTAGAACGGTGGAACTTCTTTGCATTTAGAACAGGGAATTGTCAACGGATTGCCATTGGTGGAACTTCTTTGGATTTAGAACGGGGAATTGTCAACGGGTTCCCGTTGACGGAACTTCTTTGGATTTAGAACGGGGAATTGTCAACGGGTTCCCGTTGATGGAACTTCTTTGGATTTAGAACGGGGAATTGTCAACGGGTTGCCATTGGTGGAACATCTTTGGATTTATGCTTTCTGAAAATGATGTACTATGATGACTTTTGGTTCCCAGTTATTTTTCAAACTTTAAATATAAGTTGGTGGAGCAGAAACTTTTGAGGGAATTGTTTAGGGGATGTAGGCAGCATCAGGGTACATGTGGAAAGGAACTGGGCTAGCAGCAGCAGGGATATTGAAACACTATGGTCAAACATGGAGACATTAGAAGTTAGCGGGGAGCAAAAATATGCAAACGTGAACATCGAGAAGGGAGTGGCTGAATGCCGTGCATGTCGAGTGAACATCAGAGACCCCATAGGAATGACTAGGCGCCCTCGTGGCTTTTTGAGCCCTCAGTAGTCTGGGATAAATCGGCAAAAAGAGCAATGACCAAGTAGCTGACTCCAACATTCCAGGTACATCAGTGGGCCTTCAGGCTAGTAAGTGGGGGCACCAAAGACCCCACTGCAAAACAGAAGTGTTGGAAAGACCACTCAGCCTCATATGAAAACCTCTGGGCAGTCTATGCATTTCTGCTGTTTAACATTCAGGGTGTTCTCTGTGACTAAATACCTCGAAAACAATGAACCCCGCAGTTTAATGCACCCCGGCCTTAATATGAAGACTCGCAGAGGCTACAATGTGTTCCTTGCAGTAATGTTGGACCTCAAATATCCTACTCTAGCTGCAGTTCATTTCCCAGTCTAGCTTTCCTCTAACTTAATTATATGACGAAGGTTTAATTTATTAACCAGACTTGCCTGCTGGTTTGCAGGCTAGGTAAGATCTCCCCCGGGGTCTCAGGATGATGATGTCCCTGTTGTATGTCAAAATATCCGAATATCAGCAGCAAAATAAACTGTATATATATATATAGATATATTTGTGTGTGTGTGGGTCATGGCAAATAAGAACTTAAGAGGTATAGAAAGTTGTGCAAACAATGGAATCTTTACATCCTGAAGTAGTAACACTCCACCCAGTTTAAGCTGTGGAAATTTTTATTAGGGTTATACTATTCTTCCATTCATCAGCGTTAAAAAAATATTGCAGAGGAAACCCCTTCTCCTAGATTTTCTATGCCATACAAAGTAGGGGTGGGTGATAAATTCTGCTCCGCCAGCGGAGTTGGTGGAGTTTTGCCACAACCCATAACACATGTAACATGGCGTTCCGGCCAAATTCCACCAACTGCTACGTGGCAGGGTTTTTCCTTACACACGGCTCACCAATGGTAAGTCGGCGAGCGCAAGCGAGATTTGGCATCCCCTAGCGTGACTTTCGGTTGCTAGGAGGGCACCCGGAGAGATACCCCCAACAAGGGCGGTCACAACTGTTCGCGGTCTGAAAGCTGCCTCTCGAGTAGAAAATCTACTTTGGTGGTAGCAAAATCAAGTAAAAAAGCAGTGCCTTCTGGCAAACCGCTTGGTGCCGTTTGCGCAGATTCTTCAGCGTGGAATGAGCTCCTGGCGAAAAAATCAGTGCAAAATGCCTAATTCTGTCAGTTTGTGGAACCCCAGAATCTCGCAGAGTTTTTATGTAGCTCTGCGTAATTCCAGAGTGAAACTCTGTGCGTTCCGCCCACCCCTAAAAAGGCATTCTCTTGAAGGAGGGCAGGGAAGGCAGGCATGATGGTCTAGGTGATGTGACAAATTGCATCTTATAGACCTGCACTATTTAAACAACCAAAATAGTGGAGGTGCGTGCAATTCTTCTAAATACATTTAGCCAGTCTACCAGGATTTGAGGGAAGAGGAATAGAGCATATCTGATAACTGCTTACCAAGAACATGTTCGGCACTGGCTTGAACGTGGGTTATGGTTGAATCTGGACCTTTCACCCCTGCCATGAACGTGCACACGTGGGAGAAGTTGGTTGCAGCACAGACACCTTGAAAGGAGAATCTGTGACCTGGAAAGGAGTGGACCTTCTGAAGACCATTGCCTTGGAAACGTCCCCTTTGCTGCCTCCTTGGGACACACAATGCGCTGAACAGGAGTTTTCAAAGACGTTGAAGGTAATAATATCTTGCCTTAGATTCCTAATCAGTCCTTCCAATCCAAAGATTGTCAGGTAATGTAAGAATATGGATCAGCAAAACTCATGACAGAGTGAACATAATTAATAAAGATTAGAAATCCTAATGTAAACATGGTACAGGAGTTACAACATATGTCACTTTCGCATTTTCCAATGAGGATATGCCCTTCTCAATGTTCCCAATGGATCCACAAGGTATGTCACTGATCCTCATCATGCTTCCATTCACCAGTGATAGTATAAGTGTTCCTAAGCTTGAGGAAGATGGGTGAACAATGGAATGCCTTCATAACTCCCAAACATCCTAAAGTTGTGGGTCCTCACAATCCTTGCCAAGATTTTCACACCCATTAATCTTACCATGTGGAAATAGGGATTGAAAAATCCCAAGGGGTCCCAATATTTTTTAGGGGGTTAGGTGTAAGGGATTTGTACAATATTTTGCATGCAGAGAAAGAAAACATGTATTCCTCCACTTACACCTGTACATTGGTCCCACTGTATATTCCAAGGTTTTTTGTGTGAATTCCACTAAATGAGCTACTCAAATACTAGAAATAAGACTTTTATGGACAGAATCACCACTTCCTTGTG
This sequence comes from Triturus cristatus, assembly GCF_964204655.1. Classification (NCBI taxonomy): domain Eukaryota; kingdom Metazoa; phylum Chordata; class Amphibia; order Caudata; family Salamandridae; genus Triturus; species Triturus cristatus. The sequence goes on along the minus strand of NC_140588.1, from coordinate 1,058,330,780 downwards.
AACTAGACCCAATGACTCCAGGAGAAAAAACATCTTACCACATACCGTCTCATTGGCTTATCCTCAAGTCAACCATGCCATTCTCAACCCAAATCCATATCATCAACTACTGGAATTTGCAAGTTTTGTTTTTAATTTTGCAGTCATACACGTTCCCGGCTGAGTTGCAGCTACCACTGGACTCAAATGTTTTTGACTTGCTTCCTCTGTGGTGATTGAGTTCAGGTTATGTTCAAAAGGCACACGCAGACCTGTGACAGGAATTGTGGTATGATGCTCATTTCAGTACCGATGCCTGCGGCGGCGTCTTTCCTCTGCAAAATAAACAAATGTTTGCTCCCAAATAAATTTACATAAGATAACATGTGTAACATAACATCTGTATTTGTAAAGCACATGTTCACTCCAATACATGTATTAGCACATATTAGAGATGTTTGTTACATAATTTAATGGAATTCATGTTGGTAAATGTCAATTGCGAAAAAGTTATATTCTTTTTTCCACTTGATCAGTAGTTTGATCACAAATGGCACACAAAACTAAAAATCATTGAGGTTTGCACTTTAAAAATGGTGTTAAATATTATTAAGACCTTAAAAGTTACATACTCCGTAGTAAGCAGTCTATTTGGTAGCGGAACAGTCTGATCCTGTAATTGCCGACTCGTATCACCCCTCTTGGGCGGGGTCCAGGTCTATCATAAGCCATTTTCAAGATGATATCCCCCCTTCTGTACCAGGAGCTCCTCAGCTAGATGTCATCCCCCTCCACAGACAGGAGCAGTTAACTTCTGGCTCATCCCAGGCCCTTACCCACCCATATAGCCACCACACATTATTACATCGGCTGATGATGCTGCCTGATGCTGTTTCGTGACTCATGGTGAGAAAGCAACCTCCTCTGCCCTAGCAAAGTGTACAGTGAATATATTTGGTTTATAAGTTTAGACCCAGCTAGAATGTTTGTATTGCAATCCCATATAGACTCTTGTCTTGTGCCTTACGCCTTCCCAGATGCCCTGTTTTTTCAGATATGGCATGTGTAGCCATGGACACTGTCCCACCATGCCAAGCTGCCCTAAAATATCTCCGCGTATTCAGTCTTTTTTTAATTTTTTGCCTAATTCTGTTGCTTTTAAAGTTCCAAACTCATCTTTGTTTTTTATTTCAATTTTTTAATTTTGTAGTTTTTTCCTAAATGCCACGTTGTGGCAGATGTCTTTTTTCACACACACACACACACACACACACACACTCATGCGCACACACACACACACACACACATATATATATATAGATATATATCCTCCTCAGCACATTTGTTGAACATATATAGTGGTCTGATACAATAGCAGGAAAATGTGCTCAAACAGCCCAGTGTATCTGAAGATCATAGTCTGGCAGAAAGGTAGAGATCTGTTCTAGACCAAATGTTTAAAGGTTCTTAAGAGGTTATTTACATACCAAGCTAGACCTCCCAATGGGGTTCTGTACAGCTCTGTTAATGAGGGGTAGAACATTGCCACCGGTGCTTATTGAAAACAAGATTAATTTGTCATTGACCAACATCGCTAAAGCTGACACAGAAAGGTAAAGCTGCACCACTGATCTGCAAAAAGTCCACCCTAAAATGATAAAAGGTCTGGAAACTCCTGTCTTTTCTTCCCTAGCTTCCTTCGTTGTTGTCTTCTTCTGGGCCTCTGGTTAGGTAGGTGGCCTCAACCTTTACCGCCGGGATTCCACTAGAGCAGCTTACTTGAGAATCCTCCAGTTCTGACCCCTTTGCTTTCTGATGAGGGTAGAATCCAACAGTAAACCTCCCAATCTCACTAAGTTCCTGGTGGTTTCCCTTCTACTCCTATAGTAATGAGAGATTTTCTTACTCGTTCATCCTCAGCAAAGGTGATCTTAGGTCCCAAAGTTCTGTCCGAGCCTGGAGCATGAGCCCCAATGTTGTCCCTTGTAAACAAAGAGCTTGATGCAATCCTCTCCACTTAAAGGGTGTCTCCGCTTACATGCTAACCAGCGTGAGGAAGATTTTCAGCACTGGCCGATCATGTTATTTCTTCTGACCAAGGATCATCTTTGTTTCCTCTCACATCTTCTCAACTAAAAAGTTTTACTTGTGCAATTTCCAGGCCCTTGACAGCATTTAAAAACTAGCCTCTATTATGACAGTGGCCAATGATGTAATCTGATGTGGTAAGCCTGGTCACAAATACAGCATATGCCTATGTATACCTACACGTTTTAAACAAGCAATATATTTACCATATGCTGCGGCAATATCAACGATTCAGGCTTGTAGATCGAGTACTGAAGCAACAAGACTTATTCTGGAAAAAGACCTGCTAGTCTCTCTTTCTTGACTTCTATAAATCCAGGATTGGTTTGTAGTTACTCTTGTTATGAACCACAGAAAGGACCGTCCCTAGTTGTGTCTAAGAGATGCCCAATTTAGTGGGGGCAAATCACAAAAATTGACGGACTGGCATCACACACCACCAGGTGTCATGCTTCATCATCTGCCAGTCCTCGCCCTCTAAAAACCGCGTTTGATAGAGGGCGGGCATACACCTGGAGACAGGGATGCACTTCTAAACTAAGTGGGGGCCCAAACAAAAAAAGGAGTGAGTGAACAACAAAATTCAGAACATTATTCAAAAGAAATGGCGCATATTAAACACCAGCGACAAAGTCTGGACCCAACCCCTATTTGCGTACAAACGCAGTAGGAACATCAAGGATGAACTAGTCCATACAAAACCACCAGCCGCTACAGATGACAACCAACTGACACTATGGGGCCACCAACGACCAACTGGACATTACCCCTGTGGCGATTGCGTGTCATGCCAATTCACGGCCACCACAAAAGAAGTGGACATAGGTACTGAGCGACCATGGACTCAGAAGAACTTCTCTAACTGCAACACAGAGAATGTAGTGTACCTACTCAAATGCCCTTGCCAACTCATGTATGTTGGCATGACTACTAGGCGTGTAAAGACCAGAATTAGTGAGCACCGGAGCACTATCAGAAGGAAGAAAGATAACACCAAATTAACAAAACACTTCCTTGAGAAAGAACACTCTGATAAAGATCTAAGATGGACGGTACTGGAAGTAGTACAGAAGCGCAATGGCTGCCTCTCACATGTCTTACATGTTAGAGAACAGCGCTGGGTGTTTCGCCTTGGGACATGGAAAAACGGATTGAACGATGATATCCCATGGCTACAAATGAAGTAACTTCCCTTAGCGCTCACTAAAACATACACTTTAACAGTACCCATTATAAAGACAAAAACACAAACAATAGACACAGTAATACATGTGAATAGAGCTAGACGCAGTTTCCCTTACTCCCTAAAACTAGAATCATCTTGATCAGCAATCATGCTGTAGCTGTAAAATCGACTTGTGCACTAATTGTCGGTTTAACCACACCGTCACCCTGACTGTAAACAATCTGGGTTGGTTTCTCTTCCTTTCTTCTGTGTAAATACTCGAAACTGCTCCCGTCATGAAATAATAATCATGAGCGGGGCACATGTTCCCCATATTTCTATATAACGTGTCTACACATGTTAAATCACTCCCTTGAATCTCCAGAAACTATGGCAGGCGCTCCCATTGGAAAAAAGCTGGTCCCACCCCACCCCAGGCAATCATCTGAGGTTATGACGGGACACAGGAAGCGGCGTGTCATGGAGCAGCGCCATGTGCTGACACACCCCCACGAGGGTCAGGCAACAAACAGGCAACGTGCAGTCCTTTCTGCATGCTTCGCTCAGGACACAGGAAATGCAGCATCATCACTGTGCGCCACGCTCACCTGAAACCCATATCGCATGCCACGATCCCACCCAACAGTATAAAAGCCTGCTGCGCACTACACTTAATGTCACGAGGGAGGAGGCTGGACGCATGCAGCACTAGGTTTTCTAGCGGGGAGTACGCCTTGAACTGTAAGTCGTTATTCTGTTTTCTTCTTCCAACAGGTTGAAACTATAGTAGATCAAGCACGCCCTGACGGTTTCTTCTGCTAACTAATTCAGTATCTTTGATATACCTTCCTAACCAGTCTGGTTTTTAACCCTTTTGTCATCATCCTTTACCGTCTCCCACCAGAATGTGGCCACACGGATTTCCCCCCTACCCCTCCCATGGGGCAACTAGGTTTTTCCAATAGGGTAAGACTTCTATTTTATTCACATGAATGTCAGAGTGAACACAGATGCCTGACACTCATATACATTTTTCACCTTTTTCACTTTAGGAGAGAGCAGCAAGTATGGAGCGTGACTGTGACACATCAAGGTCTACCGAATGACAACCATTTTGGGTATTATATGTTTGTCTCACCCCCTCTCTCTTACAGGTTTCTCTAAACAGGTGGCAGCTGGCTATAGGCCTACGCCCCCAGTGGTAAGATTGAAGCCCAATATTTAAGGTCCTGACGAATGCCACGTACCCAAGTGGACAATACAGGCAGAAACATGTTGACCCCCTATTAACAATCACTGATTCACAGCGGCGACGGGATGATAAGGTCCCCACTTACCGCACTTATATATTTTAATCCCACATAGTAACCCCATGGAATAAAAATTGTTCAGGTATACTATGATGGTTTTTAAATTCACTCACTCCTTTTTTTGTTTGGGCCCCCACTTAGTTTAGAAGTGCATCCCTGTCTCCAGGTGTATGCCCGCCCTCTATCAAACGCGGTTTTTAGAGGGCGAGGACTGGCAGATGATGAAGCATGACACCTGGTGGTATGTGATGCCAGTCCGTCAATTTTTGTGATTTGCCCCCACTAAATTGGGCATCTCTTAGACACAACTAGGGACGGTCCTTTCTGTGGTTCATAGCTTTGGTTGGAGGCTGACCGTTCTCTAGTGCCCTAACGCCTCAAGTTCCCTCCCCGGACCAGACCCTGGGTGTAACTGTGGTTCTTTGTAGTTACTCTTCACATAACATCCTGTAAGGGAAGGCAGCATTTTACTGTAGCTTCCCTCTCTTTGGGTGTGAGCATTATCACCTTCATCTCTTATTTCATATGAATCCCACACCTTTGTAGGCAATCCCCTTAACTTGCTGGTAACTCCACAACTTAGAGTAAACTTTCTGGGTGTGAATCAATTTTTGAAGAACCTTCTCCCTCTTGACCATTTGCAGTGGTCGTAATAGACTTATGCACCATGGATTGACAGAATGTAACTCTCCAAGACAAACTAAGAATAAGCCTGAAAAGTTCTGTGTTTATGTCCTTTTAATGTTAGAAAGGCCCCAGTACTTCCAAATTTTGAAACTCATTCCCATTCCGAATCTGGAATCTTGCAACACAAGATTGGGCAGTCTTGCAAATATAGACCAAGGCAATATCAGGAAAGAAAGCTCACCTGTAGAATTCCTTAGGGCCTTTCTTGTGATGAAACAAAATGGGGGGTAACTGTTCCAAAAGTGGGGCTGCTAAAAGTCACCCACTCACCAGAAGTAGGGAAAAAAAGGTGAAAGTAGGTACCTAGGTTTAGAACCTGTTAAATGGTAGCGGCAGTTTCAGTCGGTATCCTTTCAAATATTTGCCCGGCGGTAATCGCCTCTCATACCACTCGATAATTTACCAATAAAAGAGGCAGGCGCTGGAGACTGGAAGGCAGGAAACAAGGTTTTATTCCGTCGGAGCAGAACACATCAGATCAGACAGCAAGGTATCGTCACGAGGTGCTCTAACTGCATCTCTGAGACCTGGTCTCTTATACACTGGTTTATTGCTTTATTATACATAGTACATTCTTGAGATTCCCTTGATGTGCGGGGAAATATCCCCTGAAGCCCCGGCTCAGATCCGATCCCACACATGGTTACAGTAGAGGTTCCCACCCTACCCGCAGTGGGAGATGGCTATCGCGCAGCAGGGAATTCCGCTAATTCCCGGGGGTGTGTGCAACCGGCCGGGTCTCAGGGGGTAGGGGCTTTGATTCTACTGTAATCCCTTTGATGTGGGGTGTTTCCCTTACAGTAGGGGCAATAAACTGCATCCGCAGGGCTAGGTGATGGCCTGGGACCAGTTCAGACAATGGGGCGCAGAGGAAGGGGGTTATCAAAGGAGAGGCATGACCATGTATGGGTTGTCGGTCGGAAGTGGTTCCGTAGCAGGGTCGCGCAGAAGGAGAGGGTTTATGGCCTGTATGAGAGAGCGGGGTGGCCGGCGCGCGGGGGATGCTCGCAGCGCCGGGGGAAAGCGCTGGCGATCGAGAGTGAGCGGGGAGAGAGAGTGGGGTGCCTAAAATGGCGGCCGTGCATTTGCTATGCGTGGCGCTGGGGAGAGGCAAGATGGCGCAGATAATGTTCAGTTTGCACGCTAAATTTCCACAGTCCTCCCTTTTAACATGTCTCGCCAGCTTGCCTAGTTTGGATCTATCCCCATAATACCCCGTACCTCCACCTCATTCAGAGCTTTCATCCGCTCAGTTTCAAAGTCCAAAGTCTTAGGGCAGATGCAGTTCATAAAAAACTAACATAAAGGTGGCAGACACTGAATCCCCAAGCAACATCCACATAGTATCATGATTGGTATGAGGATAAATGAAAACAGCCTCCATCCCCAACCTTTAATAGCGTCCCAAAACCAACTCCCCAGTGACCATTCTTCTTGTTCTTGATGGACCTCTGTGGACAGTCTGTGGAGGTGTTCAATTGCTTTGTAGACTGAGGGTGAGTTATCCGGTACGTAGGTACAACAGCTGGACCCAATGATGCGGCATGCTCCTCCGCGGTCAGCCAGAACCACATCTAGAACAAGGCGGTTCTGGAGAGCCACCAGGCGGACGGCCTGAAGCTCAGCGGTGTTGTTGGCGAGGGCGCCAGCTGTAATGTTCATTGCTGTTTCGACTGCCTGGGTTAAGTGGCGGATGGCACGGCTGTTTGCCATCGGACCCCAGAGCGGAACAAGACCCTTTACTGCGTCCATGAACTGTGCTCTGGTGGAGTCGGTTTGTACAATGTCTTTGGCACGTTTTTGTCGGTGATGGTTTGCTGGAGCCACATACGTCGGAGGAAGGACAAAGGCGATGTAGCAGGTGCCTCCCCAACCTTTCGGGAGCCAGGTGTAGGCCTTAGTACCACACACGAAGTACATATTCGGGGAGGCAACAAAGGAAGGTGGGTCAACTGAGTCCAATGTTCGGGTGATGAGGCAGGAGCTGTGGCCCACCAGCTGTGCCCCCAGGCCTTCGAGGCATACAGATCCAGTGATGTTGATGACGGACAGGGCCACTGTTAGGGTGGCGGCTGTCCGTTTTCGGAGGTAAGAGAAGGTGGGTCTGGCTGGATTGTTGAACACTTGCATTTCAATTCGTTCTTTGGCGGGGATGTCCATGTGAAAGGAAGTGTTCGATCTCAGAGGGCAGAAGAGGGCGGAGGTTCTACCAGTTTTGTTCAGCCAGAACCCATGGTAGAAGTGTGACATGGTTCTGCCGGAAGTGGCATTGTCCTTGTAGCTCTCCTGCAGGAGGATCAGCCAGGCGAGGCAGGAACCATGGACGGAAAAAGGTGAAGGGATGAAGGGGATTGAGTGCCCAGTGGCATGGGGCAGCAATCCACAGATCCAGCAGTTAGTGGCGTTGGTGGCAAGATTGTGTTGGTGGAGTAACTGCACAAAAGAGTTATTCCAGAACTCCTTACGCCTTTCTCGGAGTTGGGGTGAAAGTGAGATCAGATGGTGTTCTTTCGTGGTGGTAGGTTGAACGGTAGTCAGCAATGTCTTATGAGCGGGTGTGCTCTCCTCCATGATCCAGAAGGTGACCACGAGGAGAAGGCAAAAGAGAAGGGAAATAAAAAGTGCTATTGTCTTAAAGCTGTGCATTCGGTCAGTCTTTGGGTTTTTGAAGTGGATCTTCGGACGTCCGGTTGCTTCCATCATCTTCATGTCGGGCGCTTCCATCACCTTCAAGAGACTCGGTAGCGGGCAGAACCACAGACTTTGTTTTAGTTTCTCTCCTGGTGGCCTTTGAGGTGCCTAGGCTACCGTTCTGAGATTTCCACTTAGCCTGTGGTCTGCTTAGCCGAAGTTCTCTCCTTTCGTCGCAAGTTATACCCTTCTTTGGATGGCACAGTGGGATCGGGATATTCAATCAACTCAAGTGTCTCTGTATCCGGGCAGCGGCTCAGGGATGGTCGGTCTTTGTCCAGAAGTTCCTCTTGGGCGGTGATGTTGTCCGTGGTTGTCAGGGTCGGTGATACCTTCTTGCAGTGGTGTGCATGCAGCCAATTGCGTTTCCCCTCCACTCGAAGAGCTGTTCGGGTGGTGATCAGGACTTGCAGGGGGCCCGTCCACCGGGGCTCCAAACTCTTGGTGCGCTGGAAGTTACGCACTAAGACGAAGTCACCGGGTTGGATGTCGTGTCCCGGGCCCCTGGAAACATCGGGAATGGCGTGCAGCACCTGCTGATGGATAACAGACAACGTCTTAGTTAGGTTATACAAATAGTCAGACATGAGGACGTCCGGGACGTCGTGGATGGATGATGGTTTTGGTGCAGTCCAAAGGTTCATGGGCCGCCCAAAGACGACCTCGTAGGGGGTTAAGTGGTGTTTGGTGGGGGTGGAACGCATTGATAGCAATGCTAGTGGGAGAGCGTCTGGCCATCTTAGTCCTGTGGTGGCGACTATTTTTGCTATCTTAAGCTTCAATGTGGCATTGTGTCGCTCAACCAGGCCTGCAGATTGGGGATGGAAGACCGCATGGAACTTCTGCTTTACACCCAACCCTTTTAAGATGAGTTGGATAACTTCGGCTACGAAGTGGGGGCCATTGTCGCTCCACAAAATTCGACAAAGGCCGTATCGGGGGAAGAATTCCTTCAGCAGTACTTTTGCAGTAGTCATAGCGGTGTTGTCATGGGTCGGGTAGGCTTCCACCCACTTGCTGAAGGCACACACAACGACAAGCACATACTTTAAACCTTGGCACCTTTCTAGCTGGACATAGTCCATTTGTAGGACTTCAAAGGGGTGATTGGGGACCCCAAACCCTCCCCGGGGTACAGCAGTTCCTTTCCCAGGGTTGTGTTGGAGGCATACTAGGCATTGTTGGACCAGACGTTTGGCTGAGTCTGGTATTCTGTCGTTGTGCCAGACTTTGGAGATGAGTTCGATCATGGGGGCAGACCCTATGTGTGCGGGGGAGTGTGCCATGGTCAGCATGGGGATCAAGTATGAGTCGGGTAGTAACCATTTGTTCGAGTCTTTAGTTCGCCAACAACCGTCATCGTCCTTCAATCCCACCTGGGCCCATTCAGTTAATTCGTGTGGTGTGCTGGCTAGTTGGATATCCCTAATCGTTTCCCTAGCATCCTTCCATTTCTCAGTTTGTGACCTGGTCACGTACATGCGGGTCGTGGACCTATTCTCGGCTGTGGTTCGGGCAGTAATGTCAGCTAGTGCATTTCCCTGACCTATAATGTCTGTCACCTTCTTGTGTGCCTGGCATTTGATCACAGCTATCCGTGTGGGGAGGAGGACTGCTTCGGTCAGGGCAGAGACTAGATCTCCATGCAGGATGGGTGTGCCATGAGAAGTCAAGAATCCCCTCTCTTTCCATAAGAGCCCGAAGTGGTGAACTACCCCAAAGGCATACTGACTGTCTGTGTAAATGTTTGCGGTTGTCCCTGCTGCCAGGATGCAGGCTCGTGTGAGGGCAATTAGTTCAGCCGCCTGTGCGGATCGTTGTGTGATGCGGGCTGTCTCAACAACTGTTCGAGCTGTGGTGACTGCATAGGCAGCTGAGGTGGTGCCATCAGGGAGCTTGATGCATGAGCCATCCACCCACAGTTCTCCGTCAGGGTCCGGGAAGGCAGTATCCCGGAGGTCAACCCTACTCTTGGTTTGTTCGTCGGTGAGGGTCACGCAATCATGTATAGGGGATGCATTGGGGTCAGCGTCAGGGAGAGGTAGTAGAGTAGCTGGATTCAGAGTGGTGCATCGTTTCAATGTGATATGGGGTGCAAGCAGAGTCAGTTCATACCCAGTCAGTCGTGCGCTAGTCAGGTGTTGAGTCTTGGTTTGGTTCAGGAGGGTATCAACAGCATGGGGTACCAATACTGTGAGTGGGTTCGAGAGCACGATCCCCTCACTTTGCCGGATAGAGACAGCAGCGGCGGCTACTGCTCGAAGGCAGGCGGGCAAAGCTCTGGCTACGGGGTCAAGAGTGGCAGAGAAGTAGGCACAAGGGCGTTGCTTAGGGCCTATGGACTGGGTTAGGACAGACAACGCACATCCCTCCCTTTCGTGGGTGTAGAGGGAGAAAGGTTTAGTGTAGTCTGGGGTTCCTAGGACTGGGGCCGAGCAGAGGGCGTCTCGTAATTCTTTGAAGGAGGATTGACATTCAGGTGTCCAGGGGAGGGGGAAGGGGACATCCTTAGCCAGCAGGGAAAGCAGAGGCTTTATGGTAAGACTGAAGTTTGGCAACCACTGTCGACAAAAGGAGGTGAGGCCCACTAGGGATCGTACTTGCTTCTGAGTTTTGGGAACAGGGGTTTCTAGGATGGTTTGAATTCGGTCAGGGGTAAGTTTCCTCCCGTCTTTGGATAGTAGGTGGCCTAGATAAGTTACCTGGGGCTGGCAGAATTGCAATTTCTTTCTGGAGACCTTGTGACCGTTCTCCGCAAGGAAGCGGAGGAGGTGAATGGTGGCTGTGACGGCGAGAGGAGTGGTGTCGGCCGCCAAAAGAATGTCATCAACGTACTGTATCAACACCACTCCATCGGGTAGTTGGACTGCATCCAGTTGCCTCTTGAGGGCTTGGCTGTAAATACTGGGACTCTCAGTGTAGCCTTGGGGTGCCCTGCAGAATCTGTACGAACGGGCTTTTAAAGTGAAGCCGAACAGGTAGCGGCTGTCTGGGTGGATGGGGATGGAAAAGAATGCGTTCTTGAGGTCAATAACAGTAAAGATGGTGGCAGTGGATGGAATCAGGGTGAGGATGGTGGTGATGTCTGAGACTACGGGGTACTGGGGTATGACTACTTTGTTAACCTCTCGCAAGTCAACAATGAAACGGTAGGCTTTCTCATCCCCCTCGCCTTGCTTCTTTACAATGGGTAGGATAGGGCTGTTGCAAACATTACTGACTACTTCTTCCACCACTCTTGCCTCGACCAGGGACTCGATGATTTCCACCAATGCCTTCTCGCCTTCGGGTGATATCCGATACTGTGGAAGCTTCGGGAGCACTGCGTCCGGTCGGACGGTTATGTGTACCGGGTCGATCACCATGCGCCCTACATCTGAGTCGGTTTTAGCCCATAGATGTGAAGGTAATGTGTCGAGTAGGGACATATCAGCATCGGTTATAGAGAGCATACGCCGTGTGTGACAGGGTCTGGACAGATCTGGGTTATCGTGTAGGATGACTCGAACTCCGTCTGGGGAGCATCTGATGGTGGCTCGAAAATGCTTTAGCAAATCAAGTCCCATAATAGCATCGGGGGTGTTGGAGGAGAGCAGAAAGGTCGTGTCAGTGGTGTTATCTTCTAAGTCAAAGGAGATTGGTGTTGATAAGGGGTTAGTGGAGGGCGTTCCGTCAAAGCCTATTGAGGTTACGTGTGAGCCAGACAAGGGTGCCCTAGGAATCAGTCGTTTAGATAACGCACTACGTGTCGCCCCAGTATCTACCAGGAATGGAGATTTTGTGCCCAAGACCTTAGCGGTAACGTAAGGACCTTGCTGGTCAACACGGAGTTCGACTGGATCCCTCCCTTGTCCCTGGCGGTCCTATGCGAAGTCATGGGTGCTTTCGTAGTCGGACTGCTGATACTGGTTTTGTCGGGGGCGATCAAAGGTGTTTGGTCTGCCTGGCCTGTCGTTGATGGTGTTGTTCGTGTGCCCTCGTCCCTGTCCTCTGTTTCTGGGGTCATATGTTGTGTCTCTGGGGTCCCTATTCTTGTTCATTTCCAGAAGGACCGGGCACTGGGATTTCCAGTGTCCGAACCCTCTACAGAACGCGCATTGATTCCCATCCAAGTCTCTCCGTCCGCTGTAGGGTGCAGGTGTATGGTCTCTAGGGGGTAGCTTTCTAGGGGCGGTTGGTTGGTAATTCTCTTTCGGGGGATCCCTTCCTATGGTCACCCCTTGCAACTGTGCTATCATTACTCTCTCCTTCAGTTCCTTTTTCTTCTTCTCTGATGCCCTATCGTTCTCGTTTTTCTGATTTTCGTAGTATTGGGCCATCTGGAGAATCGCTGCGGGTTTGGAGGCTGCCCAACTACTCTCGCTGGTCTGTAGCTTCTGGGAAACTTCCTGTGACAGACCCTTTACATAATTCTGGACAAAGAGGTGGTGTCCGGTTGCGGTGGTCATGTCTTGGCCACTGTAATCGGAAAACACAGTCTCGAATCGGGAGAAGTATTCAGACACATCTTCCTGGGGTTTCTGACGGCAAGCCGTCACTATCGACCAATCTACCTTTCTTTCTGGGATTAGAGTCTTCAGCTTTTGTACAATCTTGTCTGGGAGCTCTAAGATGGCTTTCGGGGGTTTCTGTCCTGGCTCTCGCTGTTTATCTATGGTATCGAGTTGTACCCAGGTATATCCGAACGGCTCAGCGTGGTCAACTTTCCGGATTTGTTTCCACACATCAGCCGGCAGACATAGCCCAAAGAACAAGTCGATATCTGCTAACGTCATTATCGTTGAGCCTAAGGCTGTACCCAATTCCGTGTAGAAGGCAGTCGGGTTCTTTCTTAAGTCGGGTAGAGTCTTTCTAAAAGTCAAAATATCTTGCCGGTCCCACGGCTGATAGACCCAGTTATATACAACCCTTCCCTTCGCATCTGGGTTGTTGATGTCGTCGTGTGTTCCCTGACCCCGTGGGGGGACCCAGTAGGGGGCAGCTTCTTTAATGGGCATCATGGCATCGGCCCTTCCTCCCTGGGGATTAATTGCTATGGGGGGTTCTGTTTTGGTGGTCTGTCCATGTTCTTTAAGGTGTCGGTAGACCTCGAGTGTACGAGTGAAGAGGTTCGTTACATCGCCCTCTCTTTCTTCCCCAATGTCTACCTTCCTATATAGGGCCGCTAAGCCTTCGGGACCTTTATCGTGATACCTATCCTCATATGTATTCAGGGCGTGATAACAGAGCCGTACGACGAAGTGTCGTCTGCGGCTGTCGGCATACGAGTTATACACGTCTGTTATATACTCCTCACTTTCTTTTCGTTCCACCAGCGTCCCTACTATCTTGTCAATTCCTGCTCGTTCATCCTTAGTTAGTCGATTCATTCTGGTGGACTCTTTCTTTCCTATCTCATGGTCGACTGGCGTTGTGGTTGACGTTGGGTTCGGCACAAGAGGCTCAGCCGGCGCGGAGGCCGTGAGGGCCGAGGCCCTTGTACTGCTTTCGCTCGTGTTCGGGGGTTGTGGGTGTTGTACTATTGATTGGGAGGGTGCATACGGAGGGGGCATGTAAATGATCGGAGGACCTAACAGTAACTCGTCATTCGTTCGCTGCTTGGAGGACAACTCAGGGTAGAGCAAAGAAGGGGTCCTAACAGCGTACTGGCCTGAGGTTTCGGGTTCCTGTCTTAGTTTAGTCTCCCTTCTCTCTTTTATGTCTTCTTCTAACTTTCTAGCGGCAAGGTGAGCTGCCTTTCGTAATTCCTTTTCTGCTTTTACTTCTTCCCTCTTTTTCCATTGCGTTGCTTCTTTGCGCCACATGCCGATACTGTCAAGCATAGTAGGCGTCGTCTTATTGCTACGCAGAGCTATTTCTAGCGCTTCTATCTTATGGTCGTCGAAGGATCCCATCAGTGGCCACTGACTTTCGGGGTCCTTCTTGGTATATTTATGCCACAGCTTGCTATAGGCTACGGCGACTAGTCCATATTTAGTGAACATGTCCTTATTAGGGGTGCCTTCCAGTGGAGCCGGATGGTTCACCTCTAATAAGCGGTCCGGGCAGAACCAACTACCAATCAGTGGGGAGAAGATAGGCATGACGGGTTTCAACGGGGACAAAAGTCAGCACTACCTATCTTTTCACTGCTTGCAAAGACTAGACAGAATATCTCTATTCTTCGTTATTTGTAAGCAGAGAATACCTCCAAAGAACCAATATCGAACAACTAGTGTTCGGACAATCAATCAATCAATCAATGGGGAGATAAAGATAGGCACGACGGGTTTCAACGGGGACAAAAGTCTGCGTTACCTACCCTTCACTATTTGCAAAGACTAGACAGAATATTCCTATTCTACGTTATTTGCAAACAGAGAATATCTCAAAAAGCACTATTCTTCAAAACAATCAATGTTCGGACAATCAATCAATGGGGAGATAAAGATAGGCACGACGGGTTTCAACGGGGACAAAAGTCTGCGTTACCTACCCTTCACTATCTGCAAAGGGAGAGAGAGAGAGTATTTCTACTCCTCCCCGTTTGTAGACAGCGAATATCTCAAAGAGAACAATCAATGAGCACAATCAATGAGCAATACTAGTATTTCCAGAGCATTAAACAATCAATCAATTATTTCTCAATTTGTCGTGTATCACGACCTTACCCGGACCGCGTGGACAGTTTCTCGTCTTCCGCCTCCAGCGCCCGATCGTCCTCTACTCTCCGTATTTGCCGCGGCACTCCTGATGGTTCCCAGTCAGGACCGTAGATCACTCGAGAGAGGTCTGCTCGGAACCAGTGAAGTTCGGATGATCGGCTGCCAGACGAGGGTCTATTGGGCAGGAGCTCTCCCGATCGTTGCAGTCGTTCACTCTGTCGTCAGGACCTCTCCCACTGGATCCACGTGTCGCTGATGGGCCCCACGTTTGGGACGCCAATTGTTAAATGGTAGCGGCAGTTTCAGTCGGTATCCTTTCAAATATTTGCCCGGCGGTAATCGCCTCTCATACCACTCGATAATTTACCAATAAAAGAGGCAGGCGCTGGAGACTGGAAGGCAGGAAACAAGGTTTTATTCCGTCGGAGCAGAACACATCAGATCAGACAGCAAGGTATCGTCACGAGGTGCTCTAACTGCATCTCTGAGACCTGGTCTCTTATACACTGGTTTATTGCTTTATTATACATAGTACATTCTTGAGATTCCCTTGATGTGCGGGGAAATATCCCCTGAAGCCCCGGCTCAGATCCGATCCCACACATGGTTACAGTAGAGGTTCCCACCCTACCCGCAGTGGGAGATGGCTATCGCGCAGCAGGGAATTCCGCTAATTCCCGGGGGTGTGTGCAACCGGCCGGGTCTCAGGGGGTAGGGGCTTTGATTCTACTGTAATCCCTTTGATGTGGGGTGTTTCCCTTACAGTAGGGGCAATAAACTGCATCCGCAGGGCTAGGTGATGGCCTGGGACCAGTTCAGACAATGGGGCGCAGAGGAAGGGGGTTATCAAAGGAGAGGCATGACCATGTATGGGTTGTCGGTCGGAAGTGGTTCCGTAGCAGGGTCGCGCAGAAGGAGAGGGTTTATGGCCTGTATGAGAGAGCGGGGGTGGCCGGCGCGCGGGGGATGCTCGCAGCGCCGGGGGAAAGCGCTGGCGATCGAGAGTGAGCGGGGAGAGAGAGTGGGGTGCCTAAAATGGCGGCCGTGCATTTGCTATGCGTGGCGCTGGGGAGAGGCAAGATGGCGCAGATAATGTTCAGTTTGCACGCTAAATTTCCACAAACCCAATAGTAAGAGGCAAGCGCATGTCTTGTCTCTTGTTGCCCTCACACACCCCGAAGGATGTCATGCTTCATCATCGGGTGTTTGCTGCTCGTCGGGCAGGCGCTGCAATGCCCTACAGGTCTCCCGAAGGGTCACTTTAGCAGAGATCTTTTATAGAACAGCCATCTGATGTGTGCGGGTGTGTGGGGTGAGGGGGAGTCCTATGTGAAGGGTGAATGAGTGTGTGAAAAGTTAAAACTGGCTGAGGGATACCAGGAGTCAATATATTTATTGTAAGGGTACCCTGGTCAGAATAAAAGACCCCAAAGGTCGTGAGTTATTCCAATAGGCGTAATGTGCCCAAGTAACTAAAAGGTCAACATTTTTCGTGCCTCGTTGGTCACAACGATCCATGGCGCTTCATCAGGACCAAACAAGGTGTGGTGCAAGTGAGTGAAGGGGTCGAAAGACCCTTACAAAAACAGGGCGGGTCAAGTCTGTGAAATACTACAGTAAGGCTGCAACTAAATAGTTGAACCGCTCCTGAAGGAACCTAAAATCATGAGGAGAGTTGCTCCATGGGATAGCGCGCAAGGTAACTTCCACCTTAACGGGAGTTTCCGCTGGTGTGCTGGCTCTCAGCACCTACCTGTCCTTACGCCTTCCCGCATATACCCTTTTCTTAGCATCATTCAAAATAGTTCTTAAAATCAACGTTTTCAAATATATGTCTGATTCAGTCAAACTCCGATACGGCCACCACTTTTATATTTTTACTGGGCTCTTTCAACTTACCTAGGACTTTCCCTTGTTCTCACCTACTGACAATCTTTAATACAAGCTTTCACACCAGTCTTGTAGAAGAATAACAAGTCTGTGCCTGCTCATCTAGCCTTGCAAAAGTCCCTTTGAACATAGGCTTAGAATGACAGCTTAGTCTAGAGTTCCTATAGAGCTCATGGCTACCCGAAAGCCTCCCAGTGCTAGAACAGACATCACAGGTCGTCAGATCACCGCAGAGTGAAAGATTAGTTCATAAACAGCCAAGTTTTTAGGGCTTTGCGGAAAGAAAGTTCATGCTCTACTTGGCCTAATTCTGAAGGTAGGGTGTTCCAGAGTTTGGGATCCAAGTAGGCCATTGAGTGGCCTCTCTATCGGGATCTGCGAATCTTCGGGATGTCCAACAAATGTGCAGAGGATGATCTGAGGAGTCTCCCAGTCATGTACAGAGAGGCTAGAGGTCTTAACAATAGGGGGCCTTTTTTGTTGAGTGCCCTGTGCACAATGCATAACGCCCTTCAATTGCACTTGTTGCTTCACCGGAAGCCAGTGTAGATCTGCCATATCTTTTTTTGGCAGACTGGTGTCTCGGGATGTTCATAAGGAACCGGGCAGTGGCGTTCTGGACAACCTATAACCTTTTAACCACGTGTTGATGTGAGCTGAGGTGTAGGGCATTTCCACAGTCCAGGTGCTATAACACGAGGGCCTGGACAATCCCTCTTCTGGCTGTAAAAAGGAGAAGATTAAGGACCTTCCTCAACAATCTCAGAATGCCAAAGCAGCTGGCAGCAAGCTTTTTCGCTTGGTGGTCCAATGTTAGACTAGAGACCAACCATATCCTAAGGCTCTTTATTGAGCTTTTTGGGCTAGGAAGCCTACTCAGGTAGTCCAGCATGGAAGTTGGACTGTTGTTACAGAGATTATTGCCCCGCAGCATAACTTCCGTCTTATTCTTATTGAGTTTTAAAGTACCAGTTAGCAATCCACCGGCTACTTCCTGAAGGCATGGGGCCAGAAATAGGTGTCTTGAGCTGGGGATGGGTGAGATTGACATAACCAGCTTGGTGTCATCAGCGTTATAAACCAGTGACAACCCCAATGAACACACGATTTCAATCAGAGGGTACATACACAGGTGAAAAAGGGTAGGACTCAGGGAGGACCCCTGAGGTACCCCACAACTTACAGAAAGACTAGCAGAGTAACAGGACTGTTCTACAACCTGGAAGGTTCTGTTCTGCTCTGCCCTCAATCACTGCATTTGAAATGCTCTCATCGAGTGTAGTATGATCTACTGTATCGAAGGCTGTACTAAGATCTAAAAGGCTAATGGCTGCTGAACCTCCTTGATCCAGAAGTCGTCTAGGTTCTTCAACCACAGCCAGCAAAGCTATTTCTATCTATTCTGCGGTCGGAACCCCATTTGACTTCATTGGATTCAAGGAAGGCGAAGACTTGTTTGTTAATATGCTTTTCCAAGAGCTTGGAGGCTCCTGGTAACAGGGAGATCCACCAGTAATTACTGAAATAGAGGGGGGTTGATTTTTCTTTTTTTAAGTGTTTTGACTATCGCATGCTTCCATTGAGAGGAGACCTGCCCACTAGTGAGAGAGAGAGAGATTTAGCAGGTCTGTCACAGCAGGAACAATGCTGTCAGATCCTTGGCGGAGGATGTGAACTGGGGCAGTGACTAATGGGGAACCTGATTTTAGAGTGAATAAAAGGTCTGTGAGAATACTCTAGGTAAGATTGGGAAAGGCCGTAAGACTGCATTCTGGTTGGTCTAAAAAGGGGCTTACTGGATGAGGAAGAATCCATATTTGATCTCTTGGGGAAGGAGGAGTATATGTCCAATATCTTCTTTTGGTTGTTGCTGTGCTCTATGGAGGCTTCTGTAGCAGCGCTGGCTAGTTTGGGCTCCGTGATTTCTTTGAGGATCTCAAAGATCTCTTCATGGTAGTTGGAGGAGTTTAAGATTTTTGTGGAGAAGTAAGAGGTTTGGGACACTTTTATTTCCGTGTGACAACATCTACTATCTTCTCTGTTCTTGAGTTTGCTAGCCTCATCATAAACCCTTCTCTCCAGTTGCCTTTTCAGGGCCAATATAATAATTAAATAAATGCATACATGAGGCTGATAATTTTAAATATCAAAACAGTTGTTAGTTATACACATTCATACATAGAGTAACCTTTTAATTGTTTTGTGACTCAGGCTCTATAATTCTATCAAAACTGTTCAAGCTATTTAAGTTTATAAATCATACACATCTACACCTCGCCTTTTTAGAAGTAATATTTTGAACTTACTAAATAAACTAAAATAAGACTGGTCGGCTAAAAAACTTTTTTTGCATGGAGTGTCCTTCTCTAACCTGGCAGAAGGCTGCCCGCCATATTTAGAGGTCTCCGTCAGGCAGGTAGAGGTCTCTATGACTTCAGCAGAGCTGCTGCCACCCTCCTGAAAGCACTGAAGATTTGCTGAGCAGGCACCATATTTAATGCTCCTGCCAGGAAAAGAGTTTTGTTTGTCAAAGACAAATCCCAAAGTGAGTGTTTGTTAATGGAAAACAAAAAAGAAATGTGAATGGCACTGGAGGCTTATCTACTAGCCCCTTGCTCCGCCGGTGCGTCTCTTTTAATAAAGGAAAAAGTGACTTAACGGCGGCACATATGGCTTGCAAATAAGCCCCTGTTCCTTTTGAGTGGGTTAGAGGGTCAAATCTTTGGTTACCTGTTCGGGCCGCATGGCTTTCACTGACTGTGTCGAACAGGTAGAATGCATGAAAGAATGACCTCCCTCAATAGGGTGAACATACCGTCGTACATTGACCGATAAGTCAGGAGCAGACGTTCCGGCACAGCTAGCAAAGGCTTCGCCGTCACAAATATAGCACTTCCAGGGCCGTACTGGGAACCCAAAGCAGCCCTAGATATTTTATCCGACCAGCCCTAGGGCGGGGTTGGCTGTGCAAGTGTGAAGCACTGCTGCTTTTGTTACTTGGAGTAGTATCGCAGAACTGCTGCAAAACCAGCCTTCAGTAACAGAACCTGCCCCCAACGAGGCAAAACCTGCCCTTATTCTTCCAGCCTCTCAGGAATACACCTACTGCCCGCTACAGCCAGTCGGGCTCTGGGCACTTTCACTGACTCTAAACAGAGCGAGGGAACCACAAGCTCTGTGCATGGGACATTTATCACCAGCCTTCTTCCTTGCCCACTTACCGCCTCACCACAAACTTTTGCTATCCAAGCAACCCTTTCTCCCATGGCCATGCCAAATATTTTGTTAAATTTTAAAAGAAGAGGTAGCTGTATGGTATTAAAATGATGTGGAAGGTGAGCATGGGGAAATTATTGACCACTTTCACTACAGTGAGGCGACAATAATTTCCCCATGCTCACCGTCCACATAATTTTAATACCATATAGCTATCTCTTCTATTAAAATTTAATTGGGCTGGCTTGCTCCTAGTGCCCCGCGCCTCTGGTTCCCTCCCCAGGATCTCCCTGGGGTTAGTGTGGTTTCAACAAAATATAAATTACATTATTGATATAATGTGGAAAAATTCGCTTTCAATTAAAATATACATCAATAGCTTTCAATTATATAATTCTCAGAGTGTTTAATGTGTACTCAGGGCCTTAGAGTGGCCCACAGAAAATATTGAAAAATGACTGTAAAACTCTTCCATAGGCCTATTTATTTTTAAAGTGCATAGTAGATGACATGTCCTAATGGAATACATTCCAATTCTCAATAACCCTCCTGAGCATGGCACTGTATTGTGACAGCAGTTATATTGTCAACTCTTCAGTACAAATAGCAGTTGGCTTGTGGCCTATCGCGAGCCCTTACGTGAGAATCATTTATAGTGAACAAGCATTGAATATACTGAAGTTATATCTGACATTCCTACATTCAACAAGGTCCCTATGATATCCTGGCACATCATTTAGAAGAATACATCTGGAATTGAGACTCGGTTATTGTTTTTGCTGACCTATCATCTTCTCTAAGCATTTTCTAAATCCACAATGGACCATGGCAAACTTGAGAACTTTCCACCTTGAACACCTTTGCGTAAAGTCATCAGCTCAGTTTACATGGTGACTGCATCAGCGACTAGCTATAGCCTTAGTTCTGATGGCTTTCCGCAAACCTTGGGGTCTGTGGTAAAGTGACCTTCAGTTCAGAAAGCACTATGATGAAAATAATTTTTAAAAAGGTTGGTGCATGGGCGTGGCTACGGCGCCAACCAAGATGGCAGGGTAGAAGCAGAGCTCTGGCCCTCGCCTGCCGTAACACCCCACTAACCGTTAAAATATCTGCACCTGTTGGTACCAACATATAGGCACACTGTGCAGGAAAGTGCTGAGCCCAGTGAGGAAGCGTAAAACGGCTCCGGAGGGCTGATGGAACGCCGAGCAGCAGCGACGAGGTAGGAGGGCCTACATGAGCCAACCGTTGCCCGGCTCAGAACCCGGGGTGACGAGGAACGGCTGGGACGAGCCCCCCTGCCCCTGAAGAAAAGTGGTTAGTGAGCAGTGAATCACCGACTGCAAGCGCTCCCCTCCCGGAGAGGATTCATACTGCCGATTGCCGAGGAGGCACGGTCTTCGTCGGAGCCGGGCGCAGTGGACCCCTAGTGAGAGGCCGGAAATCGAGAGGCGGTGAAAGCAGAGCAGAACATCGCCCGGAGGTACTTACAGGCCGACTGGTTGAGGAAGATCGCGCCAGCACTCGTGGGACGGAATAGCAGAGGAGGAGAGGGGGCATCTGAGACGTGGGACAGCAGGGGAGTAGTGAACAATCCCTGAGTTGCCCCCAGGGAGGATTGAGCATGCAGGGAACTTCTGGGTGTAACAGAAATAAAGACTTGAGTGCCCGCCCGGGAGCCCTTTAGAAGAGGCGGAACGGAGACTACATCCCGGAGACGAGCGCAGCGGGGCCTAAGCGCCCAGGAAATATGAAACCCCTTTCACCGTAAGCAACGTAAATGTACATGCAATTCCTGACACGTGCCTCCTAGCAAAAGCGATCCGCTAACCGGTGCACACAGAAAGGTGCCCACTGGCCAAGTGTGGGGTGCCTAGATTCCCCCCAGCTGGATATTGAAGACCACTGCGTACACAGCAGGGAGAGAGCAGTAAGCCCCACTTGAAGAATAGACGCCAGTATACCGCAAGGAAAATCTTAGGGCTTGGACTGGCTGGACTGCCTGCTGTGTCTGCCGTAAAGGGCAGGATCAGCCCCCGGCTCAGCTAGCCAATTAGAGAGGAAAGACGGTGATTATGAAAGCACCCCTAACCCTCGGAATCTTGCAACAAAAGAGCATTAGAAACTACTGCGGGGCACTACTCCTGAATGAAGCCTAAAGGTCAAACAGGGACCCAAATGAACAAAATGGACAAGTATGCTGTCCCGAAGCCAGTACTAAGTGCGCAAGAGCAACGAACGGACGAAACTGCTGAACCCTCCCTAAGCGCAGTTATAGCAGCAATTGCAGATCTCAAAGGGTCAATCGAACCCAAGCTTGATGTGGTAACCCTCGATGTGAACCTCCTGCGGGCGGGCGGACCTACACAAAATCTCCCATAAAGTTAACGCGGCAGAGACTGAGGTAACAAATCTACAGACCAGCACTAAACGCCTCGAGGAACAGGTACTGAACCTTACAAAACAGCAAGAAATAATGGCTGCGAGACTGGAGGGTGTGAAGAAATAACATCATAGTTGTAGGGATCCCAGAAGGCATGGAGGCACCGAGTATGGACCTGTTTTTAAAAGACCCAATATTACAACATCTAAAACCAGAGACTCTCCAACTACTTCACGATTGAGAGGGCGCATAGAGCCCCAATCCCCAACCCAAAATAAGGTGCGCCACCCAGAACAATAATAGCTTGGATCCTTAACTTACGAGACAGAGATGCTATTTAACACAAACGGCGCGGATGAACACAGATCTCCAATATGAAAATGCATCCATTCGGTTCTTCCCTGACTTCACGTTACAGGTCCAAAGGCGGACTTTTGAGGTGGTGAAGAGGGAGCTTCGTAGTAAAGAGATCAAATACATGATGCTGTTCCCAGCAAAGCTAACGGTCATCGTGGAGGGAAAGACCTGGTGTTTCAATACGGCAGGGGAAGCATGGGAGTGGCTGTAGTTCTGGCGGATGGCGGGAGGTGGCTTCCTGCGCGGCCATCGATGGGGAAAACAGAACAGGCATCAAACCTAGCGGACGGAAGAGCGCATGCAGAAGATTGAAAGAGACAATGCAAATTAGGCTGGAGCGCAAAGAGCAAAGAATATTCAAAGCTGTTACCGACGATCAAGGACCTATTGGGGTGTTGAAACATTGCTACTAGTTATATCCTTTATGAATAAGGGGAAAGTTAAACGACTAGGGGGTACATTGCAATAAAGAGGAGGGGAGACACTTACAAAATGCTTTGCTACCAACAGGAACACCAAAAAGATTACATTTTTGAAGAGGTGGGGCAGGCAAGGATGCTTATCTATACTATCAGGCACCGGCCTTCTCCATGTTAGAAATTATAGTTAACAGGGCGGCAGGCGCTCTGCAAGTTCAGGAGTGGGTGGTTAGTTAAGCCCACCTAGCAGGGTAGCAGGGAGGGGGCGATACGTTGTTGGGAATGTGGGGTTGTTTTAGCCACAATGTGTTGGTTTATTGTACATTACCAAATTGTCAAGTTGCACAATATTTACAGTGGTCAATGCAAGCAGTGGGGCCTCAGTCAATACGATGGCCTTTGGGGAGGTCCCACCTCCAGGGCCTGAGAAGCGCATGGGAGGCCAGGGCGACACTACGTTGAAAATCCAGACCTGGAATGTTAACGGGTTGGGCAATCGAATCAAGCGCACCATTGTACTGCAGTACTTACATAGGCACTCCCCTGACTTGGTGCTCCTACAAGAAACGCATTTGAAGAATAACCACTATAAAGCACTAGATAGGTATGGTTTTAAGTTGGTGGCACATGCAGTTATACGTTAGGGTTGAGAAGGGTGGGAATACTGATGAGGAATACCCAACCCCTTGCAATACAGGATATCAAGCACAATCCACTGTGAAGATACGGGGCACTCAGTGGGACATGGGAGGGGAAGGTTTTGAATATAGCCTCGATTTACGTGCCACCGGTCATGCACGCCGATACACTGGCAGTAATGGGTTCCTTATTTGTTGACCTTCCACGGGTAATCCTAATACTGGGCGGGGACATGAATGCAGCAATGGAACCAGAGAGAGACAGGGAATCTAAGGCGGCTAGGGGGAGAGGGGAGGAACCGCTACAGGCGTTTGCGGAGGCCATGGGACTGACCGTCCTGTGGCGTCTGCACAATTGCCGAGAGGGACAATACACCTTCTACTCGGCAGGTGCACAGTAGTTAGTCCCGCCTGGACTACATCCTGACACACATGTAGAGTACTGAGCTCTTCCGGAATGCAAATATTAAAGCTCGAGAGATCTCGGATCACTCTCCAGTGGAAGTGATCCTCCAGGGTCCACAAAAGATAACAGTATTGCCTACCAAGAATAGATCACTGGGGTTTTAGAACTAGTTAACTAAATTAGGAAAGTATTTAAACCTGTATTACATGGGCATATACAGGCACTGGTTTGGGGGCGGAAAAAGGAAAAGAAGATTCAATGGGACTCCCTAGACATAGAAGTGGTTCAGCTGGAAGTGAGGGCACTAGCAGGGGAGGCAACCGACCCACCAATCTCACATCAAATCAGGCTCAAATAGCGGGAAATGAAAGACTTGTCAGAGGATGCGGCTAGATCACTGGCCCTGGCAGTGCAGAGAAGGCTGTATGCCCTTGGAGACAAGGCTAATAAAATGATTGCGTGGCTGGAAAGGAGAGACAGAGAAAGGAGTTGCTTGGTGGAAATACGAGACTCCTTGGGAGTCCTGCAAACGACCGGGGATGGAATAGCGGAGGCCTTTGACGATTACTATGAGGGTATATATTCTTCAAACCCAGTCAGAACAAAAATAGATTGCCAAGAACTATTGGCGGACATCCGAATCCCAAGGCTAACAGATGAAGAGAGGGACGATATTGAAAAAGACATTGCAGTTCAGGAAATTGAAGGAGCCGTAAGTGACTTGCAGGCCGGGAAGGCGTCGGTACCAAACGGTCTCCCGGCCGCACTGTATAAGGGAACGGTGGGGGTGGTGGCTCCGCACCCGTTGAAAATGTTCGAAGAAGCGATGGAAAGGGGATGTCTGCCAACAGACCAGTGAACGGCCACAGTAGTGGTGATCCCGAAGGCGGGCAAACTTCTGTAGTAGTGCAGCTCGTATAGGCCTATATCCCTGTTAAACTCAGAGGCTAAAATTCTGGCCAAGGTCTTGGTGAATTGTATATTGGGAGTCGTTACGACCCTGGTACACCCGGATCAGTCTGGCTTTATGCCGTGCTGGAGCACCAGACTAAACCTTAGACGTTTGTTTGGGGCGGTGCACTTGGTCCATTCTCATCCTAAGGAAGAAGCGGTACTGCTGTCGCTTGATGCGCGAATGGCGTTTGATTGTATAGAGTGCCACTACCTATTTGCAGTCTTGGAAAGATTCGGGTTTGGTCCCAAGTATAGATCCTGGATTCAATTACTGTACACGAAACTGATGCCCAGTGTGCGTGTGAACGGAAAGATTTGCCCTGCATAGAGGAACGAGGCAGGGGTGCCTGCTATCCCCTATTGTGTTTGCATTAGCGTTGGAGCCATTAGCCGCCTGGATAAAAGGAGAACCGGTAATTACCTGAATAACGGGGGAGGGGAATTGGGAAGAGCGTATTTCACTATACGCTGGCGATATTTTGCTGTATGCAACCAGGCCTCGCTTCACAGTAAGCAGATTGCTGCAAATATTTAAACTATTTGGTGGATATTCAGGGTATCAGATCAATTGGGACAAGTCTCTCCTGTTCCAGCTCACGGAGGGACCAGCGCTCTCGCTGACTGGGGAGGTTAAACTCCAAACCAAGGATAAGTTTAAGTATTTAGGTATTACAATGGGAAATCAGAATCAGAATTTCCAGAGGACAATCTGGTGTCGCAGCTGGAACGGCTGAAACGGGATGTGACGCTCTGGAGGGCCTTGCCAATATCATTAATGGGAAGAGCGGTGCTCTTCAAAATGATGACACTGCAGCGCATGTTATATGTTCTGCAAAACACCCCATAGAAAACAATAGTCAAGTTCTTTAGGGAGAACTAAGGAAGCTCATGTGGGACGGGGGAGGCGCTAGAATCGCCCTGTCTAAGCTCCAGAGAGGTATCTATGGAGGTTGCCTTGCCATTCCAGATCTCAAAAAATACTACTTACTACTAGGCGTCCCAGTTGGTGCCAATCAACGACTGGATCTATGTAAACAGGGATGACCCAGCATACAGAGTGGATCATTTAGGGCTGGGACAGGGGGGTTATCAGGGAGCACTATGTCATAAAACTGGGACCGGGTGCATGCCCCTGCATGCGCAAACAGTGACTGATGTATGGCGGAAGGCCACTAAATTTCTAGGGTGGGTCAACAGACTAACACAACGAACCCCACTGTGGGACAGCGACATGTTACATGAAGTGGGTACACTGCAGGGATTCCAAAAGTGGAAACTGATAGACATAGTTCACCTAGGTGATGTATGGAGAGGCTCTGCAATAATCTCATTTGACGACTTACAGAATTATTTATTTATTGCATTTATAGAGCGCACTATCACCTATCAGGCATCCTGGCGCTGGCATATACGTGCACTAAGAGGCTACTGTTTCGGGAGGAAGCTAGAATAACCATATCATGCACTAGGAAAGAGCCAAGTTTTTAATCTCTTCCTAAAAGGCAGAAGGTCGACCAAATGTCTCATCTCCACTGGGAGCTTATTCCATAATCGGGCGGCAGAGATGCTGAAAATTCTGCCTCCGGATTTTACTTTTTTAAATCTTGCCACCTTCGCTAGTCTGGCTGACGAGGAGCGAAGACTTCTTTCAGGGACATACCAGGCAAATTTCCTCTGCAAGAGTTCCGGTCCTAATCCATGCAGAGCCTTAAAGGCTATGCAGAGTGACTTAAATTGGATTCTCTGCAGTATCTGAAGCCAGTGCAGTTCAGCCAAAGCCGACGAGGTCGGGAAGCGTCTTGACTTCCCCAGAACCAGCTTAGCTGCAATTGCTTGGATCCTCTGGAACCTATCTATTAGATATCTCGGAGAATCTAGCAGCAGCGCATTACAGTAGTCTAATCGACTTAAGATGGTGCTCTGGGCTACCAATATTCGCGCATGGATTGGCAATAGTGGGAAAATTTTGCGAAGGACTCTAATAATAACAAAACAGCTCCCCACGGTTTTATTAACCTGAGATTCGAGCGTCAACTTGTTATTAAACACGATACCCACATTTCGAACCTTGTCAACAGGCAACGGTGGACGCTCCGAATTTGAAGGCCAGAAATTTGAGGGCAGCATGGGGGGAGCCTTCCCAGCTAGGCAATAGAGAACCTCGGTTTTCTCAACATTAAATTGCAATTAATTTTCCCTTAGCCAGTTAGTTATATCTCTCATGCAGTTATGGAACACTTCAAGGGACGTAGACTGTTCCCCCTCCAAGGAGAGGATCATTTGCGTGTCATCCGCATAATTAACAATGTTAATATTATGTGCCCTTATAACCGGAATCAAAGGTTGCAAATATATATTAAATAAAATCGGACTGATCGCGGAGCCCTGAGGGACGCCATACAAGGTGTTAGTAAAATTAGATTGATAGGGGGGAATCGCCACTGCCTGCCTCCTATCAGAGAGGAAGGATTGAAACCACTTCAAGGCGATCCCTGATATTCCCACCTCCCTCAGTCTCGTCAAAAGAATGGCATGATTAACCGTGTCAAACGTGGCAGAGAGGTCAAGCAGGATAAGAACCGCCGCTTGACCTCTATCTGCCCGCGCACGAAGCTCATCCATTACTGTCACCAGGGCAGTTTCTGTACCATGTGCAGGACAAAATCCGAATTGCACATCTTCTAGGATCCTATTAGTTTCCAGATATTTGGATAGAGATCTACTAACTATCCGCTCTACGATTTTAGTTGGATAAGGTAGCAAGGAAATTGGCCTATAGTTTTTAGAACAGGCAGGATCCAGAGTTGCCTTTTTTAGAAGAGGTGTTACCAGTGCCTGCTTCCAGGTGCTCGGTACTACTCCAGAACTGAGGGATTGATTGCAAATAAGGTGGAGTACAGGGAACAATTCTCCTCACAACTCCTTCCAGATTTTATGAGGCACAGGGTCCAGTGGTGAACCCGAGGAAATACCTAGGGCCACCTGACCAAATTCCTCCATAGTGGGCATCTCAAATTCCATCAGGGAAAACGTACTCTCTGTCTCGAGTTCTTTCCTAACGCTGGAAGAGAACCTCCTCCGCTGCCCACAAACCTCTGGGCCAGCTCCTTCCTCTTCCACAGCGTCCCTACCAAGGCCATCAATAATAGTTTGAATTTTATCATTGAAAAAGCTGGCAAGGTCACAGAAGGAGTGCCAGCTGGCAGACTCCGAGAGATATAAGAAGATCCAGTTAGGTCACGCACTCAGACGACACATTAGGGAAGGAGAGCAGCTCCCGGAATCTAGTCCCCTGGAGGATCGGCTTCTGTTAGACCCGATCCAGGACAAGGCCACATACACAACATATAGAAAGATAACCAGTAATGCGCCCAATCCACTGAGAGCATTGCGAGAAGCGTGGGCATTGGATATCTACTTTTGGAAGACGATTACTGGACAGAGGCAATACAAAGCCCGAGGGAGGTAGCGATTAGAACAAGATTTCGGTTGGTCCAATTACGGACCCTACACAGATATTACTCTACTGGTGTGAAATTATCAGCATGGCGGTAGGATCCATTCCCCAAGCGAGGTTTCTTGCTGGAGCGGTGACCGGTATTTTTAGAACAGCTCGGACAAAAGTATATTCGTCCGGGACCATTGTGTATTTCTGACACCACGTCTCTTCTATTTTCGTTGGGTTATGCTGACTATAGGATCATATAAAGCCTTCCTTTTGCCCATGTCCTGATGAAGCCCCTATTTATCGGGCAGAAACGCATTGACTCCACTATCTGGAGAAGCCCAGAAAAAAGCTGAATTGAATAAAAAGAAACTCATAGTACCGCTTAATATGTACAGAGGGTCTAGTATTTGTTCCCCCTGTCTGTGCTTTGATATAAGGGTTATCTCCCCAGTACGGATTGCGAGTGATAATAATATATATTTTTTTTTAATTTGGTTCTCGCACCCGTAATAAAAAATAGGGTGTAAGGATTCACTTTGTTGTACAAATATATGTGTGATTATATATGTTGAATTTTGTGTGTGTATATATATATATATATATATATATATATATATATATATATATATATATATCTCAAGCCACAAAGTTCGCCTGTTGAGGAAGCGCAACATCACAGGTAGGTTTGTGCCAAGTAAGATTATTGCTGGGAGCAACAGCTTGAGCAATCTCAGTCCACAAAATTAACAGCCAGTCCCAACGCGTTTCGTATTCCACTTCTTCAGGGGCTCAAGGCATTGAAGACAACAGCAGTGCAAGATTGGCGGCATCCTTATAACTTCCAAAATACCTGCCTCAGTGGGCGTGGCCCTCACTCGAGCCTCATGGTACTTGTAGTGCCTACCGTAAACTCCAGTGAGTTGCCTGCTGTTATCATTCAAAATAAACTTTATATCTTCCCAGTGGATCGTGGCACCAAGGGACAGTTCACAGCCACCACTTTGAACACTTCATTAAACGGCACCCGTGCCAAATGCAAATCCGCCGATTGACGGAATCGCTGGAAGGCTGAAACAGCGCCAGAGCGTCCTCCGCGGCTCTTTATAACGACCACTGCCTTCTTCCAGGTAAGGTAAAGGCTCGACACACTCCGGGGTCTTTCAAAAGGCTTTATTTAAAAATTACACTTGCGTGCTTCTGGCAGTCCCTGAAACGCTTAGGCAGACGCGTTTCAGCCATTCTTGGCTTTCCTCAGTGCAGGTCTTACGGACTCCATTGTCTCTCTGGGGGTCAGGCAGAAATGCAGTTGATAAGTTGACCACTCCCAGTCAGGTGGTATTCGACCCCTCCTCCAATTAAAGGTGTACCTGCATCACGCGAACATCCTCCCAGGCAGATGCATGCTGGGTAATGTAGTCCAGATGGATGTCTGTACTGTGGCAGGGTCACTCCAAACACCATGTGATGCCCCAAACTCGTTGGACCTGAGCTACAGTCCAGCTTGAGTGCCCAGTTGGATGAAACAAAGCCTCCTGCCGTCCCCTTATTCAGGCATTAGATGCTGCCTCCTCTCTCCCCATTGCAGCAAATGCGACCAAGTGGTGTTACCAGCTGCTGGGGGGGCTCCGCGTATTTGCATTCCAGTGCAAGCGTCCAGGGTTGCTGGTCTTCTGCGGTGCTCCTGACCGAGAGGGTGTGCCGCACGTCAGCGACCTGCTTGCTGACCAAACACAACGACCACTGCCTTCTTCCAGGTAAGGTAAAGGCTCGACACACACCGGGGTCTTTCAAAAGGCTTTATTTAAAAATTACACTTGCGTGCTTCTGGCAGTCCCTGAAACGCTTAGGCAGACGCGTTTCAGCCATTCTTGACTTTCCTCAGTGCCGGTCTCACAGACTCCATTGTCTCTCTTTGGGTCAGGCAGAAATGCAGTTGATACGTTGACCACTCCCAGTCAGGTGGTATTCGATCCCTCCTCCAATTAAAGGTGTACCTGCATCAGGCGACCATCCTCCCAGGCAGATGCATGCTGGGTAACGTAGTCCAGATGGATGTCTGTACTGTGGCAGGGTCACTCCAAACACCATGTGATGCCCCAAACTCGTTGGACCTGAGCTACAGTCCAGCTTGAGTGCCCTGTTGGATGAAACAAAGCCTCCTGCCGTTCCCTTATTCAGGCATTAGATGCTGCCTCCTCTCTCCCCATTGCAGCAAATGCGACCAAGTGGTGTTACCAGCTGCTGGGGGGCTCCGCATATTTGCATTCCAGTGCACGCATCCAGGGTTGCTGGTCTTCCACGGTGCTCCTGACCGAGAGGGTGTGCCGCACGTCAGCGACCTTCTTGCTGACCAAACACAACGACCACTGCCTTCTTCCAGGTAAGGTAAAGGCTCCACACACTCCGGGGTCTTTCAAAAGGCTTTATTTAAAAATTACACTTGCGTGCTTCTGGCAGTCCTTGAAACGCTTAGGCAGACGCGTTTCAGCCACTCTTGGCTTTCCTCAGTGCAGGTCTTACGGACTCCATTGTCTCTCTGGGGGTCAGGCAGAAATGCAGTTGATAAGTTGACCACTCCCAGTCAGGTGGTATTCGACCCCTCCTCCAATTAAAGGTGTACCTGCATCACGCGTACATCCTCCCAGGCAGATGCATGCCGGGTAACGTAGTCCAGATGGATGTCTGCACAGTGGCAGGGTCACTCCAAACACCATGTGATGCCCCAAACTCGTTGGACCTGAGCTACAGTCCAGCTTGAGTGCCCAGTTGGATGAAACAAAGCCTCCTGCCGTCCCCTTATTCAGGCATTAGATACAAATATGATTATGGACCTGGGTCCGGTGATTGTTTTTTTGAATGAGAAAAATTGTTTAGATATTTAATTGCATTTG
Source organism: Triturus cristatus (assembly GCF_964204655.1). NCBI lineage: Eukaryota > Metazoa > Chordata > Amphibia > Caudata > Salamandridae > Triturus > Triturus cristatus. The sequence continues at coordinate 1,058,299,614 of NC_140588.1, read as the reverse complement.
AAGCTTTAATTTAATTAACCTTTGTAAATAACAGAGTGGTAGATCTATTCCACTGCATCATTTTCCTTTCCAGTGTTTGTTGCCCAGATGCATGTGCACGTGCTAACCCCCTTTGTTGATGTGTGATGTGCAAGCTGGTGCGGGCCCCATCAGACCTGTGTGTCAGAGGTTGCAATCAGAGAAGCACATTCTTCCATATTATCTCGGCTTGCCCGGTCATACAGCACTTCTTGGGTAAGGTTATAAGAGTGATGTCAGATGTCATGGGACAGGAGATCCCAACAGAGGCCAGATGGGACATCCTTTGAGTAACAGACAAACAGGTCTGGCAAAGGTATCAAAAGATTTGGCTAACGTTGGCAGCAATGGTAGCTAAAAGGAATATAGCCAGAGCATGGGGGGTGTACCTCCCTCCCGAAGACAGAGCACTGGAAGTCCGACCTAGATTGGTGGTGTACAACCGAAAAAGGTGTTTACGAAAGTAGAGGATGCCCACGGAAATGGGAAAAATATGGAACCGATGGGCTGAATATAGAGGGACATGGGTGGGAAGGGAGGGAGGTGACCTAGAATGAGAGTTGGATGTGAACTGAATACAAGCTCATAAAGTAAACCACTAAGGCATGCTTTTGAAGGTACGTCAGAATAGTAGGAAACTTATTAGTAATGCGATCCTATTGATGTATAAAATATGTTTCTGTGTCCGAAACGCTGTAAGGAACATCCAGCAATGGTTAACTTCTAGATCTCATCTTATTAAGACACCTGTATCTGAGACACTGTATACTGCAACTGACAAAAGTGTAATAAAAAGACTTTAAAAAATAAAACAAAAGGTAGGTGCATGCCTAAGATTCCCTAGGAGAGTGACCTTTGGCTTGAAAAGCAATAATCCCAAAGAGCTTCATTGTCGAATTTGTTTTGCTGAGTTAGAATGCAAAATATTTCAAGTTACAGCTCATGAAATGCTGAAGTGAGAAAAGAGTCAGATTTTGACCACCAAAGCCACTGGAAAGTTGTTGGTGATCCATCAATGACAACTACTGTTTAGATTCCCCTCTGCACGTGTACATAAGGGGGTAGACACATATCAGGGTTCATATTTGACCTGGTGTCTCCCGTCACTGTCAAGAACTTGCCTTGATTATCGGTTTGGGTCTAGGACCTTCATTGGAAAGGTTGTGTGCAAGAAGATGGACGCTCCCTGCGAGTCATGTGTAAGAGTCTTATTATATCATGTGGGAGGCCCGGGGAGCGATGAATCAAGGAGAAGAATCAGACCGCATGAGACTTTGACTTTGCCCAGCCCATTGATAAAGACCTCTCTCCTTGATTCGTAACCCAATATGGTGCGCTCATCATTAAAGATCCCGATTTGACCTTATCATTTCCGTGATGGCACTGACGTGATATAGGAATCCGGCATGCTGCATTAACCGGGAATCTGATGAAAAACCTTAAAAAGGAGTGATGCACCAGTTCTTAAATCTTACTCATGGAACCCTTTTTCCATAATCGCACCTGTTCCCATTGTGACTTTCACTCCTGTGTCTAAAGTGACCATCAATCTGAGAAGCCTTGGAAAAGCCCCTGGCCTCTGCACCTGTCTTGGGCAAAACACGTGTTGGTTGAACAACAAGAACAGAACTTTTATCTACCTGTGAATCATTTGAATGAAAATATGTGATTTTCTCTCATGTCTCAAGTGTTACCATTTTTTGTTTAAAATATAATGCTAACCAGGAGGTATATGTACTTGACAATTTGTGTCTAAATTGATCTTGTGTTTGCATCTCATTGTATGCTTCTTTCCAATTTCCATGGAGAGGTTTGTGGGACAGAGCGCCACACATGAACAGGGCTGCTCCTAACCTGCCAGGAATGATGACCTGCATTCGCCCATGCAGCATGTTCTGCAAATTAAGGTTTGGGCATTGCGGCCCCTTGGTAGGATAAATTGTTGTGTCTCTCGTTCTGGACTCGCAAAACACACAAGATGATGGACGGAATGGACGGAATGTTGCACATTGGCAAAACATTCACCCTCGTTCTGGACTCCTCAGTAATTCCTTTTCACTGCATAGTGTAGACTTAGTTTGAAGCTCAATCTGGGGAGGGAAGCGACTTCCCTTCCATCGTTTAACCTCCATGTCAGAAGGTCAGGCATCAGCCCCAGTTGCGGTATTCCCAAATATCTGCCTGTAATCAGCTCCCTCCTCATTCAGCAAAATCCGACCAGGGTACTCAGTAGCACTAGAAAGCGAACCTGCTATGTACATTCAGTGTCTTCAGATAGCCTAGTCATGGCTTAAAGCATCTCAGAACCTTTGGGCGACTGATGCAGCCACCTTTTGGTCTACTAGCGGCTCATGCAACGTAGTCTTTCTTCCATCTCTATACTTCTCCCCCTGAGGCCCTCGCAGGGCGCGACAGAATGCACCTTTCGGTGAAAACGATGTGCCGCCATTGTTTACAAACAAGGATTTATGTATTTTCTTATGACAAAAATTTTGTGCATTACAGCCAAAACTCAACTATGTCACCTGCAGCCAGCCTACCTTGAGGGCTGTATTCTGCTGCACCTGTGGTCCTGCCCTTAGCATCTCACATCCATGTCTCTATAGTTCGTCTGTCAATTGACAAGATTTAGCATATGAAATGAGACATTTTAAGGTTTAACTAGATTTTTCTACACACACATTATTGGAGAAGTCCTGTTTGACATGTATGGGCCAGAATGTAAATGTATTTGTACCTATATAGCACACTTCTACCCAGGGGTCTCGTAGCGCTGTATTCATACCGCTGTGGAACCCTTCCTGGTTTTTCTGTGAGAAATCCACTCCTGGGCACCCCTCAAGGTGAAGCCAGGCATCCTAGCGCTGTGGGGGCCGTTGTGGAGATTAAGCAAGCTATTGCCCAGAGTTGCACAGTGGGAACCATGATTAGAATAGGCACCGAGGCGAGAATTATCAGGTTTGGGGAAATTGAATCCAAGAGCCGCCGAGGCGGGAATTGAACCCTGGTCCCGGGCCAGACCTCTGCATCAGGGTCTGCCGCTCTAACCATTGAGCCACACTTCTCCACAGAACAAGAGCATTTCTAGGTGAAGATGCGTGTACACATACCCTGTAGGCCCCTTATAGTATAAAGTTATTTAAATGTTAGATATTACATTGGAGATAATTCATTGCATGTTACTTACTGCTAACTAAATTCCTTAGCTGGTAACAGTCCACACTGAATTGGTACCCCCAATGTGCATCATCTTCGCCCCTTGTCTTTTATGCCGAAAATAGAACGTCTTCTGGCTGTTATTACTCCTGTGCCAAGAGTCTACTAGCCCTGCTGTTATTTCCCCTGAGCCAGGGAGCCTCATCCCTTGATGTTATTCCTTCAGAGCCAGGATGCTGGCTTGCTCTTGGCCTGATCCTCACCTGATGACATGAATGTCCCTATTATGACAGCATCCTGTGATGCAACCCAGTGAGGGTGACCAGATGACTGAAGCGAAAGAAGGCCAGGCATTGAGTGGCTTCAATGACATGACCTAACTATACATGTTGAACATCAATGGAAATATCTACCTTAAGGCATTCATTGGTTCATGGGACAACTACACAAACAGAGGCGTGTGGACCCATTTTGATTTAAGAAAATGAAAATGTCCAGATCTTACAGGAGTTTAAGATGAGAAGGGAGACTTGAGTGGACCACACTCTTCTGAGGGTCATTTGCTGTCTCTGAAGACTGTTAACAAGTCCTGGCAACTGACTCTATAGGACAAGTCTGCAGAATAATGGCTTTTTGGGGGTTGAGAGATGCCTGGAGTGCAGGGCCTTTAACAACCGGTAAAGCCCCCCGGAGCAGGCTTTATGGCTACTATATAACATATTATGGCAATCCTTGAAATCCTACTTAGGTGTGGATTTTTAGTGGGCCTGAATGGAATGGGTTATGGAATGGGGTACTACTGTACCCTTTAAACCATTGCCACAGGTGCGATAAACACCTCCCAGGGAGGGGCGGAGGGCAGCGGCCTCAGGGTGGAGGTTCTGTGAGTCAAGTAAATGTAGCCTGTGGCCTTGTTAGTGTGTGCGTGCCTCTATCTATCTATCTGTGTACTGTGTGTGTGTGTGTGTGTGTGTGTGTGTGTGTGTGTGTGTGTGTGTGTGTGTGTGTGTGTGTGTGTGTGTGTGCGTGTGTGTGTGTGTGTGTGTGTGTGTGTGTGTATATGTGTATATATGTATATATGTATATATGTATATATATATATATATATATATATATCTATATATATATATATATATATATATATATATATACAAGGCTACCCAAAAACAGGGACAGGCCAGGTATAGAAGTAAGACTAAAGGCTGTAGTCCTACTTTTATTTCTGAGCTAACCTGTTTTTTGTACTCAAAATCTGGTCACCCTAACCACAGTGCTAAGGTGTCTGCATGAATGTAGCATGCATATGGTACTAGAGGGGTACCCTTCCGTTACAAAATAGAAAACCTAGATTAACTTTAAAACTTTTCCCACTTCAGATGTGTGCTGTACAGCATAGCATACATCCAAAGTGGGAAATAAAGGCATTTTGCAAAACAAGTTTTGTGCTGGAAAGTAATTTAAAAAAAAAACCTTTTGCAAAGGTTTCTGTCACTTTTGTAGTTTAAACCCAGCAGAAAATGTTTGTAAATCTGCCCCTTTTCTCTGAGCCTTCTCTGTATAATGTATGTGGGTGCAGAGGCAAAGAGGAAGTCTGGACAACCACTGTGCTCTACAAGGAGGTGGCTTACACTCAGTGTGCCCCCTAAGGAGCCCGTCTAAAGGAATGAAAGTGGGTCCCATGAACTCCTACAGACAATCCCCTGTAGGCGGGTATAGTCACTCATTGCACCTGCCTGCAGCGGGATCTCTGTTCCCCTTTGTACTGTTAAAGATAAAGGGATTTCTTCAATCAGCTCGTCCATCTTTTACCAATGCACTGTCCCCGGGATAGCGTCAGTTTGTGAGTGCCCTGGGGGCAACGCATTAACAATAAGACGACCCACTGTCCCTGTGTGCACCCGCACAACTAGTTACTGGCGCGTTGCAGTGCAGACAGGGACAGGTCTTCTGATCTGTTGTATGGCTCTTGCTATTAATTGCTTTAAGGTGCATTCTTTCTGACTTTTAGTAAGGAGGTTTCGCCAATTCTCTTTAAGGCATCCACTAAACATCTCTACAGACACAAAGGATCCCATAATTACTGTTACCACTATAGACGGGAAGGACTCTGTGGTGCTATTTACAGGTGAAGTCTTTGTCCAATGTGCCATTACCTTCTTTCCTGGGCTCACAGTTTGGCAATACCCCCAAGACTTGAGGGACACACGTAGCAATGGTTTCTGCACTCATTAAGCCTGCTGGACTCTCAGTTGAAGGCTCTGTGAGTGCAAACTCCTCCTTGGTAATGCACTAAAGAGACACTAGGAGGCGTGATGGCTTTGTGAGTCGCAATATGCACATTGTGAGTCCTTGAAAAGGGAGTGGGAAAGGGCACCACTTCTTTGTCATTCACAATGAAATATATGAATGGTATGAAAGGGGGTGGTATCCATTCACAAAGTGACTATGAATGTGAGCTGCGGCATTGGTGTGATCAGACAGCATTACGTGGGGTTGCGGCATTGGTGTGAGCAGACAGCATTACGTGGGGCTGCGGCATTGGTGTGAGCAGACAGCATTACGTGGGGTTGCGGCATTGGTGTGAGCAGACAGCATTACGTGGGGTTGCGGCATTGGTGTGAGCAGACAGCATTACGTGGGGTTGCGGCATTGGTGTGAGCAGACAGCATTACGTGGGGTTGCCGCATGCTCTCCCCATTGTCTCTTTTCCCAGTGATTAATATGTTTCCCTATTTAGCCCTTGTGCCTTGAAGGCTGCTGGTGATGCAGCGATGGAACACTCCGCTGGAAGTCCATCGATCTGGGTTTGTTGAAGCGGTGTATGGCTGAGAAGAAAAGTATGTTGGTCAGTAATAGCATAAAGCTGAGCAGCACCACATGAGCACAAGTGCAACCCCCACTGGATGTAAGACATAAAACCCTCTGGTTCATAATGCCAGTTGCGACAATGGTTTTGCCCAACAGAGGAAGGGATGGTAAATCAGAGGTCTTCAGAGTGAATCAGCTAGCATCAGTACCAGTCAGGCAAGGAGTGATCCTCCCATCCGGCCATTCTTGGTGCATTGAGGCAATGGGTGATTCTGCTGTCCACCAGTCAGGTTATGCATGGGGCAGTCAGCTCTTTTAAGGCTGCAGACAGGATGTGAGGGGAAGAAGGAGGATGTGGGAGTCATGCAGTTCCTCTTCAATCACCTCCACTAGCCGCAGTTCCACTGCCCCGGACCTGGGCCCTCCCATTGGGAACCTGCTGATATGTTTGCATATGGAGAGGCATATACGTTTCGGTTGATTCTTTCTCTCATGGGCTGCTGCACAGTGGTTAGCCACTGAGACCAATTCGGGAAAGGTCTTATTCTGCTGACCCACACAAATGTTCATAATCAGTCATGGCCATTTGGAAATAATCCCTGAATGTAAGCAGCCATGTGGTTTCCGAGCATTGACCAGTATGGTGGTCAAAGATGTCTTTCAATCAGTAAATCAATTCATAATTTTTATTCGATTTTACAAATAAAATCATAAAAGTAAAGTCATTAAAAATTACATATGAATTTTCACTACCAAACTGATTCTTATATTAGACCCCTCTCAAAAAGCGTACAAGAAAAAAGCAAATAAAGGGCGAGTTTAACAGCTGTAAAAACAGTAAGGCAATCCTGACTTGGGTAAAATTCAATGGTTTTAAAATTGGGCATAGGAACTTATGTTGCAAATGATTGTATTTTGGGCAGAGCATGACAACATGTAATGTTTCGTTGATCGATGTATTATCACAATTGTAAAGGGGCAAGTCCGAATTTGTAAAATAACCATGATTAAAAGGGACTAGGCCGGGAAATAAATTCAAACTGAAATAAGTCAGCAGACAGCATTGATGACGTAACAAGTTCCAGATCAAAGCAAGTTCTACATTGCTGACAGCTTTCACTAAAATTGCATGTCGCACGGAGTGTTCCATTAGTGCAGAGTCCTCGCGTTTTGGCGCAAACTTGACGATAAAAGCGGGTTCGCCCCAATTGCCTTTGGAGCGGGTAATGACGGAAGGGTTATCATACAGATCAGGGCCCGCAATCACTCTAAGTATTCGGCTAGCGATTCACATTTATTCTGTTCACAGTTGTTAATTTCTATCTGATCCATTTTAGGAGGTCACACCTCCATTGTAGCACTGATTAAAGTGACCTCAGCTGTACCTAATGTGGCTTCATCTATAGGAGTATTGTGGATGTCAATTGGTCCTGGATCTTAATTGACATTTAAGGTTAAAATCAGCCCAATTGGTATCAAGATATTCAGATTATTTGTAGGCTGATGCACCTGCTAGGACAAGAACTCCATTAACCGGGTTCGCGAAAGGTTAAAATATCTAAGTGTCAGCAGTTGCACCTATAGAAGTGCTCCATGAATGGATGCAAATTTACTACTTTTTGGAATTCACAACCATTGGCAATAGTCTCAGGTTTCCAAGCACTCCACTGGCAATGAAACTCCTGAAAGGCGATGGGGCAAAAGCTTGCACATAGTTTAATCTTACGAGTGCAAGGTAAGTGGTTTTAGTTATTTATTTATTTTATTTTCCCTATTCCGTGGTATGTCACTTCAACCCCCCCATCCTGCCCCACCATGCTTACCTCCACAGGCCGCAACTGGCAAGAGGCACCTCCACTTTGCCACGTGACCCTGACACTTTGTTCTTTGTTTCCCGCAACAATCGATATCTGAGAAACAAGCATTGGAACGGTCACTGGCAATGTGAGGATTGCGTAGCAGCAGGGGGCAGGATCACACATCGTTGAGGATTTTAGGACGCTTATGACGAGTGAAACATGGCTACAGCAGACAAAGCCAGACATCAAGTGTCCTTCGTAAGGGCTTTACGGGTGATAGGCATCATAGGGACGCCAGCTTCACCTCACTGAGGAGGTTAGTAACGACAGCAGCTGTGGCCGCTGCAGGTAAGAGGGACGGGGCAATGGGGCCGGGTAGGGGGGGATTTCAAGAGACGACCACAAGGGAAAATTATTTATTTCTTTAATTTTCCCACATGGTCGTCCCTCGCAATCACCCCCTCCCCCCCCCACCCCCCCAAACCGGCCCCATCGCCCCACCGCTCTTGCCTGCAGTGGCCGCGGCTGAAGGCCAGCGCTTGTATCTGAGAATAGCAGAGATATAACTGAACAGTTCATACTGCACTGACCCAAGCTTATCGCCATCCGGTTGGTCTCCTTCGGCAAAGACATGAATGAGCTAAAAGCAGAGGAAGAGAAGGAGGCTACCCTGAGGGATCACCAGTGGTAATAATGAATGAAATCAGTGGCGGCCCATGCAGGTAAGCGCTGTGGGGCGGCCGGGCATGAGTGGGGGGGGGTGTCAAACCACAGAATAGGGAAAATAAAATAAATAAAACCACTTACCCTGCGCTCGCCGCATCGGCAACTCAGTGCTGCGGCGAGCACAAGGTAAGTGGTTTTATTTATTCATTTTATTTGTCACTTCCACCTCACCACGCTTTCCTGCACGGGCCGCCACTGTATAAAATATCCCCATCTATTTACTTTCTAATTGGTAGATAAGGAATCTACAACACCACAGCAGTAAAGATGAAGATTGTGTTCGCATTAAGGGGGTGACAGGGATTGCTCTAGGTATTTGACAAGGAAGGTGTACCTTCTATTGGAGATAACCTTCACGGCTCAGGATCTGTGACCGCATCGATTGCCTGTCATTGCACCACAGGGGCCTGCATTATTTGCAGTAGTCCTTGCAGGAAGAGAGAAATGTAGAAATTGAGCGGGATAAAGAACCTGCAAGTGAAATCTATTTAAAACCTAATAATTAGCCTTAGTAACAATTCATGTATAACATGCTCATTTCCCCTCTCATTCGAATTATCCACAGAAATGATCTTTCAGGTACATAGAAATAAAACCAATTTTCATTAAAAGAAACAGTATCAGGAGAGATTTCTGCTCATCTTGTTCAATGGGCATCACAGGAGCTGGGCAAATTACAAAGGAGGATGTCATATACAGTGAACTGTGATCCTAAATTACATTGAGTTGTTGCGCAAGAGGAAAAGGTTGTTGCTAGTATTTTTTGTAGTGTCAATAGAGTAAATAAGGTGATGCAGTGTAAGTCTCTAGGCCCGCCCATAAAATCATGACAGTGTGTTATTAAATCCAGATAGCAGTGAAGTCTGTCCTCATGTTGATTCCATTGAAAGAGGGATCTATGGTCCACACATCAGGCTCAGAGATGGCGAGCAGTAAACATTGCATCTAAGTATTAGTCTAGTGGTGATGGTGAATGGTTCCAAGCATATGGATGGTCACAGAAATATTGATTAGAAGTTTATATCTGGTACATTGTATTAATGCAACTCAAGATTTTAAAATGCAAAGTCCAGTGACTGGGGACTAGACTATTGGAACCATAAAAACATTGTGAGCTAAAAAGCATTCCAAATCAACCCATTCACCTCCCATCTCTCAACCGTTGTTCACCACTATCGTGTCTCCTCTCCTGTTCAACCTTTACACTTGGCCCAATCCTGCAGAGTTACACCATTCGGCCGATCATACCAAACTTTACCCCCTACTCCAACATAGAGCTGGCATGATGGTGCACTGTGTTATAAGGGAATGCACTGTCTGAAATACAATCTTTTAGCATATAAAAGAAGGTGACATTGACAGGAGAGGTTCCTGTTCCCAGCCTCATCACGTGCCTTGCCATGTAACATTCAAATGAAGCCATGGCCATCACTTTATGAAGGGCTTGTCTGATCCCACAGTATTTCATCCATGAATCCCGATTGTCTCTAACTTCCTTCATGTTTTGCTCTCTTCAGCCAAATGGACCAGTCCATCCACTTACACTTTGTGTCTGCTTCCGATTATGGTGCTTCCCCATTCCTGGGCTGTTTCTCGCCGCCTGAACACAATTAGGCTGTATTTGGGTATGTTGGCTTGCTCTATAGTACTGGTTATAATTCAGTGGCCAGTTCTTTCTAAAAGGGATAACCCCTTATTTTCACAAACAGTAAGAAGGAAAAGAAGGAAGGTGCCTTCCTCTTTTTGGCCACTACTAACAACAGGGGAACCCTACTCACAAGGAACCAGGGTATTACGTAATGTAAAAAGACAAAGGTTCCAGTGGATAATAAGGAATTGATATAAATGATAATACTGCACAGTCGCAATAGCACTGTAAGGACTATGGTGTCAGGGGGCAAAATAATTTCCCCCTGACCAACATGGAACCAAAAAAGTGACTGTACATTGTGAAATACACTAGTCTAGACTAGTGTATAGGACGGACCATTGCCCAGTCTGCATCATTGTATATGTGGATTGTCCTTGAACTGTATCCAATTGGCCGTTCTACATAATTTTATGGAAACCTTGTATTATAAAATTCGTTTCGCAATGTACAGTCACTTTTTTGGTTCCATGTTTCACTTGGGGACACTACGCACAAGTTTTGCGATTTTGATTTAATGAAGTGTATATACTGATTGCTGTTTTTCATAAATAACTATTTGAATGTACTGTGTAGAGAAATTATTTTGCCCCCTGACACCATAGTCCTTACAGTGCTATTGCGACTGTGCAGTATTATCATTTATATCAATTCCTTATTATCCACTGGAACCTTTGTCTTTTTACATTCCTCTTTTTTGCAACTTTCTTTGCAAGATAAATTCCAGTTATATTATGGTGTACACAGTATTAGTCGAAGGCTCTCTTAGACGGATACTGTTCTTGGGCTTACGTGCACTTCCTCCCAGTCACTGTACTACTCATCCTGTTTTAGCTCAAGTGCCACAGACGGTCAGGTGTTTTATACATCAGTCTTCTATAGCTGTGATTTTGCCCCATCGCTAATGTCCTTGGTCAGCGCTACGGAATCGATCTAAAAGTATTTGGCATGCTACGCCATTTGGTGTTGTAATGTGTGTAGGAATACATGCCACTGCTTAATTTAAACTTCCGATAGACTCTACTACCTGAGGAACCGCTCACGCCATCCCTACGCCAGCGCTGCTGCCACCGCTGTTCTTGGGCATCCCTTGCTGTTTGTCTCCCCCGCCGCCGCCATCACCATACTTTGCGGTCGAGAGCGGGGGGAGACTACAGCCCCCAAGCACCCCTGCGGCCGCTGACGCCGCCAACGCGCCCGGAGGCGCTTCAAAAACACGCGCCTTCCTCGGAGGAGCGGGGAAATCATCCGATAGACTCTACTACCTGAGGAACCGCTCACGCCATCCCTACGCCAGCGCTGCTGCCACCGCTGTTCTTGGGCATCCCTTGCTGTTTGTCTCCCCCGCCGCCGCCATCACCATACTTTGCGGTCGAGAGCGGGGGGAGACTACAGCCCCCAAGCACCCCTGCGGCCGCTGACGCCGCCAACGCGCCCGGAGGCGCTTCAAAAACACGCGCCTTCCTCGGAGGAGCGGGGAAATCATCCGATAGACTCTACTACCTGAGGAACCGCTCACGCCATCCCTACGCCAGCGCTGCTGCCACCGCTGTTCTTGGGCATCCCTTGCTGTTTGTCTCCCCCGCCGCCGCCATCACCATACTTTGCGGTCGAGAGCGGGGGGAGACTACAGCCCCCAAGCACCCCTGCGGCCGCTGACGCCGCCAACGCGCCCGGAGGCGCTTCAAAAACACGCGCCTTCCTCCGCGTCGCGGGACGCGCGCGGGCGGCGCCGGACTAAGCCCGGGCAAAGGGCGGGCCCTCTACGGCCCTCATCGGCAGGAGGAGGCAGGGGCAGGGCTAGAAACGCTACATGAGCCATCTCTATCATTATTATTCAAGTAAGGCGAGCTTATACAAGACTTAATTTATAGTTGTATTTACGTTTGTCTGAAATATACGTTATAATTATTACAAGCTATGCCTAAAAAATTTGGTGGAGCCCAACAAAACAAGATCAAGAATTATCTTGTTCAGACTGTACAGAAAATTAATATGCAAAGGAGGGAGTCCTTGGGGTTGAGCCAATCTCCTGATTTGCTTTGTCTGTCCCCACCCACATTAGATACTACTCTGACAGATGAAATCATTACACAAAATGCCACCACGTATGTTGATATCTCGCCCCAAATCATATCTGGTTCTCCGGATAAGGTAATCTCGGCCTTTGAGGGTCTACCCGTTGAGGGCAATGCAGATAACTACAGTGAAAATGACTTTGATCAAGATACAATGACTCAGGCCTCTGCTCTTGACCAATCTCCTCTAGGTCATGTAGCCAGACATAAGAAACATTGTACAAAGGTTCCTCCTAAGCGGGATAGTTTACGCTCAGGGACAAAGCGGAAGAAGGCTATCACCCCAAAACGCATACAAGTGACTCACACTGAGGATCATCCTACTTGTCTTATTGAAGAAGCTCTTCTTGATAAAATTGCAGATCTTATCGAGACTAAAATCAGCATCATTGTTAAACCTCTCTTATCTAAGATTGACAAACTGCAAGCTGAGGTTAAGAAGCTGGGCGCTTATCAAAACACAGTTGCAAGTGGCATTGAAAATATAACTACGTTAGTTACTGGTTTGGGCAAGAATTCTAGGGGAGTTGTCGCCGGAAGTGCTTTGGGGGCTGGAGAAGGAAGTGAATTACTTGGGGAGAACTTATTGCCATCAACCCTGTCCGCTATCAGTGACGGCCCTATACTATCATGTCCCCCCACAAACCCAACCCCCCCGGCTAAAAACCCCCCAGCGCAAACACAAGCACAAGCCCAAACTTTTACTACGGATCCCCTGCAATTCATTGTTGAAGCTACACCTGTGGTTTTAGTGCTCGCAAATGTTCCTCCGCTGGAAAGAGGCTTGGCGGAAAGTTCAAATTCACTGTGTAGCAAAGCCCTACATTGGCTAACTAGTAACATGCGGTTAGCTCCCGGGGGACAGCATCATCTCGCAAATGCAATCAGATCAGCAACTAGGGTTCCCTGGTTGGGAAATCAGCCTAAAAAACTAAAAGGTGACTGTGTGGCTGTGAGCTTCTCAAACCAACACGTTCTTCCTAACATTCTCGCAAATATCCTTCCTCCCCAATGAAGACAAGGTACTGTGGTCCCCCTTACTTTGAAATTCTTTTATGGGGAACAACAGAATGTATCTATCCCAAGGACTCCTGCCCCAGGGTGGAACACTAATTGGGACTTGCAACCCAGATGGGGACAAGTTTCAAGGAACAACGCACCAGCACCTCGCCACCATCCTTTTATGCCTAATCCTGATACCCAGCCTCTTGATTTGTTTAACCGCTTTATGCCACTATCTTCTATGGATCAAAATGACTGACTTTTGCCAAGTCACGAAAACGACGTAGAGGGACCACATCTTGCTTTTGGCTCGTCAGTACAGTCCTTTGCAGGTGCCAGGACCTGCAAAATTATGAGCTGGAACATTGCTGGGCTTAGAACCAAATTCAAAGACAAGATCTGGTTGGATAAAATCAGGAACTATGATATTCTTGCTTTTCAGGAAACTTGGGTAACGCTAGACTGTTTGGCCTTAGATGGCTAAGCTCATTTCTTTGTACCTGCAGACCCAAGTAAAGCAGGAAGAGCAAGGGGCGGTTTGGCTGTATATATTTCACTTGACATCAAAGGTAAACCTAGGCATATCAAGTCTAAATCTAAAAACTGTTTAGCGGTAGAACTGACTTCACCAAATTGTAATCCTATTTTACTTGTTAATTTTTATAATTCCCCGACCAGTCAATTTTTTAACGAGCATTTGTTATCCCTTGAGGACCTCTTATCCACTTATATTGAAAACAGTTGTCATGGGTATGAGGTGATCCTCATGGGAGATTTTAATATTCATCCCTGCCTGGCGGGTTGTCAGAGGGAAGCTGAGAAATTTCCTTTGTATTCCTCCTCGCCACATTTTGAACACACACCTAGCGGAGAGGCTTTGGAATTACTCTTGGCTACCCTCAATCTTTATGAATCATGTACCTGTTCAAATGATCCGAGGTTACCGACATACGTGGGTAACGATTCTGGCTCAATCATTGACTATATTTTTGTTTCTTTAAGATTTCTACCTGAAATATTTGCTTATAAGGTAGAAACTTCTGTTTTTAGTGATCACAACCCTGTGATTTTAGAGGTTTTAGCTCAAGGCGTCTTGGGAACTAGGAAGATTGACACACTGTGCGCGATAGACCTTGTGCTAAGAGATCAAAATCGGAGGCTCAAATGGGAACAAGTTACCCCAATAACTTTCCTACAGGAAACTCTGCCCAAAGTCGCCGGTGAAATTGCTATCTGTCTAGATAATACAAATCCCAGTGTCACTATGCTCGAGGCCTTTAGTGTTATTTGCCACCAAGTTAACTTAGATCTAACTGTAAAGGCAAAATCTAATAAAATAAAAGGTCCTAAATGGTTTGACACAAACTGTTCTAGGGCCCATTCAACACTTCTCAAGGCCCTAAAACTTAAACCTAGAGACAGAGCGCTGATAGCGCTACTGAGGAAACAGTACAACCTAGCTATTAGGAAGAGGAAATCTGAAATAAAAGACGAGGCCTGGAATGATTTATTACTGCCCGAGACACAGAAAGATAGCGCTAAATTTTGGGCAGTTATAAATCACCCATATTTTGTGGGATTAGATAATCAGAGAGCTGATTGCATAATTCCAGACGAACAGTGGGTGACACACTTTAGTAACATCTATAGCTATACTCACACCATTACAGAACGCGAAACTCCTCTCCTAAAATCGCTAACTCACATCTCTCCTTTTACTCAGGAAGAGGTGAAACAAGCAATTAAAGACACACTCTCCAAAAAGGCACCGGGGCCAGATGGGGTTCCTGCAGACTTCTTTAAGAGCGCTCCTAAACTTAGCTCAAAAATTTTAACTAATATTTTTAATGCTACAAGGGACTTTATTTTCCCCTCTAGCTGGGCAATTTCGACCATTGTGCCAATCTTCAAGAAAGGACAAAGGACAGACCCGGCCTGTTATAGGCCAATCTCTCTTATTGATTCGAGCGTTAAAATCTTAGGGAGAGTCCTCTTAGGTAGATTGACCTTGATTTTAGAAAGTAAGGGTATTTTATCTAATGTACAATACGGCTTTAGAGCCAATAGAGGAACTTTAGACCAGTGCCTAAACCTAGAATTAATTTTAAATAAATATGTAATCGCCAAGGGGGGTTCATTATACATGGCCTTTATGGACCTCTCCTCAGCTTTTGATCTGGTCAACAGGTCAAAGCTGTGGGGGATCCTTTTGGCCGTGGGACTCGACCCCCCTTTGGTTGCATACCTAGCTGAGCTACACAAGGATCTTATGACCTCAGTTAGAGTCACTAGGGAAGGAAGATGCACTCGTCACTTTAGTTCAGAGAGAGGGGTTAGGCAAGGGTGTATACTTGCCCCCCTCCTCTTCACTTTATACATAAATGACCTTGAGGCGGAAATGTCAAAATCCCATAGTGACATCCCGCGTGCAGGTGAGACAAAGATACCCATCCTCCTGTATGCGGATGACGCTGTTCTTTTAGCACGCTCCGGAGTTGCGTTGAACAAACTTCTTATTTCCTTTGGAGTTTTCATGTCATCTTTAGACATGAAAATTAATACAGAAAAATCACATGTAATGATTGCTGGACCTGCAGGTAGGAAAAGAAAGTCGCTAACATTTTATTGCGCAGGGAAGGAGGTTAAGAGAGTCCCTTCTTTTCCATACCTTGGTGTGACCTTCGATGAAAAGGGCACATGGGGCCCCCAGCTTTTGGTTAAAAGCAGCGCTGTCGCTAGAGCGGCCGCAGGGCTGCTAGGTTTTGCTTAAAAACTGGGCGCCCGTCCCATGGAAAGCATCATCAAAGTTTATAAAGCAAAATGTTTGTCAGTTGCCCATTATTGCTCTGCTATTTGGGGATATACTAGCTCTGCCAAAATACAGAACGTAGAAAATAAATTTTTGAGATCTCTGCTTTCTGTTCCCCAATCAACTCCGATTTTTTCATTGCATACAGAGTTAGGCTTGGGCTACATATCTGACACCCTAAAATTAGCCCCAGTGACTGGCTGGTTAAAAACTTGGCTCAACCAGGAGCTTACTTTAAATCATATCATTTTAAAAGATTGTTTAGCCCTGGATAGAGCCCTTAACATTCCATGGGTAAGACATGTGAAAACCCAGCTTACTTTAGCAGGTCGTCCGGAGCTTTTTTCATCTCCGGATGGTATAACCGATGAAGACTTAAAACCAGTCAAAAACACTCTATTAAATTTATACGCTCAGGAGAGGGAAGAAACAGAGCTGAAAAAAATTATGGTAAGGAAACACTGTATGCTTTCCTCCGTCCCAGGAATGGAACCATACCTTTTGTCGGTTACAAATCCTTACCACCGTTTTCTCTTAACAAGATTTCGCTTTGATTTAATCCATTTTATACTGGGCGATTTCAGAACCTGGGCTAGACCTGATGATGCTGAACCATGTGACTGCGATAATTTTTCTACGCAGGACACAATGCACTTTATTATGTTTTGCGGTCATTATATTGAGATCAGAAAAAGATATTTGTTCCCTATTTTACGTAATCAGGGCTTTATTCAGGTAAAACCAGCCCTGCTGTTTTTGCAACTTCTTCCTAACACAAAAGTAGCTTTTTCAGTTGCTAGTTTTTTAGTTGCAGGAGCACGTTTAAACAAGCATCGTATAAGGCACAGGCACTTTATCTCTGATTAATGATTTCTCTCTTTACTCAAATGAGTTTGTGATTCAAGAAACCCTTCTTTTTAATTTTCTGTTTTTAAATATTTATGCATATTTTATTGTAAAATTTTGTTCTTTCATAATGATTGTTTGTTAACATTTGTGATCTGATGAAATGGTGACATGTATTTTTGCTTGCTCTTTTATGATTTTTATTAATCGAATAAAGATAATTGACTGACTGACTAATTCAAACTTAGATCAGAGTTGATCAGATCTCTTCATGCCCCCTGTTCTACCTGGTCTCCAAATTTGGAAACGACAATTAAATCCCATTTTCTAAATCCCTTCACCCTGACCACTACACTAACTGCTTCTCCCACCCATAAGGTAGTTTCTTAACTCAATTTACCTTCCTAGCCAATCCTATTTATGGGCGATTTCCAGACTTTGACTCCAGGCTTGGTGGCCTATAGTAGTTCCTCAGTGCTTCTGCTGCGATTCCGACCAATCTATCAATTCTAACAGGGGACTCTTCCGCCTAAATTTTGACAACTACCATCTGGGAGGAACAGAAGCAGTAACTTATGAAATGTGTCCAGTGAAAAGAGAAAAAGCTTGTGCTCTTCACCAAACTCACAACATCAACAAACACCAGCAATAGGCACGGGCTTGGTACTGCAGGCGGGAAGAGATCGAGGCGAGTCCCTCCTTCTCCACTTAAAGCAGGACTCACCCCCTTGAATGAAGGATGGTGATGGAGACCCAGGATAAGGAGGAAAGGGGCTGAGGCAACACAGAGAGAGAGAAAAACGACTGCAGGTTGGTAGTTTAAAGGTCCGGACTGAATTCCTTAGGCGTAGCATCTCGTCTCTGAATTTATCAAGGTGTTGGTCTCCACAAGTGGGTACAGAACACAATGTACTAAGGGGTCAAACCACAGAGGGAAGTAGGATTTAGTATTACCACTGATTAGGACTTATCTGGTGCCAGTAGCCCGGTGTACCACGAAACCAACACAGGAGCCGAAGATGAAGCCCACTTTAGCACCAGAAGGTGGGATGCTGGACAGGAGGTGCAAACCAGCCAAAGGGTAAGAAGGCAGATAACAAGTCACAACAGTGGAGGGTTCAGGTGAAATGAGGGGATCGAACATGGGAGAAGGAACAAAGGTGAAGGAACGAGACAAGCTGAGTGCCAACTGACACGAATAGCACCAAGTCACAGCAACCACTGTGGATTCCACTGACATATAGTACACATACAGATACACAGCCGTGGCTCGTACAGGTAAGAACGGTGGGGTCAGGTGGAGGGGGATTTCGGCTGATGATGAGACTAAAACCCCCTACAAAAACGTGGGGCTTGTACCCATTAGAACAGTGTAAATGGGACTCAAACCCACTACAAAAACAAAATGTAAAACACCAGGTGACTACACCATGAATTGCATGGACACTAAGCAGGAAAAAACTAGCACAATGAAAGAACGAAACCCAACACTGGTGAGCGACCCCCTGACCCGTGTAATGCTACTATGGTCACACCCTAGACTTATTGACTCCAACAAGCATGTAACACAAACTACTAAGCAATAAAACAAATTGCAAGCAAAGATGGTCACACTAGATTTGGAATCAGACCAATTCCAATAACCATGAGGGTTAAACAAAAGAAAAGTGAATTTTTCAATGCCTTTGCCCCTAACAGAAAACGTTAGCTGCAAACTGAATAAAACTTTAAATGTCAGGGAACCCCACAGGAATTACATGCAGCGTATTGATACAATTTCCAGGGAAGCAACCCTTGACTATCCCCACCCAACATATTGAGTGTGAACTCCGCCGTGACCAACAGATATCGAACTACATGCCCATGTGAGTGATCAACAACAACCTTTAAAACAATGACCCTGCAAGACGATGCGTGAGGACTCAAAAGGAAATTATAGGCAGCATACATGTCTAGCCTCACATGCGTGTAACTGCATTGTTTGATACAGATGGCAAATTCAAAGTCAATTTATAAACGGAAGGCTCCAGAAACGGATGCATTACCAAAATCCTTCCATTACACACAAATGAAGTCAAGAGCAGTAGTACACTTAGATCCAGCGACGTCCCCGGTCTACTTCAATTGTCCCTGGAACTTAATTGGTATTACACGTGATTGGCAACTGGACACAAAGGGACACTCCATAGCCCCGGTGCTTGCGTGCTGCCTCCAATCTCAAAATGGCGGCACGTATGCATTATAAACGCCGGATGGCTTGCGGTTGCAGTGAGCTGCAAAGCGTTGCCCAGCAGCTCTCATTCCATGTAGACGGAGAGACAACACAGAGGTGCCATGAGGATATCCGCGTGACGTTGCCCAGTAGCTCTTCATGCCGCGCAGACAGAGAGATGACACCGAGGTGCCACGAGGATATCCGCGCGACTCAAAGGTAAGAGTGCGCGCATGCGATAGTAGACTCGTGCCACCTTTTGAAAAATGCCCAGCAGTGGTTAAACTGCCATCAGTCCCGGAAGGCGCACAAGATATAATGTATGCACATGACAAAAAATCAACATATGGTGCTGGCACTAGTCATATTTCCCATTGACTACCAAAGTAAAAGAAGTAGATGTCAAAGAAAAAGATCTCACCGCAAAGGACTTGATCCTGATGCCGGCGCAGTCTATGTTCCAATGAAACACTGTGCACTCCCAAACAATGGAAATTCACGTTGAGAAGGCAACACAGTGCATGCTCAAATCCAACACTGTCAAAGAGGATTTCAAAAGGCACGAAGATAGTGTACAGCATTCCCCTGTCCAGCACACACATGCATATGTCTATGCTGCTTGTAAACACCAAAGTTGTAAA
Source organism: Triturus cristatus (assembly GCF_964204655.1). NCBI lineage: Eukaryota > Metazoa > Chordata > Amphibia > Caudata > Salamandridae > Triturus > Triturus cristatus. The sequence goes on along the minus strand of NC_140588.1, from coordinate 1,058,279,871 downwards.
GCATGTATACTTCTAAACACCACCGAAACGAGTTGATTCGAAGAAAAGCAGGTAATACAATAGTTTAACCCAATGAAGTACAAGCAGGCTGGGGCTGTGAAGTGCTGAGGATCACACAAACTGTAATGGAAACAGGAATTCCCAATCCTTTAGCCCAGTGAAGTACAAGAAGGCTGAAGCTGTCCGTTGTGAAGGACACTAGCGTAGTGCTCAGGATCACACAAGCTGTCACGGAAGAGGAAATCCAATTGTTAAACCCAATGAAGTACAAGCAGGCTGGAACTGTCAGATGTAAAAGACACTGGTGGGGCTGGCACGCCTTGTACTTCAGACTGGAAGTTTCTTCTTAGGTTCTGTAGCATTCCTTTGAAGAAATCTAGTTTCAGTAAATCCTTTGTAAGACACGCATAGTTTATTTTCAAGAATCGTCGCCAAAAATCTGTAGTAACAAAGTCCACAACCAGGATGTAGTTTCAGGTAGATTTATTGAGACCAGTTACATGTAGGTAGGTAGTAGAGATACAGCCCCACCAGGAGCAGTCTGCCTGCTGCTCAGCCCATACTCCAACTGTCACACTCATGCATCCAGGCACCCAAACATTCCATTCAAGACCATCACACAAACATTCCATGCATCACATTCACACTGGCTGAGCAGCTAGGGAGAGAGTAACAGAAAGTGACCAGATAAATATAATATGGTTTACAACACATTCCTGTCGTAGCACTTTATAATAAAAAGAAAACTGCATTCAAAAGCACTAAAAGAACTGTAAAATGACACAACAGAAAACCACACCAGGGACTAAATGGGAGTTGCAAAATAATAATAACCAGCATTCAATACAGTTGAGGAAAGAGCTACAAAAACATCACCTGTGAGTAAGGCCTGAAATGTAAACCAGAAAGAAGCAAAACGTTGGCGATATAACAGAATGTCAAAAAACACATACCTTCCAGATCTCTTATATAATATAATACCTTTTTACCTCAAATTGTTTTAGTAATGGTAAATATGTCTGCACACTGTCTTCCTCCTTTTTTAAGATCTGAGGCAAAAAGTAAGCCCACATTTCATCCAGATTTCTTGATTGTTCAGCTGTAGGGTTCATGTTCAGAATGGGGAATGTCTATTTGAAGGATGTGCACGCTTTACATTCTTGTTACCAGCCAGAGTTGCAGCCTTTAACTATTTTAGGAAATTGGATACGTGATATGGTATGAAATACCATTTTCTGTGTAGTTTTGTTGCCCTTTGTTGTGGGACTTAATGTTCGGTTACTCTTTTTTTGCGTTTGCATTTTCTTGACCCTTTTCACAATTTTAAGGTAATTAGAATTTTTGCATTTTGACTATATGTTATTTATTTTAGACCCAGGACTCTGGTTATTTGATCTCTGCTGGACCCTAGCATTACAGTGCTTGATAAACCTGATATTGATTATGTGGATGGATCCCCACACATCGTTGTACCCGGTTATTATGATCGTTTTGACATCTATATGACAATGGGTCTCTCGGAGATGTGGGTCCTAAACGCTTGTGTATTAAGGCGTTTGAGCTTTTTGGAGTATGGCTTTGTCTTTGGTCTCAGTCACAGCCTCAATCACAATGGCTTCATGGTCTAATACCCTTAGAATGGTCGCCCCCCTCTCTTTTTTCTTCTGTTACACATTTGGTTTTTGGTCTCCACCTCACAAAACCAATGCAGGGCCTTCATTGTATATAACACAATTTTATGAAGTTTATGCACTTAGATGTGTATCTTACTCTACCTTTTACCCTTTTCCTCCCCCCCTTTTGTATTTGTACACTGGTGGTTGGTGATGGAAAGTAAAGTTTTCATGCACCATGAAAATATATATATCCTTATGATAGTTCACTTAATATCTGCAGCCCTGAAGAAGTCGAGGTGTTATTGACCCATCGACAAAACACATGTTGGCTGATTGTCTTTAAGCTGATTATCTCAACTGCTCTTCGTTTGGAAAATTATATTGGATTGTTTCTCTTTTGGGATACAACTGGAGTGATATTTACTACAAGTTTAATGTGAAGACTTGGACTGTACCATTTTTTTATTGAACTGAAAATCTGGATTAAAGTGGACTATTTCTACGACATCAATGTATATATGACTATCCTTGAAACACTTGAGTGCTCGGATTTGTATTTTCTTTTTTCTAGCTCTTCTTCTGGAGAGTATTGCAGGGTTGTGGATAGTAGGAGCACGTTCCATGTTTTGTACTTGCTGTTTACTTCCCCCTAAATAAGATTGTCCCATTTTTGCTTTATACCTGGTTACCACATTTTTCTACACATCAAAGCATATATACCACCTTCCTCAGGACAAACATAACTTTTTACTCCTCCCCATGAATATCTTGTTACTTGCACTTAAGGGGGTCCACTTTGCTCTTGCCCTTTAGTTAGATCCCCTCCCTCAACAGTAGACACAACGTCTTCAATATCTGGACGATTTTTATGAGAAACAATGTCTATCAAATCAAGACCACATGAAGCATCACAGTTTATAATATCCTGCCACAAGTCGCCTCTCTCAATGGTATAGTCCTTTGCCAATGTGAGGTTTCCAGCGGTGAGGTGTCTCAACCCTTTTAAAACTGGGGTCACTAGTTTCAATATGTTCTGTGTATGTACATGCATGGGACTACCCACAATGGAGGTCTTCCGATTCACGGTAAAATCCTCCTTTGAAATCACTTCAAAAAGCAGCCACACCGTCGCTCGGTCTGCGTTCCTCCAGCGTTGTCAGTCAAACAAACTATAAGAATCTGTCTCTATTCCTATGATGAACATATTATCACAGTGTAAAACAAACCACAAGAATGTATTTTTATTCCTATGGTGAACATGTTATAACAGTGTGGAATAAACCATAAGCATCTCTCTTATCTGATGAACCAGTAGTTGTTCCTATGATGAACATATCATGCCTCCTGAATCCTCGCCAGTGGGAACTTGACTAGTCATCTGCTCATGCCAGATAGGCTGGTTCGCACTAGATCTGCTCCCTGAGAAATAGATGCAATTACGTCCTTTTAGAACTTTGGTAGTTCACCAATGGCAGAACGGAGGAAACTATCTGGAGAAGGTATGGAAGCTTTCCTCACAAGTGAGTGACTTGACACAATTGGATGCTCTAGACCAAGTAAAACGTGAGAGACAACCAGTTCTCCATCCTGCACATAACCTCTTTCTTTCTTACCGTGTTGCTTGAACCATAGACCTGCAAACACTAGTACAGGGCGGGCATTATATGAGAAGTCCCCTGGATAGAATGCAATTCCCTCTCTGCTGACTTGGTGACATAACCAAGCCGACAGAAATTACATTTGTGTTTTCAATCGTTCTCATATGTGTGATCTACATGTGTTTGAAGGTATGAATGCGAGACAACATATGTTGTATATGCTTGGATAGTGCAAAAATTAGACGGATTGACAGCTAACAGTTTGCTTATCTTATTTTGGGGCATGTTTACAAGATCTTAACGCCACCAGAACGTCACTTTTTGTGACTTTCTGGTGGTGTTATACCTTTGCCTTATTTACAAAGCAGCATTAAGCCACTTAACATGACTTAGCGCCGCCTTGTGAATAAGGCCCCCTTTCACGCAGCACTTAGCATGAAAGAGGCGGACATGTGCAGGAAGGTGTTCTTTCCTGCACATAAACAATCATTAAAAAATGATGAGTTGCAACTTCTATAAAGCAGCACACATAGAACTAACAAATCGCCATTACTGATTGTTTATGTGCAGAAAGGGACACCTTCCTGCACATGAACAATCATTCCCCGCAACGCAGGCACCTTTCACTATGGTGCAAGGGGGCCTGCGTTGGCACTAGGCAGCTAAATTTAGTGCCAGCACTATGGAAAACATAGGGGTGCACCACATTTTTGTAAATATGCTGCATCCCTGCGTTTTCAGAATTGCAGAGTGCAGCGTAAGCAATTTTAGCTGAATGCCACGTTCCTCCATTCTCTTGTATATATACCCCTTTGTTTCTTATGCAGCTCTTGTAACTTGTACATGTGTATATATGGAGAACACACCATCACGCTAGTTAGATGGAGAGACTTAGGTGAAACTGGGCAAATACTTATGTTAGAGAACAGCAGCCATGAAATAATGCCTTTTCTACTTTCTCCATCACAACATGTCTGCCAGAGTTCAGGGATTTCTTCTGGCTCTTCGTTGACTGATCGTTCTCTTCCCTGTCCCATTTCCCCCCCTTGGTTCTTCCAGTTTTCATTTTATATTGGAGAGGAGGGCTTGGGTGAAAGGAAGAGGGGTGAATAATAGTGATCCATGACCCTCCTACATTGAAGATCAGGTACCATACATTACCCACACCACCGCCAACCTTACTAGTCATGCATATACCCTGCCAAGAACAACCCACTCTACGTTAAAAGTACACAAAGGGATTGCAGGCACACATAGGGTACACAGGGACATTGAAAAGTGAAGAAAACCCCAATTTAAGGTGTTAGCTTCATCTCGTGTCCCAGCACCATCATACAAAGCAAACTGTTACCCACACCTTCAACTTATACTTTTATCACCTCACACCTCTTTGGAGTAAAACTCACAGTCAGCATTTCCGTCATCATTTAGACATCCACATAAGCAACATCGTATGTTAAACGCACAGCATAAGATGTGAGCACAACCACCTTTCTATATGTGTCCACTCACCGTGAACTCACAAATCACATCTTAATGCAGACATTCACCCAACAACAACAACCACCATTATATGTCTACAGAAACCACATACTCTATCACTTAATCACACAGCAGGTCCAAAGGCCTACACCCATTAACATGTCTATTCTCCCACCATCAATTAACACAAACCACCATTCTCCATCTAAGCAGGAATAATCCCATTCTAACACACCTACCTTGGATCACTGACAGAATATCGGAAACAAAAATATTGCGTGGACGTAATATCGGGTCAAAAATATTTAGGACTAAAATATCGAAAAGGTAAGTGCAAATTGGTAAGAATAGATTTACTATTTACATAGCTTGACAATATATATATATTGTCAAGGTACATTGATGTAGAGTTATATATAGTAAAACTCTACTTACCTTTAGAAATTTGCCTTCATAATATTCTTGACACTATATTTTGTCCAACAATATTTTTGGCTCTGATATTATGTGTAAACACCCTTACCTTAATACATGCAAGCACAAACAACAGGTGATACTCACAATTACTACAATACAGAAACATTTAACGTAACATGACAGTGCAATATCACACAACCACCATATAACAATTCTAAGCACTAGTTCTACAAACTCTTAAGCCACATAAGCATACAACCTTTTAGAAACATAATGAATAATTTGGAAGACCTACTTTTATCTAAACCTGTATGGCTGTGGCATTCTATTTGATCCAAAGAGGAGACTGGGTTCACAAAAAACAATCCTATTAGATTGTATGAGACTGGAGAAGTCTGTGGCTCTCTTGACTTAGCCTGGCACACAATGCACGAGTTCTCCTTTTGCATAATTTATCCTGCACTTTCATCACTTTATACACCATTTTTATGTGTTAGGTACATCATTTTACTATGCTCTTCAAGACGAACAATTTTAATGCTATATAATTGGCCGTGTTTTTTAAATTATAGTTTTTAGTCAGTGTATGTCATTCAGTGGTTATCTTTGCTGAAAAATATATATTGGCTGGTATGTCTGGTCTTTCTGTTCATCTTGATTAATTTAATGATGTAACTTTTATGTGTGTTTTAATTTGTTTTACCATTTCTCTAATTTTCTGTGTTCTTTCGAATCTGTTGTATGTATGTAGATTCTACTTTCTGCCCAACATTGTTTAATCCATACATGGAGCCCCTAATCAAAATGCTCGACCTCACCCATACCACATGTTTGAGGATGACACTCAGCTCTATATGAAAACTTCCCGACGACTCCAATATCTTCAATAACAGCTTGTCTGAAACTCAACATTGGCTGGCTCGTATCCACCTCGAACTCAATGCTCTCAAACGAGAATTCTTAATGATCTCACCACCCGCCATCGCCCCTGGTATCAAAGACTGGCTACCACATCTCACTGCCGTCTACTGTACCCCTCACATCAGTAAAATCCTTAGGTATTATCTTAGACGATGCCCTCTCCCTGCTAAAGCACAACAGAGCTGCCACCAGAGGAGCTAACCTTCAACTGCATGCTTTAAGGAAACTAAAACCTTTCCTCCCTCTGGCTGACCTCAGAACTGTGGTTCAAGCTCTTGTGTTATAGAAATTATATTATGGTAGTGCTACCCTTGTGGGCCTCCCCAAAACCGCACTTGCTCTGCTGAAGGCTACTGAATGCAGCAGCCAGGCTCATCACCAGGTCCCATAACATCACCCCAACCTCCAATCACTGAAATGGCTACCCTATGAGGCTAGGATCCATCTAACAATTGCATATATGACCCATAAATTGCTGCATCACAATACTCCCTCGTACCTGACCCAGAAACTGTCCCTATTGGTGGAAACAGATCTTAGAGAAGCACAAGCTCCCTACGACTAAAGCCACAAAACTATAACAAAAAGAACATGGACAACCGATCCTTCTCCAGAATTTCCCCCACAATCTGGAACTCTCTCCCTCCCAAGATCAGATGCAACCCATCCACATCCATCTTCAGGAAAGATGTAAAAACTCTACGATCCAATGAATTCCTCCCTCGCCTCATGAGTAACCCTTTCTTGCTTGTTTGTCGCTACCTCTTGCCACGCCTTCGGACTTTACTCATGTCAGTACTTATGATTGACTACATGTTCCTATCTCTCTTCTCACCATTTGCTGATGGAATTTTTTTTCCTCATGACCCATGCTATGCTTTTGTATATTGCCTCCCGTGTTGTGTCATACCTTCCTTCGTTATTCTTGTAAAACGCTCTGTCACCCGAAAGCGTCTTGTTCACGCTATATAAAACTGCAAATAAATAAATGTATTGATTGCTTGTTTTCACCTTGTTATATGCATGTGTATTTATGGGCTTCTTTGGCCGAATTATGATTATTTGAATCGAATCGAATAATTTGGTCAAATATATTACATTTAAACTTTACTAAAGTAGTTACATGTGCAATAGAGGAATCATGATGTACACACAGAACCACAATTACGCCAACACAAATCCCATCATACGGCTTAACAAGCAATTTATATGCTCAGGTCTACTCTCAAGCTCCCACACCCCTGCAAATAAATGGCAGTAAAACTATTCAACACTATGAAAAGTTGCGCTATAGTCAAACTTCAATACATTAGGGTGTGTGGTGTGTGCCTGCGTCTGTGTGTGTGTGTCCTTGTGTTTCTGTGTGTGTGTGTGTGTGTGTGTGTGTCAGTGTGTATGGTGTGTGTATGTATGTGTGTGTGTCCTTGTGTTTGTTTGTGTGTGTGTGTCTGTGTATGGTGTGGGTGTGTGTGTGTGTCCTTGTGTTTCTGTGTGTGTGTGTCTGTGTGTATGGCGTGTCTGTGTGTGTCTGTGTATGGTGGGTGTATGTATGTGTCCTTGTGTTTGTGTGTGTGTGTCTGTGTATGGTGTGTGTGTGTTGTGTGTGTGTGTGTGTGGCGTGTGTGTGTTGTGTTTTTGGTAGGTAACCCACCCTAACCCATAATCTCCAGAAATGCTAAGCAGTTTGCTCTCTCTCTAGCTGGAGCGCTGCTCCATTTCCGATGCTCGAAATCTGCCCTCCATAAATGTCTGTTTTCCTAGCAGATTTTCCGACCATAAGAGAAACTCAATGGTATCCAGACCTGGATAAAAAAGTATTGGGTGTCGCCAATCCCAGCAGCGACTTTAAGCATCGGATTAGCAAGTGCTACTCATGCTGAGCTTACTAATGCCAAAGGCATTTTACGTCTCCCGCCGCAATATCACAGCTTTGGGCTGGTTTTATACCATCCAGGCCAACCCGGGAATGAGACTCATAGGGGCATATTCTCAAGCCCCTATCGCCACGGGAACGCCACTTTTTCTGACTTTCCCCTGGCGATAGGGTCGGCGCCTTATTCTCAAGGCAGCGTTAACCCACTTAACGTGGCTTTAAGCCACGTTAAGTGGCTTAACGCTGCCTTGAGAATAAGGCTCCTTTCACGCTAAATTTAGCGTGAAAGGGGCTTGCAGTGGGTGCTGCGGTGGGCGTTCCACCACAACACCCATTGTGATCGCCGCTGCCACCTATTATCAAGGGTGACGATAATAGGTGGCAGCGCTGAAGTTAAGACCAGGAAAATCCTGGTCTTAAATTGGCGAAACGAGGAGAAATGCTTTATTTCTCCTCGTTTTTCCTTTTTCCATGTGTGCTGCTTTGTGCAGCACACATAGTAAAAGCAAAATGCCATGGGTTGTTCATGTACAGGAAGGTGTCCCTTCCTGTACATGAACAATCCTTTTCAAAGATGCCATTTTGTAACTTTGATGTGTGCTGTATGACGCAGCACACATGAAAGTTACAAAATTGTATTTTAAATTGTTTATGTGCTGGAAGGGGCACCTTCCTGTACATAAACAGCCCTCCCCTGCACACAGACACCCTTGCACTCATGAAACTTAGCGCCACCGCAGGGGAAAACGCCAGGCTGCACCACATTCTTGAGAATAGGGTGCAGCTTCGTGTTTCCAAAGTGGCGGTGAGAGGCGTTAAGCCAAGGAGGCCAACGCTTCTCACCGCCACTTCCTTGAGAATATCCCCCATAGTGCTCTAAGTCTTCCAGTGTTTGCTCTTGACCTTTAATGGGTATCATGTGTATCTGTACAGAGGTGTACTTTTTTTTGTGTTGATTTTTACTATGAACCAAAATAATAGGATTGCAGCGGCACATTAGCAACAGACATTGTGCGACATCTTGAATTGATTATGCATACACTAACTGGACAGTGGGCCAACTTAGCAATAGGTACCAAACTCAGAAATTATACCCAAAAAATATTTTTTGCAAGAACCAGAGATGCTCCTGTGTGCAAAACCACAACGGCGCCTTCTGTCCAAAGGAACCACCCCGTCCCGCAGGGTCAATAGAACAAATAAACTTATATCGTGGCTGCACCACTTCCACTAAATACAATCAAATAGTCACATTGGATCCTTCAAATGATTAAATGTCCTTGAATTGTTGTGCCTATCGGTCTCCCGTAATGCTAGATACCGGTATCTAGCATTACGGGAGACCGATAGGCACAACTATGCCCCACAACAGGCACTGTTGTGATGTTCCTGTTGTAGTTATGGACTAAGGAATTTATAGTGGCTATCATATCACTACTTCATGGAAGATACTAATAGTGATCTTAGCATGTCAACAGCATTTTTTAACCTATAAGTTGATTTAAAAGCACTGGACGCGTAGGTCGTATTGGATCAGGACTGTATAGTTATAAATACTTCTCTTGTGAGAACGAAACGCGTTGTCTGTGTCTTTTCTAAAAAAAGATTACAAATAAACAATAAAGAAGGACATTTAATCATTCGACGGATCCAATGTGGACTATTTGATTGTATTTAATGGAAGTGGTGCAACCACGATATAAGTTTATTTATTTTATCATGAATTGATTACATGGCATAAATCAAGCACATTACACAGGGCTATAACAAGTCTATCAGGTGTACACCTATTAAACAGACCAATGGATATATGCACTTGATCTCCAATCCGCTGTACCCCTGGAAAGTTACAACTCCTAAAAAAGGGCGCAAGACAATCAACCAACTGGGGGAGTGACCCAGACTGCAAAGTAATACATCAGCCAGACTGCCAAATTTGGGCAGGCTCAGTGCCCTCAGGTTCTCCCATCTCCCTCCTAACTAGGTAACTCTGATAAAGACCCCAGAAGCTTTTGGGATGGCTTTGGGGGGAGGGGGGCAGTTCCAGGTATTTTGCCGGCCAGGTAGGAGAAGGCGTGGCCGCCGCTCCTGCTTCGATGGATGCAGGGCATGTGGGAGAGGGAGGCGGAGGGCAGTTGTCTGACGGGTTGGTGGAAGTTCATCCTGTGGTTAAGGTAGGCTGGTCCTTTCTTATGCATGGTCTTATAGGCGTGGGTTAGCATTAATATCACAGTTATTTTTTGGTCCTTCAATTTTGGTCCATTTCCTAGGGTTGCATCTCTTTAGGATAATATGGATTTCTTGCTGTTAACTCTACCTCCCCTGGCAGTTCTGCTGCCTCTACCCTTGGCCTTGCTCATCCAACCTGTGGTGTGGCATGGATTTGTCTCATCTGCTACTGCATGTGGTGTTGTCATCTGCAGACTTCGAGTTGAAGTAATTTTTCCTGCAATCTGACAGTATCTTTAGGGTGACACTTCCAAGATTTGTGCAACATTTACAGACTGTCATAGTGGCTGCCAAAAGAGATCATCCTGTCTTCATATCCTGGAACTTCAGGTTAATGGAGAGACCATTGCGCATAGCACTCGAGACAGGGGCATATATACGAAATTTCCATTTTGCATTTCCTAAATAGCGAATCCCAAGAAATCGCTATTTAGGAAATGCAAAATTGAATGTACAAAAATAGAGATTTAAATTGCTATTTAGGAAATGCAAACCCATTCGTTCCTAAAGGCCTAAGACCCAAAGATACTAATGATTTTATATTTCCTAATTTTCTAATAGAAAATCGCAATTTTGGGAATCCAAAAGCATTTCTACCTATGGGTCCAAGCCACCATCCCCCTCACCTCCACCCTCAATGAAAGGGGGACAAATGGTGCTCATGGAGGGGCCAGTGGGTGCTCTATGACACAGGAAAAAATGCATTTTATGTGCATTTTGAAAATTGTACATGGTGACCATCGAGCTGGAGTCTATGGTAACACCATTTCCTAAACGCCCATTTCACATTTAGAAAATGCTTTGTACATGTGCTTAGGAAATCGCAGTTAGGTAATCCCTATTTGCAATTTCCTATTTAGGGAATCGCAAAATGGCATTTCTACGCGGTAGAAATTGCATTCTGTGGCCATATTTAGGCCTTAGGACAAACCAAAAGGCAATTTTGCATTTCTTAACAGCCCAAAATAGCTATTCGGTCCGTAAGAAATGCTAAATAGCTTGGTACATATGGCCCATACCGCCTTCTACAACATTGCCCTAACTTTTTGTTTCAGGTGCAGAAGACCAAATGTGAAAGATGAATTCCATCATCATGTGAAAGTGAGGAAAGGGCCAGGCAGGGGGCCACTCGAGCCCAAATATCTAGGGTAGTATTTTTAGAAAATAAAGTTAATGTATTGTCCTAGGAGGAACATAGAAAAACACAATAGGCAAAGTAAGAACACAATTAGCACAGCAAACACAACACAATTTTCAATAGTAAAACAAATACACTCCAACAGAAATGGTAACACTACACCGTACAAACATAGAAGTGCAGGTACCCTGAACCAGAGTGCCTGCTTGTTTCTGAGAAGTGCCGGTACTCTCCAATTAAAAGTATTACGTCTTTCTTAAGAAGTGCAGGTACACTCCGTCTCAAAATAATTAAGTGGCAGTAGTCAGTACCGGCCCATTTAAAGCCCTGCTCTTACCTGCATTACTCTCTATGCTGTCTGGTGCCGGGTCTGGTGGCTCAGTGGAGCCGGGTCTGGTGGCTCAGTGGAGCCGGGTCTGGTGGCTCAGTGGAGCCGGGTCTGGTGGCTCAGTGGAGCCGGGTCTGGTGGCTCAGCGGAGCCGGGTCTGGTGGCTCAGCGGAGCCGGGTCTGGTGGCTCAGTGGAGCCGGGTCTGGTGGCTCAGTGGAGCCGGGTCTGGTGGCTCAGTGGAGCCGGGTCTGGTGGCTCAGTGGAGCCGGGTCTGGTGGCTCAGCGGAGCCGGGTCTGGTGGCTCAGTGGAGCCGGGTCTGGTGGCTCAGCGGAGCCGGGTCTGGTGGCTCAGCGGAGCCGGGTCTGGTGGCTCAGTGGAGCCGGGTCTGGTGGCTCAGTGGAGCCGGGTCTGGTGGCTCAGTGGAGCCGGGTCTGGTGGCTCAGTGGAGCCGGGTCTGGTGGCTCAGTGGAGCCGGGTCTGGTGGCTCAGTGGAGCCGGGTCTGGTGGCTCAGTGGAGCCGGGTCTGGTGGCTCAGTGGAGCCGGGTCTGGTGGCTCAGTGGAGCCGGGTCTGGTGGCGTAGTGGACCAATGCATCACTTGCAGGGGCCTGTGTTCGAACTCATGGACACAGGTTCAAATCCCGGTGGGTCCACTCAGCCTTTCATCCGTCTGAGGTCAATAAAAAGAGTACCATTGAGTTGGGTAACAATACACATCTGTTATTCAGCGCCCAGATGCCTCCGGGTGAATGTGAGCTTTACAAATACACATGTTATGTTATGCTGTGACTCACTTCTGCTGCCACCGCACAGATTGGCAGTGTGGAGGCTTCTTTAATACAATCTAGAGTCACATCAAATCTGCTAGGCAATGCTTAAGGAGACAGGCCTACACACAGACTCTGGTCTGCCACATGTAGACTCCCCCTTGCAAAATGGACCTGGGAAAGAACATCTTCGGTGCCAGCCCCCGCCAGGATAAAGTATGTTGTAACAGTCAGTGTAGCGCTTAGAAGGAAAGTCTCCTGGCGGAGTGCAAAGTGCAAACGGCCTGCATTTGAGTGACCATCAGACGCATTCCTTCGGGAACGCTAAAAAGCACGGCTGAGAAGGTTCTTGAAGTGCAGATAGGAAATAGCGGACACTATGCTCTTAGGGGCATATTTACCAATATGTCACGCAGCGCAACAAGTCACCATGCTGCGCTGCGAGACAGGGAAAGGGCAGCAATGTGCCGTATTTAACAAAAAATGGCACACTCCTGCCTTTTCCCAGCACTACCAAAGGGGATGATGGACTGAGCGTTTGAGCAAATCAAACACTCACCCCCAGTCAACTGATCTGGGTTTAATCCATCATCATTCTTTAGCTCACTCCACCACCCCAGTTCAGACATGGCCACATGCAAATCAGTCTGACCCTGGGCCTCATGGGAACAGTCCAGCCCGAACTGCCAAGCCATGTCTTCCCTGGACCGGAAACAAGCATCCTGGGACCGGTTTTGGGTTCATAACCCTCGTCAGCCAGGCTATCTTGAATCCAGTGGCAAAGTGAGCAAGGGACCCACGTCTGGGCATACCCTGCCAACTTAAGGTGAACAAAGCGATACCAAAGGGGATGATGGACTGAGCGTTTGAGCAAATCAAACACTCCCCCCCAGTCAACTGATCTGGGTTTAATCCATTATCATTTTTAGCTCACTCCACCACCCCAGTTTAGACATGGCCACATGCAAATCAGTCTGACCCTGTGCCTCATGCGAACAGTCCAGCCCGAACTGCCAAGCCATGTCTTCCCTGGACCGGAAACAAGCATGCTGGGACCGGTTTGGGTTCATAACCCTCGTCAGCCAGGCTATCTGGAATCCAGTGCCAAAGTGAGCAAGGGACCCACGCCTGGGCATACCCTGCCAACTTAGGGCGAACAAAGCGATACCAAAGGGGATGATGGACTGAGCGTTTGAGCAAATCAAACACTCACCCTCTGTCAACTGATCTGGGTTTAATCCATCATCATTCTTTAGCTCACTCCACCACCCCAGTTCAGACATGGCCACATGCAAATTAGTCTGACCCTGGGCCTCATGGGAACAGTCTAGCCCGAACTGCCAAGCCATGTCTTCCCTGGACAGGAAACAAGCATCCTGGGACCGGTTTCGGGTTCATAACCCTCGTCAGCCAGGCTATCTTGAATCCAGTGGAAAAGTGAGCAAGGGACCCACGTCTGGGCATACCCTGCCAACTTCGGGCGAACAAAACGATACCAAAGAAACGGCGCCAGCCTCATTATTTGTAGAGTCAGGAGCGGAAAGACTAGCCCACTGACCTGCCTCCTCCCAAGATGGCGTTCCCGCGTAGAACAGCGGGCCCTGGGAGTGAGTAAGAAAGGCTCAGAGACTACATCACTCTATTTAGAAAAAATAAGTGAGAAGTCTTTAGGCAAACCAAAGGTTTATTCATGGATCCCCGTACCCAGATAACGATGCCTTCAGGTTACTAAGACCTCCAGGGATCCAACAAAACCTGGTTGCTAAAATCCTAAAGGAAAAAAGAACTACTGATGGACAGAATGCAGAACAATGTCATACATTCACCCCAGTACAGAGATCTGGGCCTAAATCCATCGTTTTTTTGCTCACCATGCCATTCAATTGTGTGTCTTTTGCTTTATCACCCTAAGTGCGCCAGGTATGCTCAGACGTGAGTCCTGGTCTCACTGTGCCACTGGATTCAAGCTATCCTGGCTGAAGAGGGGTGAAACCGCGAACCGGTCCTAGGATGCTTCTTTCCGGTCCAAGGAGGACCTGGCTTGGCAGTTCCAGCTGGACTGTTCCCATGAGGCACAGGGTCAAGACTGATTTGCATATGGCCAGGTCTAAACTGGGGTGGCAGAGTGGGCAAAAGAATGATGGATTTAACCCAGATCTCTTGACTGGGGTGAAGGTTTTGATTTGTTCTGCATTCCGTCCATCAATTGTGTGTCTGTTAAGATCCTAAAGGAGGTAAGTGTAGAGGGTGGGAGCCCTTCACCGCCACAGAATGAACGCACTACCTCCACTCTCACTTATTTCATAATCATTGGACTTTTATATGTGTGATGTCAAATAACAAGATATAATTGTATCAAACCCTATTCTCCCAATCATCCCAATTCCTCCATATTCTGCATCTTTTCCTTGAGGAACTAGCCAGATCTAATCTATAAATCCGCCTCACTGAGGCAACCCAATCTAATACTACAGGTGATTGTGGTGTAATCCATTTTAAACAAATTTCACGCCTGGCAAGAAGAAACAACAAAAATAAAAGAAAGGCTTGTGAATTAGACAAAATATAAATGATACACTCCTCTGGTAAGACCCCAAATATAACCAGGCTTGGGCTTACCTCACTCTCTCGCCCCAGGACCTCTGCAACAGTCTTACCTATGTCTTGCCAGAAGCCCTGGATAGAAGGACACTGCCAAAACATGTTCAAGTCATCCGCATCGTCAGAGTCGCACTTCGGACAAACCTTCAGATGATCACCTCCCAGTTTGGACAATTTCTTTGGGGTCCAGTATGCCCTGTGGAGTGTGAACAGATGGTTCCTCTTAAGATGGGCAGCCTCGACCACATTCCATAAAGTGCGCATCGATACTTGCCATAAGTAAGTTACGTTGATCAAAGGCAGGTCTCTTCTCTAGGACTCCTCCATAGGTGCTAAAGGGGGTTCACCCTTAATCAGAAGCCAGTTTTTAAGTTTGGGCACCCAAAATACTTTACAAAAAATTAAATTAAAAGTTCTTAGTTCAGCCTGTGAAGTTTAGTTTCAAATTACGAAGATCCTGAAGATCCCTTACTATAGTGCAGGGGCCCCTGTTTGGAATTCCCCAGGCACTCCAGCCAACTTAAAAGATAGCTTATCTTCCGTATTACGGGAGGAAGGTATTTTGAACTGGGGCCAACTGCTTCAAGAAAACAAACTCCTTCCGTGGGATGTACTGTATAATTCTACTCATCAAAGACTCTCAAGATTTAGGTTTTACCAACTGTCTAGTTGGGCCTCACACCTGGATAAAGAAGGAGAAGCAAATGTAGAACATGTACTTTCTCTTCGACGCCCCCTATCTCAACGTAAGGAGGTCTCTAAATGGTATTGGTACTACATCACTCATGACATCTTCTTGATATCATTGTAGGATTTACAATTAAATTATTGACGAGAAAACAGTGCATTGCATGGGTATGAGTTAAAGTGCTTTTCAGTGAATATATATGTGTGTGTGTGTGTATATATTATACATATTGAAATTCGAGCATAAAGTAACATACATGATAAATTTGTATATTGTTTTAAGAATTCTAATTTTGGGTATATATATACCGCAAAGTCGCTGGATATTATTTAGGCACTTAGGCTGATCAATGGCAATTAATGCTGATATCAGGATGACTGAGTGTTAGTAAAAATTAATTGTGCGCTTGTAAATACATTCACGATGGTATACATATGATGAATTATTATGTTGTTCCTTGATTGAATGAAGAATTTGCGCGTTCAAAGATGGCACCCTCGAATAAGTTGATGTGAGTGTCCTTTTACACTTTCTAAGCAACTGTTTGCATCATAAATATGGTCATAGAAACGGCACCCATCTACACTGACGAAGGCTCACGCCGAAACGCGTCTGTTTGTTATATTTTTTGTGTGCGCAAATGTGTGCGCAAATAAATCCATATCCAGGATTAACCCAAATAGAGTGCTGGTCCTTTCCTTTTTGGAGTGGGAGCTCCTTACACCAAGGGGACATGGACTCCAAAGATTTGTCTTCACTATACGAATTTTATTTTACACAGACATGACGATATGATGTGTTTCCGCCACCCCGGGTGGCCTTGATCACATAAAGTAACGCGCAGCAAAAACATCAATTAAAATCTTTTACGCACCACATGATAGCTAGTAAGTATGGCCATAGAAAACAGACTAATCCACATCGTTAATGGTAAAACTATGCAATTCAACTCCTATAGAAAAAATAAATACAGTAATACATATTTAAAGAGGATCTTGCGCTAATATAATAAATATATATATAAGTAGTTGTAATGCCAAAAATTTGTGCAGCAATTCACTATAATTGCTATTCACATGAAACATACATTTCTGTATTGCGCCACAGGAACTAAATTCAAAACGTTTTGTTCAGTCATAATGGCTTCAATGCTGTAACCTGTGTGCTGACATAGCTGCCAAAATACAGAATAAGATCTCTTAATTTGAAACAAAATCTATGTCCAACAATTTTCATTAGTGGATATAAAAAAAACGATGTTCATGCTAAAATGTCGCCAATATTACCGACTACTTACACATAATACGAAAAACAGTGTTGGCAGCCATCTTGGGGCTCTGCTTCAGCTGAGTCCCACAAACAAACATTAAAAATATAGAAAAGGGGGCAGGATAGGAATAACCTGACCAGCTAGATTGGTGGTAAGGGTTAAAAAAATGTTTTTAGATTTTGCTGCAAAATCGCTGGTGGACCTATGAATTTGCATCAAAATTGAAAAAAAAAAACAAGCGCAATCAACTGCACTTGTTCCTTAAAAAGACTCCGGATGTGCCAGGTCCCTCGGGCGTGCCTCCTTTATTAAACATAAGCCCTAGGGCCACCCTCCTAGTCCATTTTTTTGCACCGTGTACAACCACCTTATGTTTCTGTGATAGGGGTCCTCCCAGATCCCTCCCTGGGCTCCTGGGGCCACCACCTCCCCAAAATTGTGCAGTGGTCACATCGACACGAGCCCCAGGGACCACCTCCTCCCCGGGGCTATATAGATAGAAATAGAGGGCCTTTTGGACCCCCATTCACCGGGGCTCACTACCTCCCCGAGGTATGTTGAAAGTAATGGGGGGGCCTCGCGGACACCTGAGGCCCAAAGACCAACCACCTCCTCTGGGCCAAAAAAAAGTTTTCAAAGTGGGAGGGGGCCACGTTGCCTCCCTACCAGATAATATACTTTTACATTAAAAAAATCCAACCTAAAGTGAATATATATATAGATTTTCACTTTAGGTAGGATTTTTTAAACTGAAAAGTCAGCAAAATATTTCTTATTTAATGTAATGTGCTTAAATTAAAAGGTTAATACAAAATTAAGTTACGAGTGCTGTAGCATGATTTTTAGTTTGTTCTATTTATTTTGTTCTAAATTTAGAATAAATATATAAAAAGAATTTACATTAACATTTAACATTTAACAAAAACATATTTTTACTATTTTTCAAGTTTAATAAGCATTTTCCATTTTCACTCTACCATAAGGAGATCACGTGCCCCATATTTATTTTAAATGTCGAACAAAATAGAAGAACAATACTGCATTAATAACTTAATTTAGATTTGAAATTGTATTATTTTGTATAAATTCTAAATTAAATTAAAATTATTTTTAATAGGGCTGTACCATTTGTTTTATTTTGTTCTAAATTTAGAGCAACTTATAAAATTAATTTACATTAACATTTACCTTAAACATATTGTTACTATTTTTCAATTGTAATAAGCTTTTTAAAATTTTCCTATACTTTACCATAAGGACATCACTGCTCCATATTTATTTATATATATAAAACACACAAACACACACATATTGTTGTTTGTTCAGTTAATGTATATAATTATATGAAAATAATTATGTATATTTCAATACAAATTAAAGCTATGTTATTTTTAAATTCAAAACACATTCATGAAATATTTGAAAATTAAATATGTATTTTGTTTTTAGATAGAGGCCGATTATGATCTTGGTCGGAGGCTTTCTGACCGAAATCATTGGTTTCAATTCCGACCGGCTGATTACAATACAGCCAGACGGAATTGAAACTGTCCGGTTATTCCAGCTGGATTCTGACGGGCTCCCCGTCGGCAAGTCGGAAGCCGGTCTGTAATCTATATGGACGGCGTTTTCTGCTGTCCGGATTATGATGCACGGTTTTTGACAGGCTTTCTATGCTGGGCTTTCCGACATGGAAAGCCTGTCCAAAAGCTTGTTTGGAGGCCCCTAGCAGGGCCCCCTTCTGTTTGTGGCCTCCGGTTGGGGACAGAGGAGGCACCTATGGTGCCCTCTTGTTGATCCCTGCACCTTGTTGCTGGCACCTTGAGGTACCTGCCGTGGGGTGCAGAGAATAACAAAATTTCGAATTTCTCTATAGGAGCTTGTGTTACTGATGGTTTACGGGAGTATGCCACCGCACCATGTGCGGTGGCATTGTAATTAGGTGGTCAGGACCGCCGACCAGAGGTCAGTCAGTCCTGTTTCCATGACGGTGTCATCCGCCCGACATTGTAATAAGCCCCTTAATGTTTGAAACATTAAATTAAATGTATTTATAGTTTTTTATAGTTTAAATGATGTGACATAATAAAATATTATTTCTTATGGGGTCTATTTTAATTCCTTGCCTCTATTATTTTGTGTTGGAGAGTGTTACAGTATCAGTGGTTGACCAGCTGTGGTGCTGGACCTCCTACTGCTCCTTTGTGGCTATAGAACTAAGAAACTAACTATAAGAAATTAACTTTGGCACCACCACCCATTTCATGTGGTGGAGAAGTGTAAATCTACACTTTTATAATAAACCACATTTGTAAAGCTCGAACAATCACCCGTAAGGGTCTCTAGGGGCCGTTGGGAAGATTAAGCAAGCTATTGCCCAGAGTCACATGGTGCAGGGCTATTCTGCTGCTGCCGGGGATCGAACCGTGATACCCAGGTTCCAGAGTCAGTCACCCTGGCCGCGGCGCCACAACTCTTCCATACACTTTTGAGCAACTTTGCACTTCTAGATAATGAATAGTCAAAAGTAGTAAAGTTACTCCATGCATAAGAGTAAACGCACATGTATAGATTACTATAATACTATTTTATGCTATATCACTATAATTACCAGCGTATGTTACCTTTTTGAATAGTGCTATTAGAGTATTTGCAAATGCCAACCCATGTATCTCTAAGAAGCTTCAGTACCTCTTTTATTTTGTGCATCCCAGTTACATTCTAAAACTGTTCTTCATTTTTGGTTGAAAATTGACCGGGTTAACTTTAGGAATGTGTGAAGAGGAGTGTTGCATCATATAAGCTGCTCTTCTAATAACTTTTGAACATGTGCAGCTATAAACATTTTTTTCTTGACATCTGCAAATGATGCAGCAGATGGTGTGTTACGTGGTGGACTTTCGAAGACTATGGGGCCCATTAGCATGGCGGTCGGAAAACCACCCCGACCGCCATGGTAGCGGAAAACAACCGCCCGCGGGTGCCACGGCAAAACCGGCACTACAATTGGGATCAACTGCCCAAAAACAACGGCCGCGGCATAACGAGGTAAAGAAAAACGCCCGTAGCGGGCGGTGAAGGCCAAAAACCATCCGCGGCGGAAAGATTCGCGGTGGAAAACAACCAAACCGCCGCCAGGACAGCAGAGGCACCGCATGGAAAATTAGGATATCCCCGATATCCCCGATGTGGCCTTGAGCTTCCAGACGGAACCCCCTAATGACTATGGGCTTCCAGGTGAGGCCTCCTAATGGCCATGAGCTTCCAGATTAGGCCCTGTAATGGTCCTGGGCTTCCAGATGAGGCCCCTTAATGGCCCTGGGCTTCCAGCTGAGGCCCCCTAATGTCCATGGGCTCCCAGGTGAGGCCCCTAATGGCCATGGGCTTCCAGAGGAGGCCCCATAATGGCCCTGGGCTTCCAGATTAGGCCCTCTAATGGCCCTGAGCTTCCATATGAGGCGCCCTAATGGCCATGAGCTTCCAGATTAGGCCCCCTAATGGCCATGGGCCTCACGATGAGGCCCCCTAATGGCCAAGAGCTTCCAGATGAGCCCCCTAATGGCCATGGGCTTCCAGATGGCCCCCTAATGACCCTGGGCTTCCAGATGAGGACCCATAATGGCCATGGGATTCCAGATGATGTCCCCTAATGGCCATGGGCTTCCAGATGATGTCCCCTTATGGACATGGGCGTCCAGGTGAGGCCATTGTGGGCTGCAACAATCTTCAGATTTTAGTGCTACAGGCTAAATATCAGTAAAAACGAATTTGTTTCTACTAGCCTAACTCTGCAAACGGTAGGGGCTCCATAAATCCTTGATGAGCATTGTGCTGAAGGTCAAACAAGCATAGGTCTCATTGAAGGCACCTGCAGTGTTTGACTGGGTACACTGCAGTAAAGAAGCAGCTGGCAACAGCTGGAGCTGCAGTGGATTCCCCGGCCGGATGAAGTGTTCATGTGGCTTCCAGGGAAGGGGACGCGATGGGATGGAAAGGGCCCTCTGCGTGGCTCAGGACAGAGTACATCCCTGCCCATAGCTCCACATGTACTGCGTCTCTGGTTATTACTGGTATTTGACCTCAGCGTACACGATGATCATACATGTATTGTGTTTTACTTGCATTTATATAGTGGTTACTACCTCTGATGAGACGTTGAGGCGCTTTTAGCATACTACTCTGAAACCCATGGTTAACTGGTAATCCAGTGGTTGTTGGTTATTTTTGTATTGGGATTGGTCACGTGCCCTCAAGGAAATCATTCTACGGGTTCCCTGAGGACCTTAGTGTGACATGGATTGTGAGGCACTGCTGGACTCTGTGGTCTGAGGAGCACACCGTGTGTGCCCACTTTACTAAGCGTGGCCACCTTCAGCCCAGCCAGCTGTGGAGGCCTGGCAGTGGTGGCAGTGACTGGTTAAACCTACAGGACAGGCTGTTCCCTGTTGTCCGCAGGGGCAGAGCTGCCCAGAGGCTTCTACTTTCTAAGGTGTTCTGCTGGTGCCCTACAACCAGGTCCTTCGCTCCATTGATGTGGGACGTGGACGGTGTGTTTATTTATGCTGTTCATGCACCGTAGGTTGAGCGCGACAATTTTTGATTGTGCTTGACTCTGTCAGCCCAGGAATCTGTCCAGATCTCCTGTGTGTGAAAGGGCACCAGCTGTTGGACGGCAGGGGCCAGACATCAGTATGAATGGCATAGCTCATCCATGGTTTCATGAGGAGAGTAGGAGACAGGCACCTGCTTTGTGGTGTGAGGAGAGCTCTTGCCCCATTTCTGCTCCATTCTTCCCCCAGCAGGACAAGAGGGAGCTGACTGCGGAAGCCACTCCGGACAGAGAGCAACTCCTCATCGACTCGCTTTCATGAAGGCGAGACCTAATGCGGGTCCTTGGTGCCCAGTTTGGGTCTCGGAGTATTGTAAAGCCCCAGGAAGTGGCAAAAGACTCTGATTGTTACTGTCTGGGCCCAGTAACTTCTGAGTGCCCTGGGACTCACGAAAGGTTCCCACAGACGCTGTTGGGTAAACCTGGAGAGATTGGGGCAGAGGTAGATGTGTCTAGATATGAATGAGGTGGTCGTCTGGGAGGCGAAGTTCTAAGAAGTTCTAAGAACAACATCCACTGTAAAAAAATGAAAAAAAAGAAGAGGCGGCGCTTAGTGAATGGTTCGCTTCCGGTGCCAGGCGTTGGCCGCCATTTCAGAGTGGCTACTGGTTCCGGGCCGCAGTTCACAAGCACACTGGCTTCTGTAACTTCATGGGATTTCCCTCTAAAGGGGACGTCTCGCCAGATCACTCAGATCCACACAGAAACCCTCTCTTCAGTGAGCTACACCGGCATTGTTGGATTTCAGGAAAGGGATCGTGTGTGATTATAGCACCCTCGGGGTCTTGCAGCCTGGGTCGTAGATTAGTGCAGCGGCACCGGGGTTCAGGAGTGGAAGGTTCCACTGCCCCCAATTATGGATGCATATTCCTTGCGTTAAGGCTCATGGAAGCCTGCTGCGCCAGTGCTTCGCTATAAATGGAGGGGGGCGGGGTGCTGCAGCAGAGGGGGTGCAGCCAGGGTCCCGTGCATGAGCCCCAGAGAGGGCCCGAAGGCCCCAGCGTTTCCCAGTGACTGATCGCACCGTGTGCTCTGGCTCACACAGCAGATTTCACCGTGTTTGGGGTTTTGCCTTTCCCTTGCCGCTGATTGATTTATACTGACTGATGTTAGCCATTAAATAAAAATGTAACTCGGGCAGATTTAATTGTGCGACTTCTGTTTTCTTACAATCCCAAAAAGGCTAATTTCCCCTCAGAGGATAGAAGCAGCAGCTGCGTTCGCAGCTTTGAAGTCCTCGCGTTCGGAGCGGCCAGAGCACACTGAAGAGGGCGGGGTTTCTTTTCGCTAGTTCCTCGTGCACGCGCCTTCACCTCCAGCGTGTGCCCGTTTGTGGCGACTGGGTTCGAACTCTAGATCCGATCCCCAGGTTCGATTGCATGCACGGCTACCTTCAGGGTCAGATGCTCCATATAACGTTACGTCAGAAAAGAGGCGTACCCGCCTCTTCCTGGTGCCTCATTTATGACCCATGCATCACTTTTGCGCTGCCGGTGCGTCACTGTTTGAAACGCACCAGCAGTGTACAAAAATGTGCTGTGTTGCGTCATATTTACAAAGTGACGCATCTAGCTGGATGTGTCACTTTGTAAACCCCTGCGCCACATTATATCTGCGGCAGGTATAATGTATGCAGGGGGGGGGGGGGCGCTCTGATGCAAGAAAGGGTCGTAGAAGTGACGCAGTGGAATCTATGAGATTTCACTGCGCCTCTTCTAGGACGCAAATGCGTAAATATCTGACGCCTGCCTCATAGCAGGCGTAAGACTGATGCATGCACATTTAACATGGGACTTGCCCATGTGTAATGACCTATTGCTGGAGTTGCGTCACTTTTGTGTCACACTGCATCAATGCGCCATTTTTGCGCCTACAGATACGTCAGTATTTCTGACGTATCTGTAACTCCTTGCGCCATGATGCGTCATACTGTAAATATGACGCATCACTGGTGACGCAAGAAGGGCGCAATGAAAAGTGACACATCGCTGTTTTCTCGCAGCGATGCGTCACTTTTCATAAATGAGGCCCTGGGTGTTTTATGTCAGGACTGCGTTCTAGTCGGGCCTAAAGACACGCTCAGCGCTACACTTCCAAGGGCTGCGCTGTCGTCCTATGGCACCCGCTTGCCACACATATGCCCCAAAATTTTGCGTTGAGTTTGCGCCACTGTTTAGCCAAAGCGCAAAATGTTAGTTGGGATCTGCAAACCCATGAAAGTCTTGGTTTGTGTGGCTTTGCATCTTGATTTGTGTGGCTTGCGTCACTTTTTCCTGCTGCCTTGCGTTACCTTGTGTCGGTGAGGAGTTCCTTAGGTGGAGCATGGGCGTTCCCATGCACCCACCCATGTATTGACGCAAACCCAGATTTACGAAGGTCAGTAAACCGAAGTTTGTGCCAAAATGGTGCCCCTACCTGAGGCTGGCGTAACGAGAAGAAGTGTGTTTATTTATTTTTGTTACTTCCTGTTTGCACGTGGGCTGCATTCTTCAGCACACTAACAAAGAGGAATACGCCTCTCAGGATTGTTTTCGTGCAGCAAAGTAGACTTCCTGCACAAGAACAATCCTGACGGCTATGCAGGCACTAATGCACCATGGGGCAAGGGTTTCTGCGTTGGCGCTAGGGTGGAGCAAGTGCGCCAGTGCAAGGAGAGAGCAGGAGTGCACCATATCTTAACAAATGTGGCCCATTTCTGATCTCTCCTTTACATGCAGTGCAGCGCAGCGCAGCAAGTTCCCTTGCTGCGTTGCGTTGTACGTCTAAGAGCAAATCCAGTCCTTAGTCTCTGCATGCTATGTTGGTGGCCAACTGTAATACGCAGAGAAGCGCAACGCTCATGGGCCTCACATGTTTACTGCAGGAGTACAACTGCTTTAATGCACTGGGAGCTCACCCACTATAGATTTTTTAGGTCTCGCCTGACCCAGCGCATGCGTTGGTTTGGCGAGACTTTTTGAGAAGGCTCCAAAAAGTGCTACCAGGCCAGCCTAGAGCTACAGTGCATGTGCGCGGGCGCGAGTGCCACGCTTGACCGCGATTATTTTCACTTTCGCGGCTGCACGGCCGCTTGGCATAGCCAATAGGTCTTGCTTTTGGGACCTTATAAGTATTTAGTTATGCAACTGTTGCATGGCTAAACACTTATAAGGTCCCAAAGGCGAGACCTATTGGCTATGCCAATGCTTGTTTTATTTGAAGCTGGGCCTGCAATAAGCCTTCTCCTCCTTTTTAAGTTGAGAGGAAGGAACGGGTGAGGAAGGAGCCATGCTGGGAGCGAACAACGGAACAATAGGTGCGAGCCTTGTCACCTGGGCCTAGATTTACTATTATTTGACGCAAGGCAGCGCACCACCAAAGTTGCTGTGATGCCTGGCGTCAAATGGAGAGAGAAAAAATGCACCATATCTTTAAAGACACGGCACATTTGTTCTCTTCCTCAGCGCTTGTGCACTTTTGGCTGTAATGTGCCAATGCACAAACCCTTGTGCCAGTGTGCAAACTTCCATTACAAAAACTATCCTTAACAACTCTTCCTGCTTTGTATATGTGCTGTAACAATGCAGCACGCACGCAGAGTAGGAAAAACAGGAGAATGAAGGAGAAACCAAAACATGTCTCTTTGTTATGCGTGCCTGAAGGAGGCGTACAATTTTGATGCAAATCCTTGTGTACTAATGCTTGTAAATCGGGATCTGCGTCAACACTCATGGGTGGTTGCATGGGGACACCCGTGTACCACCTATAGAATGCCCCTTTGATGCAAAGTATTGTAACACAGCGCATGGTGCAACTTTGTGTTACTTCAGAAAACAATCCAATGTAAATTCTGATTTTACTTGATAATAAATCCCAAAATAACACTCTGTGTCGTGTTTGCAGTGCAAAAGTAACGCAAATCCAGTGCAAAGCATTAGTAAATATGGGCATCAGCACAAGCTTCATTTACATGCTGAAAGGGATTGATTTACGAATACAAGGAAAAAATAACATTTCCTCTTACACCTGACCTGTGTCCTGGGCGCTTCTATGTGTGTTTTCATCAGTGCAGCTAAATACATCACACAACAAACACACTGATAGCAAGTTAGATCTATTGTCTTTACCAATGCTTGTTAACACATATTTTTATTTAATATCATTTAAATGAGTAACAGGTCCCCTTCTTCTCTCTCCAGATAACTTTCCCTCTACGATTTTTCTGTCTAAGTTAGTCCCCCACACCCTCTTCCTTCCCACTTCTCTCTTTCAGAAGTCCCTCCATCTGCAAGTCTCACACTCTGTCTTCCTTTCCATCGTTGTCTTTTCACTGTCTCCTTCAGCACGTACCTCCTTTCATCTTGTGCATTTCACCTCCTTGTGCGCACACGCACACACACACAGACTGCATTTTCTTTTACTTAGGTGCTGTCCATATATTGACTGCTGTGTACTCCTTCACAATCTTTCACACAGACATATAATTAGAATTGGCACATCTGACCATCACTCTTTGTACTCTGCAGAGAGGCCAAGGAGTGGATGAGCACGTCGCCTGGACACCTTTATGACACAGTGACATGAACACACATCCACAACCTGAACTCATCTAGACTCCTAGAGGCAAGTCAGTTAGCAATAATCGCTATTCGAGACTAACGTGTTACATGAAAAACAAATCTATAGATCACAACGTCTGGGCAAAGAAAATACTCATGAGGATTAGGGACACATGCAGCATACAACATGGAATAAATCATGTGAAGTGTAAACAGGGACTGCATGGCTGACTTGGATCACCTGACACTTATTGTTGAGAGAGATGAGTGTTTTGCTTGTAAAGATAAGGACATGAATATGGGACCGGATAAGAACCTGTTTAAATGTCTATTTTTAAGTATTGCCAGTGTCAGCACTGGCAGGACCCGCCCCACTTAAAGCTCTGTCCCCCCAAGGAACAATATCATGCATGAGTATACCCTGCTCCTGTGGGGGGGCAGTGGGTGTGCCAGCCCAGCGTGGGGGTGCCATTCATTTGGGTCACCCTGGAAACGGTTAGAGATTTATTCCATCAAAGGCAAGAGTAAATACCTTTCTGGGGTGCAAATGAGTAATCAACACCCCAAAAATCCGTAAAGGGTGGAGGAGAAGGTTTTTTTTTCCAGGGAAAAAATATTTACATGGTGGAGAAAAAGGAAGGGAAGGAAAACAAAAGTGCAGTTGTACAATTGCAATGGCATCTCCCCAGGTGTAGGTGTACACCACATACAATGATGCATGCAGAAAGACTTTTGCAGAAAGCAAAGACAAGGAGCATGCGGGAGCGTTTTGTGAATCTCTGAAATCTGCTCCTATGTGAAGTAGGAAGGCTGGGACAGTTAGTTTCAGAAACACTCCTGAAAATGATCAGAATTTCTAATGTTGATAAATGTGCAGCGATTCAACAGCCTGCACCAACAGAGGTATGGATGGGTTTATAAACAGCACTCTTTAACAGAATGGTGTCCTGCCACACTGACTCCCAACACACACGTCAGACTCTGTGGGTGTTGTAACTCAAAGCTTTAGGGCTTTCTATTCACAGAAGAGTGGGCGAAATGTAAAACTGGGCCCTTGACTTTGGCCGAAGTTGTCAATCGTCCCCCCCCTTAGAAAAGTTTGCAGAATTTTGCACATGAAGTTTCCCGTATGAAAAATAGGTTTCACTCCCAGAAACCAACTTTCAATGTTTTGCCTTTATATGTTCTTGGAAACGTTGCAAGCGTTTTGAACTGCATGATGATGTAAAAAAGAAAAAGAATCTTCACAAAGTTGCAGAGGAAAAATCTGCAAAGCTTCACGCAGCACTAGTATATATGGTAGCAGCCCTGTACTTTGCAAGAGAGACATGGAATTCGAGCAATGTTGTTAAATAAAGCCTCTTTCAACAGGTGACTCTCAGCGTCTCCATAAAGTTTAATTTTTTCACACATCCTCCTGCGGATATGAACAGGCACTGTTCCTAGTATTTGGGATTTGCAGCGGTGTGTTTCATGCCCGTGTTTTTACAGCACAGCTGTCAAAGAGCCATCATGCTTAGAACATACACAGAGTGGGTTTTGGTTCTGCCCCTTTCAACCATTGGCTTTCTCCAGCTAGCCTCTTCCAACCGTGACTTAAATCTGTCAGCCACGATTTGGCTCAGCCCAGTGTTTTCATCTTTCACCTAACGCTTTTGGCTGTTTGGAGGTATTGTATTGTAATTGCATTTATATAGCTCTTACTACCCCTGACGAGGCGTCAAAGCGCTTTTTCAGCGAGTAGAACGCTACACCGGAACCCATAAAGGATTAGTGGTGAATTAGTATAGTGAAATATGAAATGAATTTGACCGGTGGACATGTGAGTCTGTTATTTGGATTGAAAAGGATAGTGGAGGGATAGAAGAGGGAAGGATTTAGAAGTTTGTTTTTGTTTGTTTTGGAGCTCATAGCAGAAGGAGGAGGCTTGGGATTGAGTACAAGGGAGGTGGAGGGGGGAGAGTCAGAGGGAAGGGTTTAGAAAGGCTTGTTTTGGGAGATCAGAATAGTAAAAGAGGTCTGAGATGATGCAGGGAGGGGTCCAGTAGGGAAGAGTCTAGAAAGGATTAATTTGGGGATCACAGTAGGAATGGGTCTTCTGAGCGGTGACTGTTAACTACACCCCCAGGGGGTGCTCTGCTTTCACAAGTCTTGCATTAAAAATTTTAATGCACAAATGTTCTTGAAAACACCCATAAACCCTTATCCTGTTACTGGCTCTTAAAAAATTACAAAAACACAGTGTAAAGTTTACAAGTGGGAACTTTGAAAGAGAAAGCTATGAAGAAACAATGAAAATTCAGCATGGCAACTTAAAAAACGGAGCATTTGAAAATGATGTAGATTGTAGACTTATATAGCATAATGTAGATTTATATAGCATAAACATAACACTAAGATGACAAAAGATTCTGGTTGGATAAAGATAAGAAATAATGAGATTGACAACGTTTGTAACATGTTCAACAAAATCAATTGTCTCTTGCATTTAAAGTGCTTTAGTTCCCAAAGCAAAAGTGCTCAGTTTACCAACTTTAGAGTTTGAAGTACAAGGCTGAGAAGACTCTGCTGGGAATCGGCCTGTGACCCTCAGACTGCAAACAGATCTTTGCAGCAGGCACTCAAAGTCCCTTTAGTATCTTACCATTTATTGGCAATGTGCTCTGTGGTTTGCCAAATGACCACCTAATCTCTTCGGATCGAGAGGTGAGTACAATATGCGCTGTACACAATAGCGCCTTTAGACATTAAACACCTCCAAGGTGGACTTCAGTATTGTTATATCTGGCAGAGAAATGAACATCTGAAAAAGGAGTGTGTTGGCAAATACCTACAAAAGCACAGAGTATTCAGAAAAGTGGAAAGGATGTTTGGCATGCCAAGCAAGATAACGTTTTGTCATTGAAGCGCTCCCTGTTTGCTATTTTGTTTTTGGTTAGTATATTACGTAGTGGTGTGTTCCTAAGGCCTCTCGTTTACCTCACTTATGGAAGCACCAACCTTGACATTACTCTGTTATCAACCATAGTAAGGTATGTAGGATGACCCTGAGGACACATCACCCCCATCCTGATGGAACCCCATTGGCTTCACCAGCCCGTCCCCACTATCTTCAAAACCAGCTGCATCATTTGCAAAGCTGTCACAAAGAGCATCCAAGTCATCTTGCAGACAAGATCCTCGATACACCCGTAGCCAGGACACCATCAGACAGCAGACTAAGAAGTGCACAACAGAAAAAACAAGACAGCTGGGCTTTTCCATCCATGCACCCAGGATCTGAAATAACATCTCCGGATCCCTCAGGGCCACTCAAATGCTCCATCAATTTAGGAAAGAGATGAAGACCGGCTTCTTTAAAGAAGGCTACATCACAATGCATTAACAGTCCACACCTCAGCTTCCTCTCTTGTTATTTATTGGCTTTATTTTTGTGTTTGACTGTGTACAGCACTCCATTGTCTTTCGGCGAGGTTTGCACTATAGAAAAACCATAAACCAGTGCTAAATTTGAGCAGGTGGTTTCCGGTGCTCAGCACCGGCACTTAATTGTCAACACCGGCGCTTGTGAGAGTCTGCCACAAGGTGGCGCTGTGGCTAATTTAGAGATGAACACAACAACAGTTCATCATTATTTCAATTTAGCCTTAGAGTCTGCCGTAGTGGGCTCTACTGGCCATTAAAGGCCCGCTCCAGCGTCGGCTTGGGCCTTTAAAAAAGGAGCAGGCTTTTAATAGCCGGTAGAGCCCACTACAGAGGGCTTTAAGGCTGTTAGAATATTCTGCCCCTAGAGGGCAGAATGTTCTAATTTGTGAAACAAAGGCCTCACGGAGCTCGACGGGGTTGTAATCCCTCAACCCTTTGGGATCCGTGAGACCTTTGTTCACAGCAACAGCTGTGAACAAACATTGGAATGCTGATGCTCCGAGCTTCTACCCACCTTTAGAAGCCCGGAGCACTGCATTGTCTGCAATGCAGTTCTCACAATTCCACTTTTCTAATATACCTTAAACGTGACTTTTACCTGCTGCCGAAGCCATTCTTATAGTTTTGGGGGCCTGAAAAAGTCTGAATTGTCACACTTGTAGGAGTGTGATGGTTAGTAGTTGTTTTGTTACTATCACTGGCAGCATGGCAGGGGCAATGCTTGGTGCAAGCACTTATTATTTTACAAATTAAGCACTGCCAACATTTTTTTATAATTGTTTAATGGTCACCCACCGGATGAATTACCTTTCCATCACGTCACCGGACGTGACCCTTCCACGTGAAATCTTGGCCCGTACTTGAGATCGATTGACAAGGTTGTGTGCTGGTGCACAAGCGAGTCCGCCATATTGCTATTTATAAGGCATTTCTGTGCTCATCTCACTCCAAGCTTACACAAGTCGCGTGAGTGTTAACCATGTGAGCTGTGACCCAGATATTTTGCACATTCAGGTGTGGCCCTGACACATGGAAGGTATGTCAGGACAGGAGGAGGTGTGCAGTATCTCTTCAAGGCCACTTCACTACTAACAACACTGGACTCAGAACTGTAATATTTCACATAAAGAATCCCATAAATAATGCAACCAGTGAGTAATTCTGAAAGATCCTTTATTTACTGCCCCTTTAAACAGCTACCAAACTTCATTGTTCTGCGGGGGTTGCACGTTCATAAGGCGCAGTGAGCCGGCTTTCCTATGGTTTCACCAGAAGTGGGCAGCAGAGGGCGCCAGACTGCAGCGGACCTTCCACTCGAGGACCCGGAAGTAATTGCACTGGTCTGTACGGGTGTTTACATATGATGGGGCAGATTTACAAGCCCCTTGCGTCACTTTTGCACCGTCATTGCGTCACTTTTGTGACGCAGCAACAGTGTAAAAGTTGCGGCCTATTTACAACGTGACGCATCTAGGGAGATGCATCACGTTGTGAAGCCCTGCGCCACATTAAACCTGCATCAGGTTTAATGGGGCAGATTTATGTTCCCATGCGCATCCCTGCAAATCAGCATGGATGCGCCAGGGAATATGCGTCACGCAAGTTTACCCTTGCGCCACAATAGATGCGCCGCATTTACAATGTAGCGCATCGTGGCGCAAGGATAAACAGATGCGTGACGCATCTGATGGCGGAAGGGCGGCGCATTGCTGGAGTTGCGTCGCAAGCGCGACGCAGCTCCAGCAAGGCTCGGGGGTGCCCTATCGGTACAATGCTGCGTCAATCCTTACGCTTGCTTCAAGCAGGCACAGGGATTTGACGCAGCATGGCCGGAAAAGTGACTGAGTGAAATCTTGTAGATTTCACTCAAGCCACTTTTCGGAGGTGTTCCTGTGCCGGAACGCCCCCCCCCCGTGAAGGTACGCCCACATGTGGCGCAAGCTTTACAACGTGACGCATCTCCCTAGATGCGTCACGTTGTAAATCTGCCGCAGCATGGCGCTGGCTTTGTGCCGCTGCTGCATCACAAAAGTGACGCAACGGCGGCGCAAAAGTGACGCACAGGGTTTATAAATCTGCCCCATAGTATGCAGGGTGTGCGTTCCGTCGCAGGAAGCCCCGTAAAAGTGACGCAGTGAAATCTACAAGATTTCACTGAGTCACTTTTACGTCCATGCTGCGTCAAAACCCTGCGCCTGCTTGAAGCAGGCATAAGGAGTGACGCAGCATATTAGGCATAGGGCGCCCCTGAGCATTGCTGGAGTTGCGTCTTGCTTGCGACACGACTCCAGCAATGCGTGACTTTTCCGTCAACAGATGCGTCAGACTTTCTGACGCATCTGTCAATCCTTGCGCCATGGTGCGCCGTATTGTAAATGCGGCGCATCCATGGTGACGCAAGGATTTGGCATGTTGGCGCTGGGAAAGTGACGCATCTCTACAGATGCGTCACTTTCTTGTAAATCTGCCCGGATGTTATTTATCAGGTTGTGTTATACATTATAGCCTATCCAAATTAGACATCTTTAATGAGCCTTCTGTGTTTTTCTGAATTGGTCTGGCGTTCCTTGCCTTCCTGTTGTGATTTCTCTGTGGGATGGTTGTAAAAAAGACCAGGTGAAAATATACCTAATAAATGTTTCTGGGAGGGGAGCCAAGAGAAACCTATTTCGTGGGATATATTCCCCACAAAAAACGATAAGGGGTTTGAGGGGACTCTCTAGCAAAAAACATCTTTCTCAGGACGGCTCTCCCACAGGACCTTTTTGTACGAGGTCTTCTGAAAAATTCACTCAGCCCTAGTCCTCAGTAGGTGCAGCTCAAATATCTGGCACAGAGTTTCCTGCAGAACATCATTTTTGTAGTTGATTAGAATTATTATAATCTTTTAAATAAAGCAAGTCAGATAACTCCCTACCAGCAGTGTGGGGGTTCTCGTTCCTAACAAAAGTTTGAAAAAGTGCTCCAAGTTGGTGCAGTACACCCCTGTATTTTACTGGGATTATTCTAACGGCCACAGGTCCTACAGACACCTCTGATGAACCCCCAAGATCCACAGTCTGCAGAGCACGCGACACTCGCCCGCAGGTGTTAAGGAACTCTTCTCACCAAGAAAGTTTTGACAGAAATGGGACCAGATTGTATGGCATGACCCAATTCTCCAAGGAACTGGTTTAGAAATGTAATCGGCCATTAGTGTGTGGTGTGATGATGAAAGATTTAAAAATGTAGGGTCAGCCCAACACACTACATCGGACTTTGGAGATGAGGCTACCCCTTTCCCCTAAAAAAAAAAACTGGAAAAAAGGTCATATTTAAATTTTACTTTAATTTAAAAATCTGAGCTACCCAAAGTGCTGTCTTAAAAGCAAAGTTGTGTTAGCTCACAGATCAGAAATGAAGCGGTTGTCTTGTCAATGCAACCGAGGTATTCACATAACGCAAAGCTCAGGGTTCGATATGAATACTGCTTATGATACAGAAGTTACGCCAAAGATAAGACACATTTTATAATCATAATATAGAAAGCACAAGGTGACTGGAAAACCTCTGACTTTATTATGCGAAAGCAATATAAGAAATGGTGTTCTGGCTTCTATCCATGTCTCAGAATAAACTTGATGTAAAGCAGCAGACAAAACCAGGGACTGTGAGAATGGAAAATGTTAAAAAGAGACTTTTAAAGCTGAAATATGCCTTATTAGTGGTCACTGTGGACACAACAACACTCAGCAGGTAGAAAATGGGATGCAGTACCCAAGCAGAAAATGGTACCCACTGTGGTCCTGAGCTGTGATGATGCAACAACTTCCTACCGAGATCCAACGGGCACCACCACTCCTGCTCTTCAGAAAAGAAGTTCAGACCCTCCTCATCCATGTGTGATCCTCTGCTTATGGCCCACAGCTGGTAAGCTACCTTTGCATTCCCACAACCCCTCCCTCACTCGCTCTTCTCTGCCCTCCTTCACTCTGTGGAACCTCTGAATGGAACTCAAAAGCTATACATCAAAGGTGGTCCTATAGAAACCCCATGCATACATGCGGTCATGGGAGCTGGTCTCATTTGTCATGGGTGCTGAGGGATGAATTTTGTTCCAGCCTTCCACCAAGGTCAGCAGACATTAATGGATTGATTACAGGCCCCAGTGCAACCAGTAAAGGGATCGAACAGGACCTGTGTTTGTTTTTATTGAACACACTCCAGCCAGCTGGCTTCTGGTGCTTGAGAATATACATTGAAATCCAGCCAGAGTCATACATTAAACTAGGATTGAAGACCATTTCTAAGGGCTATAAGGTTGCTAAATGCCCTCTAGCAGAGTTCTAGACCTGCGCAAGAGGCTTGTGTAGCACCCAAGGCAAACGAGTTATTAGAACATTTCATCCAGTGTACGTGTAATGTTCCAAATTAAACTGGGAAAAACAGAAAGACCAGCTTTCAATTAATCAGTACATTTGTAAAGCGCTTCTTTTCACACGTGAGGGTATCCAGGCACTGGACTCCAGCACTGGAATATTGGAGCAGGAGGTCCATACCAGCCGTCATTGGCCCTCTGCCACTCCATTGTCTTCACTTGAGTTCTAACAGTCCAATGTTTTAATTATTATTTCTTTTACCTGTGATGTTTAATGGCTGTTAACAGGGTTTAATTTGAGCCGGTGGGGACCCTGGTAGACCTTTTTTGGACTAGCACTTATTTTTCTGCATTAGACATTTCTCAAGAGCATGAGGGTAAACACAAAAAAAGGAAAGACGGAGGAAGAGAACTAGGAAAAGACGGTCACAAAGGGAGAAAGCAGTCAACTGTAAGAGTGAGACAAAGGGGCAGGATGTGTCTGGTAGTGGATTAAAGTGGCCTGAGGTGGATTTAATACTAAGCAGCCTTGGTTTTTGGTGCACCGGCCGGGGGCTTCTGAGCAGAGCTTTGGGCATTGGCACGTATTTTACAAATTAAGCACTGGCTGTTAATGACTCTTGTAGCAGTTATGGTCCAAGCAACAACTTCAGAGTTGATGATGCATTTTGGAGGAGGCAACGCCTACTTAACAAGCTACAAAGACCATGAAGAAGGACAGATCCGTCGCCGTCTACGGATTCTGTTAATTTAAGTCTGAATCACCAACTAGGTACGTTCAATTACCTGTGCATGCTCAATGTGATCAAGAATTGCGATTACAACTTCACAATTCTGGTGCAGTTGAAAAATATGTTTCTTCCTTATTTATTTAAAAAAAAGGTTTACCACGGAGAAGGAGATGAGGAAAAATATTGGGAATACCATGGCAACGAGTGACTGATTTACTACTGTTTCCTAGTAAAATGTCCGAAGATTGTAATTGTACTGAAATGTATACAAACAACGAAATGTGACTTACGTGTTTTCAAACCAATAAAAAGAGTTTCAAAAAAAGTTTAAGGATAAGGTGGATACCAGGCAATGCAGAGCCAACAACTGACCCCCCAACCAACTCCACAGGCTCAGTAAAGACAGAGCTGATGCAGCTTCAGGCATTTGTGACCCTTTTAAAGGTTTAACCCCAAAAGTAGCTTCTGCTCGCTCCCCTTACAGTCCATTACACCAAATAGAAATTCACATGTTCCTAAAAAACATATTAGTCATTCCACTCTAAGTATACAAAGGAACATAACATCTATCAATAGAGAAAGCGATCTGTGAGTTAAATGTAAATATAATGGACCAGATGCATCAAAGGGTTTTGCCCATTCTGTGTCTATGGGAAAATATGTTCATACATATGGCCCTTAAATCCTTGCTAAAATGTCTACGCTTAGTCAAAGACAGTGAACACGAAGACTCTCATCTGTATTTAAGCCACCTGGACATGATGTAGCCAATTGAATCGCCCCTTGATCTCACTTGAGTTCCATGTCGCTCCATCCTGGATGATTGCTGCTACTGCAAATTTCAATATGTTTTGGTTAATATTATGGATTCTAGGAAGTGCAGATGTACTGGGTACTTCTCATTTTGTTGTCATATTTTACCCATGCGTGCACCTACTCTCAGTTTTAACTACCATATAGTGCTGCCTACAGAAAGCAATTTACCAGGGCACTGTAGATTTTACAACACACAGGAAGTATGACCAGGCCTGGGCAACATTTGAATTACGCAGGAGTAATCAAGGTAATTTTGGTAATTTTGTGTTACTTTTATGGCTTGAAATTACTGAAAATTATGCAATTACGCCCTCTCTCGTACATTAGAGTAATTTGGGATTAAAAATGCCTACCGCAAGAGCGCAGGAACAGAGAGGGAGCGGCTGCTGCTGATCATGTTGTGTTGCATTTCGTGCTATTCTCTTAGCACAAGATGCATGCTCAGGGGCATTTTGGAGACAAGCATGAATTTGGCTCTAAGAAAATTGTGCTAAATGCAGGGTTACGCTCCTTGAGTAGTTCTGCGTAATCTTGGGTAATTTTGCTGTAATTTAATGTAATTCCGCTACAACAATATGCACGAGTCACACCCACCCCTAAGTGTGACACTTGATGAAACTCTTGGTTTCAATTCTTGATGGATTAGTTGTTAGTGTATATTTAGCCATAAATTGTCAATTTGACAATTACTTCATTCATGACAATTATCATATTTTAAAAAGCCACACTGAGGTAACCAGTTAGTCCCAGATGAATGAGAGATAGAAAGATGGGTGCGAGTCTTTCTCTGAGATTTTCTGCTCTTCTGTAGTTACAGCGGCTCTTTTCTGTATGCCTTTACTGACTATAAGGTGATTTTTTTAAATATCTGGCAAGGAGACTTTACAATCCACTCATTTTTTACATCAAGTGTCATGTTGATCCGAAAGTCTAATGGGATTTTCTATCTTTGATCTCAGCTCTCGATTACTCTGGAAGCTAAAGAGGCCGGGGGTATCTGATCACTTTCAGGTGTTATCTGGATAAAGTCTTCATTTAAATCTCTTGATCAGCATCTCAGATTCTCTTTTATACTCTGAAGTCAGCACGCTTGAGTGTCACTGGAAGGAGCTTGTCATGGGCGATGCTATTGATAGTATGTCTGGGCTGACAGCTGTCTGCATGTAAAACAGTGCCAAGCTGAGGGTTTCCTAATAAAAGTGACAACCTGTGCTTAATTTGAGCCAGTGGCACTTATTTTTCCACATCAGATATTGACCTCGAACAAGAAAGAGAAAAATGCACAAACGAGAGAAAAGGAGAAAAACAAAGATGGAAAATGGGCAAAAAGTGAGAAAGGAGGAGACGGAAAGAGTGAGATAAAAGGTAAGCGGGTGTCTGGTAGTGAATTAAAGAGGCCTGAGGTGGACTCAGCACTAAGAAGCCGTAGTATTCAGCGCAAAGATCTTTAATAGCGTAGCACAGGCACTCCATCTTTTACACATTGACACTGGTGATGCTTTAGCTGTCATTATTCTCATCAATTGTAACTTTTCACAGGCTTTAAAGTTTGCATTGGAAGGGCTAAATCAGTGCTTAACTTGAGCCGGTGGTTGCTGTTGCTCAGTACCTGCACTTAATTGTCAGGAGCGGTACTTATGACAGTCAGCCACATGGTGGCACTGTTTGTCTAATTTTGAGATGAACACAACAACGGTTGTTTATTAATTCAATGTACATTAAAATGACTAAAACCTGTCACCCAAGCCATTCTTATAGCTTTGGGGGCCTGAAATAGTCCGAACTGTCACAGGTGTAGGAGTGTGATGGTTAGCAGTTGTGTTGGTGCTGTCATTGGCAGCGCTGACAGGGGCAATGGGTAGTACATGCGGGAGTGGCCTCCTAATGAGGGCCCCAGCAATTTATTTTTTTTACAAATTAAGGACTGGATATTACCTATTCTGTAATATGATGAACAGAAGCACTGCCTCCAGCCTGACGTTAATGCTCCAGTACCAAAAGCGATCCCCTGTCAGATGTTACACACTGTAGAGATATTCAATCCCGTGCAGCGATAGCTGGGTCGGCAGGTTTGAAAAGTAAACACTGGTATCTATTCTCTTTGCAAGAACCCCATGTGAAAGATGGTTCTTCGTTCTAAGAAGCGGAAACCTGCCATAGAGTGCGTGGCAGGTAGATGGGGGCAGTAGGGGGAGCATCCGCTTGGAGGTAGTGGTACCTGAGCTCTGTTTTTGTTCTGTACAAGATACGAATGTTTGGGCATATTATCAAGGACGGCGTTAAAAATTATCGCCGGTTTAGCGGCAGAAAACTGCCGCGATAATGGGCTTGATAATATGCCGCAGAGAATTCCAATAGAAGTCCAGGTTCTGGTGTCAACATGGGCTTCTATTGGAATTCTCTGCGGCATATTATCAAGCCCATTATCACCGCTTTAGCAGCAGTTTTCTGCCGCTAAAGCGGCGATAATTTTAACGCCGTCCTTGATAATATGCCCCCGTGTTCTCTTTCTTTGTCACGTGACACAAAAAGGAAGAAGTATGGTTCTAAAGAGCGTGTTTCTCTACATTTAAGTGAAGACGGCAAAAGAGCCTTTACTACATGATGACTTCGCCAATTCCTACTGATTGTTGTCGTGTTTTTTTTTTATGGAAACATTTGCATTATTATAATAACTATGTTTATCTTTTGTGCTGTTGTTGATGTATATTGTGGCACATGATAACCTTCAGTAGAGGTCTTAAATACATAATATTAAGCTTTGTTCCTGTGGTGCCAGCAGCATAGGTGCAATGTAGCTGCATAGAGTTCCAATCCCGGTGGGCACGCGTCCTGCCAGCTTCTCTTGCACAGAGCTCTGCATAGAACACACGTCCTCTGTATGTTGGATTCATCCCTGGGCTGCTGGCGTGTGCTCATCCAGGTATGGGACACAAGCACACAACTTCTCCAAGTACCCATCACACGGCTACAGCCAGGTATGATGCAGCCTGTGTTTTGATCCTGGGCAGCTGACTGGCACATTTGGTAGACCGAGACCCGCTTTGCGTCTGACAGGGCATGAGCACTTTTTAATATGGCATCCCTTGCACCACTTTTTGTAGATTCGGGTACTTTGCAATCACCGGGTGCCTTTCATCTTCAACTGATGTACATACCTTCATCTCTGCGGTCAATCTCCTAGATGTCTTAGATTCCATGATGAGGTTCTCAGCACTCCTAGAGTTTGGCCCAGGAGTGGACATCACCCCGGTTAGGGATGTCTCTTGTCTTCACAGCCCATCTCTCAATAGCCTACCCTTATCTACAGCTTTCTTGGCTTACTCGTGTCTATTGGTTCTTATTGTGTTTGGCTGGCGGGGGCACAATTCCCCCTCAGGATGGCAGCCTATGGATCTGTGAGTAGACTTCTAGGCTGAGCTTGGGTGTCTGGCTTTACCCTTCATCTGTCACTCTTGTTGCAGACCAACCATTCCGCACTCCAAATTCTTACCATCTCTTATTTTGTTCACTGTACTCCCAATTAAGATACCCTTTATACCCCTTCCAGTTGGGAAGATATATCAGATATTGTCATCATATTCCGGGATCGACATCAATGCGCCAGGTGTTTTTTCTAAAGTGCTTATTCAGCTTGACAGGTATGTCACTGTGGGAAACAGCAAGAATGAACCCAAATGGACAGCCTGGTCTTTCTGTCCTGAACTGCTAGGTTTTTAAGGTTTTACTGAATTTCAAATGGTGCGGTCTTAACCAGGCCATACCTAGCTCTGTACCAAAACCAGCTCTTCCCAGAAGCAGAGCGGAAGGCAGGAACCCTCAGAAAACTTTAGATTGCGGAACTTAGAGCTCTCCAAGGATGCTGTGTCGGAAGGTGTTTTAGCAGAAATAACAGTTCAGTTGGTTATAAATAGATATTTAAAGAGAGTAGATATACAACTGTACAGGCAGCTGTGGACGGCCACATTCCAGTGAATATGTTGTCCAAAGCTCCCAGTCTGTCGAAGAGTTCTGAATCCTCACTTGTCGTTTTACTACCTCAGTAGGCCTAGATGGTGTTCCCATGCTATAGTCTGCAAGGAACAAAAGTGATCACTTCCATTAATCAGTTAGTATTTAAACAGGTAATGACATTTAGTCTGTGCAGTGAGCAAAGATTCACATGAATTCTTTTATACTGCTGGATTTTGTTGTGGATCATCTAAAACATTATGTATGTTTTTGGTTTCTGTGACTACTGCCAAGGTGTGGGGCTTCACAGTCAAGCAACATGCTGAGGTTACTCATCATTGACAGCTGTTCAAGGCACCGTGATGATGGGCCAAAGAGTCACGCCCTCCAATAACAAGATGTCTGACTTAGACGCTCATTATGAGTGTGCCGCTAAAAGTGGCTGCAAATTACCCCACTTGGAAATTCCAATACTATAAAATGCCACTCCTCTTCATGTTACTGCAGTTAAGTTCCTCATTTCCCAGGTGACCCCGCCATAAATTATACCTCTCTATCAGATCAGATCTATCCCTCTTCCAGGCAGAAATTAGCATCAATATGCCATGGGTTTCCTTCTTATGACAAATATCACCATCATATGCCAGATACCATCATCGGAGTCCTGGTATCAATTAATCAATCAATCAAACATTTGTAGAGCGCACTACATACCCGTGAGGGTCTCATGGTGCTAGGAGGGGGGGGCGCTACTGATCGAACAGCCAGGTCTTGAGTAGCCTCCTGAAGGTCAGCAGGTCTTGGGTCTGTTGTAGGCTCAGTGGGAGGGTGTTCCAGGTCTTGGGGGCGAGGTGGGAGAAGGATCTCCCGCCGGTGGTTGTTCTTCAGATTCGCGGGACGGTGGCGAGTGCAAGGTCGGCGGAGCGGAGCTGGTGGTTGGGGATGCAGAAGGAAAGTTGTCTGTTGAGGTAGGCTGGGCCGGTCTTGTGGAGTGCCTTGTGTGCGTGGATGAGGAGCTTGAAGGATATCCTCTTGTTGACGGGCAGCCAGTGCAGGTTTCTCAGGTGGGGGTGATGTGGCCGTGGCGTGGTATGTTGAAGATCAGCCGTGCCGAGGCGTTTTTGATGCATTGCAGACGTTTGATCAGCTTGGCCGGGGCTCTCGCGTAGAGGGCGTTTCCGTAGTCGAGTCTGCTGCTGACGAGGGCCTGGGTGACTGTTCTTCTGGTATCTGTCAGGATCCACCTGTAGATCTTGCGGAGCATGCGGAGGGTGTTGAAGCAGGAGGAGGAGACGGCGTTGACTTGCTTGGTCATGGAGAGCGTTGAGTCGAGGATAATTCCCAGGTTGCGTGCGTGGTCGGTGGGTGTCGGGGCTTCCCCCAGTGCCATCGGCCACCAGGAGTCGTCCCAGGCTGAAGGGTTGGAGCCGAGGATGAGGACCTCCGTTTTGTCCGTGTTCAGCTTCAGTCGGCTGATCTTCATCCAGTCGGCGACGGCCATCATTCCTTTGTGGAGGTTGGCTTTGGCGGTGATGGGGTCCTTGGTGAGGGAGAGGATCAGTTGAGTGTCGTCGGCGTATGAGATTATGTTGAGGTCGTGCTGTCGGGTGACGTGTGCGAGCGGGGCCATGTAAATGTTGAACAGTTTCGGGCTGAGGGAAGATCCCGGGGTACGCCGCAGATGACCTCGGAGGCTTCGGATCGGAATGGAGGGAGGCGGACGCTCTGGGTTCTGCCAGAGAGGAAGGAGGTGGTCCATTCCAGAGCTTTGTCTCGGATCCCTACGGCGTGGAGGCGTGCGCGTAGTGTGCGGTGGCAGACGGTGTCGAAGGCGGCAGAGAGGTCCAGGAGGATGAGGGCTGCGGTCTCACCGTTGTCCAGCAGGGTCCTGATGTCATCAGTGGCGGCGATGAAGGCGGTCTCGGTGCTGTGGTTGCTGCGTGTTGGAAAATGAGGCAGCATCTGTGAGGCCTGCACAAATAACATGATTACATTTGTCCTTCACTGGGAACCAAACACCCAATTGTAGCGCCTGACTCTCAGAGGGTAGCGTTGCAGAGCAGTCTGAGGCTTACTCAAGGGAGGTGGTGTGGGCTAGTAATCGCCATTTGCAGGTGCACAAAAATAACACTCAATAATTGATTGTCCAGTCTGTACTTTGCTTTATAAAAGTAAGAGTACATTTATTAACCCCTTCAGCGCTGCGCGGATTCCCGCGCAGTGCTGAAGGATCTGAGCGCGGGCGGGGCCATGACGGAACGGTTCCGTCATAAGCACAGCCCAACCGACGTGCATGACGGAACCGTTCCGTCACAAGCGTCGAAGGGGTTAAACACACACACTACTCAATACCATGCACCAATTTACAAATATACATAAGCTGTTGGAATTACTTTGTGACATTGCATAACATCTCCACCCCTCCCGCAAGCGGGGTGGGGTCTAGTACCACCACTCCCCTGTATGCACATCAACTTGCCCTCAATGCAGTTAGTTGAGCATAACCTGGAGCGAGGGCCCTGCGCACTGGCACCATCCCAGTGGCGACCCACCCCATTACCTCAACAAGCATAAAAAAGGGGTAAACCTGCCTTGGTGACACATGACCCTGACTGAGCATCTCCTACTGACCATAAAGTATGCACTTCTATATCTTAAGGGCTAGCAGTCTGGGGTCTTCACCTAAGAGCAGCAGCAAGAATCCATGTTTACGCACACTTTAGAATGACAGTACTCATTACCTTAGTGGATCATTTGAATGCGTTGCAATTACAGCCCCTAAAGGCATCACAGATGAAATCACAGGATTACGCATATACAGCCAGACACCCTAGCAGGACTGTCTGACAACATAACCCCACTTGGCTTATGACATCACCTTACACCAGCACATCACATTAAACAAATGAACTTCAGTCCCTCTGAAAGAAATAACCATTAGTAAATGCATTTCGGTGCAGTTACACCACTTCACCTCCAGGGGATGCCCTTCTCCAGACATCCCCAACTCAGCCCTTCACTCCATGATGCACATCGTCGTACACCCTCAGCTGTAGAACATAAGTTTCAGCCCAGAAGGTGATAAATGCTGGCTGAGCCCTTGAGGGGTTATTATTTCAGTGCCCCAGGAAACTTATGGGGGGACTGTTCTCCTTTCTGCTGGGGGAGGCTGCGGTGCTCCTGCAGCCCCCATGCACTCCCTTTCACCCATGAGGGTGACCCCCTCCTCTGGGGGCCACCAGGCACCAAAAACGAGGTTATCCCCATGCCTTGCAAGGCATTATGGGGCGCTTTGAGCTCCTTCCTGTGCATAATTGAATGAGCGGCTCTCCCGCTGTGCCGGGGAGTGCCGCGCTGGCGGTGCTGGCGGCTTCGCCGCATCTTCTTCCTTCGGTGGGGGGCCCGGTCCCACCCGGACCCCCAGGTGCCGATAGGCGGCTCGGAGAGCCCACCCCCGGCCGCTCCTTCTGGTTTCTGGGGCCCGGTCCCACCCGGGCTCCTCGCGCCTCCAGTCGTCATGTTCGGGGTCCCGGTCTCACCCGGGACCCCCGCATGCCTCCTAGATGGAGGGCAGCCTGGGGAACCCACCCCCGGCTGCCCCCGCCGGCTCCCCGCCTGGCCAGCACCCTCGCGTGCTGCCGCGGGAGCCGGCCCGACTCTTCTCATCTGCCCGCTCCAGCGGGCAGACACGCCGCATCCTCCTTGGAGCGGTTCTTCGGGGGGAGTGTGACGGCACTTCCCTCCACCTTCTCCGCACTCGGGGGGAGTGCGACGGCACTTCCCCCCACCTTCTCCGCACTCGGGGCCCGGGGATGGGGTCCCGGGCCCCCGAACATCTTCGGGGGCGCGCGACGGCGCTCCCCCTCACTTCGCATCGGTGGGGGCCAGGGTGGGCTCCTGGCCCCCTGCCAAGGGCCACCTTCCCGGGGAGCGCGACGGCGCTCCCCCTCCTCCTTTTTCGGCGGGAGCCAGGGTGGGCATCCCGCGGGGGTGCCTTCACGGGGTGCGCGACGGCGCACCCCGACTTTTTTTCCTTGGGGGGAGCCCCCGGGACCTGACCCACCCCGGGGGCGCTTTCCAGGCCGGCGGCGGAGCCCCACGTGCTTTGTCGTCGGTCCCATCAAAGGTCGTGTACCTTCTGGGGGGCATATCTCAGCCCCAAGGGGTCCGATCTCCTCCATTTTTGCATCCTCTTGCTCCTGGTGGCGCCCCCCAGCCACTGGGAGCACTCTCCTTTGCCCTCCGGGTCTCCAAGAGGGTGCCTTCTGCAGGGAATGGTCTTCACTGGCTCCCTGCGCCAGCATTTCGCCTGGCTCTCCTTCGGGGCCTCACATCTCCCTGCGCAGAGGCCACTGCTCCTGCGCACCGGTCCTGGACTCTTCTTCTGGTGCCGTTTGGGTCCTGGGGGCAGTCAGGGGGTCTCTCCTTTCAACTGCCCATTGCGCCAGGCTCCAGCACCTTCAGCCTCCGCCGACCACACCCCAGAGAGAGCTTCTCTTCCTGTGCAAGCACTTTTTAAAAGTTGAGTAGGGGGCTGGCAGGAAGTCCCTGTTGGTCCTATCAAACAGCGACACATCACTTTCCTGCCCCTGCTCCCTCCTTCTTGTCCAGCCTCTGGGTTTGTTCAAAATGGCATCGTCCAGTGTCTCTGGCCACATGGCCTCTGAAACCCAACTCCTTTCCTCCTTGGTGCAGCCTGGTGCCTGGCACCCAGCGACAGCAGTTGATGGATTGGCCTGCAGCCCCACCCATCTTCTCTTGTGGAGAGGAGGCCCTAGCTTGTGGAAGAAAGGTTATCAATCCATCCAGCTGAGGTCAGCCCTCAGCCTGGGTCTGGTCATGGCTGGCTCAGAGAAATATGACAGTTCTGGATGACCCAAAAGCAGTACAAATATGACTTTGAACTC
Source organism: Triturus cristatus (assembly GCF_964204655.1). Lineage (NCBI taxonomy): Eukaryota > Metazoa > Chordata > Amphibia > Caudata > Salamandridae > Triturus > Triturus cristatus. The sequence continues at coordinate 1,058,235,607 of NC_140588.1, read as the reverse complement.
TGCAGAATACTTCTTTTCACATTTGCTACAGTGGACTTAAGTGCGTGTCTGGAATCTGTAGGCCTAATTGAAGTTAATCTAGCCCGTGGCTCCACATTCCCATAGGGGAATAAGGAAGTGAAAATACAGTAAATCACACTGACTTTCCCTGGCATGTCTCTTCCATCCTGAATTCACTGTGGGTGAGTCCCAACTTATGAAGCTCTCCCACCGTAAAAGCTCAACAATGAGGTGCTCAAAAAGCGAAAAATCCGGGCGGCCCATATGGTCAGAACCACCTTCTAACACTGCGGAACCCTGTCTGGGAAGGGTCCAGGATTCTGTTATCTTCGAGGTATCGGGTTAGCTGTCTGTTGACGATCTTCTCGATTACCTTGGCCGTACCCCTGCAAGCGAACTCAAAGACAGCTGCGTAGAACCACTGAGTAGAAATGCGTAGAACCACTGACTTCCACAGTGCTCTTCCTCTCCTCTCCCCCATTCCAGGCCCAAGTAGAAACTGTATCCGAGTCTGCTGAGGGGAGAAACACTGCTGGGCAACTCAATCCACGACTTAAGGAAGAGCCACCCGGAACACCCATGCTCAACCCATTTCAGCCCTAGCCTAGCGGGTTAGAGGTGAACCGCCAGGCTTGTGGCACAATGGGGTAAGTGCAGACTCTGGTCGAACCCCTCCCTAGTCCACGCCTCGGTTCCACAGCAGTTGGATGCAGAAAGCAGCATCTGTGCCTCTTGTCAGTAGGCGGCAGCAAAGAGAAGCTGCTTCAGCCTATTCTGTTGAACTACACTTTGCACATATGAAGGGCAGGTCAGAAAGCTTTCGCTGCGCATGTGTGTGTGCCGATAGACTCTGCTTACTTACTCAGCAGGTACATTTAGGGGTCAGAGTAAATCCTCTGCCAGCTTAGTCAAGCAATAATTTTAAACAAAAAAAACAGTGCAGAATTGTGCAGTTAAAAGCAGTGCCCTGCTGTTGCTCAAGGTCACGTATGTTAAAGTTGACATCACAGATGGAAGTCAGTTCTGATGACTGTCTTCTTCAGGGCCAAACTGGGAACCCAAAGCAGCCCTGGCAAAGTTTGTTAGACCCGCCCCCATACGGTCCGCAGTGAGCGAGCCCGACCTCTACCAGGAAGCTTGGGGAGGAGGGTGCCCCCCCCCATGAAAATTTGGGGGGAAATGGCAAAATGGTGCATTCTACAACGTATTTGTCATTATATATTCAATTAGATTTGTTTTTAAAGCATAGTAAATGATGACCTTACAGTGCACCAGGATACGACAATCGTTACTGGGGCTCTTTAATGATTCTCTCACTATCACCTTCCAACAGTGCCTCGCATCTCACCATAGATGCTCTTGCACAAGTATTTAATTTGTTTTATAGCGCCTCTCATACCAGTGCAGGGTGTCAGAGCACCTTACATCACACACACCTACAGGGACAAAGAATCATATGTGTGTTAATCAGTGTATAGAAAATGTTACATAAGACAAAGGGGGCTACAAGGTGTAGGATTCACAGGTCATCCATACTGGTAGGCACATTTTAAGAGTGCTTGGTCTGGGGACGCAAAAACTCAGGATTCAGAATGTAACACAGTGGTGAGGGTCGACTTTACTAATAATAATTTATTCACAAAAACACCTCCGATAAGGGAGCCCTCGACCCTGCAGGGCGACCTCTTCAACCGGGCACGGAGATTTCCCGGCAATTTCAAAACATGAAGCACCATATTGGAGGTGTTTTTGTGAATTTTCAAAGAGGGAGCATGACCCACACGCTGCCGCCAGACCTACTAAGGAACGCTATTTGCAAAAAAGGACCGGCAGCGCTGGAAGGAATTTGGCGGGGGATGACTCCCCTTTCAATCGTGCAGACAACAGAGGCAGGAAAATCGAACAGTTGGGTATTGCAGCATTGTGCTTTTCAATAGGAACCCTGACCATTTACCACTTGGATTTTATTCTCTCATTATTGGAGTGCACAAGGGCGCTGAATAGCACATTTTGCCAGCAGCTGGCACGATGAACTTTTCTATTACTCACCCATATTCAATGTTGCACTCTGGGAGTTGGATGCTACTAAGGGTCAGGTGACCTGTAACTTTATAAATTCGTAGGCATAGACACTATGGTCGTCATTTCCTGCCCGTGACCAAGGCTCAAGGTGCCGAAACTAGTTGAGACTACAGGAATCCTATGCCTAAAAGCTTGATTAAATGCTTTCTGTTTTCAGTAATGGGCCTCTCATTTGGTGCTTCATGTAATAATAATTTATATATACACAAACAAACTCTTTTTTAGCAAAATTAGGATAATGAAAGACTGCTTTCTCCTTCCTATCCCCCCGTTTTTCTGAGGGCTTTCTTCTGCTTTTTGCCTTGCTTTTCACTGTTTTCCCTTGTTTTTCCTATTGCCACTTCTGCCTGCCGCCAGTTTTCCTGCCTAGCCCCACGCACTGCCTCCCAGTGCCCCACCCTCCTCCCAGGACCTACTTAATAGCGACCGTAGCGCGGATGAGCAGCGGATGCGCATTGGAGGTGCGCCAAAGGCAAGGCCACTGCGCCCGTCTGTGTTTGCGTAGCATTTTTCACCCTAAGTGGGATGGATATGCCCAGACGTGGGTCCCTTGCTCACTGTGCCACTGTATTCAAGCTAGCCTGGCTGATACCCAGAAACCGGTCCCAGGATGCTTGTTGCCAGTCAGAGAGGACCTGGCTTGGCAGTTTGGTCTGGACTGTTCCCATGAGGCACAAGGTCAAGACTGATTTGCATTTGGCTGGGTCTAAACTGGGGTGGCATGGTGGGCAAAAGAATGATGGATTTACCACAGATCTCTTGACTGGGGGTGAATGTATAATTTATTCAGCATTCCGTGCATCATTTGTTTGCGTAGCACGTCTGTGCCTGGACAGCACCCAGTGCCAGGACCCCTGGCTCTACCACCCACTAAGGTACACCACCTCTGACCTCCGAGCCCTGGACCCCGGACACACCAACAACCCTGATGAACCTCCACACAGCAGCAAACAACTCCAGCGCCTCAAGACCCTCACGGGTGATGTGCTGTGCTATACAAATGTTTGATTGATTGTTTGAAAGACTAGGAAAACACATAATTTACTAACCTAGATTACGATTGCAATTTATGAACTGTACAGAAACAAAAGGACCTCTGTGACAAAAGCAGAAACCCACTTTGCTGTGCGCATAAAATACTGTTCTGTGATCTGCATAGTACAGACTCCTTGCAGCAGGCATATTAACCCTCTGTGCTACCTTAGGAGTCAAAACTGCCACTAGACAAAACTCCAATCACTCTCCAGCTGGTACATTAATCACCAGAGTTATCTTGGCACTTTTATTGTTGCCTGAAAACTGTTGGATATACAAGGAACTCTGCAGTGCTTTTAAAACTGCTGCACTGCTACAAATGCGGCCCCCACCCCTGCAGCCTCCCGGGGAAACGCCCGATGCCCGTCTGGCCAGTCCGACCACAGTCTTCTTTATCGAGATAAATACAACCTTTTGTCTTGAAGAACTGCTTCCATGTATGCATTATTCACTGCAAACCAGAGCATTTTTGGTAGGCATGATACACTATTTATTACTTTTTTGTTTTTATTTAGTGAGTCATATAGTCAATGACAAGGAAAACGTACAGAGTACAGCAGCACCGAGCATCACAGCGTCGGCGGTAGTTTAGTAGCTCTCCTGTGTACACTGAAAACAGGAGGCAAGTGGAAACAGAAAAAGTGGGCTCCCAAGGGGCGAAATCTCACCCAAACTGTTCGTATTCTGGTGGGATTGGCGCATAGATCGGTGGAGAAACGCAGGTATTTCTCGTCTACCCGCCTCATCTCAGCGAGGGTGCGACGAGGGAGAGCGGAAGTGGGTAAATAAGGTGGG